>NC_139465.1:24427500-25736250 GCF_057233095.1 Heloderma suspectum
GCCTTCCTCAGCAAGGGCAGGAACGCCTGGAGAAGGGGAGAGAAGAATCAAGGGCAGCCATGTGCTCTGAGGAATCTCTTCACCACGCACAAGCCACAGCGGGAGGGCAAAGGCATGCCCAGCAGAGACTTGCGAGGGGCATGCCAGGGTGCTTGTGGGGCTCCTCTGTGTGCCAGCTATTTTTGCAATGGAGGAAAGTGGTGGGGAAAGTGCAGCCAAGCTGGCAGAGTCCCCTTCGCTCCTCCAATGGAGAAGCAATGGGGATTTGGGCAGCTCTATGCCAACTTTACTATGGGCAGGTTTCCCAGGAAGGGAAGCCCCTGTGCTCAGTGAAGCAACAAATTGGGGAATCCCTGCCATCAGCTCAAATCTGTGATGAACTAAACCAGCTCTAGTGCTGCCCTAGTTCTTTCCCCTTACTGGGGGCATGTTGGGAGAACGGAAGTGTCTCTCCCAAAACACCCATGGGTCAGAGATAAAGGGGAGATTCTTCTGTACTCAGGGATAACAAAGAGATTCCTTTCTCTTCATCCTCCAGAACCCCTGGTGCACAAGCCTCCACAGGCTTATGGTTCTACATCCCTGATTTATAATGTAGTATTTATCATGACATGTATTTAATTATCTATTTATATTCAATTTTAGCATTTTACTAATATAAGTAAATACATTTGTGCCCTTCATGTCGATAAAATAGTGGAAATATGTAAACCAGAGTCAATTTATGGTTTATAATTGTATATACTGAATTATTTAATTCTAAAAGTCTCTCTGTTATGCAGCTGTTGGTCATAGTAATTAGGCTGCATCCCAGAGCCCATATGATTTCCTGGATCTCCCCCCTCTGAGATTCCTCCACAAGACTGTGGAAAAGCCTCCAGATTGTAAGGGCTCAGTATCCAAGAAGATGTTTCTTTGAAGAAGGGTCCACAGGATGGCCTTACCTGGCTCACCACCAAGGGCCCAATTACATTGGTGTTGTACACCTCAGACATGTTCTCCGGTGTTGTGGATTCCAGACTACTCAGGTTTACAATCCCTGCATTGTTTATCAGCAGATTCAACCCGGCTCCTTTCAGCCGCTCAGTGACTCTGGCTGCAGCAGCCCTGATGCTGGATGGCTCAGAAGTGTCTACAGCAGCAAAGATAGATAGATAGATAGATAGATAGATAGATAGATAGATAGATAGATAGATATTTTAAGGAAGTGGATGTGAGCCAGTATCTAGCCCTGCCCAAAATTCTTGCTGTAGCTTGCCCTCTTCTTATTCCTGAAGTGCAGAGGACTACAGATGAGTTTACAAAACACATTTTGATACAGACATATTATTGAATTACATACAGCAGATTAAGTGTATGGCATATAGCCAACGCAATATATGTAATGTGCATTTTGACAAGCACATATTTGCCAATCCAAGTATTATACAGGTATATGCTGATGCTTGCCATCCTCGGAAAGCAAATACTTTTGCTGCTGTATAAGATGTGAAGTCACTTCAGGTTTTTAGAAGCTCCAGTATTTGTTAGATCGAAAAAAGCAGCCCTCTTAAAGTACACATGAAATGGTCGCTCACCATCTTCTATGGAGAGGATTCCTGTTTCTGCCCTTAGAAAGGGAACAGGTGTGCCTTGAGGGACAGCTAGCAGGAATCTCATAAAGGAATTTTGCACCACCTCTAAGATGGAAACATTATTATACCCCCATATCTCTGCACCATATAACAGTTGGGGAAGTACCTTCTTCAGAAATATCTCAACTGCCGGCATGACCAAACTCCCTCCTTGACATTTAAGAAAATGCATCAGGGACTGTATAAAGTGGGAAGATTTCAATTTAACTGCCTTCAAAGATGGTTTCCATGACAGCTGAGCATTAAACTTGAGACTGAAATATGATTGCACAGCTATTCAGTGGGCTTATTATCCAATTTCCAGGTATGGGTCGTCCCCCCACCCCGCAAACAATTTTGTACCATTTATTAATAGGCGCTCTTTTGTGCAAAACTTACTCAATCTGGTCAATAACCTCTGCATTCCAATTAATGTCATGGAAATCATAACAATATCATTGGCGTACAAAAGAACTGAGAGCTTGACATCCAAAATAGAAACCCGAAAGTATTCTGAACCACTCAAATCATGTACAATGTCATTGATATAAAAATTTAAAAGGAAGGGGGCCAGAAGACATCCCTGACACACACCTCTCTCAGTTGGTATATTTTCTGAGAGCAATCCATTTGCCCCTAATTTGACCCTAAGAGAGGTATTAGAGTGGAGCATTTGTATTAAGTACAGGAGCCTTCTGTCAATATTTGTGGCAGATAATTTTTGCCATAGATGGTCTCTGTCTATAAGATCAAAAGAGGCACTAATATCCATGAAGGAAGCAAAGAACTCTCTTTTACCATCTTGAGAGTATTTTTTTTAATCAAGTGATGGAATACAAAACATTGATTTGTTGTGGACTTTCCCTTTATAAACCCAGCTTGTTCTTTAGCAATAATTAAATTTTCAGTAGCCCAGAACTCTAGTCTACATAGTAAATATTTGGAATACAGTTCGGAGATAGCACTGAGCAAGTAAATTGGTCTAAAATTCTTGTTATTGTTATTTTGATAATAATTTTCATAACTCACTGCACACTGTTCCATAACTAGGAACTTGCTTACTCTGGGCAAAAGTCACATCCTCTGAAATCAAGTGTTGCAATGCTTGTGCAAATGTGTTTTCTTGACTTTAGTCTCAATAATGCTCAGTTTGCTGCCTATTCTAAACTGAACTTGATCATTCTTGAAATGTTCAGGGCTTCTGCCTATAGCAGTGAGGAGAAACATTATCCTCTTGTAGGAGAGAGACAAAACAATGGTGCCAAACTACCTCTGGAATATATCCCAAGGGATTTGGCAGCAGAACCCATCTTGTCTGCCACTAAGTCCCCCTCCCTACGTTTGGAGTAGGAACATGACCTACTCCAAACGTGACTGGGTCATGTTCCCCGGCTTTTTAATTTTATTGTGGGTGGGGAGACATTTGTGCAAATGGCTTCTTTATTTTATTGGGGGTGGGGAGACATTTCTCTCCCCAGCCCTGGGAATGTGCACAAATGTCTTCGTAATTTTAAAAAAAATGTTTGGTCAGGTTCAGAGTTGTGCAGTTGCACAGTTCTGGCTGTCAAAAACATATAGGCTTACCTTGTCTGATGCCTTGTATGTTTCAGCTGTCAAACGTACAAGGTAACTGACAAGACGAGACACTATATAGGTTGATTTGACCGCCATTGGCAGTTGACAGGTGGGGAAAAGTGATTGAGATCACCCCCTTAGCAGGTGATACCCAGATGTTTAAGTGTTGTTCTGACCTTTGAAGGTGTCTGCTTCGAATTCACACTTGCCCAAGACTCCAGCAAGTCTTTTTCACAAGATATACATGCCACCCCTTTTCTGCCCCGTTTACACAAACCCTGGCAATCTTTGACAGCTGAAATACATAAGGCAGCAGACAAGGCAAGCCTTTATATTTTTGACAGCTGGAATTGAGCAACGCTGCAATTCCAAAAACCCAACCAAAAAAGAAATTTTTAAAAATTGCGCAGACATTTGTACAGGTTCCTGGGCTAAAAGAAGAAGAAAAAACATTCAACCCAATTTGTACAAATGTCAGGGCCCCCCAAATAAAAAGGGGGTTGGTGAACTAGTAACAGTCACTCCAAAGTGCTGCTTGGGCATCGGTGGAGGGGCTGTCACTGCGGCATGAGTGAGATCACTCAGCAAGATTGGCAGGGGTTTCTGCTGCTCTTGCTAAGAGGCTCGCTCAGCGATGCCCACAATCCACAATGGATTGGCAGTGCTGGGTTCAGATGACACACCAACCCATCATGAGTTAAACAACCTCTAAAACAAGCCATGGATTGTCAGAGTGCCTTGTTGCTCACACAAAAGCCAGCCTGTGGGAAGCAGTCCAGGTTCACACAACATGACAACCCACCATTGCTTGTTCCAGACAACAACCTGTGGTGGGTTGTCGTGTCATGAAAACTCAGTCACTGAGTTCATAATAAATAACAGAGCAAATCTTTCTTATGTATCTGCCTGACTGCATGTTAGCATTCTTGCTTTAGTATGAGATTCAACAATTTCCCAAGCATATCTTGAGTTCTGACATTCTAACTGAGAAACACAAATAGGGAACCAATGCACATTTAATCTGCACAAAAAGAATACTGTGAAATTAGGAATGTCCATCATTTCTAAATCCAGCCCTTTCTGGGCCTGGTGGATCATGATGGAGAGCCAGGGCCTGCAGGAGAAGCTGCCACCAGCCAGGAAGAGGCATGCCTGCTGCTGCTGGGCCTGCTGCTGCCACCGCCGCCACTACCAACACCAGGCCTTCCCTGCGGACTTCTGCCTGGCAGACTGCCAGTCCCTGCAGGACCAGGCCCCCAGGTACCGAGCCAGCTGTGCTGCTTCCACCTGCCCCTTCCTGGAGGGGCTACATAAGCTGGCTGGCTGAGGTGGCCTGGGAGAGCCAGGGCCTGCAGGAGAAGCTGCCACCATTGGGGAAGAGGTGTGCCTGCTGCTGCTGCTGCTGCTGCTGCTGCTGCTGCTGCTGCTGCTGCTGCTGCTGCTGCTGCCGCCGCCGCCGCCGCTGCTACTACTACTACTACTACTACTACTACTATCACTACTGTGGACTCCTGCCTGGCATTATTTTTAAGGGGATTTTTAATTGTTTTGTTGTTGTTGTTTTTAATTTCTGGGGGATTTTGTTGTGTTTTTAGGGGTGGGTAGCCTGCCTGATAGGCGTGAGCGAGGGGACATGTGTCCACCTGATGGAGGCAGTGGGGGGACTGTTGGGGGCCAGAACATACCGAGGCCGGGCGGCAGGCGCTGGCGGAGCGCTAGGGGCAGGGCATGTCAGGTAAGGGGAACAAGGGAGAGATGTGTAGTATCTGTCCCCTGCTCCAGGCCTGTCCAGAGCCAAAGGATGGCTGGGGGAGGCGTGACTCCATCTTCTGGCCTTCGTTTGCTGCTCTGCAATGCCAGGTCTGTTACCCAGAAAACCTCCCTCATCCATGACATGATCCTGGATGAGGGTGCAGACCTGGCATGTATTACGGAGACCTGGCTGGCCGAGGCTGCTGCTCCAACCCTTGCAGCCATGTGTCCAGCCGGATTTTCGTATGCACAGCAGCCGAGGGCTGGGGATTGGGGAGGGGGAGTGGCTGTTATCTACCAAGATTCCTTGGTCTTCACCAGGCCCCCTCTCCGGGAGACCAAGGTTGCTGAGTGCATGTACTGGAGGTTGGGCCCGAAGGGCAGTCTGGGGATTCTGCTCGTGTACCGTCCACCCCACTGCATGACTGACTCCTGGCCAAGGTGCCTGAGGTGGTCTCTGATGTGCGTGTACAGTCCCCTAACTTATTGGTGTTGAGGGACTTCAATGTACATTCAGAGGCCATCCTCACAGGAGCACCTCGGGACTTCATGGAGATCATGGCTTCCTGGGAACTGCATCATATCCTAACTGGGCCCATCCATGTAGCTGGTCATGCACTAGACCTTGTGTTTGTTTCTGGAGAAGCAGGGAGTGATCTGGAAGTCAGGGGTATATCCACCACCCCCTTGTCATGGTCAGATCACTACCTGGTGATGTTAGACTTCTCGGTTCCACAACCCCTCTGCAGGGGTGGAGGACCCATTAAAATGGTCTGCCCCAGGCGTCTTATGGATCCGAATGGATTCCTGAACGCCCTTGGGGATTCTCTGGGGCATGCCAACAGCCATTCGGTTGAGACCCTGGTGGGTGGCTGGAATGCCGCAATCACTGGGGCATTAGATCAGGTGGCTCCAAAATGCCCTCTCCCCCTGAACAGGGCTCAGACTGCACCATGGTTCAATCCATGGTTACGAGCTCTGAAACAGGAGGTGAGACGGCTAGAGCGCCGGTGGCGGAAGTCTCGCTCCAAAGACGATCAGACACAGGCTAGAGCTGTATCTTCAGCCTATCACGTGGCGGTGAAGGCAGCAAAAAAGGAATATTATGCTGCCTCTATCGCATCTGCAGAGTGCTGTCCCAGGAGGCTGTTCCAAGTGGTCCGGAGTCTGGTCGGTCCTGTGGCTCCTGAACCACTGGAACATTCTAAGGCCTCCTGTGAGGCCTTGGCAAGGCACTTTGCAGATGAAATTGATCAGGTTAGGAGTGTTACTCCGCACGCTGTGGATACAGTTAGTGAGCAAGAGGCGGCCTGTGGCAAACCGGTTTTATGGGATCGGTTCCAGCTTCTTCCTCCTGATGAAGTGGACAAGGTGCTTTCATCTGTAAGGCCAACCACCTGCTTACTTGATCCTTGCCCATCTTGGCTCATTATGGGCTGTACAGAGAGACTGGGTGAGGGGATCAGGGCGGTGGTGAACGCCTCCCTTGAGGAGGGAGTGATGCCATCAGCCCTCAAGGAGGCAGTGACAAGACGACTCTTAAAGAAGCCCTCCTTGGATCCCCAAGTTCTGAACAACTTTCGTCCAGTCTCAAATCTGCCATTTTGGGGCAAGGTGATTGAGCAGGTGGTGGTGATGCAGTTGAAGGCACACTTGGAAGAAACCGATTATCTAGATCCATTTCAGTAGGGATGTAGGAAAGTCACTTACCTGGTCTTGCAGCTTGCTTTGTGGTGGGGGGGAGGCGCTTCGCTTCTCCCCCCGAAATTCAGGCCGGGGGGGGGAGGCACCCCACCTCGCCCAGCCGAAATTCAGGCCGGGGGGAGGCGCCTCGCCTCACCCGGCCGAAATTCAGGCCGGGGAGAAGCACCCCGTCTCCCCGGCCGCGAAATAAAAAGTTTTTAAAAAAAACACCCCCGTGATAGGCTACTTAACGATTTACGTAGCCTATCACGGCTAGATCTGCAAAGTCAGCCGTGATAGGCTACGTTAATCATTACGTAGCCTATCATGGGTGACTTAAAAAAAAAAAGCGCGTACGCTAATGGCGGCCCCCATAGGGAGCCGCCATTCGCGTTCCTTATTTGGTCCCTGTAGTCTACGTAAATCTTTATGTAGACTACGGCGAAAATAAGGACAACGCAAATAGCGTTGCCCTTATTTTTGCCGTAGTCTACGTAAAGATTTACGTAGACTACAGGGACCAAATAAGGAACGCGAATGGCGGCTCCCTATGAGGGCCGCCATTAGCGTACGCGCTTTTTTTCCCCCAAAGTCACCCGTGATAGGCTACGTGACAATTAACGTAGCCTATCATGGCTGACTTTGCAAATCTAGCTGTGATAGGCTACGTTAATCGTTACGTAGCCTATCACAGGGGCGTTTTTTTTACTTTTCTTGTAATGGCGGCGGCAGCAGCGAAAGACCGGCTGCCGCCCCCGCCCCTGACAAAGACCTGCTGAACTGCCGCTGGGACCCGCCGCCGGGAGCGACATTCGTGAAAGGTAAGTCCCATCCCGGGGGGGGGGGGGTGGCGGAGAATTTCTCCCTGAAACTTCGGAGGACCGAATGCGTTGGCACTCGGCCCCCCGAAGTTTCGGGGAGAAATTCTCCCCCATCCCTACATTTCAGTCGGGCTTCAGGCTTGGGCATGGGACAGAAACGGCCTTGGTCGCCTTGGTGGATGATATGAGGAGGGCTCTGGATAGGGGTGAATGCTCCTTCCTTGTTCTCCCCAACCTCTCAGCGGCTTTTGATACTGTTGACCACGGTATCCTCCTGGACCGCCTGGAGGGGTTGGGCATTGGAGACACCGTATTGAGGTGGTTCCGGTCCTTCCTCTCCGGCAGGTACCAGAGGGTAGCACTGGGAGAGGAGGTTTCGGACCCGTGGCCACTCACTTGTGGGGTGCCACAGGGTTCCATCCTCTCCCCGATGCTATTTAACATCTATGTGAAGCCGCTGTGGGCTATCATCAGGAGGTTTGGGGTGCGGTGTCATCAATATGCGGATGACACACAGCTCTACCTCTTTACCAAGGTTGGCCATAGAATCCCTGTCCAAATGTCTGGAGATGGTGAGTGGGGGGATGGGGAGGAGTAAGCTGAAGCTGAACCCTGACAAGACCGAGGTACTTTTGGTGGGGGACAAGAGGAGGCTGGGGGATGTTGACCTGGTGTTGAATGGGGTATGGCTACCCTTGAAAGACCAGGTCTGCAGCCTGGGGGTCATTTTGGACTCCCAGCTGTCCATGGAGGCTTAGGTGTCAGCTGTGAGCCGGACAGCGCTGTATCAACTCCATCTGATACAGCGGTTGAGCCCCTTCCTTCCCAACCATCTGCTCTCATCAGTAGTACATGCCCTGGTCTCCTCTCGTTTAGACTACTGTAATGCGCTCTACATGGGATTACCCTTGAAGACAGTTTGGAAGCTGCAGCTCGTACAGAATGCGGCGGCTTGCCTGATTAAAGGCAGCCGCCGGCGAGATCACATCACTCCAGTGCTGAAGGAGTTGCACTGGTTACCATTTGTTTTCTGGGCCAAATTCAAGGTGATGGTTTTGACCTTTAAAACCCTATATGGTTCCAGCCCAGCCTATCTTAAGGAGCGCCTCCAGCAACACCAGACAGGCCGCTTAACAAGATCAACCTCGGATGGCCTTCTCTCTGTCCCATCAGCCAGGACAGCTAGACTGGTGGGGACGAGGGAGAGGGCCTTTTCTGTGGTGGCCCCACTCTGTGGAACTCCCTCCCTAGGGAACTCCGCCACGCCCCCTCTTTAATGAGCTTCCGTCGTGCATTAAAAACATGGTTGTTCAGGCAGGCATTTGGGGTGGGTTAGGGTATTTTAGAAAATGTTTTTATTGTAGAATTTTATTGTTTTAAACTGTTTTATTATATGCTGTACATTGCCCAGAGTGGCTGGGTGACCAGCCAGATGGGCGATTAATAAATTTCATCATCATCATCATCATCATCATGAAAGCAAGTCACAGCTTGACTTGCATTCATGAGCTGCACCCCAGGCTTTTCACAGAATCCAGGAACTTTATTCATTTTTTTCCTTAAATCAACATTTGTACAAATTGCAGACACAATTTGCTTAATTTGCTTAATTGTTCAAGTTTGGGGGGCCAAGCTAATGAATGCTCAGGGAACTTCATCAGCCACCCCCCGGACAGATTCCTCCAATATCCCTATGTGAAATTCTTTGAATCTCAGCTCTTCTCCCTGCATAAGAGATTTTGGGGAGCCAAGAACATACCCAGTGCGATGATCACAATTTGCTGGTGCATGGCAGCCAAATTCTTCAAGTCCTGAAAGATACCAAAGCCAGAGACTTAGGGCTGATCTACATTGCGCCCACCATCACAATGAATTCGGTGTCCCGTCGGGTTAAACGCTGTCGCATTAAAATGTGATTATTCACACTCACCCATTTTCCCCATTGCAGTGCTTCATTGAATGAGCAAGCTCGGCTCACACTCGAGCGCTATGCTGTTTTCATGTGTGCGCTTGTCTGATCTCGGATGCTAAGTGGGGTCGGCCCCGGTCAGTAGTTGGATGGGCAACTGCCTGGGAATCAGGCTTCCTGCATTGAGCAGGGGGTTGTTGTATCCCCTCAAATGAGATTAAGTTTTACCCCCTCCTATCCCCCGCTCCGGATGTTTTTTTAAAAAAATTCAGGCATTATCCTCCCAGAATCGGGTCTTCTCTGTGATTTTTTTTTCTAATTGAGGCATGATCTTCGAAGCTTTGAAGTTGTGAAGCTCCACAACTTCAAAGCTTCGAAGATCATGCCTCAATTAGGGAAAAAAAACATCGCGGAGAAGCCCCGATTCTGGGAGGATAACGCCTGAATTAAAAAAAACAACATTCTGAGCGGGGGATAGGAGGGGGTAAAACTTAATCTCATTTGAGGGGATACAACAACCCCCTGCTCAATGCAGGAAGCCTGATTCCCAGGCAGTCGCCCATCCAACTACTGACAGGGACCGACCCTGCTTAGCTTCTGAGATCACACAAGTGCACGCACATCCAGCCCTTTGCTTGTTGCTGAGGAAACAGGGGCTGCTGAGGAAGCCAAGTGATCGGTAGCCTGAAGAAGACATGGGGCCGTCGAGAGCTGTGATTGGGCAGGAGGGAAATACAAGCATATGGACAGGCGGGGGAGGGAATTACGACTGGATATGGTAGCAAAGGCAGAAAATCAGAGCACATTAAGGGGAAATAACAGGATATTAGGGTATTGAAAGCAGGAGCATGGAAGTGGGAAATTCTGGTTCCAATTCGAGGTGGCTACTGCATAGTGTGAAAGGCGGGTGGTGAAACCCCATTGGAAGTGAAAAAAGGCGGTAAGTGTAGATCCAGCCTTACAATGCAATATCAAGTCCTAGAGAGATGGGATAACTTGTGATAACAAAGGAAGGGAAGCTCAGCCAGGACTAGGGTAAAGCCCCACCAGGTTTCTATTTTCAGCACATGATGATTTTGTTTCATCATCATGGCTCTGGAAAAGCATCCTGCAGAAAATATCTCAGCTTGAACACTAGTTTTCCAAAGAGCCCTGCTCCAAGTGGGGAGTCATAGAAGAGTGTACAAGATCACACAAGTATATTTCAAACAGGGAATAGAAGTCACAGAGAGGAAGGTCAGGATCTCTTCTCGATCATCCCAGAGTGCAGGACACGGCATATTGGGCTCAAGTTACAGGAAGCCAGATTCCAGCTGAACATCAGGAAAAACTTCCTGTCAGAGCAATACGGCAATGGAACCAGTTACCTAGGGAGGAAGTGGGCTCTCCCACACTGGAGGCATTCAAGATTAGCTGGACAGCCACTTGTCAGGGATGCTTTGGCTTGGATTCCTGCATTGAGCAGGGGGTTGGACTCAATGGTCTTGTAGGCCCCTTCCAACCCTACTATTCTTTGATTCTATGATGTCTGTGGGGAAAATTCTGGGAGAAAAAACCCACTCCCTGGTCCCATCCTCACCATCAGTGACAGATGAAAAGCTGAGTATTATTCTTTAGAATGTGTTCTCACAATCAGTTAATGCACATGATTTATCCCTTTTGACAAGTTGTAAGGGTGTTGCCTCTTCATTCTTCCACTACATTTTAATATGAATAGGCATTTCAATCCTAAGCACTTTGACCCAGAAGAAAGTCCCACTGAGCACAATGTGATTAATTACTTGGCAATATTTCAGCCATTAGGCAGTTTAGAAAAAATTTAAACTGAGTTATGCTCACAATTTCCAACACCTAATATGAGAGTAGGTCAGCACCTGTCCAAGCAAACATTCCTTAGATCGATTCACCTCCGTACTACTCATTCCTCTCAAATTCTGCAAAGACAAACTAAGAGCCAGTGTGGTGTTAATAGGGATGGACGAAAGTCCCTTACCTGGGCTGGCAGCTTGCTTCGCGGTGGGGGGGAGGCGCTCTGTCCCTCCCCCCGAAATTCTGGCCGGGGGGAGGTGCCCCATCCCTCTGGCCGAAATTCTGGCCAGGGGGGAGGCGCCCCATCCCTCCAGCTGCGAATCGTCCTGTCCTGCTGGGTCGCAAATGGCGGCGGCCGTAGCCGCCGCCATTTGCATCCCTGCAGTCAGCCGTGATAGGCTACGTAAATGTTTACGTAGCCTATCACAGCTGACTTTGGGGGGGGGGAAAGCGTGTACGCAAATGGCGGCGCCCATGGGCGCTGCCATTTGCATTCCTTATTTGGGCACGTGTAGTCTACGGAGACATTTACGTAGACTATGGCGAAAATAAGGGCAACGCAAATAGCGTTGCCCTTATTTTCGCCGTAGTCTACGTAAATGTTTATGTAGACTACACGTGCCAAAATAAGGAATGCAAATGGCGGCACCCATGGGCGCCGCCATTTGCATACGCAATTCCCCCCCCCCAAAGTCAGCTGTGATAGGCTACGTAAACATTTACGTAGCCTATCACGGTGTTTTTGGAAAATCTAGCCATGATAGGCTACGTAAATCTTTACGTAGCCTATCACATGTGTTGTTGTTTTTTTACACTTGGAAATGGCGGCGGCCGGGAGCCGCCGCTTCCAGGGACATTCGACCAAGGTAAGTCCCATCCTGGGGTGTGGCGGGGGGGTGGCGGACCGTTTCTCCACCAATTTCGGGGGGCCGAATGCATTGGCATTCGGCCTCCCGGAGATTCGTGGAGAAATTCTCCGACATCCCTAGTGGTGTAGTGCCTAGAGAGTTGGACTGGGAGCCGGGAGATCCAGGTTCTAGTCCCCACACAGCCATGGAAGCTCACTGGGCGACTTTGGGCCAGTCACAGACTCTCAGCCCAACCCACCTCACAGGGTTGTTGTTGTGAGGATAAAATGGAGAGGAGTAGGATTATGTACGCCACCTTGGATTCCTTAAGGAGGAAAAAAGGCAGGACAGAAATGTAATAAATAAATAAATAGGGCAGGAAGAACACATAAAAGGGCAACTAATCTGTGTTTAAATGAACTCTCCCCAAAGTACCAAGCCCTGCAATATTTATGGTAAGTTAAAAAGCCACACAAGACACCTCCATTGCCCCGCGCACAAACTCTTTGACATGGAGAGGGCAATTCCCATACCCAAGGTATGGCTGACTCTGGCCAGGGGCTCACCTGGGCACGTGGTCCCTCTGGGTCTCGGCAGGTGGCAAAGATCCATTCTGGCCGGTTGCTTTTCTCCACCAGCTGCCTGACCACCTCCAAGCCGATGCCCCGGTTGGACCCAGTCACCAGGACGCTGCGCACCTTCAGCATGGCCATCTCTCTTGCCAGCCTACGCACAACTAACAAAGCTGTTTGGTAGTCCAACCCCAGCTATATCTAGCCCCAAGCTTCCCCACCCAGGCTTATGTAAGGCACTTTGTTTTGTTTTAGCCCAATCTCTGTATATGGCAATAGTAGTGCTGTGCCAAAAATTTGGATGCCTCATTTCATGGAGCGATGGGAGTGAAACAAAAACTCTGGCAAAAGAGGCTGGGAGGGGTGAAAATTTCAAATACCTTTCTCCTTGGGGTGGAGGACAGGATTTCAGCTTAGCTTTTTAAGTGTGGGCAGTGGCTGAGGGGGTCTTTCTAGTTTTTATTGGTTTAAAAACACCCCCTGCACCTGCAGGAGTCCAGCCCGGCAGCTTTTTCTGAACTCCATCCCAGGAGACCAAGTGACCTCTCTCCCTCTCCAACAGGCATTCAGGACAGGCTGCAGGACAGCAGCTGCTGCTTTGCAAAGCACGAGCAATCAGGGATTTTATGGTTTTAGAAACCAGCAACAAATACCTCCCAAAGTTAAAAGGGTATGTGGAAACTGTGTCCCCCTCACCAAGGAGAAAATTCTCCAATATTCTCCCCCTCCCTCTGAAAGCGGCAAAACAGTGCCTCTTGCACAGGGAGAGAAAAAGTTCCTGAAAACAATAGTCCTGAGTTAAACTGCCTGCAATGCAACACAAAAGAGGCAAAACTGGATTTTGATGTGGGGTCGCTGAAAGAACCTGGAGAAGGATGGCTTGTTGCCATGTTGGGGAGGGAATCTAGCAGAATATAGATGCTCTTGCTTGTCCTTGCCTGATGAACAAAGTTCTGTGGCAGCTCAAACCAGCCAAATTTCCACTCCCTTTTGTAAGAGTTGCAAAAGGTAGTTGGCTCCAGTGTCAATTCAAGTTTTGCACCTGGCAACTGCCCAGATACATCATGGCAAACATAAAGGGAAACAGATGTGCTGAGGGCTCCAGCCAGGTCCTGCCTAGAAGGAGTCTGGAGAAAGATTTCATGTAGTGTGGCTGAGAAAGGGAGTTAGTAGAAGGCAGGAAAACGTACTGTAATGAGACTGGGGGGAGTCAGAATGATCTTTCGAGGTCCCAGTAACTCTTTTTTTTTTTTTAATGGTTTGGATACAACCATTTAAACTGGTGATTTAAATCAGCCAAGCAAAAACATAAAAGGTGTATTTTTTATTTTTAAATCATCCATTTTTATCCACTCTGTTTGGACAGGTCTTGCCTAGACATTTCTTGAGTGTTAACTAAATGGCTATGAGCTGCTGTGGATCAGAAAGGCGAGAAGACACTCAGGGCATCTCTACAGCAGCCTAAACTCCTGCATTTAAAATGGGGCTTTCTGCTTCCATTTTACATGTAGGATCACAATGACTCCCTTTTTCACCTGCTTCCTTCCCCCCCTCCCCTTTCCCCCTCCTTTTCCCCTTATCTGCGTCTTCCATTATCTTTCACTGGTTTTGCTCCTCTCCTTGCCACTTTTCCGCTTTTCATGGAGGGAACTCAAGCAGAACACAACAGGGTAATTTGATAGCTCTATCTGCGATCTGTTTAAAAACGGAACAAAGGGCATTTAGTGCAGGAGATGCCCTGGCGGGTTCCGGTGTCATGTAAAGAAGAGCCTGCAAACTTCCGTGAGAGAGCAATCTCCATCTCAGGATAAAAGCTCCGTGTGAAGAAAGCCTCAGACCATTCGAAATGAGTGTAAGAGCAATAGAAGCAAGAAGTTGTTAGTTGCATTTGGAAGAGTCTAACAGACAATATCAGGCTGGGAGTCAGAGGTGAGCTGGAGCTCTGGGGGCATCTTTGGGGTGCAAGAGCCCCTCACAGACTTAATGAGGGAACAGAAATCTGTTGGGATATTAATGCTGTGAATCCCCATCAACTGTGGCCCTCCAGGTGTTGTTGGAGTCTAACAACTCCCATCAGCTCCATCCAGCATCGCCACTGGTTTGGGATGATGGGAGTTGTAGTACAGCAACATCTGGAGAGCCACAGGTTTGCTGCGCCTGGTGTAAATAAACTAGCACTGTGCCGAAAATGTCTCCCACATTTTTTCCGACCATTCTCATTCAATCTGATAGAAAAGAAATCGCTTTCGAAAAGAAAATCAGAGGAGGAGAAGCTTTGGAGACATTCTCATGCGCTGGGTTCGGGGTTCTTGTGGTTACCTGACTTATGAGGTGGCTGAGGAGTCTGCATGAGTGTCCTGTCTGTCATCGTACAGTGATCTCTGTGGCAGCCTGTAGCCTCCTCCGCTTCCCACACTTCAGTTAAAGCCCTCATGAGGAAGACATCATGAGGCAATTCCGCCCATGGGGCGTTTTCCAGTTCAGGAAGTGCAGGTGGCCTGGGAGGCTGCAGAGCAATGGAAAGATGTGTAACACAGAGAGAAAACGCACACGGCACCCTCAGCCACCTCATGGTGATTAGGTAAGCTCAAAAATACCACCAAAAGAAATTCAAAATTTGGCCTCAAAAAAGTGGAAGCCTCCACACAGTTGATGCTGTTGCCACCTACAGAAGCAGAGCAATTAATAAAAGACCCCTAGGAAAAAAGAAAGAACCTGTGCTACAGCCCCTGCCAATAGTGAGCCCTGAGAGAAACTGTTCTCCCCTAGGAGAAATTTGGTGAAATTGTCCCCCCAATTTCTCCGCCCACAAATAGGCTGGAGATCGTTGAAAGGCCATTTGTGCACCATATATCACAAATACAGCATGCCACATTCCAAGGAAATCAAAACCCTGTAAAAACTTTTGCACTCTTGGTGTTCTCACCGCTCAGAGCATTAGGGAGAGCATAACATTATTTTAGGAGAGAGAGGTAGAGGTTTTCTACACGAGACTGTTAACCTGCTGCATCTACTTTCAGTCTCATCACAGAATTGAGATCTGAGCTCTACACAAAGCTTTTTCGTTCCTGCTTTTCCACTACATAACTTGCAGGTGGTGTTGTACTATAGCGGAATAGCGCAAGTAGGAAAATACGTTTTCTTTTGCTTTCACGAATAATACTCCATTTTCCCTGCTCTAAAAAAACTCAGGAAAGTGCTCTGAAAAAAACCCAGAAATTAAACAGGAGGTCACGCTGTCGTCTAAAGAACTTGTCGACAACTGTAGTAGGGAATGATGAGCACACAATAAATGACTCTTGTAGAAAAGCTCGGACAGAAGTTGCCTGAAAGTCTGGGGCCTAAACAGGCTTCCTGGGGTCACTCTGGACCGAGGAGTAGTTTCAACCTTCACTTGGCCCTGTTGCAGTTTTTAGAGGTTCCTGAGGTCCTCAGCAACCATCACATTTTTAGATGTACATCCCAAACATTTTAAGATGTGCCATATAAATACACGTGCTACACCTGTGATGGAGCCACGATCACCTACAGTTCTGGGCTCAGTGTGATATGCAAAATGGTCCTAAGAACCCAGTTCTGGAGAAGTCGGCACAACCCAGTGCCATGTCCTGGCAGACACAGAGATGTTGGAGATTCCAGAATGGAAATTTAGGGTGCAATCCTCCCGAACTCGGAGGCAACCGCCTATCCAATGCAGGGCAGGAGAAGCATGAAGGGGATCGTTCCCTCCGTGCTTCTCCTGCTCTCTATTTGTGGCTAGACAGAAAATTGCGGCTGTCTAGCCACAGGAAGGTGGAGCAGGGGAAGTGGCTGCCAGACGACACGTAGGATGTGTCATACCGACATTTCCGCCTTCCCCGCTCCGGAACGCGCCCAGGATTGCCCTGGTTTGGCCGCTCTGCACTCCTGAGTGTGGAGTGCAAGGCCATTCCATGCTGCCTGTGAGGCAGCGCGACAGAGGGAGATGGTCTGTTCCTAGAAAACTACATATCCTATGACCGTCTAGCTGCTGACTTGCGGCCATAGGATTACTCCCTAAGTAACAAATTTGACTAAAGTTGACAGAGTTTGTGGTAAGGATTGTGGGCTGTTCTCATACTGCAACCCCTCTCCCCATTTTGTTATCCTGAATTATATTACTTTCCCTTTGACCTCCCTGTATTATATGAACTTTCTTTTCTTAGGGAAATGGCTGGCTAATTGCTCAATATTGAATGTTGAATCAGGTATTGAAAATATTGGGATAAATAGTTCAATAAATAAATATTGAAAAAGCTTCATGTTTGGGTGTCATTTGTTTAATCAGGTTATCTATTGTTCTTTATCTAGGGTTGTGGAGTTAGATTAAGATCTAATAACATTTTAGGTTGGAAATATGTGGCAATCCTAAGGGGTTCACAGACTTTTTCTCACCACTGTAGGAACTCAGAGTTTCCAACACGTCCCTATTATTAAATTAGTTTTGGAGCCCAATATTGTCACCCAGAGAGCTTCTGTGGAAGAGTCTGCCCCTTTTAGATGTTCTAGTCTGCTCGACACTATGCCCTCTTTGATGTACAGAGCAACACCTCCTCAAGCACACCCTTCCCTGCCCTTCCTGTAGAGTTCATATCCAGAGATGACTGCATCCCACTGGTTCTCTCCATTCCACCAGGTTGCCATAATGCCCACTATATCCAGGTTCTCCTTTAAAACCAGACACCCCAACACTCCCATTTTGGCTCAGAGGCTTCTAGCATTTGCATAGAAACACCTATACACGGTGTCCCTCCCCAGATGTTTCTGGCATCTGCATCTTTTGCTATGGCACTTAGGCCTCTTTGATTGGCTATTATGTTTCATATATGCTTATCGTCTATTTCCTCCCCTTCTACATTTGGGCACTTGAAAACATTTTCATCGCCTAGGGATGGTTTAACCCGAACCAGATGCTTCCCAGCTCCTGTCGGTATTCCCCAGGGTTTAGTTTAAAAGCTACTCTGCCACCCGTTTTATGTTTAGCGCCAGCAGTCTGGTTCCATTTTGGTTCCAGTGGAGACCGCCCCTCTTGTACAGGCCTGGCTTGTCCCAAAACATTCCCCAGTGCCTAACAAATCTGAACCCCTCCTCCCTTCACCACCGTATCATCCACGCATTAAGACTCCTCAGCTTCGCCTGTCTAGCTGCCCCTGTGAGTGGAACAGGTAGCATTTCCAAGAAAGCCACCTTGATGGTCCTGGATTTGAACCTAGCTAGCAACCTAAATTTGGTTTCCAGGATCTCACGACTACATTCCCCCACATCTTTGGTACCAACATGGACCACAACCACTGACTCTACCCCAGCACGATCTACTAGGCCATATAATTACAGTTGACAAGGAGTTGATAATTAGGGATTGAGGAATTCTCTTGGTAGTCAGAGAAGGAGAAGGTCTGCTGATTGGTGGGTGGTATTATAGAAGGACTAGGAGAAAGCTGAGGAGCAAGTGAATAGCTAAGGCCTGAATAGTAAGACATTCCTCCTCTGTGTGGGATAACCATACGTGGCTGGTGAAGATCAGGAGTAGGGAGCGGGTGGCTTTGCTATGCCAGGAGGTTGCCCTATGATCTTGCCAGAAGAAGGTTACACAAGCAGGCATTAAAACCCAGATAAACTGTCCAAGCAGTGAGAAATGAAGCTAGAGGAACTTTGAGAGCCAGAGAGAGACTGTACCCAAGAGCTGGACCTGGCTGTGAGTGTATTTGACTGGGGTGAAGGTCTAGGGAACTTGGCCCGGGGTTAAAGGAGTCATTAAGAGGCTTGTATCAGCAACAGTTCATGAGAAATGCCGGGTTGGATGAATCACAGGTCGGAATTAAGATTGCTGGGAGAATTATCAACAACCTCTGATATGCAGACGATACCACCCTAATGGCAGAAAGCGAAGAGGATCTAAAGAGCCTCTTGTTGAGGGTGAAAGAGGAGAGTGCAAAAGCTGGTTTGAAACTCAACATTAAAAAAACGAAGATCCTGGCATCTGGCCCCATCACTTCCTGGCATATAGAAGGGGAAGAAATGGAAGCAGTGACAGATTTTACTTTCTTGGGCTCCAAGATCACCGCAGACGGTGACTGTAGCCATGAAATTAAAAGACGCTTGCTCCTTGGGAGGAAAGCTATGGCCAACCTAGACAGCATAGTAAGAAGCAGAGACATCACCTTGCCGACAAAGGTCCATCTAATCAAAGCTATGGTTTTCCCAGTAGTAATGTATGGCTGTGAGAGCTGGACTATAAGGAAGGCTGAGCGCCGAAGAATTGATGCTTTCGAACTGTGGTGCTGGAGAAGACTCTTACGAGTCCCCTGGACTGCAAGGAGGTCAAATCAGTCCATCCTAAAGGAAATCAACCCTGAGTGCTCATTGGAAGGACAGATAATGAAGCTGAAGCTCCAATATTTTGGCCACCTAATGCGAAGAGAAAACTCCCTGGAAAAGACCCTGATGCTGGGAAAGACTGAAGGCAAAAGGAGAAGGGGACGACAGAGGATGAGATGGCTAGATAGCATCACGGATGCAATGAATATGAACTTGAGCACGCTCCGGGAGAGAGCGCAGGACAGGAAGGCCTGGCGTGCTATGGTCCATGGGGTCACGAAGAGTCGGACACGACTGAACGACTGAACAACAACAATCAGCAACAGTGTCTCTTGAGTACTTAGGAAGTGACAGCAGTCATTCTTTTGAAAAGCCCAAAGTAAATATAGTATTCCTTTATGCACAAAATATCCCTTTAATATATTAACTTGTTTAATAGTTCCTCTTGTCTCTCGTGTTGGTGCCCATCTCACGTCCAAGCCTCTTATACCAAGCTCCTAGGAGGTTTTTTAAAGTATTCTTAGAGAACTGGTGGCAGCAGAAAAGGGTCAGCTTGTAGAGTTATAGTGGCAGAAAGTTCTTTAGGCCCTGAAATATAAGCATTTGCTAAAACAACAACATGGATCACTGCCTTGTTGTGGCGAAGGGGCTTGCGTAACTCAATGAAGCCATAAGCTATGCCGTGAAGGGCCACCCAAGACGGACAGGTCATGGCAGAGAGTTCTGACAAAATGTGGTCCACTGGAGAAGGAAATGGCAACCCACTCCAGTATTCCTGCCAAGAAAACCCCATGGAATGTATCACAAGGCTAAACGAGATGACGCCGGAAGATGAGCCCCTCAGGTCGGAAGGTGTCCAATATGCTACTGGGGAAGAGCAGAGGGTATTTCCAAGTAGCTCCAGAAAGAGTGAAGCGGCTGGGCCAAACCCGAAAGGACACTCAGCTGTGGATGTGTCTGGTGGTGAAAAGAAAATCCGATGCTGTAAAGAACAATATTGTTTAGGAACCTGGAATGTCAGATCAATGAATCAAGGTAAGCTGGAGGTGGTCAAACATGAGATGGCAAGATTGAACATCGACATCTTGGGAATCAGCGAACTCAAATGGACAGGCATGGGCGAATTTAATTCAGGTGACTATCATATCTACTATTGTGGGCAAGAATCCCTTAGAAGAAATGGAGTAGCACTCATAGTCAACAAAAGGGTGGGAAAAGCAGTACTGGGGTACAATCTTAAAAATGATAGAATGATCTCAGTACGAATCCAAGGCAAACCATTCAACATCACAGTAATTCAAGTCTATGCCCCAACCACTGAGGCCGAAGAAGCTGAGGTTGATCGGTTCTATGAAGACCTACAACGCCTTCTAGAACTAACACCAAAAAAAGATGTCCTCTTCATCATAGGGGATTGGAATGCTAAAGTAGGAAGTCAAGAAATCACCGGGATAACAGGCAAGCATGGCCTTGGTGTACAAAATGAAGCAGGACAAAAGCTAATAGAGTTTTGCCAAGAGAACATGCTGATCATAGCAAACACTCTTTTCCAACAGCACAAGAGGCGACTCTACACATGGACATCACCAGATGGTCAATATCGAAATCAGATTGATTATGTCCTTTGCAGCCAAAGATGGAGAAGCTCCATACAGTCAGTAAAAACAAGACCTGGAGCTGACTGTGGCTCAGATCATGAGCTGCTTCTTGCAAAATTTCGGCTTAAATTGAAGAAAGTCGGGAAAACCACTAAACCGTTCAGGTATGACCTAAATCATATCCCTGATGAATATACAGTGGAGGTGAGGAATAGATTTCAGGGATTAGACCTGATAGACAGAGTGCCTGAGGAACTATGGACGGAGGTCCGTAACATTGTTCAGGAGGCAGCAACGAAATCCATCCCAAAGAAAAAGAAATGCAAGAAAGCCAAGTGGCTGTCTGATGAGGCTTTACAAGTAGCTCACGAAAGAAGGGAAGCGAAAAGCAAGGGAGAAAGGGGAAGATATACCCAACTGAATGCAGAGTTCCAGAGAATAGCAAGGAGAGACAAGAAGGCCTTCTTAAATGAACAATGCAAAGAAATCGAGGAAAACAACAGAATGGGAAAGACTAGAGATCTCTTCAAGAAAATTGGAGATCTCAAGGGAACGTTTTGTGCAAAGACGGGCATGATAAAGGACAAAGAAGGCAGGGACCTAACAGAAGCAGATGAGATTAAGAAGAGGTGGCAAGAATACACAGAAGAACTATACAGGAAAGAGCTGAATGTCCCTGATAGCCATGATAGTGCGGTCATTGAACTTGAGCCGGACATCCTAGAGAGTGAAGTCAAGTGGGCCTTAGGAAGCATTAGTAACAACAAAGCTAGCGGAGATGACAGTATTCCAGCCGAGCTATTTAAAATCCTAAAAGATGATGCTGTTAAAGTGCTGCATTCAATATGCCAACAAATCTGGAACACTCAACAGTGGCCACAAGACTGGAAAAGGTCAGTTTACATTCCAATTCCAAAGAAGGGCAACGCCAAAGAGTGTTCAAACTACCGCACAATTGCGCTCATTTCACATGCCAGCAAGGTGATGCTCAAAATCCTACAAGCTAGGCTTCAGCAGTATGCGAACCGAGAATTACCGGAAGTACAAGCTGGGTTTCGAAGAGGCAGAGGAACTAGAGATCAAATCGCCAACATTCGCTGCATCATGGAGAAAGCAAGAGAATTCCAGAAAAACGTCTATTTCTGCTTCATTGACTACGCTAAAGCCTTTGATTGTGTGGATCACAACAAACTGTGGCAAATTCTTAAAGTGATGGGAGTACCAGACCACCTTACCTGTCTCCTGAGAAACCTGTATGAGGGTCAAGAAGCAACAGTAAGAACCAGACATGGAACAACCGATTGTTTCAAAATTGGGAAAGGAGTACGACAAGGCTGCATATTGTCACCCTGCTTATTTAACTTATATGCAGAGTACATCATGAGAAATGCCGGGTTGGATGAATCAGAGGTCGGAATTAAGATTGCCGGGAGAATTATCAACAACCTCCGATATGCAGACGATACCACCCTAATGGCAGAAAGCGAAGAGGATCTAAAGAGCCTCTTGTTGAGGGTGAAAGAAGAGAGTGCAAAAGCTGGTTTGAAACTCAACATTAAAAAAACGAAGATCCTGGCATCTGGCCCCATCACTTCCTGGCATATGGAAGGGGAAGAAATGGAAGCAGTGACAGATTTTACTTTCTTGGGTTCCAAGATCACCGCAGACGGTGACTGTAGCCATGAAATTAAAAGACGCTTGCTCCTTGCGAGGAAAGCTATGGTCAACCTAGACAGCATAGTAAGAAGCAGAGACATCACCTTGCCGACAAAGGTCCGTCTAATCAAAGCTATGGTTTTCCCAGTAGTAATGTATGGCTGTGAGAGCTGGACTATAAGGAAGGCTGAGCGCCGAAGAATTGATGCTTTCGAACTGTGGTGCTGGAGAAGACTCTTACGAGTCCCCTGGACTGCAAGGAGGTCAAATCAGTCCATCCTAAAGGAAATCAACCCTGAGTGCTCATTGGAAGGACAGATAATGAAGCTGAAGCTCCAATATTTTGGCCACCTAATGCGAAGAGAAAACTCCCTGGAAAAGACCCTGATGCTGGGAAAGACTGAAGGCAAAAGGAGAAGGGGACGGCAGAGGATGAGATGGCTAGATAGCATCACGGATGCAATGAATATGAACTTGAGCACGCTCCGGGAGAGAGCGCAGGACAGGAAGGCCTGGCGTGCTATGGTCCATGGGGTCACGAAGAGTCGGACACGACTGAACGACTGAACAACAACAACAACAAAACAACAACAACAAAACAACCCAAAGGTGGGATTGCCCAGTGAAGAGATAGTTCTCCCATAGGTGGTGGCAGTGCTGGAAAGAAAATTCCCTATAACCCATCTTTCCAGATTCAGCAGTGGAATTTCCTGGTGAGTAAATGCAGGATTGGGCAGTTAATATACTCTGGAAATGCATCAAGCTCCAATAAACAACACAGACTAGAAATATGAAAACTATTCTTACTTTTCAAATATTTAACTGTGTCTAAATCCATACTGAGCAGTATGGGTAAAATCTACCATCTAATGATTTGTATTTCTTTTCTTGGCTGTGACTTAAAAGACAGAGAGGAGGAGGAGGGATGAAGCTCGAGGATATCTCCCTCCCTGTATTAATTCATGTAAGGACTGTACCACTCATGTCAATCTCATCAGTCCAGGAACATACGAAATGTCCCGCTGGATCAGCCGAAAGGTGTTTCCCACATGGCTGAACCAGACGTCTCTGTGAAGGTCACAAGCAGGGCAGGAAGCACCACTGTTGTTCCACAGCCCAGCAAGTGCCCGTAAACCTCCACACTGTAAACCTCCCACACTGTAAACCTCCCACACTGTTCTCCCCTGCCCCCAATAGCATGCTAAGAGACATCACAAGAATGAGAATTGTCCCAAAATATTCCCCAGTGCCTAACAAATCTGAACCTCTCCTCCCTTCACCACCATATCATCCACGCATTAAGACTCCTCAGCTTCGCCTGTCTAGCTGCCCCTGTGAGTGGAACAGGTAGCATTTCCAAGAAAGCCACCTTGATGGTCCTGGATTTGAACCTAGCTAGCAACCTAAATTTGGTTTCCAGGACCTCACGACTACATTCCCCCACATCTTTGGTACCAACATGGACCACAACCACTGACTCCACCCCAGCACGATCTACTAGGCCATATAATTACAGTTGACAAGGAGTTGATAATTAGGGATTGAGGAATTCTCTTGGTAGTCAGGGAAGGAGAAGGTCTGCTGATTGGTGGGTGGTATTATAGAAGGACTAGGAGAAAGCTGAGGAGCAAGTGAATAGCTAAGGCCTGAATAGTAAGACATTCCTCCTCTGTGTGGGATAACCATACGTGGCTGGTGAAGATCAGGAGTAGGGAGCGGGTGGCTTTGCTATGCCAGGAGGTTGCCCTATGATCTTGCCAGAAGAAGGTTACACAAGCAGGCATTAAAACCCAGATAAACTGTCCAAGCAGTGAGAAATGAAGCTAGAGGAACTTTGAGAGCCAGAGAGAGAGAGACTGTACCCAAGAGCTGGACCTGGCTGTGAGTGTATTTGACTGGGGTGAAGGTCTAGGGAACTTGGCCCGGGGTTAAAGGAGTCATTAAGAGGCTTGTATCAGCAACAGTGTCTCTTGAGTACTTAGGAAGTGACAGCAGTCATTCTTTTGAAAAGCCCAAAGTAAATACAGTATTCCTTTATGCACAAAATATCCCTTTAATATATTAACTTGTTTAATAGTTCCTCTTGTCTCTCGTGTTGGTGCCCATCTCACGTCCAAGCCTCTTATACCAAGCTCCTAGGAGGTTTTTTAAAGTATTCTTAGAGAGCTGGTGGCAGCAGAAAAGGGTCAGCTTGTGGAGTTATAGTGGCAGAAAGTTCTTTAGGCCCTGAAATATAAGCATTTGCTAAAAAAAACAACAACAAAACAACCCAAAGGTGGGATTGCCCAGTGAAGAGATAGTTCTCCCATAGGTGGTGGCAGGAGCTCGAGGATATCTCCCTCCCTGTATTAATTCATGTAAGGACTGTACCACTCATGTCAATCTCATCAGTCCAGGAACATACGAAATGTCCCGCTGGATCAGCCGAAAGTTGTTTCCCACATGGCTGAACCAGACGTCTCTGTGAAGGTCACAAGCAGGGCAGGAAGCACCACTGTTGTTCCACAGCCCAGCAAGTGCCCGTAAACCTCCACACTGTAAACCTCCCACACTGTAAACCTCCCACACTGTAAACCTCCCACACTGTTCTCCCCTGCCCCCCATAGCATGCTAAGAGACATCACACGAATGAGAACTGTAAGGATTCGGTTGAATCCAATTATGTACTTTCTGATTTAAAACCATAAGAAGAATGAGCATGATCCCATGAGAGATGAGTTTTAAATAAGTAATGATTGTATTGTGTTCACCATAGCTCATAAGAAATTTAGAAATGCAGTTGTGTCAAAAGATGTTATATAATGCATAAGTAAACAGGTCAAATTATGAAAAGGTCCAGGTATCCTTAGAGGTTGCTGTCATATGAAGAGTAGTGGACTTTTCAGCTGTCAATGCAAACCATGATATCTTTTCAATGACCACCTTGTCTTTATTTGCATAGTCACATAGATAGATAGATAGATAGATAGATAGATAGATAGATAGATAGATAGATAGACAGACAGTCAAACTGAGTAGGAATCGGGGGGGATCTAAGTCTTGCTTTTTTATGGATAGTACAAGCATGTGGATCATCCTCTACAACCCCTGTTCAAGAAAGAACAGGGCAGCTGGGGATATTTGCTGGAATCATGGATGAATAAAGAGACCCCCTTTTTGGCAGAACACTGAAATTAAAAAGGTAAATTTCATGTTCATTATTACTCAGTGGGACTTACTCCCAGGTAATACGATTGCATTCTTATACAGCAGAGAAAGTTGATGAAGACATGGCGAGTCAGATATTTGCATTGCCTGTGGTGAGGGGTTTCTCCTGCAGTGCAGACAAGGAGACTGTTGGGTGTCTCACCAAGGAAGGGAATTACCCTTTCTGTCCACAAAAGTGCCGTTGTCTTTCTCAGAGAGATGGGCAAGCGTGTTCAGGATCTCTCGTACACTGAGCTCCGCTGAGAGTGGGGGTGCTCCCTGGAAAGAGAGAAGAGGCGAGTGACATGAGAACCTGCACAATGCCCAAAACAGTTACAAAACATGGGCATCATTGACCGAGAGCACAGTTCATAACATCCATGCACTATCAAAGGCAAACAGGGAAGCATTCTCAATAGCTGCTATACATGTATTCCATTTCTGTCCTATCTCCCTACGCATGTTCTCTTTATATACCTCCACTTGTTGTCCCAAAGGTTTATCGCCAAATCCTAAGAATAACCATGAGTATTGTCCCATTCCATATTCAGCCAGTAAGGAAAGAAACGATGAATATAAAATAACTGGAGAGCATTCATTTTTATTTTTTCTTCATCAGTTGGCTTCCAGTCTGTTTTCAGGCTCAATTCAAGGTGTTTGTGATGGCCATTAAATTCCTAAACCACTTAGGGCCAGTGTATCTAAAGGAACCTCTCCTCTTGTATATACCTGCTCACACCCTTAGGTCATCTTCAGAGGCCTCTTCTAGCAGCCTCCTTTAAAGGAAGTTAGCCGGGAAGCTACAACAGAGGGCCTTCTCAGTTGTGGCACCCAGTTTATGCAATGTCCTCCCCAAGGCAGCTCACCAGTGCCTACATTGTTATCTTTTCAGCACCAGGAAAAGAACTTCCTCTTCTCCCAGGCATTTTAGAGTCTTAGTTTTTAAATTATATGGGTGTCTTTATATATCCTTATATTTAAATAATTAAAACAGGCATTGGTCAACTCACAGGAGGATTCCTTGAGCAAATCCATAAGGCTCAGATGTTTCATAATGCAATACAGGAAGAAGAGGGCAACATAGGACATCTTTAGTAGTCCCAGGCTCTCCGTCCGCCCCAGAGCCATTGTGCTGCTGTCCCCCACCCCAGTGGCTTGTTGCATTACCAGCAATAGCATGCATGATCTGGGCCCATCAATGCCTTGCTCTGAGGGGTCCTTCCTCAAAGTGAGGCCTTATGGGTGAGGTGACCATAACGACCACTTGTCCTGCTACAGCACAGGCAGTCTCCAAAACCACCCCACCCAATGTTTCACTCTGAGGAAGGACCCCTCAGAGCAAAGCATTATTTGGGCCTGAGAGACACTCTGGAGAGCTGTGCTAGCCACTCTCCTGCAGGGACCTTTGCTGCAGCAGGAAAATGACTGGTGGGGCTCTCTGGAGCTCCATCCAGTGCCTCACTCTGATGAGTCTTGGATTTAGGCCTGGATTAAGCCCTGAAAGACAAAGAAATGTGTGGGTGCAGTAGTAAGCAAGTACACTTCCTGGGAGGAGCCGTGGGTTGGTGGTAGAGCCCCTGGTTTGCATGCTGGTCCCAGGTTCGATCCCTGCGTTCTCCGGGTAGGGCTGGGAAAGAATCCTGCCTGAAACCCCGGAGAGCTGCTGCCAGTCACTGTTGACAATACTGGGCTAGATGAAACAATGGTCTGACTCAGCGTAAGGCAGCTTCCGATGTTCCTACGGCATTGCGCAACATCGTTTCTGGACATGTCTTTTGAGGCATCAGCCTTGGCCTCCAATTTCCAGGATTTGTGGAGCCAACATGAGATAGCCTTACCTCTGCTCTGCAATCAGCAGGTTTCCCTCCCCACAATGATAAATTAATTACCCCATTATCTGTTTTGACCCTTATGTAGGCCGAAGTAGCTACATAAATCCGACAGCCTCTGCATAGAGTTGACATTCCACCATGAATCACCTACCAGCAGATTTCCCGGGTCTGATTGCACCCACCCGGGATGCACAGCAACGCAGAGGATCTTGTCTTGGGCATATGCCAGGGACTGGCACTGCGTGAGCATGTTCAGAGCGACCTGGGAGGGAGACACGCAAGAAGCAGGGGGTGAATGACGCATCTCAGTTCCATAGCGTGGCAGCAGGTCAAAAGAAGACCTCTGTGGGACTAAGAGATGGCATTCAATGTTCTCCCTCGGGACAGACTATTTTAATTGTGTGTGTGTGTGTATGTGTGTGTGCAGTGTACATACAACCCTGGAAAAAAAGGTATCCCTGCAGAAATATGAGTTTGCCTCTAAAAACAACAACAATCAGGATAATCACAGGACATTTTGCTACCTTAGGCAGAGCAGCAAAAGGCACCCAATTCCAGTCCCTTAAGTCACGGTGCTTAGTATGCAAGGCAGGTTACGCTACTTTGGCATCTGAGGCAGAAATCTCACAAGGGTCTGTCCTGCTCCCTAACAGTAATAAACTACATGGGTGATCACTATGATGTTCTTGTGATATTCTGTTATTAGTGTTGGGAGGGAGGGAGATTCTTGGCACAAACGCTCATATCTATGTTTGAGTTGGCTTCTTTGATCTGAACTGGATTAAATGCATAGTGGAGACCAGACTAGAAACCCAAATTTCGCATGGCATTTCAATTCCAAATGCATGTGAAATTTTGGAAACCTCCAAGAACTGGAGTAAAATGCCCTCTTCTATACGCCTATGAAGTCATGGAATGGGTGGCAAGCGAAGCAAGGGTGTAACATTTTGAGAAAGGGAAAGGGGAGAAAGTCTCAAGATTAATAATACATATTATTACTCTTAAGCTTCATAGTCCCTTGGTGTCTGTTCTTTCCTTTCTCTGTGTCTTTGTTCTGCATCTTGATCTATCCCCCTCCCCTTCTGTCTCTCAATGTTAGGAATAGGTACCTGGGATTACAGTGTGAGATGCAGACTGAGATGCAAAATTCAAATGCAGTTTCTAGAACACCTTTATTTAGACAGAATGCAGTTCAGTTCAATCCATTCACACTTTCTACATTCACTCACATAGTTAACCCACGTTGGATCAATTGAGCCTGATGGCCAGCCAGGCTGTACACTCAGAAGCAAGTGTTATGCTGCGTCCAGCTGCTTCTTTGGTGTTCTGATCTTTCTCAAAGTTCTGTTCATTTGGGGGTACCTTAAATACTCTTTCTCTGAAGCTTTTGCACATGCCTGTTGACTACATTTTCCATACCTTGCTGCAACGGTAAGAGACACCATGTGCCAAATGCCATCCGAAGATAGTTGACATGCTGCCAATTTTGCTGCTTATGTTGACCATGGCTGCTTTGCTGCAGCTCATCCCTTCCTGGGGGCTTTCCTGAGATGCCTTCCTCAGCAAGGGCAGAAACTCCTGGAGAAGGGGAGAGAATTATCAAGGACAGCGGCAAACTGTGTGGGGAGGACTGAGCATCTTTTTATGAGGTCAGAGACTGCAACAGGAGAGCAAATGTGAGCCCAGCAGTTACTCTCCGGAATACTCTTGTGCTTTGTCCAGGTGGCAGCAGCTACTTCCAATCTGGCTTCAACAGGTGCTGGCTTTCCACATCACTGCTCCTCCATAACCACTAAGAATCCACCTGTTGAATTTCTGTCTGTCATGCAGCCATTAGATTTTGGTCATGTATGATGGGCCTGCTCAATAATAAATTTTTTCTGGACCAAGGTAGTATATATATAATATCTACAATAATTCATCTGAATGTACCTCTTGATCCCTTAACCATTTCGTTAGGACATTAAGGTGATCACATGAGCTCTGACTAAAGAGTACAACTTGTCAATAATCCCAGGGCATAGTGTGAAAACATGAGGCAGACACCTTGCTGAAGCTAAGCAGGTTTGGGTCTGGTCAGTGCTTGGAGGAGATGCCACCTCAGAACCACATGTAGCCACCTGGAGTTCCATGATGGAAGAAAGGTGGGTTATAAATAAATAAATAAGCACAAATTAGCTGGAGCTGAGAGGGGTGTGTGTGTGTGTTTATACTGTAATCATTTCTGAAACCTACCTCTCTAGCCATGTAGGTGGACTTCAATTAATGTTGCTCTAGGTGTCACCTTGGAGTATATCTATCTCTGAAGCGTCCTAATCCAACCATCTAGTGAAAAAGACTTGTGTAACTAATGGACCTTTTGTTCCCAGTTTTCTGAGACAGAGGATCCTTTTTGCCATTTATGCAAATTATGGCTGCAATTTGTGCAAATTAAGCATATTACAGCCTGAATTTGTGCAAATTATGGCCGGATTGTGCACAAATTCTGCAAATTGCAGCCACAATTTGCATAAATGGCAATTTAAGAAAAACAACAACAACCCAAAAATCTGCAAGCTGGCCTGACTCGATTTGCATCAAGTCTAGGCAGCTGGTTGGTAAGCGAGCCGAAGTCCGGGGACCGAGCTGATGATAGCTCAGCGAACTTCACCCCTCGGATGGATTCCTCTGACATCCCTAACTTGCATCAAGACACTGACTCCCAAAGGCTCTGCAAGTTGATGAGAAGTTTCCATGAAGAAGAGCCATAGGATGGCGTTACCTGGCTCACCACCATAGGACCAATCACATTGGTCTTGTATGTCTCAGACATTTCCTCCGGTGCCTCTGATTCCAGAGGACATGGCCTTGCAATCGCAGCATTGTTTATCAGCAGATTCAACCCAATTCCTTTCAGCTGCTCAGTGACTCTGGCTGCAGCAGTCTTGATGCTGGATGGCTCAGAAAGGTCTACAGCAGCAAAGAGAAGGGATTTTAAAAGGATGAAAGTGAGCCAGGATCAGCCCTGCAGGCTGCCTGCAGGCTGCATTGTTGTTGCTTATCTTTGCAGCATGCACTCAGTGTGCTCCAAAAATGCAGCAGAAGGAGGATTACTTCACCCAGCACATTTTTAGGCACACACACAATAACGTATTAAATAGAGCCGGAAAAAATCGTATCTAATGTGCACATGAACAGTATATGTTTGCCAGTATGAGTATTATACTGATATATGCTGAGTCTTCCTGTCTAAGGAAAGCACAGTAGCAAAGGTTTTTAGTGCTGTGTAATATGTGAAGCCGCGGTGGCTTAGTGGTTAAGACGCTGAACTGCAGACTGGAAGGTCGGCAGGTCAGCAGTTCGAGACCCGAGTGCTGTGTGACGGAGTGAGCTCCCGTCTTCAGTCCCAGCTCCTGCCAACCTAGCAGTTCGAAAGCAAGAAATTGCAAGTAGATAAATAGGTACCGCCACGGCGGGAAAGGTAACAAGCGTTCCGTGCACCTCGGTGTTCAGTCATGCCGGCCACATGACCACGGAAGCATCTTCGGACAGCGCTGGCTCTTCGGCTTAGAAACGGGGATGAGCACCGCACCCTAGAGTCGGACTAGACTGGTTGGGGACACCTTAATATGTGAAGCAGCCCTGGCTTTTACAACCTCCAACATTTGGTCCTCATTGTGGGACGCCCTGCTGAAATGAGACGTTGGCTTTAACCTTTGAAGCCCTAAACAGCTTTGGATCTGGTTATCTAAGGGACCACCTACCTCACTATGCACCTGTCAAATTATTAAGAGCTGCAGGAGATGATCATTTGAGGACACTAGTGTTCCTGGAGGGCCGCTTGATGGGGATACGTGGCAGGGCTTTCTCCTGTGTCACTCCCGAACTGTGGAATGCACTCCCCTCAGAATTACAACCATCCCCACTCTCTTTGCTTTTAGAAAATGTGTCAAGACACAACTTTTTAATGGTATTTATTTATGCTACGGCTGCGATGGCTTAGTGGTTAAGACGCTGAACTGCAGACCGGAAGGTCGGCAGGACAGCAGTTCAAGACCTGAGTGCTGTGTGATGGAGTGAGCTCCCGTCTTCAGTCCCAGCTCCTGCCAACCTAGCAGTTCGAAAGCAAGAAATTGCAAATAGATAAATAGGTACCGCCTCGGCGGGAAAGGTAACAGTGTTCCGTGCACCTCGGTGTTCAGTCATGCCGGCCACATGACCACGGAAGCATCTTCGGACAGCGCTGGCTCTTCGGCTTAGAAATGGAGATGAGCGCCACACCCTAGAGTTGGACACGACTGGTTGGGGACACCTTTACCTTTTTATTTATGCATACCAGGGTGGCAACAAGCCACCCTGGCTTGTTCTAGGGGTTGTTCATACCACAATGGGTTGGTGTGTCATCTGAACCCTGAACAGCTGTTTCATTGTAGGTTGTAGGAATCAGTCAGTGAGCTGCTCAGCAAAAGTAGAAAAAAACTATTCTTGGTGACTGCACCCATCTGTGCTGCCTCAATCCTCTCTCGCCAGTGACTGCCCCTCCAACGATGCACAAACAGCACTTTGGAGGGGTTGTCACTCATTTGGCAATCCTTTTTATTATTTTTTCAGCCCCAGAAATTTGCACAAATGAGCTAATATATATTTTTAATTTTTTGTAGCCCCAGAAATTTGCACAAATGGAGTCATAGTTTTTAAAAATTATTATTACACATATCAGACAGCCATAAGTGCACACTTGCGGAAGCTGACACCCCCTCCCCCAAAACCTGACCCCGTTTGCGCAACTTTCTGAGGCCAAAAAAAAAGCTGGGAAACTAAAACGGGTTGCGATCGGAGCAGGGAGGGAGACAAGATGGGCAGCCAAAACGGGTCCTGCTGTGGAGGACACTGGGATACCGTCCGGAGGAAGAAGGGGGAAGGAGTGGGAGAACAACCCATGGTGAGCCTGATGGTCTGTCAGATGCACCTTGGGTTGTTCTGTGTTCACAAGCCACACTGCGTGGTTAACAAGCCACCCTGTGGTAAATGTCTTAGGTTCAGACGACACGTTAACTCATAGTTCAACAAATAACCCACAGTTCAACAACAACCCATGCTCAAACTACTGAGTATGGGTTAGCATGTTGTGTGAACAGCCCCAGTATCTCTTTTGGGGGACAAACACAACAATAATGCCCAACTATGGGCGTCTTCAAAAATCCATACAAAACTTGATCGCTGTTATCATTTGGTCACTCAGATTTTGGTGACTCGCAGCTCAGCGTGTGAACAGCTTCCATTGAAATGTGCTGTCTTTCAGAGTGTTATGAAACCTCTGTGGTCTTTGATCTGTGAATGCCCTTTCACACATACAATGCATCATTTGATATTACAGATATGCACATTTGTTTTTTGGTGTGTGAAAAGGGCCTGTCTCTACCAAGCGCAAAAACATGGGTTGATTAAAGAGGAAGATGAGAAAAAAATGCAGATCTGCCTGAGAAGGCCTCTTAGCAACTTCTCACAAGATAGTTGTGCTATACATTGGGCTCTTTGTGAGGAAGGGCAAGATATAAATCAAATAAATAAAAGGTAACTGTCTTTTTAGAATTTACAGTACCTATGTTATGTCCTTGAACTAAAGAACAACTGAATTGATTCACTCCTGTTTGGTTATGGAGATGGTGTCGGTCTATATCAGAATACAAGGTTCACCACACACACACACACACACACACACACACACACACACAGGTTTTCTTTTTCGACTGTCAGTCAACATTCCTTGGCTCCTTAGCATGCTCAGTACTCATTGGGCATTTTTTGTTTTTTGTTTTTACCACATACTATTTTTGTACTTAAGCAAATTTTGGTGTTCCTTTGAGCAAATTCATATGCCCTTCTTGTTTCTTAGTAGCTGTTTTGTCTAAATACCTGTCGGCACTCATCATCTGAATTTACTGCTAGGGGGAGTGATTATCATGTCTATTTGCTCATAATGCACACCGACTGCTCCAACATTTGGAATTTATAATAACAGAGCAAATCCTTCCTAGCTATATGTTAGTTTTCTATATTTAGAAACAGGTCCCAAAATTTCCCAAGCATATCTTGAGTCCTGAAATTCCAGCTGAGGATCACAATTGGGGGACCAATGCAAATTTAATCTGCACAAAAGGAATATTGTCTTGAATCTCAGCTCTTGTCTGCAGTGATGTAGGGATGGGGAGGGAAACTGGGGGTCCAAGCACATACCCAGTGGGATGATGGCGATTTGCTGGTGTTTGGCAGCCAAATTCTTCAAGTCCTGAAAGATACCCAAATCATAAACTTACAATGAAACAATTAATTCCTGGAGAGACCGGGTAACTTGAGAAGAGACAGGAAGGGAAGATTGGACAGAAAGAGGTTCTCCCTGATTTCCATTTTCAGCACAGGATGCATTTGTTTCATTGTTCTGTCTCTGCAAAAGTGTTCTGCAGTAAATATGTCAGCCTGATCGTTATTTTTGTGCTCTGAGTGGGGAGTCTTAGAAGAGCGTTCAAGATCATGCATCTGGGGGGAGGGGGGAGTCTGGAGGATTCCTTCCTCACGATCAGTAACCCAGAGTGTTATTCTTTAGAATCATTTCTCACAATCAGATGAGTATTTTCTCCCTTTTTTCCAACATATGCTAATAAGAACAAATGTCACACTCTAAGCACTCTGAGCCAGAAGGAAGCCCCAATGAGCAAAATGTGATTTACTGCTTGGTGACATCCATCCCATGCGCTGTTATTTCAGAATATTTAATCTGAGTTATTCTCATAATTTCCAGTTTCTTATAGGATTATTGTTCCTCCTTTTAAATTCTGCTCACATCAATGGGTGGGAGAAATCAGTATAATTTCTGATCATTCCCCCTAATTCTAAAACGGAAAAGAGGGGGTCGAAGCACAGAAAAGGGCAACTAATCTGTCAAGCCGTTGACACAACATGCTAGCCCACACTCAGTGGTTGAGTGTGGCTTGTTTTGAACCATGGGTTGTTTGTTGAACTGTAGGTTATCCTGTTGACTGAATGCAGTCAGGATGGCTTGTTAACCATGCAGTGTGGCTTCTTTTCTCGAACAAGCTACCTTGAGAACCCATGGTTTGCTGTTGGTTGTTCAGGGTGGTTAGCAAGCCATAATGCATGGTTAACAAGTCACCCTGGCTGTGTTCAGACAACACAATAGCCCACCCTGTGGAAAACGTGCTGCATTCAGACAACACTCTAACCTATGGTACAACAAACAACCCATGCTGCAAAACAACTCACACTCACCGAGTGTGGGTTAGCATGTTGTGTGAATGGCCTCTGTGTTTAAGTGAACTATCCCACAAGTACCAAATTGTCCCACAAGTACCAAACCTACCTGAGAATGGGAAGTTAAAAAGCTCACAAGACATCTCCACTGCCCTGGGCACAATCCCCTTAGCATAGGATGAGGGGGGATCCCATGTAGAGGCACCCATCCAAAGGTACATCTGCCTCTAACCAGGGGCTCACCTGGGCACGTGGTCCCTCTGGGTCTCGGCAGGTGGCAAAGATCCATTCTGGCCCATTGCTTTTCCCCAGCAGCTGCCTGACCAGCTCCAAGCCGATGCCCCGGTTGGACCCAGTCACCAGGGCACTCCGCACGTTCAGCATTGCCATCTCCCTTGCCAGCCCAGACCCAACTGGAAAAGCCCTTTGCCAGCCCCACCCGAGATTATCTAGCCACAGTTCCTCATAATTACCCAGGCCTGGCTTGCATAAGATACTTGACTCTTATTTCATCTCAGGCACATACGTGGCAATAGTCATGTGCCAAAAACTGCCCGCAGTACAACCAAAAGGAACAGAAACAGGGTTGTTGTGGGGTCTGTACAAGCACTTCTGCAAGAGGCTGGAGAAGGAAGGCTTGTTGCCTTGTTGGGGAGGGAATTTCGCAGACTGAAGAAAGCAGGAATCCAGACGCTCTCCCCTGTGTTTGGCTAATTATGAAGATGGGGGAAGAAGACAAGCTTTAGGATGGTAATTTTGATCCTGAGATCATCTGAATATGGAAGAAACAGACTTGGGGGGGCTGTGAGAGCTTTTTGGAGGTGGGAGTAAAACAAATGCAGAGAATGTAGAAGAAAGCACATGGAGAGTTTTGAAAGAGCAACAGGGAGCTCCAAAGCCAAGGATTGCTGTGGCTTTGGGGAGAGATTTATGTATGTATGTATGTATGTATGTATTATTTCATTTCTATACCACCCAATAACCGAAGCTCTCTGGGCGTTCACAAAAATTAAAACCACAAAGTACAGCATAAAACAATATATGAAAGCTTAAAACTACAACAAAAAAGTACAACCAGCATAAAGCCTAGCAGCAATGCAGAGATTTAAAATACAGATTTAAAACAGCAGAGCTAAAAGACCAGAGCGCTAAAATGCTGGGAAAATAAAAAGGCCTTCAGCTGGCACTGAAAGAATACAACGTGGGGATGATGGGGGAGGGAGGGGTGCGTGCAAAGGGAAGGTGAACTGGCAGGATTTAAAGGAACCATCTGAGAACAGAGTCATTTGGAGAGGAAGTAGGGATAGGAGCCAATTTTGTGGTTGTAAAGGACAAAGAAGGCAGGGACCTAACAGAAGCAGATGGATTAAGAAGAGGTGGAAAGAATGCACAGAAGAACTATACAGGAAAGATCTGAATGTCCCTGATAGCCATGATAGTGCGCTCACTGAACTTGAGCTGGACATCCTCGAGAGTGAAGTCAAGTGGGCCTTAGGAAGCATTACTAACAACAAAGCTAGCAGAGATGACGGTATTCCAGCTGAGCTATTTACAATCCTAAAGGACGATGCTGTTAAAGTGCTGCACTCAATATGCCAACACATTTGGAACACTCAACAGTGGCCACAAGACTGGAAAAGGTCAGTTTACATTCCAATCCCAAAGAACGGCAATGCCAAAGAGTGTTCAAACTATCATACAATTGCGCTCCTTTCACATGCCAGCAAGGTTATGCTCAAAATCCTACAAGCTAGGCTTCAGCAGCATGTGAACCGAGAACTACCAGAAGTATAAGCTGGGTTTCGCAGAGGCAGAGGAACTAGAGATCAAATCACCAACATTCGCTGCATCATGGAGAAAGCAAGAGAATTCCAGAAAAACGTCTATTTCTGCTTCATTGACTAGGCTAAAGCCTTTGGTTGTGTGGATCATGTTGTGTGGACAGCGTAGTAAGAAGCAGAGACATCACCTTGCCGACAAAGGTCCGTCTAATCAAAGCTATGGTTTTCCCAGTAGTAACGTATGGCTGTGAGAGCTGGACTATATGGAAGGCTGAGCGCCGAAGAATTGATGCTTTCGAACTGTGGTGCTGGAGAAGACTCTTACGAGTCCCCTGGACTGCAAGGAGGTCAAATCAGTCCATCCTAAAGGAAATCAACCCCGACTGCTCATTGGAAGGACAGATACTGAAGCTGAAGCTCAAATAATTTGGCCACCTAATGCAAAGAGAAAAGTCACTGGAAAAGACCCTGATGCTGGGAAAGATTGAAGGCAAAAGGAGAAAGGGACAGCAGAGGATGAGATGGCTAGATAGCATCACCGATGCAATGGATATGAACTTGAGCTCACTCCGGGAGGGAGCCGAGGACAGGAGGCCTGGCATGCTATGGTCCATGGGGTCACGAAGAGTCGGACACGTCTTAACGACTGTTGCGGAATTAAGATTGAAGCTCTACATGAAGTTATTTTTCTTTCCTGCCTTTCCATACATAACCTCTAGAGTGGTGCTGTGGTATAGCAGAATAACACAATTACACTGGTGAGGACTTGCACTTTGTTTCACATTGGCAAAAAATACTCCCCCAAACCCTACAGAATTGCTTCTAAAAAGCAGAAGCAAAACTGGACGGTGATGATATTCATCATCCAAAGCACCCATAAACAACTCTGAGAGAGGAATGATGAGTGCACAATAAAAGCTTTGTCTAGAAAAGCTCTTCATTCATGGAACTTTAGCAGAGTGTCCAGTTCTCTTCTGCAGTTCTCCTACTGCACACCTGAGTGCATATGTGGGCTATAAATGATATTGATCCATACTAATCCCTGTTGACAAGCTGCTTGGCACAGAGCATGCATTTCAGTATTTCTGCAGCAAATGGTGTGTTCACTTTAAAAGAGTCAGCCTAGAGTGGAGATATTGATAATTAAGCCAGTGATCTTGCCTGAAGGGAAGCAATATTAAGTCATGTCTAGATTTAGTAACGCCACTCAATCAAGCAGCACTTTCCTCATGAAATTGCTCAGACACAGCAATCAGAAAACAGAGATGGAAACACACCTCAGGCACAGAGTGATATTCCTCCCGGTGTGATTCAGTCACTGACTGGGAACTACATTATGCGACCACAAACAAAAAAGCATGAAAAATGAGTATAGTTACATAAGGCAATTGGGAAGGATGTCAGCAAATACAACTGGAAGGAAGAAGGAATAGCACATTCTTCAGAGAGCAGATCATGGTGTATTTATTGAAGACAAAGGCACAGCTAATCAAATATTTGCATTGCCTGTGGTGAAAGGTTCCTCCTGCAGTGCACACAAGCAGGTCTTTGGGTGTCACACCAGGGAAGGATTTTCTCCTCCCAGATCACTAAAGTGCCGTTGTCTTGCTCAGAGGGACAGGCAAGCTTATTTAGCATCTCTCACACACTGAGCTCTACGGTCGTGGGGGCTGTCCCTGGAAGGAGAATAGGAGAGTGACACAAGGACTTTTACAGTGTAGAAAAGAGTGACAATGCATAGATAACATCAGCTGAGAGCACACTTCAAAAATATCCATGCACCATCAAAGGCAAACAGAGAAGCATGCTCAAAAGCTGCTATACACATATCACATTCTGTACCAGAGGATTGGAAAGTAGCCAGCATTACACCAACTTTTAAAATGAATCCAGGAAATTGCAAGCTTACTATCTATTACAGCAAACTGGTAAAAAAGCATTATTAAATATAGAATTAAATAGAAGAACAAATCTTGTTGAAGAAGAATCAGCTTGGCTTCTGCAAAGGGAAGTCCTGCCTCATTGACCTTTGTGAGTGTCAACAGGCACATCAACAAGTGTCAACAGTTACGAGGATAAAGGTGATCTGATAGGCAACCCCTCGGAATTAAATTACATAATGACATGGCATCATTCCAGGGGCATGTGGGGGAAATTTGTGGCCAGGAGGTGGTCACTGAGAAGATCTTTGTGATCATAGTTGTGATAGCAGCAACAACAACAAAAAGGAAAATAGAAAGAAAAAAATCTCTGCCATTGCCACCACCCTTAAAGACTCCTCAACCCTGCACCAAACTTGCAAATACTTTCTAGCCATGAAAGAAATCTTGGGGTCATAGTGGATAGCACAATGCAATGCTTATTCTGTGTGATTTAGCAGAGAAAAGGCACATTCCTTGCTAGAGATTATTGGGAGGATAAAAAATAAACATGCCAGGTTCAAAATGTCTTTGTACAGTTGTATTTTGAATTCTATGTGATGGCTGCCAGCTTGGATAACTTTAAAAGAGGATTAGACAGATTCATGGAGGATGAGGCTATCAATGGACACTAATCATGATGGCTATATATTGCCTCCAGTATGCTTCTCAGTATTAGTTGCTAGGGAACACAAGTGGGAGGCTGCTCTTACACATATGGCTTGCTTGTGGGTTTCTCACTGGGGCATCTGTTTGGCCACTGTCGGAACAGAATGCGGAACCAGATAAACCTTTGGTAGGATCCACCAGTGTTCTTCATACATTTTTATGAACAATTTTTGGTTACCCCATCTCAAAAAAGATATTGTAGAACTAGAAAAAAAAGTAACTAAAATGATCAAGGAGCCGGAGCACATCCCTTGTGCAGAAAGGCTGAAATATTTGGGACCTTTTATTTTTGAAAAAAAGGCATGTAAGGGAGGATATTATGATCTATACAATTATGCATAGTGTGGCGGCCATGGATATTAAGTGTTTTTTCTCCCTCGCTCATAATACTAGAATGCCGGGTTATCTGATGAAATTGATTGGCAGGAGATTCCATACAGAGAAAAGGAAGTACTTCTCCTTCACACTGTGGTCCAGTTTGCATGTAACAAGAAGCCAGCCCACCATGGTGGAATTTCCCTGCAGGGCTTCTTGTTGCTGCAGCAGCCCCATTTTGAATAATCAGGGCACAGTGGGGGCACACAGTAGCTGGTCATTACATGCAAACCCAGCCAGGGTGGGTTGTTGGGGTGGTTGGCTTCTTATGGTTGTTGTTGTTGCTGTTATTATTATTATTAACATTTCTATACCGCCCAATAGCCAAAGCTCTCTGGACAGTCTAAAAAGTTTAAAAACATTAAAAATACAGTATACAAAAGTTAAAAGCCATTTACATTTTTTTTAAAAAAGCATACAAACAGACAATATACACAGGAGAACATACTGTATATCTAAACAACTTCAAACAAGCAACTTCAGGCAAACAACCACAACCATAAGACAATCCAGGACCGATTAAAACTCATCATATGCTGCCAAATGCCTGGTTAAAGCTGAACACATTTGGAAGTCATGCAATTGAGCAAGGATATCATCTTTAATTTAGTCCAATCTGGTCTTGTACTGAATCTTTGTAATTGATATAGAATGGGATGGTGAAAGAGCTAACATATGCATTTGAGAAACAAAGCATTTTTTCAAGCGGGGTATAATTAAATTGTGGAATTCACTGCCCAAAGATGTCCTGGCGGCTACATGCATAGATTTTGCTTAAGGATTTGGCAGATTCATGAGGTTTATGTCTATCGACAGCTATCAACCACAATAGCTAAGTATAGTAACTCCATGTATACCTCGGGGGACAAATAGCACAGGATGGTCATGAGCTCCATGGAACATCTGTCTGGCCAGGGTTAGGGATCCAACCAGGATTCAGCACAGAGCTGAAATTAAAAATGGGCATCAGCACACCTAACACTGTGCTTCTTATCGTTTTTGACTTAGAGAAGGTATTTCAACAAATTTGAACTATCAAAGAGTTTATTAATTTAGGTGGAAGCCTTAGTAGTTAAATCCATTTGATGGCCTCTATGAGTCACTTACCACAGTGATGCCCATGTCTGTCTGCACCCACCCTGGATGCAATGCAATGCACAGGATCCGGTCTTTGGCAAACCCCAGGCACTGGCACCGTGTCAGCATGTCAGTGCAGCCTGGAGAGGAGACAAACCAGAGGGGGAAAGGTGAAGGATGCATCTCAGAATGGCAGCAGGTAAAAAAAAAAAAAAAGGTGTTGTGGGTTTAAGAGATGCTATTTAATGCTCTCACCGCAGATTACTTTTATTAAGTTTGTCAGTGAAAAGTACACATAGCCCTGAAAAAAGCTAGTCACTGCAGAAAATAGAGTTTGCCTCTAAATAACAACAACACTGCCACCACCATATAAGCAAACTTACACTTCAGAAAAGCCATCGATGTATGCTTTACTATTTCATGAACATGCAAACAAAGAATCAGCTGGAATTCTGAACAAGGCCTCTCTGACAAATCTCAAACTACAGTAACATGCCAGGACCACCTTCTGGAACCTGGTCCTCCAGGAATTTATTTTATTTATTTCATTTCTATACCGCCCAATGGCCGAAGCTCTCTGGGCGGTTCACAACAATTAATTGTTAATCATTAATTAATTAATGACCAGAGCCACCACATGATGAGGTGCCTTCTAACTTGATCTCCCCAAAGATGGCCCTGAAGGATACGGTGTTTGATGTTATCAACAATCACTGAGAGATCTAGGATAATCAAGAGGGTCACATTCCATATGAAGGGAGTCAGCCAGGGTACCCAAAGCAAGTCCAGTCTCCAAATGGGGCTTGAATCTAGACTGAAATGGATCCAGATAATTAGGTTCATCCATTCAGGATGGGACAGAATAAAAAGAACAATGATTTGGCTCTGGGAAAGGGAAAGAAACTGTTTCCAGATACGCTGCTCTAGACAAACCCACCCATGTTCTCAAGGGTCCCGGCCGCAGTTCTTCCCACTAGTTAAGCAGGAAGGCTGCACTAAGTAGCTGGAGCTCTGACCAAATAAAGGTCAAAATGGGAACAAATTTGCACACATACACACACCATAGAAAGGGGGTCTAAACAGGAGGTTATCATTTGTACAAGGCCCTCCTGAAAAGAGAGATACCTATCCTTGGGTGTGAATAACCCATTCCTGAAGCTGAAGGTTGGGGCGTGTCAAAAATCCTGGGTTTCAGCAGATGAAGGGAAAAGACATCTGTTTAAGAAGGGATTGCAGTGGGTCTCGGAGGTGAGAACCTAAGTGGCCACACTCAGATGAGACTTGGCAAAAAGTGGTGCAGAAGTGACGGAGCGGTGGTGATCCGTGTCCTTTTGGTGGTTGTCTCTGGATGTGCCCCTAGGACTCCAGAGCTTGTCCTACTCTGAACAAGCTGGTGGAACTCCTCCCAATGGGAGGTAGGAAAAGAGGCCAAGGTGCGACTGATCAAGTGTACTGGTGTCAGTGGTTTCAGCAGTAGGAGCCAGCTACGGTGGCCAGGCTTTTAGTAACTGCAGCAGCATGGAACCAACCTAGTAAGCAAGCTCAGTCCCCAGCACTGTCCCTGTGGGCCTCCAACAGCACCCAACAGCTTGAAACTCTCCACTCCCAGTCTCCTTCAAAACATATCTTTTTAATAAAAACCTTGAAGAGGGTTGAGGCGCTAGGTTCTCCTTCCTGTTCCTGGCCTGCCACTGATCAGCTGCTGGGCAGACAAGCAGAGAAGTTAAGAGTTGCTTCCTGGCCCTGTCCGATCTTCCGTCAACACAAAGCTTCCCCCTCACGGAAGTTTCCAGGTCCTTTTCATGATGTCGTTAACCTCCAGGGCATATCCAGAGGTATTTCCTGGTTTTTTCGCTCCAAAAAGATCTGGAACGAATGAACCATTTTTAAAAGCTGGAACGTAATGTGACTGAAACAGCCACTACATGGCACTGTTTCACCGGGGTCTATGGAACCTTGAAAATTAAAAGCTTCCCCTCTCAGCAATCACATGGTCACTGTCTGGGAGCCCACGATAAATGGGGAAAAGCTCCAGAATGGGAGGACTGCGGGGGGTTCTTTAGTGTAAAGTCAACTTTTCTCTTCCCCACCTCTTTACCTCGCAGTTTCTCCCCCTCCCAGCTTCTAGCCTTCCTCTTTCTGTCCCTTCTATCCCATTGCTTTGCTATTTTCACCTCCCTCCCAGCTTCTAGCCTCGCTGTCTCTCTCCACCACCTCTTTACCTCGCTGTTTCTCCCTCCCCCTAGCTCCTAGCCTTGTTCTTTCTCTCACTATTTCCCTCTCCTTCCCAGTCCCTAGCTTTGCTCTCTCTCTTCTCCTCACTCCTTTATCTCACTGTTTCTTCCTCCTCCCAACCTCTGGTCTTGCTCCTTTTCAATCCCTTCCCTTCTCTCTTCTGCCAACACAAAGCTTTCCCCTTTGTGCACGCTCTCTCCCTCTCTCCACTCCTAGCCTCTAGCCTCACCCTTTCTCTTCCCCACCTCTTTACCTCGCTGTTTCTCCTTCCTCATTGCGAGTCTTGCTCTTTCTCTCACTATTTCCCCCTCCTTCCCAGCCCCTGGCCTTATTCCTTTTCTCTCCCTTCTCAATCCCTTCTCTCATTCTTCACACACACACACAGCACCTTCCCTGATGAGGGTTCTGATGGCATAGGAGGAGGTAAGTGAACCAGGTGGGGAATGGAATAACTGAGCCTGGGGTTGAGGTAGGGCCTGATAAATGCCTCCTGGAATGTGGGGGGAACGTGCCCCTCTGCATAGTGTCGTACCTCTAAATGGACTAGTCTACAATGGCTTGAAGTCATTAACCAAGATGGGCAAGGACCAAGAAAGCATGTTGTAGGATAGACTTTTCCAAGAACCTTGTCGGCATTCAAAAGTGAGACAAGAAAAGCCAGCTCTGATGTTAACTCAGCCGGTCCTTTGCCCTTACATGACCAATGTGTCCATACCTTGCTGCAACGGTAGGAGATCATTTGTCCAAGTTTTGCACCTGGCAACTGCCCAGATACATCATGGCAAACATAAAGGGAAACAGATGTGCTGAGGGCTCCAGCCAGGTCCTGCCTAGAAGGAGTCTGGAGAAAGATTTCATGTAGTGTGGCTGAGAAAGGGAGTTAGTAGAAGGCAGGAAAATGTACTGTAATGAGACTGGGGGGAGTCAGAATGATCTTTCGAGGTCCCAGTAACTCTTTTCTTTTTCTTTTTTAATGGTTTGGATACAACCATTTAAACTGGTGATTTAAATCAGCCAAGCAAAAACATAAAAGGTGTATTTTTTATTTTTAACTCATCCATTTTTATCCACTCTGTTTGGACAGGTCTTGCCTAGACATTTCTTGAGTGTTAACTAAATGGCTATGAGCTGCTGTGGATCAGAAAGGCGAGAAGACACTCAGGGCATCTCTATAGCAGCCTAAACTCCTGCATTTAAAATGGGGCTTTCTGCTTCCGTTTTACATGTAGGATCACAATGACTCCCTTTTTCACCTGCTTCCTTCCCCCCCTCCCCTTTCCCCCTCCTTCTCCCCTTATCTGCATCTTCCATTATCTTTCGCTGGTTTTGCTCCTCTCCTTGCCACTTTTCCGCTTTTCATGGAGGGAACTCAAGCAGAACACAACAGGGTAATTTGATAGCTCTATCTGCGATCTGTTTAAAAACGGAACAAAGGGCATTTAGTGCAGGAGATGCCCTGGCGGGTTCCGGTGTCATGTAAAGAAGAGCCTGCAAACTTCCGTGAGAGAGCAATCTCCATCTCAGGATAAAAGCTCCGTGTGAAGAAAGCCTCAGACCATTTGAAATGAGTGTAAGAGCAATAGAAGCAAGAAGTCGTTAGTTGCATTTGGAAGAGTCTAACAGACAATATCAGGCTGGGAGTCAGAGGTGAACTGGAGCTCTGGGGGCATCTTTGGGGTGCAAGAGCCCCTCACAGACTTAATGAGGGAACAGAAATCTGTTGGGATATTAATGCTGTGAATCCCCATCAACTGTGGCCCTCCAGGTGTTGTTGGAGTCTAACAACTCCCATCAGCTCCATCCAGCATCGCCACTGGTTTGGGATGATGGGAGTTGTAGTACAGCAACATCTGGAGAGCCACAGGTTTGCTGCGCCTGGTGTAAATAAACTAGCACTGTGCCGAAAATGTCTCCCACATTTTTTCCGACCATTCTCATTCAATCTGATAGAAAAGAAATCGCTTTCGAAAAGAAAATCAGAGGAGGAGAAGCTTTGGAGACATTCTCATGCGCTGGGTTCGGGGTTCTTGTGGTTACCTGACTTATGAGGTGGCTGAGGAGTCTGCATGAGTGTCCTGTCTGTCATCGTACAGTGATCTCTGTGGCAGCCTGTAGCCTCCTCCGCTTCCCACACTTCAGTTAAAGCCCTCATGAGGAAGACATCATGAGGCAATTCCGCCCATGGGGCGTTTTCCAGTTCAGGAAGTGCAGGTGGCCTGGGAGGCTGCAGAGCAATGGAAAGATGTGTAACACAGAGAGAAAACGCACACGGCACCCTCAGCCACCTCATGGTGATTAGGTAAGCTCAAAAATACCACCAAAAGAAATTCAAAATTTGGCCTCAAAAAAGTGGAAGCCTCCACACAGTTGATGCTGTTGCCACCTACAGAAGCAGAGCAATTAATAAAAGACCCCTAGGAAAAAAGAAAGAACCTGTGCTACAGCCCCTGCCAATAGTGAGCCCTGAGAGAGATCTGAGAGAAACTGTTTTCCCCTAGGAGAAATTTGGTGAAATTGTCCCCCCAATTTCTCCGCCCACAAATAGGCTGGAGATTGTTGAAAGGCCATTTGTGCACCATATATCACAAATACAGCATGCCACATTCCAAGGAAATCAAAACCCTGTAAAAACTTTTGCACTCTTGCTGTTCTCACCGCTCAGATCATTAGGGAGGGCATAACATTATTTTAGGAGAGAGAGGTAGAGGTTTTCTACACGAGACTGTTAATCTGCTGCATCTACTTTCAGTCTCATCACAGAATTGAGATCTGAGCTCTACACAAAGCTTTTTCGTTCCTGCTTTTCCACTACATAACTTGTAGGTGGTGTTGTACTATAGCGGAATAGCGCAAGTAGGAAAATACGTTTTCTTTTGCTTTCACGAATAATACTCCATTTTCCCTGCTCTAAAAAAACTCAGGAAAGTGCTCTGAAAAAAACCCAGAAATTAAACTGGGGGGTCACGTTGTCATCTAAAGAACTTGTCGACAACTGTAGTAGGGAATGATGAGCACACAATAAATGACTCTTGTAGAAAAGCTCGGACAGAAGTTGCCTGAAAGTCTGGGGCCTAAACAGGCTTCCTGGGGTCACTCTGGACCGAGGAGTAGTTTCACCCTTCACTTGGCCCTGTTGCAGTTTTTAGAGGTTCCTGAGGTCCTCAGCAACCATCACATTTTTAGATGTACATCCCAAACATTTTAAGATGTGCCATATGAATACACGTGCTACACCTGTGATGGAGCCACGATCACCTACAGTTCTGGGCTCAGTGTGATGTGCAAAATGGCCCCAAGAACCCAGTTCTGGAGAAGTCGGCACAACCCAATGCCATGTCCTGGCAAACACAGAGATGTTGGAGATTCCAGAATGGAAATTTAGGGTGCAATCCTCCCGAACTCGGAGGCAACCGCCTATCCAATGCAGGGCAGGAGAAGCATGGAGGGGATCGTTCCCTCCGTGCTTCTCCTGCTCTCTATTTGTGGCTAGACAGCAAATTGCGGCTGCCTAGCCACAGGAAGGTGGAGCAGGGGAAGTGGCTGCCGGACGACACGTAGGATGTGTCATACCGACATTTCCGCCTTCCCCGCTCCGGAACGCGCCCAGGATTGCCCTGGTTTGGCCGCTCTGCACTCCTGGGTGTGGAGTGCAAGGCCATTCCACGCTGCCTGTGAGGCAGCGCGACAGAGGGAGATGGTCTGTTCCTGGAAAACTACATATCCTATGACCGTCTAGCTGCTGACTTGCGGCCATAGGATTACTCCCTAAGTAACAAATTTGACTAAAGTTGACAGAGTTTGTGGTAAGGATTGTGGGCTGTTCTCATACTGCAACCCCTCTCCCCATTTTGTTATCCTGAATTATATTAATTTCCCTTTGACCTCCCTGTATTATATGAACTTTCTTTTCTTTGGGAAATGGCTGGCTAATTGCTCAAGAGAAGTGAGCAATGTTTTATCACTGGAAGCCCCTATCAGAAGGGGACAGCTTTCCCTCCCCCCCACCCTAAATTCAGTGTCAGAGTGAGTTAGACAAAGCCTGTTTTTAGGAGAGCTGTTTCATTAATCTCATTAGGAGAGCTGTATTTCAAAGTTAGTGTACTGCACCTCACAAACTCACACAAACTTTACCTTCCAAATAAACCTAATTTTATTTAAACACAGTCTTTCCACTGAGCTCTCTCAGACAGTGTTTTAGGAACTCAGAGACAACAAACCTATGCTATCTTTGTTGCCACCCTCAGGAAGAAACTATACAAGAATACAGCTAATTGGGAAAACACTAATGGAGAAGACTGTAGAAAACATGACTATTTAGAAAAAAAATGTTTTTCCTCACAACTTGTAAAGAATTCTTATTGTTCTTTCGATGCGATCAAAGATGGCATACAAGCAGATCTACAAAAGAATGGCTGCGGAAGAAGAAATTCCATGTTTTAGAGTGGCCTAGTCAAAGTCTGGACCTAAACCCCATTGAAAATGTTGCGGCAGGACCTGAAGCAAGCTGTTCATGCAAGGAAGCCCTCAAATGTCACTGAGTTAAAGCAGTTCTGTAAGAAGGAATGGGCAAACATTCCTCAAAACTGATGTGAGAGACTGACCAACAGTTACAGAAAATGCTTACTTGAAGTCTTTGCTGCTCAAGGGGGTGTCACCAGGTACTGAATCTAAAGATTCACATACTTTTTCACTCATGAATATTGAATGTTGAATCAGGTATTGAAAATATTGGGATAAATAGTTCAATAAATAAATATTGAAAAAGCTTCATGTTTGGGTGTCATTTGTTTAATCAGGTTATCTATTGTTCTTTATCTAGGGTTGTGGAGTTAGATTAAGATCTAATAACATTTTAGGTTGGAAATATGTGGCAATCCTAAGGGGTTCACAGACTTTTTCTCACCACTGTAGGAACTCAGAGTTTCCAACACGTCCCTATTATTAAATTAGTTTTGGAGCCCAATATTGTCACCCAGAGAGCTTCTGTGGAAGAGTCTGCCCCTTTTAGATGTTCTAGTCTGCTCGACACTATGCCCTCTTTGATGTACAGAGCAACACCTCCTCAAGCACACCCTTCCCTGCCCTTCCTGTAGAGTTCATATCCAGAGATGACTGCATCCCACTGGTTCTCTCCATTCCACCAGGTTGCCATAATGCCCACTATATCCAGGTTCTCCTTTAAAACCAGACACCCCAACACTCCCATTTTGGCTCAGAGGCTTCTAGCATTTGCATAGAAACACCTATACACGGTGTCCCTCCCCAGATGTTTCTGGCATCTGCATCTTTTGCTATGGCACTTAGGCCTCTTTGATTGGCTATTATGTTTCATATATGCTTATCGTCTATTTCCTCCCCTTCTACATTTGGGCACTTGAAAACATTTTCATCGCCTAGGGATGGTTTAACCCGAACCAGATGCTTCCCAGCTCCTGTCGGTATTCCCCAGGGTTTAGTTTAAAAGCTACTCTGCCACCCGTTTTATGTTTAGCGCCAGCAGTCTGGTTCCATTTTGGTTCCAGTGGAGACCGCCCCTCTTGTACAGGCCTGGCTTGTCCCAAAACATTCCCCAGTGCCTAACAAATCTGAACCCCTCCTCCCTTCACCACCGTATCATCCACGCATTAGGACTCCTCAGCTTCGCCTGTCTAGCTGCCCCTGTGAGTGGAACAGGTAGCATTTCCAAGAAAGCCACCTTGATGGTCCTGGATTTGAACCTAGCTAGCAACCTAAATTTGGCTTCCGGGACCTCACGACTACATTCCCCCACATCTTTGGTACCAACATGGACCACAACCACTGACTCCACCCCAGCACGATCTACTAGGCCATATAATTACAGTTGACAAGGAGTTGATAATTAGGGATTGAGGAATTCTCTTGGTAGTCAGAGAAGGAGAAGGTCTGCTGATTGGTGGGTGGTATTATAGAAGGACTAGGAGAAAGCTGAGGAGCAAGTGAATAGCTAAGGCCTGAATAGTAAGACATTCCTCCTCTGTGTGGGATAACCATACGTGGCTGGTGAAGATCAGGAGTAGGGAGCGGGTGGCTTTGCTATGCCAGGAGGTTGCCCTATGATCTTGCCAGAAGAAGGTTACACAAGCAGGCATTAAAACCCAGATAAACTGTCCAAGCAGTGAGAAATGAAGCTAGAGGAACTTTGAGAGCCAGAGAGAGACTGTACCCAAGAGCTGGACCTGGCTGTGAGTGTATTTGACTGGGGTGAAGGTCTAGGGAACTTGGCCCGGGGTTAAAGGAGTCATTAAGAGGCTTGTATCAGCAACAGTGTCTCTTGAGTACTTAGGAAGTGACAGCAGTCATTCTTTTGAAAAGCCCAAAGTAAATATAGTATTCCTTTATGCACAAAATATCCCTTTAATATATTAACTTGTTTAATAGTTCCTCTTGTCTCTCGTGTTGGTGCCCATCTCACGTCCAAGCCTCTTATACCAAGCTCCTAGGAGGTTTTTTAAAGTATTCTTAGAGAACTGGTGGCAGCAGAAAAGGGTCAGCTTGTAGAGTTATAGTGGCAGAAAGTTCTTTAGGCCCTGAAATATAAGCATTTGCTAAAACAACAACAACAAAACAACCCAAAGGTGGGATTGCCCAGTGAAGAGATAGTTCTCCCATAGGTGGTGGCAGTGCTGGAAAGAAAATTCCCTATAACCCATCTTTCCAGATTCAGCAGTGGAATTTCCTGGTGAGTAAATGCAGGATTGGGCAGTTAATATACTCTGGAAATGCATCAAGCTCCAATAAACAACACAGACTAGAAATATGAAAACTACTCTTACCTTTCAAATATTTAACTGTGTCTAAATCCATACTGAGCAGTATGGGTAAAATCTACCATCTAATGATTTGTATTTCTTTTCTTGGCTGTGACTTAAAAGACAGAGAGGAGGAGGAGGGATGAAGCTCGAGGATATCTCCCTCCCTGTATTAATTCATGTAAGGACTGTACCACTCATGTCAATCTCATCAGTCCAGGAACATACGAAATGTCCCGCTGGATCAGCCGAAAGGTGTTTCCCACATGGCTGAACCAGACGTCTCTGTGAAGGTCACAAGCAGGGCAGGAAGCACCACTGTTGTTCCACAGCCCAGCAAGTGCCCGTAAACCTCCACACTGTAAACCTCCCACACTGTAAACCTCCACACTGTAAACCTCCCACACTGTTCTCCCCTGCCCCCCATAGCATGCTAAGAGACATCACACGAATGAGAACTGTAAGGATTCGGTTGAATCCAATTATGTACTTTCTGATTTAAAACCATAAGAAGAATGAGCATGATCCCATGAGAGATGAGTTTTAAATAAGTAATGATTGTATTGTGTTCACCATAACTCATAAGACATTTAGAAATGCACTTGTGTCAAAAGATGTTATATAATGCATAAGTAAACAGGTCAAATTATGAAAAGGTCCAGGTATCCTTAGAGGTTGCTGTCATATGAAGAGTAGTGGACTTTTCAGCTGTCAATGCAAACCATGATATCTTTTCAATGACCACCTTGTCTTTATTTGCATAGTCACATAGATAGATAGATAGATAGATAGATAGATAGATAGATAGATAGATAGATAGATAGATAGATAGATAGTCAAACTGAGTAGGAATCGGGGGGGGGGATCTAAGTCTTGCTTTTTTATGGATAGTACAAGCATGTGGATCATCCTCTACAACCCCTGTTCAAGAAAGAACAGGGCAGCTGGGGATATTTGCTGGAATCACGGATGAATAAAGAGACCCCCTTTTTGGCAGAACACTGAAATTAAAAAGGTAAATTTCATGTTCATTATTACTCAGTGGGACTTACTCCCAGGTAATACGATTGCATTCTTATACAGCAGAGAAAGTTGATGAAGACATGGCGAGTCAGATATTTGCATTGCCTGTGGTGAGGGGTTTCTCCTGCAGTGCAGACAAGGAGACTGTTGGGTGTCTCACCAAGGAAGGGAATTACCCTTTCTGTCCACAAAAGTGCCGTTGTCTTTCTCAGAGAGATGGGCAAGCGTGTTCAGGATCTCTCGTACACTGAGCTCCGCTGAGAGTGGGGGCGCTCCCTGGAAAGAGAGAAGAGGCGAGTGACATGAGAACCTGCACAATGCCCAAAACAGTTACAAAACATGGGCATCATTGACCGAGAGCACAGTTCATAACATCCATGCACTATCAGTATCAGTTCATAACATCCATGCACTATTTATGAATATAAAATAACTGGAGAGCATTCATTTTTATTTTTTCTTCATCAGTTGGCTTCCAGTCTGTTTTCAGGCTCAATTCAAGGTGTTTGTGATGGCCATTAAATTCCTAAACCACTTAGGACCAGTGTATCTAAAGGAACCTCTCCTCTTGTATATACCTGCTCACACCCTTAGGTCATCTTCAGAGGCCTCTTCTAGCAGCCTCCTTTAAAGGAAGTTAGCCGGGAAGCTACAACAGAGGGCCTTCTCAGTTGTGGCACCCAGTTTATGCAATGTCCTCCCCAAGGCAGCTCACCAGTGCCTACATTGTTATCTTTTCAGCACCAGGAAAAGAACTTCCTCTTCTCCCAGGCATTTTAGAGTCTTAGTTTTTAAATTATATGGGTGTCTTTATATATCCTTATATTTAAATAATTAAAACAGGCATTGGTCAACTCACAGGAGGATTCCTTGAGCAAATCCATAAGGCTCAGATGTTTCATAATGCAATACAGGAAGAAGAGGACAACATAGGACATCTTTAGTAGTCCCAGGCTCTCCGTCCGCCCCAGAGCCATTGTGCTGCTGTCCCCCACCCCAGTGGCTTGTTGCATTACCAGCAATAGCATGCATGATCTGGGCCCATCAATGCCTTGCTCTGAGGGGTCCTTCCTCAAAGTGAGGCCTTATGGGTGAGGTGACCATAACGACCACTTGTCCTGCTACAGCACAGGCAGTCTCCAAAACCACCCCACCCAATGTTTCACTCTGAGGAAGGACCCCTCAGAGCAAAGCATTATTTGGGCCTGAGAGACACTCTGGAGAGCTGTGCTAGCCACTCTCCTGCAGGGACCTTTGCTGCAGCAGGAAAATGACTGGTGGGGCTCTCTGGAGCTCCATCCAGTGCCTCACTCTGATGAGTCTTGGATTTAGGCCTGGATTAAGCCCTGAAAGACAAAGAAAAGTGTGGGTGCAGTAGTAAGCAAGTACACTTCCTGGGAGGAGCCGTGGGTTGGTGGTAGAGCCCCTGGTTTGCATGCTGGTCCCAGGTTCGATCCCTGCGTTCTCCGGGTAGGGCTGGGAAAGAATCCTGCCTGAAACCCCGGAGAGCTGCTGCCAGTCACTGTTGACAATACTAGGCTAGATGAAACAATGGTCTGACTCAGCGTAAGGCAGCTTCCGATGTTCCTACGGCATTGCGCAACATCGTTTCTGGACATGTCTTTTGAGGCATCAGCCTTGGCCTCCAATTTCCAGGATTTGTGGAGCCAACATGAGATAGCCTTACCTCTGCTCTGCAATCAGCAGGTTTCCCTCCCCACAATGATAAATTAATTACCCCATTATCTGTTTTGACCCTTATGTAGGCCGAAGTAGCTACATAAATCCGACAGCCTCTGCGTAGAGTTGACATTCCACCATGAATCACCTACCAGCAGATTTCCCAGGTCTGTCTGCACCCACCCGGGATGCACAGCAACGCAGAGGATCTTGTCTTGGGCATATGCCAGGGACTGGCACTGCGTGAGCATGTTCAGAGCGACCTGGGAGGGAGACACGCAAGAAGCAGGGGGTGAATGACGCATCTCAGTTCCATAGCGTGGCAGCAGGTCAAAAGAAGACCTCTGTGGGACTAAGAGATGGCATTCAATGTTCTCCCTCGGGACAGACTATTTTAATTGTGTGTGTGTGTGTATGTGTGTGTGCAGTGTACATACAACCCTGGAAAAAAAGGTGTCCCTGCAGAAATATGAGTTTGCCTCTAAAAACAACAACAATCAGGATAATCACAGGACATTTTGCTACCTTAGGCAGAGCAGCAAAAGGCACCCAATTCCAGTCCCTTAAGTCACGGTGCTTAGTATGCAAGGCAGGTTACGCTACTTTGGCATCTGAGGCAGAAATCTCACAAGGGTCTGTCCTGCTCCCTAACAGTAATAAACTACATGGGTGATCACTATGATGTTCTTGTGATATTCTGTTATTAGTGTTGGGAGGGAGGGAGATTCTTGGCACAAACGCTCATATCTATGTTTGAGTTGGCTTCTTTGATCTGAACTGGATTAAATGCATAGTGGAGACCAGACTAGAAACCCAAATTTCGCATGGCATTTCAATTCCAAATGCATGTGAAATTTTGGAAACCTCCAAGAACTGGAGTAAAATGCCCTCTTCTATACGCCTATGAAGTCATGGAATGGGTGGCAAGCGAAGCAAGGGCGTAACATTTTGAGAAAGGGAAAGGGGAGAAAGTCTCAAGATTAATAATACATATTATTACTCTTAAGCTTCATAGTCCCTTGGTGTCTGTTCTTTCCTTTCTCTGTGTCTTTGTTCTGCATCTTGATCTATCCCCCTCCCCTTCTGTCTCTCAATGTTAGGAATAGGTACCTGGGATTACAGTGTGAGATGCAGACTGAGATGCAAAATTCAAATGCAGTTTCTAGAACACCTTTATTTAGACAGAATGCAGTTCAGTTCAATCCATTCACACTTTCTACATTCACTCACATAGTTAACCCATGTTGGATCAATTGAGCCTGATGGCCAGCCAGGCTGTACACTCAGAAGCAAGTGTTATGCTGCGTCCAGCTGCTTCTTTGGTGTTCTGATCTTTCTCAAAGTTCTGTTCATTTGGGGGTACCTTAAATACTCTTTCTCTGAAGCTTTTGCACATGCCTGTTGACTACATTTTCCATACCTTGCTGCAACGGTAAGAGACACCATGTGCCAAATGCCATCCGAAGATAGTTGACATGCTGCCAATTTTGCTGCTTATGTTGACCATGGCTGCTTTGCTGCAGCTCATCCCTTCCTGGGGGCTTTCCTGAGATGCCTTCCTCAGCAAGGGCAGAAACTCCTGGAGAAGGGGAGAGAATTATCAAGGACAGTGGCAAACTGTGTGGGGAGGACTGAGCATCTTTTTATGAGGTCAGAGACTGCAACAGGAGAGCAAATGTGAGCCCAACAGTTACTCTCCGGAATACTCTTGTGCTTTGTCCAGGTGGCAGCAGCTACTTCCAATCTGGCTTCAACAGGTGCTGGCTTTCCACATCACTGCTCCTCCATAACCACTAAGAATCCACCTGTTGAATTTCTGTCTGTCATGCAGCCATTAGATTTTGGTCATGTATGATGGGCCTGCTCAATAATAAATTTTTTCTGGACCAAGGTAGTATATATATAATATCTACAATAATTCATCTGAATGTACCTCTTGATCCCTTAACCATTTCGTTAGGACATTAAGGTGATCACATGAGCTCTGACTAAAGAGCACAACTTGTCAATAATCCCAGGGCATAGTGTGAAAACATGAGGCAGACACCTTGCTGAAGCTAAGCAGGTTTGGGTCTGGTCAGTGCTTGGAGGGGATGCCACCTCGGAACCACATGTAGCCACCTGGAGTTCCATGATGGAAGAAAGGTGGGATATAAATAAATAAATAAATAAATAAGCAAGCAAGCAAGCAAGCAAGCACAAATTAGCTGGAGCTGAGAGGGGTGTGTGTGTGTGTTTATACTGTAATCATTTCTGAAACCTACCTCTCTAGCCATGTAGGTGGACTTCAATTAATGTTGCTCTAGGTGTCACCTTGGAGTATATCTATCTCTGAAGCGTCCTAATCCAACCATCTAGTGAAAAAGGCTTGTGTAACTAATGGACCTTTTGTTCCCAGTTTTCTGAGACAGAGGATCCTTTTTGCCATTTATGCAAATTATGGCTGCAATTTGTGCAAATTAAGCATATTACAGCCTGAATTTGTGCAAATTATGGCCGGATTGTGCACAAATTCTGCAAATTGCAGCCACAATTTGCATAAATGGCAATTTAAGAAAAACAACAACAACCCAAAAATCTGCAAGCTGGCCTGACTCGATTTGCATCAAGTCTAGGCAGCTGGTTGGTAAGCGAGCCGAAGTCCGGGGACCGAGCTGATGATAGCTCAGCGAACTTCACCCCTCGGATGGATTCCTCTGACATCCCTAACTTGCATCAAGACACTGACTCCCAAAGGCTCTGCAAGTTGATGAGAAGTTTCCATGAAGAAGAGCCATAGGATGGCGTTACCTGGCTCACCACCATAGGACCAATCACATTGGTCTTGTATGTCTCAGACATTTCCTCCGGTGCCTCTGATTCCAGAGGACATGGCCTTGCAATCGCAGCATTGTTTATCAGCAGATTCAACCCAATTCCTTTCAGCTGCTCAGTGACTCTGGCTGCAGCAGTCTTGATGCTGGATGGCTCAGAAAGGTCTACAGCAGCAAAGAGAAGGGATTTTAAAAGGATGAAAGTGAGCCAGGATCAGCCCTGCAGGCTGCCTGCAGGCTGCATTGTTGTTGCTTATCTTTGCAGCATGCACTCAGTGTGCTCCGAAAATGCAGCAGAAGAAGGATTACTTCACCCAGCACATTTTTAGGCACACACACAATAACGTATTAAATAGAGCCGGAAAAAATCGTATCTAATGTGCACATGAACAGTATATGTTTGCCAGTGTGAGTATTATACTGATATATGCTGAGTCTTCCTGTCTAAGGAAAGCACAGTAGCAAAGGTTTTTAGTGCTGTGTAATATGTGAAGCAGGCCCTGGCTTTTACAACCTCCAACATTTGGTCCTCATTGTGGGACGCCCTGCTGAAATGAGACGTTGGCTTTAACCTTTGAAGCCCTAAATAGCTTTGGATCTGGTTATCTAAGGGACCACCTACCTCACTATGCACCTGTTAAATTATTAAGAGCTGCAGGAGATGATCTTTTGAGGACACTATTGTTCCTGGAGGGCCGCTTGATGGGGATACGTGGCAGGGCTTTCTCCTGTGTCACTCCCGAACTGTGGAATGCACTCCCCTCAGAATTACAGCCATCCCCACTCTCTTTGCCTTTAGAAAATGTGTCAAGACACAACTTTTTAATGGTATTTATTTATGCTACGGCTGCGATGGCTTAGTGGTTAAGACGCTGAACTGCAGACCGGAAGGTCGGCAGGACAGCAGTTCGAGACCTGAGAGCTGCGTGACGGAGTGAGCTCCCGTCTTCAGTCCCAGCTCCTGCCAACCTAGCAGTTCGAAAGCAAGAAATTGCAAGTAGATAAATAGGTACCGCTTCGGCGGGAAAGGTAACAGCGTTCCGTGCACCTTGTTGTTCAGTCATGCCGGCCACATGACCACGGAAGCATCTTCGGACAGCGCTGGCTCTTCGGCTTAGAAATGGAGATGAGCACCACACCCTAGAGTCGGACACGACTGGTTGGGGACACCTTTACCTTTTTATTTATCCATACCGGGGTGGCAACAAGCCACCCTGGCTTGTTCTAGGGGTTGTTCAAACCACAATGGGTTGGTGTGTCATCTGAATCCTGAACAGCTGTTTCATTGTAGGTTGCAGGAATCAGTCAGTGAGCTGCTCAGCAAAAGTAGAAAAAAACTATTCTTGGTGACTGCACCCATCTGTGCTGCCTCAATCCTCTCTCGCCAGTGACTGCCCCTCCAACGATGCACAAACAGCACTTTGGAGGGGTTGTCACTCATTTGGCAATCCTTTTTATTATTTTTTCAGCCCCAGAAATTTGCACAAATGAGCTAATATATATTTTTAATTTTTTGTAGCCCCAGAAATTTGCACAAATGGAGTCATCGTTTTTAAAAATTATTATTGTAGTTGTTGTTGGTGGTGGTCTTTTGCAAGTGCACAACTGCGCACCTACGTCTGTCCGATATCTGTAGCCTTGCCTTGTCAATGTCCTCCTATGTTTCAGCTGTCAAAGGGTGTGAGGAAGCATACAAGGAAACTGACAAGGCAAGAGTGCATATAGGCTAATTTGCACACCGCTAGTGACTGAGAGAAGTAGGTGCACCAAAAGTAGGATGGCTCAATATCTCCCCCTTGGCATGGTAATCATCTGGGTTTAAATGTTGAATTGATACTTGTCAGCGTCCTGCTTCCATTCAACATTTCCCCAAGTCTCCAGCTACTCGTAAAAGGGGAAATCTTGGCTCCCTCCGATTCACAGCTCACATTCAGAGCAGTTATTGCTGCTGTTACTGCAAATGGGAGCAGCGACATAGGGGGGAGCCAAGATCTCCCCTTTCTAGACTTGCTGGAGACTTATGGAAGTGCTGAATGGAAGCAGGACACTGACAAATGTCAGTTCAACAATTAAAACCCAGAGGATCCCCTTGCTAAGTGGGTGGTATTGTTTCCCCCCTGCCCCCTGCTGTTGGTGGTGCACCTCCTTCTCCTGATCTTTCCCCCTTTTTCGGACCTGTCAGTGACAAGCGTGCACAAATTAGCCTATGTGCGGTCTGGCCTTGCATGTCCTACACTGCACTTTGTGCCCTTCGATAGCTGAAACTTGCAAGGGCACTGACAAGGCAAGGCTACACATATCAGACAGCCATAAGTGCACACTTGCGGAAGACTGACACCCCCTCCCCCAAAACCTGACCCCGTTTGCGCAACTTTCTGAGGCCAAAAAAAAAGCTGGGAAACTAAAACGGGTTGCGATCGGAGCAGGGAGGGAGACAAGATGGGCAGACAAAACGGGTCCTGCTGTGGAGGACACTGGGATACCGTCCGGAGGAACAAGGGGGAAGGAGTGGGAGAACAACCCATGGTGAGCCTGATCGTCTGTCAGATGCACCGTGGGTTGTTCTGTGTACCACCCAAGGTGTTATTCGCAGGGTGGCTTAGCGTGTCATGTGAACCCTCCCAGTGGGTGAGTTTGCACATCATGATAAGCTACCCTGAAAGCAAACCATGGTTTAATCCATGGCTAACCCATGCTGCTGCTGTCAGCCAATCAGGAGCTCCTCAGTTTGCTATGGTTTGTTTCCCCCTTGGTCCACCTGCTGGCTTCCAGCATGTATATCGAAAGCCAGTGTGCACACACACACCACAAATGCCCTTGCTTCTCTGCAAATGCTCCTGCCTCTCTCACCTTAACATCAAGTCCTATATCCATGGGTAGTCTCCCAAATCCACCAAACATTAGATAAAATGGAGTATATCCTGTAGAACTGTGAACATAATTATTATATATGTAAATTAATTTAGGTAGAATTCTGGGCCGGTCCTTCCTTTGCTTCTGATCCACAGTTTTGAGAAGCCTGAGAATGATTCGATTACTCCTCTAACACAATCTATTTGTTTGCGGATGATATATTGTAGTCCTGCTTTGGGCCAGTCACGGACTCTCAGCCCAACCTACCTCACAGGGTTGTTGTTGTGAGGATAAAATGGAGAGGAAGAAGAGGAGAACGTAAGCCGCCTTGGGTTCCTTGCAAGAGGAAAAAAGGCGGGATAGAAATGCAATAAATAAATAAATAAATAAACATTCTGGTTTGTTTACACCCATAATGCTCCCTTTGGGGAGTGCTGCTGAGGCAGGACGCTGTGCATAATCTCCTCATTCGACTTAGAGTCTCTGCTTTTTCTAATTAACCCCCCACCTTCCTCATGCAAATATTTACGCTGCCTCAGCAGTTTGAATACCTCATCCGGAATGCTTCTTCTGTGTCGGGCAGCCCACAAATGTGACCCAGCATGCGTTATTCTTTGCAGCGAGTAGCCTATCTGCAGAAAGCAGCCTACCTGCAGTCACCCCTACAAGGACATTGACAAGGCAAGGCTGCACATATCGAACAGGCTGCTCCAGCTGGAGCAGTTACTGCTGCAGTTACTGCAAATGGGAGCCCCGAAAGGGGACGGGCACTAGTTCTGTAGTAAGAAGGGTTGCTGGAGGCGGAATGGAGGCAGCCGACCCCCAAGTGTCAGTCCAGCACTGGAAACCTGGGGACGACCTGGCAAAGGGGATGATTTTGCTCCCTCGTCTTGACAGCCGTAAGTGCAAGACTGACACACACACAGAAACCATTTTTTAAAAAGGGGTTGGCAAGTGAGCAACAGCCCCTCCAAAGAGCCTCTTGGCCATCGTTGCGGGGGCTGTCACTGGTGAGTGAGGCTTGAGGTGGCAAGCGGGTGGGTGCGACTGGGAAGAGCAGCAGGGGTTTTGTACTCAGTTGTGGCAACCCATGATGAAAACACTCTCCCAGTTTGGGATGACATGACAACCCATCATGGGTAAGAGAACCCCTAGAACATGGCATGGGTTGTCAGGATGCTTTGTTGCCCCCAAATAAGCCACCTTGCAGTAAGCGGTCCAGGTCCAGATGACACAATAAGCCATCATGGGTAACAAGCCATGGGGGGGTCATGTCATGAGAACCCAGTCAGTGAATGGGTTCGTACAACACAATAACCCACACGCAGTGGTTGAGTGTGGGTTGTTGTTGAATCATGGGTTGTTTGGTGAACTGTGGGCTTTTTAACCATGCAATATGGTTTATTCTTCTTGAACAAGCCACCTTGAGAACCCATGGTTTGTTCAGGGTGGTTCACAAGCCACACTGCGTGGTTAACAAGCCACCCTGTGGTAAATGTCTTAGGTTCAGACGACACGTTAACTCATAGTTCAACAAATAACCCACAGTTCAACAACAACCCATGCTCAAACTACTGAGTATGGGTTAGCATGTTGTGTGAACAGCCCCAGTATCTCTTTTGGGGGACAAACACAACAGTAGTGCCCAACTATGGGCGTCTTCAAAAATGCATACAAAACTTGATCGCTGTTATCATTTGGTCACTCAGATTTTGGTGACTCGCAGCTCAGCGTGTGAACAGCTTCCATTGAAATGTGCTGTCTTTCAGAGTGTTATGAAACCTCTGTGGTCTTTGATCTGTGAATGCCCTTTCACACATACAATGCATCATTTGATATTACAGATATGCACATTTGTTTTTTGGTGTGTGAAAAGGGCCTGTCTCTACCAAGCGCAAAAACATGGGTTGATTAAAGAGGAAGATGAGAAAAAAACGCAGATCTGCCTGAGAAGGCCTCCTAGCAACTTCTCACAAGATAGTTGTGCTATACATTGGGCTCTTTGTGAGGAAGGGCAAGATATAAATCAAATAAATAAAAGGTAACTGTCTTTTTAGAATTTACAGTACCTATGTTATGTCCTTGAACTAAAGAACAACTGAATTGATTCACTCCTGTTTGGTTATGGAGATGGTGTCGGTCTATATCAGAATACAAGGTTCACCACACACACACACACACGCACACACACAGGTTTTCTTTTTCGACTGTCAGTCAACATTCCTTGGCTCCTTAGCATGCTCAGTACTCATTGGGCATTTTTTGTTTTTTGTTCTTACCGCATACTATTTTTGTACTTAAGCAAATTTTGGTGTTCCTTTGAGCAAATTCATATGCCCTTCTTGTTTCTTAGTGGCCGTTTTGTCTAAATACCTGTCGGCACTCATCATCTGAATTTACTGCTAGGGGGAGTGATTATCATGTCTATTTGCGCATAATGCACACCGACTGCTCCAACATTTGGAATTTATAATAACAGAGCAAATCCTTCCTAGCTGTATGTTAGTTTTCTATATTTAGAAACAGGTCCCAAAATTTCCCAAGCATATCTTGAGTTCTGAAATTCCAGCTGAGGATCACAATTGGGGGACCAATGCAAATTTAATCTGCACAAAAGGAATATTGTCTAAAATCTCAGCTCTTGTCTGCAGTGATGTAGGGATGGGGAGAGAAACTGGGGGTCCAAGCACATACCCAGTGGGATGATGGCGATTTGCTGGTGTTTGGCAGCCAAATTCTTCAAGTCCTGAAAGATACCCAAATCATAAACTTACAATGAAACAATTAATTCCTGGAGAGACCGGGTAACTTGAGAAGAGACAGGAAGGGAAGATTGGACAGAAAGAGGTTCTCCCTGATTTCCATTTTCAGCACAGGATGCATTTGTTTCATTGTTCTGTCTCTGCAAAAGTGTTCTGCAGTAAATATGTCAGCCTGATCGTTATTTTTGTGCTCTGAGTGGGGAGTCTTAGAAGAGCGTTCAAGATCATGCATCTGGGGGGAGGGGGGAGTCTGGAGGATTCCTTCCTCACGATCAGTAACCCAGAGTGTTATTCTTTAGAATCATTTCTCACAATCAGATGAGTATTTTCTCCCTTTTTTCCAACATATGCTAATAAGAACAAATGTCACACTCTAAGCACTCTGAGCCAGAAGGAAGCCCCAATGAGCAAAATGTGATTTACTGCTTGGTGACATCCATCCCATGCTCTGTTATTTCAGAATATTTAATCTGAGTTATTCTCATAATTTCCAGTTTCTTATAGGATTATTGTTCCTCCTTTTAAATTCTGCTCACATCAATGGGTGGGAGAAATCAGTATAATTTCTGATCATTCCCCCTAATTCTGAAACGGAAAAGAGGGGGTCGAAGCACAGAAAAGGGCAACTAATCTGTCAAGCCGTTGACACAACATGCTAGCCCACACTCAGTGGTTGAGTGTGGCTTGTTTTGAACCATGGGTTGTTTGTTGAACTGTAGGTTATCCTGTTGACTGAATGCAGTCAGGATGGCTTGTTAACCATGCAGTGTGGCTTCTTTTCTCGAACAAGCTACCTTGAGAACCCATGGTTTGCTGTTGGTTGTTCAGGGTGGTTAGCAAGCCATAATGCATGGTTAACAAGCCACCCTGGCTGTGTTCAGACAACATAATAGCCCACCCTGTGGAAAACGTGCTGCATTCAGACAACACTCTAACCTATGGTACAACAAACAACCCATGCTGCAAAACAACTCACACTCACCGAGTGTGGGTTAGCATGTTGTGTGAATGGCCTCTGTGTTTAAGTGAACTATCCCACAAGTACCAAATTGTCCCACAAGTACCAAACCTACCTGAGAATGGGAAGTTAAAAAGCTCACAAGACATCTCCACTGCCCTGGGCACAATCCCCTTAGCATAGGATGAGGGGGGATCCCATGTAGAGGCACCCATCCAAAGGTACATCTGCCTCTAACCAGGGGCTCACCTGGGCACGTGGTCCCTCTGGGTCTCGGCAGGTGGCAAAGATCCATTCTGGCCCATTGCTTTTCCCCAGCAGCTGCCTGACCAGCTCCAAGCCGATGCCCCGGTTGGACCCAGTCACCAGGGCACTCCGCACATTCAGCATTGCCATCTCCCTTGCCAGCCCAGACCCAAGTGGAAAAGCCCTTTGCCAGCCCCACCCGAGATTATCTAGCCACAGTTCCTCATAATTACCCCGGCCTGGCTTGCATAAGATACTTGACTCTTATTTCATCTCAGGCACATACGTGGCAATAGTCATGTGCCAAAAACTGCCCGCAGTACAACCAAAAGGAACAGAAACAGGGTTGTTGTGGGGTCTGTACAAGCACTTCTGCAAGAGGCTGGAGAAGGAAGGCTTGTTGCCTTGTTGGGGAGGGAATTTCGCAGACTGAAGAAAGCAGGAATCCAGACGCTCTCCCCTGTGTTTGGCTAATTATGAAGATGGGGGAAGAAGACAAGCTTTAGGATGGTAATTTTGATCCTGAGATCATCTGAATATGGAAGAAACAGACTTGGGGGGGCTGTGAGAGCTTTTTGGAGGTGGGAGTAAAACAAATGCAGAGAATGTAGAAGAAAGCACATGGAGAGTTTTGAAAGAGCAACAGGGAGCTCCAAAGCCAAGGATTGCTGTGGCTTTGGGGAGAGATTTATGTATGTATGTATGTATGTATTATTTCATTTCTATACCACCCAATAACCGAAGCTCTCTGGGCAGTTCACAAAAATTAAAACCACAAAGTACAGCATAAAACAATATATGAAAGCTTAAAACTACAACAAAAAAGTACAACCAGCATAAAGCCTAGCAGCAATGCAGAGATTTAAAATACAGATTTAAAACAGCAGAGCTAAAAGACCAGAGCGCTAAAATGCTGGGAAAATAAAAAGGCCTTCAGCTGGCACTGAAAGAATACAACATGGGGATGATGGGGGAGGGAGGGGTGCGTGCAAAGGGAAGGTGAACTGGCAGGATTTAAAGGAACCATCTGAGAACAGAGTCATTTGGAGAGGAAGTAGGGATAGGAGCCAATTTTGTGGTTGTAAAGGACAAAGAAGGCAGGGACCTAACAGAAGCAGATGGATTAAGAAGAGGTGGAAAGAATGCACAGAAGAACTATACAGGAAAGATCTGAATGTCCCTGATAGCCATGATAGTGCGTTCACTGAACTTGAGCTGGACATCCTCGAGAGTGAAGTCAAGTGGGCCTTAGGAAGCATTACTAACAACAAAGCTAGCAGAGATGACGGTATTCCAGCTGAGCTATTTACAATCCTAAAGGACGATGCTGTTAAAGTGCTGCACTCAATATGCCAACACATTTGGAACACTCAACAGTGGCCACAAGACTGGAAAAGGTCAGTTTACATTCCAATCCCAAAGAACGGCAATGCCAAAGAGTGTTCAAACTATCATACAATTGCGCTCCTTTCACATGCCAGCAAGGTTATGCTCAAAATCCTACAAGCTAGGCTTCAGCAGCATGTGAACCGAGAACTACCAGAAGTATAAGCTGGGTTTCGCAGAGGCAGAGGAACTAGAGATCAAATCACCAACATTCGCTGCATCATGGAGAAAGCAAGAGAATTCCAGAAAAACGTCTATTTCTGTTTCATTGACTAGGCTAAAGCCTTTGGTTGTGTGGATCACAACGAACAAACTCTGGCAAATTCTTAAAGAGAAGGGAGTACCGGACCACCTTACCTGTCTCCTGAGAAACCTATACGAGGGTCAAGAAGCAACAGTAAGAACCGGATATGGAACAACCGATTGGTTCAAAATTAGGAAAGGAGTACGACAAGGCTGCATATTGTCGCCCTGCTTATTTAACTTATATGCAGAGTACATCATGAGAAATGCCGGGTTGGATGACTCACAGGTCGGAATTAAGATTGCCGGGAGAATTATCAACAACCTCAGATACGCAGACGATACCACCCTAATGGCAGAAAGCGAAAAAGATCTAAAGAGCCTCTTGTTGAGGGTGAAAGTGGAGAGTGCAAAAGCTGGTTTGAAACTCAACATGAAAAAAACTAAGATCATGGCATCTGGCCCCATCACTTCCAGGCATATAGAAGGGGAAGAAATGGAAGCAGTGACAGATTTTATGTTCTTGGGCTCCAAGATCACCGCAGATGGGGACTGTAGCCATGACATTAAAAGACGCTTGCTCCTTGGGAAGAAAGCTATGGCAAACCTAGACAGCGTAGTAAGAAGCAGAGACATCACCTTGCCGACAAAGGTCCGTCTAATCAAAGCTATGGTTTTCCCAATAGTAACGTATGGCTGTGAGAGAGCTGGACTATATGGAAGGCTGAGCACCGAAGAATTGATGCTTTCGAACTGTGGTGCTGGAGAAGACTCTTACGAGTCCCCTGGACTGCAAGGAGGTCAAATCAGTCCATCCTAAAGGAAATCAACCCCGACTGCTCATTGGAAGGACAGATACTGAAGCTGAAGCTCAAATAATTTGGCCACCTAATGCAAAGAGAAAAGTCACTGGAAAAGACCCTGATGCTGGGAAAGATTGAAGGCAAAAGGAGAAAGGGACAGCAGAGGATGAGATGGCTAGATAGCATCACCGATGCAATGGATATGAACTTGAGCTCACTCCGGGAGAGAGCGGAGGACAGGGAGGCCTGGCATGCTATGGTCCATGGGGTCACGAAGAGTCGGACATGTCTTAAGGACTGTTGCGGAATTAAGATTGAAGCTCTACATGAAGTTATTTTTCTTTCCTGCCTTTCCATACATAACCTCTAGAGTGGTGCTGTGGTATAGCAGAATAACGCGATTACACTGGTGAGGACTTGCACTTTGTTTCACATTGGCAAAAAATACTCCCCCCAAACCCTACAGAATTGCTTCTAAAAAGCAGAAGCAAAACTGGACGGTGATGATATTCATCATCCAAAGCACCCATAAACAACTCTGAGAGAGGAATGATGAGTGCACAATAAAAGCTTTGTCTAGAAAAGCTCTTCATTCATGGAACTTTAGCAGGGTGTCCAGTTCTCTTCTGCAGTTCTCCTACTGCACACCTAAGTGCATATGTGGGCTATAAATGATATTGATCCATACTAATCCCTGTTGACAAGCTGCTTGGCACAGAGCATGCATTTCAGTATTTCTGCAGCAAATGGTGTGTTCACTTTAAAAGAGTCAGCCTAGAGTGGACAAGTCAAAGGCTTGGAGATATTGATAATTAAGCCAGTGAACTTGCCTGAAGGGAAGCAATATTAAGTCATGTCTAGATTTAGTAACGCTACTCAATCAAGCAGCACTTTCCTCGTGAAATTGCTCAGACACAGCAATCAGAAAACAGAGATGGATACACACCTCAGGCACAGAGTGATATTCCTCCCGGTGTGATTCAGTCACTGACTGGGAACTACATTATGTGACCACAAACAAAAAAGCATGAAAAATGAGTATAGTTACATAAGGCAATTGGGAAGGATGTCAGCAAATACAACTGGAAGGAAGAAGGAATAGCACATTCTTCAGAGAGCAGATCATCGTGTATTTATTGAAGACAAAGACACAGCTAGTCAAATATTTGCATTGCCTGTGGTGAAAGGTTCCTCCTGCAGGCTGCAGTGCATAGAAACAGGTCTTTGGGTGTCTCACCAGGGAAGGATTTTCTCCTCCCAGATCACTAAAGTGCCGTTGTCTTGCTCAGAGGGGCAGGCAAGCTTATTCAGCATCTCTCACACACTGAGCTCTACGGTCAGTGGGGGCTGTCCCTGGAAGGAGAATAGGAGAGTGACACAAAGACTTTTACAGTATAGAAAAGAGTGACAATGCATAGATAACATCAGCTGAGAGCACACTTCAAAATATCCATGCACCATCAAAGGCAAACAGAGAAGCATGCTCAAAAGCTGCTATACACGTATCACATTCTGTACCAGAGGATTGGAAAGTAGCCAGCATTACACCAACTTTTAAAATGAATCCAGGAAATTGCAAGCTTACTATCTATTACAGTAAACTGGTAAAAAAGCATTATTAAATATAGAATTAAATAGAAGAACAAGTCTTCTGAAGAAGAATCAGCTTGGCTTCTGCAAAGGGAAGTCCTGCCTCATTGATCTTTGTGAGTGTCAACAGGCACATCAACAAGTGTCAACGGTTACGAGGATAAAGGTGATCTGATAGGCAACCCCTCGGCATTAAATTACATAATGACATGGCATCATTCCAGGGGCATGTGGGGGAAATTTGTGGCCAGGAGGTGGTCACTGAGAAGATCTTTGTGATCATAGTTGTGATAGCAGCAACAACAACAAAAAGGAAAATAGAAAGAAAAAAATCTCTGCCACTGCCACCACCCTTAAAGACACCTCAACCCTGCACCAAACTTGCAAATACTTTCTAGCCATGAAAGAAATCTTGGGGTCATAGTGGATAGCACAATGCAATGCTTATTCTGTGTGATTTAGCAGAGAAAAGGCACATTCCTTGCTAGAGGTTATTGGGAGAGGGATAAAAAATAAACATGCCAGGTTCAAAATGTCTTTGTACAGTTGTATTTTGAATTCTATATGATGGCTAGAAAAAAAGTAACTAAAATGATCAAGGAGCCGGAGCACATCCCGTGTGCAGAAAGGCTGAAATATTTGGGACCTTTTATTTTTGAAAAAAGGCATGTAAGGGAGGATATTATGATCTATACAATTATGCATAGTGTGGCGGCCATGGATATTAAGTGTTTTTTCTCCCTCGCTCATAATACTAGAATGCCGTGTTATCTGATGAAATTGATTGGCAGGAGATTCCATACAGAGAAAAGGAAGTACTTCTCCTTCACACTGTGGTCCAGTTTGCATGTAACAAGAAGCCAGCCCACCATGGTGGAATTTCCCTGCAGGGCTTCTTGTTGCTGCAGCAGCCCCATTTTGAATAATCAGGGCACAGTGGGGGCACACAGTAGCTGGTCATTACATGCAAACCCAGCCAGGGTGGGTTGTTGGGGTGGTTGGCTTCTTATGGTTGTTGTTGTTGTTATTATTATTATTATTAACATTTCTATACCGCCCAATAGCCAAAGCTCTCTGGACAGTCTAAAAAGTTTAAAAACATTAAAAATACAGTATACAAAAGTTAAAAGCCATTTACATTTTTTTTAAAAAAAACCATACAAACAGACAATATACACAGGAGAACATACTGTATATCTAAACAACTTCAAACAAGCAACTTCAGGCAAACAACCACAACCATAAGACAATCCAGGATCGATTAAAACTCATCATATGCTGCCAAATGCCTGGTTAAAGCTGAACACATTTGGAAGTCATGCAATTGAGCAAGGATATCGTCTTTAATTTAGTCCAATCTGGTCTTGTACTGGATCTTTGTAATTGATATAGAATGGGATGGTGAAAGAGCTAACATATGCATTTGAGAAACAAAGCATTTTTTCAAGCGGGGTATAATTAAATTGTGGAATTCACTGCCCAAAGATGTCCTGACGGCTACATGCATAGATTTTGCTTAAGGATTTGGCAGATTCATGAGGTTTATGTCTATCGACAGCTATCAACCACAATAGCTAAGTATAGTAACTCCATGTATACCTCGGGGGACAAATAGCACAGGATGGTCATGAGCTCCATGGAACATCTGTCTGGCCAGGGTTAGGGATCCAACCAGGATTCAGCAGAGTTGAAATTAAAAATGGGCATCAGCACACCTAACACTGTGCTTCTTATCATTTTTGACTTAGAGAGGGTATTTCAACAAATTTGAACTATCAAAGAGTTTATTAATTTAGGTGGAAGCCTTAGTAGTTAAATCCATTTGATGGCCTCTATGAGTCACTTACCACAGTGATGCCCATGTCTGTCTGCACCCACCCTGGATGCAATGCAATGCACAGGATCCGGTCTTTGGCAAACCCCAGGCACTGGCACCGTGTCAGCATGTCAGCGCAGCCTGGAGAGGAGACAAACCAGAGGGGGAAAGGTGAAGGATGCATCTCAGAATGGCAGCAGGTAAAAAAAAAAAAATAGGGTGTTGTGGGTTTAAGAGATGTTATTTAATGCTCTCACCGCAGATTACTTTTATTAAATTTGTCAGTGAAAAGTACACATAGCCCTGAAAAAAGCTAGTCACTGCAGAAAATAGAGTTTGCCTCTAAATAACAACAACACTGCCACCACCATATAAGCAAACTTACACTTCAGAAATGCCATCGATGTATGCTTTACTATTTCATGAACATGCAAACAAAGAATCAGCTGGAATTCTGAACAAGGCCTCTCTGACAAATCTCAAACTACAGTAACATGCCAGGACCACCTTCTAGAACCTGGTCCTCCAGGAATTTATTTTGTTTATTTCATTTCTATTTATTTCATTTCTATACCACCCAATAGCCGAAGCTCTCTGGGCGGTTCACAACAATTAATTGTTAATCATTAATTAATTAATGACCAGAGCCACCACATGATGATGTGCCTTCTAACTTGATCTCCCCAAAGATGGCCCTGAAGGATACGGTGTTTGATGTTATCAACAATCACTGAGAGATCTAGGATAATCAAGAGGGTCACATTCCATATGAAGGAAGTCAGCCAGGGTACCCAAAGCAAGTCCAGTCTCCAAATGGGGCTTGAATCTAGACTGAAATGGATCCAGATAATTAGGTTCATCCATTCAGGATGGGCCAGAATAAAAAGAACAATGATTTGGCTCTGGGAAAGGGAAAGAAACTGTTTCCAGATATGCTGCTCTAGACAAACCCACCCATGTTCTCAAGGGTCCCGGCCGCAGTTCTTCCCACTAGTTAAGCAGGAAGGCTGCGCTAAGTAGCTGGAGCTCTGACCAAATAAAGGTCAAAATGGGAACAAATTTGCACACATACACACACCATAGAAAGGGGGGTCTAAACAGGAGGTTATCATTTGTACAAGGCCCTCCTGAAAAGAGAGATAGCTATCCTTGGGTTTGAATAACCCATTCCTGAAGCTGAAGGTTGGGGCGTGTCAAAAATCCTGGGTTTCAGCAGATGAAGGGAAAAGACATCTGTTTAAGAAGGGATTGCAGTGGGTCTCGGAGGTGAGAACCTAAGTGGCCACACTCAGATGAGACTTGGCAAAAAGTGGTGCAGAAGTGACGGAGCGGTGGTGATCCGTGTCCTTTTGGTGGTTGTCTCTGGATGTGCCCCTAGGACTCCAGAGCTTGTCCTACTCTGAACAAGCTGGTGGAACTCCTCCCAATGGGAGGTAGGAAAAGAGGCCAAGGTGCGACTGATCAAGTGTACTGGTGTCAGTGGTTTCAGCAGTAGGAGCCAGCTACGGTGGCCAGGCTTTTAGTAACTGCAGCAGCATGGAACCAACCTAGTAAGCAAGCTCAGTCCCCAGCACTGTCCCTGTGGGCCTCCAACAGCACCCATGAAACTCTCCACTCCCAGTCTCCTTCAAAACATATCTTTTTAATAAAAACCTTGAAGAGGGTTGAGGCGCTAGGTTCTCCTTCCTGTTCCTGGCCTGCCACTGATCAGCTGCTGGGCAGACAAGCAGAGAAGTTAAGAGTTGCTTCCTGGCCCTGTCCGATCTTCCGTCAACACAAAGCTTCCTCCTTTATGCGCTCTGTCTCTCCCCTCCTAGCCTCTAGCCTCACTCCTTGGGCTCCTTCACACAGAGCTTTTATCCTGCTATTGAGATTGCATACTCACCGAAGTTTCCAGGTCCTTTTCATGATGTCGTTAACCTCCAGGGCATATCCAGAGGTATTTCCTGGTTTTTTCGCTCCAAAAAGATCTGGAACGAATGAACCATTTTTAAAAGCTGGAACGTAATGTGACTGAAACAGCCACTAGATGGCACTGTTTCACCGGGGTCTATGGAACCTTGAAAATTAAAAGCTTCCCCTCTCAGCAATCACATGGTCACTGTCTGGGAGCCCACGATAAATGGGGAAAGGCTCCAGAATGGGAGGACTGCGGGGGGTTCTTTAGTGTAAAGTCAGCTTTTCTCTTCCCCACCTCTTTACCTCGCAGTTTCTCCCCCTCCCAGCTTCTAGCCTTCCTCTTTCTGTCCCTTCTATCCCATTGCCTTGCTATTTTCACCTCCCTCCCAGCTTCTAGCCTCGCTGCCTCTCTCCACCACCTCTTTACCTCGCTGTTTCTCCCTCCTCCTAGCTCCTAGCCTTGTTCTTTCTCTCACTATTTCCCTCTCCTTCCCAGTCCCTAGCTTTGCTCTCTCTCTTCTCCTCACTCCTTTATCTCACTGTTTCTTCCTCCTCCCAGCCTCTGGTCTTGCTCCTTTTCAATCCCTTCCCTTCTCTCTTCTGCCAACACAAAGCTTTCCCCTTTGTGCACGCTCTCTCCCTCTCTCCACTCCTAGCCCCTAGCCTCACCCTTTCTCTTCCCCATCTCTTTACCTCGCTGTTTCTCCTTCCTCATTGCGAGTCTTGCTCTTTCTCTCACTATTTCCCCCTCCTTCCCAGCCCCTGGCCTTATTCCTTTTCTCTCCCTTCTCAATCCCTTCTCTCATTCTTCACACACACACACAGCACCTTCCCTGATGAGGGTTCTGATGGCATAGGAGGAGGTAAGTGAACCAGGTGGGGAATGGAATAACTGAGCCTGGGGTTGAGGTAGGGCCTGATGAATGCCTCCTGGAATGTGGGGGGAACGTGCCCCTCTGCATAGTGTCGTACCTCTAAATGGACTAGTCTACAATGGCTTGAAGTCATTAACCAAGATGGGCAAGGACCAAGAAAGCATGTTGTAGGATAGACTTTTCCAAGAACCTTGTCGGCATCCAAAAGTGAGACAAGAAAAGCCAGCTCTGATGTTAACTCAGCCGGTCCTTTGCCCTTACATGACCGATGTGTCCATACCTTGCTGCAACGGTAGGAGATCATTTGTCCATTCTGCCACTGAAAGACGGTTGTGATGGAGCCAGCTGTACTGGACGTGTTGATGATGGCTGCTTTGCTGCAACTCAGCCTCCCTGGGGGCTTTCCTGAGCTGCCTTCCTCAGCAAGGGCAGGAATGCCTGGAGAAGGAGAAGAAAGCATCAAGGGCAGCCACACATTCTGTGGGGAGACGTGAGCATCTATTCAGCAGTTCAAAGGCCATAGCGGGAGCACAAATGTGAGCCCAGCAGTTACTTGCCAGCGGCAACCCAGTGCACTCCTGCAGCTCATCTGCATGACAGCTACTTCCAGTCCCGGTGCAACAGGTGAACGTAAGGAGAGCCATGCTGGATCAGACCAAGGGTCCATCTAGTCCAGCAGTCTGTTCACACAGTGGCCAACCAGCTGTTGACCAGGAAGCCACAAGCAGGGCATGAGCGCAACAGCACCCTCCCACCCATGTTCCCCAGCATCTGGTGCACATAGGCTCACTGCCTCTGGTACTGGAGGAAGCACATGGCCATCAGGACTAGTAGCCATGGACAGCCTTCTCCTCCAGGAATTTGTCTAGCCCCCTTTTCAAGCCATCCATATTGGTGGCCATCACTACATCCTGTGGTAGCGAATTCCATGGTTTAACTATGTGCTGTGTGAAGAAGCACTTCCTTTTATCTGTCCTGAATCTCCCACCAACCCCATTGGTGGTTGGAATCTCCGACATCCCTAGTGGTGTAGTGGCTAGAGAGTTGGACTGGGAGCCGGGAGATCCAGGTTCTAGTCCCCACACAGCCATGGAAGCTCACTGGGCGACTTTGGGCCAGTCACAGACTCTCAGCCCAACCCACCTCACAGGGTTGTTGTTGTGAGGATAAAATGGAGAGGAGTAGGATTATGTACGCCACCTTGGATTCCTTAAGGAGGAAAAAAGGCAGGACAGAAATGTAATAAATAAATAAATAAATAAGGCGGAAAGAACACATAAAAGGGCAACTAATCTGTGTTTAAATGAACTCTCCCCAAAGTACCAAGCCCTGCAATATTTATGGTAAGTTAAAAAGCCACACAAGACACCTCCATTGCCCCGCGCACAAACTCTTTGACATGGAGAGGGGAATTCCCATACCCAAGGTATGGCTGACTCTGGCCAGGGGCTCACCTGGGCACGTGGTCCCTCTGGGTCTCGGCAGGTGGCAAAGATCCATTCCGGCCGGTTGCTTTTCTCCACCAGCTGCCTGACCAGCTCCAAGCCGATGCCCCGGTTGGACCCAGTCACCAGGACGCTGCGCACCTTCAGCATGGCCATCTCTCTTGCCAGCCTACGCACAACTAACAAAGCTGTTTGGCAGTCCAACCCCAGCTATATCTAGCCCCAGGCTTCCCCACCCAGGCTTATCTAAGGCGCTTTGTTTTGTTTTAGCCCAGTCTCTGTATATGGCAATAGTAGTGCTGTGCCAAAAATTTGGATGCCTCCATTTTCAGCATTTCATGGAGCGATGGGGGTGAAACGAAAACTCTGGCGAAAGAGGCCGGGAGGGGTGAAAATTTCAAATAACTTTCTCCTTGGGGTGGAGGACAGGATTTCAGCTTAGCTTTTTAAGTGTGGGCAGTGGCTGAGGGGGTCTTTCTAGTTTTTATTGGTTTAAAAAACACCCCCTGCACCTGCAGGAGTCCAACCCAGCAGCTTTTTCTGAACTCCCTCCCAGGAGACCAAGTGACCTCTCCCTCTCCAACAGGCATTCAGGACAGGCTGCAGGACAGCAGCTGCTGCTTTGCAAAGCACGAGCAATCAGGGATTTTATGGTTTTAGAAACCAGCAACAAATACCTCCCAAAGTTAAAAGGGTATGTGGAAACTGTGTCCCCCTCACCAAGGAGAAAATTCTCCAATATTCTCCCCCTCCCTCTGAAAGCGGCAAAACAGTGCCTCTTGCACAGGGAGAGAAAAAGTTCCTGAAAACAATAGTCCTGAGTTAAACTGCCTGCAATGCAACACAAAAGAGGCAAAACTGGATTTTGATGTGGGGTCGCTGAAAGAACCTGGAGAAGGATGGCTTGTTGCCATGTTGGGGAGGGAATCTGGCAGAATAGAGAAGCTCTTGCTTGTCCTTGCCTGATGAACAAAGTTCTGTGGCAGCTCAAACCAGCCAAATTTCCACTCCCTTTTGTAAGAGTTGCAAAAGGTAGTTGGCTCCAGTGTCAATTCAAGTTTTGCACCTGGCAACTGCCCAGATACATCATGGCAAACATAAAGGGAAACAGATGTGCTGAGGGCTCCAGCCAGGTCCTGCCTAGAAGGAGTCTGGAGAAAGATTTCATGTTGTGTGGCTGAGAAAGGGAGTTAGTAGAAGGCAGGAAAATGTACTGTAATGAGACTGGGGGGAGTCAGAATGATCTTTCGAGGTCCCAGTAACTCTTTTTTTCTTTTTTTTTAATGGTTTGGATACAACCATTTAAACTGGTGATTTAAATCAGCCAAGCAAAAACATAAAAGGTGTATTTTTTATTTTTAAATCATCCATTTTTATCCACTCTGTTCGGACAGGTCTTGCCTAGACATTTCTTGAGTGTTAACTAAATGGCTATGAGCTGCTGTGGATCAGAAAGGCGAGAAGACACTCAGGGCATCTCTACAGCAGCCTAAACTCCTGCATTTAAAATGGGGCTTTCTGCTTCCGTTTTACATGTAGGATCACAATGACTCCCTTTTTCACCTGCTTCCTTCCCCCCCTCCCCTTTCCCCCTCCTTCTCCCCTTATCTGCGTCTTCCATTATCTTTCACTGGTTTTGCTCCTCTCCTTGCCACTTTTCCGCTTTTCATGGAGGGAACTCAAGCAGAACACAACAGGGTAATTTGATAGCTCTATCTGCGATCTGTTTAAAAACGGAACAAAGGGCATTTAGTGCAGGAGATGCCTTGTCGGGTTCCGGTGTCATGTAAAGAAGAGCCTGCAAACTTCCGTGAGAGAGCAATCTCCATCTCAGGATAAAAGCTCCGTGTGAAGAAAGCCTCAGACCATTTGAAATGAGTGTAAGAGCAATAGAAGCAAGAAGTCGTTAGTTGCATTTGGAAGAGTCTAACAGACAATATCAGGCTGGGAGTCAGAGGTGAGCTGGAGCTCTGGGGGCATCTTTGGGGTGCAAGAGCCCCTCACAGACTTAATGAGGGAACAGAAATCTGTTGGGATATTAATGCTGTGAATCCCCATCAACTGTGGCCCTCCAGGTGTTGTTGGAGTCTAACAACTCCCATCAGCTCCATCCAGCATCGCCACTGGTTTGGGATGATGGGAGTTGTAGTACAGCAACATCTGGAGAGCCACAAGTTTGCTGCGCCTGGTGTAAATAAACTAGCACTGTGCCGAAAATGTCTCCCACATTTTTTCCGACCATTCTCATTCAATCTGATAGAAAAGAAATCGCTTTCGAAAAGAAAATCAGAGGAGGAGAAGCTTTGGAGACATTCTCATGCGCTGGGTTCGGGGTTCTTGTGGTTACCTGACTTATGAGGTGGCTGAGGAGTCTGCATGAGTGTCCTGTCTGTCATCGTACAGTGATCTCTGTGGCAGCCTGTAGCCTCCTCCGCTTCCCACACTTCAGTTAAAGCCCTCATGAGGAAGACATCATGAGGCAATTCCACCCATGGGGCGTTTTCCAGTTCAGGAAGTGCAGGTGGCCTGGGAGGCTGCAGAGCAATGGAAAGATGTGTAACACAGAGAGAAAACGCACACGGCACCCTCAGCCACCTCATGGTGATTAGGTAAGCTCAAAAATACCACCAAAAGAAATTCAAAATTTGGCCTCAAAAAAGTGGAAGCCTCCACACAGTTGATGCTGTTGCCACCTACAGAAGCAGAGCAATAAATAAAAGTGCTCTTAAAAAAACCCAGAAATTAAACTGGGGGGTCACGTTGTCATGTAAAGAACTTGTCGACAACTGTAGTAGGGAATGATGAGCACACAATAAATGACTCTTGTAGAAAAGCTCGGACAGAAGTTGCCTGAAAGTCTGGAGCCTAAACAGGCTTCCTGGGGTCACTCTGGACCGAGGAGTAGTTTCAACCTTCACTTGGCCCTGTTGCAGTTTTTAGAGGTTCCTGAGGTCCTCAGCAACCATCACATTTTTAGATGTACATCCCAAACATTTTAAGATGTGCCATATGAATACACGTGCTACACCTGTGATGGAGCCACGATCACCCACAGTTCTGGGCTCAGTGTGATGTGCAAAATGGTCCCAAGAACCCGGTTCTGGAGAAGTCGGCACAACCCAATGCCATGTCCTGGCAGACACAGAGATGTTGGAGATTCCAGAATGGAAATTTAGGGTGCAATCCTCCCGAACTTGGAGGCAACTGCCTATCCAATGCAGGGCAGGAGAAGCATGGAGGGGATCGTTCCCTCCACGCTTCTCCTGCTCTCTATTTGTGGCTAGACAGCAAATTGCGGCTGTCTAGCCGCAGGAAGGCAGAGCAGGGGAAGTGGCTGCCGGACGACACGTAGGATGTGTCATACCAACATTTCCGCCTTCCCCGCTCTGGAACGCGCCCAGGATTGCCCTGGTTTGGCCGCTCTGCACTCCTGAGTGTGGAGTGCAAGGCCATTCCACGCTGCCTGTGAGGCAGCACGGCAGAGGGAGATGGTCAGTTCCTGGAAAACTACATATCCTATGACTGTCTAGCTGCTGACTTGCAGTCATAGGATTACTCCCTAAGTAACATTTGACTAACGTTGACAGGGTTTGTGGTAAGGATTGTGGGCTGTTCTCATACTGCAACCCCTCTCCCTATTTTGTTATCCTGAATTATATTACTTTCCCTTTGACCTCCCTGTATTATATTAACTTTCTTTTCTTTGGGAAATGGCTGGCTAATTGCTCAAGAGAAGTGAGCAATGTTTTCTCACTGGAAGCCCCTATCAGAAGGGGACAGCTTTCCCTTCCCCCCCCCCGCCCTAAATTCAGTGTCAGAGTGAGTTAGATAAAGCCTGTTTTTAGGAGAGCTGTTTCATTAATCTCATTTTAGGAGAGCTGTATTTCAAAGTTAGTGTACTGCACCTCACAAACTCACACAAACTTTGCCTTCCAAATAAACCTAAGTTTTATTTAAACACAGTCTTTCCACTGAGCTCTCTCAGACAGTGTTTTAGGAACTCAGAGACAACAAACCCATGCTATCTTTGTTGCCACCCTCAGGAAGAAACTATACAAGAATACAGCTAATTGGGAAAACACTAATGGAGAAGATTGTAGAAAACATGACTATTTATGTAGCAGCCATATCGGGGGTCAGACTAAGTAGCCTCATGCAGTCTCATGCTTCATGTTCTTGCTGAGCTCTTTCTCCCTTGAATATATTGTTGTAAGCTGATGAGACACAGGAATTCCTTATCTTGTCAAAGGTCATACAACTGTATATCTTGTTCTCTGCTATTCTCTTCTGTTCTCTCTTTATCATGGCTACCCTATAACCCAGTTCTTGTATGATAAACAATGGTGCTAAGTGAAGAAATGTTGAGAACTGCAACCCCACGCGGGAGGGGGAGGAGGAGCCGTTTCATATGTGTCACAATGTCTATAAAAACCATGTGCTGATGTATTTCGGGGCTTCTGGCTCTTTGGAAATGATTCCAGCCTTAAGCCCGCGCGTTAAATAAAGAATCTCTTTTTCTTTCACTCCGTGGTCTCTCTGACTCTGGGTTCTGCAACATAAATGGTGCCGTGACTCGGATGTGGCAGGCTCTGAGCCAGACAGGTGGCATTTGCCTGCTCTTGATCGCCGCACCGGGAAGACAAGCTCGGCGCATGCCTCCCTTTCTTGGCGCCACCGACCTTTTTGTCGAGTAAATGGGAGAAAGCCTGCACCGGGATCGCCCAAACGGCAGCGAGCAGCAAGAGAACCTTGAGAAGCGGAGGAAGGAACTTGAGCCCTGCCTGTATCGCAGCTGCAATTGAGTTGAAACCCACATTGGAAGCCTTCAGGAGAAAGGCAAGTATATGGGAAAAAGAGGGCCCCGCCTTTAGGGAGAAAGGCCACTGGGCAGAAAAAAAGAGGGCCCCGCCTTATGAAGAAGGTCAGTGTTGGTGGTATACGTATACAAAAAGAACCTACTCCTTGCGGGTAGAAGGGGGGCCTGATCACACCCCCGAGTGGGCGCCAGTACCCAGCACGCCAGTACTCAGTAGGAAGCTGAGGAAACTGGGGAAGCCGCTTTCCGCTCTGGTAAAAAGTGGGAAAAGTGGGTGGCAGGGACGTATGGATGCAGTGGAGAGATTGATGATTGTGTGAGTGGCTACTGCGGTTTCTGACGCATACCGTTGACCGTCCAGGTGCCCAGGCCAGTAGCAAAGTGCGTGGTGTGTAAAATCCTCTTGTGTCGGCCAAGAGGATTGGCCGACACCCCCCCATGAATCCTCAATGGTTGCAGACTTTGTGTGAAATACAGTGGCCGTCTTTTGGTGTAGGATGGCCTACTAAAGGCTCTTTGGAGCCCAGCAAAACCAGCCGTGTATATGCCATTGTGGTTGGGAGACCTGGGCACCCCGACCAATTTCCCTACATAAACTCGTGAGATTCCATAGTCCGCGCTTCTCCTCCATGGCTAAAGAAATGCCTAGAATCCCAGGCAAACGTTTTGGTGCTCAGAAAAAAAAATTGGCCAAAAAGAAATTACAACCAGTGTTAGAAGCCCTGTGTGAAGATCTGGCAGAGCTAACGGCGTTTCTACCTGCTTATGCCCTGCTTCCACCACGGGCCCATGTTACTGTAAGACCACCCCGTCGAGATCCAGATCCTGTGACTCCTGAGCCCCTGCCATCCCCCCTACAGAGGCATTGCCCCTCGCTTTGACTTAGAACTGTCGCCATCAGTTTCAAGCCCCACCGGCAGTAATTCGCCAATTTCAGCTACGGTCCTCAACTCCCAGATATTGTCTGCCGAGACTTTCATCTCTACGGGATCGGGAGGTTCCCCTCTTACACCTCAATCAGCATTAATAAAAGAAACTGAAAAATTGAAGTGTTGGGCAGAAGATTTAATAAAATCGGCAGTGACCCTTAAAAAGATGTGTTCTCACAAAAAAAGGGAGGCGAGCTTGTATACTGCTCAAGACTTGCACCCCCTTGAGATGTATGTCAAACAAAGAAGGAAAAAGGTTTTTTTAAAAAAAATTCAGAATAGAGAGAGAAAACAGCAAAAAGCTCAAGGTCGAGCTGAGAGGAAAAAAGAACAAGATCTGAGGCTGTTAATTAAAAAAATGTTGCAGGACAGTGTGGCTTTTAACAAAGCGTGGGAGCGTGAGAGTGTAAGGCCGAAGAAGTAGCTGTTAGCCTAGCGTGCCGAGAGAGGGGGGGCAGGAAAATTGCCCACAATGTTCTGAGTTGTGCAACATCATCACCTCGCCTAATTGAGATGAAATCCCTAAGAAATGGAAACTGAAAATGAAGACCCAGAAGATGAAGGCAAAATAGAAAATAAAGGTGAAGAATCAGCCCCCAGAGCACAGGCTAGACCCCTCTTCGAGTGAAAAGTGTGCCATAAGACTGTCCCAAAGCAGAATGAAGCGGAGATACCACGTTGAAGATCTCTGTCAAGGTAACCGTGTTTAGCTTTGAACTGTGTTAGAATTGCATAGAGCCTGTAGCTACTGACCATCAGCTATATGATTTCTGAAGAGCGTAACCATTAAGCTTTTGCCGTGGGATTCCCTGCAATGAAGAAATCTCACTGATTTGAGTGTCCAGTGTTACACTGCCTGAGTGTGTGTGCTGAAGAGACCGAGAAACCAGACAGCATGTTCCTGGCCAAGCCAAAATCACGCTACTACCATGCTCCTGAAAGCTGCAATAAACTGTGTAAGCTGGGAGACCCAACCTGATTGAGAAGAAAAGAAGATATTGGAGCAACTGTCTTAAAAAACAATGAGATCTGTGTAGCTGGCTGGCTGACGCTGTCAGTGATGTTACAACTTTAAATTAAGACTGTTTTCCTGTTTGAGACCCCAGCGAAGAAAGCTGACCTGAGTTATTTGTTGCCCGTGCCACAGCAAAGATTTAGCTGCCCTGCACCTCATCCTGTCCTGTTTTGAGCTTGGGATTTACAAATACAAACAAACTGAGAAGCTTGCCTTTGAAGTCCTGCAAATCACCCCACCGCCTCCCCGAAGATTAATGGCTGCCTGAAAAATGCAAGTATAAGGTGATGCCCATCACCCCCCAGCGTCCTGAGTTTCGGCACTCAGTGTTTCAGTGCTTTCGTGTACCAGGTTAGAAGAGAAAAAAAAGAGTAAGTTTTTAAAATGTCTGTGAGAACCTGACAGAAATAAAATAGAATTTACAGAGGAGTTGCCCAGGTTAAAGCGTCACGGCTAGAGAGCTGAGCTGTGCCGCTCTGTTTAGACAGAGGCCTTGCTAAAAAATTAAAGGCCCTTGTCTGTCAGAAGGGGTGTAGGGCCACACTTTCCCTTTTTAAACTGATGCAAAAGTGGAGAGCCTTTGCTGGAAACATCTCATCTTCATTGCCCAGAGCCTTCTTTGTTTGCCTCCATCATTGTCTGGGCTTTTTAGAGACACTCTGCACATGAACTAAAATTTTAAATTGTCAAAGACTTGCCATGGACAGTGCTGTGAAGCTTTTGATAAACTTGAACTCTCATCGCTGTGGACTGTGTGTCTGTGTTTGTAGTCAGCTCAGTGTACAGCAGGCTGAGTTTGATCTATGACTTTTAGATTTCCTTCTGCCAGAACTCATGCAGCATAGAGTTGCCGATGCAAAAATGGTGACCTAGAACTCTTTGCGTGTGTGGGTATGCCCGTCCCTTGATTTTAATGGGCCCTGAGCTTTCAGCCAGAAGAGCAGTATAATTGCTGGATCTGCTCCATCATGCCTTACCATGCAAAAAGTGTTTTCCATTCATTGTGTAAATTGCAGAAAAAAGTTTGTTGTGTACATTTTATGATTTCTTAGATATCATAAAATATATGTGATATTTGCAGATTAGTGTTAGTTGCAACTCCAAATAATACTAAGTGTGGTTCCCAATGGATGACAAGGAGAAAAGACAAAGGCAAGTAGAAAAGAAAGAATAGAGAAAGTAGAAAACAGATAGAGAAGGGGGAAAAAAAGAAGAAAGAAGAGGCAAGAGGGAAAAAAAAGAGAAAAAACATTTGTAAAAAAGAAGCGTGGCCATAGTTGGCCCCAGGGTAAATTAAAAGCAGCTGATTGTGCCTGGAGCTTATTACCTGGAATAAAGTAGCCACTATAATGCAATAGTTCTTTAAGATGAAGAAAATGTAACTAGAAAGAGAAGAAGAGCCTATCCCAAATGTGTGTCATTGGGACTAGTGTAAGGCAGAAAGGGTTAAGTAAGTGAGTTTAACTTGAAAAAGACAAAGAGACAAGGCTGGTGCATGGAGCAGAAAGTTTTATGTAAAAAGTTTAAAACATGATCTGCAATACAGGCAGATCAGCAAAGAAAAAGAAAGCAAAAGAAAGAGAAAAAATTTGTCTTCCCATACTAATAAATAAAAGTGTTATCAAGCACTTTGGGAAGCGAAGTTGTTTACAGGAAGCTGTGCCTGAAAACCAAACACTTCTAGCCTATGCTGAAAATGCTTGCTAGTGTTGTGCTGCCTCATGGGTAACATGTATAGTATAAAACCCATTTAGCCCAATAGCTCGTGGTTCAGAGAAGCTGTCTGATCCAACCATTAGGTACGCCTGTGTGCTGTAAGTTACCCAATAAAGTCTCCTTGTAAGTAACCCCCCCCCCCGCTGGAATCCCAAAACACAAGTGGGGCTAGAGCGCCTCACCCAGTATCAAACCCTGCTGTTAAAAGCCGTAAAGGCAGGTATGAAGAAGTCAGTTAATATGACCAAAGTGTCTAAAGTACTGCAAGGTGCCACCGAGGTCCCAGAGGTCCCAGAGCGTACTTGGAGCGTCTTTCAGATGCCTATCGCCAGTATACCCCCCTCAACCCAGAGGCCCAAGAAGATGTGGACGAAAGAAGAAACGAAGAAGACCCGGCAGAGGCAAAAGATTCTTAAAAAACAACCAGTGTGCCCAGTGTGGACAAGATGGACATTAGTGGCATGAATGCCCAAATAAAATAAATCAAATACACAAAAGAGAAAACCAAAGGGGCCAGAATGGGCGAAGAGGGAGACAGCTTGAGAGGGGCCGTGACATTGACTGTGAGGGGCCGTGACATTGACTTCATGATTGACACTGGAGCGGCATCAAGAGCAAGCAAACGTGAGCCTTAAACAAGAAGTCCAAACACTGGGCAAAGTTCTTCAAGCCCAGCGTCGCCTTGTCTTAGAAAATAAGCCATTCCCATCACAGAAGTTCATCCTTTCCAACCAAGAGTTAAAGTATGAGTTAAAGAGGGAAAAATAACCCTTTGACTCCCAGATAGAGAGGACTGAAAACTGTCATACTTTCCACCCCCACAGCTATAAAAGCAGCTGAAATTAAACCCTGAATACATTAGACACGAGTCAAGAGAGCGAGAGGGGGAGAGTAGACTGTAAACAGAAATCCTAAAAATCCTTTAAAAATCATTCTGAAAAAGCAGTAAGAAGACTCAGGCTAGACCTTACTGTGGACACACCGGGAGACTGTCCCCCTGCGTACGGTCAGACCTGCAACTGGAGAATTGAAGAAGGGGACTAGACCCTACTGCAGCTTGCCAGGTGAATAGCTGCCCGGCGTACGGTCAGATCCCAAAGAAGATCAAACATGCGTGTTGTAGTGTTAGTAGTGTTGCATTGTGTTTCTTTAATAAGGTGCAAAAAGGGGGGTCTGCCCCTAGAAGGAGAAGTTTGCCCCAGTAATTTGCTGATAATTACTGGCTTCACCTGGCTAACATCACGAGAGTAAAACATTTTTGTTTGCCAAGAGATATACCTGCAAACAGGCTTATTAGCTCTTGCCTAATACCTGTCTGTAGACATCCTAGAAAAATTCAAAAAGATACCATATTAAGAGTTTATGGTGTAAGTTTAACTTATTCCCAAAATAAGTTGCAATAAAATAAGGCATGGTTGCAAAGATCCTACCCCCTACAGAGTTCACTCTACGCACCCCCATCGTTGCTAAAACAAATGCTACGTGTGCACGAATGCTTAATTGTCAAAAATTTTCCAGAAAATATAAAGCTATCCCTGGCCCCCTGCCACTGTAATAAAATTCAAAATGTATCTTTTAATGATGCCCACATACTTTTGCCTCATGGATGGTTTTAGACACGTAGTTCCCGCACTTGGTCATTCATTCCTGCCAACTTGTCTAATAACCACCCATGTTGCCTCAGCCGCCAATTGAACTGGTGCCAATTCTTCCCCTGTAGCCCAAGAAAATCCGTCGACGGCAGCCTCAAGCACTCCAACTAACTAAAAATTGTAATAGTCATGTGCAGTTATATTCTGACTCAGAAAAATTAGCCTTAGCAATGTCACTGGTTGGGGTTCCAGGTTTAGCCTTGGCTAATGGTCTGGAGATCAACCGGTTAGCTTGCAGCTTAGCCAAAAGCATAAATGCCACCTCACGAGCACTGTCATTGTTAAATAAAGAGTTGCGTGATCTAAGAGGTGCAGTTCTAGAAAATAGAGCTGGTATAGATTACCTCTTCCTTCTTCATCACTTAAGTTGTGAGACACACCAAAAGCTCTGTTGTTTTAACTTAACTGATAATGGCAATGCTGTAAATGAACAGATCAACAAGCTGCACAATATAGTAGCTAACAAAACAATAAGACAAAACAATTAGCTCAATTAGTTAACCCCTTGGCTTCCAGATCTTAGCTGGCTTGAAGCATTGTTCATCCTAATTCTACCAGTGTTGTTCATAAAAGTTCTGTTATGCCTTTGCATTCCTTGTCTTATGCGCTGTTTAACCAATCTGTTTTATGTCTCAGCTAGTAAAACTGCTGCCCTCTATGCTCTAATAGCCCAACAAGAAGCTAAGTAATATGTATGTCACAAAAAGCTTTGTATGGTTATCAGAAATGCTATAATTGTAATGAAATTATGCATTTAAGAGGGGAATGTAGCAGCCATATCGGGGGTCAGACTAAGTAGCCTCATGCAGTCTCATGCTTCATGTTCTTGCTGAGCTCTTTCTCCCTTGAATATATTGTTGTAAGCTGACGAGACACAGGAATTCCTTATCTTGTCAAAGGTCATACAATTGTATATCTTGTTCTCTGCTGTTCTCTTCTGTTCTCTCCTTATCATGGCTACCCTATAACCCAGTTCTTGTATGATAAACAATGGTGCTAAGAGAAGAAATGTTGAGGACTGCAACCCCACGCGGGAGGGGGAGGAGGAGCCGTTTCATATGTGTCACAATGTCTATAAAAACCATGTGCTGATGTATTTCGGGGCTTCTGGCTCTTTGGAAATGATTCCAGCCTTAAGCCCGTGCGTTAAATAATCTCTTTTTCCTTCACTCCGTGGTCTCTCTGACTCTGGGTTCTGCAACATTTAGAAAAAAAATGTTTTTCCTCACAACTTGTAAAGAATTCTTATTGTTCTTTCGATGCGATCAAAGATGACATACAAGCAGATCTACAAAAGAATGGCTGCGGAAGAAGAAATTCCATGTTTTAGAGTGGCCTAGTCAAAGTTTGGACCTAAACCCCATTGAAAATGTTGCGGCAGGACCTGAAGCAAGCTGTTCATGCAAGGAAGCCCTCAAATGTCACTGAGTTAAAGCAGTTCTGTAAGAAGGAATGGGCAAACATTCCTCAAAACCGATGTGAGAGACTGACCAACAGTTACAGAAAATGCTTACTTGAAGTCTTTGCTGCTCAAGGGGGTGTCACCAGGTACTGAATCTAAAGATTCACATACTTTTTCACTCATGAATATTGAATGTTGAATCAGGTATTGAAAATATTGGGATAAATAGTTCAATAAATAAATATTGAAAAAGCTTCATGTTTGGGTGTCATTTGTTTAATCAGGTTATCTATTGTTCTTTATCTAGGGTTGTGGAGTTAGATTAAGATCTAATAACATTTTAGGTTGGAAATATGTGGCAATCCTAAGGGGTTCACAGACTTTTTCTCACCACTGTAGGAACTCAGAGTTTCCAACACGTCCCTATTATTAAATTAGTTTTGGAGCCCAATATTGTCACCCAGAGAGCTTCTGTGGAAGAGTCTGCCCCTTTTAGATGTTCTAGTCTGCTCGACACTATGCCCTCTTTGATGTACAGAGCAACACCTCCTCAAGCACACCCTTCCCTGCCCTTCCTGTAGAGTTCGTATCCAGAGATGACTGCATCCCACTGGTTCTCTCCATTCCACCAGGTTGCCATAATGCCCACTATATCCAGGTTCTCCTTTAAAACCAGACACCCCAACACTCCCATTTTGGCTCAGAGGCTTCTAACATTTGCATAGAAACACCTATACACGGTGTCCCTCCCCAGATGTTTCTGGCATCTGCATCTTTTGCTATGGCACTTAGGCCTCTTTGATTGGCTATTATGTTTCATATATGCTTATCGTCTATTTCCTCCCCTTCTACATTTCGGCACTTGAAAACATTTTCATTTTCATCGCCTACGGATGGTTTAACCCGAACCAGATGCTTCTCAGCTCCTGTCGGTATTCCCCAGGGTTTAGTTTAAAAGCTACTCTGCCACCCGTTTTATGTTTAGCGCCAGCAGTCTGGTTCCATTTTGGTTCCAGTGGAGACCGCCCCTCTTGTACAGGCCTGGCTTGTCCCAAAACATTCCCCAGTGCCTAACAAATCTGAACCCCTCCTCCCTTCACCACCGTATCAAGACTCCTCAGCTTCGCCTGTCTAGCTGCCCCTGTGAGTGGAACAGGTAGCATTTCCAAGAAAGCCACCTTGATGGTCCTGGATTTGAACCTAGCTAGCAACCTAAATTTGGCTTCCAGGACCTCACGACTACATTCCCCCACATCTTTGGTACCAACATGGACCACAACCACTGACTCCACCCCAGCACGATCTACTAGGCCATATAATTACAGTTGACAAGGAGTTGATAATTAGGGATTGAGGAATTCTCTTGTTAGTCAGAGAAGAAGAAGGTCTGTTGATTGGTGGGTGGTATTATAGAAGGACTAGGAGAAAGCTGAGGAGCAAGTGAATACCTAAGGCCTGAATAGTAAGACATTCCTCCTCTGTATGGGATAACCATACGTGGCTGGTGAAGATCAGGAGTAGGGAGCAGGTGGCTTTGCTATGCCAGGAGGTTGCCCTATGATCTTGCCAGAAGAAGGTTACACAAGCAGGCATTAAAACCCAGATAAACTGTCCAAGCAGTGAGAAAGGAAGCTAGAGGAACTTTGAGAGCCAGAGAGAGAGACTGTACCCAAGAGCTGGACCTGGCTGTGAGTGTATTTGACTGGGGTGAAGGTCTAGGGAACTTGGCCCGGGGTTAAAGGAGTCATTAAGAGGCTTGTATCAGCAACAGTGTCTCTTGAGTACTTAGGAAGTGACAGCAGTCATTCTTTTGAAAAGCCCAAAGTAAATATAGTATTCCTTTATGCACAAAATATCCCTTTAATATATTAACTTGTTTAATAGTTCCTCTTGTCTCTCGTGTTGGTGCCCATCTCACGTCCAAGCCTCATACCAAGCTCCTAGGAGGTTTTTTAAAGTATTCTTAGAGAACTGGTGGCAGCAGAAAAGGGTCAGCTTGTAGAGTTATAGTGGCAGAAAGTTCTTTAGGCCCTGAAATATAAGCATTTGCTAAAAACAACAACAACAAAACAACCCAAAGGTGGGATTGCCCAGTGAAGAGATAGTTCTCCCATAGGTGGTGGCAGTGCTGGAAAGAAAATTCCCTATAACCCATCTTTCCAGATTCAGCAGTGGAATTTCCTGGTGAGTAAATGCAGGATTGGGCAGTTAATATACTCTGGAAATGCATCAAGCTCCAATAAACAACACAGACTAGAAATATGAAAACTATTCTTACTTTTCAAATATTTAACTGTGTCTAAATCCATACTGAGCAGTATGGGTAAAATCTACCATCTAATGATTTGTATTTCTTTTCTTGGCTGTGACTTAAAAGACAGAGAGGAGGAGGAGGGATGAAGCTCGAGGATATCTCTCTCCCTGTATTAATTCATGTAAGGACTGTACCACTCATGTCAATCTCATCAGTCCAGGAATATACGAAATGTCCTGCTGGATCAGCCGAAAGGTGTTTCCCACATGGCTGAACCAGACGTCTCTGTGAAGGTCACAAGCAGGGCAGGAAGCACCACTGTTGTTCCACAGCCCAGCAAGTGCCCGTAAACCTCCACACTGTAAACCTCCCACACTGTAAACCTCCACACTGTAAACCTCCCACACTGTTCTCCCCTGCCCCCAATAGCATGCTAAGAGACATCACACGAATGAGAACTGTAAGGATTCGGTTGAATCCAATTATGTACTTTCTGATTTAAAACCATAAGAAGAATGAGCATGATCCCATGAGAGATGAGTTTTAAATAAGTAATGATTGTATTGTTTTCACCATAGCTCATAAGAAATTTAGAAATGCACTTGTGTCAAAAGATGTTATATAATGCATAAGTAAACAGGTCAAATTATGAAAAGGTCCAGGTATCCTTAGAGGTTGCTGTCATATGAAGAGTAGTGGACTTTTCAGCTGTCAATGCAAACCATGATATCTTTTCAATGACCACCTTGTCTTTATTTACATAGACACATGATAGATAGATAGATAGATAGATAGATAGATAGATAGATAGATAGTCAAACTGAGTAGGAATCGGGGGGGGGCGGGATCTAAGTCTTGCTTTTTTATGGATAGTACAAGCATGTGGATCATCCTCTACAACCCCTGTTCAAGAAAGAACAGGGCAGCTGGGGATATTTGCTGGAATCACGGATGAATAAAGAGACCCCTTTTTTGGCAGAACACTGAAATTAAAAAGGTAAATTTCATGTTCATTATTACTCAGTGGGACTTACTCCCAGGTAATACGATTGCATTCTTATACAGCAGAGAAAGTTGATGAAGACAAGGCGAGTCAGATATTTGCATTGCCTGTGGTGAGGGGTTTCTCCTGCAGTGCAGACAAGGAGACTGTTGGGTGTCTCACCAAGGAAGGGAATTACCCTTTCTGTCCACAAAAGTGCTGTTGTCTTTCTCAGAGAGATGGGCAAGCGTGTTCAGGATCTCTCGTACACTGAGCTCCGCTGAGAGTGGGGGCGCTCCCTGGAAAGAGAGAAGAGGCGAGTGACATGAGAACCTGCACAATGCCCAAAACAGTTACAAAACATGGGCATCACTGACCGAGAGCACAGTTCATAACATCCATGCACTATCAAAGGCAAACAGGGAAGCATTCTCAATAGCTGCTATACATGTATTCCATTTCTGTCCTATCTCCCTACGCATGTTCTCTTTATATACCTCCACTTGTTGTCCCAAAGGTTTATCGCCAAAATCCTAAGAATAACCATGAGTATCATCCCATTCCATATTCAGCCAGTAAGGAAAGAAACGATGAATATAAAATAACTGGAGAGCATTCATTTTTATTTTTTCTTCATCAGTTGGCTTCCAGTCTGTTTTCAGGCTCAATTCAAGGTGTTTGTGATGGCCATTAAATTCCTAAACCATTTAGGACCAGTGTATCTAAAGGAACCTCTCCTCTTGTATATACCTGCTCATATCCTTATATTTAAATAATTAAAACAGGCATTGGTCAACTCACAGGAGTTGACCAATGAGCAAATCCATAAGGCTCAGATGTTTCTGATAATTGTATAATGCAATACAGGAAGAAGAGGGCAACATAGGACATCTTTAGTAGTCCTAGGCTCTCCGTCCGCCCCAGAGCCATTGTGCTGCTGTCCCCCACCCCAGTGGCTTGTTGCATTACCAGCAATAGCATGCATGATCTGGGCCCATCAATGCTTGCTCTGAGGGGTCGTTCCTCAAAGTGAGGCCTTATGGGTGAGGTGACCATAACGACCACTTGTCCTGCTACAGCACAGGCAGTCTCCAAAACCACCCCACCCAATGTTTCACTCTGAGGATGGACCCCTCAGAGCAAAGCATTATTTGGGCCTGAGAGACACTCTGGCGAGCTGTGCTAGCCACTCTCCTGCAGGGACCTTTGCTGCAGCAGGAAAATGACTGGTGGGGCTCTCTGGAGCTCCATCCAGTGCCTCATTCTGATGAGTCTTGGATTTAGGCCTGGATTAAGCCCTGAAAGACAAAGAAAAGTGTGGGTGCAGTAGTAAGCAAGTACACTTCCTGGGAGGAGCCGTGGGTTGGTGGTAGAGCCCCTGCTTTGCATGCTGGTCCCAGGTTCGATCCCTGCGTTCTCCGGGTAGGGCTGGGAAAGAATCCTGCCTGAAACCCCGGAGAGCTGCTGCCAGTCACTGTTGACAATACTGGGCTAGATGAAACAATGGTCTGACTCAGCGTAAGGCAGCTTCCGATGTTCCTACGGCATTGCGCAACATCGTTTCTGGACATGTCTTTTGAGGCATCAGCCTTGGCCTCCAATTTCCAGGCTTTGTAGAGCCAACATGTGATAGCCTTACCTCTGCTCTGCAATCAGCAGGTTTCCCTCCCCACAATGATAAATTAATTACCCCATTATCTGTTTTGACCCTTATGTAGGCCGAAGTAGATACATAAATCCGACAGCCTCTGCGTAGAGTTGACATTCCACCATGAATCACCTACCAGCAGATTTCCCAGGTCTGTCTGCACCCACCCGGGATGCACAGCAACGCAGAGGATCTTGTCTTGGGCATATGCCAGGGACTGGCACTGCGTGAGCATGTTCAGAGCGACCTGGGAGGGAGACACGCAAGAAGCAGGGGGTGAATGACGCATCTCAGTTCCATAGCATGGCAGCAGGTCAAAAGAAGACCTCTGTGGGACTAAGAGATGGCATTCAATGCTCTCCGTAGGGACAGACTATTTTAATTGTGTGTGTGTGTATGTGTGTGTGCAGTGTACATACAACCCTGGAAAAAAAGGTGTCCCTGCAGAAATATGAGTTTGCCTCTAAAAACAACAACAATCAGGATAATCACAGGACATTTTGCTACCTTAGGCAGAGCAGCAAAAGGCACCCAATTCCAGTCCCTTAAGTCACGGTGCTTAGTATGCAAGGCAGGTTATGCTACTTTGGCATCTGAGGCAGAAATCTCACAAGGGTCTGTCCTGCTGCCTAACAGTAATAAACTACATGGGTGATCACTATGATGTTCTTGTGATATTCTGTTATTAGTGTTGGGAGGGAGGGAGATTCTTGGCACAAACGCTCATATCTATGTTTGAGTTGGCTTCTTTGATCTGAACTGGATTAAATGCATAGTGGAGACCAGACTAGAAACCCAAATTTCGCATGGCATTTCAATTCCAAATGCATGTGAAATTTTGGAAACCTCCAAGTACTGGAGTAATGCCCTCTTCTATACGCCTATGAAGTCATGGAATGGGTGGCAGGCGAAGCAAGGGCGTAACATTTTGAGAAAGGGAAAGGGGAGAAAGTCTCAAGATTAATAATACATATTATTACTCTTAAGCTTCATAGTCCCTTGGTGTCTGTTGACTACATTTTCCATACCTTGCTGCAACGGTAAGAGACACCATGTGCCAAATGCCATCCGAAGATAGTTGACATGCTGCCAGTTTTGCTGCTTATGTTGACGATGGCTGCTTTGCTGCAGCTCATCCCTTCCTGGGGGCTTTCCTGAGATGCCTTCCTCAGCAAGGGCAGAAACTCCTGGAGAAGGGGAGAGAATTATCAAGGACAGTGGCAAACTGTGTGGGGAGGACTGAGCATCTTTTTATGAGGTCAGAGACTGCAACAGGAGTGCAAATGTGAGCCCAGCAGTTACTCTCCGGAATACTCTTGTGCTTTGTCCAGGTGGCAGCAGCTACTTCCAATCTGGCTTCAACAGGTGCTGGCTTTCCACATCACTGCTCCTCCATAACCACTAAGAATCCACCTGTTGAATTTCTGTCTGTCATGCAGCCATTAGATTTTGGTCATGTATGATGGGCCTGCTCAATAATAAATTTTTTCTGGACCAAGGTAGTATATATATAATATCTACAATAATTCATCTGAATGTACCTCTTGATCCCTTAACCATTTCGTTAGGACATTAAGGTGATCACATGAGCTCTGACTAAAGAGCACAACTTGTCAATAATCCCAGGGCATAGTGTGAAAACATGAGGCAGACACCTTGCTGAAGCTAAGCAGGTTTGGGTCTGGTCAGTGCTTGGAGGGGATGCCACCTCGGAACCACATGTAGCCACCTGGAGTTCCATGATGGAAGAAAGGTGGGATATAAATAAATAAATAAATAAATAAATAAGCAAGCAAGCAAGCAAGCACAAATTAGCTGGAGCTGAGAGGGGTGTGTGTGTGTGTGTGTGTTTATAGTGTAATCATTTCTGAAACCTACCTCTCTAGCCATGTAGGTGGACTTCAATTAATGTTGCTCTAGGTGTCACCTTGGAGTATATCTATTTCTGAAGCATCCTAATCCAACCATCTAGTGAAAAAGACTTGTGTGACTAATGGACCTTTTGTTCCCAGTTTTCTGAGACAGAGGATCCTTTTTGCCATTTATGCAAATTACAGCTGCAATTTGTGCAAATTAAGCATATTACAGCCTGAATTTGTGCAAATTATGGCCGGATTGTGCACAAATTCTGCAAATTGCAGCCACAATTTGCATAAATGGCAATTTAAGAAAAACAGCAACAACCCAAAAATCTGCAAGCTGGCCTGACTCGATTTGCATCAAGTCTAGCCAGCTGGTTGGTAAGCAAGCTGAAGTCCGGGGACCGAGCTGATGATAGCTCAGCGAACTTCACCCCTCAGATGGATTCCTCTGACATCCCTAACTTGCATCAAGACACTGACTCCCAAAGGCTCTGCAAGTTGATGAGAAGTTTCCATGAAGAAGAGCCATAGGATGGCGTTACCTGGCTCACCACCATAGGACCAATCACATTGGTCTTGTATGTCTCAGACATTTCCTCCGGTGCCTCTGATTCCAGAGGACATGGCCTTGCAATCGCAGCATTGTTTATCAGCAGATTCAACCCAATTCCTTTCAGCTGCTCAGTGACTCTGGCTGCAGCAATCTTGATGCTGGATGGCTCAGAAAGGTCTACAGCAGCAAAGAGAAGGGATTTTAAAAGGATGAAAGTGAGCCAGGATCAGCCCTGCAGGCTGCCTGCAGGCTGCATTGTTGTTGCTTATCTTTGCAGCATGCACTCAGTGTGCTCCGAAAATGCAGCAGAAGAAGGATTACTTCACTCAGCACATTTTTAAGCACACACACAATAACGTATTAAATAGAGCCGGAAAAAATCGTATCTAATGTGCACATGAACAGTATATGTTTGCCAGTGTGAGTATTATACTGATATATGCTGAGTCTTCCTGTCTAAGGAAAGCACAGTAGCAAAGGTTTTTAGTGCTGTGTAATATGTGAAGCAGCCCTGGCTTTTACAACCTCCAACATTCGGTCCTCATTGTGGGACGCCCTGCTGAAATGAGACGTTGGCTTTAACCTTTGAAGCCCTAAATAGCTTTGGATCTGGTTATCTAAGGGACCACCTACCTCACTATGCACCTGTCAAATTATTAAGAGCTGCAGGAGATGATCTTTTGAGGACACTATTGTTCCTGGAGGGCCGCTTGATGGGGATACGTGGCAGGGCTTTCTCCTGTGTCACTCCCGAACTGTGGAATGCACTCCCCTCAGAATTACAGCCATCCCCACTCTCTTTGCCTTTAGAAAATGTGTCAAGACACAACTTTTTAATGGTATTTATTTATGCTACGGCTGCGATGGCTTAGTGGTTAAGACGCTGAACTGCAGACCGGAAGGTCGGCAGGACAGCAGTTCGAGACCTGAGAGCTGCGTGACGGAGTGAGCTCCCGTCTTCAGTCCCAGCTCCTGCCAACCTAGCAGTTCGAAAGCAAGAAATTGCAAGTAGATAAATAGGTACCGCTTCGGCGGGAAAGGTAACAGCGTTCCGTGCACCTTGTTGTTCAGTCATGCCGGCCACATGACCACGGAAGCATCTTCGGACAGCGCTGGCTCTTCGGCTTAGAAATGGAGATGAGCACCACACCCTAGAGTCGGACACGACTGGTTGGGGACACCTTTACCTTTTTATTTATGCATACCGGGGTGGCAATAAGCCACCCTGGCTTGTTCTAGGGGTTGTTCAAACCACAATGGGTTGGTGTGTCATCTGAATCCTGAACAGCTGTTTCATTGTAGGTTGCAGGAATCAGTCAGTGAGCTGCTCAGCAAAAGTAGAAAAAAACTATTCTTGGTGACTGCACCCATCTGTGCTGCCTCAATCCTCTCTCGCCAGTGACTGCCCCTCCAACGATGCACAAACAGCACTTTGGAGGGGTTGTCACTCATTTGGCAATCCTTTTTATTATTTTTTCAGCCCCAGAAATTTGCACAAATGAGCTAATATATATTTTTAATTTTTTGTAGCCCCAGAAATTTGCACAAATGGAGTCATAGTTTTTAAAAATTATTATTGTAGTTGTTGTTGGTGGTGGTCTTTTGCAAGTGCACAACTGCGCACCTACGTCTGTCCGATATCTGTAGCCTTGCCTTGTCAATGTCCTCCTATGTTTCAGCTGTCAAAGGGTGTGAGGAAGCATACAAGGAAACTGACAAGGCAAGAGTGCATATAGGCTAATTTGCACACCGCTAGTGACTGAGAGAAGTAGGTGCACCAAAAGTAGGATGGCTCAATATCTCCCCCTTGGCATGGTAATCGTCTGGGTTTAAATGTTGAATTGATACTTGTCAGCATCCTGCTTCCATTCAACATTTCCCCAAGTCTCCAGCTACTCGTAAAAGGGGAAATCTTGGCTCCCTCCGATTCACAGCTCACATTCAGAGCAGTTATTGCTGCTGTTACTGCAAATGGGAGCAGCGACATAGGGGGGAGCCAAGATCTCCCCTTTCTAGACTTGCTGGAGACTTATGGAAGTGCTGAATGGAAGCAGGACACTGACAAATGTCAGTTCAACAATTAAAACCCAGAGGATCCCCTTGCTAAGTGGGTGGTATTGTTTCCCCCCTGCCCCCTGCTGTTGGTGGTGCACCTCCTTCTCCTGATCTTTCCCCCTTTTTCGGACCTGTCAGTGACAAGCGTGCACAAATTAGCCTATGTGCGGTCTGGCCTTGCATGTCCTACACTGCACTTTGTGCCCTTCGATAGCTGAAACTTGCAAGGGCATTGACAAGGCAAGGCTACACATATCAGACAGCCATAAGTGCACACTTGCGGAAGACTGACACCCCCTCCCCCAAAACCTGACCCCGTTTGCGCAACTTTCTGAGGCCAAAAAAAAAGCTGGGAAACTAAAACGGGTTGCGATCGGAGCAGGGAGGGAGACAAGATGGGCAGACAAAACGGGTCCTGCTGTGGAGGACACTGGGATACCGTCCGGAGGAACAAGGGGGAAGGAGTGGGAGAACAACCCATGTTGAGCCTGATCGTCTGTCAGATGCACCGTGGGTTGTTCTGTGTACCACCCAAGGTGTTATTCGCAGGGTGGCTTAGCGTGTCATGTGAACCCTCCCAGTGGGTGAGTTTGCACATCATGATAAGCTACCCTGAAAGCAAACCATGGTTTAATCCATGGCTAACCCATGCTGCTGCTGTCAGCCAATCAGGAGCTCCTCAGTTTGCTATGGTTTGTTTCCCCCTTGGTCCACCTGCCGGCTTCCAGCATGTATATCGAAAGCCAGTGTGCACACACACACCACAAATGCCCTTGCTTCTCTGCAAATGCTCCTGCCTCTCTCACCTTAACATCAAGTCCTATATCCATGGGTAGTCTCCCAAATCCACCAAACATTAGATAAAATGGAGTATATCCTGTAGAACTGTGAACATAATTATTATATATGTAAATTAATTTAGGTAGAATTCTGGGTCAGTCCTTCCTTTGCTTCCGATCCACAGTTTTGAGAAGCCTGAGAATGATTCGATTACTCCTCTAACACAATCTATTTGTTTGCGGATGATATATTGTAGTCCTGCTTTTATGACTGCCATATAAGGTACAAAACCCTTGAAGAGTTGCAATTCAAATTATCTGATCAGATCTGATTCAAATGATCTCCCTGATCTGTTAATTAACACTCTTGAAGGATAGCCAGCCATAGGATCTCACAAAGGTAGACAGAAAGACCTGTGCGGTTATCTGTGCTGAATGCTGATAAATCCTTCACCGGCCTTGCTACCACAAATTTACTGTAATGATCAGTCATTATAAGCAAATATGCATACCTGTCTCTTCCATACTTCAGCTTCAAGTGTTTCAATGCCCCCAACTCCAAAGGGCTGTTACTAATGACTGGGTGCAATAGGGCCTTTCCCAAAGGACTTGCTTTACTCAGCTTGTAACTCCCACAATTTCTACACCACTCCAGTCTGTGTTCTTGCATTCCCACCCAGTAAAATCACTGTCTGCTTATAATTTAGTGTGGTCTAGTGGTGAGAGTGTTGGACTGGGAGCTGGGAGAGCTGGGTTCTAGTCCCCACTCAGCCATGGAAGCTCACCGGGTGACTTTGGGCCAGTCACGGACTCTCAGCCCAACCTACCTCACAGGGTTGTTGTTGTGAGGATAAAATGGAGAGGAAGAAGAGGAGAACGTAAGCCGCCTTGGGTTCCTTGCAAGAGGAAAAAAGGCGGGATAGAAATGCAATAAATAAATAAATAAATAAACATTCTGGTTTGTTTACACCCATAATGCTCCCTTTGGGGAGTGCTGCTGAGGCAGGACGCTGTGCATAATCTCCTCATTCGACTTAGAGTCTCTGCTTTTTCTAATTAACCCCCCACCTTCCTCATGCAAATATTTACGCTGCCTCAGCAGTTTGAATACCTCATCCGGAATGCTTCTTCTGTGTCGGGCAGCCCACAAATGTGACCCAGCATGCGTTATTCTTTGCAGCGAGTAGCCTATCTGCAGAAAGCAGCCTACCTGCAGTCACCCCTACAAGGACATTGACAAGGCAAGGCTGCACATATCGAACAGGCTGCTCCAGCTGGAGCAGTTACTGCTGCAGTTACTGCAAATGGGAGCCCCGAAAGGGGACGGGCACTAGTTCTGTAGTAAGAAGGGTTGCTGGAGGCGGAATGGAGGCAGCCGACCCCCAAGTGTCAGTCCAGCACTGGAAACCTGGGGACGACCTGGCAAAGGGGATGATTTTGCTCCCTCGTCTTGACAGCCGTAAGTGCAAGACTGACACACACACAGAAACCATTTTTTAAAAAGGGGTTGGCAAGTGAGCAACAGCCCCTCCAAAGAGCCTCTTGGCCATCGTTGCGGGGGCTGTCACTGGTGAGTGAGGCTTGAGGTGGCAAGCGGGTGGGTGCGACTGGGAAGAGCAGCAGGGGTTTTGTACTCAGTTGTGGCAACCCATGATGAAAACACTCTCCCAGTTTGGGATGACATGACAACCCATCATGGGTAAGAGAACCCCTAGAACATGACATGGGTTGTCAGGATGCTTTGTTGCCCCCAAATAAGCCACCTTGCAGTAAGCGGTCCAGGTCCAGATGACACAATAACCCATCATGGGTAACAAGCCATGGGGGGGTCATGTCATGAGAACCCAGTCAGTGAATGGGTTCGTACAACACAATAACCCACACGCAGTGGTTGAGTGTGGGTTGTTGTTGAATCATGGGTTGTTTGGTGAACTGTGGGCTTTTTAACCATGCAATATGGTTTATTCTTCTTGAACAAGCCACCTTGAGAACCCATGGTTTGTTCAGGGTGGTTCACAAGCCACACTGCGTGGTTAACTTAGGTTCAGACGACACGTTAACTCATAGTTCAACAAATAACCCACAGTTCAACAACAACCCATGCTCAAACTACTGAGTATGGGTTAGCATGTTGTGTGAACAGCCCCAGTATCTCTTTTGGGGGACAAACACAACAATAGTGCCCAACTATGGGCGTCTTCAAAAATGCATACAAAACTTGATCGCTGTTATCATTTGGTCACTCAGATTTTGGTGACTCGCAGCTCAGCGTGTGAACAGCTTCCATTGAAATGTGCTGTCTTTCAGAGTGTTATGAAACCTCTGTGGTCTTTGATCTGTGAATGCCCTTTCACACATACAATGCATCATTTGATATTACAGATATGCACATTTGTTTTTTGGTGTGTGAAAAGGGCCTGTCTCTACCAAGCGCAAAAACATGGGTTGATTAAAGAGGAAGATGAGAAAAAAATGCAGATCTGCCTGAGAAGGCCTCTTAGCAACTTCTCACAAGATAGTTGTGCTATACATTGGGCTCTTTGTGAGGAAGGGCAAGATATAAATCAAATAAATAAAAGGTAACTGTCTTTTTAGAATTTACAGTACCTATGTTATGTCCTTGAACTAAAGAACAACTGAATTGATTCACTCCTGTTTGGTTATGGAGATGGTGTCGGTCTATATCAGAATACAAGGTTCACCACACACACACACACACACACACACACACAGGTTTTCTTTTTCGACTGTCAGTCAACATTCCTTGGCTCCTTAGCATGCTCAGTACTCATTGGGCATTTTTTGTTTTTTGTTCTTACTGCATACTATTTTTGTACTTAAGCAAATTTTGGTGTTCCTTTGAGCAAATTCATATGCCCTTCTTGTTTCTTAGTGGCCGTTTTGTCTAAATACCTGTCGGCACTCATCATCTGAATTTACTGCTAGGGGGAGTGATTATCATGTCTATTTGCGCATAATGCACACCGACTGCTCCAACATTTGGAATTTATAATAACAGAGCAAATCCTTCCTAGCTGTATGTTAGTTTTCTATATTTAGAAACAGGTCCCAAAATTTCCCAAGCATATCTTGAGTTCTGAAATTCCAGCTGAGGATCACAATTGGGGGACCAATGCAAATTTAATCTGCACAAAAGGAATATTGTCTTGAATCTCAGCTCTTGTCTGCAGTGATGTAAGGATGGGGAGGGAAACTGGGGGTCCAAGCACATACCCAGTGGGATGATGGCGATTTGCTGGTGTTTGGCAGCCAAATTCTTCAAGTCCTGAAAGATACCCAAATCATAAACTTACAATGAAACAATTAATTCCTGGAGAGACCGGGTAACTTGAGAAGAGACAGGAAGGGAAGACTGGACAGAAAGAGGTTCTCCCTGATTTCCATTTTCAGCACAGGATGCATTTGTTTCATTGTTCTGTCTCTGCAAAAGTGTTCTGCAGTAAATATGTCAGCTTGATCGTTATTTTTGTGCTCTGAGTGGGGAGTCTTAGAAGAGCGTTCAAGATCATGCATCTGGGGGGAGGGGGGAGTCTGGAGGATTCCTTCCTCATGATCAGTAACCCAGAGTGTTATTCTTTAGAATCATTTCTCACAATCAGATGAGTATTTTCTCCCTTTTTTCCAACATATGCTAATAAGAACAAATGTCACACTCTAAGCACTCTGAGCCAGAAGGAAGCCCCAATGAGCAAAATGTGATTTACTGCTTGGTGACATCCATCCCATGCTCTGTTATTTCAGAATATTTAATCTGAGTTATTCTCATAATTTCCAGTTTCTTATAGGATTATTGTTCCTCCTTTTAAATTCTGCTCACATCAATGGGTGGGAGAAATCAGTATAATTTCTGATCATTCCCCCTAATTCTGAAACGGAAAAGAGGGGGTCGAAGCACAGAAAAGGGCAACTAATCTGTCAAGCCGTTGACACAACATGCTAGCCCACACTCAGTGGTTGAGTGTGGCTTGTTTTGAACCATGGGTTGTTTGTTGAACTGTAGGTTATCCTGTTGACTGAATGCAGTCAGGATGGCTTGTTAACCATGCAGTGTGGCTTCTTTTCTCGAACAAGCTACCTTGAGAACCCATGGTTTGCTGTTGGTTGTTCAGTGTGGTTAGCAAGCCATAATGCATGGTTAACAAGCCACCCTGGCTGTGTTCAGACAACACAATAGCCCACCCTGTGGAAAACGTGCTGCATTCAGACAACACTCTAACCTATGGTACAACAAACAACCCATGCTGCAAAACAACTCACACTCACCGAGTGTGGGTTAGCATGTTGTGTGAATGGCCTCTGTGTTTAAGTGAACTATCCCACAAGTACCAAATTGTCCCACAAGTACCAAACCTACCTGAGAATGGGAAGTTAAAAAGCTCACAAGACATCTCCACTGCCCTGGGCACAATCCCCTTAGCATAGGATGAGGGGGGATCCCATGCAGAGGCACCTATCCAAAGGTACATCTGCCTCTAACCAGGGGCTCACCTGGGCACGTGGTCCCTCTGGGTCTCGGCAGGTGGCAAAGATCCATTCTGGCCCATTGCTTTTCCCCAGCAGCTGCCTGACCAGCTCCAAGCCGATGCCCCGGTTGGACCCAGTCACCAGGGCACTCCGCACATTCAGCATTGCCATCTCCCTTGCCAGCCCAGACCCAAGTGGAAAAGCCCTTTGCCAGCCCCACCTGAGATTATCTAGCCACAGTTCCTCATAATTACCCCGGCCTGGGTTGCATAAGATACTTGGCAATTATTTCATCTCAGGCACATACGTGGCAATAGTCATGTGCCAAAAACTGCCCGCAGTACAACCAAAAGGAACAGAAACAGGGTTGTTGTGGGGTCTGTACAAGCACTTCTGCAAGAGGCTGGAGAAGGAAGGCTTGTTGCTTTGTTGGGGAGGGAATTTAGCAGACTGAAGAAAGCAGGAATCCAGAAGCTCTCACCTGTGTTTGGCTAATTATGAAGACGGGGGAAGAAGACAAGCTTTAGGATGGTAATTTTGATCCTGAGATCATCTGAATATGGAAGAAACAGATTTGGGGGGGCTGTGAGAGCTTTTTGGAGGTGGGAGTAAAACAAATGCAGAGAATGTAGAAGAAAGCACATGGAGAGTTTTGAAAGAGCAACAGGGAGCTCCAAAGCCAAGGATTGCTGTGGCTTTGGGGAGAGATTTATGTATGTATGTATGTATGTATGTATGTATTATTTCATTTCTATACCACCCAATAACCGAAGCTCTCTGGGCAGTTCACAAAAATTAAAACCACAAAGTACAGCATAAAACAATATATGAAAGCTTAAAACTACAACAAAAAAGTACAACCAGCATAAAGCCTAGCAGCAATGCAGAGATTTAAAATGCAGATTTAAAACAGCAGAGCTAAAAGACCAGAGCACTAAAATGCTGGGAAAATAAAAAGGCCTTCAGCTGGCACTGAAAGAATACAACGTGGGGATGATGGGGGAGGGAGGGGTGCGTGCAAAGGGAAGGTGAACTGGCAGGATTTAAAGGAACCATCTGAGAACAGAGTCAGTTGGAGAGGAAGTAGGGACAGGAGCCAATTTTGTGGTTGTAAAGGACAAAGAAGGCAGGGACCTAACAGAAGCAGATGGATTAAGAAGAGGTGGAAAGAATGCACAGAAGAACTATACAGGAAAGATCTGAATGTCCCTGATAGCCATGATAGTGCGCTCACTGAACTTGAGCTGGACATCCTCGAGAGTGAAGTCAAGTGGGCCTTAGGAAGCATTACTAACAACAAAGCTAGCAGAGATGACGGTATTCCAGCTGAGCTATTTACAGTCCTAAAGGACGATGCTGTTAAAGTGCTGCACTCAATATGCCAACACATTTGGAACACTCAACAGTGGCCACAAGACTGGAAAAGGTCAGTTTACATTCCAATCCCAAAGAACGGCAATGCCAAAGAGTGTTCAAACTATCATACAATTGCGCTCCTTTCACATGCCAGCAAGGTTATGCTCAAAATCCTACAAGCTAGGCTTCAGCAGCATGTGAACCGAGAACTACCAGAAGTACAAGCTGGGTTTCGCAGAGGCAGAGGAACTAGAGATCAAATCACCAACATTCGCTGGATCATGGAGAAAGCAAGAGAATTCCAGAAAAACGTCTATTTCTGCTTCATTGACTACGCTAAAGCCTTTGATTGTGTGGATCACAACAAACTCTGGCAAATTCTTAAAGAGATGGGAGTGCCAGACCACCTTACCTGTCTCCTGAGAAACCTATACGAGGGTCAAGAAGCAACAGTAAGAACCAGACATGGAACGACCGATTGGTTCAAAATTAGGAAAGGAGTACAACAAGGCTGCATATTGTCGCCCTGCTTATTTAACTTATATGCAGAATACATCATGAGAAACGCCGGGTTGGATGACTCACAGGTCGGAATTAAGATTGCTGGGAGAATTATCAACAACCTCAGATACGCAGACAATACCACCCTAATGGCAGAAAGTGAAGATCTAAAGAGCCTCTTGTTGAGGGTGAAAGTGGAGAGTGCAAAAGCTGGTTTGAAACTCAACATGAAAAAAACTAAGATCATGGCATCTGGCCCCATCACTTCCAGGCATATAGAAGGGGAAGAAATGGAAGCAGTGACAGATTTTATGTTCTTGGGCTCCAAGATCACCGCAGATGGGGACTGTAGCCATGACATTAAAAGACGCTTGCTCCTTGGGAGGAAAGCTATGGCAAACCTAGACAGCATAGTAAGAAGCAGAGACATCACCTTGCCGACAAAGGTCCGTCTAATCAAAGCTATGGTTTTCCCAACAGTAACGTATGGCTGTGAGAGAGCTGGACTATATGGAAGGCTGAGCACCGAAGAATTGATGCTTTCGAACTGTGGTGCTGGAGAAGACTCTTACGAGTCCCCTGGACTGCAAGGAGGTCAAATCAGTCCATCCTAAAGGAAATCAACCCCGACTGCTCATTGGAAGGACAGATACTGAAGCTGAAGCTCAAATATTTTGGCCACCTAATGCAAAGAGAAAAGTCACTGGAAAAGACCCTGATGCTGGGAAAGATTGAAGGCAAAAGGAGAAAGGGACAGCAGAGGATGAGATGGCTAGATAGCATCACCGATGCAATGATTATGAACTTGAGCTCACTCCGGGAGAGAGCGGGGGACAGGAAGGCCTGGCATGGTATGGTCCATGGGGTCATGAAGAGTCGGACACGTCTTAACGACTGAACAACAAAGAACTATGGGAGGGAGCAAAACAGAAAGTTGATGGGGAAAACAGAGAGAGACAGACAGACAGACAGACAGACAAGGGTTTCTACTCTGGATTGTGCAGGTGTTGGGATTGTGGTAGAATTAGAAGAAAAATATAGGAGTCAGTCCAAATGTTTACTTATGCTTATTTGCTGGCTGAGCTATTTCAGGATTGTGAAAGGGAGACAGACAGAAAAGGGGGGGCAGGTTGCTCATTTGAGCAGCAAATATGAGGTGTCTTCCTGGAGTAAAGAATCCTAGAATCTAGAGACTTGGGATGTTCCTTTCCCTCCTCCACTCAGGGGGAAAATAATTATCTTTGAATAAAGGTAAAATAAAATAAAACTAAACTAAACTAAAGAGTTCATCACATGGACCTTTTATCCTGCTATTGAGATGGCTCTCTCTAGGAAGTTTGTGGGCTCTTTAGACGCCACCGTGAGCCTCCAGGGTGTCTCCCACCATTTCCCCCAGCCTATCCCGTGTTTTCCCCAGACGCAAAACATGTGGTATTTTTTCCAGCCCACGGAACAGGAGTGCCATGACCTCCCCATGAAATTCTCCCATAGCAGAAGAAACCTCTGTCTGCCTGCTGTGGGCGTTTGTTTTCAGTTGCTGGGGGTGCACGTGGTCAGGATGATGAAGGCACTGAGGATGGGAGAGGGGGTGCAAGAGCAGATTTGACAGGCGCGAGGGCAAGAATAGCCCACCAATTGCAACTCCTGCCTCCGCTCAAGTCTTGCTGAGGAAGGACTTTCCTCGATTCCCAGGTGTCTGCCATGTAGATGCTTGAGCACATTTCTCAGTTGGAGGGAGAAAAGGGTGAAATGCCTCCCTGCAACGAAAGGAGACACATCTGATCCTCCACCCCACCAAGCTCAGAAGCAACATCCTCTATTGTTTCAAAGCACCCTATTAAGTTCAGTGGGGCTTACTCCCAAGTAAGTGTGCTGAGGGTTGCAGACTTACAGGGTGATCTTATGTCTACTCAGAAGTAAGTCCCATTGCGTTCAATGGGGTTTACTCTCACATAAGCGTGCCAAGGGTTGCAGACTTATGGCACAATCTTACATTTTATGTCTACTCAGAAGTAAGTCAGAGGTTTCCTGGGGGCTGCAAGAAAACAGTACAGCAGAAGTTAAGCTGTGGAAACAAGAGCCCACCCGCCTCCTTTGCACACATGCCAGGGAGGGAGGGAGGCACTTTCTCAGTTCAAACTATCTGTCTGCCCTGTAAAGGAGCCCTTCCTAACCCCGCAAAGAAACTGAAAGCAGGAAGCTCTGAAAAGGATGTGGATTTTTGCGGGGGGTGGGGTGCTTAATGTAGAAACACCCTAAGTTCTCACTTCAAGATGGCTCAGTGGACTTGGGAAATTCATAGAATAGTAGGGTTGGAAGGGGCCTACAAGGCCATCGAGTCCAACCCCCTGCTCAATGCAGGAATCCAAGTCAGAGCATCCCTGACAAATGGCTGTCCAGCCTCGTCTTGAAGGCCTCCAGTGTGGGAGAGCCCACCACCTCCCCAGGTAATTGGTTCCATTGCCGTATTGCTCTGACACTCAGGAAGTTTTTCCTGATGTTCAGTCGGAATCTGGCTTCCTGTAACTTGAGCCCATTATTCCGTGTCCTGCACTCTGGGATGATCAAGAAGAGATCCTGGCCTTCTTCTCTGTGACAACCTTTCAAGTACTTGAAGAGTGCTATCATATCTCCCCTCAGTCTTCTCTTCTCAAGGCTAAACATGCCCAGTTCTTTCAGTCTCTCTTCATAGGGCTTTGTTTCCAGTCCCCTGATCATCTTTGTTGCCCTCCTTTGAACCCTCTCCAGCTTGTCTGCATCCTTCTTAAAGTGTGGTGCCCAGAACTGGACACAGTACTCCAGATGAGGCCTAACCAGTGCTGAGTAGAGGGGAACTAGTACTTCCCGGGATTTGGAAGCGATGCTTCTATGAATGCAGCCCAAAAGAGCATTTGCCTTTTTTGCAGCCACATCACATTGTTGGCTCATATTCAGCTTGTGATCGACGACAATTCCAAGATCCTTCTCGCTCGTAGTGTGGTTGAGCCACGTATCCCCCATCTTGTAACTGTGCATTTGGTTTCTTTTTCCTAGGTGCAGAACTTGGCATTTGTCCCTATTAAATGCCATTCTGTTGTTTTCTGCCCAGCACTCCAGTCTATCCAGATCACTTTGAATTTTGTTTCTGTCTTCCAAAGTATTAGCTATCCCTCCCAATTTTGTGTCATCTGCAAATTTGATCAGCATTCCCTGCACCTCCTCCTCCAAGTCATTAATAAAAATATTGAAGAGCACTGGGCCCAGGACTGAGCCCTGCGGTACCCCACTCGTTACCTCTCCCCAGCTTGAGAAGGTCCCATTGATAAGCACTCTTTGAGTCCGATTCTGTAGCCAACTGTGGATCCACATGATCGTTGTTTCATCTAGCCCACTTTGAGCTAGTTTGCTCATCAGGATATCATGGGGCACTTTGTCGAAAGCTTTGCTGAAGTCGAGGTATATGATGTCTACAGCATTCCCACGGTCTACAAGGGAGGTGACTTGATCAAAAAATGAGATCAGATTTGTCTGGCAGGACTTGTTTTTGACAAATCCATGTTGGCTTCGAGTAATCACGGCATTGTTGTCAAGGTGCTTCCAGATGGATTGCTTTATGATCTGCTCCAGAATTTTCCCAGGGATTGATGTCAGACTGACTGGTCTGTAGTTCCCAGGTTCCTCCTTTTTACCCTTTTTGAAGATAGGGACAACGTTAGCCCTCCTCCAGTCATCTGGCACTTCCCCCGTCCTCCATGATTTCTCAAAGAGAATAGACAGCGGTTCTGAGAGTTCTTCTGCCAGTTCCTTTATGACTCTAGGATGCAGTTCATCTGGCCCTGGAGATTTGAACTCATTCAAAGTAATGAGGTGTTCCTTGACCATATGCCTGTCGATCTCAAGCTGCAATCCTGCCCCTTCAGCCTGTACTTCGCCTTTGCCAGGGGGGTCATAGACCCTCTTTTGGGAGAAGACTGAGCCAAAGTAGGAATTGAGCACCTCTGCCTTTTCTTTGTCCTCTGTTATCATTTTGCCATCCTTATTTAATAGCTGAACAACCATTTCTTTCCTCTGCCTTTTACTATGCACGTAGCTGAAGAAAGCCTTTTTGTTGTTTTTAGCATCCCTCGCTAACCTCACCTCGTTCTCCGCTTTAGCCTTCCTGACGCCATCCCTGCAATTCTGTGCTACCTGCCTGTACTCTTCCTTTGTTACTTGGCCTTCTTTCCACTTCCTATATGTGTCCTTTTTTGTTTTCAGGTCATCCCTAAGCTTTTTGTGAAGCCACATTGGCTTCTTCTGTTGTCTTCCACCTTTTCTTCTTGTTGGAATTGTTTGTGATTGTGCCTTGAGAATTTCCTTTTTTAAAAGTTCCCACCCATCTTGGACTCCTTTTCTCGCTAGCATTGCTTGCCATGGGACCTTACTGATCATTGTTCTGAGTTTATTAAAATCAGCTTTCCTAAAATCCAGGGTACGCGTTTGAGTACACTCGGCTTTTGCTTCCCTTAGAACCAAGAACTCAAGTACAACATGGTCGCTTTCCCCCAGAGTTCCTGTAACTGCTACTTTCTCCACTAAGTCATCTCTGTTGGTTAGGATCAAGTCAAGGATAGCCGATCCTCTAGTTCCTTCCTCTACTTTCTGTAGGAGGAAGTTATCCGCCACACAAGTCAGGAATTTCCTGGAGGGGCCATGTTTTGCAGAATTTGTCTCCCAACAAATATCGGGGAAATTGAAGTCCCCCATTACTACTACATCATGCTTCCTTAAAACATTGGCTATTTGCTTTTCAAAAGTTTCATCCTTGTCTTCTCCTTGATTGGGTGGCCGGTAGTAGACTCCGACCACCAGGTTCCTTTTATTCTTTGCTCCATTTATTTCAACCCAGATGCTCTCGATGGGGCTACCAAGCTCCTCCTCCTGTATTTCTGTGCAGAGATATGTATTTTTCACATACAGTGCAACCCCGCCTCCCTTTCTGTTCCTCCTGTTCTTTTTGAACAAGTTATATCCTTCAACTGCTGTATTCCAGTCATGAGAGTCATCCCACCAAGTCTCAGTTATACCTATCAAGTCATAATTTCCCTCCTGTATTAAGAGTTCAAGTTCGTTCTGTTTGTTTCCCATACTCTGGGCATTAGTATATAGACATCGAAGACCATGTGCTTCATAGTCTGGCTTTCTTCCTACCTGTGTCTGAAGACTATTATTGGATGCTTTCAGAGCTGTTCTCTCCATTGCAGTGCATGCGCCTACGTCCATTGTTACCCCCAACATTACATCTCCCTTCCCCGTAGGATTCAGTTTAAAGCCCTCCTGATGAAGTTCTTCATGCTGTGGCCAAACACATTCTTCCCAGCCTTTGTGAGGTGCAACCCATCCCTAGCCAACAGCCCATCTTCCAGGAAGTATAGCCCGTGGTCCCAGAATCCAAATCTCTCTCGTCGGCACCACCTTCGTAGCCAGTCATTCACCCGGAGTATTTTTCGTTCCCTTTCTATCCCTCTTCTAACTACTGGAAGGATGGATGAGAAAACTATCTGGGCCCCAAAGTTCTTGAGTTTCCTTCCCAAAGCTTCAAAGTCTGACGTGATCTCTTCGTAGCTCCGCTTGGCGGTATCATTTGTTCCCACATGGATGAGAAGAAAGGGATACCTGTCAGTGGGCTTTATGAGTGCAGGCAACCTTTCAGTCACGTCTCTAATCTGTCCTCCCGGGAGACAACATACCTGGCGAGTCCACGGATCTTCGCGACATACTTGGGTCTCGATCCCACGCAGCAAGGAGTCTCCCACTACTACCACTCTTCTCTTCTTCTTCTTGTAGGCCTGGGTTTCATCGCCTCTGTTTGACTGACCTTTAGCCTCTTGCTCACTCTCATGCAGGTTCCCCTGTGATTCTTCCTCTGCAGGCTGTCCTCCAGTCTCATCTGCAAGTACCTGGAATCGGTTCCACAGCTCCACCGCTTCCACTGGTGCAGAGTGTCGTCTAGTTCTTCTTCTCCTAACTGTCACCGTTTTCCAAGGAGTATCCTCTACTCCATTTTTCTTCACCTCAGAATTTCCCACTGCCTCATCTTGCTGTTGCTCTTCAAGCTTGTGGTCTGCCCTTTGCTGCTGTAGTTCCCCCATTCTGTCCAAGAACTCTTCGTGTTCTCTTATTCCCCGGAGGGTTGACAGTCGCCGCTCCAGTCCACTTACTTTTTCCTCCAGCAGCGTGATCAACTTGCACTTGTTGCAGGTGTAGGCCATGTTGTTCTCAGGCAAGAAAACAAACATGGCACACACCTTGCAGGTCACCACCACTGGAGAGTCTTGTCCTTCCATAGCCCCTTTTCCCTTTTTGTGTCTAGCTTTGTGATTGTTCTAGACTAGCCTGTGCCTGCTCCTCTACTCAGTAGAGGTTAAAAGCAGAGTCCCACTGGTGTGGAAGTGTGTGTTACAAGACAAATAAATGGGAAAAAGTTAGTTAAAAAAAAAATGTTAGGGGCCTCCCCCTTGACCTCCCCTGCCGAACTCCCCTGGCCAACTCCTGTTTGCTCCCCCCGTTCGCTCGCTCTGTTCGCTCGCTCTCTGGGAGCTTGCCTGCTTCTGTAGTCCCTGGACCAGCTGGAGCAGCTTGCTCTGCTCTGCTCTGCTCAGCTGGGAGGCGGGAAACAGACTGAAGCTTCCCGCCCAGTCAGCTGCTGGGAGTACTCAGGCCACACCCCTCCAATTCAGTTGGAGCTCTCAGAAGCTCCTGGTGAGCTCACAGCCAGTCAGAAGGATAAAGGGCAGCGCCCTGGGCTTCCTGCAACCCACTTACCTCTTAGCCTCTGTCTCCTTTGTCTCCTTTGTCTCTTCAACCACTGCAACTCCCCTGGCCAACTCCTGTTTGCTCCCCCTGTTCGCTCGCTCTCTGGGAGCTTGCCTGCTTCTGTAGTCCCTGGACCAGCTGGAGCAGCTTGCTCTGCTCTGCTCTGCTCAGCTGGGAGGCGGGAAACAGACTGAAGCTTCCCGCCCAGTCAGCTGCTGGGAGTACTCAGGCCACACCCCTCCAATTCAGTTGGAGCTCTCAGAAGCTCCTGGTGAGCTCACAGCCAGTCAGAAGGATAAAGGGCAGCGCCCTGGGCTTCCTGCAACCCACTTACCTCTTAGCCTCTGTCTCCTTTGTCTCCTTTGTCTCTTCAACCACTGCAACTCCCCTGGCCAACTCCTGTTTGCTCCCCCTGTTCGCTCGCTCTCTGGGAGCTTGCCTGCTTCTGTAGTCCCTGGACCAGCTGGAGCAGCTTGCTCTGCTCTGCTCTGCTCAGCTGGGAGGCGGGAAACAGACTGAAGCTTCCCGCCCAGTCAGCTGCTGGGAGTACTCAGGCCACACCCCTCCAATTCAGTTGGAGCTCTCAGAAGCTCCTGGTGAGCTCACAGCCAGTCAGAAGGATAAAGGGCAGCGCCCTGGGCTTCCTGCAACCCACTTACCTCTTAGCCTCTGTCTCCTTTGTCTCCTTTGTCTCTTCAACCACTGCAACTCCCCTGGCCAACTCCTGTTTGCTCCCCCTGTTCGCTCGCTCTCTGGGAGCTTGCCTGCTTCTGTAGTCCCTGGACCAGCTGGAGCAGCTTGCTCTGCTCTGCTCTGCTCAGCTGGGAGGCGGGAAACAGACTGATTTTAAGGTATCAGTAAGAGAGTGAAGAAAGAAGGAAAAGGCTTTTCCTTCTCCTTCCTGGTGTGACAGGGGCAGGTAAGGAAGGGAGTATTACATTAGCAGCTGTGGCCATAGCTTGGGGCAGATTTTCAGCCTTTCACAGATCCATGTGAGAGAGAAAAAGGGAGATCTTGAGGTGACTGAAAGCTTTAAAAAGTGTAAAATAAAGTTAAAGCTTAAATAAAGTAAAATTAGCTTATAATTTTTCCTTCCATCTTGCTCAAAGAGGAAGGCTAATAATCTAAATATGACTTGGCAGATACTTCTTTGGCTGTTGCTCTGAAGGCAAATTTGCAATTTGCAAGTGTTAACAGGGAGGAAGAGAAGGCATCAAAAGACAACAAGCTCACCTGGAAAGCTGCATGAAAGAGGTCACATACACAGTTCTTCCTGGGATGTGCATGACCTGAGTTTTCATAATGGAGGGGCTGCTCCTATGCCCTTTCCAAGACCAGAATAAAGACTTTTCCTAATGGAAGGGCTACACTGGGTGTTTCCAGACACGGCTTTGAGCTTTTGCAGATGAGGCTGATTAATCTGCTGTTTCTACTTCTGGTTTTGTTGCAGAATTAAGATTGAAGCTCTACATGAAGTTATTTTTCTTTCCTGCCTTTCCATATATAACCTCTAGAGTGGTGCTGTGGTATAGCAGAATAACACAATTACACTGGTGAGGACTTGCACTTTGTTTCACATTGGCAAAAAATACTCCCCCAAACCCTACAGAATTGCTTCTAAAAAGCAGAAGCAAAACTGGACGGTGATGATATTCATCATCCAAAGCACCCATAAACAACTCTGAGTAAGGAATGATGAGTGCACAATAAAAGCTTTGTCTAGAAAAGCTCTTCATTCATGGAACTTTAGCAGAGTGTCCAGTTCTCTTCTGCAGTTCTCCTACTGCACACCTAAGTGCATATGTGGGCTATAAATGATATTGATCCATACTAACCCCTGTTGACAAGCTGCATGGCACAGAGCATGCATTTCAGTATTTCTGCAGCAAATGGTGTGTTCAGTTTAAAAGAGTCAGCCTAGAGTGGACAAGTCAAAGGCTTGGAGATATTGATAATTAAGCCAGTGATCTTGCCTGAAGGGAAGCAATATTAAGTCATGTCTAGATTTAGTAACGCCACTCAATCAAGCAGCACTTTCCTCATGAAATTGCTCAGACACAGCAATCAGAAAACAGAGATGGAAACACACCTCAGGCACAGAGTGATATTCCTCCCGGTGTGATTCAGTCACTGACTGGGAACTACATTATGCGACCACAAACAAAAAAGCATGAAAAATGAGTATAGTTACATAAGGCAATTGGGAAGGATGTCAGCAAATACAACTGGAAGGAAGAAGGAATAGCACATTCTTCAGAGAGCAGATCATGGTGTATTTATTGAAGACAAAGGCACAGCTAATCAAATATTTGCATTGCCTGTGGTGAAAGGTTCCTCCTGCAGTGCACACAAGCAGGTCTTTGGGTGTCACACCAGGGAAGGATTTTCTCCTCCCAGATCACTAAAGTGCCGTTGTCTTGCTCAGAGGGACAGGCAAGCTTATTTAGCATCTCTCACACACTGAGCTCTACGGTCGTGGGGGCTGTCCCTGGAAGGAGAATAGGAGAGTGACACAAGGACTTTTACAGTGTAGAAAAGAGTGACAATGCATAGATAACATCAGCTGAGAGCACACTTCAAAAATATCCATGCACCATCAAAGGCAAACAGAGAAGCATGCTCAAAAGCTGCTATACACATATCACATTCTGTACCAGAGGATTGGAAAGTAGCCAGCATTACACCAACTTTTAAAATGAATCCAGGAAATTGCAAGCTTACTATCTATTACAGCAAACTGGTAAAAAAGCATTATTAAATATAGAATTAAATAGAAGAACAAATCTTGTTGAAGAAGAATCAGCTTGGCTTCTGCAAAGGGAAGTCCTGCCTCATTGACCTTTGTGAGTGTCAACAGGCACATCAACAAGTGTCAACAGTTACGAGGATAAAGGTGATCTGATAGGCAACCCCTCGGAATTAAATTACATAATGACATGGCATCATTCCAGGGGCATGTGGGGGAAATTTGTGGCCAGGAGGTGGTCACTGAGAAGATCTTTGTGATCATAGTTGTGATAGCAGCAACAACAACAAAAAGGAAAATAGAAAGAAAAAAATCTCTGCCATTGCCACCACCCTTAAAGACTCCTCAACCCTGCACCAAACTTGCAAATACTTTCTAGCCATGAAAGAAATCTTGGGGTCATAGTGGATAGCACAATGCAATGCTTATTCTGTGTGATTTAGCAGAGAAAAGGCACATTCCTTGCTAGAGATTATTGGGAGGATAAAAAATAAACATGCCAGGTTCAAAATGTCTTTGTACAGTTGTATTTTGAATTCTATGTGATGGCTGCCAGCTTGGATAACTTTAAAAGAGGATTAGACAGATTCATGGAGGATGAGGCTATCAATGGACACTAATCATGATGGCTATATATTGCCTCCAGTATGCTTCTCAGTATTAGTTGCTAGGGAACACAAGTGGGAGGCTGCTCTTACACATATGGCTTGCTTGTGGGTTTCTCACTGGGGCATCTGTTTGGCCACTGTGGGAACAGAATGCGGAACCAGATAAACCTTTGGTAGGATCCACCAGTGTTCTTCATACATTTTTATGAACAATTTTTGGTTACCCCATCTCAAAAAAGATATTGTAGAACTAGAAAAAAAAGTAACTAAAATGATCAAGGAGCCGGAGCACATCCCTTGTGCAGAAAGGCTGAAATATTTGGGACCTTTTATTTTTGAAAAAAAGGCATGTAAGGGAGGATATTATGATCTATACAATTATGCATAGTGTGGCGGCCATGGATATTAAGTGTTTTTTCTCCCTCGCTCATAATACTAGAATGCCGGGTTATCTGATGAAATTGATTGGCAGGAGATTCCATACAGAGAAAAGGAAGTACTTCTCCTTCACACTGTGGTCCAGTTTGCATGTAACAAGAAGCCAGCCCACCATGGTGGAATTTCCCTGCAGGGCTTCTTGTTGCTGCAGCAGCCCCATTTTGAATAATCAGGGCACAGTGGGGGCACACAGTAGCTGGTCATTACATGCAAACCCAGCCAGGGTGGGTTGTTGGGGTGGTTGGCTTCTTATGGTTGTTGTTGTTGCTGTTATTATTATTATTAACATTTCTATACCGCCCAATAGCCAAAGCTGTCTGGACAGTTTAAAAAGTTTAAAAACATTAAAAATACAGTATACAAAAGTTAAAAGCCATTTACATTTTTTTTAAAAAAGCATACAAACAGACAATATACACAGGAGAACATACTGTATATCTAAACAACTTCAAACAAGCAACTTCAGGCAAACAACCACAACCATAAGACAATCCAGGACCGATTAAAACTCATCATATGCTGCCAAATGCCTGGTTAACGCTGAACACATTTGGAAGTCATGCAATTGAGCAAGGATATCGTCTTTAATTTAGTCCAATCTGGTCTTGTACTGAATCTTTGTAATTGATATAGAATGGGATGGTGAAAGAGCTAACATATGCATTTGAGAAACAAAGCATTTTTTCAAGCGGGGTATAATTAAATTGTGGAATTCACTGCCCAAAGATGTCCTGGCGGCTACATGCATAGATTTTGCTTAAGGATTTGGCAGATTCATGAGGTTTATGTCTATCGACAGCTATCAACCACAATAGCTAAGTATAGTAACTCCATGTATACCTCGGGGGACAAATAGCACAGGATGGTCATGAGCTCCATGGAACATCTGTCTGGCCAGGGTTAGGGATCCAACCAGGATTCAGCACAGAGCTGAAATTAAAAATGGGCATCAGCACACCTAACAATGTGCTTCTTATCGTTTTTGACTTAGAGAAGGTATTTCAACAAATTTGAACTATCAAAGAGTTTATTAATTTAGGTGGAAGCCTTAGTAGTTAAATCCATTTGATGGCCTCTATGAGTCACTTACCACAGTGATGCCCATGTCTGTCTGCACCCACCCTGGATGCAATGCAATGCACAGGATCCGGTCTTTGGCAAACCCCAGGCACTGGCACCGTGTCAGCATGTCAGTGCAGCCTGGAGAGGAGACAAACCAGAGGGGGAAAGGTGAAGGATGCATCTCAGAATGGCAGCAGGTAAAAAAAAAAAAAAAAGGTGTTGTGGGTTTAAGAGATGCTATTTAATGCTCTCACCGCAGATTACTTTTATTAAGTTTGTCAGTGAAAAGTACACATAGCCCTGAAAAAAGCTAGTCACTGCAGAAAATAGAGTTTGCCTCTAAATAACAACAACACTGCCACCACCATATAAGCAAACTTACACTTCAGAAAAGCCATCGATGTATGCTTTACTATTTCATGAACATGCAAACAAAGAATCAGCTGGAATTCTGAACAAGGCCTCTCTGACAAATCTCAAACTACAGTAACATGCCAGGACCACCTTCTGGAACCTGGTCCTCCAGGAATTTATTTTATTTATTTCATTTCTATACCGCCCAATAGCCGAAGCTCTCTGGGCGGTTCACAACAATTAATTGTTAATCATTAATTAATTAATGACCAGAGCCACCACATGATGAGGTGCCTTCTAACTTGATCTCCCCAAAGATGGCCCTGAAGGATACGGTGTTTGATGTTATCAACAATCACTGAGAGATCTAGGATAATCAAGAGGGTCACATTCCATATGAAGGGAGTCAGCCAGGGTACCCAAAGCAAGTCCAGTCTCCAAATGGGGCTTGAATCTAGACTGAAATGGATCCAGATAATTAGGTTCATCCATTCAGGATGGGACAGAATAAAAAGAACAATGATTTGGCTCTGGGAAAGGGAAAGAAACTGTTTCCAGATACGCTGCTCTAGACAAACCCACCCATGTTCTCAAGGGTCCCGGCCGCAGTTCTTCCCACTAGTTAAGCAGGAAGGCTGCACTAAGTAGCTGGAGCTCTGACCAAATAAAGGTCAAAATGGGAACAAATTTGCACACATACACACACCATAGAAAGGGGGGTCTGGATGTGCCCCTAGGACTCCAGAGTTTGTCCTACTCTGAACAAGCTGGTGGAACTCCTCCCAATGGGAGGTAGGAAAAGAGGCCAAGGTGCGACTGATCAAGTGTACTGGTGTCAGTGGTTTCAGCGGTAGGAGCCAGCTAGGGTGGCCAGGCTTTTAGTAACTGCAGCAGCATGGAACCAACCTAGTAAGCAAGCTCAGTCCCCAGCACTGTCCCTGTGGGCCTCCAACAGCACCCATGAAACTCTCCACTCCCTGTCTCCTTCAAAACATATCTTTTTAATAAAAACCTTGAAGAGGGTTGAGGCGCTAGGATCTCCTTCCTGTTCCTGGCCTGCCACTGATCAGCTGCTGGGCAGACAAGCAGAGAAGTTAAGAGTTGCTTCCTGGCCCTGTCCGATCTTCCGTCAACACAAAGCTTCCCCCTTTATGCGCTCTGTCTCTCCCCTCCTAGCCTCTAGCCTCACTCCTTGGGCTCCTTCACACAGAGCTTTTATCCTGCTATTGAGATTGCATACTCACCGAAGTTTCCAGGTCCTTTTCATGATGTCGTTAACCTCCAGGGCATATCCAGAGGTATTTCCTGGTTTTTTCGCTCCAAAAAGATCTGGAACGAATGAACCATTTTTAAAAGCTGGAATGTAATGTGACTGAAACAGCCACTACATGGCACTGTTTCACCGGGTTCTATGGAACCTTGAAAATTAAAAGCTTCCCCTCTCAGCAGTCACATGGTCACTGTCTGGGAGCCCACGATAAATGGGGAAAAGCTCCAGAATGGGAGGACTGCGGGGGTTTTCTTTAGTGTAAAGTCAGCTTTTCTCTTCCCCACCTCTTTACCTCGCAGTTTCTCCCCCTCCCAGCTTCTAGCCTTCCTCTTTCTGTCCCTTCTATCCCATTGCCTTGCTATTTTCACCTCCCTCCCAGCTTCTAGCCTCGCTGCCTCTCTCCACCACCTCTTTACCTCGCTGTTTCTCCCTCCCCCTAGCTCCTAGCCTTGTTCTTTCTCTCACTATTTCCCTCTCCTTCCCAGTCCCTAGCTTTGCTCTCTCTCTTCTCCTCACTCCTTTATCTCACTGTTTCTTCCTCCTCCCAGCCTCTGGTCTTGCTCCTTTTCAATCCCTTCCCTTCTCTCTTCTGCCAACACAAAGCTTTCCCCTTTGTGCACGCTCTCTCCCTCTCTCCACTCCTAGCCTCTAGCCTCACCCTTTCTCTTCCCCACCTCTTTACCTCGCTGTTTCTCCTTTCTCATTGCGAGTCTTGCTCTTTCTCTCACTATTTCCCCCTCCTTCCCAGCCCCTGGCCTTATTCCTTTTCTCTCCCTTCTCAATCCCTTCTCTCATTCTTCACACACACACACAGCACCTTCCCTGATGAGGGTTCTGATGGCATAGGAGGAGGTAAGTGAACCAGGTGGGGAATGGAATAACTGAGCCTGGGGTTGAGGTAGGGCCTGATGAATGCCTCCTGGAATGTGGGGGGAACGCGCCCCTCTGCATAGTGTCATACCTCTAAATGGACTAGTCTACAATGGCTTGAAGTCATTAACCAAGATGGGCAAGGACCAAGAAAGCATGTTGTAGGATAGACTTTTCCAAGAACCTTGTCGGCATCCAAAAGTGAGACAAGAAAAGCCAGCTCTGATGTTAACTCAGCCGGTCCTTTGCCCTTACATGACCGATGTGTCCATACCTTGCTACAACGGTAGGAGATCATTTGTCCATTCTGCCACTGAAAGACGGTTGTGATGGAGCCAGCTGTACTGGACGTGTTGATGATGGCTGCTTTGCTGCAACTCAGCCTCCCTGGGGGCTTTCCTGAGCTGCCTTCCTCAGCAAGGGCAGGAATGCCTGGAGAAGGAGAAGAAAGCATCAAGGGCAGCCGCACATTCTGTGGGGAGGCGTGAGCATCTATTCAGCAGTTGAAAGGCCATAGCGGGAGCACAAATGTGAGCCCAGCAGTTACTTGCCAGCGGCAACCCAGTGCACTCCTGCAGCTCATCTGCATGACAGCTACTTCCAGTCCCGGTGCAACAGGTGAACATAAGGAGAGCCATGCTGGATCAGACCAAGGGTCCATCTAGTCCAGCAGTCTGTTCACACAGTGGCCAACCAGCTGTCGACCAGGAAGCCACAAGCAGGGCATGAGCGCAACAGCACCCTCTCACCCATGTTCCCCAGCATCTGGTGCACATAGGCTCACTGTCTCTGGTACTGGAGGAAGCACATGGCCATCAGGACTAGTAGCCATGGATAGCCTTCTCCTCCAGGAATTTGTCTAGCCCGCTTTTCAAGCCATCCATATTGGTGGCCATCACTACATCCTGTGGTAGCGAATTCCATAGTTTGACTATGTGCTGTGTGAAGAAGCACTTCCTTTTATCTGTCCTGAATCTCCCACCAACCCCATTGGGTTCTAGTATTGTGAGAGAGGGAGAAAAATGTTTCCCTATCCGCATTCTCCACACCATGCATAATTCTGTAGACCTCTATCATGTTTCCCCTTACCCTCCTTTTTCCAAGCTAAACAATCCCAGCTGTTGTTTCCTTCCCTCATAGGGGAGATGCTCCAGCCCCTTGATCATTTGAGTTGCCCTTTTCTGCACTTTTTCCAGCTCTACAATATATATTTTTTTAGGTGACCAGACCTGAACACAGTGTTCCAAGTGTGGCTGCACCCCAGATTTGTATAGGGGCAGTATGATATCAGCAGTTTTATTTTCAGTTCCTTTTCTAATTATGCCTAACATGGAGTTTGCCTTTTTTTACAGTGGCTGCACACTGGGCTGACATCTTTATTGAGCTGTCCACCACAACCCCAAGATTTCTTTCCTGGTCGGTCGCTGCTAGCTCAGATCCCTTCAGGCTATACTTGAAGCTGGGATTTTTTGCCCCAATATGCATCACTTCACACTTGCTTCCATTGAACCGCATTTGCCATTTAGATGCCCATTCTCCCAGTTGGGAGAGATCCTTTTGGAGCTCCCCACAATTTCTTTTTTTTTAACCACCCTAAATACTTTGGTGTCATTGGCAAACTTGGCCACTTCACTGCTCACTCCTAATTCCAGATCATTTATGAACAGGTTGAAAAGCATTGGTCCTAATACAGATCCCTGTGGGACCCCACTATTTAATGCCTTCCATTGGGAGAATTTACCATTTATTTCTACCCTCTGCTTTCTGTTCTTTAACCAGTTACTGATCCATAAAAGGATCTGTCCTTTTATTCCATGACTGCTAAGTTTGCTCAGGAGTCTTTGGTGAGGGGCTTTGTCAAAAGCCTTTTGGAAGTCCAAGTAAACAGTGTCTACCAGATCACCCCTGTCTACTTGTTTATTGACACCCTCAAAGAACTCTAAAAGGTTAGTGAGACAGGACTTACCTTTGTGGAAGCTGTGTTGATACTTTTTCAGAACAGCTTGTCCTTCTATATGCTTACTAATTTTATCTTTAATAATGCTTTCAACCAATTTACCCAGAACAGACGTTAAGCTAACTGGCCTGTAATTTCCCAGATCCCCCCTGGATTCCTTTTTGAAAATTGGTGTTACATTGGTATAGGGGCTGGTCTTAGGCACATGTTGCATACTTTGGTTAGAAGATCAGCAATTTCATATTTGAGTTCTTTGAGAACTCTAGGATAGATATCATCTGGGCCTGGTGATTTATTTGCTTTCAATTTATCAATAAGCTTGAGAACTTCATCTTTTGCCACCAGTATTTGCCTCAGTTCTTCAGACTCCCTTCCTGAAAACATCAGTTCAGACACAGGTATCTGTCCTATATCTTCTGCAGTGAAGATAGATTAAAATAATTCATTCAGCTTCTCTGCAATCTCCTTGTCCTCCTTCAGTACTTGTTTAACTCCATTGTCATCCAATGGCCTCCCTAGCTGGTTTTCTGCTTCTGATATATTTAATGATTTTTTTATTGTTGGCCTTGACTTTGTTAGCAATATGCTCTTCAAAATGCTTTTTTGCATCTCTTATTGTCTGCTTGCATCGCCTTTGTGCAAGCTTGTGCTCCCTTTTGTTTTCCTCACTTGGGCAAGACTTCTATTTTCTGAAGGAAGCTCTCTTTTCTCTAATAGCTCCTTTAATACTGCTTGTTAACCATGATGCGACCTTTTTTTGTTTGTTTGTTTGTTTGTTTGTTTTATTAGCTGCCCATCTGGCCGGCTACCCAGCCACTCTAGGCGGTGTACAATATTAATAACAAATTTACATAATCAACTGAACAACAACAAAACATAATAAAACAACACTGCTCTAAAAAAAGCCCTAACCCACCTCAAATACCCACCTGAACAGCCAGGTTTTTAAAGCCTGGTGGAAGCTCATCAAAGAGGGGGCATGGCAGAGGTTACTAGGGAGGGAATTCCACAGAGTGGGGGCCACCACAGAAAAGGCCCTCTCCCTAGTCATCACCAGCCTAGCTGTCCAGGTTGATGGGACAGACAGAAGGCCTACCTAGGCCGATCTCATTGAGCAGTGTCCACGGTGTTGTGGGGGTCCTCCTTAAGATAGACTAGGCCAGAACCATATAGAGTTTTAAAGGTCAATGCCAACATCTTGAATTGGGCCCGAAAAACAACTGGTAACCAGTGCAACTCCTTCAGCACTGGAGTGATGTGGTCTCACCGACAGCTGCCTTTAATCAGGCGGGCCGCCACATTCTGCACCAGCTGCAACTTCTGAACTGTCTTCAAGGGTAACTCCACATAGAGCACATTATAGTAGTCTAGGTGAGAGGAGACCAAGGTATGAACTACTGATGGGAGCAGATGGTTAGGGAGATAGGGGTGCAGCCGCTGTATCAGATGGAGTTGGTACAGAGCTGCCTGGGTCACGGTTGACACCTGAGCCTCCATGGACAGCTGGGAGTCTAAAATGACCCCCAGACTGTGGACCTGGTCCTTCAGGGGTAGCCACACCCCATTAAACACTAGGTCAACATCACCCAACCTCCCCTTGTCTCCCACAAAAGGTACTTCAGTTTTGTTGGGGTTCAGTTTCAGCTTCGTCCTTTCCATCCAGCTGCTCACTGACTCCAGACACTTGGACAGGGGTTCTACAGCCACCCTTGGTGAGGATTTAAATGAGAGGTAGAGTTGCATGTCATCCACATATTTGTGACACTCCTGATGATAGCCCTCGGTGGCTTCATATAGATGTTAAATAACACTGGGGAGAGAACAGAACCCTGTGGCACCCCGCAAGTGAGCAGCCAAGGGTCTGAAGTCTCCTCCCCCAGAACTACCTTCTGGTACATGCCAGAGAGGAAGGAACGGAACCACCGTAATACAGTGTCCCCTATGCCCAACCCCTCCAGGCGGTCCAGGAGGATACCATGGTCGACGGTATCAAAAGCCACTGAGAGATTGAGGAGAAGAAGGAAGGAGCATTTGCCCCTATCCAGAGCTCTACCCATATCATCCACCAAGGCGACCAAGGCCGTTTCTGTCCCATGCCCAGGCCTGAAGCCCAACTGAAATGTATCCAGATAATCAGCTTCTCCCGAGTGTGCCTGCAATTGCAAAGCCACTACCTGCTCAATCACCTTGCCCCCAAATGGCAGGTTCAAGACCAGGCGAAAGTTGTTCAAGTCTTGGGGATCCAAGGAGGGCTTCTTTAACAGTGGCCTTATCACCGCCTTCTTGAGGACTGATGGTATCACTCCCTCCTCAAGGCAGGCATTCACCACTGCCTTGATCTCCTCCCTCAATCTCTCTCTGCAGCTTATAATGAGCCAAGATGGGCAAGGATCGAGTAAGCAGGTGGTTGGCCTTAAGATGAAAGCACCTTGTCCACTTCCTCTGAAGGAAGAAGCTGGAACCGATCCCACACAACCAGTCTGCCACTGGCCGCCCCTTGTTCACTAACTGTATCCACAGCGCACAGAATAGCACTCCTGATCCAGTCAATTTTATCTGCAAAGTGCTTTGCAAACTCATCACAGGAGGCCTTAGAATGCTCCACTGGTTCCGGAACAACTGGACTGACCACATTCCAGACCACTTAGAACAGCCTCCTGGGTTGCAGATGCGATAGAGGCGGCATAAAAATTCATTTTTGCTGCTCTTATCACCTCATGGTAGGCTGAAGCTACAGCTCTAACCCGTGTCCGATTATCTTTGGAGTGAGATTTCCACCACCGGCACTCTAGCCTTCTCACCTCCAGCTTCAGAGCTCGCAACCATGGGGTGAACCATGCTGCAGACTGAGCTCTGTTCGGGGGGAGAGGGTGTTTCGAAGCCACATGGTCTAATGCCCCAGTGATGGCAGCATGCCATCCATCCACCAGGATCTTGACCAAGTGACCGTTTGTGCACTCCAAAGAATCTCCAAGTGGTATACATTTTAGCTGGGCTTCTATTATTGTGGTTTTGAGTAGTCTCCAAGCTTTTTGAAGGGGTTTAATTCTCTTGACTCCCCCTTTTAACTTCCTTTTCACCAGTTCCCTCATTTTAGAGAAGTTTCCTCTTTTGATGTCAAATGTGACTGTGTTGGACTTCCTGGGCAATTTCCCACTTAAATATATATTAAATCTGATAGCACTGTGATCACTGTTTCCAATTGGTTCAACAACACTTACATCTCATACTTGGTTCTGGGTGACACCACTTAGGATTAAATTCAAGGTTTAATTTAACATGCCAGAACCTCTGGTCAGTTCCATGACCAACTGTTCTAGGGCATAATCATTTAGGGCATCAAGAAATGTAACCTCTTTGTCATGGCTGGAACATGCATTTATCCAATCAAGGTGGGAGTAATTGAAGTCGCCCATTATCACAACACTTCCTTGTTTGGAAGACTCCCTGATTTTGTTTTCCATCTCAAGGTCACTCTGAGCATTCTGGTCTGAGGGACGATAGCATGTTCCTAGAACTAAATTAGTTTTGGAGCCCGGTACTGTCAACCACAGAGCTTCTGTGGAAGAGCCTATCAGTTTTAGATGTTCTAGTCCACTCAACACTATGCCTTCTTTGACGTACAGGGCAACACCTCCCCCAGTACACCCTTCCCTGTCCTTCCGATAGAGTTTATATCCAGAGATGACCGCATCCCACTGGTTCTCTCCGCTCCCTCAGGTTTCTGTAATGCCCACTATATCCAGGTTTTCCTTTAAAATCAAGCACTCCAACTCTCCCATTTTGGCACAGAGGCTTCTAGCATTTGCAAAGACACACCTATACACAGTGTCCTTCCCCAGATGCCTCTGGCATGTGCATCTTTTGCTATGGGATGTTGGCCCCTTTGATTGGCTATCATGTTCTACGATGTGCTCCTGGCCTATTTCCTCCCCTTCTACCTTTGGGCAATCAAAAACATTTTCATTTTCATCCCCTAGGGATGGTTTAACCCGAGCTGGATGTTTCCCAGCTCCCCAGGGTTTAGTTTAAAAGCTGCTCCGCCACCCTTTTTAAGTTTAGTGCCAGCTGTCTGGTTCCATTTTGGTTCAAGTGGAGCCCATCCCCCTTGTACAGGCCTGGCTTGTCCCAAAACATTCCCCAGTGCCTAACAAATCTGAACCCCTCCTCTCTGCACCACCATCTCATCCACACATTGAGACTCCTCAGCTTCGCCTGTCTAGCTGGCCCTCCACATACAACAGGTAGCATTTCTGAGAAAGCCACCTTGGTGGTCCTGGATCTCAACCTCCTACCTAGCAACCTAAATTTGGCTTCCAGGACCTCACGACTACATTTCCCCACATCGTTGGTACCAACATGGACCACGACCACTGACTCCACCCCAGCACTATCTACTAGGCTAACTAGACGACGCGTGACCTCCGCAACCTTCACACCAGGCAGGCAATTCACCATGCAGTCTACACGCCCATCACAAACCCAGCTGTCTATGTGTCTAATGATCGAATCTCCCACTACCACAAGCCCCCCTCCCCCCAGAGGCACATCCTCGGCCCAAGAGGATATTTGTTTATCTTCTGAGGACTGGGTCCCTTCTAAGGGATCATTTCCCTCTTCCTCAGAATGACGCCCTCCTTCCCCGAGACCCGCATTCACCATGACAACAGAGGAGCTGTCACCCTGGGAGCAGGACACAGCTAATGGGTCCCTGAAGGTCTCATCCACCAACCTCTCTGCCTCTCTTAGCTTCTCCAGGTCAGCAACCTGGGCCTCAAGGGAACGCATTTCTTCCCCTGAGAGCCAGGAGCTCATTACGCCGAGCACACACCATGACTTCTGTCCAGCAGGTAGATAGTTGTACATGTGGCACTCAGTGCAATACCCTGGATAGCCCCCTCCACACTGCTGGCTTTCTACTTTCATAACTGTTTTTTTATTATTTGGGTGTGTTTTCCCTGGAAAACATGGTTGTTTACTATGAGAAGTTGGGGAAATTATTTATAGTTATTGATTTTCAGTTACTTACTGTGAGTACGGAGTAGGGAGAGAAGAGTTCACTGCCATGGCTTCCTTGCCCTGTTGCTAAACTGGCACAGTTGCTTAACTCGCTTGTTTGCTGATGCTTCGTCACTGGGGCTCCTCGCGCTCGGAGAGCTGGCTCCCTCGCAAGCATGCCTCCTTATATAGGTAGACCCAACTTCTGCTGCAGTGAATCTGATTGGAGGGCCTCATTTGAAAAGCAAGGGAGGCTGTGTGAAAACTCCCATTGAGCATTATCTTTCCTGCTCTCTTGCATCTGCACAAAAGTATGTTAGAAGTGCAGTAACTGCAAAAATGCTAACTTTCCCTGCACTGCATTGTGCTGTCATGAGGGAGAATGCTTGAAAACCTGAAGTTCAAGAATCTGAAACAATTCTTCAGCACAGATATTTGTTAAATTAAAAATTAGTATCACTTTTTAAAAACCTATGCCCAAATTTCTACTTTATTTCTCTGAGCAGTTGTATATGTAGCTAACACAGATGTGTGTATTGTGTCCAACATTTCTTTAAAAATATACTAGCTGAATGGTTCTTCAGAGCTATCCTGGTGTTTTTAGTGATTTTATGAACTGTGTTCATATCATCTTCTGCCATATAAGAGTATGTATTATATCATAATGAAATAGAAACATTATTTCCATCACTTGCACATTCACACATATGCAAGTTCATTGTGTATTGCGCCAATCAGGTGTGCGTGAGTATATGTGCTCAATATCACATGCCTTCATATCTGAAAATGATCAGTCCATATATGGTGTAAATATGGCACTTAAAAAAAAAAAGAGCAGGTTTGTTGTGAAAAGTTGATCTATGCTGCCACATTATATCGAGTAACAACCACAGACATCTGAAAAGGGACTGTCTCCACCAGGAGACCTTCTAGCAACTTTTCACAAGAGAATGTTGTCCTTAAATATCCTTTACATTAAATATCCTTTACCAATAGACATTTATAGTGCAATCTTGTACATGGGCATCTCTACACCAGCCTAAAATCCTGCATTTAAAATGGGGCTTTCTGCTTCCATTTTAAATGCAGGATCACAACTGACTCCCTTTATACGTGCTTCCTTTCCCCCTCCTCTTCCCCCCTCCTTCTCCTCGTATCTGAGTCTTGCCACTTTAACTCTTTTCACAGAGGAAACTGAAGCAGAACACAACAGCTCATTATCTGTGATCTATTTAAAAATGGAACAAAGGGCATTTAGGGCAGAGGATGCCCTAGAGGGTCACAGCAGGATCACAGCATCATGTAAAGAGCCCACAAACTTCTGTGAAGCAGCAATCTCAATCGCAGGATAAAAGCTCCGTGTGAAGGAGCCCCACGTCTCTTCAGAAGTAAGCCCCACTGAGTTCAATGGAGCTTTCTCCTGAGTAAGAATGGGTAGGACTGAAACCTTAATCTGCAAAAAAAAAAAAAAGTAATCTTTTGAGAGAGGCAGCTTAAAAATAATTTTAGTTAAATAACTACATTTTGTGAAAGGTCCTTGAATCTCAATTATTCCCCACATCAATTTAGGAGGCACATACCCAATGGGATGATCTCTGTTCCCTGGTGTTCAGCAGCCAAATTCCTCAATTCCTGAAATATATGAAAACCGGAGACTTAGGATGGAACAGCAGGTCCTGGAGAGAGGATTGTTGGAGATGAGACAGGGAAGGCGGGAGGAAGTTAAAACAGACGTGGTTTACTCATCTGGGGAGGCAATTGTTGCATTGTTGTGCCAGAGCAAAAGTGCCCTGCATAATGTATCCCAGCTTGAACACTGATTTTGTAAACAGTCCTGCTCTAAGTGAGGAACTCAGGGAGTGTACAAGGTTATGCAACTATATTTCCTACAGGAAAAAGTATGTAGGGAATACACTGGTCCTGTCTTCACAATCAGATGAGAACCAGAGATTATTCTTTAGGTTATGTCCTCATAGTCAATTAATACAGGTCAGTTACCCCTTTGACAAGCTGAGGAGTGTTTTCTCCCATTCTTCCGATGCATTTTAATAAGAACAGACTTTGCGATCCTAAGCACTTTGACCCAGAAGTAAGTCTCATTGACCTCAAGATGATTTCCTACTTAATTATATTAATCCCATGTTCTGCATTTCAAAATATATAAACTGATTTATTCTCATAATTTCCAACACCCAATAAGATAATTGCTTCTCCCTTTAAAGCTCTTCAGATCAGTGAGTGGGAGAAATCAACCTCTTTTCTCTTCATTCCTCCCTAATTCTGCAAAGAAAGATCAAGGCACATAACTAATCCATGTATCATAAAATAATCCATGTATCATAAGATCAAGGCACATAACTAATCCATGTAACATAAAATAATCCATGTAACATAAGATCAAGGCACATAACTAATCTGTGATCAAGGCACATAACTAATCAATGCTTAAGTGAACAGCTGCTGAAATGTCCCCAAAGTACAAAACCTGCCTTGGAAAGTGGAAGGTAAAAGGACATGTAAGATTGCCCCCATATTACCTTGGCACCAGGGAAAATACCCTTGTTTAAGCGCCCATCCTAAAACAAAGCTGACTCCATCCTGGGGCTCACCTGGGTACCTGGTCCTTTTGGGTCCTGGCAGGAGGCAAAGATCCATTCTGGCCCATTGTTTTTCTTAACCAGCTGCCTGACCAGCTCCAAGCCAATGCCCCGGTTGGACCCGGTCACCAGGATGCTGCGCACATTCAGCATGGCCATCTCTCTTGCCAGCCCAAACAAGACCTTTTGACAGGAAATCTCAGCAAAATCTGGCCCCAGGCTCCTCCACCCCGGCTTGCATAAGCTGCCTGGCCCTCTGTCAGCTCAGAGTGCAAAGAGTAATTGAGAACAGAGTGAAAAAGAGAGAAAATGCTTGCAAGCAATGGATTTGTGCAGGCTTTCTATGTGACATTCAGGTGGGTGGATGGGTTCAGGTTCTTGTTGAGCCCTGCTGCCACTTTTTAGAGTTGGCAAAGGATAAAGTTTCATTTAGTTAAAGAATATTTAATCAAGCAAACTCAGTGTGGTCTTGCTAGTCCTTATGCAAATAGGGAGGTAGAGATCATTTTTTAAAAAATGGGATGTAGAACTGAATTTCTTAAAGTTAATGATGATAAAATCAAAATCATGGTGTTTGCTAAACAACCCAGAATATGGACCTTACATAACCATTCTATTGCACAATGCTTCTCTTATTAAAGTGGCACAGTCATGCCCCTTTAGTTAAGGCGAGTAGCAAAAAAAAAAAAGGGGTGTCTTTCATTATACACCTCAATATTTGATTGCTTATACAATCGAATATTGTTGAGCTAATAACCTGAAGCTTGGCATTCGTGATCTTTGCCAGGGGCCCCCAACCTTTTTGGACCCATGAACAGATTTGGGAATTTGGGAAACTGGTCTAGGCACCACCACAAAATGGATTCCACAGAGGATATGAGCAAAGGGCTGGATGCGCCCAATCTTGTCTGATCTTGGAAGCTAAGCTGGGTCAGCCCTGGTTAGCACTTGGATGGGAGACCACCTGGAAATCAGGTTTCCTGCATTGAGCAGGGTGTTGGACTCAATGGTCTTATAAGCCCCTTCCAACCCTATGAATCTATGATTCTAGTCACATAATGATTGCCATGGGAGCCTAGCTAGTCAAAGAACAGGTAATTCACCCAAGAAATGGAATACAAGAAGAGGAAGAGTGTGAACTCCAAAGCCAAGCCACGTATTCAACCCCACAGAAGCTTGACAAAATAACCATTTCATAGATGGCAAATTAGTGAGGCTGAGAGACAATTCTCAAGATCCATCCATCCACCCACTTCCACCACCACCACCCCGCTCTCTCTCTCTCTCTCTCTCTCTCTCTCTCTCTCACACACACCAATTCCTTAACTATCCCTTCCTTCCTTCCTCCCTTCCTTTCTAATGTTGCAATCCTAGGCATGCTTACATGGAACTCAGTGGGACTTACTTCTGAGCAGGCCCACATAGGATTGCTCTATTCATCCCGTCCATAAACACACAGAGACACCCCAGCCCCCAAAGGAAAGAAAACATTTTCCTTGCCTGGAACACAGGCTCAGCCACTCCATTCCCCACCCGGCGCTTCTACTTCCTCCTCTGCCACCAGAGCCCCCATCTGAGATGGTGCTCTTTGTGTGAGAGAGACAGGAAGGGAGAGAAAAAGAGCAAGGGGCTGGGAGAGAGCGGAAGTAGTGAGAGGAAGAGGAAGGCTGTAAGAGTGGGAGAAACACTGCGGTGAAGGGGTGTGGGAGAGAAGTAGTGAAGCTAGAGGATGAGATTGGGGAGAAATAGCAAGAAGGGGGTGAAAGGGAAAGAGCAAGGCTAGGGATGGGGAAGGGAGAGAAATACCAAGGTAAAAGGACTCGGGGGAGACTAGAGGCTGAAAGAGACACAGGAGAGAGAGAGAGCACAACAGGGGGAAAGGTCTGTGGGAGTAGAAGAAGATTGGGCAGTACCAAGAAGCAGCTCTTCCTTTCTCTTCCTGCCTGCTAAACAGTGGCAGGTTCAGGAACGAGGAGAATCTGGCAGCTTAATGTTTTCAATGTTTTTATTAAAAATACATTTTTGAAGAGGGAAGGGAGTGGAAAACTTTGTGGGTGCTGTTTCAGGTCATGTTCGGGGACCCTGATCTTCATGATGTCTGCAGGTGTGCCAAATTTCAAACCAATCTGATAAAAATAGCCACAAATACAGCAAGTCAAAAAGTGCTAAAAAATTTACACATTTACCATTTTTACTCCAATTTATGAACAGAAATAAATCAGAGGCCCCATGCCTGCAATTTACATTGCCAAGAAGTGATCCAGTTGTAATGTACATTGCAGACAGGGAGGTTAAAGCCTCTCTACCCCACACACACACCAGGACCCCAATCTGTGATCCACATAGATCATGGATGCCAAAAGTTATTAGCCCTTCCTCCTAATATGGCAGCTGGTCTTTGTGTTGAGGTGGGGTTACCATCAGTTTCTAATAGAATGAACAAGGTATTCTGTTTTGACTAGCAGACCCTTGCTGAAGAAAGGGTCTAGGTCATTTGGAACACTGCTAAAGAACTGGCAGAAGAGAAGTTCCAGAAGCGTGGTCAGAGCAGTCCAAGGTCAGGTCTTAGATAGGCAGAACAACAAATGAATAGCAACATGGAGAGCCCCAAAGACAGAACATTCCAGAAGCATAGTTAGCCAGGTCCAAGAACAGGTCTAGTATACACAGAACAAAGAAATGGAAAGCACCGCAGAGAGTTTCAAGTGGGGCTGGTAGCCAGACAAGCTTAACTTGTATGTTGCTCCAACAACTAGGAGACTCTGAATGAGCCTTAAGTAGGGTTTTGGCTCCCTCTAGGTTGTTAACTCAGCCCCTGCCCCACTCCCCGAATAAGGCCTTCTCATTTAAAGGCAACTTTCTTGCACTAGAAGCCTTTGACTATGAGAATGCGGAGATACTGCAGTGTAGTGGTGGCATCAAAGCTAGAGTCCTCAGAATCTAAGCATGGTCATAGAACTTCCTCCCAGTTCTTCATGTGTTTTGGGAAAGAGGGGTTTGTGAGGCTGCCCGTCAGAGGTCTCTGCCCCTGAGGAGAGGGGGGGGGGATTGGAGCCCTGCATCCTGACACAAGGCCATTTTCTTTTATTTGAAAGGATTGGTTGATATGCTTAACCATTATTTGGCCAAACTTTGCTATCTTGAATAGAGAAGGAAGGGTGGGTTCTTTCTTTTCTGAAAGACTGGCCCAATTTTTTCTTCCACTGGATTTCGTATATTTAAGTTAATCAAAAGTCAAAATTAAAGACTGTTTAAATTTACTGGATGCTAATAAAGATTTAGAAATGATTCAACAAACATGATGTAGTGGGTGGTACCATCTTTATAACTCTCTCATTATCTTACTTCCTTGACTTAATCTTAGTTGAGACAAGCATTTATGGAATTATGTTTACAGACTATGCCTTCTTATCTGGATGGGAGGTATGAAATCCTCATATTTCAATGTATTTCTGTAATAGAAATATTAGAGAATATTATATAGTATGCATTTTTTGTGAGTTGTAGGCCAGTCCCAGGAAAAGCTTTCTTGTACCTTTGCTAAAAGATTAGTTCTGGAATATGAGCCAGAACTAATAAGGAATAAACACCGGTGGAAGGGGCTGGTTGATGATATCTTTGCAGGCAGCTCTGTCTAGAGGCCTAAAGAAACTTGTAATGGCATGTATGTAAAGCATTGGAGACAACTGTCAAGTCCTGGGGGAAGGTAATACCTGCGTACTTGAAAGCTCCATTCATGCTACAGTTTAGCTTCTGGTCTGCAACCCAAATAATCACCAGCTATTGGTTCTAGGGCATCCCATCTACTGAACCTGGATCTGTACTTTGAGCCATCTAGTTACAAGAGAGATCTGCAATAAAATGTTGCACATGATGTATCATTTCCCTGAACAAGAGAGCTTTGTTGGCTGGGTTCCCTCTTGCACTCACAGAGCTGGGCTCTCTCATGAGCCTGTCCTACCTCCTAAAACTGCCCTATGAACAACAAAGAATCTTGTGGCACCTTAAGGACTAACACATCTATTCTGGCATAAACTTTCATGGACACTGCTCCCTTTATCACTCTGGAAATTCTGCTTATTTAAGCTGCTGGGATCATGTGTCAGCTTAGAACCTCCATCTGGCAATGGCACAGTGCCCCACAGGTCCCCAAAGCATGTCAGTGCATAATCCGCTTTGTTCCAATGTCTGCTCAAGTTCCATGTCTGGCAACAGTGGAAGGGCTGTAGCTCAGGGTAGTGCGCATGCCCTGCTTGCAAAAGGTCCCAGGTTCAATTCCTGGCATTTCCAGATAGGGCTGGGGGAAAACCCTGGTTTGAAAACCTGCAGAGCTTCTGCCAGTCAATAAAGAGCCAAATAGACCAATGGTCATTATTTATGTTCCAGTGCCACCCAACTGCTCATGGCATGACAAAGAAAGAAGTGGGGTTTATTGTGTAGTTCCTAGAAGCACTGCCTAAGGCTGGTGAAGGATTTCTTGTTGCCTAGCTTGGGAGGGGAGTTGGTAGAAGGCAATGAAGATGTTTTAGACAAGAGAGAGAAGCTGCCTGAAAGCCAGGAGTCTGTGCAGGCTTTTAGGGGCCCTTTGGACCAAGCAGGAGTTTCGAGCTCCGGTTGTGCCTTGCTGCAGTTTTCAGGGGTTTCTAAGGTCCCCTTCAGCCATTATATTTTTAGATGTACAGCCAAGATGCTTTAAAATGTACTTTATGAATACGTGTATCGTATTTGTCATGGTCATAGGGGTGTACGAAACCCCACTTTCCTGGCTCCACCGGGTTCCGCAGGTGGGGGGAGGTGATCTGTTCCTCCCCCCGGAATCCTGCCCAGCTGGCTCCGCGGTCAGGTCGCAGAGCCGCCGGCCAGGCCAACCCGCAGCGGGGCCTCCAGCCGCTGCCGGGCTGGTGCGGACATGGAACTACGATCAGCTGCAGCTCCTTGCAAAGTGAGATGTGTAAAATGGCCCCAAAACAGCTGTTCGGAAGGGGCCAGCCCAGGACAACCCAAAGCCAGGTCCTGATAGACACACAGAAGTTGCATTTCAGAACTGAAGTTCGCTAACAAACTTGATGGAAGTTGTCAGGGCTCGTGTTAAAGATTATGGGCTGCTCTGTGTCTGCCAACAAACAAACAAACCCCCCAAACAAAAACCAACACACCATTTTTCTTATACTACATTATATTACCTTCCCTTTTAAGCTTCCTGCATTATGTTACCTTCCTTTTTCTTACAGAGATTGCTGGCTAATCGTTCAAGAGGAGTGGTTGATATTTTCTCAGTGGAAGAGATTATGGGAAAGTGGCAACTTTCCCAGCCTAGCTAGGACAGCATAAATGAGGTCTTTGTGTGTGAAAAGAACAACCCAGATATTTGTAAATAAGCCCAGTGATCTCCTCTTCCAAAGAAAACCAAACCTGGTGCCTCTGGAGCTACTTACTGTCCTGGGAAGCGGGAAGCATGTAACAATATATTAGTATTTCTTCTCAGTTTCCTCTCATTAAAAGGAACACCTTTCACTTTGGGAACCAGAGACCTGGTTGACGTCAGGGCAAAAACTTTCCCCCCTCCTATACAGATGCAGGAAATCCCAGTGGAAGGGAAGGGAAGGGCAATTTTACTTCACCTCCTCTCCCCAATTGCAGTTGTTTAAACTTCTCCCACAGATGTCTTGACTATTGGTATAAATGCAGGGGTGGGTGGCTTGTGACCCACCAGATGTTTTAGCCTACAACTCCCATAAGCACTAGCCAGCATAGCCAATGGTGGGAGTTGTAGGCCGAAACACCTGGAGGGCCACTTCACCCCTGCTGAAGTTTCATACAAAGTATTCTTAGGGTGCCTCCATTTGGAGGATTCTTACCCTATAGCTAGGTCAGGGGTGCACAACCTATAGCCCTCAAGTCATGTTGTGCATCCCCCAAGACCCAGCTGCCACCATAAAAACCACCACTGCAAAAACACAACACCGTAGTGTTAATGGCAGTGGCAACCAAGGTTTGGGGCACAAAACAGTGAGGAGGTTTCATCCTCCCTCCCCCATGACCCTGAAGTAGCTCAGATCAATGCATTACTACCACTAATACTGGTAGTAAAGTAGCAGTCACATCCAGCTGGCTCAGGTGAGGAGTAGGCTGCAGCTTGCTGCTCCCTTCCCCCACAAAACCCTGAAGGAGCCCAAATCGCTGCTTTACTGCTGCTAACAGCAGTGGGAAAGCAGTGACTAGGCTGGAACCTCCTTCTGATGATGCTGTTGAGTTGCAGGGTTCTGCCACGGATCAGATCGTGAGCAGGGGTCAGGTTTCTCAAGAAGCAAGGCAGACAAGTATCAGCACCATGGAAAGCTTCAAGGGTTGCCTGCATGTTGCTCCAAGGAAGGCTAGAGCAACTCTGAAGCTTCAATAGCAAGTTAGCGGCTGCTTAGGTCCACCTCTACACTGGCTGAGACTTTGATCCTTAAAGCGATCTGATCTGTTTCAACAACCTCAGGCTGCAACAACATGGGAGTGGATGCGGCATGCTAGTGTCTTCATGACCTGAGTCCTCAGAGTCTGAGCATAGAAATGCAAGCTCCTCGGGACACGGGGAGGCTGTCTCCCTGGGGTTCCTCTGGAAAAGTGCGTTCTGGGGAGACGGAAGCCTCACGAGGTCTTTCCATGGGAGAGTCTTCTCCTATTGACTCCGGAGAGTCTTCTGGGGATGAGGGGTCAGAAGCCTCTGAGGATGATGGTTCGGGGTGCTGATTCATGACAGGTGGCTTGGGCAGGGAGGAAGCAGCAGCCTCCTCCCTTCCCCAGTGATCCCGACACAGTAGCCCTTGAAGTGTGTGTGTGCATGTGCAGACATGTGCAAGACCCCAACCAACACCAAATGCAGCCCTCGGGGCCAAAAGGTTTGTGCCCCCAATGTGCTGTCCAAGGTTGTGTTGGCCATTGGTTGCTTTTCCACTTTCTTTTTTTTTTTCTGGTAAATCAGATTGCCAATGAGTGCCTACACGTGGCAGGCATTCCCACATGTATATCCGTCTATGCGTTCTCCACACAGTGGGCATGACTTAGACAGCTGGCAGCTTTTTATCTCTCCCTTCCACTTCTCCTTGTAATTGATGTTTTTTATTCCTGCCTTCTCCCAACGTTGTTGAATCTGCCATGTTAATCAGTTTCAATTATTTTGTTTGATGTCGTTTCTCCCCACACAGACACATCTCAATTCTCAACATTATCGTAGCAATAAAAACCCAGCTCAGACATGTCGAAATCTGCCTCGCTGACAGTTTTCCACCTGCACCCTTGGAGAATCAGTAGCTTTATCTAATTATGGGAGGAAAAGCAACTGTATTGCCCATCAGAAGAGATCTGGAGACCTTGAAACCTTGCCCATTTTTTGTGATCTTTGAGTTGACCTAATACAATTATTTCACTATATGGCTTTTGGTATTTTAGGGCGCAATCCTATGCATGTTTAGACAAAAAAATGTCCTACAACTCCCAGCATTCCCCAGCCAGCAGGAATGGCTGGGGAATGCTGGGAATTGTGGGACTTTTTTTGCCTAAACATGCATAGGATTGTGCCCTTAACTGATTAGTTCCTGAAGTTGTTTCCTCTTCTCCCCGAGACTGTGTTTTTTAAACAAGTACCATTTTAATGTGGTGTTTTAATCTTTTATTCTTGTACTGTTTTATCTGTTGTGTTCACTGCTCCAAAATCTGTTCTAGATATGGAGCGGTATACACATATTGTAAATTAATAATACTGACCCTTAATGGGTTACCAATTCTTCATTTAGGAAGGAACAATATTTCACATTTTGAAGTTTGACTTTAGTGAAATAGCCCAAATGATACCTAAAAAAAACCCCTATAGGCACATTCGTGCAAAATTTAAAATATCCCCCTGCCATGAAACCAGTGATTTTCTTATCTACCTTTGGCAGGGGGGCATGATTGAAAAGTGGTGGTGATACAACCACTGTGTGGACCACTTCCACACTGGCTATTTAAGGTGAAATAGCAACTTTGTTCATTCACTTTTTGTGAGACATCTGCATGACATTGTGAGCAAAACATTCTCCTCCCACCTCTGTTCTTTCATTCACAGCTCAGAAAATCTGACTGATAAAAACACATTAGCAGTTGCGCAACACATTTTTCAGCGGGCTGTAGCCTGCAAAGGTCACTCTAGTCTTTTTCTTTTGTATGCCCCTCTTAAGAATCCATTCAACCACTTTAATCCTTCCTTTGTCCTGCTTCAGGTGGAGCCACACCCATTATTTGGTGTTGACTGAGGGCTTCAGACTGCATGATGATACAGCCAGCTAGGAGCCAGCAATAGGGCCAGCCCTAACTAGGGCTGGAAGAACAAGGGATGTTCAAGCTCACGGAAATTCTCTGAACTTCATTTTGAAGTTCGGTTCAGCTCACTCCCATTTTCGTTTGCGACCTGTTGTGTAGTTTGTTCGAACGGGAAAAGTGCACATTTTGAACAGGAAATGTGTGCACTTTTGTGCGCGTTTTCCAAAGGTGTGCTGTTCCACCACCACCACCCCATTGAGTAAAGTGAGAAAATGTGTGTGTGTTTAAGAATGCACATTTCAAAGTGCACATTTCCCCAAACTATATGCATTTTTGAACGCAATTGCATATTCAAGACCATGCAAACATTCTTCAGAAACATGCGCTCCTGTTCAGGGTAGCGAACGGAGCATGTTCGGATGATTTGTGGACTGAAAGGAAATCCTCGTACATCCCTGCTCCTGACACCTGGCTTGGGTGTTTCTCAAAGGCACAGTCTGACAAAGATCCAAGAGTCATGACCCACAAGGACCACACAGGGGAGCTAGGAAGCAAGGGATGACTAGACAGAGTCTGGGATTGGAGAACAGATATGGGCCCTGCAGCAAGGGAACAGGGAGTGTTTAATCCTTTCCACCCCATGCCATAGTCTCACCAAAAATCACCTTCCCCCAACATTTGGGGCTGGGGAAAGGGGCACTATCCTCCTGGCTACAGAGTGTTCTTTGGATTCCAGAGATCTGGAAGAAGGATTTATATCCTCCTTGCAGTTTGAAGCAATGCTTAGAAGCTGCCAAATCAACCACATCAGGAAGCAGGTAGAGTCTGTGAGTCAAGGAAGCTCATTTTCTCCATCGCAGCTGGTATCTTGAAAGAGTAAGTGATGGAGATCACATAGGGCAGCCAGGATGAAAGAGCAGTTGGAAGGGAGAGGGAGTTTTAAGATTTTCAGAGAGAAGAACATGGTGTGTTTATTGAATACAACAAAGGCACAGCTAGTCAGATATTTGCATTGCCTGTGGCAAGGGGTTCCTCCTGCAGAGCAGGGAAGCAAACCTTTGGCCGTCTCACCAGGGAAGGTTTTTCCCCTCCCAGTTCACAAAAGTGCCGTTGTCCTTCTCAGAGAGATGGGCAAGGGTATTGAGGGTCTCTCGCACACTGTACTCCACCGTCAGTGGGGGCTTTCCCTGGAAAAACAGTGGGGAAAAAGTTGCAAAACATGGGTATCATCAACTGAGAACACACTTCATAAGAGCTATGCACCATCAAAGGCAAACAGAAAAGTATTCCCAGTAGCAGTTTTACATGTATTCCGTTCAGTCCCAGAAGATAGGAAATTAGCCAGTGTAGTATTATTTTTCTTTAAGAAAAAGAAATTACAAGCTAGCTGGCTTAACATCTGTTAGGTGTAAACTAGTGAACACTCAGCTTGGCTTCTGCAAAGGGAAGTCCTGCCTCATTAAACCTTGTGAGTGTCAACAGGCCCATCAGCCAGCGTCCACAATTACGTGGATAAGGGTGATCCGACAGATCTATACTTTCAAAAGGCTTCTCACAATGGGAGGCTCCTTGTGATGGGAAGGGAAAATGTGCCCTCCACATCTGTAACTCTATCAGCCAGTGAATGTTTTTCAGGGGGAGCTAAACTATTTGCAAGCTTGGGGGCGGGGGCGGGGGGTGCTTAGCGAGTAGTGGTGACTACATTTCCTTTTCTTTCTTTCCTTTCCAAAATACCTTGTTTGGCATCCACCAGAGGCGGCAGTAGGGCTGAAGCTCCTTTCTGTGACAGATATTTCCCCCCAGTTATTTTAGCCAGAAAGGGCTGAGGCTGGGTGGCAGAGCACCGGCTTTGCATGCAAAAAGGTCTCATGTTCGATCCCCGGCATCTCCAGTTAGGGTTAGGAAGGGATCCTGCCTCGAGCCCTGGAGAGCCGCTGCCCGTCAGTGTCGACAACGCTGGGCTAGGCGGACCGATGGTCTGACCGAGCACAAGGCCGCTTCCGATGTTCCCGTGTTGCTCGCAATGCCTTCTTCAAAGCAAAACCACATCACGATGTCGTGTTTGTTCCAGAGGCAAGTGGGGGGGGGGGATGGTGGCTGGGAGGTGGCTGCTGAGAGAATCTTTGCCATCACTCGCTGCCTTGATTGGCATTTTTTCTTGGTAGGAAGGCAGGGAACAAACCAAATTAAAAAATACTTGTGCAGAAACAAATCAAGTTTTAAAAAGGAATGGGTGTATGTGGGGAAATAAAATAAATGCATCTGCAGATACCACTACCCCCCCCCAAATGGATTTACCCAGCTCACACCTTCTGGATTAAATATGGACTAAGAAGCAATCTGCAGTCGAAGTCAGCACATTTCCAAGGTTACAATATGATTAGCAGACCAAAAAATGCATGTGACCGCATGTGTACAATTGAAAAATGTGCATGAAAAAATGTGCACTTTTGGAAAATGCGCCAAACTACACTTTAATCAATGGGAGAAGAATTTCAAAGATGTGCACAACTGATGCGTACATTTGGAAAAACATGCATGAAAAATACACATGGATTTTCACGTGAACAGGAAAAAAAACAAAGCTCCTAATCTGATACAGACTGGATCAGAACGAGCTTCAAGAGGAAATCTGGAGAACTTTGGTGAGCTCCCGCTTTGCTGTTTCACACATCCCTCCCTTAATGGAGCTGAGAGTCTGCCGCGAATCACCTACCAGTGTATTTCCCATGTCTGTCTGCAGCCACCCAGGATGCAACGTAATGCACAGGATCTCATCTTTGGCAAGTCCTAGGGACTGGCAGCGTGTCAGCATGTTCAGAGCAGTCTAGGAGGGAAGACATGCCAGGAGCAGAGAGGTGAATGATACGTATCAGTTCCATAGGATGGCAGCAGGTTAAAAATAGGACTTTGTGGTTTTAAGAAATATCATTTAAATATCATGTTCCTACAGACAGATGATTTGAATTTCTTTGTGAAAAGTACACATAGCTCTGAAAATGCTTGTCACTGCAGAAGCTTGAGTTTGTCTATTATCATCAACACCAACAATATGTAACCAATTGAAACTCCAGAATACCATCAATGCTTGCTTTACAATTTCATGAGTGCAGAAAAAGGGGCGGGGGAAACAGGGTGCTTGCCCCCAAGGATCTTACATTCATTCGTTCATTACATTTCTACACAGCCCCATAGCCGAAGTTTTCTGGGCAGTTTACAAAGAATAAAAACCATTAAAATACACTATACGCATAGTACAAAACCCATTGACATACAAACATATAAGCAGGCAGCACGCACACAGACGCACATATATCTAAACCATTTGAAATAATCAACAATAACAAGAAACCTGATAAACCTTGTCATATGCTGCCAAATGCAGCATTCTACATGACAGCCAGTGTGGTATAGCGGTTAGAGTGTTGGACCAGGACTGGGGAGGCACAGGTTCAATTCCCCACTCAGCCATGAAGCTCACTGGGTGACTTTGGGCCAGTCATGGACTCTCAGTCTCAGATACCTCACAGCATTGTTGTGAGGGTAAAATGGTGAGGAGGAGGAGTGTATTCACTGCCTTGGGCTCTTTGGTGTTTATATATTCAATCCTGCCGAGCCCAGTATTAATAGTCCATTTTTGAAAAGCAGCCTGTGATGGGTTGAACTCAATTCCCACAGCAGGGCATGCCACATTATTGGGGCAAGTATTGAAAAGGCCCTGCTTCCTCAGCGAGACACAATTCTAATAAGCGTATTGAAAGTATTGAAAAGGCCCTGCTTCCTCAGCGAGACACAATTCTAATAAGTGTATTGAAAGTATTGAAAAGGCCCTGCTTCCTCCGCGAGACACAATTCTAATAAGTGTATTGAAAGTATTGAAAAGGCCCTGCTTCCTCAGCGAGACACAATTCTAATAAGTGGTGGCTGGTGACTCCAGTCCCTGAGGGGCAGTGATTCCATTCTGGGTTTTACTTACAACCAGCCAAAGGTCTGAAAGTGCTATCCAGGCTGCTGAAACTATTTGGGGATAAGGTCCAGCATCTTTGATAGCACCTTTAGAGCTCTGGCTAGTTGTAACTAAAATCCAGAATAGAATTACCACCCCTTCAGCACTGGAGTCACCAGCCACCACTGATTTTAACATAACTAAGGCTGCAGTCCTATTCCCAGGTCCCACTGCTTGTATTGGCACTGAATTTTGAGTAAACATGCCTAGAATTACACTGGTGAAGGTGGAACTCTGTACAGGGCATCGTCAGGTTCCAAAGTGCAGCACTGTGGTGCAAAGCTCCAGACAACATTACCCGGTGATTCTGCATAGGAAGTTGAAATGTAAGGAGGCCACACTGACCCTTGAGGAACCCTGTGGGAATGGCAATCTGCCAGAACCACTTTCTGGAACCTTGCCTGATGACTTGACCCATCACAAAGCAATGCCTTCTAACCTGATCTCCCAAAGGAAGATCCAGAAGGATACTATGTCTGATGTTATCAAAAGCCACTGGAAGATCTAGGATAATCAAGAGGGTCACATTCCAGGCAAAGATTATCAGCAAGGGCAACCAAAGCAATTCCTGTCCCCAAGTGGGGCTTGAAACCAGACTGACATGGATCCAGATAAGTAAGTTCATCCAAGTGGTCTGGCAACTACCCTCTTGAGCACATGGCTGAAAGAGGCCAGTTGGAGACCAGCTTGTAATTATTGAGGTCATCAGGATCTGGTGGGCCTATCCAACACCTTCTTCAAGCTGGGATGAATATGTCCCTCTGGATCATGATGCACTGATCTCTAAACTGACCAGTCTCTTACAGCTGGATGTTGCTAGCCAAGATAGGCAAGAATCAAGAGAACATGTTGTGGGATAGACTCTTCCAAGAACCTTATCAGCACCCTAATTTACTGAAAGTGATTTCACACTGCTTATCTTGATGACACTACCAGAGCCAACCCTCCACCCTTAGCACCATGAGCGTGTCCATACCTTGCTGCAACGGTAAGAGATTACTTGATCATGTTCCCACGCAAAGACATTTGTGATGGAGCCACATTCGCTGGACATGTTGATGATGGCTGCTTTGCTGCAGCTCATTCCTTTCTGGGGGCTTTCCTGAGCTGCCTTCCTCAGCAAGGGCAGGAATGCCTGGGGAAGGAGAGCAAAGAATCAAGGACAGCCACATACTCTGGGGAGAACTGGACATCACCAGTACAAAGCCCACCGTTGAAGTGCAGATGGCAGACCAGTAGTTATTCACCAGGGCATTGTCCACATGGAAACTATTTCCAAATCTTGTTCAACAGATGCAGCCTTCTCCCATCACTTCATTTCCATAACCATGAAGGCTGCACCTGTCAAATTTCTGTCTGTTATGCAGCTACTGGGTACAGTACTCTAGTCCAGGAAAAATGCTCGTCTACCTAAAACTCCATCCCCCAGAAGCACATGTCTCCACCCACCTATTCGCCAGACATTAAGGACTCGACAACATGACACGTTTCCATGAAGAAGGGACTCTAGGATGGGCTTACCTGGCTCACCAGCAAGGGCCCAATCACATTGGTCTTGTACACCTCAGCCATGACTTCCTGTGTCTCTGACTCCAGAGTGCTTAGCTTTAAAATCCCAGCATTGTTAAACAGCAGATTCAGCCCATCTCCTTTCAGTTTCTCGGTAACTCTGGCTGCAGCAGTCTTGATGCTGGATAATTTGCAGGTGTCTACAGCAGCAAAGAGAAGACTTCATACTATTCCATATATAGGCATCATTGTACTTAGGGTAAGGCTTCAATACTCTGAAATTATCCACCTTCTGTAGATATTGCTATACTATATATATTCTTGAATTTCGACTCAATGGTGCCAAAATTTACTACATATTCTAAATAGGACTTCATCATTCTTGAAATGTTCAGGACTTCTGCCTACAGTCTGTAAGAAGAAACATTGTCCTCTTCTTGGGGAGAGACTCAACAATGGTCCTAAACTATGGGCTATGTCATCCAGTGGCCTCCTCCCCCACTCTGCCTTCCCATGGCTAGACAGCCAAAATTGGCTGTCTAGCTGCAAATGCAGGGCAGGAGAAGCATGGAGGGAATGATCCGCTCTGTGCTTTTCCTTCCCTGCATTGGATAGGCAGTCCCTCTGAGTTCGGAGGCGGCCACCTATCCCCACAGGATTGCGCCCTTAATCTCTTCTATCATTCAGGCTGAATCTACACGTAGCAGTTATACCGTTATCATAACTATTGGTGCCCATTGGTGCCATGTGTACCAACAGCTATGATAATGGTATAATAACAGTATAACTGCTATGTGTAGATTCAGCCTCAGACACTCAAACTGTAATAATTTTCAACTGAATGTGTAAACGATTTCTGTTAAAATGTATTGTCTTTTAAAAATGTTCAGAGGTTTCAGAGGTGGTGTTTCCATTTGCAAACTCTGTGGTGTTTCCATCTGTAAATTCCCCTTTCACACTTGCAATTCATCATTTGATAAATACAGATATGCATGTTTGTGAAAAGGGCCTGGGTGGATTAAAGAGGAAGCTGCAAACACTCCAGATCTGCATGAGGAAGTATGGGAGGCATGAGAATTTAGTTTTTGCTTGCAAAACATGAGACCCTATCCTGTTCGAATCCCTGAATGCGATTGCAACCACAAGCACGTGTCCACCAAATGTATTTGCAAATTGCCGAACATGTTGTTGTGTTCATGCAACATTGATTTTGAGCAAATTTCCCCCTGCAAACTGAAACCTCCACTTTAGTCTAGAAAGCTCTAGCTTTCTGTATATTTTTCCAACTGATTCTCAAGATTCCATGGCTACTGAGCATGCTCAGTCCTCATTGGAATGCTTTCGTGCCCCCACATGTTTTTCAAAGAGACTTGTGGGCAGGGCGGCGAGGGGGGGGGAGAGGATACTTCTGCAAACTTCAGTGTTTAGCTAAGCATGCCTCCCTCTTCTTTCTCAGTGCCCCTGTTTTGGCTACATAGATGTTGGCACTGACCACCTGAGTTTGGTATTAGAGAGAGTAATTACAGTGCCTATTCACTCATAATACATGCGGATTGCTGAAACATTTCAAGTTCATGCTGAATAATTGTGTATAACCTTCTTATTATGTATCTGCCTGATAGAATGTTAGCTTTCTTGGTGTAGTGCCATATCCAACAACTTTCCAAGTATATCTACTAATATACATTTATAGTACAATCCTACATGTCCACACAGAAATAAAATAACCCATTGACCTTGTTCGCACATAACATTGATCCATGGTGTATTTAACCCATGGGTTGTTAAATCTGAGTTGCCGTGATGTGCAAACCTAGCAACATTAAGAAACCATGGTTTGCTAACTACAAACAATGCAGACAGAGAACTCGTGGTTTGTGGTTGGGTTGTGAACTCTGGGTTGTTTAAACCACAGGTTGTTGTTACATGTTAACCCCAAACTGTGGGTTGTTCACTGGTTGTTTCTAGGGATGGGCGAACTCACCTGGGTCCGCCCCATGCCCTGCTTGACAAACCCCTGCTGGCTGCCTGCCCCAGCTTGTGACGGGGCACAAGCCACCCGGTGGTCCACAGACACCCAATGAGCAGTTGCCTGCTTTCCTGATGAGTTGCTGTTGTGCGCAAAATGGCAGCTCATTGCAGTTATGGAGGCAGCAGGATGGGAGCTGAGAGGGAAGTGTCATGGCACTTCCCTCTCGGCTCCCATCCTGCTGCAGCCGCTTAGCAACTGTGCCAATCTCTTCTGGGCGGAAGCGGCAAGATGAGCTCCCATCCTGCCACCCGGCCCCCAAGCAACCGCACCTCTCTCTCCTGGGCACCAGCAGAAGGAGGTGCGGTTGCTCAGCAGAGCAAGAAGAGTGCGAAGAGTTGGCAGGCAGAGGAGGCCTTCTCAATAAAGGCCAATGTTATGTAAATGGCAGCTGCCATTTACGTAAAATCAGCCTTTACGAAACAGGTCAAGCTGCCAGTCGGGCAAGGAGTGGGGACTGGCATTCGGGGGCCAAACTGGCAGGAACCCACCAAGCTCAAGCCCCCAATCAGACACTCACAACATCCCTAGTTGTTTTGACAAGCTACAGAGGCAGTGGGCAAGAATGGGGGGGGGGAAGCAAACCCAACTGCTCTACATGCCAGCACTGCAGTACTGCAAAGGCATTTAGGATACAGGGAGGGAGCAGCGAAGGAGGAGAGAAACAAATATCTCAGGGATAGAGAGAGCAAACCACCATTTGTTTGACTGGCTGCCAGACAAACCCTGGGCAGGGCAACAAACTATGGGTCAAAACAACCATGGGTCAGTGTGATCTCAGACCCAGGTCATTGTGTTCAAGGGCAATTATTCCCAGGTACATGTATAGTGGGTTGCAGCAAGGAAAGTAATCTTCAGAAATGGGCTAGACTCTCCACTTCTCTTTCCATCAGTTTAGGAAGAGTGAATTTGTAGGGCCGAGCACTTACCCAGTGCAATTATCTCTATTCCCTGGTGCTTGGCAGCTAAATTCTTCAACTCCTGAAAGAAACAAAAACCAAAGACTTAATATGAAAGAATGAGTCCCGGAGATGGGATTATTTGAGATGGGATAAGTAGGGAAGACAGGAGAAGGCTAAATCCTATGTGGTTTCCATTCTCACCTGCAAATGCATTTGTTGCATTGTAGTGATTGTGCAAAAGTGCGCTCCAGAAAGTGTCTCAGCTTGAACATTCATTTTATGAACTGAATGGGAACTATGCAAGGTCATTCAACCAGATTTCACACAGAAATATAGGGCTCTGAGGAACAGACTGGGGCTGGAGGCCCCATAGTCCCAGGCGTAGCAACACCCCTGTAACCAAGGCAGTGGAATTGGAGGCTAAATTTAGCTGAGGTTTGGTGCCAAAGAGCTTAGTCTGTTGGGCTTGGGAAAAAATCTGTAAAAACCCCAACCAGCCATGCACTGATCCTGTCCTCACAGTCAGTTAAACAGATGAAAACCAGTGTATTATTCTTTAGGTTATGTTCTCACAATCAGTTAATACAGATTAGAAACCAGCTTGGACAAGCTGTGAGGGTGTCATTTTCTCCCACTGTTCCAATAAGTTATGATAGAAACAGAAATTGCAACACTAAGGACTTTGACCCGGAAGAAAGTTCCACTGAACACAGTGTGATTTACTATTTAGAGATATTTATCCCATGTCAACTGTGATGCTGGAGAAGACTCTTACGAGTCCCCTGGACTGCAAGGAGGTCAAATCAGTCCATCCTAAAGGAAATCAACCCTGAGTGCTCTTTGGAAGGACAGATACTGAAGCTGAAGCTGAAATATTTTGGCCACCTAATGCAAAGAGAAAACTCCCTGGAAAATACCCTGTTGCTGGGAAAGATTAAAAGCAAAAGGAGAAGGGGACAGCAGAGGATGAGATGGCTAGATAGCATCAACGATGCAATGAATATGGACTTGAGCACGCTCCGGGAGAGAGCGCAGGACAGGAAAGCCTGGTGTGCTATGGTCCATGGGGTCACGAAGAGTCGGACACAACTGAACGACTGAACAACGAACATCCCATGTCTTGTATTTTAGAATATTTACTCTGGGTCATTCTTATGGTTTCCAGCACCCAATAAGATAATTGGTTCTCCCTTTAAATGCTGTTTAAATCTCTGGGTGGGATAAACCACTCTCTGTCCTACTAGTTCCTCTCTAATTCTACAAAGAAAAGAATGAGGAAAGCCCATGAAAGGGCAACTGATTAAGTGAACTGCTGAATTGTTCTCAAAGGATGACACCTGCCCTGGGAATGGGGCATTAACAGGCCTTGTGAGATTCCTCCAAACCCTCAGTGCAAACTCTTGGCATCAGGGAAAATTCCCCTGTAGAGGCAACCCATCCCAAGATACAGCAGAGTTCACCCTGTGGCTCACCTGGGCACCTGGTCCTTCTGGGTCCCGGCACGTGGCAAAGATCCATGCAGGCCGATTGTGTTGCCCAGCCAGCTGCTTGACCAGCTCCAAGCCAATGCCTCGGTTGGACCCAGTCACCAGGACACTATGTGTGTTCAACCTTTCCATCTTTCTATCCACCCCGATCCTCACAGACTAAGCTCTTTGGTAGGCAAAGCTCAGCTAAATTTAGCTTCCAACTCCTCCGCCCAGGAGGCTTGGCTACAGGGGGGTTGCGACATCTGGGATTGCAGATGCCGCAGGGGTTGCGACATCTGGGATTGCAGATGCTGCATTCCATTCCCCGGAGTGTCAATTGGTGCCAGTGGAAGCCTTTTGCAAAGCTAAATTGCATGGGGTAGAGCCACTTTTCCTCCAGGAGGGAGAGAGAGAGACAGAAGGGGGAGAGAAGTCTGTGGTGGGGGTGGGGTGGGGGAGATGAGTGGGCAAGAGAGATGAAAGGGGTTTTGTTTTGCTTTTTGCCGTGGCAGCTGGTCTTCCTCAGGTATGGTGAGGCAGAGCAGCTTCTGGTGAGGCAGAGGTAGCAAAAGGTGAAGGTAACAGTGGGCAGAGGCAGAGAGGGTTCTGAGCCTTAGGACACAAAACCATTTCTTTAAACCCACATGTTTCTGCTCCGGTAGAAATCCATTTCTCAGAAAGTCAAACTGAGACATGATCATAAAAGGGGGACTGAGCAACACAACACAGAGGACCCACTCCTTTGAACACACACTTGTCTGCTCCAGCAGAAACTCATTTTTCAGAAAAGCAAACTGAGGCCAGTATCTTCATATTCATGAGTGCAAACTGATGGGGAGCGGGGGGGATGAGACTGAGCAATAAAACAAATGCAGAATACATTGCTTTGAACCCACATTTTTTCTGCTCTGGGAGAAACTCATTGCACAGAAGGCAAAGAGAGACTAGTTTAAAATGATGATGATGATAATGATGATGATAATAAATTAGCAAGAGACTAATTCTAGTCTCCAGCCCTCCAGCCCATGCACCAGTTCCTTCAGTCATCCATCCTTCCTTCCTAAGGATACAATTCTGCATTCTTACATGGGAGTCAGCCCCATTGAACTCAGTGGGTCTTACTTCTGGGTATGAAATTGCTCTGCAAATATCCCTCTCTTACACACACACAGCCCTTCACTCCCCCTCACCACACTACAGCAGCTGGAATGGGGGAAGAACTTCTGGGTCTTTAGAGAAAGAAAAAAGGAAGGACAGAGAAAGAGCAGAAACAAGGCAAGAGAGGGAAGCGAAAGGTGAGAAGGCAGAAAAAAGGGGGAGGGATTAAGACAGGCTCCAATACAAGTCTGTAATTCAGAAGATTTATATCCCACCCTTATAGTGTTCAGGGTGGCTAATTCTAACAGCTAAAAACAAATACAAAAATGAAGTTCTATAAATATCATAAACTGAGAATTGGCAAGCGACTCTAATGAGAAAAGGAGTCCAAAATGGGTGGGAGTTTTGAAAAAAGGAAAATCTCAAGGCACAATTACAAACAATTCCAACAAGAAAAAAAGGTGGAAGACAACAGAAGAAGCCAATGAGGCTTCACAAAAAGCTTAGAGATGGTCTGAAAACAAAAAAGTACACATGTAGGAAGCGGAGAGAAGGCCAAGCAACAAAGGAAGAGTACAGGCAGGTAGCACAGAATTGCAGGGATGGCGTCAGGAAGGCTAAAGCTGAGAACGAGCTCAGGTTAGCAAGGGATGCTAAAAGCAACAAAAAGGCTTTCTTCAGTACGTGCATAGTAAAAGGCAGAGGAAAGAAATGGTGGTTCAACTATTTAATAAGGATGGCAAAATGATAACAGTTGACAAGGAAAATGCAGAAGTGCTCAATTCCTACTTTGGCTCAGTCTTCTCCCAAAAGAGTGTCTATGACCCCCCTGGCAAAGACGAAGTACAGGCTGAAGGGGCAGGATTGCAGCCTGAGATCGATAGGCATATGGTCAAGGAACACCTAATTACTTTGAATGAGTTCAAATCTCCAGGGCCAACTGCACCCTAGAGTACTAAAGGAACTGGCAGAAGAACTCTCAGAACCACTGTATTATCTTTGAGAAATCATGGAGGATGGGGGAAGTGCCAGATGACTGGAGGAGGGCTAATGTTGTCCCCATCTTCAAAAATGGTAAAAAGGAGGAACCTGGGAACTACAGACTAGTCAGTCTGACATTAATCCCTGGAAAAATTCTGGAGCAGATTATCAAGCAATCCATCTGTAAGCACCCTGGAAACAATGCAGTGACTACTTGAAGCCAACATGGATTTGTCAAGAACAAATCCTACCAGACGAATCTGATCTCATTTTTTGATCAAGTAACCTCCCTTGTGGACTGTGGGAATGCTGTGTACATAATATACCTCAACTTCAGCAAAGCTTTTGACAAAGTGCCCCATGATATCATGATGAGCAAACTAGCTCAAAGTGGGCTAGATGAAACAACGATCATGTGGATCCACAGTTGGCTACAGAATCGGACGGAAAGAGTGCTGATCAATGGGACCTTCTCAAACTGGGGAGAGGTAACAAGCAGGCTACCGCAGGGCTCAGTCCTGGGCCCAGTGCTCTTCAACATTTTTATTAATTACTTGGAGGTGGAGGTGCAGGGAATGCTGATCAAATTTGTGGATGACACAAAATTGGTCGGGATAGCTAATACTTTGGAAGACAGAAACAAAATTCAAAGTGATCTTGATAGACTGGAGCACTGGGCAGAAAACAACAGAATGAAATTTAATAGGGATACATGCCAAGTTCTGTACCTAGGAAAAAGAAACCAAATGCACAGTTATAAGATGGGGGATATGTGGCTCAACAAGACTACAAGCAAGAAGGATCTTGGAATTGTTGTCGATCACAAGCTGAATATGAGCCAACAATGTGATGAGGCTGCAAAAAAGGCAAATGCTCTTTTGGGCTGCATTCATAGAAGAATAGCTTCCAAATCCCAGAAAGTACTAGTTCCCCTCTACTCAGCACTGGTTAGGCCTCATCTGGAGTATTGTGTCCAGTTCTGGGTGCCACACTTTAAGAAGGATGCAGACAAGCTGGAGAGGGTTCAGAGGAGGGCAACAAAGATGATCAGGGAACTGGAAACAAAGCCCTATGAAGAGAGTCTGAAAGAACTGAGGATGTTTAGCCTTGAGAAGAGAAGACTGAGGGGAGATAGGATAGCGCTCTTCAAGTACTTGAAAGGTTGTCACACAGAAGAAGGCCAGGATCTCTTCTCGATCATGCCAGAGTGCAGGACACAGAGTAATGGGCTCAAGTTACAGGAAACCAGATTCCGGCTGAACATCAGGAAAAACTTTCTGACTGTTAGAGCAATACGACAATGGAACCAATTACCTAGGGAGGTGGTGAGCTCTCCCGCACTAGAGGCATTCAAGATGAGGCTGGACAGCCATCTATCAGGGATGCTCTGACTTGGATTCCTGCGTTGAGCAGGGGGTTGGACTCAATGGCCTTGTAGACCCCTTCCAACCCCACTATTCTATAATTCTATGATTCTATGAGTTCCCTGGTGAAAAGATGAAATCCTGCAATAAGAGGAGCTAGACCATAGCGCCATCTAGTGGCTGTATAATGAAACATATAGAACATTGCAGATAAAGGGGGAAAGGGGTGGTGGTGGAAGGGAAGCCTGTGTAAAGGAAGCCCATCATGATCCTGCATTTAAAATGGAAGCAGAAAGCCCTGGTAAAGTTGCAGGATTTTAGCCTGGTGTAGAAATGCTCACAGAGAAAATGCAAGCAGAACAGGCTAGGAAGCCCTGCACCTAGCACCACCTCTCCATGCACCATGCAGGGAGACATACACTTAAGGTTTAGATCACAGTGTCTTCAGTTTGTGCCCCCCGCCCCATGTTTTCCCACCACTTATTACTAGCAGGAAAAATCCACTATAGAGGAAAAAACAGAATAGCTGCACAATGTCTTTTCCTTGTTAATGTTGGAGCCCTCCATCTGGAAGCACCTAAAGACCAAGAGCTTTTTGGTATGAGACTGTTAATCCACTGAGCTACTTTCCATTTCATCGCAGAATTGAAATCTGAGCTCTACACAAACAGCTTTTCCTTTCCAGTTTTTCCACTAGATAACCACTAGGTGGTGCTGTGCTATGGCAGAAAAGTGCAAATACACAAGTAAGAAAATACCTTCTCTTTCACTTTCAGAAACAATACCCTATTTTCCCTGCTGTAAAAAAAAAAAAAAGGAAAAGTGCTTTTAGAAAGCAGAAGCAAAACTGGAGGATGACAACACCAACTAAAGAAGCCATAAACAAATGTGAGTAAGGAATCATGAGTGCACAATACATGCTTTGATCTGATGTGCACTTGGGATGTCTTGAGAAGGCCTCCTGCCCAGATTATTTTCCCCTTTAGGAGGACAATAAACACATTTTCTCCCTCTCTTTCTCTCCCCCTCATCTCTCTTCTCCCACTTCTCTCCCTCTCTCTTTTTCTTTCCCAGAGGAAAATCATCCCCCACCATATGCAATTACGTTTAGAAATAAAGGTTCCTTTGGCACCAATAGAAAGGGTTGTGTTTTTCTAAGCTTTCTTGCCATGCCGGGAAGGGGAGGCAATTTTCAGAAGCAATTGCCGTACACAGAGAGGAGAGGGTTAGAGCTTCTCTCAGCAGTATGGTGTAGTGGTTAGAGTGTTGGACTGGAACTTGAGAGATCACTGGGGCACTTGGGCCAGTCACTCACTCTCAGACAGACCTACTTCACTGGGCTGTTGTGAAGATAAAATGGAGAGGAGGAGGAGGACCACTATACCATGTAAGCTGCCTTTGGTTCTTTGCAGGAGGAAAAAAGGTGAGATGTAAATGTAATAATAAATCATATACAGAAAGCTGTGACCCCACCCACAATCATGCCCACTTATGGCATCAGTGGAAGTTTTTTCCCCCTAAGCTTGTCATGCGGGGGGGGGATTTCTGAGGGGCTGTAGCATGTGGGAAAGGAATGGTTAAACCTTCCCTCCCTAGCCATAATCCCCCCACCCAGAAAATCACCTCTCCCACATGTCAATTAAACTTAGGAAGAAAAAAAAAAACTTCCATTAACACCAATGGACACTTTGGGCTCTGGGAAATAGATCTGGGACTTTGGAAAAATACATTCTTGGCCAAACCCTCATTACATGGGTCAAGATCTAGCAAAGTTTCTGGGTTTGTAAAGGAGTGGGGCTTTCAGGTGGAGCAAAAAAGCAAACTCAGGTGCCAGGTCTTAAAAGTGTCAAAGTTCGGGTAAGGACCAGATGGAATGGAAAATATTTCAATGAAAGGAAGAGGCAAAAGTTGCTGGTTGAATGGCCCTGTTTCTCTTCCTCCTTCTGCTGTAGCCTCAGAACATAAGAAGAGCCCTGCTGGATCAGACCAAGGGTCCATCTGGTCAAGGATTCTGTCCACACAGTGGCCAACCAGCTGTTGACCAGAAACCCACAAGTAGGACATGAGTGCAACAGCACCCTCCCACCCATGTTCTCCAGCAACTGGTGTACATAGGCTCAGTGCCTTTGGTACTGGAGGGAGCACATAGCCATCAAGACTAGTAGCCATTGATAGCCTTCTCCTCCAGGAATTTGTCTAACCCCCTTCTCAAGCCACCCAAACTGGTGGCCATCACTACATTCTGTGGTAGCGAATTCCATAGTGTGGTATGTGAAGAAATATTTCCTTTTATCTGTTTATGTTTCAAACTCAGATGTTTCAAAAGAACCTTCTTCTGAAATTACTAGAATTACTAGAAAAACTGGATTCCCCATGTGCTGGCATGGCTGGGCTCCCTCACAAGCCTGTCCTTCATGCGAGACTCCCCCCCCCCCAACTTTCCCCCTTAAGCTTGTGTCAGCTTAGTGTCTCTTATCTGGCAGGAGTCCAGTGCCACACACGTTATCACAGCACGACAAGACATAAGCTGCTTTGTTCATTTATTAGCTTAGATTCTTGTGTTTGACAATAGCAGAAGGTCCATAGGTCAGTGGCAGGCAAATGTTTTGCCTGTAAAAGGTCCTCAGTTCAATCCCCAGTTCAAGTAGGGTTGGGAAAGATCCGTTTGAAAACCTGGAGAACTGCTGCCTGTCAATAATGAGCTGAATGGACCAATGGTCTGACCAGGAGTGTTGTAAACATTGGACCCATAAGGCTCGTGCCCCCAGTGTATTCCCCAGGACCCTGGATCTGTTCTCCAGAGACCTGAGTGTTCAATGGTGCCAATGGAAGGGGTTTTTTCTCCCCTTAGCTTAATTGTTATGGGGGGGGGTGATTTTCAAAGGGAATTGCAGCTGCGGGGGGGGGGGGAATGCAACATCTCCCAACACAGAATACTTTTGGATTAGCGCATTGTAAAATTTTTGAAACTCCATTTTAGTGCAAATATGGCCATTCGAGATGGTTGGGGGTGCGAATTGTTCATGCGAATTGCTGTGCGAATTGCTTGTTGAATTCTGTGCGAATTGCTTGTGAAAAAACCTACCAGCCACTTCCTTCTTTTGCATTGTTTTCACCCCCTTGCAAATTAATTGCAATTGAAGTGGACAGGGGGCAAATTAACTGAAGATTTCAAAAAAAAAAAATTAATCTGGGGTGATTTGGATGATAAATTGGCTAGCTTTGACATCTGCAAAATTGAGATAAATCCTAGTAATTATTTCTAAATTTGCATATATAGAAATTAGCATATGGAAATTTTATGCAGATTTGTGCCATGAGGGCCTGGGCCCCAATTTCTTTACATGTCTGACAATATAAGGGGCTTTTTAAAATCTTCCAGTGCTACACAGCTGCCTTTGGAATGATAAAAAAGAAGGGAAATGGAGTGTGTGTGTGGGGGGGGGAATTATTGTGCAGTTCTTAGAAGAACTGCCCAAGAAGAGGCTGGAGAACAATGACTTTTTGTCTAGCTGGAGAGGGGTGTGAAGTCCGAATCAGCTCCCCATCAGTAGCCATGGATGTAGACAGAACACACTGGAGTGGTGGGTTAATGACAGACTTTACTTGAGATAGAACAAGCTTACATCTCAAGATAAGTTGGCTGAGGTCAGCCCCATGGTGAGCATCCCTTGCAGGAGGAAGAAGGAAGAAGAATAGGAGAGTAGAGGGAGGAGACAAGGAAAAAGGCAGAACCCAGAGATCCCCCCCTACCTTACTCAGGTACATGTTAACCCTTCAAGCTCAGGTTAAGTGACTCATGGCCCTAGACCCTCCAACACCCCTTCTCAAAGGCAATGGGTCACTGCACTAATCCCATGCCCATCAGGTGGTGCTGGTGCAATTCCCCTGGCAGAGGCTTTGTCAACACATCTGCCACCATTTCTTCATTCGGGCAATACTTCATTTCAGTCACCTCTTGCTCAACTAAGTCTCTGATCAGGTGATGTCTCACATCAATGTGCTTTGTCCGTGGTCTCAGCTCCTCACTCGATGCCAGCTTTAGGCACCCTTGATTGTCTTCATATAGCACTGTGGTCTCCAGTCCCATGGCAGTGAATAATTGTCTGAGCCAAATCACTTCCTGACATGCAACTGGCTGCTGCTACGTATTCTGCTTCTGGAAGACATGGCCACTATGCCTGCTTCTTACTGGCCAACTGATAGCCCCGCCTTTGTATGTGAACAGGTTACCTGGTGTGGACTTGCAGTCTGACTCATCACCCACCCAGTCTGCATCCATGAGCCCAATCAGCCCTGCATGTGTGCTGCTGGGCAGCTCGAACTTTGTATGCGTGGTACCTCTCAAGTAGCACATCACACGCTTCACTCTGTTCCAGTTGTGCTGAGATGGCTTGGCCACTTTCCTGCTCAGGATGCCCACAGCTGCCGCTATGTCTGGTCTGGTAACTATCACGATGAATAGGAGCTTACCAATGGCCCTCCGATACTGCTGATTATCCAGCAGTGGGACGTCGTCATCACATCTTCAAGTGATATGTGGTCATGGGAGTCTTGACCTCTTCCCCTTCTGCCATTCCGAACTCCAGCAGCATCTCTTTGATCTTTTGTCTCTGACTAAGGAGGAAGCTCCCATCGTCCTTCTTCTTGACCTGTATACTCAAGTAGTACTCTATTGGACCCAGGTCCTTGATTTCAAAGTTCTGCTTCTGTCTGAGCATGATTTCTGTGCCATTGCTTTCCTGCTCATAGCACAGGACCAGATCATCCACATACACTAGTATGTATGTATGCCCACTTGCCCTCCTTCTGCCTGGCATAGAGGCAGGAGTCTGCTTTCCCCTTCGTGTACTAGGACTCCCTTAGTTTTCTCATTCCAGGCCCTGGTGGCCTGCTTAAGTCCATAAATGCTTTTGAGCAGTTTGCACTTCCCTTGCCCCTTCTGGATCTTCAAACCCTGGTGGTTGCATTGTGTACAGGTCTTCCTCTATTTCACAACACAGGAATGCTCTTTTAATGTCTAGATGCCTCACTTGCATCTCCCTGCTGTCTCTAATGGTGGTGTGCTTTACACTGGGGCCAACGTTTCATTGTAGTCCTCCCCATTTTGAGAGTATCCCTTTGCTACTAACCTGGCTTTGTAGTGTTCTACTTCACCGTCTGCGTCGCGCTTCATTTTGAAGGTCCACTTGCAGCCAATTGCCTTGCGATTGGGGGGAAGTTCAGTCAGGGTCCAGGTTGGCGTAATGAGTCCATCTCTTCCTGTGCTGCCTGCTTCCACCTGTCTGCTTCATCCTTGGGCAAGGAGGCAACGTCCTCCCAGCTCTCCGGCTCTTGGATCTGCTGCACTCTGGCTGCAGAGTAATAGTCACCATACCTGGCTGGCAGAACGCCTTTGGAGGCCCTTTCCGACCTCCTGGGTTCCTGCTGCTCTGCTGCGTTCAGCTTGAGCTCCCCGGTGTCACCAGCCTCACTGTCGGGATTAGGTGTGTCGGCTGCCCCCTCGTCTTCCTCGGGCATTGTGGGCTCCCCTCCTCCACTCCCAGGTGTGCTCAGGTTCACCTCACAGTCTCATTGAACTGCACACTTTGGCTGACTATGACGCTGCAGTCTTGGGGAATAAGAATTCTGTAGCCTCTATGGTAGGGACTGTATCCCACCAGGACCCCTTCTATGGCTCTGTCAGCCAGCTTGGTCCTTTTCTGTTCTGGGCTGTGAGCATAGGCCTCACACCCAAACACTCTCAGATGGCCCACCTTCAGCTTGGCTGCATGCCACAGTTCAAAAGGTGTTTTACTAGTGGCCCTGGTTGGCAGCCTGTTCTGTATGTAGGCCACCATAGACACCGCCCCTCCCCAGAATTTGAATGGTAGATTTGCATCTGACAGCATGCTTCTTACTATGTCTAGGAGTGATCTGTTACCCCTCTCAGCCACGCCATTCTGTTCTGGCGAGTAGCTGACTGTGTTTTGGTGCGCAGTGCCTTGGGCCCGGAGATACGCTTCCATCTCTCTTCTGATGTACTCTCCTCCATTGTCAGTACGAATGGCACCCAATATCTTGTGGAATTTGTTCTTGGTTGCTGCAACAAACTCCTTCAACTTGCTCAGTACTTGATCCTTATACTTGATGATGTAGACTGCTGTGAACCTGGAATAATCATCCATGACGGTGAGGAAGTACTTACCCTCTCCAGGGGTTATCACCTCCATCGGCCCACAGAGGTCGGAGTAGATGAGCTCCAGTGGCTCTTTAGCTCTGCTCTCACTTGCCTTGGGCAGTGGGGCTTGTGTGGGCTTGGTCTTGATGCAGCATACACAGCTCATCCTTGACTTGCATGCTAGGATCTGTAAGTCTGCTGTGAGTTCCTTGGCCACCAACTCCTTCATGGCCTCCATGCTTCTGTGCCCCATGCGTCTGTGCCAGAGATGGATGCAACTGTTGTGGGGTGCCTCGTCTGCCCTCTTGGCCTCTTCTCTGCTGCCAGGAATCTCATACATAGAGTTCTTTACCCTGACATTGCCCCACAACCTTCCTTCTCTGGAGATTTGGCATTCATCCCCCTCGAAAAGTAGGACAAATCCATCTGCTATAAGCTTTCTTACTGAGCGCAAGCTGCCCTCCAGGTCTGGCACAAATAAGACATCGTCAGCTTCATTTTCTCACCATGAGTAGGGATGTCAGAGAATTCCACCATGGATCTCAGTGAGGCCGAATGCCAGTGCATTCGGCCCCCTGAACTCCGTGGCGGAACGGCCTGCCACCCCCCCGCCCCCCGTGGATCCCCCCCGGGACAAGACTTACCTGGGGTGGATGTTCTGGATGGCGGCGGCTCCAGTGGCGGCGGTGGCTGGTCTTCCGAACAGCTGCCGCCGCCACCATTTGCAGTCTGTTTCCCCCCCCCCAATTCGTGATAGGCTATGTAAAGATTTACGTAGCCTATCACATCTGGGTTTTTTTTAAAAAAAACAGTGGCTATGGCCACTGCCATTTGCATTCTTTATTTTTGGCCGTCTTAGTCTACGTAAATATTTACGTAGACTAAGACGGTGAAAATAAAGGGGAACGCAAATAGTGCCCACTACACTATTTGTGTTCCCCCTTATTTTCGCCGTCTTAGTTTACATAAATATTTACGTAGACTAAGACGGCCTAAAATAAGGAACACAAATGGCGGCGGCCGTAGCCGCCATTTGCGTAGGGTTTTGTTTTTTTTTAACCCAGACGTGATAGGCTACGTAAGTCTTTACGTAGCCTATCACGGCTGAATACAGGGACGCAAATGGCGGCGGCTACAGCAGCTGCCATTTGCATCCCTGCTAGGCAGCGGCCGGATGTCCGGCTGCTGGCGGAGCTGGCCAGCGGCTCTGCAGAATCCCCGCGGAGCGGAGCCGGCCAACCAGGATTCCAGGGGGAGGCGCTCGAGGATTCCGGGGGGAGGGACGGAGCGCCTCCCCCCGCCCAGCGGAACCCAGCGGAGCCAGGTAAGCAAGGTTTCGTACACCCCTAACCATGAGGTGGTGCTATACAGTCTGTGGTGCCTTCTCCTGTTCCAGCTGCTTTTATCTGTTTCCCATTAGCCGGGTAAACATAACCCTGCTTTTGGTGATCTAGTTCCTTGAAGAACTCTCTCCGGCTAGTCATGTGGCTGCTAGCTTCCAAGTCCAGCACCAAAACTAGGTTGTGCCTCTGAGCTCTGCTTACTTCAAGGCAAATGGATCAGCAGGAATGCAGCTCATAGTTTACTCTGCCCTGCCTTTGTTGCTCTTTTCTCTCTTTGGCTGTTTTCCGGACAGTCTCTCTTGAAATGTGCCCTGGCCCCACACTTGTAGCATTCTTTTGTCTTTGCCTTAAGGGCTTGTTCTGATTCCATCTTTGCCTCTGGCCTAGCCCTTGTCCTCTCACATGAGGCATCAGCCATCTTTTCCATCCTGCGATTCCACTCACTAATCAGCCTGACCTTTACACAGTCCAATTTTAGCTCTGCTTTGGGGCGTGCTTCCAAGGCTGTTATGAGGGGTTCATAGGGGTCATCTGTGCTGCACAAAATGATGGCCACGACATCCTCCTCTGGGGTCTCTGAGCCAACTGCCCGCAGCTCTTCAACAACTTGCAAGAGTGCATTTATGTGGTCTAGCAAGCTGGATCCTTTCTCAAGCCTCATTTTAAACAGCTTCCTCTTCAAGAAGAGCTTTGCAGTTATGCTGGTAGGCTGCTGCACTTTCTGCAGAGCTTCCCACATTTCCTTAGCTGATGTGGAGCAACTGGTCATTTTTGATGGATAGAGCAATTGTTACCCTTGCTTTTCTGTCCCATTTGTCCCAGTCCTGGGGGTTTTCTGTAGAGTGGGCTGATTCCAGAATCTCCCACAAGTCCTCTTTCACTAGCACCATTTCCATCTTCAGCTTCCATATCTGGTAGTTCCCAGTGCCTAGTTTTTCCATGGCTGCATGTATATTTCCTTCAGCCATCATTCCAGCCTCTGAGATTTTTTTTCTCTCTCTTGTCTATCCAATGGGCAGTACTCACAGGTTTCAGGGTGGTTCCTTGCAAAAGCCCTTTTTCTTCTTTCTTGGCTGCTGGGCCCATAACCTGAAATCTGAATCAGTAGGCAGGACACACTCGAGTGGTGGGTTAAGAACAGACTTTACTGGAGATATAACAAACATACATCTCAAGGTAAGTTGGTTGTGGTCAGCCCCATGGTCAGCATCACTTGCAGAAGGAAGAAGGAAGAAGAATAGGAGAGGAGAGGGAGGAGACAAGGAAAAAGGCAGAACCCAGAGTTCCCCTCCCACCTTACTCAGGTACATGTTAACACTTCAAGCTCAGGTTAAGTGACCCATGGCCCTAGTCCCTCTAAAATATACCCTAAATAACTTGAGACCAGGTTGCCATAGGGAGCACCTCCCCACTTATCTCCCTGCCTGATCTCTGCAATCATCAGAGGGAGCACTTCTGAGGGGTGCCCATGCTCTTGGGGTTCACCTCAGGAGCACTTGCAGTGGAGCATTTGGTGCTGCAGCACCCACCCGCCCACCCCCTGGAACGCTCCACCAATTGACATTAGAAAGGCCCCCACTGTTCTGAGGTTCAGACGTCTGCTTAAAACTCATCTCTTTACACAGGCTTTCCCTGAAGCATCACCCAGCCAGCTATGGTTTGTAGCACACCGTAGACTGTGAGCTTTTATTTCTGATGAATCTGTATTGTGGTGTTTTTATAGTTATATTTATTGTTGTGTTTATGCCATTGTATTTGATATTCACCGTGTTGATACCTTTGTGGAAAGTGGTATATAAATGTGCATAATAAATAATAGTCAATTTGAATAATAATACATATAACATATTGGTTGCAGCTCCTCGCTGAATGTGATGTATGGAACGGCCCCAGCACGCCGGCCTCAGAAAGGCAGGACAATCCAAAGCCAGGTCCCGAGAAATGCACAGACGTTGGAGATCTTAGTATGGAAGTTTGTTAGCATGTTTGACCAAAGTTGTCTGGACTTGTGTTGTGTTAAGGATTGTGGGCTGCTCCCTTACTACAAACACACTTTTTTCTCATGCTGCCTTATACTATCTTCTCTTTTTCCCTCCTGCATTCCTTTTGTTAGTGAGATGGCTGACTTGTTGTTCTGCATGGATCATTTGCGTTTTCTCAGTGCAAGATTACAGAAAGGTGACACCCTCTACCCCACCCCCTAAAATGTTGTAACCAAGATCTCTGTGTGAAAAGAACAAGGTGTATAATTGTAAATAAGCCCGTGCTCTCTCCTTCCAAAGGAAACCAAAACCTCTCATTGTTCATGGAAACAGGGAGAATGTAATAATATTCATATTGGTGAAGTTCCTTTCTATACTACCTGTCATCTCATTGAAAAGAATAAATGTTTCTATGTGAATCGGACATATGCTTGAGATGGGGGCAAAAACTGTGCCCTCTCCTGTCCAGATGTGAAAACCCAGGGCAAGAGAAAGGAAGGAAATGTTGGTTTCACCCCTGCTTCCCATTTGTGGCCCGCTAAACCTCTCCTGCCCCTTCATGGATCACTGCCTTGTTGTGGCGAAGGGGCTTGCATAACTCAGTGAAGCCATAAGCTATGCCATACAGGGCCACCCAAGATGGACAGGTCATGGTGGAGAGTTCTGACAAAATGTGATCCACTGGAGAAGGAAATGGCAACCCACTCCAGTATTCTAGCCAAGAAAACCCCATGGAATGTATCTCAAGGCTAAAAGATATGACGCCGGAAGATGAGCCCCTCAGGTCGGAAGGTGTCCAATATACTACTGAGGAAGAGCAGAGGGAATTTCCAAGTAGCACCAGAAAGAGTGAAGCGGCTGGGCCAAAGCCGAAAGGACACTCAGCTGTGGATGTGTCTGGTGGTGAAAAGAAAATCCGATGCTGTAAGGAACAATATTGTCTAGGAACCTGGAATGTCAGATCAATGAATCAAGGTAAGCTGGAGGTGGTCAAACATGAGATGGCAAGATTGAACATCGACATCTTGGGAATCAGCAAACTAAAATGGACAGGCATGGGTGAATTAATTCAGATGACCATTATATCTACTACTGTGGGCAAAAATCCCTTAGAAGAAATGGAGTAGCACTCATAGTCAACAAAAGGGTGGGAAAAGCAGTACTGGGGTACAATCTCAAAAACAATACAATGATCTCAGTATGAATCCAAGGCAAACCATTCAACATCACAGTAATTCAAGTCTATGCCCCAACCACGGAGGCTGAAGAAGCTGAGGCTGATCGGTTCTATGAAGACCTACAACACCTTCTAGAACTAACACCAAAAAAAGATGTCCTCTTCATCATAGGGGATTGGAATGCTAAAGTAGGAAATCAAGAAATCACTGGGATAACAGGCAAGCATGACCTTGGTGTACAAAATGAAGCAGAGTTTTGCCAAGAGAACACGCTGATCATAGCAAACACTCTTTTCCAACAGCACAAGAGGCGACTCTACACATGGACATCACCGGATGGTCAATATGGAAATCAGATTGATTCTGTCCTTTGCAGCCAAAGATGGAGAAGCTCTATACAGTCAGTCAAAACAAGACCTGGAGCTGACTGTGGCTCAGATCATAAGCTTCTTATCACAAAATTTCGGCTTAAATTGAAGAACGTAGGGAAAACCACTAAACCATTCAGGTATGACCTAAATCATATCCCTTATGAATATACAGTGGAGGTGAGGAATAGATTTAAGGGGTTAGACTTGATAGACAGAGTGCCTGAGGAACTATGGACGGAGGTCCGTAACATTGTTCAGGAGGCAGCAACGAAATCCATCCCAAAGAAAAAGAAATGCAAGAAAGCCAAGTGGCTGTCTGATGAGGCTTTACAAGTAGCTGAGCAAAGAAGGGAAGTGAAAAGCAAGGGAGAAAGGGGAAGATATATCCAACTGAATACAGAGTTCCAGAGAATAGCAAGGAGAGACAAGAAGGCCTTCTTAAATGAACAATGCAAAGAAATCAAAGAAAATAATAGAATGGGAAAGATTAGAGATCTCTTCAAGAAAATTGGAGATCTCAACGGAACATTTTGTGCAAAGACGGGCATGATAAAGGACAAAGAAGGCAGGGACCTAACAGAAGCAGAGGAGATTAAGAAGAGGCGGAAAGAATACACAGAAGAACTATACAGGAAGGATCTTAATGTCCCTGATAGCCATGATAGTGCGTTCACTGAACTTGAGCCGGACATCCTTGAGAGTGAAGTCAAGTGGGCCTTAGGAAGCATTAGTAACAACAAAGCTAGCGGAGATGACAGTATTCCAGCTGAGCTATTTAAAATCCTAAAGGATGATGCTGTTAAAGTACCCAACCACCTTACCTGTCTCCTGAGAAATCTGTATGAAGGTCAAGAAGCAACAGTAAGAACCGGACATGGAACAACCGATTGGTTCAAAATTGGGAAAGGAGTACCACAAGGCTGTATATTGTCGCCCTGCTTATTTAATTTATATGCAGAGTACATCATGAGAAACGCCGGGTTGGATGAATCACAGGTCGGAATTAAGATTGCCGGGAGAATTATCAACAACCTCAGATACGCAGACAATACCACCCTAATGGCAGAAAGCGAAGAGGATCTCAAGAGCCTCTTGTTGAGGGTGAAAGTGGAGAGTGCAAAAGCTGGTTTGAAACTCAACATTAAAAAAACGAAGATCATGGCATCTGGCCCCATCACTTCCTGGCATATAGAAGGGGAAGAAATGGAAGCAGTGACAGATTTTATTTTCTTGGGCTCCAAGATCACCGCAGACAGTGACTGTAGCCATGAAATTAAAAGACGCTTGCTCCTTGGGAGGAAAGCTATGGCAAACCTAGACAGCATAGTAAGAAGCAGAGACATCACCTTGACGACAAAGGTCCATATAATCAAAGCTATGGTTTTCCCAGTAGCAACGTATGGCTGTGAGAGCTGGACTATAAGGAAGGCTGAGCGCCGAAGAGTCGATGCTTTCGAACTGTGGTGCTGGAGAAGACTCTTACGAATCCCCTGGACTGTAAGGAGGTCAAATCAGTCCATCCTAAAGGAAATCAACCCTGACTACTTATTGGAAGGACAGATACTGAAGATGAAGTTCAAATATTTTGACCACCTAATGCGAAGAGAAAACTCTCTGGAAAAGACCCTGATGCTGGGAAAGACTGAAGGCAAAAGGAGAAGGGGACAGCAGAGGATGAGATGGCTAGATAGCATCACGGATGCAATGAATATGAACTTGAGCACGCTCCGGGAGATAGCGCAGGACAGGAAGGCCTGGCATGCTATGGTCCATGGGGTCACGAAGAGTCGGACACGACTGAACGACTGAACAACAAACCTCTCCTGTGGATGTCTTGTGTTTTGGTACCAATGGTCAAGTGTATCATTACTACTGTTGCTATTATCAAGCCAGGTCTACCCCCATTCTATTCTCATACCTTTGATTTTCTTTTCCTTCCTAAATGCGCAATACCTAACGCTTAGTTAGGTTTTGTATCTACACTGTCAGGTTTCCCGATCCCCCCAGCACACACGCTCAGGCTATCTGACACTGGATACCCAAATCACTGAGATTTCTTTATTGAAGGAAAGTCCATATGTCCACAGACTCTTTCAGGACCCTGGAATGTAATGATTTGGCCCTGGAAATTTGAAATCTTTCTGTTTTCTACTCTCTGACCCTCCTCTTTAAGAATCCATTCTGCTATTTTAACCCTTCCGTTTCTAAATAGCATTGTCTTCCCATCCATTTATTTTCCTTCCCCCTAAACTGCAGCCAGACAGGGTCCCCAATCACAACTGGGACTGCAACAGGAATGGATGGGGTGTTTAACCCTTTCATCCCTAGAGAGCACCCTGGTTTGCAAAGACCAAAATTAAATTTGAATGTGAAAGTTATCTAACTCTTATTTCTGAGCCTCGCCTCAGATCAGCTTTAACACGGTTAAGGGTGCAGTAGATGAACATGGCAGTATTGGAAGAGCATTTTAGAAAAATACCTTATGCCTCCAGACTTTGCCCTTGTTGTAGAGGCAAAGTAGAGGACCTGCCTCATTACCTGTTTTATCACCTTCTGTTTTCCAAAATTTGTTCCAAGTATTTAGATCCATTTTTTGAGTAAAAGTTCATCTGGTCTGATTCGGAGGGAATAATTTTTTTGTTTATATGGCATAATAAAACAATTCTCCTGTCACTGGCCAACTTTGCCCTTGTATCCCGAAAGTACAGTATAATGTTTTTTGACCTTGCAGAATGTTTAAAAATTTGTAACATATGTTTTATCTGATTTTTGTTATCTATCTGTGTTTTTTGTATGCTTCTTGTAACCACTGGCTGAAACAATGAAAGCTTTATCATCATCACCTTTACTCCCACACCATCGTCCCTACAAAAATCGCCTCCCCGACCACATTTGGGGTTGCGGAAAGTGGGTGTTCCCACCTGGCTACAGGATGTTATTTGGATTCCAGAGGTGTGGAAGTTGCAGCTTGAAGCAGAACAGCAATGACTGGGTGCTGCTAAATCACTCACATCCTGAAGCACACAGAGCCTGCGTGCCAGGGTGGTTACTTTCCACCCCTAGGGCCTGTACCTAGAAAGAGTGAATAGGTGAGTGGCACAAGGCTTGCACTCCCCCACCCATGACAACCAAAAGCGAGTACACAGGCCAGCCAGAATTAACTACAGTGCACAAGGCAGCTGGAAGGAAGAGGGAGTGGTCAGATTACCAGCAGAGCACAGAGCGTTTGATAAAAGGCGCAGTTCACATTGTTTCTAGCAAAGGGCTTATCTGGACGTTCAGGCTAGCAGGCGTCTGGGTGTCTCACCAGGGAAGGGACTTCCCTTCCCAGTTCACAAAGGTGCCACTGCCTTCCTCAGAGAGATGGGCCATGGTGTCCAGGAGGTCTCGCACAGACAAGTCCATTCTCTGAGGGGCCTGGAAAAACAGAACAGAAAAGAGAGTGACAGAAGATGTGTGCTGGGCAAAAATAGAACTGCAAATGGGCAGGATCAGCCAAGAGTACACTGCATGAACTTCTGGTATCAATTTCAACTGCTCAACAGCTGCTCCTCATGTACGGAATTCTCTTCCTCTGTAGGGTTGCCCGGATCAAGCCTGAAGGCCTTTGGAAACCCTGGAATTCGGGTATTTTTGCAACTGGACTCTCAAGGCATCTCTTTTGTTCAGTCGTTCAGTCATGTCCGACTGTTCGTGACCCCATGGACCATAGCACGCCAGGCCTTCCTGTCCTGCGCTCTCTCCTGGAGCATGCTCAAGTTCATATTCAAATCTTGCATTTAAAATGGGGCTTTCTGTTTCTGTTTTAAATGCAGGATCACAATGGACTCCCTTTACATGCGCTTCCTTTCTCCCCTCCCCTTCCCCGCTCCTTCTCCCCATATCTGTGTCTTCCATTATCTTTCATTGATCTTGCTCCTCTTCTTGCCGCTTTTCCTCTTTTGACGGAGGAAACCGAAGGGGAACACAACAGGGTAATCTGATAGCTCGTTATCTGCAATCTAGTTAAAAACAGAACAAAGGGCATTTAGTGCAGGAGACGCCCTGGAGGGACACAGCATCATGTAAAGAGCTTGTAAACTTCCGTGAAGGAACAATATCAATTGCAGGATAAAAGCTCTGTGTGAAGCAGCCGTCAGTATCTGCTGCTGGGGATGAACAGCACTGAGGTAGTCACTGCATACACTGCTTTGGGAATTCCCAGGAGGTTCTGTAAAGCCAGAGTTGGGAATCCTGCCACAGTTCCACACCAAGTTTAACTTTTTAAAAGTTGGCTTAAACACACCTAATGCTGAGTTGGAGTCTGGATAAGTTATGAGACGAAGGGTGCTTCCAGTCAGATCAGGCTTTTATCCAGCAGTTACTCTGCCTCAAACACAGAATTTTACAGGGAGCCCCAAATATGACGTTGTCCGTTTGTAACTCTCCCATATCTTCCCAGCAGTTCTTCCCTCTTTTTTCTTAACAGAAGAAATCCGTTAAGGAGGAAAAGGTGATAGAGCTGCCAGGGGTGGCCCTAAACTATGTGCCAGCAATTGGTGCCCAGGCGAACCATGCAACCAGTGCCCCCACACCAAAACCCCCAGGGCAGATCTAGGCTAAGGCTTCTGGTAAACTGGGAAACATTTTGCCCCTGTTTTCCATCTAATGAAAAGGCAAGCCCCCTCTCCCGTACATCTTCGGCAGGAGAAATATTATCGTTTATAATAAAACGTGGCCTAAATGTTTGTGTGTTTAACTAAGCACTGTATCAGCACAGAGAGTTTGGTAAAAACAGCAAAGGAGATGAGCGCAGACGTGGAAGACGGTCCCCTGGAAGAACGGTCCCGGTTGCATCCTCAGGGCAACATGGCCAATCAGGTACTGCCAGCCCCTAGGCTCAGCTCTCGGAGGGCAAAGGAAGGGGCTGCCCTCTGGGGAGACTCTCACTCCCTGCCTCCAACTGGGAGCAGATGCAAACAGGAGGATATCCTGCATCGCTTGAGGGAGGATTGGGTCCCAAAGGCAAGCAGGCGGCTGGCCCAACTTAGCCCCACCATCCCCAGTGGTTTTCTTGCTCACCTCCACAGCCTCAGTCATATTCCCTCTGTACATGCACAGGAATTGAAATAATGACATCTTCGTTATGCTATTTGTATGTTTTTATTATCTGTATTTTTTTCCCCCTTGAATTTGATGCCCCACTTAACATGGCACCCAAGCGATTGCCTAGTCCGCCTAAGTGGACAGGCTGCTGCTGATGGCTGCATGATGCCTTTTGATTGGTAGCATTTGGAGCCCTTTATAAAAAAAAACACCCTGGATTTCATTGCTGGATCAGACCAAGGGCCTCTCTTAAACCTAAAGCAGGTGTTTATGATATTTATGAAATGTCCAAAAGTGAATTCATGTATTGTTCACTTTGAGCCTCACTTGGATGTTGGTCCAGGTAGTACAATACATTAGATGGAATCTTGGGATGAGATTCCATCATGAATCACCTACCATTTTTCCTCCCATGTCTGTCTGCACCCATCCAGGATGCAAGGAAATGCACAGGTTCTCATCTTCAGCAAATCCTAGCAACCAGCACTGTGTGAGCATGTTCAGAGCAGCCTAGGAGGGAAATATACCAGAACTGGGAAGGTGAATGATGCTCCTCAGTTCTAAAGGATGGCAGCAAGTAAAAAAGAGAGCTGCATAGGACTAAGATATTTTCTTTCTTTGATTTTTAGCGCCATGTATACCAAGCCCTGAACAAGCCTATCTGGATTTGCCTCTAAATACCACTGGTGTGGTTTTGTAACTTTGGACTCAGGATCTAATGGTCTTAGCCCCTGTCCCTTGCCTTTTAGATGATAAATATGCATGACTTCATTTACTTCAAGCTGGGGTAAACACCAGCCTGACTGAGTTTGGCCTTTCTACACATTCTGCTAAATGGGGCCTTAGACTTTTGCCCCAAGTTCCTGCCCTGATGGCACCACTGCTCAATATTATTGCTAATAATAATAACAACAACAGCAACAACTATAATGATGGTGCTGATGATAATGATAATTTAGATACCACTTTCCTTTCAAAGCAGTGAACATACAGTATCATACCACCAAAACAACAACAAACTATAAGAATAGAACTACACAATAAAAAATACTAATCAATGTAAAAATACACACTCTGCTTTGCACTACAGACCAAGGCTAGTTGCGTCACACTTCAGAGAAAGCCTGTGTGAAGAAATGGGTCTTGAGGAGACGTTTAAACGTCCGAACTGTGGGGGCCTGTCTAATGATCGCCGGTGACACATCCCAGAGACATTAAAAGACAAAAGTGCTGAGACATTAAAAGCTCTGCTGGAAGCGCTCCTGAGGCGAATCTCAGGAGCATATGACACCCTCAGGAGTGTGTTCTCTGATGATCGGAAAGACCGGGCAGTCGCATAAGGGGGAGGCAATCCCTAAGATAACCTGGTCCCATTATGTATCTTTGTTTGTATGCATAGATTTCAGAAGCAAACTCAAACTTCTGCCCTGCAAACAATATATGCTTTACAATGTCAAAACCAGGGAAAAAACCAGCATCCTTGTCCTGAAGCAGCTTACACTCTGCCTTTTGAAGCTGGGGAAGACAATGGAGGAAGTGCATGGATGCAGAAGCCAGTGGACTGGGTGGGGGCTTCCAGGCAAGGCTAGGGATGAACCGACTCCCCTCTGTCTGCCCGGCAAGACTCTTGTGTGAGCCTCTGGGTGGCCCAGTGAGTGCCCAGTGAGTGCCCGGAGCATGCCCGCCCCTTTAGCGAGCTGCCATTTTGTGTAAAAACGGCAGCTCAGGGTTTTCCCAAAAAGTAATGTTGCATAAATGGCAGCTGTAAAAATGGACCATTTACACCTGTAACGTTGCGTAAATGGCCCCCCTCTCAGACCCCCGTAATATCCCTAGACAAAGCTTTTATTGTGCAAACTCCATGCCTCATTCATGGAATTTTACAGAGGTCCAGATGACAACATCTTCCACTTGTAATCCCCATGTGTTTTCCCCACCACTGCTTCTTTCCACACACTGCTTCATCCCAGAGTGCAGGACACGGAATAATGGGCTCAAGTGACAGGAAGCCAGATTCCGGCTGAACATCAGGAAAAACTTCCTGACTGTAAGAGCAATATGACAATGGAACCAATTACCTGGGGAGGTGGTGGGCTCTCCCACACTGGAGGCCTTCAAGACGAGGCTGGACAGCCATTTGTCAGGGATGCTCTGACTTGGATTCCTGCATTGAGCAGCGGGTTGGACTCGATGGCCTTGTAGGCCCCTTCCAACCCTACTATTCTATGATTCTAAAATTACTTAAGGAGGAAAAGACAGCATAGCTGCACAGTGCCTTTTGATTGGTAGTGTAATGTGGAGACTTAGAACATCTTAGAAGTACATCTCCCAACAGACCCTGCTGTGACTACGGATGTTAGAAGAATCCATCCAGGGGGGTGAAGTTTGCTGAGCTTTTCAGCAGCTCACCCCCCAGATTCTGGCTCACTTACCCACAAGATAATCTTTATCAAGTTGGCCCAGCTCACAGATTTTCATGTGGTTTTTTACACAAATTTTGGCTGTGATTTGCTTAATTTGAGCAAATTGCAGCTATAATATGCCTAATTTGTGCAAATTGCACCTGCCATGTTAAGTGGGGCGAGCCCCCAAAGGGGGATGGCCATCGCTAGCTGTGATTAGGGATGTGAGAACACATCCCAGCTTGGGTTCTCTGGGCATCCCCCAAGCTGCGCCTGCCAAGCTTTCCCCTTCTCACTGGCCCTCTAGGCTGCAGTCAAGCCCCCCCCCCTCCGCATTCGGTAAGCAGCCCACAACTTACTCGGGCCTGTTCGTCTCTGTCCCGATCGCCATGTTTTTAAAAAACATGGCGATCGACAGCCCTTGCCCACAGACTTATATGCAAAATAGTGCTGTGAAAGGGGTATATGGGTGATCCACAGCGCTTCTTGCGTATAAGTCTATGTGTTCTCCTGGACTTGTCCCTCCTCTTCACCGTTGCAACTTGCTTGCTCACCTGCCTCTTACTTGGGCCCAGACAACGGTGGTGTTGAGGAGGAGGAGCAGTAGATGCCACAGCCTACTGGCTCACTCGCTCTCTGTCTATCAAGCAAGCAAGCGGAAGCAATGGTGACAGAGAGGATGAGGAGTAATAGTAACTGCTGACAATGGTGGTGAGAAGGTAGACTCACTGAGGGGGTGCCCACTGAGTATGCCTTGCCCAAGGACCCTCAAAAATCTGGATCTGGCACGAATGGTGGACCCTTTCCTTGGGTGTGTGCCAACCTTTAAGTGACTGAAAGCTTTCCCTGTTTTAGCTACCCCATAAAATCACCTGTTGTGTCTACCTATGTGTCAGAGTGATTGCTGGAACCCACCAGGGTTAGTACAAAGGTTACTAAGATGGACATGCATTCAGCACTTGCCTTCGGTCCCTGATTAAAACCCACACGCTACTCATTGATAAACGCATTGCAGTAGCGCCAGGAGCCCTCTGTCTCAAAGCACTCCCAAGAATTTTGTTGATGTATTTATTAATAATACAATACTCATATATTGCTTAATATATTAAAATCTCTAAGCTGTTTACATATAAATATTAAAAATCACATTGAAAATACATTACTAAAAACCATTTCAACTGCAGTAACAATAAAAGCAATATAAACAGCAGTAAGATAGACAGGCAAGGCGAGGGAGAAAGGGGCAAACGTGGACTTTATCTGCTCCTTCTTAGCTGCTGTTCTCTTTTATCTCTTTTATCTTTTATATTCTTTTATACTGTTGAACATTTTATACTCTAACATTTTAATATGTGCCTGGGAGGACTATTGGGCAACTCAGGGGGTCGGGGAGGTGCCACTATAACTGTGGTCACGGGCAGGGGGAGGCATGGCGTTGGGGGATTAACAGGCCAGCTGAGGAGAAGAGGGGCTAGACACCTTACAGCTGTCCCCTCTTCTGGTTCTTCCCCCAACCCGATGGTTCCTGGCAGCCTTACCAGTCTGCCCTCGGGTCTGGTGGTGCTGCTGCTGAATGCCAGGTCGGCCCAAAATAAAATCTCCCTCATCCATGATTTGATTGTCGATGAGGGGGCTGACCTGGTACGTATTACTGTTAGATAAAAAGTCCTTGCTTTCGGTTTAGAAGAAAAGAATGCCAGGCAGGCAGCAGTGGATCCAACACTATTTTATTGAACATTTTGCAAAACGGGTGCAGAGCAGTCTGGACCCCGAGACACCTGTGCAAAAGCCCTTTATATCATATCGCTTCTATTGTTCTTACCAGTAACCAATGAAACAGTTAGTACATCGGCTCACTAAGTTAATATCCAATAAACAGTCACTATCAGCTTACCAAGCCGTTAGTCATGAGTGCGTCAGTATGATTCCCTTTTTGCTCCGCCTATATTTTCCCACCACTCGGGCTCTTACGTAACTTGAGACGCCAATGGTTATGGAGTCTCCTTTTTTTCTAACAATTCCCTCCTTTAAGTCTTTATTCACGTCTTAAAGCATTTAAAACGGAGTTTCTTTATCAGCACAATAAAGCAAGAGCATCTGTTTTGACAGAGCGGTTTCAATTAACCGCTGGGATAAGCCTCTAGCGCAGGGGATAATGCAACAACCAAATAACACTAAAACTCCTATCATCACTACAAGCGAAATAAGGATTGAGGCTGCTAGGTGTTTCCATTTTCCAAACCATCTCTCCAACCAGTCAGTCACGGGGTTGTTAATCCCTGAATTCTCGGCTAATTCTTCAGACAAGGCGGTGAGACCCTGCAAAGCCCTTGTTACCGTGCCATCTGGGGCAGTGTTGTTAGGGATGAAGGTGCAACACCGTCCACCTAGCATGACGCAAACCCCTCCTTTTTCTGCTAACATCATATCAAGAACACGCCGATTTTCCCAAGCCATTTGGCTGGTGTCATCTAGCTGCTCAGCCAATCCTTTTACAGCATCTCGAGTATAGTTTATAAACCTCTGTTGATTATAATAAATGTAATTGATCCAATCTACATTTTTGTTAATGGTCACCCACCAAAACAGGGTAGATTCAAATCCTGCAGAAATTTGATTTCTTCCTTTGAACTCATCTGGCACTCCCCTTGGTACTCCTATGGAGTCAATATATATTTGATCATCAAAAGGGGTTACTGATAGTTTCTGCCGGGGTTGGCCAGTCTTCTCTGCTGGATGGTATGCAATTGAAAAGGGGACTGCCAACTGAACTAACCCACAAGCTCCGGACCAATTGGAGGGCAATACCTCATACAACTCTAGGCCACCACAATACCACCAGAGATCAGCTCGTGGGATTGAAAGGGAATTATTCCTAAAGCGGGTAGAATTAACACATCTTACTTTACTTGTCAGGTTCCCTATATGCCCCTCTGTGTCTGCAAGGTTTCGGTGTATGCATCCGGTATGGTTTCTTCTTTGCAGGAAGACTGTGGAAGGTCTGACACGATCCTTTGATTTGAGTGGGGGGTATAATTTATTGAGGGTTTGGCATTCCTCCTCTCCCCATGCATCAGGGTGTTGGAACAAACGGATCACGCAGGTGAGGAGGGAAGGAGTGTCCCATCCCAGTGGAAAGGGCAGCACCTTTGCTACAGATCTCCCTGTGGCACAAACAAAACAGTCAGACTTATTTAAAGACTTGGCTGTATACTTTATCCACTCTAACCACACATTATCAGTTTCCTCTGTTATTGGGATCCCTAACCTGGTTCTCCAGGGACGCCTCTCTTTCTCAGGGATCTGTACCAGAAGTGGTCTGAGGGGTGTTGGTGTGACATTTCGGGGTTTTATCTTAAAGCTGTCAAGCCCAAGTCCTTGAGGTATCACCATCCACGTTAATATTTCTTTAACCAACATTACCAACACCACCCACAATACTTGCTTCATATTACAAGTTTTTTGTAATTCGAACCCGAGCTTTTCCCAGATGTTGTGACTTGTATATTACAGGCGATTGTGGCTCCTGGATGGCTTCTTCGCCTTTGTCCTTGGCAGCTTCCAGAGGGGTGCCAGGGAGCAAAGGACCGTTGCCTGTGTCCTCCTGTTCTTTCCAAGTGACAGAAGGAAGCGAGGGTCGCTTAAATGGCTTTATCCGGCTGCAATGTGTCCATTTACTAGAACCCACAAGCTTTACACACGAGTGGCTGGTTGGTCCCACCAAATAAGGCCCCTCCCACCCTTCCTTTAAAGCTTCTTTATTCCACTTTTTCAGCAACACCTCGTCTCCCGTCTGGAAGAGATGGATAGGTGCATCTAACGGCAGTCTCTGAAACGGAACGGAATAAGCTCGTAGCTGTGAAAGAACAGACTGTAGAGAAGTCAACTGATCCCTTAGCATCTGATCACCCACCTCCCACTTGACTTCCTCCCTCCTTCCGCAGTGTACCCGAGGCGGGAACCCAAACATCAGTTCAAAGGGGGACAATTTTATGTCCTTTCTTGGCATCCTTCGAAGCTTCGTTAAAGCTATTGGCAGAGCCTCAACCCAAGTGAGCTTCACCCCTCGTTGGAGTTTGGTTAAAGTCTCCTTGAGGCTCCGATTGATTCTTTCAACCTGTCCACTTGCCTGGGGCCTCCAGGGGCAATGTAAATGCCACTCTACTCCCAGAGCTTGTGCCAGCCCCCGTGTAATAACTGAGGTGAAATGTGAGCCCTGATCGGACTCTATAACTTCGGGCAGGGAGAACCGGGGCACCACCTCCTGTAACAATTTAGCAACAACAGTTTTAGCTTGGCAGTTCCTACATGGAAACGCCTCTACCCACCCTGTCATTTGACATACTATTACAAGCAAATACCTGTAACCCCTACATGGTGGCATCTCAGCAAAATCAATCTGCGCCCTCTGGAAAGGATAGTAGGCCCATGGTCGCCCTCCTTTTGGAGGAGGGGGTGCCCTGGGAGGGTTGGTTTTCTGGCAGACTTCACAGGTTGCGGCTAGTCGGTGGGCGCATACAGTTAAGCCAGGGGAGACAAACAGCCTCTTGCAATAGTCGATCATGGCTGATGCTCCAGGGTGTCCAAGAGAATGGTGAACTTGCTCTAGAACAACCCTCTGCAGGGTCTGTGGAAGAAGCAGTCTTCCATCTGTCATCTGGATCCATCCGTCATCGCAGGGACTTATTCCGTGTTCTTGTGCCACCCGTAACTCAGCAGGGGAGTATGTGGGGCGCTCTTTTCTTTTGAAGAATGAGGAATGTTCCTTGGATTCCCTCTCTGGCTGCTCTTTTTGCGGCCTCATCTGCCTTCTGGTTTCCCTGTCTCCATTTTTCCTCTTTTTCTTTCCCATGGGCTCGGACATGGACAACAGCTACTTGTGAGGGTAGCTGGAGGGCATCCAGAAGATCCACTATTAGGCCGCCATTAGCCACTGGAGATCCGTTTGCTGTAAGGAATCCCCTCTCTTTCCACAGTTGCCCATGAGGATGCACAACGGCGAAGGCATTTTTGCTATCGGTATAAATATTTACTCGCTTTCCCTTGCTGGCTTGCAGGGCTCTTGTCAGGGCTACCAGTTCAGCGGATTGGGCGGAGAAATGAGGAGGCAGCCTTTCCTCACGCACACTCTCCTCTAGAGTAACGACAGCCGCGCCTGTGTAGCGCCTTCCATCCAGCATATAGCTAGATCCATCTACAAACAGATCTCTGGCTCCCTCTATTGGTTCATCCTCAAGGTCCGGTCGGCCTTTGGTGTCTAGGTCTAATACTTCAAGGCAGTCATGATCTGGGAGTCCTGATCCGTTTGTGCCCAGTAATGTTGGCAGTAGTGTGGCGATATTAAAGCTAGAGCAAGCCTTAAAAGTGAGGTTTTCGTTTGTTAGTAAACCTATTTCATATCGGGAATGCCGGGCTGGGTTGAGAAATTTGCTTCCTCCTCCTGATCCCAAAATTTGTGGCACTCCATGCGGCACCCAATTTCAATGGGTCCTCCCATTGTCATTTTCTCCGCTTCAGCACAAACCAGAGCCGTTGCCGCTACTGCCCTCAGGCAACTTGGCCATCCTCGTGCTACGACATCTAGGACCTTGGAGTAATATCCCACTGGTCTCCAAGAGGGCCCTTTTCGCTGGCAAAGCACTCCCGAAGCTATGCCCTTATTTTCATGCACATAAAGTCTAAATGGCCGGCTGGGATTTGGTATGGCTAGAGCAGGTGGTGACACAAGAGCAGCTTTAAGACTGAGAAAAGACTTATTCATTTCCTTAGTCCATTTCCATTTATCCAGTCTATCTTTCTGCAGCGCCTCATACAGCGGCCGCGCTGTCTCCCCATAGTTTGCTATCCATAGTCGGCAGAATCCGGTCAGCCCCAGGTAGGCCCTCAATTCGCGGGGGGACTTAGGGACAGGAGTGTCACGGATGACTTCAACTCTTTCTTGCCCTAGGCTCCGAGTCCCTTTAGTTATGTGGTAGCCTAGGAATTTTACAGTTGGTTGGGCCAACTGTACTTTTTCTTTTGACACTTTATACCCCCCCCCCGCTAGATAGTTGAGGAGGGAAACCGTCCCACTCAGGCATGCATTCTTGGCCTTGGCTGAAATCAGGAGGTCGTCACAGTACTGGAGGAGATGCACCTCTGAGTGCTGCTGGACCCAGGGTTCGAGATCCTTTTGGAGCTGCTGGCCAAAGACCACCGGTGAGAGATTCAGCCCCTGAGGGATGACTGTCCATGCTAATTGAACTTTTGACCCCCCCCCTGGGCTTTCCCATTCAAAGGTGAACAAAGGCCTTGAATCAGGGTGGAGGGGGATGCTGAAAAAGGCGTCTTTTAGGTCTATGACAGTGAACCAGGCGTGCTCTTCCGGAATTCCTACAAGGAGGGTGTGTGGGTTGGGGACCACAGGATGGGGGGCCTCGATCTGCTGATTAATGAGCCGGAGGTCTTGCACTAAGCGAAAGCCCTTGCCCCCCTCCCCTTTTTGGCACAGCGATGATGGGCGTGTTATAGGGGGACATTATCTCAATGAGCCGGCCTTCTTCTCGGAGCTTTGTTATTACTGGTTGTAGGCCCTCCTTTCCTTGGCGGGAAAGGGGATACTGTTTCACATGAACAGGCCTTGCTCCCTCCTTGAGGGGAATTTTGTATGGTGCTGCCGACTTGGCACGAGAGGCCCCTCCAATCCCGGCCCAAGCTAGAGGATTGACTCTGTTTTCTATTAAGCTCCAGTCCTCGGTGGCCTCTGGGGTGGATTCTTCTGCAACCTTCAAAAGGGCCATTTGGTAGTTACTACTCTGCTGTTTAGGGAGCCGTATCTCCATCCTTCCGTCAGGAGTAAAAGCAATCTCAATTTGGAGTTTAGTCAATAAGTCCCTCCCTAGCAATGCCACCGGACAGGAGGGGGTACAGACAAATGCATGTTCTAGGTGTGTTTTCCCAACCTTGGTGAACAGGGGACGAGAGAGGGGCACTTGGGTTGCCCTTCCCTCGACCCCCATTATGGTGGTGAACCCCCCACCTCCCGTTGGGGGCTCACTGAGGGGGAGGACGGACAGGGCGGCCCCTGTGTCCACAAGGGCTTTGTAGGAGCGGCCCCCAACCTTTATTTTGACCATGGGGTCCCGTCTTGCCTCAGAGACGGCTAAGAGGGGGCCGGGCCCCGGTCTGTCCTAATCTCTTTCCTGTTCATACAGAACTCTCTGCGCTTCTCCCGTATTTTCCCCTCTCTCTTTCTGCTTCAAAGCCTCACAGTCACGCTTCCAGTGCCCCATTTTCTTACAAAAGGCACATTGATCTTTCCCCAGGGGAGATCCTTTCCTTCCCCCTTTCCTCCCCTTCCTAGCTCCCTCCTTGTCAGGTTTAAGAACCGCAGCAAGGAGCTTGGCCTGCCTCTTGTCTTTTTCTTTTCCTTCTTCTTCTTCTCGCCTCTCATAAACCTTTTGAGCTACTTCAACTAAAACTCCTAGGTCAGCTGCCAACCCTCCTTCAACTTTTTGCAACTTCTTTCTGATGTCCTGGCAGCTATTTCCCACGAACTGAGTCGTGAGGATCCTTAAATTATTTGGATCATTCAAGTCAATGTCAGTATATTTAGCGAAGGCTTCCCTCAGCCTTTGGAGGAACACAGCAGGAGGTTCGTTTTTGTCTTGCTTTAGAGTCAGGACTTTTTGCAAATTGGGGGCCCTTCTCGCGGCTTGCTTCATGCCTGCTAAAATGAGTTGAAAATAGTCAGCATGTAAGCGTCTATGTGCCGCTGTGGCCACCCCCCAATTGGGTCGCCCTGTGGGCAGAACCTCCACCGTCTCCTCCTCAGTTGCCTGGGGATTTTCCTCCCTATACTTGGCTCGTGCCCCCGCAAGGATGGTTGGCTTTTGGCTGAGAAAACAGGTGTTCAGTAGCATTTGTGTATCGTCCCATGTGGGGTTGTGAGTAAGCCTCACATTCTCCATCAGAGACAGGAGTGGCCCGGGATCCTCTTCAAAGGAGGGGTTAAATTGTTTCCAATTATACAAATCAGATGTTGTGAATAGGACATAAACAAACATCGTCCCTTGAGGATGTTGGGCGGTAGGGTCGGGGACTTCTCTGATGGGGAAGGTGAACTTCACCGGTGGTTGGGGGTCCTTTCGCAGGTTGTAGTTAGGTCCCCCTTTTGCCTCTCTCTGTAGGACCTCCAATCTTTCCTCTAGGGAATATAGACGATCTTGGAGAGTGTCCTGGCGTTCAACTAGAGGGGTGGGGTCCTCTGGTACTATTTCATGAGAGGGGTCCTTCTCGGGGGCATCTAACCGCTGGGCGGGCCCCTCAGGAGAGGGTGGTGGTTGCAACGAGCGCCCTGCGACGGCTGTCCCGTAGGGAGGAAGAAGCAGTAGGTCCTCCGGTGCCGTGGCCACAACCCTGGGTGGTCCTTCTTTTGGTGGTTTCCTTTTGACCACCATGGGAAGGGCAAGGGACATGCATTTAACAACCCACGGAGCAGGCCTGCCGCCAAGGGGCACACAAGTTGCCCACGAATCAATATAAGGGAACTGGTCCCAACTTCCCCTCTGTGCTACTATTGTTCGCACATCAGATACCAAGGTTGGGTCAAAAGACCCCTCGGGTGGCCATTTGGGTTCTAATATTGGCCATTCCCGGGTGCAAAAAAAGACAAGACGATCCTTTGTCATCTTAGTTCCATAATCCTGCTTAAAATGTGACCAATTGCGCAAACAACACTCCAAGGGCGTATGGGACTTCTTCGCAGACATAGATTGGGACCCGCCCATGACGGTGGGAATTTCAGTCAGCAATTCTTGCGCTTCGCCCTCCTCTGACCTAGCCCGTCTCCGGGGTAAGGAAATGCAGATCGGGGCTCCTCACTCGCTTCGCCCGTAGGCGTCTCACACAATCACAAACATACCACCGTCCCGCGTTTATCCCCTAATGTAAGCTGTTTCACTTACCCCAAAAGCCTCTTCTGTCCCGCCCGCAGCTGCGTCCAGCTGCTTATTGATCCACTGCCGGTGCCTAAAAGGAGTGATCACGTCTCCCTCTTCCTCTGGCGTTGGTCCCCAGGTGCTTCTGCCGCCACCGTCGTGAGGAGAAGGCAGTATAAAACAACCGCCTGTGGCCACTTCTCCTCCGCGGCCCCTCGGCTCAGCGCGAAGGGGACGCGCCCCGAAGCAGGATCCGAGTCACGGCACCAAATTGTTAGATAAAAAGTCCTTGCTTTCGGTTTAGAAGAAAAGAATGCCAGGCAGGCAGCAGTGGATCCAACACTATTTTATTGAACGTTTTGCAAAACGGGTGCAGAGCAGTCTGGACCCCGAGACACGTGTGCAAAAGCCCTTTATATCATATTGCTTCTATTGTTCTTACCAGTAACCAATGAAACAGTTAGTACATCGGCTCACTAAGTTAATATCCAATAAACAGTCACTATCAGCTTACCAAGCCGTTAGTCATGAGTGCGTCAGTATGATTCCCTTTTTGCTCCGCCTATATTTTCCCGCCACTCGGGCTCTTACGTAACTTGAGACGCCAATGGTTATGGAGTCTCCTTTTTTTTCTAACATTACTGGGACCTGGGTGGGGGAACTGGGAGGGGTCACTCTCTCCCACCTGTGCCCTCTTGGGTACTCGGTGCAGCACTAACACTGACTTGAGGGTCAGGGAGGGGGGGTTGCCATGGTCTATAGGAATTCAATCTCCCTCTCCAGGCTTCCTGCTAATTCGAGTGCAGATTTTGAGTATTTGTACCTTGTGTTGGGTACCCGGGACAGATTACGGATTCTGTTGGTGTACCCCCCACCCCGCTGCCCATCAGACTCCCTGCCTGAGCTGACGGAGGTGGTCTCGGACTTGGTGTTGAGGACCCCTAGGATGATGGTCCTGGGGGATCTCAACTTCCATGCCGAGGCCGCTGTATCCGGGGCGGCTCAGGACTTCATGGTCGCCATGACAACCATGGGGCTGTCCCAATATGTTATCGGCCCAATGCATATAAAAGGACACAAGCTTGATCTGGTTTTCTCGACTGGGCAGGAGGATGGTGATCTGAAAGTGGAGGAATTAACATCTGTCCCTTTGTCATGGATAGATCACTTCCTGCTGAGGTTTAGACTCCTGGCAGCCTTCCCCCTCTGCAAGGGTGTGGGACCTATTAAAATGGTCCGCCCCCGGAGATTAATGGATTCTGATGGATTCCAGAGGGCTCTGGGGGATTTTCCTGCTGGTATGGCTGGTGCTCCTGTCGAAGCCCAGGTCGCTCTGTGGAATGCAGAGATGACTCGAGCGGTTGACACGATCGCGCCCAAGCGCCCTCTCCCTCTGAGCAGAGCCCGGCCAGCTCCTTGGTATACACCTGAGCTGAGGGCAATGAAGCAAGAGGGGAGATGGCTAGAACGCAGGTGGAGGAAAACTCGTGCTGAGTCTGACTGAACACAGGTAAGAGCCCACTATCAAGCCTACTCTGTGGCGGTGAGGGTGGCAAAGAGACAGTTCTTTTCCACCAACATTGCTATCAGGGTGGACACTGAGCCCATAGAATCCCAGAGTAGGTCTGATTCTGAGGAAGAGCAGTCGCTCCTGGGAGAGGAGCGCGCTCCTCTTTCCCAGGGCCAACAGCTGACGGAGATTCCTCCCACCAGCATTCCTAGCTTAGATAGCAGTCCAGGGAGTGACAGAGCGCGGATAGCAGACTTGGTGGACGCGCGATGCCGACGCAGAGAGCGGCGCCAAATGGAGGGCGCAGAAAGGAGGCGTAGTGCCCGGTTGGCGCGCAAACAACAGCTGCGCCCAGAGGATCCAAGGGAAAAGGGGAGGGACTCTCCCTAGTCCTTAAGTTCAGGGGTCTGCCAGTAATTCCCTTTCAAACAGGGACCAACTGTTCCAACTTAGGGCATAGGTACTGTGCTGCTCAGATCTAGTTGCAAACAGTAGAGTTGTTAAGTTGTAAAAGAAGAATAAAGCTTTGAAAGGAATCCTTTTGTCTGTGTCTGGACTTGGCTACTGGATTAGACTGAGAGAGGCCTCCAAGGAGCCCTTGACACCTTGGTCCCCGTTCCTCTTTTTTTTTTCTCTCTCCTCTCTCTCTCTCTCTCTCTTCTCCTATTGCCTTATGGAGGGTGCCGGAGACCCAGCAGTGCAAGCTCTGGTGCAAGAGAACCAGATGCTCCATGATCAGATGGCTCAACTGAAGGCTACAGTGCAAAATCTACAGGCTGTGGTTCAACCCCCCCCCCACCTCCGATTCCCCCATGCCGCAAGTGCCCGGTGGCATTGCCAGAGAGGTTTTCTGGTGAGAAAGGACTTTTTCAGATTTTCAGGGCCCAGTCAGAGCTGTACATGTGTCTTAGGCCTGAGGATTTCCAGACGGAACATCTGTGTGGGTTTCATCATTAACCTACTGTCAGGCATGGCAGCTAAATGGGCTTCGGGGCTCCTGCTCGCTAATGACCCCCTGCTCGGGGACTATCAAGGTTTCATGACAGCCATGGCACGTTTTTTCGGTGACCCCCTGCACACGCAGACGGCTTCTTGGGAGATTCGCCGCCTCCGGCAGGGCAAGAACTCAGTTTCCAGCTACGCGACAACCTTTCGTTTGCTGATGCAGGATTTACAGTGGAATGATGCTGCGCTAGTGGCTCAGTTTTTGGATGGTTTGAACGACGAGATCTTGGATGAGTTGGTGCGCACGCCCAGCCCGCCTACTTTGGAGGAGCTCATCCAGACCTGCCTTCAGATAGATAGTCGGCTGGAGGGGCGCCGGCAGACCCAGCGGGGCGCCGGGGGCCAGGATTTCCCTCCTCCCATTCCCCCACGTTTCCTGCCTCCTCCCCCACCCCCCGCTCCGGCACTGGGGGTGGAGGAGACCCCGATGCAGCTGGGAGCTACCTGAGCCTCGCTGCCGCCAGAGGAGTTTGAGCGCCGGCATGCTGAGCGCCGATGTTTTCGATGTGGAAAGCTAGGGCATTTCGCCAAGACCTGCTGAGTGAAATCCACAGCTCCGCTGCCTCCTCCTCCTCTCCTTCCCCCTCCTCCTCCTCCTCGTCCCCAGGCCTGACTAGACTGCCCCCCAAGCTTGTTGGGGGCCTCCAGTGTGGGGGTCAGTTCCCCACCGGGTGGGTGCCTTCCCCAACCCCCCCACCCTCCCATCTGCTGTTGCATGTTCACCTCCGCTCCTCCCAGTGGGGTGGGGTGGGGTGGAGGCCCTAGCTTTAGTGGACTCGGGGTCTACGACCAGTTTCATGGATGAGACCTTCGCCCTCTTCCACAAGATTTCTACCCTGCCCCTTCCTGCCCCCTTGGCAGTGGAGACCATTGATGGGCATCCTCTCTCTTCGGGCGCGGTGACCCGTATTACAGTTCCGCTCACTCTGTGCCCCCAGTCCCACGTTGAGCAGATTCAGTTTCACTTAGCCAAGGTTCCCTTATACCCAATCGTGCTGGGTATTTCCTGGCTCTCTAAGCACAACCCTCAGATTTCTTGGGGGCTTCAGCAAGTGGAGTTTGCGTCTCCCAACTGCCGGGAGCATTGCCTCCCAGAGGAGGCGCCAGTCCCAGCCCAGGCCTTAACCCTTTCCTCCCCCTCCTTGTCTGCTTATGGCAGTCCTTCAGCTACCATCATCCTCCCAGAGAAGTATGAAGCTTTTCGGGATGTGTTTGACAAGAAGGAGGCTGACCGGCTTCCCCCCCACCGCCCTTTTGACTGTGCCATTAACCTCATTCTGGGGGTGACCATCCCCGCTGGCCAGCTGTATCCAATGTCGGAGCCGGAACTTTGAGCTCTGCGGGAGTTTTTGGACACAAATCTCAAATGCGGTTTCATTTGTCCCTCCTCCTCCCCTGCCTGTGCTCCTACCTTCTTTGTGGCCAAGAGATCTGGAGAGCGCCGCCCAGTGCACGACTTCAGAAATCTAAATTCCATTTCCATCCCTGACAAGTACCCCCTCCCCCTGATCCCTGAGATGCTGGAGCACCTGGGGCGAGCCAAGATTTTCACAAAGTTGGACCTGCGTAACGCATACAATCTCATTCACATCCGGGAGGGGGATGAGTGGAAGACCTGTTTCAGGACCCGGTACGGAGCATATGAATACCTAGTAATGCCTTTTGGGCTCACCTGCACCCCCCCCCCACTTTTTCGCATTTTATGAATGCCATCTTCAGGGACTATTTGGACACTTTCCTCATTGTTTATCTCGATGATTTACTTATATTTTCTGAGGACTCCGATGCCCATCAGCTTCATGTTTCTGCTGTCCTCCAGTGCCTCCACAAGAACCATCTTTATGCCAAGCTGGAGAAATGTGCGTTTGACCTAACCTCTTTGGACTTTCTTAGCTACATTATTTCGCCTGACGGTATCAGGATGGATCCTGCAAAGGTCCAGGCTGTCCTCTCCTGGCAGGCTCCATCCACCAAGAAGGACTTGCAACGTTTTCTGGGTTTTGCTAATTTTTACAGAAAGTTCCTGCCCAGTTTTGCTCGGCTCACTTCTCCTCTCACGGACCTCCTTAAGGGCAAGAAATCTCCTTTTCATTGGACGGCATCTGCCCAACAGGCTTTCAAGGAACTTAGGAAGCTTTTCAGTTCTGAGCCGATCCTGTTACATCCCGATCCGAGGAAGCCTTTTGTAGTGCAAACTGATGCCTCTGACTTCGCGGTGGGGGCGGTGCTCTTTCAGGCAGATCGGGAGGGCAGCAGGCTACAACTCTGCACCTACCACTCCACGAAACTGACCATGTCTGAGAGGAATTATACCATCTGGGAGAAGGAACTGTTGGCCATCAAGTCCGCTTTGGAGACCTGGAGTCATCTCCTGGAGGGGGCCCAGCACCCAGTCGAAGTTAGAACCGACCATTGCAACCTCGAACATCTTCAGACAGCCCGTGCCTTAAACCAGCGGCAGATTAGGTGGTCGCTTTTTTTTTCTCGGTTCCACCTTAAGATTTGCCATGTGAAGGCCTCAGACAACCTACAAGCGGATGCTCTTTCTCGTAAGCCTGACCTCCAGCCAGGGAGTGAGGAAAATTCCCCCCCCCTCTCTGATTCTTCCCCCCCAAGGCCTGGCGGCAGCTGCGGTGCCTCATTCTTGGGATGAGCTCCTTCTCTCTGCACAGGCTCAGGATGCTTTTGTTCGCACAAAGGTGGAGGAATTGGGGCTAGCCTCTGCCCCCCCCACTCTACCCCCTTCTCTTTGCGAGGTGGCCTGCTTTACCATTCCGGACGGGTCTATGTGCCTTCTAGACCCCTCCGTGAAAAGATCCTCCATCAGTGCCACGACTCCCCCACAGCTGGGCTATTTGGCGTCGCCAAGACCTTGCATGGAGTGACAAAGGATTTTTGGTGGCCTCGTGTGTGTCAGGACGTCAAGTCCTATGTCGCCTCCTGCCAGTGGGCAAAGGCCCCCTCAGGCAAGCCCACAGGCTTGCTTCACCCCCTGCCTACCCCCTCAAGACCTTGGAAACTGCTCTCCCTTGACTTCATCACTGACTTGCCTCGCTCACACGGTAAGACCACTATTCTGGTGGTGGTGGATTTGTTTTCTAAGATGGCCCATTTCATCCCCTGCTCTGGGTTGCCCACAGCCAGGGAGATGGCAGAGCTGTTCGTGGCACATGTTTTCCGCCTCCACGGATGGCCCGAGGGTCTCATTTCCGATAGGGGGGCCCAATTCACTGCCCATTTCTGGAGGGAGCTACTGGTGTTGCTCCATGTGACGCTCCGTCTTTCCTCCGCCCACCATCCACAGACAGACGATCAGACCGAGCGCACCAATGCGACTGTGGAGCAATATCTGCGCTGTTATGTAAATTACCAGCAGGATGACTGGTTTTCCTTGCTGCCTCTCACAGAATTTGCTTATAACAATACCTGCCATGCTTCCACCCACCAAACTCCATTTTTTGCCAATTTTGGTTACCACCCCAAGGCCTTCCCGTCCACCCTAGCTCCCTCTTCAGTGCCAGCAGCCCAGGACTTTTTAGAGGAGTTGCGAGCGGTACACCACCTCTTACGGGACTCCCTCAAGCAAGCCAAGACAGCCTACAAGGCCTCTGCAGACCGGCGGCGCCAGCCAGGTCCGTCTCTGCAACTGGGGGACTGGGTTTGGTTGTCCACCCAATACCTCCCCTCTCACTCGCCCGCAAGGAAGCTCGCGCCTCGCCGCATGGGGCCTTTCCAGATTACAGCCCTGATTAACCCTGTTGCTTTTCACCTGGCTCTCCCACCCTCCATGAAGATCCATCCCGTTTTTCATCGGTCCTTGCTGTCCCCCCTGGTTTCGGGCGACCCTCATCGCTCAGTCGGCTCCCCCCCACCGCCAGTGCTGGTGGAGGAGGAGGAGGAGTTTGAGGTCACGGAGATTCTGGACTCCTGCCTTTCTCGTGGCCGCTTGCAATATCTGGTGGACTGGAAGGGGTACGGGCCTGATGAGCAATCCTGGGAACCTGCGGAAAATGTGCATGCTCCGTTGCTGCTGAGGCGCTTCCACCAGCTGTACCCCCACAAGCCCGGGGCCCCAGGGGAGGAGCATGAGGGGGGGCCTCATGGGAGCGGGGATGATGTCAGGGTGGACACTGAGCCCATAGAATCCCAGAGTAGGTCTGATTCTGAGGAAGAGCAGTCGCTCCTGGGAGAGGAGCGCACTCCTCTTTCCCAGGGCCAACAGCTGACGGAGATTCCTCCCACCAGCATTCCTAGATTAGAAAGCAGTCCAGGGAGTGACAGAGCGCAGATAGCAGACTTGGTGGACGTGCGACACCGACGCAGAGAGCGGCGCCAAATGGAGGGCGCAGAAAGGAGGCGTAGTGCCCGGATGGCGCGGATACAACGGCTGCGCCCGGAGGATCCAAGGGAAAAGGGGAGGGACTCTCCCTAGTCCTTAAGTTCAGGGGTCTGCCAGTAATTCCCTTTCAAACGGGGACCAACTGTTCCAACTTAGGGCATAGGTACTGTGCTGCTCAGATCTAGTTGCAAACAGTAGAGTTGTTAAGTTGTAAAAGAAGAATAAATCTTTGAAAGGAATCCCTTTGTCTGTGTCTGGACTTAGCTACTGGATTAGACTGAGAGAGGCCTCCAAGGAGCCCTTGACAATTGCATCTTCTCAGTGTCGATTTTCTGAGTGGTTTGCGGCCTGTTACATTCTGGGCCAGGGAGAGAGATGGTGGAACCCTTGGTGGCACGCTGTGACGAGTTTGCACAGCACTTTGAAGATAAAGTTGCACAGATTCATCATGAATTGGACACCACCATTAATGCAGTTCCATTGGTAGAGGCGTTCAGAGCACCGTCTGGTCCAGTTTTATTGGATGAGTTTCAGTTACTGAGGCCTGAGGATGCGGACAAGGTGCTTGGCCAAGTCCAATTGACCACTTGTGTGCTTGACCCTTGCCCTCATGGCTTATTAAATCAAACAAGGAGGGGATGTCCGGCTGGGTCCAGGAGGTTGTAAATTCCTCCTTGAGAGAGGGAGTGGTGCCTGCCGCTTTAAAAGAGGCAGTAATTAGACCACTCCTGAAAAAGCCTACCCTGGACCCAGAGGATATATAATATAATAACAATTATAGGCCAGTGTCCAACATCTCCTTCCTGGGCAAGGTGCTTGAGCGGGTGGTTGCAGGACAGCTCCAGGCACTGTTGAATGAAACGGATTATCTAGATCCATTTCAATCAGGCTTCAGGCCTGGTTTTGGAATGGAAACTGCCTTGGTCGCCCTGTGGGATGACCTCTGCTGGGAGAGGGACAGGGGGAGTGCGACCCTGTTGATTCTCCTGGACCTCTCAGCGGCTTTCAGTACCATCAACCATGGTATCCTTCTGGATAGGTTGTCTAGGTTGGGAGTTGGAGGCACTGCACTACAGTGGTTCCACTCCTACTTGGATGGCCGATTCCAGAAGGTGGTGCTGGGGGATTATTGCTCTGTGCCATGGCAATTGTGCCATGGGGTTCCACAGGGCTCTATTTTATCCCCCATGCTGTTTAACATCTACATGAAACCGCTGGGGGAGGTTATCTGGAGGTGTGGGCTGAGGTGCCATCAATATGCAGATGACACCCAGCTCTACCTCTCTTTCTCATCAAAACCAGGTGAGGCAGTGGCTGTTCTGAATCAGTGCCTGGGCACAGTAATGGACTGGATGAGGGCCAAGAAACTGAAACTCAATCCAGACAAGACGGAGGTACTGTTAGTGGGTGGTTCGTCTGCCTGGCTAGGTGATATTCAACCTGTTCTGGAGGGGGTTGCACTCCCCCTAAAGGATCAGGTTCGTAGTTTGGGGGTGCTCTTGGATCCAGAACTGTCACTTGAGGCACAGGTGAACTCAGTGGCACGGAGCACTTTTTATCAGCTTAGACTGGTATACCAACTACGCCCTTATCTGGACAGAGATAGCCTAGCTACAGTTATCCATGCTCTGATAACTTCTCGTCTGGATTACTGCAATGCGTTATACATGGGGCTGCCTTTGAAAACGGTCCGGAAACTTCAGCTGGTCCAAAATAGGGCAGCAAGATTGTTAACAGGGACTGGCCTGCGAGCTCATATTACGCCAGTACTTTTCCAGCTGCACTGGCTGCCAGTCCATTTCCGGGCCCGATTCAAAGTGCTGGTGTTAACATTCAAAGCCCTTAACGGCTTGGGGCCAGGTTACCTGAAGGATCGCCTCCTCCCATATGTGCCTGCCCGGACCTTAAGATCATCGTCAGCGGCCCTTCTCCGTGAGCCCCTGCCAAAGGAAGTGAGGCGGGAGGCTACTAGGAGGAGGGCTTTTTCTGCTGTGGCACCCCGGCTCTGGAATGAGCTCCCTAGTGAGGTTGGCCTGGCGCCTACATTGTATTCCTTTCGGCGCCAGGTGAAGACCTTTTTATTTTCCCAGGCATTTTAGCATTTTAGCTTTCTAAATTTTTAGCTTTGCTGTTTTAAATCTGTATTTTAAACTCCTGCACTGCTGCTAGGTTTTATTGTGGTTGTATTGTTATATTGTGGTTTTAATGTTCTATATATTTTAAATTGTTTTATTGTGTGCTGTTTGGTTTTAATTTTTGTGAACCACCCAGAGAGCTTCAGCTATTGGGCGGTATAGAAATGAAATGAAATGAAAGAATAAAAGGCTTCCTCTGAAGATCTGGAAGGTCATCTGGGTATCTATATAGGGGAAGGGGCTCTGCTAGGTATCCCATTGCCAAGCTGTGGATACAGTTAGTGAGCAAGAGGCGGCCTGTGGCAAACCGGTTTCGTGGGATCGGTTCCAGCTTCTTCCTCCTGATGAAGTGGACAAGGTGCTTTCATCTGTAAGGCCGACCACCTGCTTACTTGATCCTTGCCCATCTTGGCTCATTATGGGCTGCAGAGAGAGACTGGGTGAGGGGATCAGGGCGGTGGTGAACGCCTCCCTTGAGGAGGGAGTGATGCCATCAGCCCTCAAGGAGGCAGTGATAAGACCGCTCTTAAAGAAGCCCTCCTTGGATCCCCAAGTTCTGAACAACTTTCGCCCAGTCTCAAATCTGCCATTTTTGGGCAAGGTGATTGAGCGGGTGGTGGCGGTGCAGTTGAAGGCACACTTGGAAGAAACTGATTATCTAGACCCATTTCAGTCGGGCTTCAGGCCTGGGCATGGGACAGAAACGGCCTTGGTCGCCTTGGTGGATGATATGAGGAGGGCTCTGGATAGGGGTGAATGCTCCTTCCTTGTTCTCCTCGACCTCTCAGCGGCTTTTGATACCGTTGACCACGGTATCCTCCTGGACCGCCTGGAGGGGTTGGGCATTGGAGACACTGTATTGCGGTGGTTCCGGTCCTTCCTCTCTGGCAGGTACCAGAGGGTAGCACTGGGAGAGGAGGTTTCGGACCCGTGGCCACTCACTTGTGGGGTGCCACAGGGTTCCATCCTCTCCCCGATGCTATTTAACATCTATGTGAAGCCGCTGGGGGCTATCATCAGGAGGTCTGGGGTGCAGTGTCATCAATATGTGGATGACACGCAGCTTTACCTCTCATTCAAATCTTCACCAAGGTTGGCCGTAGAATCCCTGTCCAAATGTCTGGAGACGGTGAGTGGCTGGATGGGGAGGAATAGGCTAAAGCTGAACCCTGACAAGACCGAGGTACTTTTGGTGGGAGACAAGAGGAGGCTGGGGGATGTTGACCTGGTGTTGATTGGGGTACGGCTACCCTTGAAAGACCAGGTCCGCAGCCTGGGGGTCATTTTGGACTCCCAGCTGTCCATGGAGGCTCAGGTGTCAGCTGTGAGCTGGACAGCACTGTATCAACTCCATCTGATACGGCGGCTACGCCCCTTCCTTCCCGACCATCTGCTCCCATCAGTAGTACATGCCCTGGTCTCCTCTCATTTAGACTACTGTAATGCGCTCTACGTGGGGTTACCCTTGAAGACAGTTCGGAAGCTGCAGCTGGTACAGAATGCGGCGGCTCGCCTGATTAAAGGCAGCCGCCGGCGAGATCACATCACTCCAGTGCTGAAGGAGTTGCACTGGTTACCAGTTGTTTTCCGGGCCAAATTCAAGGTGTTGGTTTTGACCTTTAAAACCCTATATGGTTCCGGCCCAGCCTATCCTAAGGAGTGCCTCCAGCAGCACCAGACAGGCCGCTTAACAAGATCAGCCTTGGATGGCCTTCTCTCTGTCCCATCAGCCAGGACAGCTAGACTGGTGGGGACGAGGGAGAGGGCCTTTTCTGTAGTGGCCCCCACTCTGTGGAACTCCCTCCCTAGGGAACTCCGTCATGCCCCCTCTTTAATAAGCTTCCATCGTGCATTAAAAACGTGGCTGTTCAGGCAGGCATTTGGGGTGGGTTAGGGTATTTTAGAAAATGTTTTTATTGTAGAATTTTATTGTTTTATTGTATGTTGTACATCGCCCAGAGTGGCTGGGTGACCAGCCAGATGGGCGATTAATAAATTAAATAATAAATAAATAAATAAGCTGTTTAGGGCTTTGTATGTCTATGGCAACAACATAACCTTGACCATGGTGCCATAACTGATAGGCAGCCAGTGCAGCTCTTTTAGCACGACTGCAAGGTGAACATGTCTGGGTGTCCCACTGAGCACCCTGGCTGCTGCATTCTGCACTAGCTGCAGCTCCCAAACCAGGCACAAAGGCAGCCCCACACAGAGTGCATTGCAGTAGTCTAGTCGTGAGGTTACCAGTGCATGTACCACAGTGGCTAGGCTATCCCTATTCAGGAAAGGGTGTCGTTGTCACACCAACAGCAGTTGGTAATAGATGCTCCGAGCTACTGAAGTCACCTGGGCCTCCAGTGACAAAGATGTATCTAGGAGTACTCCCAAACTATGGTCCTGTTCCTTCAGAGGGAGTGCAACCCCATCCAGAACATGTAAACAACCCAATTTCTGGACCTGGGAACCACCAACCCATAGGGTCTCTGTCTTATCAGGATTCAGCTTCAATTTATTGGCCCTCATCCAGCCCATAACTGCATCCAGGCACTAGTTCAGAATGTGCACAGCCTCTCCTGGCTCAGATGTTACAGAGGAATAGAGCTGGGTGTCATCAGCACCCTGATGACCCTTTGCACCTAATCTCCTAATGGCCATTCCCAACAGCTTCATATAGACGTTGAAGTTGGAGAACACTGGGGACAAAATAGCGCCCTGGGGCAGCCCAGAGTTCAACTGCAAGGCAGCCTAAGGCACAGTCACCCAATGTTACTATCCCCATAAAAAAGAGTCAAAGCACCATTAAATGGTGCCCCCAACTCAGAGAGGCAGCCCAGAAGTGCACCATGGTCAACGGTCTCAAAAGCCATTGGGAGATCAACAAGGAGTATCAGGGTCGCACTCCCCCGTCCTTCTCCCAAAGAAGGTCATCCATCAAGACGACCAAGGCTGATTCCATCCCGAAACCAGACCTGAACCCAGACTGGAATGGATCGAGGTAATCAGTTTCATCCAAGCATACCTGCAGCTGGATCACCACCACCTTTTCAAGCACCCTACTCAGAAATGGGGTGTTTGTGATGGATAATAGTAAGCACAGATCTCTGGATCCAGGGAGGGTTTCTTCGGGAATGGCTGCACCACTACCTGCCAGGATCTGCTCCACCTGGGAAGTTCTGCAGCTCCAGCTGGTGCCCAGATACAGAAGGCAGCCTGGTCCATGCTGCAGTACTTGTAGGATTAAGCACTGAACATGCAGGTGCTTGCTTGCAGGTCCTCTGATGCAGGCCAGCTGGGAGGCCCAGGAACCACTATAAAGAGCTTCATCTTCACTCCAAGCTTTGCCACAGTAACATGAGCCTTTGTAATGGTAGCGCTCTGCTAGGTATCCATTGCCAAGCTGTTTAGGGCTTTGTATGTCAACAACATAACCTTGAACATGGCTGCGTAGCTGATAGGCAGCCAGTGCAGTGCTTTTAACACGAGTGCCAGGCGAACATGTCTGGGTGTCCCACTGAGCGCCCTGGCTGCTGCATTCCACACTAGCTGCAGCTCCCAAACCAGGCACAGGCTGAAGGGGCAGGATTGCAGCTTGAGATCGATGGGCATATGGTCAAGGAACACCTAATTACTCTGAATGAGTTCAAATCTCCAGGGCCAGATGAACTGCATCCTAGAGTCATAAAGGAACTGGCAGAAGAACTCTCAGAACCGCTGTCTATTCTCTTTGAGAAATCATGGAGGACGGGGGAAGTGCCAGATGACTGGAGGAGGGCTAATGTTGTCCCTATCTTCAAAAAGGGTAAAAAGGAAGAACCTGGGAACTACAGACCAGTCAGTCTGACATCAATCCCTGGGAAAATTCTGGAGCAGATTATCAAGCAAGCCATCTGTAAGCACCTTGAAAACAATGCAGTGATTACTTGAAGCCAACATGGATTTGTCAAGAACAAATCCTGCCAGACGAATCTGATCTCATTTTTTGATCAAGTAACCTCCCTTGTGGACCGTGGGAATGCTGTAGACATCATATACCTCGACTTCAGCAAAGCTTTCGACAAAGTGCCCCATGATCTCCTGATGAGCAAACTAGCTCAAAGTGGGCCAGATGAAACAACGATCCGGTGGATCCACAGTTGGCTACAGAATCGGACTCAGAGTGCTTATCAATGGGACCTTCTCAAACTGGGGAGAGGTAACGAGTGGGGTACCGCAGGGCTCAGTCCTGGCCCAGTGCTCTTCAACATTTTTATTAATGACTTGGAGGAGGTGGTGCAGGGAATGCTGATCAAATTTGCAGTTGACACAAAATTGGTCGGGATAGCTAATACTTTGGAAGACAGAAACAAAATTCAAAGTGATCTTGATTGACTGGAGTGCTGGGCAAAAAACAACAGAATGAAATTTAATAGGGAGAAATGCCAAGTTCTGCACCTAGAAAAAAGAAACCAAATGCACAGTTACAAGATAGGGGATACGTGACTCAACAACATTACAAGCAAGAAGGATCTTGGAATTGTTGTCGATCACAAGCTGAATATGAGCCATCAATGTGATGTGGCTGCAAAAAAGGCCAATGCTCTTTTGGGCTGCATTCATAGAAGCATCGCTTCCAAATCCCGGGAAGTACTAGTTCCCCTCTACTCAGCACTGGTTAGGCCTCATCTGGAGTACTGTGTCCAGTTCTGGGCACCACACTTTAAGAAGGATGCAGACAAACTGGAGAGGGTTCAGAGGAGGGCAACAAAGATGATCAGGGGACTGGAAACAAAGCCCTATGAAGAGAGACTGAAAGAACTGGGCATGTTTAGCCTTGAGAAGAGAAGACTGAGGAGAGATATGATAGTGCTCTTCAAGTACTTGAAAGGTTGTCACAGAGAGGAAGGCCAGGATCTCCTCTGGATCATCCCAGAGTGCAGGACACAGAGTAACGGGCTCAAGTTACAGGAAGCCAGATTCCGGCTGAACACCAGGAAAAACTTTCTGACTGTTAGAGCACTATAACAATTGAACCAATTACCTAGGGAGGTGGTGGGCTCTCCCACACTGGAGGCATTCAAGACGAGGCTGGACAGCCATCTGTCAGGGATGCTCTGACTTGGATTCCTGCATTGATCAGGGGGTTGGACTCGATGGCCTTGTAGGCCCCTTCCGACCCTACTATTCTATGATTCTATGATTCTATGATAGTGTTGTGTGTTTGTCTCTTGTTCTGGCTATGCCTTGCTGATTCTCAACCCTTGCCTGTTCCTGATGATGCCTTTGCCTCTGGCCCTGCAGCACCTTGCCGGTAATTGACCTTAGCCTGCTCTGGACTCTGCTCTTGCCTCTGGCCCTGCCATGCCTCGCCCGTGTCTGACCCTTGGCCAAGGAGCCTTGGTTCTCCACCCACGTCCATCACTCCTAGCCCCAGTGTTCTAGTGGAAGACCCCTGCTGCTCATGTCCCAGACCTGACACTGCCTCTGTCGAGTCTGGTGGACCACTCCCTCATGCAATGATGCATTCACCATCCAGCCAATCCCCCACAGCCAGCTCAAACAAGCCATGATGCGCAAGAGTCGAGAGAGCATGTGGTGGGTTGCATGGATGCAAGTGACTTGCCCACATCCTCAGGCTTCAAAACTTGAGACGGATCCTACAAGACAACGTACTGGACACCTCAACAGACACTGTATCAATAGCAGTGTCCAAGTCAGCATGAAGATGGGTGATTTTGTCCCCAAAGTGTTTTGCAAACTTGTCCCAGCGAGGCTCCAATATTGGGTCCACTAGGGTAGAAGACAGCAACCCTGAACTACTCAGAAGAGCTCCACTTGATGGCTACTCGAGGATGCAATGGAAGCAGCCATGTCAGATGGAATGCCCCGACTGGAGGAGCCCTCCTCAGAGGAGGAGCTAGAGGCCCCAGAAGCCCAGGTACCCCAGACTAGGGACTGCCACCGGACCCGCAGGAGCCTGAACCCTCGGGTGAAGTAGCGGCAGGGCCATCCCTGTCAGGAGAGAGGGACTCTGCCTCTGAGGCAGAGGCTGAGCCACCCCCTGATCCCTGGGAGCGTCGTCAGCTCAAGCGACAGGCTGGCAGGGCTCCTGGGCAAAGGAGTGCTCGCCTCCAGAAGAGGTCTCCCCAGGAGAAAGGGACTCCTCAGGAGTAGGCTCTGGAAAGGGGGCTCTGATTGCTGCAGCCGAGCTCTGGGTGGGGTCTGGCTGGCTTCGGGCTTAAAAGCCTTCCCTGGAAACCCAGCCAGGGTTGGAACAACCTGGTCCATCCAGCCTCTGCCGTGTACTTTGCCTCCTGAATCATGTCCTGTGACTGATGCTTTGTTTACTGACCTTCTGGACTGCCTAATGATCCTGCTTCTGGACCACATAACATACCTGGCTGATTTACAGTGTTCGACCTCTTGCTTGTTACATTGACTAGTCCTGCTGCTGCCTGATCCTCATTGACTGACTGACCGTGTTTGTAGCCTCCGCCTGGATTTTGACCCCTCCTGCTTTAGCCTAACCCTCCTTGGTCTGAAACCTGTGCGCTTGACCATTTGCTTGCCAGCTTGACTATTCTATTGCATCGCTCCCTGTACGTGCTTGCAAACAGCCAAGACTCGGTCTAGATCAGGACACCATAGGCGAGACTATGTGTTCTTAAATGTGCTTGATTATCTTCATGATGAGCCTTATGCCTCTTACACCCCAGTCATCTTCCTACCCATTTCATTGACTGGAGCACCCTGGTAAACCAGGGAGCCATCCACTGTGCAAGGTGCTGAAGAGGGCACTCAGGAGCAAGTGTCTCAATGGCCCATTGCACCTCACTATTCCGTAGTGACAAGAGCCTTGACAGAGTCACTGGCTCTGGCTACTGAAAAATCTCCCAGAGTATTCAGGAATCCCTCAGATTCCATAAGTCTCTGGGGGTGGACTGTCTTAATGGGGCCCCCACCTCTGCAGGAGGGACTGGCACCGTGAGACCAAACTTCACAAGGAAGCAGTCTGAGCAGCAGGGTGACCTCCACCCCCAAACCCCAATTTCCAGGCCATCCCCTTGCATCCTGAGGCAAAGGCCAGATCAAGAGTATGCCCTGCCCTATGTGTTCAGCCAATGAGACAGCCTCGTGGTTGTCAAGGAGGTCATGAAGACCCACGCTGGTCCTCCTGTTAAGGCACCTTCAGCAAGGCTGTTGAAGTCCCCCAGGACCAGAGCCCTGGGGTTCTCCAACACCACATCTGAGACTGCTTCAGCCAGATTAGTCAGGGGGCCATTGGGTAGCAGGGTGGGCAGTACATCAATAACATTCTCAGTCTGCCTCTTTGGCCCATCACAAGGTACAGGCCCTCATAACCCATCCTAGGGCGAACGGGTTTCCTGATTGAGTTTTTATGGATCACAACAACTCCCCACCACCACCTTCCAGCCTGGGCTGGTGCTGCACTGAGTAACCAAGTGGGCAAAGCTGGGTCACGTCTACACTGCCCAAGGCACTGCACCAGGTATCGGTGATGCATGCCAGGTTGGCTCCTTCTTCCACGATCATATCATGGATGAGTGAGGTCTTGTTACAAACCAACCTGGCATTCACCAACACCACAACCAGGCCAGAGGGTACAGTAGCCAGTCCACCAGGAACTGGCAAGATGAGTGAGGATCAGAAAGGGGAAAGGCTTGTAGCCATCTGGTTCCCCCACCACTCCAATGGCATTTCCTTCCCATGATACCATCCCATCCCTCACCCACGAAAACTGTTATGGGGTACTCTTTACCTCTGTATCACCCTCCCTCCCAACCAGACACATCTTGGCTTATAACCACTTCCTTTCCTAGAAGTTAGCAAGAAAAAAGGAAGGAGAGGAAGGAAAGAAGGGGGGAAATGTTTAAATGCTGCAGGGCAAGCAGTAATAATTCTGCCAGGCAATAAATGTAGATCAGATTGGCTAAAATGCAATAATAAAGGCCAATTATGATAAATTAGGGTAATCACAGTGTAATCCTATGCATGTTCAGACAGAAAAAAGTCCTACATCTCCCAGCATGCTCCAGCCAGCATGGGTGGCTGGGGCATGCTGGAAGTTGTAGGACTTTTTTTCTGTCTGAACATGCATAGGACTGCTCCCTAAATAGACAAGGCCAACATGGGTGAGTACGTCCCACCCTCACTTGGATGGAAGGTGTTAATCTATAATCTATATTCCTATCTTCCTCGTCCACCTGACTCACACTCAGGGGGACCCCAAAAGCCAAACGTTGTCCCATCCAGGCTCTCACACTAGAACAGGGTCACAGGGACACCCTTGGCCACATAACTGGGAAAAAGCATGTGAAAGTGCTTTTTCTGTCTTTGTATTTAAGTTATTATTCTATGAGATACTTAGACCATTTCTCAAAATTAATTTACTAAGAGGTTTACAACCATGCACACACTAATGCAACCTAAAACCAATGAAAGAACAGAACACGCAAACTCTCTTCAAGATTAATCAGAATCAGTCAGCAGAGTATTGTCAGGCAATCAAAGTTTAGACGAGGGGTGCACAACCTTCTTTGCCCCAAGGACCAAATCCAGTATTACCAGTACTGGGGCAGAGGTGAACACAGCATGCAGTATCATCACATGATATTAATTGAAAACTCAAATTCAGTCTCCTCGTTTTAATGATATTAACAGAGCTGGCCATCCATCCTTTGCACCACCAGCGTGTCCATACCTTGCTGCAACGGTAAGAGATGACTTGATCATGATCCCACGCAAAGACATTTGTGATAGAGCCACATTTGCTGGACATGTTGACGATGGCTGCTTTGCTGCAGCTCATCCCTTCCTGGGGGTTTTCCTGAGCTGCCTTCCGCAGCAAGGGCAGGAACACCTGGGGGATGTCTCTGCGACAACAGAAGGAGAAGCCAGTGGTGGCTTACCTGGATTTTTCAAGGAGCCGGCTTTGGTCTGCACAGGGCTCCATGAATGAGTGCACTGCACCATTCTAAGTCCCTTCACAGGAACATACTTCTGGGTGGGTTGGGGGGTTGGAGTGAATGTCATCAGACTGGCAGGGGCTGATCAATCAATGCGAGAGGCTCTCTCTCTCCACCCTGTCCTTTCTTACAGCTGACAAAGCTGCAAACAATTGAAGCTACACATTAATTACTCCCAAGAAAACACTAAAGAAACACAGCCTTCTTTACCTGCTGAAACTCCCGATGCTGTGAACAATCGAAGCTTTGCATTAATTACTCCCTTACAGCTGAGAAAGAAGCTTTGACATAGCACTTCACAGGCTTTAGGAGAGTTAACCCTCTGAATACTTGAAGCACTGTGGCTCCAAACAGCCCCCTTTCTAATCCCCTTTCTCCTTTCCGCTGAAGCTCCCAGTTCTGCAAAGGATCAAAGCTGTGAATTAATTACTTCCGAAAAGCAAGGAAGCAAACATCAAAGACACGCAGCTTCAACATTAAGGCTCCTAAATGCATTATTCTGATGCATAGGAATCTCAGTAACTTCTGGAGTGCACATTTTGGGAACAAGCCTCATTGCCCACAATGGGAATTACTTCTGAGTAGATAACACATATATTTGTGCTGGGAAAGACAGGGACAGGGAACACAGGGACAGGAAACCAGCCCCCTTTCTAGCCAAATGCAGCGTAGTGTCAAAGGTGCGAATTAGTTACTTTTGAACAGCAATAAACCAAACAACAGAGAATCACAGCTTCGAGATAGTGCTTTACAGCCTTTAGGCAATTAGTGCTTTAAAATATGCTATTTCGATTGAGGGGGATCTCTGTAAATTCTGAAGTGAGCATTCAGGTGGCAAGCCTCATTGACCACAATGGGAGTTACTTCTGAGTAGACACTAATTGGTCTATGGTGGGAAACACAGGGACAGGAAACACCCCTTCATCGGGGGTCATGGTGAAAGGCACACCCCTGGGCAGGGCTAGCATACCCGAGGTAAATGCAAGGATTGGGACACCTATAACACAGAGAACCCAACTTAAGGAAAAGAATCGGACTTAAAGTAGTCTCAGGAAACCCAGGTTTTCTGTTAAAAGCTCCAGGGTGGCTGCGGGATGACCACAACATCATGTGCCCTGAACAACCTTAAAATGGAGCCAGCTCACAGCAAATCAACCATGGAAACACCCTGCTAGAGAAGGAAAGAATCAAGGACAGCCAGCAGAGGGCTAGGCATCTCTTTACCAGTGCAAAGGCCACGGGGGGGGGGGGATGGTAGCCCCACAATTACTCAACAGGGGTAAGCCAAGTATGTCCAGATGGCAGCTACTTCCAGTCCTGGTTCAACAGCTGCAGCTTTCCTCCATCACTTCAACTCCATAATCGCATATAACATTTCTGTCTCTTATGCAGCTGTTGAAGTTATGCTCCATCCCCTTCCTCCAGGAAACACCTATTGCCCATCACCAGGAACACATACTCTCCATATGTTAAGGGCTCTGCAATATCATGAGACAGTTCTGTGAAGAAGGGACCACAGGATGGCCTTACCTGGTTCACCACCAAGGGCCCAATCACGTTGGACTTGTACCCCTCAGACATGTCCTCTAGCGTCTCGGATTCCAGAGTGTTTAGCTTTATAATCCCTGCATTGTCTATCAGCAGATTCAACCCGGCTCCTTTCAGCAGTTCAGTGACTCTGGCAGCAGCAGCCTTGGTGCTGGATGGCTCAGAAGTGTCTACAGCAGCAAAGAGAAGATTTTAAAAGTGATGAAAGTGAGCCACCTCCAGCCAGGATCCAGCCAAGCACACCATCCAGCATTCTTGCTGCACCTCTCTGTAGCATGCACTCTTCATGCTGTAGATGTGCAGGGGACTAAGGATTGGTTCACACAAAACATTTGAATGCATACATGATGTACAGTGAATAAAAAGTTGTGCACATGGACCAGTACACGGTTGCCAGTGCCAATATTATACAAGTACATTTCAAGGCTCCCTGTCTTCAGAAAGTGCAGTGGCAACCCCTTTTGCTGTTATGTAAGTTGCAAAGTCACCCTAAGGTTTTAGAAGCTCTAGTATTTGTGGGACTGAAAGAAGTAGCTCTCTTAAAACATGCATGAAATGCTCGCTCCCCATTTTCAGATACCATGCAAGTAATGGAGTAAGGTGATTCCAGTTGATCCTGGCATATCCTACTGAAATATTTTGAGCATATTTTTAAAGTGCATTTCTCAACCTTATTTATAAAACACATTTTAACTTTTAGATGCTGTGGATTTGAATATTCTTTACAATGCAACATAAAAAATGGCATAAAAATTGTGAGTGTATATGTATGTGAGCAGTGTATATCATATCACTCTCATCTTTAGTAGCTGAAATAATATTTCAATGTTTTTGCTGTTTAAGACAATGTGCCAGAATCTTACCGGGATGCTCACCATTTTCCCAATAGACCTTTCATAAACAGATTCAGCCAAATTCCTCCTGCGGTGAAAGAATATTATTCAACTTGTATTTAAATTCTGCAACTCCTAATAAAGTTGTGCACTTGGGCAAATGGCAAACTGGGTTATAAGAGATTTCAGCTTCTTATTTAGAGATATTTGTTGCATTGAAATATATATATATATATATATATATATATATATATCGCCCCTTCATGGATCACTGCCTTGTTGTGGCGAAGGGGCTTGCGCAACTCAGTGAAGCCATAAGCTATGCCGTGCAGGGCCACCCAAGACGGACAGGTCATGGCAGAGAGTTCTGACAAAATGTGGTCCACTGGAGAAGGAAATGGCAACCCACTCCAGTATTCTTGCCAAGAAAACCCCATGGAATGTATCACAAGGCTAAAAGATATGATGCCGGAAGATGAGCCCCTCAGGTCGGAAGGTGTCCAATATACTACTGGGGAAGAGCAGAGGGAATTTCCAAGTAGCGCCAGAAAGAGTGAAGCAGCTGGGCCAAAGCCGAAAGGACACTCAGCTGGGGATGTGTCTGGTGGTGAAAAGAAAATCCGATGCTGTAAAGAACAATATTGTCTAGGAACCTGGAATGTCAGATCAATGAATCAAGGTAAGCTGGAGGTGGTCAAACATGAGATGGCAAGATTGAACATCGACATCTTGGGAATCAGCGAACTAAAATGGACAGGCATGAGCGAATTTAATTCAGGTGACCATCATATCTACTACTGTGGGCAAGAATCCCTTAAAAGAAATGGAGTAGCACTCATAGTCAACAAAAAGGTTGGAAAAGCAGTACTGGGGTACAATCTCAAAAACGATAGAATGATCTCAGTACGAATCCAAGGCAAACCATTTAACATCACAGTAATTCAACTCTATGCCCCAACCACTGAGGCCGAAGAAGCTGAGGTTGATCGGTTCTATGAAGACCTACAACACCTTCTAGAACTAACACCAAAAAAAGATGTCCTCTTCATCATCGGGGATTGGAATGCTAAAGTAGGAAGTCAAGAAATCACCAGGATAGCAGGCAAGCATGGCCTTGGTGTACAAAATGAAGAAGGACAAAAGCTAATAGAGTTTTGCCAAGAGAACACGCTGATCATAGCAAACACTCTTTTCCAACAGCACAAGAGACGACTCTATACATGGACATCACCAGATGGTCAATATCGAAATCAGATTGATTATGTCCTTTGCGGCCAAAGATGGAGAAGCTCTATACAGTCAGTCAAAACAAGACCTGGAGCTGACTGTGGCTCAGATCATGAGCTGCTTCTTGCAAAATTTCGGCTTAAATTGAAGAACGTAGGGAAAACCACTAAACTGTTCAGGTATGACCTAAATCATATCCCTTATGAATATACAGTGGAGGTAAGGAATAGATTTAAGGGATTAGACCTAATAGACAGAGTGCCTGAGGAACTCTGGATGGAGGTCCGTAACATTGTTCACGAGGCAGTAACTCAATCCATCCCAAAGGAAAAGAAATGCAAGAAAGCCAAGTGGCTGTCTGATGAGGCTTTACAAGTAGCTGAGGAAAGAAGGGAAGCGAAAAGCAAGGGAGAAAGGGGAAGATATAGCCAACTGAATGCAGAGTTCCAGAGAATAGCAAGGAGAGACAAGAAGGCCTTCTTAAATGAACAATGCAAAGAAATCGAGGAAAACAACAGAATGGGAAAGACTAGAGATCTCTTCAAGAAAATTGGAGATCTCAAGGGAACGTTTTGTGCAAAGATGGGCATGATAAAGAACAAAGAAGGCAGGGACCTAACAGAAGCAGAGGAGATTAAGAAGAGGTGGAAAGAATACACAGAAGAACTATACAGGAAGGATCTTAATGTCCCTGATAGCCATGATAGTGCGGTCACTGAACTTGAGCTGGACATCCTAGAGAGTGAAGTCAAGTGGGCCTTAGGAAGCATTAGTAACAACAAAGCTAGCGGAGATGACAGTATTCCAGCTGAGCTATTTAAGATCCAAAAGATGATGCTGTTAAAGTGCTGCATTCAATATGCCAACAAATTTGGAACACTCAACAGTGGCCGCAAGACTGGAAAAGGTCAGTTTACATTCCAATTCCAAAGAAGGGCAATGCCAAAGAGTGTTCAAACTACCGCACAATTGTGCTCATTTCACGTGCCAGCAAGGTTATGCTCAAAATCCTACAAGCTAGGCTTCAGCAGTATGCGAACCGAGAACTACCGGAAGTACAAGCTGGGGTTCGAAGAGGCTGAGGAACTAGAGATCAAATCGCCAACTTTTGCTGGATCATGGAGAAAGCAAGAGAATTCCAGAAAAACGTCTATTTCTGCTTCATTGACTAGGCTAAAGCCTTTGATTGTGTGGATCACAACAAACTGTGGCAAATTCTTAAAGTGATGGGAGTACCAGACCACCTTACCTGTTTCCTGAGAAACCTGTATGAGGGTCAAGAAGCAACAGTAAGAACCAGACAAGGAACAACCGATTAGTTCAAAATTGGGAAAGGAGTACGCCAAGGCTGCATATTGTCGCCCTGCTTATTTAACTTATATGCAGAGTACATCATGAGAAACGCCGGGCTGGATGAATCACAGGTCAGAATTAAGATTGCCAGGAGAATTATCAACAACCTCAGATACGCAGACGATACCACCCTAATGGCAGAAAGCGAAGAGGATCTAAAGAGCCTCTTGTTGAGGGTAAAAGAGGAGAGTGCAAAAGCTGGTTTGAAAGTCAACATGAAAAAAACGAAGATCATGGCATCTGGCCCCATCACTTCCAGGCATATAGAAGGGGAAGAAATGGAAGCATTGACAGATTTTAGTTTATTGGGCTCCAAGATCACCGCAGACAGTGAATGTAGCCATGAAATTAAAAGACGCTCGCTCCTTGGGAGGAAAGCTATGGCAAACCTAGACAGCATAGTAAGAAGCAGAAACATCACCTTGCCGACAAAGGTCCGTCTAATCAAAGCTATAGTTTTCCCAGTAGTAATGTATGGTTGTGAGAGCAGGACTATAAGGAAGGCTGAGCGCCGAAGAATTGATGCTTTCAAACTGTGGTGCTGGAGAAGACTCTTACGAGTCCCCTGGATTGCAAGGAGGTCAAATCAGTCAATTCTAAAGGAAATCAACCCTGAGTGCTCATTGGAAGGACAGATACTGAAGCTGAAGCTGAAATATTTTGGCCACCTAATGCGAAGAGAAAACTCTCTGGAAAAGACCCTGATGCTGGGAAAGACTGAAGGCAAAAGGAGAAGGAGACGGCAGAGGATGAGATGGCTGGATAGCATCTCCGATGCAATGAATATGAACTTGAGCACGTTCCGGGAGAGAGTGCAGGACAGGAAGGCCTGGCGTGCTATGGTCCATGGGGTCACGAAGAGTTGGACACGACTGAACGACTGAACAACAACAACATATACATATATATATATATATATATATATATGGCATAGGTGATAATTTGGCCCCATATGAAAGCTTTACTGGCCTCCCACTCAGTGGCATGAGAATCAACAGTATCCTCATTAATTTAAAGTACCCAAGTAGCTCAGCAGAAATCTGGTTTTTAAATATCTCGTCATTAAGAAGAGAAACATTAAAGTATCATTGATTGGGCGGCCTTGGCAAATCTGAAAATTGCAACTCCAAGCAAAGTGGGGCATGATCTGAGACTACCAGTGTATCAGTCTTACAAACATCTATTTGATATAGCAAAAGTAGAGAAATCAAAAAATAATCTAATCAAAAGCAGTTATGAGGGACAGATGAAATGAAGGTGTAGTCTCTCATCAGGATGCAAAATTTTCCAAGCATCAATTAAACCAATACTGATAAAACTGAATGGGCTGCCATTATTTCTTTTGATGCTGAAAAGGCCTTTGACAAAATTCTTTGGAAATTTATTTTTGCTATGTTGAGTTGTAGCAGCCATATCGGGGGTCAGACTAAGTAGCCTCATGCAGTCTCATGCTTCATGTTCTTGCTGAGCTCTTGCTCTCTGAAATATATGTTTCTAAGATGACGAGACACAGGAATTTGTTATCTTGTCAACAAAGGCTAAGGTCATGGTGATAGGTATATCATGTTCTCTGCTGTTCTGTTCTCTGCTTATCATGGCTACCCTATAACCCATTTCTTATATTATAAACAATGGTGCTAGGAGAAGAAATGTTGAGGACTACAACCCCACATGGGAGGGAGAGGAGGAGCCGTTTCCTATGTGTCACAATATCTATAAAAACAATGTGCTGATGTAAATCGGGGCTTCTGGCTCTTTGGAAATGATTCCAGCCTTAAGCCCGCACGTTAAATAAAGAAACTCTTTTTCCTTCACTCCGTGGTCTCTCTGACTCTGAGTTCTGCAACATAAATGGTGCCATGACTCGGATGTGGCAGGCTCTGAGACAGAGAGGTGGCAGTTGCCTGCTCTTAATCGCCACACCGGGAGGGAGGGCTCGGCGCATGCCTCTCTTTCTTGGCGCCACCGACCTTTTTGTCGGGTGAATGGGAGAAAGCCTGCGCCGGGATCGCCCAAATGGCAGCGAGCGTCAAGAGAACCTTGGGAAGCGGAGGAAGGAACTTGAGCCCTGCCCATATCACAGCTGCAATTGAGTTGAAACCCACATTGAAGGCCTTCGGGAGAAAGGCAAGTATATGGAATAAAAAGAGGGCCCCGCCTTCGGGAGTAAGGCCACTGGGCAGAAAAAAAGAGGGCCCCACCTTCGGGAGTAAGGTCAGTGTTAGTATACATATACAAAAAGAGACCCACCCGATTGGGGGTGGAAGGGGGGACTTGATCACTCCCCCGAGCTGGCACTAGTACTCAGCAAGGTGCTGAGGAAACTGCTTCGCTCTAGTGAGAAAGTGGGTGGCAGGAACATATGAAAGAAGTGGTGAAATTGATGATTGTGTGAGTGGCTACTGCGGTTTCTGTTGCATACCGTTGACTGTCCGGGTGCCCAGGCCAGTAGCAAAGTGCATGGTGTGAAATTCCTTTTGTGTCGGTCAGTGAGACCCCTTACTTGCTGACCAATCCCCTTCCCTCTTTGTGTCCGTCTTCATCTTAAGAGGGAGGCTATGGGAGGTGGGGGAAGCAAGACTTGCACCCCCTTGAGATGTATGTCAAAAAAGAAAAGATTTTTTAAAAAAGATTCAGAATAGAGAGAGAAACAGCAAAAAGCTCAAGGTCGAGCTGAGAAAAAAAAAGAACAAGATCTGAGGCTGTTAATTAGAGAAATGTTGCAGGACAGCCTGGCTTTTAACAAAGCGTGGGAGCGTGGGAGTGTAAGGCCAAAGAAGTAGCTGTTAGCCTAGCGCGCCGAGGGGGGGGGGCAGGAAAATTGCCCACAACGTTCTGAGCTGTGCAACATCATCACCTCGCCTAATTGAGATGAAATCCCTAAGAAATAGAAACTGAAAATGAAGACCCAGAAGATGAAGGCGCAAAATGGAGAATAAAGGTGAAAAATCAGCCCCCAGGGCACAGGCTAGAACCCTCTTCGAGTGAAAAGTGTGCCATAAGACTGTCCCAAGGCAGAATGAAGTGGAAAGACCACGATGAAGATCTCTGTCAAGGTAGCCGTGTTTAGCTTTGAACTGTCCTAGAATTTCATAGAGCCTGTAGACCATCAGCTATATGATTTCTGAAGAGCGTAACCATTAAGCTTTTGCCGTGGGATTGCCTGCAATGAAGAAATCTCACTAATTTGAGTGTCCAGTGTTAGACTGCCTGAGTGTGTGTGCTGAAGAGACCGAGAAACCAGACAGCATGTTCCTGGCCAAACCAAAATCACGCTACTACCATGCTCCTGGAAGCTGCAATAAACTGTTTAAGCTGGGAGACCCAACCTGATTGAGAAGAAAAGAAGATATTGGAGTAACTGTCTTAAAAAACAGTGAAAACTCTGTAGCTGGCTGGCTGACGCTGTCAGTGATGTTACAACTTTAAATTAAGACTGTTTTCCTGTTTGAGATCCCAGTGAAGAAAGCTGACCTGAGTTATTTGTTGCCTGTGCCAAAGCAAAAATTTAGCTGCCCTGTACCTCATCATGTCCTGTTTTGAGCTTGGGATTTACAAATACAAACAAACTGAGAAGCTTGCCTTTGAAGTCCTGCAAATCACCCCACCACCTCCCCGAAGAAGATTAATGGCTGCCTGAAAAATGCAAGTATAAAGCAATGCCTATCACCCCCCAGCATCCTGAGTTTCAGCACTTTGCTTTTGTGTACCAAGTTGAAGGAGAAGAGAAGAAAAGAGAGGTGTGTGTGTGTGTGTGCGTGTGTGTGTGATACTGTAAATCCCTGGCTAGCTTGTCTAGTGATAGATAGCCCCGAGAGCTTCTCCCCCCTAATTGCTAGATCTGCTCCATCATGCCTTACCATGCAAGAAGTGTTTTCCATTCATTGTGTTAAATTGCAGAAAAAGTTTGTTGTGTATATTTTATGATTTCTTAAATATCATAAAATATATGTGATATTTGCAGATTAGTGTTAGTTGCAACTCCAAATGATATTGAGTGTGGTTCCCAATGAATGACAAGGAGAAAAGACAAAGGCAAGTAGAAAAAGACAGGGAAATAGAGAAAGTGGCAGACAGATAGAGAAAGGAAAAAAGAAGAAGAAAGAGAAGGCAAGAGGCAAAAAGAAAAAACATTTGTAGAGAAGAAGCGTGGCCATAGTTGCCCCCAGGGTGAATTAGAAGCAGCTGATTATGCCTGGAGCTTATTACCTGGAATAAAGTAGCCACAATAATGTAATAGTTCTTTAAAATAAGGAAATGTAACTAGAAGGAGAAGAGCCTATCCCAAATGTGTGTCATTGGGACTAGTGTAAGGCAGAAAGGGTTAAGTAAGTGAGCTTAACTTGAAAAAGACAAATAAAGAGACAAGGTTGGTGCATGGAGCGGAAAGTTCTATGTAAAAAGTTTAAAACATGATCTGCAATACAGGCAGATCAGCAAGAAAAAGGAAGCAAAAGAAAGAGAGAGAAATTTCTCTTCCCATATTAATAAATAAAAGTGTTATCAAACACTTTGGGAAGCGAATTTGTTTACAAAAAGCTGTGCCTGAGAACCAAACAATTCTAGCCTATGCTGAAAATGCTTGCTAGTGTTGTGCTGCCTCATGAGTAACATGTATGGTATAAAACCCATTTAGCCCAATAGCTCATGGTTCAGAGAAGCTGTCTGATCCAGCCATTAGGTGCGCCTGTGTGTTGTAAGTTACCCAATACCCCCCCCCCCGCTGGAATCCCAAAACACAAGCAGGGCTACCGAGCGCCTCACCCAGTATCAAACCCTGCTGTTAGAAGCCATGAAGGCAGGTATGAAGAAGTCAGTTAAAATGACCAAAGTGTCTAAAGTGCTGCAAGGTGCCACCGAGGCCCCTGAGCGTACTTGGAGCGTCTTTTAGATGCCTATCGCCAGTATACCCCCCTCGACCCAGAGGCCCAAGAAGACGTGGATGAAAAAATAGAAGAAGACCCAGCAGAGGCAGAGGATTCTTAAGAAAGAACCAGTGTGCCCAGTGTGGACAAGATGGACATTGGTGGCATGAATGCCCAAATAAAATAAATCAAATACACAAAAGGAGAAAATCAAAGGAGCCAGAACGGGCGAGAGAGAAGACAGCTTGAGAGGAGCCGTGACATTGACTTCATAATTGACACTGGAGTGGCATCAAGAGCAAGCAAACATTAGCCTTAAACAAGCAGTCCAAACACTGGGCAAAGTTCTTCAAGCCCAGCGTCACTTTGTCTTAGAAAATAAGCCCCAATTCCCATCACAGAAGTTCATCCTTTCCAACCAAGAGTTAAAGTATGAGTTAAAGAGTGGAAAAAATAACCCTTTAACTCCCAAGTGGAGAAGACCGAAAACTGTTATACTTTCCACCCCCACAGCTGTGAAAGCAGCTGGAGTTAAACCCTGGATACATTGGACACGAGTCAAGAGAGCGAGAGGGGGGGAGTGGACTGTAGCTGAAAATCCTTTAAAAATCATTCTGAAAAAGCAGTAAGAAGACTCAGGCTAGACCTTACTGTGGGCACACCGGGAGACTGTCCACCCTGCATATGGTCAGACCTACAACTGGAGAATTGAAGAAAGGGACTAGACCCTACTGCAGCTTGCCAGGTGAATAGCTGCCCAGCGTACGGTCAGATCCCAAAGAAGATCAAATATGCACGTTGTAGTGTTAGTAGTGTTGCATTGTGTTTCCTTAATAAGGTGCAAAAAAGGGGGGTCTGCTCCTAGAGAGAGAAATCTGTCCCAGTGATTCGTTGATAATTACTGGCTTCACCTGGCTAAGTAAAACATTTTTGTTTGCCAAGAGATATACCTGCAAACAGGTTTTTTTTATCTTTTTCTCCTCCATCATTTAATTTGACTAATAATAATAATGCTGTAGATGAACAGATCAACAATCTGCATGCATAATATAGTAGCTAACATAACAATGGGACAAAACAATTAGCTAAATTGGTTAACCCCTTGGCTTCCAGATCTTAGCTGGCTTAAGGCATTGTTCATCCTAATTCTACCAGTGTTGTTCATAGAGATACTGTTATGCCTTTGCATTCCTTGTCTTATGCGCTGTTTAACCAATCTTTTATGTCTCAGCTAATAAAACTGCCGCCCTCTATGCTCTAAAAGCTCAACAAGATATTAAGTAAGGGGGTTGCTATAAGAGTCCTGTGTTATGCTTCACAAACCAGAATGTTTATTTGTGTAATGAAATGCTATAATTGTAATGAAATTATGCATTTAAGGGGGGAATGTAGCAGCCATATCGGGGGTCAGACTAAGTAGCCTCATGCAGTCTCATGCTTCATGTTCTTGCTGAGCTCTTGCTCTCTGAAATATATGTTTCTAAGATGACGAGACACAGGAATTTGTTATCTTGTCAACAAAGGCTCCCCTTCATGGATCACTGCCTTGTTGTGGCGAAGGGGCTTGCGTAACTCAGTGAAGCCATAAGCTATGCCGTGCAGGGCCACCCAAGACGGACAGGTCATGGCAGAGAGTTCTGACAAAATGTGGTCCACTGGAGAAGGAAATGGCAACCCACTCCAGTATTCTTGCCAAGAAAACCCCATGGAACGTATCACAAGGCTATGGCATCTGGCCCCATCACGTCCTGGCATATAGAAGGGGAAGAAATGGAAGCAGTGACAGATTTTACTTTCTTGGGCTCCAAGATCACCGCAGACGGTGACTGTAGCTATGAAATTAAAAGACGCTCGCTCCTTGGGAGGAAAGCTATGGCAAACCTAGACAGCATAGTAAGAAGCAGAGGCATCACCTTGCCGACAAAGGTCCATCTAATCAAAGCTATGGTTTTCCCAGTAGTAATGTATGGCTGTGAGAGCTGGACTATAAGGAAGGCTGAGCGCCGAAGAATTGATGCTTTCGAACTGTGGTGCTGGAGAAGACTCTTACGAGTCCCCTGGACTGCAAGGAGGTCAAATCAGTCCATCCTAAAGGAAATCAACCCTGAGTGCTCATTGGAAGGACAGATACTGAAGCTGAAGCTGAAATATTTTGGCCACCTAATGTGAAGAGAAAACTCTCTGGAAAAGACCCTGATGCTGGGAAAGACTGAAGGCAAAAGGAGAAGGGGACGGCAGAGGATGAGATGGCTAGATAGCATCACGGATGCAATGAATATGAACTTGAGCATGCTCCGGGAGAGAGTGCAGGACAGGAAGGCCTGGCGTACTATGGTCCATGGGGTCACGAAGAGTCGGACACGACTGAACGACTGAACAACAACAACGAAGGCTAAGGTCATGGTGATATGTATATCATGTTCTCTGCTGTTCTCTTCTGTTCTCTGCTTATCATGGCTACCCTATAACCCATTTCTTGTATTATAAACAATGGTGCTAGGAGAAGAAATGTTGAGGACTGCAACCCCACATGGGAGGGAGAGGAGGAGCTGTTTCCTATGTGTCACAATATCTATAAAAACAATGTGCTGATGTAAATCGGGGTTTCTGGCTCTTTGGAAATGATTCCAGCCTTAAGCCCACGCGTTAAATAAAGAAACTCTTTTTCCTTCACTGCGTGGTCTTTCTGACTCTGAGTTCTGCAACAGAGTAATTTCAGCTTTCTTGTAGAATTTTTGAAATGGGTCAGAATTTTATATTCAACCCCAGGAGCTGAACTTTGTCTAAGTTGGTTAATTGCTGGAGGTATAACACAGCTAATGCTTCTTTTAACCATATGTTTTGGCAATGCCCAATAGTTGCCTCTTTGGAGGAGGAGGAGGTTATTATATGGATAAACTTTGTATTGAAACACTCTTTTAATATTTACTGATGTAGATGTCTTCTTAAATTATCTACCTGCTTCCTGGAAGTTAATGCACAAATGGATTCTCTGTCCCCTTTTGACAGCTAAAAGACTTATATTACAACAGTGGAAGGATAAACGCTCACCTCCTACAATGCAATGGATTGAGGACATAATGACAATTTTAACATTTGAACAGGTGGTATAAAGTCACCACTTGCAAATGGATACATATATGAAAATCACACCGACCTCAAGAGAGTTCTCTCTTAGTGATATTCATCCCATTTTATGCATTTCAGAATCTTTAATCTGAGTTAGTCACATAATTCCCAGTGCCCAATAAGATAATCGTTTCTCCCTTTAACTGCTCCTCCAATCAATGGGTGGGAGAAATCAACCTCCTTCCTATTAGTTCCTCCCTAATTCTGCAAAGGAGTAGTCAAAGCACAGAAAGTGACAACTAATCTGTGTTTACATGAACATTTGAATGGCCCCCAAAGTACCAAAACTGCCCTGGGACTGGGATGTTAGGAGGCCTTGCACGATAACCCCACAATCTTTCAGCATCAGGGACAATTCCTCTCTTTAAGTACTCATCCCAAGATACATGTCATTCCACCCTGGAGATCTCCTGGGCACCTGGCCCCTCTGGGTCCCGGCAAATGGAGAATTGTTGTTGTTGTTGTTGTTGTTGTTATTACATTTCTATACCACCCCATTGCCAAAGTTCTCTGGGCGGTTTACTGAATGGAGAAGATCCATTCTGGCTGATTGTGTTGCCCAGCCAGCAGCTTAACCAGCTCCAAGCCGAGTTGCCACAGTTGGACCCGGTCACCAGGACACTCTGGACTCCCTCAGCACTGTCATCTCCCTTGCCAGCCCAGCCTCAACTGATGGCGCTCTCTCCCAGTGAAATCTGGCTGCAGCTCCTCCAACCAAGTCTGTGTATGCTTGGTGCCTGAGTAGCTTCAGAATCTATATTTTGCAACAGTCCAGTGTCACCCAACCACCCCCAGTGCAACACAAACAAAAAGGAACTGGGGTCCACTCTGGGGTCCCTGCAACCCCTACAGCAAGAGGTTGGATAAGGAGGGCTTGTTGCTCAGTTAGGGAGGGGATCTGGCAGGATGAAGACAGCAATAATTTAGAAGAGAGGGATAGAGAGAGGCTTGCCTGCAAGCCGTGAATCTGTACAGGCTTTCTGAGCGACCTTTGGACAATGTGTCCTGCTGCGGCTTTATAGATTTGATAACGTGTAATGCTTTGTTTATTTAGTGGATGTTTTATCTTGCTCATTAGCCAAAGGCTCTTGGAGAGGCTTCCGGATCAATAAAAGAAAGTTCCTGCCCTTGGTCTTATGATCTAAAAGACAGCACAAAAGGAAAGGGAATTGGGAGGGAGAGGGAAGAAAGCAAACTCAGTCACCAGTAGTTAGTGTTACAAAGAGCATCTCTATACCAGCCTAAAATTCCACATTTAAAACAGGGCTTTCTACTTCCGTTTTAAATGCAGGGTCACAACAGGCTCCCTTTACACATGCTTCCTTCGCCTCCTCCCCCTTTCCCCTCCTTCTCCCTGTATCTGAGACTTCCATTATCTTTCACTGATCTCGCTCCTCTTCTTGCGGCTTTTCTTTTTCCACGGAGAGAACTCAAGAGGAACACAAGTGGGGTAATTTGATCGCTCATTATCTCCGATCTATTTAAAAACAGAATAGTTTGGGAAGACAGGATACCTTGGAGAAGATGCTGATGCTAGGGAAAGTGGAAGGCAAAAGGAAGAGGGGCTGACCAAGGGCAAGATGGATGGATGATATCCTGGAGGTGATGGACTTGACCTTGGGGGAGCTGGGGGTGGTGATGGCCATCAGGAAGCTCTGGCGTGGCCTGGTTCATGAAGTCACAAAGAGTCGGAAACAACTGAATGAATAAACAACAACAACAAGTGTGGGAGACTCCCTGGAGGTTCAAGGCAACATCTAAAGGGCCCACAAACTTCTGCAAGTGAGCAATCTCAATAGTAGGATAAAAGTCCAAGTGACTTACAGCACAATAAGTCTGTAAGTCTTCCTCCCTCTGCTGGTTCCCTGATTGGATGGCTGCTGTCAGGTAATAGTTCACGGAGGAGGATCTCAGCTTCCTTCCTAGTGGAGCTGATAGTGCCCCTGCATCTTTCTCAAGATACTGGTCCCAAGGGCTGTCATTCCATGCCAGGGCCACTGTGATGCCTTCTTGCTATGTTGGTCTCTCATTGCTATTCCCAGTCATTTTTCTATGTCGATGTGGTAAATTTTATACACAATATTAATGTATTATTTATTTATTTTATTTAAGTGACTTCTAAGCCACCTTTCAAGATATATTTTCCCAAAGTGGCATAGAGGATATAATTCATAATAAAGCAAACATCACAGTTGACATTTAAAATAAGAAAAAAGAGTCTTATGGTATTTAAAGACTTACAGATTTATCCACTTCATCCCAGTCCAGAAAGCTGATGCCATATTAAATGTGTTAGACTTTAAGGTTCTGCAAAACTCTTTGTTGTTTTTGTTGCAACAAACTAACATGGCTACGCCTCTGACAATTTAAAATAATAAAACAGAAAGAGCAATATAAACCATCTCATTTCATTTCTGTTATTAAAAAATTATTTGTGTACCCTGGCTTTTCCCAACCATTAGCTTGTCTAAATGTGGTGTGCTTTCATAATGGTGTATTGTTTTATAATTTGCTGTAAACTGCTTTGGGGTTTTTTTTAAAAAAAAATGGAAAGGAGTATATAGATATTCTAAAATAATTTTTTTTTTAAATCTCTGTGACCCATTCCATTCCCTCTCAGGATCCATCCCTTGTTTTATTTGTAGCTTATTTGCAGCTGACATTAATTTCAACGGGATCCATGGGAGCATTTGCGGCTACCATGATTTCCTACGGACCTTCAGAGAGCTCCTCTTGTTCTCAGGGGGCACTTTGTCATTCGTTTTGGTACATCCCGAGCAAAGCTTCCCGGCAAATGATGGAGCTCCACGTTCCAGACCAGAGGGCTGCTCCTTTAAACCGCTGCATCCTTCAGCAAGAAGGCAGAGCATGAGAGGGTTAGCCAGGCCAGGCGCAGAGAGCATAAAAGGGCTCAGTGGAGACTGAAGTCTTTGGCTTGGACAAATTCCCCACTCCCTGGGATCTGTCCTGGGTCCTGAAACACTGAGTGCTGGCTGGCCTTGGCTTGGGGGAAGCCTGATCCTGACTGCCCTCCCTCGGCGTCAGCCTTCTCCAACCTGGTGTCACTCCAGGTGTTTGGGATTTCAACTTCCATCAGCCCCAGCCACCATGGCTAATGGTCAGGCAGGCTGGGAGTTGTAGTCCAAAACATCTGGAGGGCACCAGCTTGGGGGGAAACAACTAAAAGTCTTGTGGCACCATAAAGACTAACACATTTATTTTGGCATAAGCGTTTGTGGACTAAAGGATGCTTCATCAGATACAGTGGAAGGTGCCAAACTGTGGAAGGGTACTTTAAGCCCAGTTGAGTAGAAGACTCTGTTAGCACTCCCCTTGTCCTGCTCCTCATTCTGGCCCTGTCATGCTCGAGTGGCATGGTGCACCAGCAATCAGCAAGGGGACAGGAAGAAGGTGAGCCTCTGATCCAGTGGAGGGTCTTCATCCTGTTATAGATGGGGCTGTATTCACGCTGAAGGAGCAGGTTCATAGCTTGGGGGTTCTTCTGGAGCCATCTTCATCACTTGAGGTTTAGGAGGGAACAATCCTATGCCCCCCAGACAGCATCTGCAGGGACATAGGATTGTTCAATTTCCTAGCTCTGTTCTCCTAGACAGGGATCCAAGCTGCTCTGAGCCATGTAGACAGGGGTAGGGGAACAGGAACAGGAACTGGAACAGTGTATCATCCCTTTAATGGTATAAATGATATATATTTGATAATATATCAAATTAAACAGAACTAAATAATTTGTCCTCCACTGATGCACATTGGAAAAGGGTAATGAAAAGTACGGTATTCGATGGGATTTCTCACTGCCAGTATTTTTCTGTTCAGGGAGAGAACAGCGCCAGCTACCTCTGCGCGCTCACAAAATGAGCTCAGGGTTAGGGAGGGGAGGAGACCACAGTGGCAGACATACAAGAAATCTGATGGCCATCCCAGCCTCCTTCCCTCCACCTCCCCGAAGCCTCTACTAGATGGGCGAAATCGTCCATCTACTTTAATTGCAGAGCGGGAGGCGCGAGGCACTTCCAGCTCTGCATAAGATACTAGTAAGCCTCCGAGTCCAGGGGCTTATGAGTAGCCAGGGTGCATCCCATAGGATTGTGCTGTAAGTCACTTGGACTTCAAGAAGTTCTTTTGTTGGCTGTTGTCTAGAGTAAAAACCATCTTCATCCACCAGATGTTGCTAGTTTAGTTTTGGTTTGTACAGCAGGTGTAAAAACAAAGTTGAAACAGGTAAAAGAAGAACAGAAGTAATAAAGGAATGATTTATTTAAAGATTCCCCAAAAGAGGCAAAAACAAAAATTAGAATTGGCTGCCAAGAGGGGACACTTGGCCCCTAAGAGACAAGAGACCAAAAGGGAAAGAGAAAACCTTAGATCAACACAGGGGTAACAAAAACATGCAAATTTAAGAAAATTGAATCCTGTATTTGTTTAATAATGGCATCTGTGTAGAGGTCTGCAAGAGGCCTTGTTTGTTTTGTATCACCTTCCTTTTTCTTTCTTGTCTTTTCTACAGCAATATGATGAAAGAGGATAAGAAAGTGTAGATTGGATACAATTATGAAATTATAAGAACCAAGAAGGAAATGTATAAGGGGTTATACACGTTCCCTGCTAAAGTTTATGTAGGTGTCTTAATAAGTGATTTATGCTGTGAGACTAAGTATAGTAAAAATGGCCATACAAGCAATTTTTACTTCTGAATTTTACTGCAGTAAAAGAAGCATCTTTTCTTTCTAAAAGTGTCTTTTTTTAACTCAACTTTTTTTTATTTTTTTTTATTTTTTTTATTTTTTATTTCCCACAAAAGAAAGATGTCTCCTCTATGGCCATGACATTGCTCAGTTAACAGTCCAAATACATGAATAATAATTTTGTGTGATCAGTGGATTCAGGTCGGTCCCATGTCAAGCAGCAATTAAAGTCAGGTTCCTTTTAGGAACTTGATTTTACTCTGTGTGTGTGTGTGTGTGTGTGTGTGTCTGTAGAAAGAGCAAATATAAAAGTTGTGCTAGGAACATATCTCAGATGAAGTACAATGATTTGGCTCCCTACCTTAACTCAAAAACCATAAGCACTTTAGAAGTAAAGTTGTGTCTTGGACAAACTATATTTACTGCAAAGAGGCCAGAAAAAGTGGACCGTAACACAGCCCTGCAGGATCAAATAGACTTTGATTGGCCTACTAACATGCCAAACTCAATTTGTTGATTTGTATGCTTTGCTCCCAAAATTACAAGTTTTAACACACAATGCTCATGCTATCACCATTGTTGAAGTCTGGTACAATTACAGTAAAAAGGCTTTTGTCACAATGGTTCAGATCGCGCAACTGAAGATTCACTATGTTATATCACCACCAAGCCGAAGAACAGTTATTGGCTTGTGTATTGCATTGCAGCTGTTGCATTTGTAATCCTGATTGTGGTCATCTGTTCTTGTTGCTATGATTGTAACTGAAATTTCAATCTGTAACCCCACCTATATGGCATTGTAGCACTTTTTTCATAAATTAATGAACCCATGTACATGAATTGGGTCCAAAGAGATTAGTCTCATTGCTGTGTCATGATCATGCAATGCCTGTTTTACTTTTTGGTACCTATGTTGTATAAATAGGTACCAAGAGGGGGAATGTGAGACTAGGCATTGCATTTTGTGTGTTGCATTTGATTTTTGTGTTATCATGTATGTATCGGCATTTATGTATCCACATTATGCAATAGATTTTAGTTGAATGGGTTCCCAGAGTATGAGTGATGATGAGTTCCGTTAAGGCCATGAGCTATGGAGTACTGAGGGTCTCCGAAATCATGGCATAAGAACTTCTGGAAAATGGGTGAAGAGGGCCTTACAGAGTGAGGCTGGCGATTGCTGTTACAGCATCCTGTAGAACAACAGCTCAAAATAGCCATCCTGTGGAATAACAAGCAGGGCTGTGGTCAGCTCACTCCAGAGCATTGCACCCTTAGCAATAATGCAGTCTCTTGACTTGTGAGTCAAAGCTAAACATCTGTGAGGTAATGCAGTGACTTGGGTGAATGGCCAATGCACTGTGACTGTGGTTTAATGGATATAAAAATAGGCCTAGGAATAGCCCAAGTCAAAGTTAAGAACATAAGAAGAACCATGCTGGATCAGACCAAGGGTCCATGTGTCCAGAATTCTGTTCACATAGTGGCCAACCAGCTGTTGACCAGGAACCCACAAGCAGGGCATGAGCGCAACAGCACCTTCCCGCCCATGTTCCCCAGCAACTGGTGTACATAGGCTCACTGCCTCTGGTACTGGAGGTAGCACATAGCCATCAGGACTAGTAGCCTTCAATAGCCTTTCCCTCCAGGAATTTGTCCAACCCCCTTTTAAAGCCATCCAAACTGGTAGCCTTCACTACATCCTGTGGTAGTGAATTCCATAGTTTAACTATGCACTGTGTGAAGAAGTTCTCCCTTTTATCTGTCTGGAATCTCCCACCAGTCAGCTTCATGGGATGACTCTGGGTTCTAATATTTTGAGAGAGAGAAAAATGTCTCCCTACCCACATTCTGCACACCACACATAATGTTGTGCACCTCTATCATGTCTCCCCTTACCCTCCTTTTTCCAAGCTAAACAATCCCAGCTGTTGTTTCTTTCTCTCATAGGGGAGATGCTCCAACCCTTTGATAATTTTAGTTGCCCTTTTCTGCACTTTTTCCAGCTCTATAGTACCTTCTTTTTTAGGTGAGGTGACCAGAACTGGACACAGTATTCCAAGTGTGGCCGCACCACAGATTTGTATAGGAGCAGTATGATGTTGGCAGCTTTATTCTTAGTTCCTTTTCTAATTATGCCTAACAGGGAGTTTGCCTTTTTTACACTGTAAAACCCTCAGACTGGGTTGACATCTTCGTTGAGCTGTCCACCACAACCCCAAGACAAGTTCTCAGGACAACAGGAAGCTGCGCACCTTGAGACCCCATAGTATCCAGAGCGAAGTCTCACTGAGTGGGGTTGGCCTCCCATTGTAGCAAGTGGCAAGTATGATTGGATAGGGACTGAATTCTATTTATATGACATCTTTTATCTGTGATTGAAGTGCAAATTCCAAAAATGCTATTGGTGTAAACAATAAAGCCATGTAAAATTAGAAAAGCTCCTCTGTGCAGCCTCATTACTCCAACTGTTTTTAGATCCCAGGTCTGATTGGGATTGATCAGCCTATATGAGACAGATTTGGGGGCAATCTACATTACAACAAGGATTTACGAAACACTTACCTGGTTCCGGTCGGGGCATCCGCTGAGGAGGGGAGGCGCTCCATCCCTCCCCCCAAAATCCTCAACGGGGGGGGAGGTGATCCGGTCCTCCCCCCCGGAATCCTGCCCGGCCAGCTCTGCTCCACAGCGGCTCTGCGGAGCAGCCGGCCAGGGCCGTCCGCAGCTGGACTTCCGGCCGCAGACAGGCTGCTGCAGACGCAAATGGCGGAAGTATTTACGTAGCCTATCACAGCATGCCCAAAACAAAAACAGCATGCCCAAAACAAAACAAAACAAAAATGGCGTACGCAAATGGCGGGGGCTACAGCAGCCGCCATTTGCGTTCCCTATTTTTCACCGTTCTAGCCTACGTAAATATTTACGTAGGCAATTATGGCAGAAAAAAAGGGAACCGCAAATAGTGTAGTGGGAGCTATTTGCATTTCTTTTCTTTTTCGCCGTAAAAGCCTACGTAAATATTTATGTAGGATAAAACAGCAAAGGAAAAAAAAGAATGCAAATAGCGGCCACTACGCTATTTGCGGTTCCCTTTTTTTTTTGCCGTAAATATTTACGTAGGCTAGAACAGTGAAAAATAGGGAACGCAAATGGTGGCCGCCATAGCCGCTGCCATTTGCATACGCTGGTTTTTTTTGGGGGGGAGGTTAGCCATGATAGGCTATGTAAATTCTTACGTAGCCTATCACACAGCTGTAAGGACGGCAATGGCGACCGCAGCAGCCTGGCCGCAGCCAGCCAGGAGACCAGCCGCCGGAGCTGCCACCGCCACCGCTGGAGCCGCCGCCACCGCCGCCACTGGAGCTGCCGCCGCCGAATCCACCACATCCGCCCCAGGTAAGTGCTGTCCCGGGGGATTCCGTGGAGGGGGGGCAAGGAGGCAGGAGGCCATTCCACCATGGATTCCGGGGGTCCAGATTCTAAAGAATCCAGCCTCACTGGAATCGGTGGCGGAATTCTCTGCCATCCCTAATTACAACTTTAAACTGGTTTCAAAACTGTTTTTAGTGATTACGGCTACCAAATACAGGAATTCTGGGAATTGTACTTCTAGTAAGAGGGGCCACTTGGGCAGGGGACAGGGGTGTCTAGCAAAGAATTCTCAGTACCCTCATGAAACTGCAGGATGCTTTTAGGTAAACCGGTTTGAAACCAGTTTAAAGTTGTAATGTAGATTGGCTCCAAGTTGGTCACAAAGGGCAATCCAAAGCCAGGTCTTGGCAGACATGCAGGTCACTTTAGGCATTTTTTTTTCAAATTTATTTCTGCAAATTCAGCAATAACAAACAAACAATTATGGGAGGGAGGAAACCACAACATAGAAAAGAAGAAAAACATATCATACAACATACCCATGCACAATAATCATTTACATCACCCTTAATATAAAAAGAAAAAGAGGGAAAAAGAAGGATTTAACATTCACACTTCAAATGTCTGGTGGTCTGGCAGCTGTTAACGCCCTCCCCAGCAAATCGACCCCTGGCCCTGTCAAGGACTTACTGTGACCTTTTTGCATCGCACTTGCAGGACAAAATCGCTTGTCTCCACAACAAACTTGATGCTGTTGTTATGGCAGTTCCAGCTGAGGTGTCTGATGCCACCATCTGCCTGATTTTGTGGGATCAGTTCCAGTTGCTGCAGCCTGATGATGTGGACAAGGTGCTTGCAGCAATGTGTCCAACCATGTGCCCTCTCAACCCCTGCCCCTCTTAGCTAATAAAAGCTAGCTAAGGGGATATGACTGGGTGGGTCCAGGGAGTGATAAATGCTCCCCTGCGAGAAAGGGTGGTCCCTCCTGTCCTTAAGGAGGCAGTAATGCAACCATTCCTGAAGAACCCACTCTGGACCCAACGGTATTAGACAATGACCACCCAGTCACAAATACCCCTTTCTTAGGGAAGGTACTTGAGAGGGTTGTGGTGGAGCAACCGCAGGCCCCTTTGGGGGATACTGATTATCTAGACCCATTCCAGTTTCAATCTGGTTATGGGACTGAATCAGCCTTGGTCGTCCTGATGGCTGACCTTTATTGAGAGAGGGGCGGGGGGGCGGGGTGCAACCCTGTTAATTCTGCTCAACCTCTCATTGGCTTTTGATACCATCGACCATGGTATCCTCCTGGATCGACTCCATGGGATGGGTATCGGAGGCACTGTGTTACAGTGGTTCCAGTCCTACCTACAAGACTGATTTCAGAGAGTAACATTGGGTGACTATTCCTCGGCCCCTTGGCAATTTCACTACAGGATGCCACAGAGTACCATCTTGACCCCAATGTTGTTTAACATCTATATGAAGCCACTGGGAGCGGTCATTAGAGGTCTTGGAGCCAAGTGCTGATGACACACAGCTCTATCTCCCTGTGACATCTGAATCAGGAGAGGCTGTGCAAGTACTGGACCAGTGCCTGAACTCAGCAATGGGCTGGATGAGGGCCAATAAACTGAAGCTGAATCCTGGCAAGACAGAAGCCCTGAGGGTGAGTGGTTCCTGGGTCTGGCAGATAGGCTCATTGCCTGTTCTGGATGAGGTTGCACTCCCTCTGAAAGACCAGATTCGTAGTCTGGGGATGCTCCTAGATCCATTATTGTCGCTGGAGGCCCAAGTGGCCATGATGGCTCAGAGTGCCTTTTACCACCTTCGGCTGTTTCTCCAGCTACATCCACTCCTGGACAGGGATAGCCTGGCCATGGTGGTACAAGCATCAGTAACCTCAAGACTGGATTACTGCAATGTGCTCTATGGCTGCCCTTGAGGCTGGTCCAGAAGCTGGAGCTAGTGCAGAATGCAGCAGCTCAGCTGTTGACAGGAGCTGCCCCTCTTCAGTATGTAACTCCTTTGCTGGGGGAACTGCACTGGCTGCCTATTCAGGACCAGGCAAGGTTTAAGGTATTAGTTGTTGTTGTTGTTGTTGTTCAGTTGTTAAGCCCAGATACATGAGCTGTGAACACTTGTAGATGGTGCTTCAAGGTCTGAAGGCTGGCACTGGACCTCTGCCAACAGTACAGAAAGGCTCCTATTGCTATGGTGATAAATTAGCAAGCATCTTGAGGATGCCTTCCACACCATACTTGTCAGGGCCCTTGGTCCTCTCCCTTTGCAGTCACGCACTCCAGGATACCAGGCTTCAGGCTCACTACTTTATTAGTTAACGACCAGGTTCTTTACACATGCAAATTCTCAGAGACTCTCAGGCTACAAAGGAAAACAGCTACTCCACACAATTACGAATATCAAAAGAGGAGCCAAATGGGAATCAGAGACCTTGCTGGCAGTTCGAAACAAGAACTTGCTGGACAGAATAACTTAGGGGGGGATGCCCCTCCCTTACAGTTGTGCCCTCCTACATAGGCTGTCACGCATAGCCAACCGGGTGGAACGTCTGAGCTCTGCCTCTAACTTTTCCCACTTCGCTTTGCGCCAGACTCTAGCATTCTTCAGGTCACACCCCATACGCTCCTCCTCCTCAAAGACCTGAGTTCTCATGGAGGAGGAAAGCAGGGGGGGGGCCTTCAGGTCGAGCCATCTGTGTACCAAGGTCCTGAGAAGAACACCTATCCATATCTGAGCTCACCAGGGAGAAAGCCTCCCTCAGTTCTGGCTGTTCCCATTCTGAGTTTGAGCTGCTCACTATCTCCCCATGCTTAGACTCATTTCTGACAGTACTGGACAGTCAAGTGCGCCTGTGAGAGAAAGAAAGGCAGGGTTACGGTCCTGAGGGAAGAGAGCTTTAAGGCCTACTCTCAAAGCGGTCTAGTCCTCAGAGTAATGTAGAAGGGTCTCCCTCTGCCTGAGGGATGTTAACATTGCTTGTTCCTCATCTACACCATATTAGAAGAAACTGTAGCCCAGCCTTCCCCAACATGGAGCCCTCCAGATATTTATTATTTATGTATTCATTCATTTATTACATTTCTATACCGCCCAATAGCCGAAGCTCTCTGGGCACTTCACAATTAAAACCACAAAATGCATCATAAAATACAATATAAAAGGCAAAAGCTTAGAGCTACAATATAAAGTACAAACCACAATAATACCAGGCAGCAATGCGGAGATTGAAAATACAACAACAGATTTAAAACAACAGAGCCAAAAGACTAAAATGCCTGGGAAAATGACAAGGTGCTTGAAAATGACCTAGTGCTGGAAAGGGCCCATTGGGAGAAACGATTAAGTTTTCGTCATTGACAGGCAGCCAAGCCAGGTGGTGGTAGTGAGCTACAGCCAAATTTGGAACTCTTCACGTTAAAGATAAGGCTGATAGTTTCCCAGGCAAACAGCAGAAGCAAGAGGCTGGGCTAAGAGCATACAATTGACGAGGTATAACGCAGAAGACCTACCAGGCCTGGATGAGAAATCCAGGCACAGACGTAAGCTGGGTTCTCATGCGCCTTTGGGGCATGGAAGGGAACAACTGTGATGTGCCCCTAGCTTCTCGATATACAATAGTCTTCCACATTTCATATGGAATATTGTCTTGTCTGTCAACCAGAGGGTCGATAGCATCGCAGACAAGGCTAGAGAGGACCAAAACATAATCCAGATGGGAGCACCTTCTATCAGTTTAGGCTGATATGCCAACTACGCCGTTATCTGGACAGAGATAGTTTAGCTACAGTTACCCATGCTCTGATAACCTCTTGCCTGGATTACTGCAATGTGTTACAGTCAGGGCCAGAAATATTGGAAAAGGATAACTGTTTTGGCAGTTGGCCTCTGTACACCACCACATTGAAGTTGAAAGGAAACACACCCAAATGGGAGCAAAGTCAGGACTTTCAGCTGTAATTCAAGGAGTGTGACAAAAGTGGGGCACTAACCATTCAGGAAGTACAGCCAGTGGCATACACACACACCCATCGTTGGTGGCTCAGAAGTAATGGAACGAATGGCTGACAAGCGGCTGCATGGCCAGGTGTGGCCAGTTTCCTAGGTACCCCATGACCAATCAAGCAGAGAAAAGGCCTGGAGGTAGTTCTGAGTGTTACATTTGCATTTGGTAGCTGTTCACTGGAACTCCCAACATTAGATCCAAAGAGGTGTCCATGCGAGTGAAGGAGGCCATTGTTAGGCTGCGGAAACAAAATAAACCCATCAGAGAGATAGCAAAAACATTGGGATTGGCCAACACAACAGTCTGGAACATTCTGAAAAAGAAGGAATTAACTGGCAAGCTCAGCAACAGCAAAAGGCCTGGAAGACCATGGAAGACAACTAAAGGGGATGACCGCAGAATTCTGCTCAGGGTGAAGAGGAACCCTTTCACAACATCTGGCCAGGTCAAGAACGCTCTTGGGGAGATAGGCGTGTCATTGTCAACATCTACAGTCAAAAGACAGCTTTATGAATGTAAATACAGAGGCTTCACAACAAGGTGCAAACCACTGGTAACGCTCAAGAACAGACAGGCCAGATTAGCCTTTGCCAGCAAACACCTAAAAAAGCCTGCCCAGTTCTGGAATAAGATTCTTTGGACTGATGAAGCCAAGATTAACTTGTACCAGAATGAAGGGAAGAAAAATGTATGGAGAAGGAAAGGAACAGCTCATGACCCAAAGCAGACCACGTCATCTGTCAAACATGGTGGAGGCAGTGTTATGGCATGGGCATGTATGGCTGCCAATGGAACCAGGTCACTGGTGTTTATTGATGACCTGACTGCTGATAACAGCAGCAGGATGAATTCTGAAGTGTATAGGGCTATACTTTCTACTCAGATTCAGCCGAATGCTGCCAAACTGATAGGACGTCGCTTCATATTGCAGATGGATAATGACCCAAAACATACAGCAAAAGCTACCCAAGAGTTTCTGAAGGCAAAGAAGTGGGATGTTCTTCAGTGGCCAAGTCAGTCACCTGATCTGATCTCAACCCAATAGAGCATGCTTTTCACTTACTGAAGACAAGACTGAAGGCAGAAAGACCCACAAACAAGCAGCAGCTGAAGGCAGCTGCAGTAAAGGCCTGGCAAAGCATCTTGAGGGAGGAAACTCGGCATTTGGTCATGTCCATGGGTTCCAGACTTCAGGCAGTCATTGACTGCAAAGTATTTTCATCCAGATATTAAAGGCGATCCTTAAGTTTGAAATGATGTTGGTTTGTTCCATTACTTATGAGCCACCAACGATAGGTGTGTGTGTATGCCACTGGCTGTACTTCCTGAATGGTTAGTGCCCCACTTTTGTCATATCCCTTGCATTACAGCTGACAGTCCTGACTTCGCTCCCATCTGTGTGTGTTTCCTTTCAACTTCAATGTGGTGGTGTACAGAGGCCAACTGCCAAAACAGTTATCCTTGTTCCAATATTTCTGGCCCTGACTGTATATGTGGAGCTGCCTTTGAAAATGGCCTGGAAACTAGGGGTGGACGAAAGTCCCTTACCTGTCGTCGAAGGACGTTCGCGGTGGGGGGGAGGCGCTTCGCTGCTCCCCCCGCGAAGTTCAGGCCGGGGGGGGAGGCTTCCCGCCTCGCCCCGGCCGAAATTCAGGCCGGGGGGGAGGCTTCCTGCCTCGCCCAGCCGCGAACGCAAAAGTTTAAAAAAAAAAACAAAAACGCCCCCTGATAGGCTACGTGACGATTCACGTAGCCTATCACGGCTAGATCTGCAAAGTCAGCCGTGATAGGCTACGTCAATCGTCACGTAGCCTATCACGGGTGACTTTAAAAAAAAAAAAAAGCGCGTACACTAATGGCGGCCCCCATAGGGAGCCGCCATTCGCGTTCCTTATTTAGTCGCTGTAGTCTACGTAAATGTTTATGTAGACTACGGCGAAAATAAGGGCAACGCAAATGGAAACGTCAGCTGGTCCAAAACAGGGCAGCGAGATTCTTAGCAGGGGTTGGCAAACAGGATCATATTATGCCAGTACTTTTCCATCAGGACTGGCTGCCAGTCCGTTTCTGGGTCTAATTCAAAGTGCTGGTGTTAACATTCAAAGCCCTAAATGGCTTGGGACCAGGTTATCTGAAGGATTGCCTCCTCCCAGATGTACCTGCCCGAACCCTAAGATCATCTTCAGGGGTTCTTCTCCAGGACCCCCTGCCAAAGGAAGTGAGGTGGGTGGCTACCAGGAAGAGGGCCTTTTCTGCTGTGGCACCCCGGTTCTGGAATGAGTTCCCTCAAGAGGTTCTCCTGACACCTATGTCATACTCCTTTTGGTGCCCGGTAAAGACCTTTTTATTTTCCCAGCATTTTAGCACTCTAGTTTTTTAGCTCTGTTGTTTTAAATCTGTATTTTAAATCTCTGCATTGCTACTAGGTTTTATTGTGGTTGCACTTTTATATTGTAGCTTTAAACTTGCATATTTTATATTGTTTTATGTTGTACTTTGTGGTTTACATTTTTGTGAACTGTCCAGAGAGCTTCAGTTATTGGGCAGTATAGAAATGAAATGAAATAAATAAAGGGTAGAAATAATAGGAATTCAGTGTTGCAACCCTCCCTCTTCCCCAAGCCCTTGGTAGCCTTCGGGGGGTGGGACTCAGGGAGCCTTCAAGGAGTGGGACCCACAGAGGTTGCTCAGGCCTCCTTGGGCCAGATGAGGAATCTTCATGGGCTGGACGTACCCCATCCATCCCTGGTATAAACAGAGCGGGCTCATTTGACTGGATGCTCTTCCACAGGAAATGAATTATCCCTGCACATAGAAAGCTTAGATGCTACAGAGGAGGGCTCTTTTCTAGCTTTCTCCTAGCCATGCTAGTTTTTAATGTGTGGAAATGATTTCTCCCTGAGAAATTCAACTATGTGAGTCCCACTCATAGTCTGAAGTGCCTGATGGAAGCCTGTCACGCGGTGGAGCCGTCTTGCCCCTTAGCTTGCCCTGTTGAAGTAACTGGATTTTGTTCAGTGAGTGGACAAAAATAGATCAGTGGGGCTCGGCGACTGTGGATTTAGAGAGTTTTTTGCTGTGCCTGCCTGAGCCTCTTGTGCATTTTACATTAAATTATGCTGGACTGGTGCCCCTGAGGAGAGAAATGAAATTGTGCAAGAAAGGCGTCCACAGTTCAGTAGTGCTTTGCATGTTTGAGGTTCCATCCTGGAACCTTCAGTTAAGATACCTGGGGGTCACAATCTGAGCTGGGGAAAATCTCTTGCCTGGGCCCCTGGAGAGCTGCTCTCAATCAAAGTAGAAAGTACAGGGCCAGATGGGCTATTGAAGTAAGACAGCCAGCACCATATATCTCGTTGATGTGGTGTGGCTGTTTATTCCGCTCTTAACTAAGTTCAGGGCTTAATCAGGGCTGGCAAACAGTAACACTGGTGTTGTTCTCATGGTTCACATCCGACCTATGAGCTTTGCTGGCTGGGGAATGCTGGGAGTTGTAGGCCATTTCTCTGTCTAAACATGCATAGGATTGCGCCCTTAGATGCCAAAGGCCTGTCTGAATAAAAATGTAGCCCTGGCAGCCCAGGGTCTGCTACATCGCTATTCACACTTAACAAGGAGTAAGCCACTGAATTCAATGGGGGACTTTGTTCTGAGTAGATATGTACAGGATTCCACTGTTAATTTGCCTCACCCTCCTTCCATCAGAATAACAGATATAAAATGTTAATATTTGCCTTTGAGACTGGGTACGCAAGCACACAACTGGCAGTTTGAAAGGTGCTGCAGCCACAGCTGTAAGTGAAAATACTTGCGGTGTATACAGTAGGGATTTATAGAGTAGGGCAAAGGTTGTTGGGTATTTCATGTTTTAAAAATAGAATAGAGCTCACTGAGTTAGATCAAAGACCATATCACGTGGAAAATAACTAAGGCAAGGCCATGTTATCTCGGCTTTTTTTTATGCCGATGTAGTAGATTCCTCAAAAGCCTATAACTGTTGTCTTTGTTTCTTTCGTACAAAAGAAGAAACTGTTAGGACAGTAGAGATAAGTTCTCTTGTCTCCACGGCAACTCACCCCAGACCTAAGAATCATCGTCCTTGCAAACATTGCAGGGCTATGAGAAGAAGCCAGGGGTGATGGTCCAGTAAAAGTTTAATTGATAATGAACAGACATGCGCGCTAGGTTTGGCCGATGTCACTTATTTAGCCACATTATGATTATAAATGTAACTGGTGAGTGTTGATCTGGGCTGCCTCTGGGTTGACAGAGCTGCCTTGAATAAACTCAAGTTGAATCTTACCTGCATGTCCAGAGCTTAATTGGAGGGCAGCTGGGCACGGACCTCCAAGTCTAGTTTGGACTTGTACCACAATCAGAAAGAACAAGGTGAAATACATTTAAAATTCCACGTAAAGGTAAATATAGGACCACGCCATATTAAAGAACAATATAAAATATGTTTGGAAACTTCACATGAAGTTATACATAGGACAGAATTTAGCATTTGGGCTTTACTGAAACAAGACTAAAATTAAAAGTATTTTAAAAGCAATAAAATTTCAAAATCGAGGAGGTACATACTAATGTGGGTTTTATATCCTCAAAGCTTAGAATCTCCACCACAGTTAACTGAGATGGTTTCCAAATATTTTTTCCTAAGGCCAGAAGACTTTCTGCTAAGGAAGCTATTCTCTGAGTTACTTATTGATTACTTCCTTGTAGTAGAAATCTTATTTTTTCTCTTTCACATGCCAGTCCTTCATTTTCTTTAACAAAGGCTCCAGACAGTATTATCGAAGTATTAAGAGTTTTAGGGTGCAATCCTATGCAGGTTTAGACAGAAAAAAGTCCTACAACTTCCGGTATTCCCCAGCCAGCATGGGTAATACTGGCAGTTGTAGGACTTCTTTTCTGTCTAAATATGCATAGGATTGCACCCTAAATAATTAAAAAAAAAGGTATACAAACACCTCTGCTGGGAGCAGTGCTGCAGCTATGACTGGACTTTGGTGCCAAAGTCCAGGGCCTGCAGCAGAGTCCCTGCCCACCCAAGGAGTGGGTGCTGAGGGAATCAGAGCAGCTGAAGCAAACTCCCATTTTATTTCTCTAGTCATGGTGCTATGAGTTTAAAATGCAAATCTGCACATGTTCAGAGTATTTTTATTTTTTGTTAATCAGGGCTGGCAAACAGTATTGCTGCTGTGGTTCTCATGGTTCACATCTGACCTGTCAGGAATGTAGAAGCAGTTGTAAAGCATGAGATGGCGGTTGCGGGGTGGAGAAGATACACGGTAGTTGCACACTTTACAAATGAAGTGATACGCAGGACTCTCTAAAGCCCCCACCCCCTTAAGAGTGTTCTGTCCAGGGTCCAAAAGCACGTGGTGAGAGTTCAAACAAGATTCGCTGAAAGCCATTTTCCTTCCCGGTGGAGACTGGTGGCTTCTATTTCGGTGGGGCTGTGAATCTGTCTGGATTTCAGTCAGAATTTTATTTTATTTTTTTTACTTTTTATTGTTATTTTTTTTAAAAAAGAAAAACACAGCACAACAACAACAGAAATGCAACAGCAATACACACACACTAAAATATCTCTTAAGACTGTAAGGTATCTACCTTTGGCTCCCCTTACACAACAAATGCTTATTATTATTATTATTATTATTATCATCTAGTTCTTGTCTGAGTTGTATATCATACATTGAGTTCACAGACATTATCTCCTTTCTCCTAATTTCAACAACAGAAAAAAGAGAATCAACCATCTCAAAGTTCAAAATCCACATACATAGATATAATTTTTCTCTATTTCTTGTACAAATTCTATAAAAGGTTTCAAATCTAACATAAATTTAGTTGTTGACCCTTCTTTAATTATAATAGTAAGTTTTGCCGTCTCTGCCAGCTCCACCATTTTCATGATCCACCTGCTCACAGTCGGTATTGTTTCATTCTTTCACTTTTGTGCGTACAATAGCCTTGCAGCCGTTGTCATGTTGAGAAAGAGGGTTCCCCCCTTCTCTTTTACGTGTTTATCTGTTAGTCCCAATAGAAACGTTTCTGGCTTTAGTTCTATTGTTGTTGTTCTTGTTCAGTCGTTCAGTCGTGTCCGACTCTTTGTGACCCCATGGACCATAGCACGCCAGGCCTTCCTGTCCTGTGCTTTCTCCCAGAGTGTGCTCAAGTCCATATTCATTGCATCAATGATGCTATCTAGACATCTCATCCTCTGCTGTCCCTTTCTCCTTTTGCCTTCAATCTTTCCCAGCATCAGGGTCTTTTCCAGGGAGTTTTCTCTTCGCATTAGGTGGCCAAAATATTTCAGCTTCAGCTTCAGTATCTGTCCTTCCAATGACCACTCAGGGTTGATTTCCTTTAGGATGGACTGATTTGACCTCCTTGCAGTCCAGGGGACTCGTAAGAGTCTTCTCCAGCACCACAGTTCGAAAGCATCAATTCTTCGGCGCTCAGCCTTCCTTATAGTCCAGCTCTCACAGCCATACGTTGCTACTGGGAAAACCATAGCTTGGATTATACGAACCTTTGTTGGCAAGGTGATGTCTCTGCTTCTTACTATGCTGTCTAGGTTTGCCATAGCTTTCCTCCCAAGGAGCAAGCGTCTTTTAATTTCATGGCTACAGTCACAGTCTGAGGTGATCTTGGAGCCCAAGAAAATAAAATCTGTCACTGCTTCCATTTCTTCCCCTTCTATTTGCCAGGAAGTGATGGGGCCAGATGCCATGATCTTCGTTTTTTTAATGTTGAGTTTCAAACCAGCTTTTGCACTCTCCACTTTCACCCTCAACAAGAGGCTCTTGAGATCCTCTTCGCTTTCTGCCATTAGGGTGGTATCATCTGCATATCTGCGGTTGTTGATAATTCTCCCTGCAGTCTTAATTCTGACCTGTGATTCATCCAACCCGGCGTTTCTCATGATGTATTCTGCATATAAATTAAATAAGCAGAGCAACAATATACAGCCTTGTCATACTCCTTTCCCAATTTTGAACCAATCGGTTGTTCCATGTCCAGTTCTTACTGTTGCTTCTTGACCCTCATACAGGTTTCTCAGGAGACAGGTAAGGTGGTCTGGTACTCCCATCTCTTTAAGAATTTGCCAGAGTTTGTTGTGATCCGCACAATCAAAGGCTTTAGCATAGTTAATGAAGCAGAAATAGACGTTTTTCTGGAATTCTCTTGCTTTCTTCATGATCCAGCGAATGTTGGCAATTTGATCTCTAGTTCCTCTGCCTCTTCGAAACCCAGCTTGTACTTCCGGTAGTTCTTGGTTCACATGCTGCTGAAGCCTAGCTTGTAGGATTTTGAGCATCACCTTGCTGGCATGTGAAATGAGCGCAACTGTGCAGTAGTTTGAACACTCTTTGGCATTGCCGTTCTTTGGAATTGGAATGTAAACTGACCTTTTCCAGTCTTGTGGCCATTGTTGAGTGTTCCAAATGTGTTGGCATATTGAGTGCAGCACTTTAACAGCATCATCTTTTAGGATCTTAAATAGCTCAGCTGGAATACTGTCATCTCCACTAGCTTTGTTGTTAGTAATGCTTCCTAAGGCCCACTTGACTTCACTCTCTAGGATGTCCGGCCCAAGTTCAGTGACCACACTATCATGACTATCAGGGACATTAAGATCTTTCCTGTATAGTTCTTCTGTGTATTCTTTCCACCTCTTCTTAATCTCATCTGCTTCTGTTAGGTCCCTGCCTTCTTTGTCCTTTATCATGCCCGTCTTTGCACAGAAGGTTCCCTTGAGATCTCCAATTTTCTTGAAGAGATCTCTAGTCTTTCCCATTCTATTGTTTTCCTCAATTTCTTTGCATTGTTCATTTAAGAAGGCCTTCTTGTCTCTCCTTGCTATTCTCTGGAAATCTGCATTCAGTTGGGTATATCATCCCCTTTCTCCCTTGCTTTTCACTTCCCTTCTTTCCTCAGCTACTTGTAAAGCCTCATCAGACAGCCACTTGGCTTCCTTGCATTTCTTTTCCTTTGGGATGGATTGAGTTGCTGCCTCCTGAACAACGTTACGGACCTCTGTCCATAATTCCTCAGGCACTCTGTCTATCAGGTCTAAGCCCTTAAATCTATTCCTCACCTCCACTGTATATTCATAAGCGATATGATTTAGGTCATACCTGAATGGTTTAGTGGTTTTCCCTACGTTCTTCAATTTAAGCTGAAATTTTGCAACAAGAAGCTCATGATCTGAGCCACAGTCAGCTACAGATCTTGTTTTTATTGACTGTATAGAGCTTCTCCATCTTTGGCTGCAAAGTACATAATCAATCTGATTTCGATATTGATCATCTGGTGATGTCCATGTGTAGAGTCACCTCTTGTGCTGTTGGAAAAGAGTGTTTGCTATGATCAGCGTGTTCTCTTGGCAAAACTATTAGCCTTTGTCCTTCTTCATTTTGTACACCAATGCCATGCTTGCCTGTTATCCCGGTGATTTCTTGACTTCCTACTTTAGCATTCCAATCCCCTATGATGAAGAGGACATCTTTTTTTGGTGTTAGTTCTAGAAGGTGTTGTAGGTCTTCATAGAACCGATCAACCTCAGCTTCTTCGGCCTCAGTGGTTGGGGCATAGAGTTGAATTACTGTGATGTTGAATGGTTTGCCTTGGATTCATACGGAGATCATTCTATTGTTTTTGAGATTGTACCCCGGTACTGCTTTTCCCACCTTTTTGTTGACTATGAGTGCTACTCCATTTCTTCTAAGGGATTATTCCCCACAGTAGTAGATATGATGGTCACCTGAATTAAATTTGCCCATGCTTGTCCATTTTAGTTCGCTGATTCCCAAGATGTCGATGTTCAATCTTGCCATCTCATGTTTGACCACCTCCAGCTTACCTTGATTCAATGATCTGACATTCCAGGTTCCTAAACAATATTGTTCTTTACAGCATTGGACTTTCTTTTCACCACCAGACACATCCACAGCTGAGTGTCCTTTCGGCTTTGGCCCAGCAGCTTCACTCTTTCTGGCACTACTTGGAAATACCCTCTGCTCTTCCCCAGTAGTATATTGGACACCTTCCGACCTGAGGGGCTCATCTTCCGGCGTCATCTCTTTTAGCCTTGTGATACGTTCCATGGGGTTTTCTTGGCCAGAATACTGGAGTGGGTTGCCATTTCCTTCTCCAGTGGACCACATTTTGTCAGAACTCTCCGCCATGGCCCGTCCGTCTTGGGTGGCCCTGCACGGCATAGCTTATGGCTTCACTGAGTTGCGCAAGCCCCTTCGCCACAACAAGGCAGTCTTTCATATTCTTTGAGCTAAAGGCTGTATTCGTTTCCAAAATGTTGTAGCTTGATTTCAGTCAGAATTTTAAAGGAGCTACCCAAGGCGCTGAACCCATTTCGGAGATTGGATTACCTTGGATAGCTCCATTAGCCTTCTGGCTGAAACCCAAAGCGGATGCAGTGGATGCCCCAGTGAAATCGGAGCCACCAGCCTCCGCTGTTCCTTCCTTTTCCAGCGGCAGCGCGGAAAGGCGCAGCGCTCGCCCGCGGCCGCAAGGGGGCGATATGCAGTGGGGAACTGGAGGAGGGCGGCGGCGGCTGGACGGTCAAGCCTATTAATAAGGGACCCGGACGGTCCCTCCTGGGTCAGCTGAGCCGCGAGCGCGACGACTCATGGCGGGGCTGGTCGCGCGCAGCGTCCTGGTGACCGGAGCCAACCGCGGGATCGGCCTGGAACTGGTTCGGCAGCTCCTGGGCAAGCCCGACCCGCCGCAGTGGATCTTCGCCTGCAGCCGGGAGCCGGACGGGGAGCGCGGGCAGGTGCGAGGATCCGCCTGAACGTGTGAATGCGTGCTCCCGCGGCCGGCCGGGTGGGAGGCGAGGTTAGGCGAGAGTGCTCAGAACCGCACCATGCAGCCCCATCCGCTGCATGCTTACTTGGAAGGAAGAGGTCCTACCCTGTTAAGGGGGGGGGGGACGTTTACTCCCAGGTAAATCTGCTTACTCTTGCAGCTTTACTTGGGGAGGAAGGGGGAAGCCCTGTTGAATTCACTGTGGTTTACTTCCTTGTTTAGGCTGGGGAGGTAGGAGAAAACGGTAATCTGTTCACAGCCTGGAAAGCAAGAAAAAAAAAATACCGGGTTTGCACTCAAGTGTTAGTCATGTGCGTCTGTTAGGATCCTCCCCCCTCCATACCCTTAAATATGTGCTGATACAGGTGGGAGAAACCTACCTTCTTGCCGTTTTTATATATTTAGTCTTGGTACAAAAAGACAGGGGTGAAATAACTCATCTTTGTTTATATTCATCTTGAATGTAAATGCCACGATTGACCACAGAACAGGGTTATATGATAAAGCATTAGTTGGTGCTTCCCACCCCAACATATTAATGTGAAGTCTTGTACAGGCAGTTATTAATCTGGTCAATACTGGCATGGGCATTTGGTTGGATGCAATCATGCGTTACCTAGTTTATAACAACACAAAGAATGGGCAAGATCCAGCCACGGTGGGGCACTTTTAGGAAGAAAGTATTGTCCTGGGGTGCAGTCCTTTGCATGTTTAGATAGAAAAAAGCCCTACAACTCCCAGCATGGTTGGAGCATGCTGGGAGTTGGAGGATTGTTTTCTGTCTAAACATGTATAGGTGCACACTTGCAGTCTTTCTTTACCATAGTACAGGCTTGGGCAGCCAGCATGTTCAGGGATAATGGGAGCTGGTGTGGAGTTGGGCCACTGGTTTCCCACCCCTGCTGTGGTTCATAAGAAACCATATGTGCATTTGAGACAACAAAGATAATCACAGCGTTACATGCAGATCTGTAAAGAAACAAATAGCACCCTTCCACTAGTGTTCACCAGCAATTGGTATACAGCCACATACTGCCTCTGCTACTCAAGCTAATCTACAGCTCTCATGACTAGAAGTCACTGATAGATAGCGTTATCCTCCAGGAGTGTCTCTCATTCCCTTTTAATGCTGTTGAAGTTGGGGTCCATCACTACATCTTGTAGTAGCAAATTCCACAGTTTAACTATGTGCTCTGTGAAGAATTTCCTTGTCTCTGTCCTGAGTTCCCACTGCTTAGCGTAGTTGAATGACCCCCAGCTTCCAGTATTCTGACAGAGGGAGGAAAAACTCACCCCTGTCCACTTCCTGCACATGGTGACCGGGTGTCTGAAAAGGGTAGGCATGCATTCTCTGATGGCTTAAACTGGGCAGCAGTTTCCCACTCGATGGATGGCAGACAAGTGTGCAGGCAAGACTTTGATGGAACAAATGACAGTCATGCAGCATGATCTTATGCAGAAGTGTCCTGCCCCCATCAAGCAGAGCAAAGCAACTGACCTGAGGTGTCACGAAAGGGCAGCGACTTGTTAGTTATTTCATTTGCTGTTATATTTTTACTCCCAGAATAAAAATTAAGTGGTGGGATTTGTCAGATTTTTCCATTGCCACGTAAAATCGTATAATAGCCTCCTTTTGGGGTGAAAGGGTTCCTAAGGGTTGAATAGAAGGAAGGTACGAAACAAAGCATGCAAAGTTACCAGAAGGAAAAGGCTGATGAACTGAAAAAAAGGTGTGTGGACATGCAAAACAGACCAGAGAATGTGAACAACAAGCTGCAGTTAATCAGTGGAGTTTGGAAGAGGAAAACAATGGACAAAGACACTTCCACAATAAGCCTGGAGCCTGAGGCAAAGGTCATATGATTGGCTGCAGGTAAAGTGGCAATCAAGACCTCTGAAGGAAAGGTGATGGCCTTTAACATGGAAAATGGGGATTTCCAAAAAAATAAGATGAGCCCAGTTAACACATAGGCCCTGTTTGGATGTAACATTGGCTTCTGGCAGCAAATCATGACTTAATTAACCCAGGAATTGCAAGGATGCATCTGGTGCCAGACCCACTTCCTGTTTTTATTAACAGTCTTCAAATTCCACATTAGAGGGTTGTTTCCATGATGTCCAAACAGGGGCACTTGGGGTTGTTTGTGGGTTAAACAACCCCAAGTAAACCCAAGAACAAGCCATGGTTTACTTGGAGTTCTTTAACCCACGAACAAACCCAAGTGCCCAGCTTCATTCCCAGCTGTAAAGATAAAATGGGAAGGAGGAAAGCCATGTTCACTACCTTTGGCAGAAGGGCAAGAACAAAAATGTAATAAATAAAATAGGGTTACACTGTAAGCATCTTACAAATGGGAGCAATTTGTTTTCCCCTTGAGACCATAAGGGTTTTTATAATACATGGAGTGGTTTGTTCAGATCTTGAATAGTCCTGCAGTTGCTTACGTGGGAGTAACCCCCACTGAAATCAATGGGACATATTTTTGAGTAGGTGTGCATAGGATTGCACTGTGAATGTGTTCTTTTCAAAGACAGCAAAGCGAGACCACATGCGCGCGCACACACACCGGTTATGGAAGGACTGGCCCCTGGACTTACTTTATCTTATGCTCACCTGTCTGTTGAATATGGAGTCTTCAAAAGGCCCCCCAAAGACATTGCTCTGTTTTTTCCATACTTAATACCAAGGTGTATTACACTTGGGCATAAGAAAATAAGCCCATATTGTCTTCCTAAAATAAAAAAATAAGGTATTTCCTTCTGTCCATTTGACACAGGAAAGAACTTATTATCTCCCAATTCAGTAATCACGTCATTTATATAAGGGGAGCCAGTTATATGTATTATTTATTAATTTTTTATACTGCCCAAAAGCTTAACCTTTCTGGGCGGATATATCCTTGTATTATTATTATTGATTTCTATAGTCGGAGCCCTCTGGGCGGTTTACAAAGATTAATAATTGTGTGGGTGCTGTTTTCACTTGCAGAAAGCTGTGTGTCTATAATCTTTCTAAATTTGCATTAAATAATTTCCCCCATATTTCCTCCCTATCTTATGAGTTGAGCAGTGCTTTTAAAATCAACAAAAATGCATACTAATAGCCCCTTTTTAATTCTAGAATATATATCAATCACATGTGATAAAATGAATACGTGGTCCATAGTTAAATCAGATTCAAACTCTGCTTTAAGCCCTCCTGTTCCTCAGAGAAAATGTTGTTTGAGTTATTCCAGTTTTCTAATTTTCCTAACAAATATTTAACATGCAGTTTTTATTAACAGTGTCTTGTTGAACTGATGGGTTTGTCATTTTTGGGCTGGTTTCAATTTCCCCTTGGAACCACCGTACTAATATTTCTGCCAGATGGATCGTTGCCTGAAGAATAAGCATAATCAATTTGGCAATTAGTTAATTTTTAAGCAATGCAGGTGGGATTGCCTCTTCACCCAGGCCCTGGTTCTAAAGGATCAACAGTGATAGATAAAGCCTAAACACTATTAAGTCCCATTGATTCTGTTGGGAAAGTTAAGCACATGTTTAAATCTCTCCCACTGAAATAAATGGCACTTTAAATCTTAACAACTATGGCTGGATCATGCTCAATATGATTTTTTAAAGTTACCTGATGAAGGGTTCTGTGAAACTTGAAAGCTTGCTTACATCAGCATCGTCCTAGATATATAATTTTGCTTAATTTGCTTATACTTCTGCTCTTCATTTTTGTCTCTCTCTTCAGGAATTGAGGAAATTGATTTCCAGCCACCCAAACCTTGTGATGGTGAAGTTGGGTATGACCTTTCTCGACTTCTCATGCTTCATATTGTGAACCAATGGATCCCCATTTTCACTCCTTCCCTTTGCTTTGCAGTAAATCCTTCTGCACCATTCCGTCTATTTCCTGAAAACCAAATGAGATAGACTAGTGATTTCTGGCAACTAAAGAATTGTGCCCTATTTCTTCAGCCTTTTGTATCTATATAAGAATATGTCAGTGTAACACTTATTACTGGAGATCTGCCAAACCCCTTTTGCTCATTTTGTTAAAGTGAAGCTTGAGCAACGTAGATGTGCAGAAAATTTTGAAACTTCAGAAAAGTGCAGTGCTTGAGCTTCAATAGCAAAATGGTATGTTTATTTGTTCTACACCAAACTGTCTCCTATTGCTCTATAGTTTGGTGCTGGTTTACTTGCTCTTATTGGAAAGAGGAAGGCTAATTGTGTGGGCGAATGTGAGGGATGGTGTGCTGGAAGACCTCGTTTGCTTTGGTGGGGGGAGGCTTGCCTTAATGTAGTGGGAAGAGGTCATATTATTGGGGCGCTCATTGAAGGGTAGCTGACGCAGGACGTAACTGGAAAGTTGAGAGAGGAAGAGGGAGGGAAAGAAGGAAATGCCCCCTGAAAGTTGTTCCCCCTCCCAAGGGAAACGGCCAAACATTTTCATCCAATCATTCTCAAACTACTAGTGCCCATGGCAACATGGGCTTTACGCTAGTCTAAGCTCAAATTTAGAGCAGTACATTTGCTACCATATAGTGAGGTTTTGGGTGGTGGTTGTTTTTTGTATGAAGCACATTCAGTAATGCAACCTACCCACATGCAGAAGCTGTAGTGGTAGAATCCAAGAACTGTTTTACCACTTAATTGACCACTTGGGTTAACTCCGCCAGGGCAACTATTTCTGAGTGGCAAGTACACCACAAAAATAACATGTAAATTGGAGTTTAGATGGTTGTCTCCCCCGTGTTGAACTATAGATTGTAATCTCCTTGGGGCAGGGAGTTGTCCTTTTTTATTCTTGTAAAGCAAAGCACCATGTACATAAGTTGGTGTTATAGAGATAAGTAGAGAGCAGATAGTATTCTTCAGGAGGCTGGATAGTAGAGGTGGTGTAAGTAAGGGCCTGTGTTAAATAGAAATGGGGTATTTTTTATGTGCCTGGATTTAAATGTAGTGGCAGCCTCCCTAAGCTGAGCGCCAGTGTAAAAACTCATTAGCCTATTCCAGGCTTGTAAACAGTTGCCTATGGTGAGCGACAATCATGCGGAGATTTGAATTCTAGTCTCCACTTGGTCATAAAACTCTCTGGGTGGCTTTGGGCCAGTTACTGACTCTCAGTTTAACCTACCTCACAGGGTTGTTGTGGGAATGGAGAGGAGGAGGAGGACTAAGTAAGCCACTTTTTCCTTGCAAGGGGAAAAAGATGGGATACAAATGTAGTAAAAAAATAAATATCTCCCCGTGGGAAGTCTTTGGTAAATTGGAAGATAATTTGTTGTAGTGTAGTGGCTGCAGAGTTGGACAAGGACAGGAAAGACCCATGTTTAAATCCCTACTTAGCCCTGTACTTAGTGGGTGATCTTAGACCAGTCACCTTCTCAACCTACTTAACGGGATCGTTGTGAGAATAAGATGGGGGAGAGGTTTGAGATCCTTGAAATAAGGGTGCGATAAAGAATATAATTAGTGAAGTTGTAGAAGAGATATAACCCATTGCAAACAACTAGCATAGATACATGTGGTTGTTGTTGTTGTTGTTGAGTTGTTAAGTCGTGTCCGACTCTCTGTGACCCCATGGACCATAGCACACCAGGCCTTCCTGTCTCCCGCTCTCTCCCGGAGTATGCACAAGTTCATAGTCATTGCATCGGTGATGCTATCTAGCCATCTCATCCTCTGCTGTCCCTTTCTCCTTTTGCCTTCAATCTTTCCCAGCATCAGGGTCTTTTCCAGGGAGTTTTCTCTTCGCATTAGGTGGCCAAAATATTTCAGCTTCAGCATCTGTCCTTCCAATGAGCAGTCAGGGTTGATTTCCTTTAGGATTGACTGATTTGACCTCTTTGCAGTCCAGGGGACTCGTAAGAGTCTTCTCCAGCACCCCAGTTTGAAAGCATCAATTCTTCGGCGCTCAGCCTTCCAGCTCTCACAGCCATACATTGCTACTGGGGAAACCATAGCTTTGATTATACGAATCTTGGTCGGCAAGGTGATGTCTCTGCTTCTTACTATGCTGTCTAGGTGTGCCATAGCTTTCCTCCCAAGGAGCAAGCGTCTTTTAATTTCATGGCTACAGTCACTGTCTGCAGTGATCTTGGAGCCCAAGAAAATAAAATCTGTCACTGCTTCCATTTCTTCCCCTTCTATATGCCAGGAAGTGATGGGGCCAGATGCCATGATCTTAGCTTTTTTAATGTTGACTTTCAAACCAGCTTTTGCACTCTCCACTTTCACCCTCAACAAGAGGCTCTATAGATCCTCTTCGCTTTCTGCCATTAGGGTGGTATCTTCTGCGTATCCGAGGTTGTTGATAATTTTCCCGGCAATCTTAATTCCGACCTGTTATTCATCCAACCTGGCGTTTCTCATGATGTACTCTGCATATAAGTTAAATAAGCAGGGCGACAATATACAGCCTTGTCGTACTCCTTTCCTAATTTTGAACCAATCGGTTGTTCCGTGTCTGGTTCTTACTGTTGCTTCTTGACCCTCGTACAGGTTTCTCAGGAGACAGGTAAGGTGGTCTGGTATTCCCATCACTTTAAGAATTTGCAACAGTTTGTTGTGATCCACACAATCAAAGGCTTTAGCCTAGTCAATGAAACAGAAATAGACATTTTTCTGGAATTCTCTTGCTTTCTCCATGATCCAATGAATGTTGACGATTTGATCTCTAGTTCCTCTGCCTCTTCGAAACCCAGCTTGTACTTGTAAACTGACCTTTTCCAGTCTTGTGGCCACTGTTGAATGTTCCAAATTTGTTGGCATATTGAGTGCAGCACTTTAACAGCATCATCTTTTAGGATTTTAAATAGCTCAGCTGGAATACTGTCATCTCCGCTAGCTTTGTTGTTAGTAATGCTTCCTAAGGCCCACTTGACTTCACTCTCTAGGATGTCCAGCCCAAGTTCAGTGACCACACTATCATGGCTATCAGGGACATTAAGATCTTTCCTGTATAGTTCTTCTGTGTATTATTTCCACTTCTTCTTAATTTCATCTGCTTCTGTTAGGTTCCTGCCTTCTTTGTCCTTTATCATGCTCGTCTTTGCACAAAACGTTCCCTTGAGATCTCCAATTTTCTTAAAGAGATCTCTAGTCTTTCCCATTCTATTGTTTTCCTCGATTTCTTTGCATTTTTCACTTAAGAAGGCCTTCTTGTCTCTCCTTGCTTTTCTCTGGAAATCTGCATTTAGTTGGGTATATCTTCCCCTTTCTCCCTTGCTTTTTGCTTCCCTTCTTTCCTCAGCTACTTGTAAAGCCTCATCAGACAGCCACTTTGCTTTCTTGCATTTCTTTTCCTTTGGGATGGATTTAGTTGCTGCCTCCTGAACAGTGTTACGGACCTCTGTCCATAGTTCCTCAGGCACTCTGTCTATCAGGTCTAATCCCTTTAATCTGTTCGTCACCTCCACTGTATATTCATAAGGGATATGATTTAGGTCATACCTGAATGGTTTAGTGGTTTTCCCTACGTTCTTCAATTTAAGCTGAAATTTTGCAACAGGAAGCTCATGATCTGAGCCACAGTCAGCTCCAGGTCTTGTTTTTACTGACTGTATAAAGCTTCTCCATCTTTGGCTGCAAAGGACATAATCAATCTGATTTCAATATTGACCATCTGGTGATGTCCATGTGTACAGTCGCCTCTTGTGCTGTTGGAAAAGCGTGTTTCCTATGATCAGCGTGTTCTCTTGGCAAAACTCTATTAGCCTTTGTCCTGCTTCATTTAGATACATGTCGGCAGACAGGTTAATAACATATTTTTGAAGGCGAGTCACTTGTGGATTCATTTGCAAGGCTGAGATACTCATTTTGGTGTAGTAAGGTACTCCAGGACTGTTTCAGCTACATCAGTTCCTGGTCCTCTGTTATAAGGGCTGAATCCTCTTATGATATGGTCACTTACTAAGGCACCCACTGAAGCTGAGTCTGTCATAGCTGAAGGCCATACAGTATCCCTGCATTTTGCAGAAGGAGCTAAAATGGTCAGAATTCCTATCCATACACACACACCCAATTCTTCTCACTTCTAACCATCTCTTCCACCTCTGCTTTTGCAGATGCTACAAACCCTGCAACCATTAAAGAAGCTGCCACGTATGTGGAGGACCGCCTGAAAGGCACAGGGCTGAATGTGTTAATAAACAATGCTGCAATTTTTACAGAGGTGACACTAGAAACTGTGGATGCTGAAGACATGATAAATGGATACAACACCAACGTGATAGGGCCATTGTTAGTGAGCCAGGTATGGCTGCGTTGCATGCAGATTCCAGAGCTTAGCACAATCAAATGATTCGCTTTGTCCGATGTATGAAGTGTGTGACGATTCACTCAGATGGTCATGAAATGTAAAACATCCCTGTTGCATTGTCTAAGACAATTCAATTAAAGCTCAGGCGTACATAAAATAAGCACAGTGACCATTCACAACATCAGTAACTGGTGATAGCCCAATCATCCTAACATTGCTGAGTTAATGAAAGCCTCTAGTGCAGGGGTCCCCAATGGGGCGTCTGTGGGCACCTCCAATAGTGCCTGCCAATGGGTCTCCAAGCTGGTATCCCTAAGATAAACAGACGTGAACAGTAGGCACCAAAGCGGCAATCCACTGATCAGGCATTTTGTGGTGGTGCCTGCCACAGTATCTCAAAAATATATTTTTAGTTGTTTTCAAAAAAATTTATATACATATATGGATTTGTATGAAATGCATACAGCTTTCCAGCAATTATCCATGGGCTGCGATAAAAGTGGACCAAATATCCAAAAAAATCCATTTGAAGGTGACATCTATATTCTACCCTTTCAGATATTGTAAGCGTTGTAATCCACTGAATTCTAGGAGATGAGTGTCATCCTTCTAATGTTGTAATATCAGGCTTTTAGCTGCAAAAGGATGCAGAGAATCCATTTACGCTGACCATTTGTTAATTTCCATGAAGCAGTTAAATAATTTAAAGGAACATGTATATCAGTGAATATGAAAGACTGTTCCATTACAAAATATTTCTGTGTAATAAGCTCCCTGCAAAAAAAGAAGCAACTACTGGACATTGCTAAACATATGTTTAAAAGAAGCATTAGTTGTACTGCACTGCCAGCAGTTCGCTGAATTAGGCAATTCCTTTTTAAAGAGACATTACAGTGTCCAATAGACACGAAGCAAACGTTTTTGCTGAATAAGATGCAGCCTAAGATCCATAGACGCAAACGGTAAGACACCAAAGCGGCAATGCACTGATCAGGCATTTTGTGGTGGTGCCTGCCGCAGTATCTCAACTTCCCAAATGTGCCCACAGGTCCAAAAAGGTGGAGGACCCCTGCTGTAGTGGAACAGGAAACCAATGGACTGGCTCCAGATGTTCCCTTCCTCTATAGGAAAGCAAGCTTTGGATGCAACCAAATGTCTCATTTTAAAGTTCCTTTGCTGAAGAATGGCAACTTTGAGGCAGCAGTGAAGCATCCCAGGAGACTGAAAAATTCTCCCACTGGTTTCTGAATGTACAACCAGGCACTCTTGCACCAAACCTCAGCAGGGAGCACTGTTGCCCTACTGGATCCACAGCCTAACGAAGACCAATCCATGAACGTCTAACATGATGGGGTTAACTGATAATGGGTATTATAAAGAGAACTGCAGCTAGCAGAACCTCTCATGAAGCTCCTGGGCTGTTGACGCTGTCGCCCCTTTCCAAATTGTGCAGTTGCAACACAGCACGCAAACTGAGCACACTGACGTCATTTGAGATACTTCTGGCAACTATGTGTTTTTCTGGAGGATTTGGATTAGAGGAGGGGAAGGGGTGCTTGGAATGGTGTTATGGGATTGTGTTTTCTATTGCACCGTCTAGACTAGAGCATCTCTTGGAACTTTGATTGCCTTGACTGCTGTTTTTTTTTTAAAAAAAAAAAACTTAGAGCACGGATGGGAGGGGAGAGAATTTCAGAGAGCACAGTCCTTCCCAATCTGACATCTTTAGCCTCTAGAGCAGGGGTGGGCAGAAAGAAGATTGGGATCTACTGGTAGATATCTGGGTGAATTGCAGCTGTTTTCCAAGGGCTTCCGATTCTCAATACTTTAATGAGAGCAAGTAAAATTGTCAGGGAGAAAAAAATCCCTGCCTTGGCTGGCCTTGTGCTAGCTAATTATCTCTCAGCCTCCATGTGCTTCATCTGTAAAAGGGGAGTATCACCTGTTTGCTTTTGACCAGGACTTTGTTCCGCTCTCCTGGCCGGTTTTAGAGAGCTGTGTTAGGATCCCTGGCCTCTGGTAACTCAGAAGATTTGTATATATGCTAGCATGTGAGGTGCAGTAGATCATAGACTCCACCTCCTGTGTTGCCATTTTATGTCTTGCTCTGGTTGGTAGACCTCAGCATTCTGATAAAAAAGCAAAATAGATCCCCCAGCCTGAAGTCTGCCCACCTCTGCTCTAGACCCAGTGTGGTATAGCAGTTACGAGTGTTGGACTCAGACCAAGGACATCCAGGTTCAAATCCTCACTCGGCTATGAAGTAAATGACCTTGGGCCATTTACTAAGCTATGTCACATGGAGGGAAGAACAGGATGAAATGCGGGGGAAACCATGTGTATTGCCTTGAACTCTAGGGAAGAATAAAAGTGCAATTGAAAGTAATACTTCACTATCGATGGTTACATAAGAAGACACACTGACTGAATTAGGACTGAGCAAATTGAAATCAAGTGGTTCAGTGACCATTCTCTGGTTGCTCACTTGACATTTTCTCTCTCTCTCTCTCTCTCTCTCTCCCCCTCCAGGCATTCCTGCCTCTGTTAAGGAGGGCAGCCCAAGGAAGCACACAGAAAGGGCTCAGCTGCAGCAAGGCAGCCATTATCAACATCTCCTCTACCTTGGGCTCTATCCAGTTAGTCCCCCAAAATTATGACAAGCCTGTCATCTCTTACCGCTGCAGCAAGGTAGGTGCCATTTCTCACCCAAGAATTCTGGTGACTGTCTTGTGACTGGCCACACTCCCTGTCCAGGGAAGTGCCCACGTGTGATGGGAGGAGACCAGTGGAGGAGCACCTTGGAGAGCTCCTTTAGAGTTCTGACTGAAACCCAGAGCAGATTCACCACCCCACTGACATCAGAGCCACCAGCCTCCACTGAAGGAGACTGTCCTGGTTTTCCTTTCCTACATTATAGAAAAACTCTAGGTCAGCTCCCAGAACCCCCTTTTTAGGGATGAATTTAATAAATACATGTTTGCAACTACCGGTCACAGTCAGGGAGCTATGATTCACTGCAGTTCCCCATCAAGTGTGCCCTGGATGGCAAAGCCAGGTTTCCCTCTGTGTAATGTGTGAACACTGCCTGTGTTCCAAGGTGGCAGCTGTTCCTTAGAAGAAACAGATGCTGTGCTCTTTTTTAAATCATGCTTACTACCCCTTCTTTCTTTCTCTCTGCCTTTCTTACAGGCTGCACTCAACATGCTGACAATGTGCCAGTCTTTGGGTTACAAAGAGGATGGGATTTTGTGCGCTGCGGTTCATCCAGGGTGGGTGAAGACAGACATGGGCACCCAACAGGTGGGTGTTAATTTTTGGAAGTGCTTCTTTAGAACACTGATGAGTAATTTAAGCAAAAAACGTTAAAGATTGTGAGAACCCCCAGGAGCTGTGGGACCCATGCTATTCTTGGGGAGGGCTGTTTTTACTTCTGAAAGGCAGCCCTCTAAACTGGGGTGGGGAACATTTTTTAAGTCACTCTCCAGATTCCCTCAGGAGCAGGGGAGTGGTTGAGGACTGGAGTCATCAGGGGTGCGGACAAAGCCAAAAGTGGGCTTCTTATCTCTGTCACACACAAACTGCACATACTCGTGATGATGATATAAACACACGCATGCAAGCACACACCCCATTCATTTTTTCATGTGTGCTTACGTGTGCACATACACTCTGTGGCAAAAGGCCACCATGAGGAGTACAAGAGAGAGAGACCAGCAGGTAAACAGGTGCAAATTCGGAGGCCCAGCCATGGAATGCAGCAACTACAGTGTCTCTCCAAAGGATGCTGTGCTGCATTCTACTGACCATTCTCCATGGTTGGCCCTCAGAGCTCACGCGTGTGCCTGCCTGCTTGTCTGTTTCTTTCTCTCTCCCTCTCTCCCCCCTCTCTCTCAGAATAAGAGAGGTATACCAGAAGGTAGGTTGTTCACTGTGGCACAGAGACCAGCAGGTGGGCAAGCATGAGGTAGCTTTGGCAGAGGAGGAGATGACCAGAGCTGTGGAGCAGGGGGCGGGTCTAGGAATAGAGATAGCGGGCCGGATGGACAGGTGGCACAGGCTAGCTCTGGCCTGGAGTCCGGCGGTTCCCCCATCCCTATGTGTGGCCAGCTTTGGTCATTTCAGCGGCCGCTCTGTTCTTCCAACAGTGGTCCAAGTGTCTGTTGCCACACAAACCGACCACCAGATGTGGTTCTTTTAATAAGAGTTGGCTCCATTGATCATGGAAGACTCATTGTCACGAATAGCTGGGGCTTTTCATACAAAACGTAGAGGGACGTAACCCTGATGCATGGGCCCTCTGTGTGTCTTACAGCTTGAAAAGATTGTTGCACAGTCTGTTATGGGCTGGGCTGCGAGCATTCAGGCTGCAGGGTCTGGGGGAAGCCAGCTGGGGGGCAGCTTGAGCTAGAGGTAAGCAGCACTAGGGCAGGCAAGGGTCAAGTTCCATAAGCAGCAACCAAAGTTTGGAAGGGACATAAATGGGTAATGTAGTCCAAGGCTGGTAAAGGCAGCAGTATGGTTGCAGGGGCAGCAGGGAGCAAATGGAGCAGGTCTTTAGCCAGGGAGGCAGTGAGGCAAGCTGCTCACACTGAAGGTTATGCTCCGAGGCTGCAGTTTTATAAGGCCTGGTGGAGCTAGATTGGTCCTTGGGGTTAGATGACCTGAGTGCTGAGTCAGAGGGTGGGATATAAATGTTGCAATGCAGAGACATGCAATGCCAGCGTGCATGAGAAGAAAAAATCCAGCCATCCACAGAGAAGGCCGCCAGCTGTGCCGCTAACTCTGTCCCTGCTTGTCTCTTACAGGCGGACCTGACTGTAGATGAGAGTGTGCGAGGGATCCTCAGTGTGCTGTCCAAGTTCAGTGATGAGCACAACGGTGCTTTGGTGAACTGGAAGGGAGAACCGATTCCTTGGTGAAGGTCCTATATGTCGGTAACAGGCTGAGAGGGGCGAGCTGGTGCTCAAAAAAGACTGAAAAGGCAGCATAGCTCCAGTGCCCAGATCACTGGGCCTGGTGCCGTTTCTCACACTGTTAATAAACCTCTCTGTGTTAGGAAATATTTGTTCTTCTTTATAAACCTGATGTCAATATCTACTGATGCACTGGGGCTGGTTTTCACTCCGATAGCTGTGTTAGGAAGCGCTGGGGCACCCCATGGACTTGCATACTGCTGCCCCATATGGTGAGTGACAGGTCAGAATGTTCCCTGTGCAGTAAATGTTCCTAAATGTTTCCACACCATTGCCCCCGTCTCTATTCATGCTGGCTGTTCATTGGCTCCCCCTGACCTGGAAGGATTATAAAGCCTTCTGGGTCAGGCTTGGACTTTGCTTGGCCAATAACAGTGTTCACTGTGTCAGCAAGTTCCTGGCTGCTGCCTTTAGCCTGGTTGTGACAAATTGTCCTATCTTGGTCCAAAATGTCTGATTCCTTCTTCCCATAGTTACTTTCACTATTAAATCTGCAAGGTTCTATTTGCCTGGCACTGTGGTGAACCTAGCTGTAGGATATGGGTATGCATGATGATTTTTTATTTTTAAGTTTGCAGCCCTCATGATTTTGGGGACAAGTCTGAAAAACCCCCACAGTGATAACGCCTGGTAAAGGCTGACATCTAGGAGGGGTTTCTTGGCGCTCATAGGGGTTCAGAAGGATGCAGTTGTGAACAGTGCTCACCTCCTTTTTCTACCTGCCAAAGCTTCCCCTGTCCCTCTACTCAAACCTACCCCATTCCCCTCTGACATTTCTCTGTTCCCAGCTGTAGCTACAGTTTGCCCTTCAATCTCAGACTTCCTAACTAACTGAAGAAAACAGGACAATTCATCTGTGGTTTAAACTTAAATTGATTAGTAATTTCCCATTTCAAGTAATTAAGAGAGCAATGCTGTGGTCCCTAAACAGTGTCTGGGGGGCCATAAGATAGTTCGGATTCCAGGATCCAAGGTTAGAGACAGCACTCCAACCTCAGAGACAGGATTCTTAGAGATGGTGCTCCAGTTTCGGACCCAGGAGCTCCCTTCCGCCTCCCCCTTGCATCCAGCACAGAGAGAGCCAGCTGGCTGTCTCTCTAAGGTTGCTAAGGCGACCTCGGAGAGGAGGAAAAGGGGGCAGGTCTGTGGGCAGGGCAGGCTTACGAAGAATCCTCCAGAGGGGCCAGCCTCCTTCTCTCCCACTCTGCAGAGCCCCAACTAGGCAGGCAAAAAAGCCCATTTAGCAAAAATGCAGAGTGGGAGGAGCATGGAGGCGGAGATCACCTCCGCGCTCCTCCTGCTTTGCGTAGGATGCCCAACAGCCTCCATGTTCGGACGCTGACAGCCATCCCGATAGGATTGCATCCTAGAACTTGCAGCCAGTGCTGATGGGGACACAAGCATTGAATGGCCAGACCCTGAACTCCAAGGCAGCTTTCAAATCTTCCTCTTTTAGGAATTTTACCTGTTGGCAGGTGTGGTATCCTTGCCCTGGAAGCACAGCTAATTTCCCCACTCCATATAGCTGAAAGCATCTGAATGACATTTGGGCAACCTTGTTGTTGTTCAGTCGTTCAGTCGTGTCCAACTCTTCGTGACCCCATGGATCATAGCACGCCAGGCCTTCCTGTCCCCCGCTCTCTCCCAGATTGTGCTCAAGTTCATATTCATTGCATCGGTGATGCTATCTAGCCATCTCATCCTCTGCCGTCCCTTTCTCCTTTTGCCTTCAATCTTTCCCAGCATCAGGGTCTTTTCCAGGGAGTTTTCTCTTCGCATTAGGTGGCCAAAATATTTCAGCTTCAGCATCTGTCCTTCCAATGAGCAGTCAGGGTTGATTTCCTTTAGGATTGACTGATTTGACTTCTTTGCAGTCCAGGGGACTCGTAAGAGTCTTCTCCAGCACCACAGTTCGAAAGCATCAATTCTTCGGCGCTCAGCCTTCCTTATAGTCCAGCTCTCACAGCCATACATTACTACTGGGAAAACCATAGCTTGGATTATACGAACCTTTGTCGGCAAGGTCATGTCTCTGCTTCTTACTATGCTGTCTAGGTGTGCCATAGCTTTCCTCCCAAGGAGCAAGCGTCTTTTAATTTCATGGCTACAGTCACCGTCTGTGGTGATCTTGGAGCCCAAGAAAATAAAATCTGTCACTGCTTCCATTTCTTCCCCTTCTGTATGCCAGGAAGTGATGGGGCCAGATGCCATGATCTTCGTTTTTTTAATGTTGAGTTTCAAACCAGCTTTTGCACTCTCCACTTTCACCCTCAACAAGAGGCTCTTTAGATCCTCTTTGCTTTCCGCCATTAGGGTGGTATCATCTGCATATCTGCGGTTGTTGATAATTTTCCCAGCAATCTTAATTCCAACCTGTGATTCAACCAACCCGGCATTTCTCATGATGTACTCTGCATATAAGTTAAATAAGCAGGGCGACAATATGCAGCCTTGGCGTACTCCTTTCCCAATTTTGAACCAATCAGTTGTTCCATGTCCAGTTCTTATTGTTGCTTCTTGACCCTCGTACAGGTTTCTCAGGAGACAGGTAAGGTGGTCTGGTACTTCCATCTCTTTAAGAATTTGCCACAGTTTGTTGTGATCCACACAATCAAAGGCTTTAGCATAGTTAATGAAGCAGAAATAGACGTTTTTCTGGAATTCTCTTGCTTTCTCCATGATCCAGCGAATGTTGGCAATTTGATCTCTAGTTCCTCTGCCTCTTCGAAACCCAGCTTGTACTTCCGGTAGTTCTCGGTTCGCATACTGCTGAAGCCTAGCTTGTAGGATTTTGAGCATCACCTTGCTGGCATGTGAAATGAGCGCAATTATGCGGTAGTTTGAACACTCTTTGGCATTGTCGTTCTTTGGAATTGGAATGTAAACTGACCTTTTCCAGTCTTGCGGCCACTGTTGAGTGTTCCAAATTTGTTGGCATATTGAGTGCAGCACTTTAACAGCATCATCTTTTAGGATCTTAAATAGCTCAGCTGGAATACTGTCATCTCTGCTAGCTTTGTTGTTAGTAATGCTTCCTAAGGCCCACTTGACTTCACTCTCTAGGATGTCCGGCTCAAGTTCAGTGACTGCACTATCATGGCTATCAGGGACATTGAGATCTTTCCTGTATAGTTCTTCTGTGTATTCTTTCTACCTCTTCTTAATCTCATCTGCTTCTGCTAGGTCCCTGCCTTCTTTGTCTTTTATCATGGCTGTCTTTGCACAAAACGTTCCCTTGAGATCTACGATTTTCTTGAAGAAATCTCTAGTCTTTCTCATTCTATTGTTTTCCTCGATTTCTTTGCATTGTTCATTTAAGAAGGCCTTCTTGTCTCTCCTTGCTATTTTTGGGAACTCTGCATTCAGTTGGATATATCTTCCCCTTTCTCCCTTGCTTTTCGCTTCCCTTCTTTCCTCAGCTACTTGTAAAGCCTCATCAGACAGCCACTTTGCTTTCTTGCATTTCTTTTTCTTTGGGATGGATTGAGTTGCAGCCTCCTGAACAATGTTACGGACCTCTGTCCATAATTCCTCAGGCACTCTGTCTATCAGGTCTAACCCCTTAAATCTATTCCTCACCTCCACTGTATATTCATAAGGGATATGATTTAGGTCATACCTGAATGGTTTAGTGGTTTTCCCTACGTTCTTCAATTTAAGCCAAAATTTTGCAACAAGAAGCTCATGATCTGAGCCACAGTCAGCTCCAGGTCTTGTTTTTACTGACTGTATAAAGCTTCTCCATCTTTGGCTGCAAAGTACATAATCAATCTGATTTCGATATTGACCATCTGGTGATGTCCATGTGTAGAGTTGCCTCTTGTGCTGTTGGAAAAGAGTGTTTGCTATGATCAGTGTGTTCTCTTGGCAAAACTCTATTAGCATCTGTCTTGCTTCATTTTGTACACCAAGGCCATGCTTGCCTGTTATCCTGATGATTTCTTGACTTCCTACTTTAGCATTCCAATCCCCTATGATGAAGAGGACATATTTTTTTGGTGTTAGCTCTACAAGGTGTTGTAGGTCTTCATAGAACCGATCAACCTCAGCTTCTTCGGCATCAGTGGTTGGGGCATAGACTTGAATTACTGTGATGTTGAATGGTTTGCCTTGGATTCGTACTGAGATCATTCTATTGTTTTTTGAGATTGTACCCCAGTACTGCTTTTTCCCCCCCTTCATGGATCACTGCCTTGTTGTGGCGAAGGGGCTTGCGTAACTCAGTGAAGCCATAAGCTATGCCGTGCAGGGCCACCCAAGACGGACAGGTCATGGCAGAGAGTTCTGACAAAATGTGGTCCACTGGAGAAGGAAATGGCAACCCACTCCAGTATTCTTGCCAAGAAAACCCCATGGAACATATCACAAGGCTAAAAGATATGATGCCGGAAGATGAGCCCCTCAGGTTGGAAGGTGTCCAATATACTACTGGGGAAGAGCAGAGGGTATTTCCAAGTAGCGCCAGAAAGAGTTAAGCGGCTGGGCCAAAGCCGAAAGGACACTCAGCTGTGGATGTGTCTGGTGGTGAAAAGAAAATCCGATGCTGTAAAGAACAATATTGTTTAGGAACCTGGAATGTCAGATCAATGAATCAAGGTAAGCTGGAGGTGGTCAAACATGAGATGGCAAGATTGAACATCGAAATCTTGGGAATCAGTGAACTCAAATGGACAGGCATGGGCGAATTTAATTCAGGTGACCATCATATCTACTATTGTGGGCAAGAATCCCTTAGAAGAAATGGAGTAGCACTCATAGTCAACAAAAGGGTGGGAAAAGCAGTCCTGGGGTACAATCATAAAAATGATAGAATGATCTCAGTATGAATCCAAGGCAAACCATTCAACATCACAGTAATACAAGTCTATGCCCCAACCACTGATGCCAAAGAAGCTGAGGTTGATCGGTTCTATGAAGACCTACAACACCTTGTAGAACTAACACCAAAAAAAGATGTCCTCTTCATCATAGGGGATTGGAATGCTAAAGTAGGAAGTCAAGAAATCACTGGGATAACAGGCAGGCATGGCCTTGGTGTACAAAATGAAGCAGGGCAAAAGCTAATAGAGTTTTGCCAAGAGAACACGCTGATCATAGCAAACACTCTTTTCCAACAGCACAAGAGACGACTCTACACATGGACATCACCAGATGGTCAATATCGAAATCAGATTGATTATGTCCTTTGCAGCCAAAGATGGAGAAGCTCTATACAGTCAGTCAAAACAAGACCTGGAGCTGACTGTGGCTCAGATCATGAGCTTCTTGTTGCAAAATTTTGGCTTAAATTGAAGAACGTAGGGAAAACCACTAATCCATTCAGGTATGACCTAAATCATATCCCTTATGAATATACAGTGGAGGTGAGGAATAGATTTCAGGGATTAGACCTGATAGACAGAGTGCCTGAGGAACTATGGACCGAGGTCCGTAACATTGTTCAGGAGGCAGCAATGCAATCCATCCCGAAGAAAAAGAAATGCAAGTAAGCCAAGTGGCTGTCTGATGAGGCTTTACAAGTAGCTGAGGAAAGAAGGGAAGCGAAAAGCAAGGGAGAAAGGGGAAGATATATCCAACTGAATGCAGAGTTCCAGAGAATAGCAAGGAGAGACAAGAAGGCCTTCTTAAATGAACAATGCAAAGAAATCGAGGAAAACAACAGAATGAGAAAGACTAGAGATCTCTTCAAGAAAATTGGAGATCTCAAGGAAACGTTTTGTGCAAAGACGGGCATGATAAAGGACAAAGAAGGCAGGAACCTAACAGATGCAGATGAGATTAAGAAGAGGTGGCAAGAATACACAGAAGAACTATACAGGAAAGATCTTAATGTCCCTGATAGCCATGATAGTGCGGTCACTGAACTTGAGCCGGACATCCTCGAGAGTGAAGTCAAGTGGGCCTTAGGAAGCATTACTAACAACAAAGCTAGTGGAGATGACAGTATTCCAGCTGAGCTATTTAAAATCCTAAAAGATGATGCTGTTAAAGTGCTGCATTCAATATGCCAACAAATTTGGAACACTCAACAATGGCCGCAAGACTGGAAAAGGTCAGTTTACATTCTAATTCCAAAGAAGGGCAACTCCAAAGAGTGTTCAAACTACTGCACAGTTGCGCTCATTTCACATGCCCGCAAGGTGATGCTCAAAATCCTACAAGCTAGGCTTCAGCAGTATGCGAACCGAGAACTACCAGAAGTACAAGCTGGGTTTCGAAGAGGCAGAGGAACTAGAGATCAAATCGCCAACATTCGCTGCATCATGGAGAAAGCAAGAGAATTCCAGAAAAACGTCTATTTCTGCTTCATTGACTACGCTAAAGCCTTTGATTGTGTGGATCACAACAAACTGTGGCAAATTCTTAAAGTGATGGGAGTACCAGACCACCTTACCTGTCTCCTGAGAAACCTGTACGAGGGTCAAGAAGCAACAGTAAGAACCAGACATGGAACAACCAAGTGGTTCAAAATTGGGAAAGGAGTACGACAAGGCTGCATATTGTCACCCTGCTTATATAACTTATATGTAGAGTATATCATGAGAAATGCCGGGTTGGATGAATCACAGGTCAGAATTAAGATTGCTGGGAGAATTATCAACAACCTCCGATATGCAGACGATACCACTCTAATGGCAGAAAGCGAAGAGGATCTAAAGAGCCTCTTGTTGAGGGTGAAAGTGGAGAGTGCAAAAGCTGATTTGAAACTCAACATTAAAAAAACGAAGATCATGGCATCTGGCCCCATCACTTCCTGGCATATAGAAGGGGAAGAAATGGAAGCAGTGACAGATTTTACTTTCTTGGGCTCCAAGATCACCGCAGACGGTGACTGTAGCCATGAAATTAAAAGACGCTTGCTCCTTGGGAGGAAAGCTATGGCACACCTAGACAGCATAGTAAGAAGCAGAGACATCACCTTACCGACAAAGGTCCGTCTAATCAAAGCTATGGTTTTCCCAGTAGTAATGTATGGCTGTGAGAGCTGGACTATAAGGAAGGCTGAGCGCCGAAGAATTGATGCTTTCGAACTGTGGTGCTGGAGAAGACTCTTACGAGTCCCCTGGATTGCAAGGAGGTCAAATCAGTCCATCCTAAAGGAAATCAACCCTGAGTGCTCATTGGAAGGACAGATACTGAAGCTGAAGCTCAAATATTTTGGCCACATAATGTGAAGAGAAAAATCCCTGGAAAAGACCCTGATGCTGGGAAAGACTGAAGGCAAAAGGAGAAGGGGACGGCAGAGGATGAGATGGCTAGATAGCATCACCGATGCAATGAATATGAACTTGAGCACGCTCCGGGAGAGAGTGCAGGACAGGAAGGCCTGGCGTGCTATGGTCCATGGGGTCACGAAGAGTCGGACACGACTGAGCAACAACAACAACAACAACTGCTTTTCCCACCCTTTTGTTGACTATGAGTGCTACATTTCTTCTAAGGGATTCTTGCCCACAGTAGTAGATGTGATGGTCACCTGAATTAAATTTGCCCATGCCTGTCCATTTTAGTTCGCTGATTCCCAAGATGTCGATGTTCAATCTTGCCATCTCATGTTTGACCACCTCCAACTTACCTTGATTCATTGATCTTACATTCCAGGTCCCTAAACAATATTGTTCTTTACAGCATCGGATTTTCTTTTCACCACCAGACACATCCACAGCTGAGTGTCCTTTTGGCTTTGGCCCAGCCGCTTCACTCTTTCTGGCGCTACTTGGAAATACCCTCTGCTCTTCCCCAGTAGTATATTGGACACCTTCCGACCGGAGGGGCTCAACTTCCGGCGTCATCTCTTTTAGCCATGTGATACGTTCCATGGGGTTTTCTTGGCAAGGATACTGGAGTGGGTTGCCATTTCCTTCTCCAGTGGACCACATTTTGTCACTCTCTGCCATGACCTGTCTGTCTTGGGTGGCCCTGCACGGCATAGCTTATGGCTTCACTGAGTTACGCAAGCCCCTTCGCCACAACAAGGCAGTGATCCATGAAGGGGCTTGGGCAACCTAGAGAGCAGCAAAATGGTGAACAAACTACATCAACGGTGCTTCCAGACTGAGGGCTCCTGATGCTACCACTCTGAAAGTATTGTCAGCTGTTCCATCTTTTCTTCCTTAACAGATTTTCTGCAGGAAGAAAAAGGGTGGAAGAAGTGGTGAAAACCCACAGGAGGGTTACAACTGGGAGTTAATGTTGTGTGGACCCCTGTAATATTATGTGAATGAGGCAGGGTGATGGCTTGGTAAAACCTGCCTCTGGAAGCACCCCAAAGATTGGCTGACAACTTGCACAAAGTTTTAAGTTGCAGTATGCACAATTACCACCTGGTGGCATCAAAATATATAATTTTCTTAAATCCCCCCAAAGAATACTTCAGTGATTTGGGCAGTTGACTGGAAATTATGATGGCAAAGTTTTCCCAGATGGTGTTTCCTGTCTTATTTCCTAATGGAAGAGAGATTCTAGTTTTGGCTCCACAACATCTGGGTCCGATGTGGCAGTATGGGATTTCCAAGGAAGTAGTGATTTCCAAAGGGTTAGTTGTGCATTAGTCCAGTATTTCCCAATGCAGCACCCATGGAGACTTGCCACGGCACCCATGTGGCTGCTGCCTTTCCATTTTATGATTGCTGGGGGGGGGGGTTGTTTTTATTTTTTACATTTTATCAGGGCAGCTCGGTGTGCAGCAAAGCCCCAGCAGGGGCTCCGCTGCCCACCAATTTCATTTTCCCCAGAATGCTTCTCTTACAGGGCTTTGTTTTGTAGCACCCCTGGCCACCCTGTGAAAATATATGAAAAAGAGAGCCTTTCCCCTGCCACCAACTGGTAAACTTGGGGTGAGGGGGAAAGAAGGGAGGGGGTGTTAGTGTGTGTGTGTGTGTGGGGGGGGAGAAGTTGGGCACCTCCCCAGAGAAAGAAGTTGGGCACCTGTCTTAGGGCACAATCCTATTCAGATAGGCAGCCACCTCTGGACTCTGAGGTGACCACCTATCCAATGCAGGGCAGGAGAAGCACGGAGGGAATTGTTCCCTCTGCGCTTCTCCTGCCCCGCATTTTCCACTAGTCGGCCGATTGCGGGAGGGCTGGGCGGGGGGGGCTGCTGTACGACACATGGGATGTGTTGTGCAGGCATTTCCGCCCTCCCTGCCCCAGAATGCCCCCAGACACACCCTTTTCAGCCACTCCGCACTCCTCTTCCGAGCATGGAGGACGGGGCTGTTCCACGCTGCCTCCAAAGGCTCCGAGGTCGGTTCCTGGAAAACCAGATATCCTATGGCTGTCTAGCCACTGTGTATTGCTCCCAAAGTCTGTTGTAGCAAAAACAATAAATAGTATTACAGCACCTTGAAAGACCAACAGCTGTGTTGTGGCATAAGTTTTCATGGATTGGTAGTAGTAGTAACTAAAATGCTAAGCTTTTATAAAACACCTTTGTTCAAAGGGCTCATGTCCGCTATGCCAGTCATTGCAACAACCCTGTCAAGTAAGCCAGCATTATTATCTACATATTAACGATGGGGGACTGAAACATTTGAATTGGGGAATGCCAGATTACACTTCTTAGGATGCTTCCGGATGGATGGCTCCTCACACTGCCAGTTAAAACACATCGTGCAACTCTTCTGTCTTTTCCTCAACCCCTTTTTTTGTGGGGAAAGAAAAAAGATGGAAGAAGTAGCAGGAAATGGAAGGTGAGCCCAGTCGGCATGCTGACTGGAAATCGTACTCCAACAGTTCTGGATGGGACTAGGTTGGGGAAAGCTGGTTTACTCAGTCTGGACTTCCTGTTCTCCAAAGCCCTTCGCAGCTGGGTAGCAGGCTGTAATTCAAAGGTCATGGAGCTGGATCTAAACACAATAGAGGGGCAGCGGCTGCTTCTCCCCCCACAATGCCTCAGCGATGGGAGTGAGTTGTTGTGGGGGGGGGGGTGCCCAGTTGGAGCTGCATCTAGGCACAATGGAACGGTGCCTGGCTCATGAACTACTGACAGTTTCCCACACCAAGGGAGTGCTGAACTTTTCCAAAGACTCTTTTGAGACCAGTTTTCCACCCTCTGAGTCAAGACCAAATTTTACACATGGCCAGTTCTGTACACAAGCATTTCTCTGTTTCTAGGTTCGCACAACACGCTAACCCACACTCGGAGTGGTTGAGTGCAGGTTGTTGTTGAACCGTGGGTTAGCGTGTTGTCTGAATCCAGAACATTTTCCTCTGGGTGGCTTGTTAACCATGCAGTGTGGTTTTTTTTCCTTGAACAAGCCACCTTGAAAACCCATGGTTTGTTGGGTTGTTCAGGGTGGTTAACAAGCCACACTGCATGGTTAACAAACCACCCTGCAGAAGAAGTCCTGGGTTCAGAAAACACGCTAACCCACAGTTCAACAAACAACCCACAGTTCAGCAACAACCCACATTCAACCACTGAGTATGGGCTAGCGTGTTGTGTGAACAGCCCCGTTCTCTTGCAATGGTTGTGTGTCGTCAATGGGGACTTTCACACCTCTGGACAGGTTGCTGCTGATACTCAGCCCAGCTGTCATTGCTGCATCTTAGGGGCTGGACCAGAAATAGCTCTATTGTTTCCAGAGAAGGAAAAGGAGCTTCCCGTTGCCGTTACGGTCACACTTTCAGATATTGATATTTCTGTGTACAGAAAGCTCTGAAGAAAGAAGACTTTCTTAGTTCAGGCATAATTTATTTTTTGAGCATAGTTTGGATGAAGGAATAAAACATGTTTGACCCGAGAGTCTACAGTGGATCAGGAAAAAATGAACATGCATACCCACTCTTCAGGTTTGCCATAAAAAAGGCTTGAAACACCATCAAGGGAGGGGAGGGAGTTCTATGAGCTGTGTGCGGCTATGGGGATGTGAAGTGAGCTTTTGATTGTGGTTTTAAGGTGCTTTATATTGTTTTATCAAAATGTCCATAGCCTGCCCTGGGACTAGAAGGTGAAGGGTGGGCTATACATTTAAATAGTAAATAAAATATAAATAAATATATATTTCACGAGCTCAGTTCACGATACATTTTCTACTTACTGTATATAATGTTTGTGTTTTTGTGATTTAAAAATTGTGTACCTGAAGAAACTTACATCCATCTTGCCTTTGGTTTTAAAAAATATGTTTTGAGGGTGCAGAGAGCACCTGGAAACAGAAAAGAGCATAGCAAGTCTGTTTCCAAAACAACCCCCCTAATAATTCTAGGTTCTTCTGTAAAGTTCAGAGCTGTGCACAAATGGCCTCTCTAAATTCTCCACCCTACTTGTGGGCAGAAAAATTGGGGGGACGAAGGAGAAATTCTCCCAACAGTTTCTCACAGGTAAGGCTCAACATTGGCAGAGGTTATAGCACAGTTTTCTTTTTACTGGAGGGTTGGGGGGTTGCTCTGCCATGGCAAGTGGGAACAGCAGTAACTGTGTTGGCAGCCTGGCCCCCATTTTGCACTCTCCACAATGCCTCATACTTGGTGGCATTCTGGGGCATTGTGGCGGGGGGGTAGGGGGGCGGGGGGAGGCAGCCACCACCGGACACAGCGGTGAAGAAAATTAGGAGAAAATTCGGCAAAGTGGCCTTTTATTTGTAGCAGGATAAGGAAGGGAAAAAACTCACAACCTTTCTGACCAAAATGTCTACTGGGGGTTGGACCCGATGGTCTTGTAGGCCCCTTCCAACCGTACTATTCTATGATAAATGTTGACTCAACTTGTCATTCTTCAGCACCTTCCTTAGGGTCCTCCAAATGTTAAATTTCTGAGGGGTGATTGTAGATACATCTGGTCTCTAATGCAGATGCTTAGAATACCGCTGCTTCCTTGAAAGACCTGTAGCAGGTGTGATGGGGTGGTGTTGTGTCCAGCTACAGGGAAGAGGTGGAGCTAGTGCTGAGCCAAAATCTGTCCTCCAATTTCCTGTAAGTTTTCTTCCCCCATGAAAGAAGCTTCCATTTTTCTGCCTCATTCTCAGGGCATTTTATAATTTATTTTGAATTACTTTGGGTGGTATTTTCGAGTCTACCTACTCACTGCAAAATGTCTGAGGGTGCTGTATTCATGTTTGTGTTTGTGTGTTTTGTTCCTTTCTATTATGCATTTCTCCATTGCTTTGCAGCCTCCCAGGCTGCCTGCGCTTCCTGGTCTGAAATAAGCCTTACAGGAAGAATTATCTGTTATCTTCCCCTGGGCTTTAATTGAAGAGCAGGAAGCAGAGGAGGCTACAGGCTGCTGGAGATATTATTGTACAAGGAAAGACAGAACACTCATGCACATGCCTTGGCCACCTCATAAGTAAAGCAAGATTAGGAACACTGTGGTCACAATAAGCCCCTTGCTAGCCCCATTTTGTCCATCTGACGCAGTGAATAGTTTGGTCTGTCCATATTTTGCCAAGTTAAAAAGTGGCAATCCTGAGGTCTCAAGGTTTCTCCAAAGCTTTAGGTCATGGGGCAGTCATCTTGGGTTCTGCCTCTCTTTCATCATTCAGTCCCTTCAGACAAGGCTTGTAAAGCTCTGAACTTAACTACTGTAACACTTTGAGCCAATGTAGGTATGACAAAGACAGCTATGTTTGTTTATTCACATGTCTGACAACATATAAAGTGTGTAGGTTCATTTTTTAAATCAAAAGAGCACTCTGCACACCATCACTTCAGGCACTTTTCTCCCAGCCCAGTACCACAAGTGATTGAACCAAGTTGGGAGAAAAATATGTCATAGTGGCAGAAGGAAGATGGTGCAGATACGTGAACATGCATGGTTTTCTTTGTCGAATCTTGTTTGACACTTTGATGCACCAGCTATTTCCCAACACAATTTGGAGGTGGGCCCTTCACTCATAAGGGGCCAGTTTGCATGACATGGCCAAGGCCCACGATGAGCTGTGGCACGTGCCGGGTGCATGTGGCTGCCATTTTGAATATCAAAATGATTGGGGGTTGGCCCATGTTGTGCGAACCCACCCAGCATGGGTTATTTGAGGGCTAAACAACCCTCACATAAGCCTACTACTAAACAAGGGTTTATGCGAGAGTTGTTTAACTCTCAAAGAACCCACAACAGCCTGGTTCGCATGACACAGCCCAACTATTGAATATTCAAATCGGCAGCCAGTACACGCAACACAGCATGTTATCATTAATGAGCTGCCACGCATTAAAAACGTGGTTGTTCAGGCAGGCATTTGGGGTGGGTTAGGGTATTTTTAGAAATATGATGTTTTTATGTACAATTTTATTATTTTAAAACTTGTATTGATCTACATCGCCCAGAGTTGCCAGGTGATTAAGAAATTTAATAAATAAAATAATAAATCAACTCATGGGTGAAGCAGGAACAAATGACCCAAGCAGAAGGCATCTCTCTCTGTAAGCCTCATTTCCCCCCTTTTCTATGTTTGGTACCTTTACATGTAACGAATGGGCTTTTATGCCACAGGCATTACAATTTGTGCTTTACAACATATGTGATCTACTTCATGGGACAGCCTGCACCAAAACATTATGAGGGGAAGTGTGGAAGGTTCTTTTTGAAAGAAAAGGATCTTTTAAAGCGTGGCATACACTAAGCACAGTGCTGACAGGAAACGCCTCTTTGATTTTAACATGGCAGAAGCCAAAGCTGTTCTGTGGGAGGTGGAGCATCAAGTTGGAGGCAGGTCATAAGAGTAAGGAAACTCAGCCTGCCCAGCTTAATCACAGGGAGGGAATTCTTAGTTAACACGCTCAGCCCAGGGCAGAGTTACGGCTGGGCAGCCAAGACAGCTGATCAAGGTCTGGCTGAACTCAGGATTACGCTGGATTTCCAGCCTCTGGGCTGAACCCCTGGGATTGGTGAGTGTGTAGTTAAGGTTGTTGACTCTTGGTGGGCATCTGGGCAGGCCGCTCGCTGCCTCTGGCTGGGTGGTCCTCAATTAAGTCTATCTCAATGAAAAAGGAGTATAGGAGGGAGGTACCAGCTCTACAAATAGATCTTTATCAGGCCTCTGCAGTGTGAAGCAGAACAGGCGGGACGGAGCAAGTGGGAATTTGAACAGCCTTCCTCATCTTGGAGCCAATGGCCATCCTCGCTGGGAATGATGGGAACTGCAGTCTCCCATCGTTGTGGGAGGCTGGATTAATGGAAGCTGCAGTCCCGGGTTGTGGAAAATTGGAGCAGTGGACTCCAGTCCTAAATCTAATGCTTAATGTGGTAGATCATATCCAAGGGCCATTTTCTTAATTTACATGTGACATTTGCTGATTTGTTTTCCTGCCAGAGATAGTTTTGGTTCAGGCCGGCTCGATTTTTGAAATCTCTTCCATTTGTAAGCCCCTAGTGCATGTAAGTACAGTACCTATTTAAAAGACACAGTTCCTATTCCCTTTTTTTTTCACTTATCTGTATAGTTTGTTGGCATGCAACAAACTATACAGTTTGTTTTTACTTGGGCATATCTACTCTTTGGACCTATTTGGGCTGTCACCGTGCTGTCTTGGGAACAAAACTTCACAACTTTCCTAGTATGTACCAAATGTTGAGGAATTCCAGCTACTGTAGGATTTAGGGAAGTGTGCTGTGCTTGTACAAAAGAGCTAACTGATACGCGGAAATTACCATTCTGGGGTGTAGGAATATGTACACTCAGAGGCGAATATGTCTGAGGCAGCAATCCTATGCAGTGCAGGCTGGATTGAGCCCCAACATGGGCCAAAGGTTGCCCTTCCCTGCCATACACACTTACCTGGGAGTAAATCTCATCGAACTCAGTAAGATTTATTTTTTAGTAGACATGTATAGGTTAGAATCATAGAATAGAATAGTAGGGTTGGAAGGGGCCTACAAGGCCATCGAGTCCAACCTCCTGCTCAGTGCAGGAATCCAAGTCAGAGCACCCCTGACAGATGGCTGTCCAGCCTCGTCTTGAATGCCTCCAGTGTGGGAGAGCCCACCACCTCCCTCAGGGTCAGCGGTGTGCCCTGAGGTTCACACAATGCAGTGTAAGAGTTATATGGTAGAGCACAAGAGCAGTCCAAAAGAGCAATTTGCTCATCTGGTGTGCTAAATACTACAAATTCCTGAGCTGTAACTAGCTTTTCTGTTCTTTTTTATCTCTAGAAAGAAAGCACCCCAAAACTATTTTCTGATGTTTCATTTTGCAAAGATTTTGTGCCAGTTTTGTCATCTTTGCGACCTCTGGCTGAAGCTTTGTGCAAGACCACATACTGGCCATCTACAGCTAAACTATTTAGACACCTCCCCCCCTCAAAAAAACTTTTAATTTTACATGAAGCAAGTGCCTAGTTTTCTGTATCAAATATTGGGGCATACGTAAGAGGACCTGCTTGCCAAAGTAAGCACTGGGCATGTCCCGCATGAGTGCGTGCCGCACCGTAGCATCTTCAACCCGGCTCCATCTAGTCCAATATGCTCCCAGCTGGACCACCCCAATTCCATGTATGGATAGCTGTGAAGATGGCTTTTTCTGTGAAAGCAAGCGTGTGTGAACTTGTGTCCATCTGGCCCTCCTGCCTTGCACTGCATGTGTATGTGGCGAGGTGAGGTGAGGGGGAGAGAGGAGGAGATGGTTGCCATGGCAGAGGCAGACCTTGGGGAGAGCTGGCCTTGTTTGGAAGGAAGCACATCTTGATTTTTGCAGCCACTGCAGATTGAGAGCCTGCCAAGGAGACCAAATGGGAATGACAGATAATGCGGGAGGCTTCCTCTTGGCCTGGCCTGGGTCACCCGGCCTCTATCTGCTGTATGGATCCCACGTGTATCCCTCCTTCTGGGGGTTTTATTATTGTTAGCTGAGAGGAAGTGCCTCAGCAAATAACAAATTCCTCACTCTCCCCAAAGTTAACTCTGCACTGCCCAGCTGTGCAGAGGAGAGAGGATGTATGTTCCCCCCCCTTCAGTTTCCCCACATGCACAAAATGACAAACAAATAAGAGAGCAATGGACACTATAGCCAGACATTTAGGGAGGGTTGGCTGTGGAGTAGAGTGTGGGCCATTGTAAGTCAATACGGAAGAGCAGAGACCTAAATCCATTGATCTAATATGATGGGGTGCTTATTCTGTTAGCTTGGAGTACATTTTGCCCATGGGGAATTAGCCATGGGATTGGTGATGCGCCATGCGCTCTTGAGGACACACCCTCTCTTCCTGTCAAAAAACATGTTGCACAATTACATTGCTGATGGATCCTTGATATGTTTTACCTGTTTCTACTTACTTTTAAGAGGCTACTGTATGTATGTTTCAATATGTTATGTGTCAGGAGCTTTGGGGACTGAGTGAGGTTTAAAAAATGTGAAAACAAGCAATTGCAGGCATTTACTAATTCCTAACAAGATAGATGCTGGTTCTCCTACTGGCCTGGATTCTACACCTACTGACTGGCAAAGCCCTGCCTGTTAATCCTAAATTTATGGACAGGAGTTTGCTGTGGTTGTTCAGCACTGAACATAAGGCACCCTACACGTGATCAGAGTTGCTCTTTTCTAAACTCATGCCTTATAAGGCTGAGTCTTAGTACTATCAATATCTCATGAACCCTGGCTCAAATTATATTCCATCTTTTTTATCAAAAGGTACATGAAACAGCTTCAGTAGAATTACAAAAATATCACAGACTAAAATAAAATACACAATAATAAAGCAACAATAAAAGCAGACAGTTTAAAAACCCAGCAGGCAAATTAAAAGCAGGTAACAGCAACAATTGGGGCAACTATAATCAAACTAATATTTTTATTAGGGAATGTTTGAAGTTAGAAACTCATATGCAGGCAGTGATGCACCATAGATCATTCACAGGAAAAGCAGGTGCATGTATACGAGACTCCAGTGGGCAGACACAGCAACTTGTATATAGTATGGCATGTAAGTCCTTTCCAGGGTAGAAGAGTCACAATTTGAGGGTTCGAGGTCAGGATAGCGAGTGTCCAAAGATAAGAGTGTGGGGCAGATGGAGCCGGGGTAGTCTTCCCTCCACTGGGTGTAGCCACTGATCCTGGGTCCTCAACAGTGGGAATACTGCTCTGAGTGTAGGTCCTTGGCTGTGTGCCCTGTTGCTGCCACCACCAAAAATGCACCACTGGCAAAAATCGTAACAAAAATTGTGAAGCCTCTTGGAAGTTGTGATTCTGCTTGGAAACAAACTGGTGCACCGCACATGCATTGTTTCTCTGCAAAATTCCAGCACCGTTGGCTGCTGACCCCCAGATGTTGCCCACCCCGGTCTTGGGGGTCCTCTGAGGGTTTTCTCTGTGGAGGTCACTGGCATGTCCAGCCTCTGTTGGCATGGTGGGGCTAGGTGTGTAGGTATGGTACACATAACAGTTCCTGAAAAAAGCAAGATGACCCAGTTCCCACAATCACCACTGCCTAGCAGGGCTTGTTTAAACCACGGTGAGCCACAGTGCATGCCAGGCGTTTTTTTAATATTCAGGCTTGTATGTCACCTGACTGAACCCAGGGACTGTGGGTTATGTGAGGGTTAAACAATCCTCGCATAGCCCATGGTCTGTTGTTGGGTTATATTTAACCCTCGTGTAACCCACAGTCCCCAAGTTTGAAGGACGTGAACAACATGAATATTCAAAATGGCTGCCAGCATACACCACAGCCTGCAGTGTGCGCTGGCAGCTTATTTAAGCCACGGTGGTCTGTTCGATTGTGCGAACCAAGAGTAAATCCCAATAGTTAAGTGCCTATCAATTTTGAAGCAAAACAGTAGTGATTAGGTAGTCATTTCCACATACTTGGGGGTGTGCCTAGTTAGACAGAAGTGTAGATGTGTGCAAATGAAAGGGAAATGATGTTTTTTAAAACCACAGAAGCACACATCTCAATAGATGGGGCTATATTGCAACATCTTGTTGTAGGGCCCACTTGTCAAATATTAAATGTGCAATTAAATATAAAGGTATTCAGCAACCACCATTTATATAGCGCTTTTGAGTGCTTAAGGTCACAATCCTATGCACATTTAGACAGAAACAAGTCCTATAATTCCCAGCATTCTCCAGCCAGCCATGCTGGCTGGGGGATGCTAGCAGTTAATAGACTTATTAACTGATAAACTTATTTTTAAACGTAATCTGAAGAACCCTGTAAGGTCAGGATTATTACCTCCATTTTGTAAATCATGTGGGTGGGGTCCAAGGCTGAGAAAAAATGGCTTGCCTAAAGCAACCTAGCAACTTCATGGAAGAGGCAATTTTCAAACGTCTATATCTCAAGTCTCAGAGAGAGCAATCCTATGCCTGCTAGACACTGTCTAGAGGGCCATACGATACACTCATTTGTGGGAACTAACCTCAGAGCCTGCGCTCCGAGGTCGGTTCCTGGAAAACTGACCACCCCCCTCGTCCGCGCTTGCTCCGAGGCAGCACGGAGAAGCCCCATCCTCCACACTCGCAAGAGGAGTGCAGAGCGACTTAAAAGGGGCAGGGCTGGGGGGTGTTCCGGGGCAGGGAGAGTGGAGCTGCACGTATGACACATCCAATGTTTTGTACGGCAGCTTCCTCTCCCGGTCAGCCCCCCTGCCACTAGACAGCCAAAAACGGCTGTCTAGCGAAAAGTAGCAAGGCAGGAGAGGCGCGGCGGGAATGATCCCCCCCGTGTCTCTCCTGCTTTGCTTAGGATAGGCAGTCGCCTATCTAGTTAGGATTGCACCCTAAGCCTCTATATTACACCACAACGTTTCTGGCCTTTTGCCATTGTAACCAAAAAAAATGCAGCTGCATTAATCAAACTCTCTTCACCAGTCACCTCTGCCAGGGCCGGCCCTACCATTAGGCAGAGTGAAGCAGTCGCCTCAGGCGGCAAATGCTGGAAGGCGGAAGTAAAGTGTTGGAGAGACCAGTGTGCCGTCCAGCCTACCCTACACCCTGTAAGTTAGCCTGCTGCCTTCAGGTGCAATGGAGGATGCTGTCCCATTTTCAGTGTTGAAGACAGATTCACTGGCCAGTTTAGTTGGCTTTTGTACATGGGATGGAAGGGGGTGCCATCTTGTTCTTCGCCTCTGGAAGCAAAATGTTTTGGGCTGGCCCTGACCTCTGTGGGCAATGAGGTGGAGTTCATCCTGCTTGCATGCTGTCCACACCCTCTTCCAGAACCAAAATATCTTTCTGGGTGGGCTTCCTGTGTCCCCACCCAGTGTTCTGGATATTTTCTTCTTATCTCCCAGATGAACACTGTGCCTAAAAATCTTAGTGCATATAGCACTATCCTTGGGGGAGAACTGCTTGTCCTTTGCAGCCATTGTTACCAATCTCAAAGCCTCAAAGGAGCCAACTACAAGGGGACAGATGCATTTTGATGCAAAGGAGAGGCAGATATCTGCAGCCATACATACATACGTTTTGGAATAGGGCAGTAATTTTCCTCCTAAAATTGTTGGGGTTCGTTGGGGTTATTTATTGTTTTTATTTTATTTTAAATATATCTGTCCCACTTTTAAAAAAAAATTCCCTCCCAAATGGCTTAAAAATAGCAAGCATAACAACAGTGAAAAAAAACCAAAAATCAATCAAATCTCAGAAACAAGTAAAAGTGCATCACCATCAAAATCCAGAGAGACAGAATAAAAACAGTAGATGTCAATCATAAAACGTCTTCCAATTTTTTAACAAAGTTTTTCAGCCCGTCTAAAAATGGGGAAAACGGAGCTTAACAGACCTCTCTGGGGAGAGAACTCTTCAGCTACGATGCCACCAGTGAAAAGGCCATGTCTGTATTACCCACCTTCTTTCTGAATTATGCTTTCACTTATATGAGATATCTTGAGCTATTTGCTGTATAAGTATCTTTCTGTAATGGTTACTCTCTTCTCTGCTTGTGACAGAACATGAGATTCTGAGTCATAGAACTGGCTTTTGTAAGGCTGGTGGACTGCTAAATGGCCCTTCCTTATAACAAATAGTTGAACTACTTCATACCCAATGGTGGTAGGGTTTGAATGCGTAGCAGCAAACATTCAATGCCTCATGGGTACTGACTCTGTATCATTTCCTATAACAGGGGTGGGCAACATGCAGCCCATCATTTAAGAACATAAGAAGAGCCCTGCTGGATCAGACCAAGGGTCCATCTAGTCCAGCATTCTGTTCACACAGTGGCCAACCAGCTCCATTTGTGCAATTCCACTGTGCCACCAAAATTTGTTGCCACTGTGCCACAGTGATTCTGCTGGGAAGCAAAGTACACGCTGTCTGAGTCCCTTGCTTCCCAGCAGAATCACTGTTTCTACAGAGAAACAAGGTATGCAAGATTGCATGCCCTGTTTTCTGAAGAATGGGGCTCCTTGCAGCCTGCCAAACAGCACAGGGAGCGTGATTCTGCTGGGTAAAAGGTGCATTCCTGGCCTCCTGGCAGAATTGCTGGGATTCTGGTGCTGCAGCCACTTTGGGCAGCAGCAAGGTGCAGCCCCTGGAAGATTCCAAGTAGCTCCCCAACACCCCAAGATGGCCCACCACTGCACTATAGGATCAACTAAAGGAGAGGCAGAAGAACAGGGACTGAACTACATGCATCCAGGTCCTGTGTGTGGTCCGTGGGTTGTGCACCCTTGTTCTAGATCAAATTCTACAAATTTAACCATCTCTGGAACTGTAGAAATAGCCAAGAGTCTTGTAGCACCTTTAAGCCTATCAGATGTTTTGAAATAAAAGGTTTTGTGGCCCAGAGTCCACTTCCCCAGATGCAAAGATTCTGCCGTAATAAATCGGTTAGTCTTTAAGGTGCCACAAGATTCTTAATTGTTTTTGCTGCAACAGGCTAACATGGGTACAAGTAGACATATCCAAAAGGGAGGGAGTGTGTGTGTGTGTGTGTGTGTGTGTGAGAGAGAGAGAGAGAGAGAGAAAGGGGGGAGAGAGAGAGATTTAAAATCTTCAGCCTAATTTGTGTGCATTTTAGTATATCTGATATTTTCTAATGGGGAGCTGCATTATTTGGTTTGTGGCCTGCCTTGCATTTATGTGTTGCTTCATGTGGTTGCTTTTCCACTGAAGATCCATGGCTAATGTAATTTTAAAAATCTGAAATTAAGTATCTGAGAAAAGTGCAAACACTGGCTTGAACTGATATGGTTACAACTGTATTTGGGGTGAAATAAGTGGGATGGAATCCAAAGGGAAAAGGTCCAAAGCATTTGTTCTGTCCCAGCTGGTTTTGTAAAATCTGTTTCTGTAGTAATGATCCTGTTGGAGAGCAGCAGATGGCAGCAGCTGTAAGAAGAATATTGAGAGATGCAAGTTGCAACTTGTGTCGTAGCTGCCTGAAACCTGACAATCGGCTACGTATTAAATTCACACAACTATTCCTTGTGTACTGAAGTGAACTTGAATTTACTCTCTTTGATTTCTGCATGCATTCAGATCTGGACAATCTAGGAGCTCTCTCACACAGCAGCAAACCTGGGTTAGCCACAAAGGGCCAAACTCAACATGAGGCTGAGAGGCATGTTTCTTTTCATGTGTCTGCCTCATTCATATAAAAAGCAGGAGTTGCGATTGTCCTACTTTAACAATGCAAGGAGTGTGTAGACAGGGATGTTGAACTTTTGTTCCCCCCCCCCATGCCTTTCCTCTCTTCAGCAGGGCCAGCTCCAGGTTAAAATCCCACACCCCCAGCAAAGTGCCCTTTGGTGGCAGCCCATGCCCACACCTGTGCCCCCATGCACCTGACTGTGAGCTTATGTAATGGCAGCAGGTAGGTCTAGGAAGCTACCCGCCATTTTAAGTTCCCATGATGCCTGGAGTGATACTAAATTGGCTGCTTTGGGCCATTATGAGAAATTCAAAATGGTGAGTGGATTGCCAGCTGTTGCAGCCAGATAAGCCCATGGCTGGAAGACCAGGCGAGTGGGTGAACCGGATCTTCATTCCATCACTCTAGCCACTTTTCTTCATTCCCAATTAACTTCTCGTATCTGAGCCAGGAAGGGAGAACAGTCAAATCGAAGTGGTTGGGGCAACTGATTGTGAGGAAATATGTGGGAACCAATCATTTTAAGCTAAGGCTGTCAATCTCTTTTGCGGATGCGGCCTCTGTGCATGCTAGGGTGGCGAGAAGGGTATGAATAAACCTATGTTCCAGAAAGAAGGGATCACTAAGCAAGAGAGACAGAAAATGATGGCGTGATTATGTAAGAGTCACCAGATGATAACCTGGCTTTGAAAAAGTGGCCTTATCAGACTCCTTGGAAACAGAGAGAAGAGCCAGAGAAATCTGCATAATAACCATTGGCTAAGCTGATGGGGCATGGCATCATTGCTCCTCATTAGCTCAAAAAATCTGAGTTTGTAGTTTACAGTGACAAAATAATCCACACAATTCAGAACTAAATTTGATAATTAGTACAGTCAGAAGGTATCTTTGTGTCACAGCTGCTTGCAGTGCAACTGCCTGGGCAGATGGCGTTTCACATGTTAAGCTGTTTGTGTGAGCAATTCTCCTTGTGGTTCGAGCATATTTTAACCATGGAAATGCAACTCATTTGGGCATGGTTAACCCCCCCCCCCCCAAGCCACACTGGAAAGGGCGGGGGGAGGAATTGCTTACCCAGTTGGTTTCCACATGGAGTTCTTCATGTGGCTACGTTGCAAGCAGCCCCACAACCAAATTTGCACAACATATATCCCATATACTATAGGTTAGACGGTAGGCAACCTGGTGCCATCCAAATGTTTTGGACTACAATTCCCACCAGCCCCAGCCATCATAGCCAATGGTCAGGGATTGCCTACCCCTAGAGGAAGCAAAATGGAAGTATATAATGCTGTGGCTTTGGGGATTTGATGGGTTTGCACTGGTGTGTGCTTAGTAATCAAGGCAGAAACAAGAGTAAACATCAGATTGGTACTGGATGGAGAATTGATTGAACCAAATGCAAACGTCTTACCTGTCTTTATAAACTTGTCTTCTTCAAGAGCAATTATATTAATTTTATGCATTCTCCTTTTTCAGCCAGGAGTTTGCTCAGAGTTCTAGCTCTTAAAAGGAGTGTTTTCAATATTAAAATCACGTGAAATTCATACTGTCTCACAGACTTAGCCACCATCAGCTGGCTGCCTTTGCTCTTATAAAACAAGGCTTACCCTCTCAGTCTGTTGCAGACCAGTACAATCTTGTGTTATTTGTGCCCCTGGAGCAGGGCTAGCATGAGTACCTAGCTAAAAGAAAACAGCTTTTTTTTTTTTCATCTGGAAAGGTTCTTAGTTATATCCTCCTTACAGGAGGATATAACTAAATTAAGACAAGTAGCAACCTTCTTTAGCTGCTAAAACAGCCTCTCCAGTTCCCATACAGATAGATGGCAACACAAAATTAGGCTCATCAAAGCACTCCTTGCCAGACAGAGGGTCCATTCGCATGACACGTGGGTGACAAGCTATGCACTGTGGGTTGTTTTGTGAACAACCTACTGTGTGCGGTTAGTGTACCGGACAGACAATCAGGGTTGTCATGGGTTGTTTCCCCGCTCCTTCCCCCTCCGTCCTCCAGCCAGCTTCACCTGGCATCCCAGGGGACTTGGCAGCAGAACCTGTCATGTCTGCTGCCAAGTCAAAGTGCTGTCAAAAGTGCTCTGTACAGTGGGATTGGCAGGACGAAGGGGGCACAGTTGGAAGGGCTATCATTAACAATGGGAAAGCGGCACTGCAAGCAGCTTGGCCGCGATTGTACAGGAAAAGCAGCAGGCGTTTCTGTCATTCTTGCTGAGTGACTCCTTGATCACTGCCCTTTACCCACAATGGGTTGGCATGTCTGGGTTCGGATGACACGCCAACCCATCATGGGTAGAACAATCCCTAGAACAACCCCATGGGTTATCAGAGTGGCTTGTTTCCAAAAAACAACCCACCCTGCGGAAAGCTGTCCAGGTTCGGACAACACACTGACCCACAGTGGGTTGTTCCAGACAAGAATCCACAATGGGCTGGGATGTTGTGCGAACCCAGTCAGAGCATTAGTGTTTATATCTTGTAGGGAGTGGGGAAACTACGAAGTACCTCTGCGCGGGACAGCACTACCAAGCGACTTTCTCTATGGGACTAGCGCATCTTGCTGGAAGGAATGGGGAGCAGAAGGGTTGCCATCGCCCAATGCCTATATTCCTGGCACTGTTGTTTGGTCTCATCCCTCTTGGCTGAGCTTCCATCTATTACAGGAAGCTGCCCATCTGTCCAGGGGTTATCCAGCTGACATAAATCTCATTTATTTTCCCTTCTAAGCTCTACATGCCAAAAGCTGCTGGGCACCAAAATGTGTTGGGTTTTGTCTCCTGGAAGCTGCCTGGCCTTGCATATAACACATTCCACAGGCAGTGAGTTCATCCCAGCTGGGCTCTGATGGGCTCCAGGTAACGTGAGCCAAGGCAGGCCTGTGTTGTGTGCCTCTTCCAGCCTTTTGACAGCACTCAGACTAAACCTTGGCTTGCAGGCTTTGTGTTTTTCTTTTTTGCAAAGTATAGTTTTGTCTTGAGCCATTCAGCATGGAAGTGCATGCATGACAAGGAAACAATACACATGGATACAGCTGAACATCAGGAAAAACGTCCTGACTGTTAGAGCAATACGACAAGGGAACCAATTACCTAGGGAGGTAGTGGGCTCTCCCACACTGGAGGCATTCAAGACGAACCTGGACAGCCATCTGTCGGGGATGCTCTGACTTGGATTCCTGCACTGAGCAGGGGGTTGGACTCGATGGTCTTGTAGGTCCCTTCCAACCCTACTATTCTATGATTCTACATACACACACAACTCCATGGTAATGTGCATGCACACACATCCAAAGACATCACATGCAAATATCATGATGCCTGTATATATATGCACTATGACAGTTGCATTACACTGCAACATACTACATACACAAGTAGAGATGGGGGAGAAATTCATTCGGTTCACATTTTAATGCAAACTTACCTAATTTTGCACTTTCAAATCAATATGAAGCGTAGTTAGCCTTTGAGATATGCACATCTCCGAATGTTGCAATGGAGCTCTCCGATCACAACATGAATAGAAAAATGCATATATTGGGGGAAAGTGCTAATATTGGTGAAAATAACTTTTAAAACTGCATTACATTACAAAAGTTGCTTGCAAAATACGTTAGGCAAAATTGCATGCAAAAATGCATATATTACAAGAAATGTGCACAAAAATGCTTATGAATGTAAAAAAAAAATGTTTGGGATGACCTGAACTTAAGACTGGAAAAATGAGAAACAGAGAGAAAATGAAATTGGCGGATTTGGCCATCCCCATGCCAATGAAGCTGCATTCATGAACAGATAAAGTGATGTACTGGCTGGCTGCGCAACTGCTGGCATTGCCAGTGGGCCCAGCTGCTTCTGTCACTCATGGCAGAGTGATGTGATGTTGAGAGAGAACCGCTCTGGCCAGCCAAGGGGCTGAGGAGATAGGCCTGTGCATGTGCCTTTGAATGCTCAGAACAGTACCGCCTTTCCAGAGAAAGCGATCGCATGTCATTCTAGCATCCACAGGAGGATTAGCAACAGCCTTCTTCCCGGCAGAGGCCTGTTTATTGATGGAGCATTTCTCTGCACAGTGTCCCTGCTGCTGCCCCTGAAACTCCCTGCCTTGGGAAACAGCTGCAATCCCAATGCTGCAGCTGCCAAGTGCTTATAACAGACTTCAAAGAAGAAAAGACATTCCTGGAGGGTTGACCTGCCATGGCTCTTAGCCAAGACATGCAATACAGGCAACCTTCTGAACCTCTTCCTCACTGAAATGGGCCTGTGTCTCCATCCTTCTTCAGAATCAGGTTTTCACCATTCTTACAGATAAGGTGTAGGACTGGAAGGGCCACTGGTTACGTCAATAGCTACAGTAACTGCATGGCAACATTCTTATTTCCACAATACAGAGTTAAGGGTTGACAAACTCTGGCATTATAAAATATGAGACTCATGGGCAGGGTTTAGTGATGTCATGGGGCTGCAGGGCCGGCCCAAGACATGTTGCTGCCTGAGGTGAAGGACAAGATGGCGCCCCTCCCATTCCATGTACAAAATCTGACTGGACAAGCAGATGAATCTGTCTTCAACACTAATGATGAGGTAATGTCCTCCACTGAACCTGAAGGCTGCAGGCTAACTTAAGGGGAACAGAGTAGGCTGCAAGGAACACAGCTCTCTCCTTGAGCACCTTGCTGCAGCCTTCCAGCATCTGCCACCTGAAGCAACTGCCTCATCTCGCCTAATAGTAAGGCCAGCCCTGTGGGCCTGCGTCCAGGGGAACACCCACAATCTGTACTTGGTCCTTCAGGGGGAGTCAAAATAGATCTAATAAAAATAGATGTATTTAATCAAAAAGCCATTCAAAGCTTACCCATCATAATGTCAGGAGCGCCCTAGCGGCCTCTTTCAGTACACTCCAATAGCCAACTCAAGACACAGATGAAAGGATTCTTTTCAAGGCTTTAATCCTTTTACAACTTAATGACTCTTTCAGATGCTAATCACCAGCGACTAAGCAATGAACAGCAGAGTAGCCTATGCTCCAGGTAGGCAGTTGGTCCCTGTTTGAATGAGAATCACTTGAAGACCCTGAACTTATGGGCTAGGGAGAAATCCTCCCTCTTTCCCTTGGGTCCACAGGACACGGCCATTGCTTGTGCGCCAAACGGGCGCTACACCTCCTTTCCACACCCTCCATCGCTCATCGCTCCCTGCGTCTGCGTCGAGCGTCTAGCAAGCCCCCCTCCCGCACTTTCTCACTGCCAGGGTCACTATCTCAGGAATGCTGGCAGGAGGAATCTCTGCCAGCTGCTGTGCCTGTGAGGGATGAGCTGGCTCCTCTCCCATGGATTGCTGATCCTCCTCAGAATCAGAACTGCTCTGGAGTTCTATCGGCTCAGTTTCCACCCTGACATATAAACTGTAAAACTAGGCAGTGATAGGAATCACTGGAAACATGGCAGTGATAGGAACATGTTTCAGGGGAGAAGCAACCATTAGACTTTTAAAAGCCTGTTTAATAAGTTGTCAACTCTCATCTAAACATAGGAAGAGAGCCCAATGGATCACCCGAGGGAAGAGAGCAGTGGAGGCTGGTGGCTCCGATTTCAGTGGGGCTGTGAATCCATTCTGGGTATTAGTCAGAACCAGCCAGAATTCTGAAGGAGCTATCCAAAGTGCTGAACCTATTTTGGGCCTAGGCTTCAGCACCTTGGATATCTCCTTTAGAGTTCTCTGGCTGGTTCTGACAGAAAACTTCACAGCCCTACCAAAATAGGAGCCACCAGCCTCCACTGGAAGAGAGTCTTTTGGCACCACCAACAAAAAGGACCCATCTTTTGTACATGCCTACTGTATCTCTCATGGTGATGGGCCAGAGAGCAAGTCCGTTGAAGGTGATCCTAGGGCAGAGACAAGTTCATAGGGGAAAAGATCATTCTTGCCATAGTTCCTAATCTTGCCCCCATGATAATAGAAAGCAGGCAACAGTAGAGTCATGCATGTAAATCCAGGGCCCAGAATAAAGCTGCTGCCTGAACTATATAGCAACTTTCACCCCAAAAGGATTGTTGACTTCCAAGAGATGGCCCTAAACTACAGGTTGGGTGGATCATAGCTCAGTGGTAAAGTGTGTGTTTTGCATGCAGAATGTTCCAGGATCAATCCCTGACATCTTCAGTTAAGAAGAAGAAAAAAATCAGGTGACAAGAAAGACCACTTCCGGACACCCTGGAAAGCCACCGCCAGAGTAGCCAATACTGGGTTAAATGTTCCGGTGTGTTATAAGGCAGCTTCCTATGTTCTTAATATTAAATGTATGACTTGGTTATAAATTATAATATTATAACTGTGTTTGCCTTCTGTTTACAAATGCAAGGGTTAAGTGTAGCACAAATATAGACTTAACTGTTTTAGTGGTTCAGATATTTTAAGAAATTAGCATGAACTTTTGTGCATGACAACCCACTTCATCAGATGCTTTAAGCATAGCACCTTGAAAGCTCATGCTAATTTATTAAAATATCTGAACAACTAAAGCAGTCAGTCTATATTTGTGCACACTTAACCCTTGAATTGGTTATAAATCCGTCATTGTAACTCAGGGATAAGCCAAACTCCATCAGGAGGGAATAATTACTATAGCATCGCAGCATTCAATGCAATGTAACCATGTGTTGTTGCATTTAATTTATATCAATATGCAAACCATGTCGACGTAATACCGAAAGTGAGAAGGAATGTCATGAATGATGCAATTGCTATAAGTAATGGTGTAATAATGTACCAACTCATAATAAGGCTAAGACTTGACCTCCTTGGAATCGTATTTAATAAATCTCTCATCCCCTGGATGCCTGCTGAACATTAAAAGAGAAGCAGGGTGAAGGGGGTGTGTGTGGAATGACAACACAGAGCAACGAAGTAAGCATGACTCATCCTGTGGCAGCAATGGGAATGATAAAGGGGTTGGAGGACACAAAAAGGACAAAACAGCAGCCGCACATGTTGGCAGAGTGTGGGAAGAGAAAGTTCTCCCTTTCGAGGAGAAGGAATTTCTGCTCCCTGAGAGGAGGGGCAGCCTGTCTACAGCCTCCACACGAAGAGCGTGAAAACAACCTGAACACAACAACAGACTAGCTGTTCGTTCGTTCGTTCTTTTCTCTCTCTCTTTCTTTCTCTCTCTCTCTCTTTCGATTCTGCGCTCTTTTCACAACACTGTGCTTGCATGCTAATTCTCTACCACAAGATGTGCCAGGGCCAGCCCAGGGCATTTTGGTGGCTGAGGCAAAGGACAAGATGGCGTCCCATCCCGTCCCCTCCCCCACCCCATTCAGAAGCTGAGCAGAGTGGCGGTTGAATCTTACTTCAACACTGGTGATGGGATGGCCTCCTCCACTGCTCCCGAGGGCAACAGGCTAGGTTAGGTGGTGCAGGGCAGGCTGCATGTTGCATAAAGTTCTATTTGCCCCTGCCCCTCAGCACTGGCTACCTGAAGGGGCTGCCTCACTCTGCCTATATCACACTGCCCTATATCACATAACAAATCTATGGTGTGACCACACCTGGAATACTGGGTACAGCTCTGGTCACCACACCTAAAGAAAGATATTGTAGACTTGGAAAAAGTGCAGAAAGGGGCAACTAAAATGAAGAAGGAGCTGGAACAACACTTCCTGGGAATCAGGCTTCCTGCATTGAGCAGGGGGTTGACACAATGGTCTTGTAGGCCCCTTCTAACCCTGTGATTCTATGATTCTATGAACTCCCCTATGAGGGAAGTTTACAACAGCTGGGATTGTTTAGCTTGGAGAAACGGGGAGTAAGGGGAGACATGATAGAGGTGTACAAAATTATGCATGGCGTGGAGAAAGTGGATAGGGAGACATTTTTCTCCCTCTCTCATAATACTGGAACCTGGAGTCATCTCATGAAGCTGATTGGTGGGAGATTCAGGACAGATAAAAAGAAGTAATTCTTCACACAGCACCTAGACTATGGAATTCACTCCCACAAGACGTGGTGATGGCCACCAATTTCGATGACTTTAAAAGGGGTTAGATAAATTCCTGGAGGAAAAGGCTATCAGAGGCTACTAGTCCTGGTGGCTATATGCTACCTCCAGTATCAGAGGCAGGATGCCTATGTCGCTGGGGAACATGGGCAGGAGGGTGTTGCTGCACTCATGTCCTGCTTGTGGATTTCCTGTAGGTAGCTGATTGGCCACTGTGTGAACAAAATGCTGGGCTAGATGGACCCTTGGCCTGATCCAGCAGGGCTCTTCTTATGTTCTTATGCCTAATATTAAGCCTGGCGCTGAGATGTGCTGATGGCCACTGTTTCAAATGGCTTAAACAAAAGAAAGTAATAGATCAATTCAAGGAAGCAGAAAGATCTATTAGCCATGACAGACAATTAAAGTCTCCATCTACAGAGGCAGTAAGCCTCAGAATATCAGTTGTTACTGGTGTCATGGGGCAAACAATAAAGAATGAACAACATCTTGATGCCTTGCCTATGAGCTTCCAGAGGTATCTGACTGGTTGCTGTTAGAGACAGAATCTTTGATAAGATGGACCTTGGTAAGAGCATAAGAGCCCTGCTGGAGAAGCCTGAAGGCCTGTCCATCTAGTGTAGCAAGCTGTTTCCCACAATGACCAACCAGATCCTCCCAAAAAACTCCAAAGTAGAGCATGAGGAGAGTAGCCCTGTTGCCTGCCAGCAACTGGTATTCAGTGGCATACCGGCACTGAACGTGAAGGTTAAATTTAGCTATCCGAGTTAGTCGCCATCAGTAGATGTACTCCATGAACTTGTCTGATCTATCAATTCATATTTATTTAACATTTTCATTCCCCCAAAATGGATTCCAGGGCAGTGTACAAACAATACAAAAGTTCAATGTTACAAATACAATGCTAAAATCAAACAATTAGGTATCATAACAATAAAACAGAGGCAGTAGACAATAAAAATATAGAATCAGCAAAACAATACCGTCAATTAAAATGTCTGGGCAAATAATTACGTTTTGACCTAGTGATGAAAATAATGTAATGTTGATCCCAGTTGAACCACCCTAGGGAGGGCATTCCAGTCAGGGTGCCACCACAGGAAAGTCCATCTGTTTGTGCATATATAATTTATCTCTCCTACTAATGATACTTGGAAAAAGGTCTCACCTGACAATCGTAAGGCATGGGCAGATTGGTAGGGCAGTTTTCCTTCAGGTACTTGGGTCCCAGGCTGTTTAGGGCTTTAAAGGTAAGCACCAGCACCTTGAATTGGCTTTGGAAGTAAATAGGCAATATGTTCTTATTCTTGTCCCTTTTTCTTCCCTAGGCTCATGCATACCATTGCACTTCTCATGATTGCTAATTTTCCTCTGACAAATGGTGGCGGTTTCTGAATTGCAGAGAATGGGGCCATCTGGTTTCCTCTGACAAATGGTGGCGGTTTCTGAATTGCAGAGAATGGGGCCATCTGGTTCACATACCATGAGGAAAAAGTTGCAATTAAGCAAACCAACACTCAACCTGTACATTGAAGTATCCTAGGGGTGCCCAAGCTGTGGCCTTCTAGATGTTGTCGGACTACAACTCCCATCATTTCTGTCCATAGGCCATGTTTGCTGATGTGAGTTGCTGGTGTGAGTTGGTGTCCAACAAAAACTGGACCGAGGTGTTTGCTTGATGGATATTTATTACTTGCTGCTGGCTTTTCTAGGTCTAAGTTTTGTGGTGTTGGCTGCATTTTTGTATTTCAGATTTTATATTTTTGGATGAATGTTTTATTATCTTATGTAAGCTGCCTTGTGCATCAAATTTTGATGCACAAATTTTGTGCATCAAAAAGGTGGGAGTAATGTTTGTTTATTTAACAAAACACATTAGTTAAGATGACATTCTTAAACTTACAACTTTAAATGGTGAACAATAGATGTAAGGCTTCGTTGTTTTTGTTTGCCAGTTCTCACCTTAAGTAACTTACAGCTGACTGCCTGCTTGAATGGGTAAAGCTGAGTTCAGATTTTGCAAAACGAAGTTTGCTTACAAGCAGAGAAACTGAGGTTTTGCAATATGTTTTTGTTTTTCAGCTAAAAGCTGTCTTGTCAGCCTGGGCTGAAATGTCCTCCTAACCACTGCCTGTTGTGATTTCATTGTGATCCATCTGGTGCCTTAAATGAAACCAGTACAGCTGAAAGATACCATCTCTCTGGTTTAGAAATGGGTGAAACTCCTTGAAATTACAATTAGGTTACCTGGGAAACAACTTGGGAGGGCTGTAACAACATCAGGGGTAGGCAACCATTTCTGTCGAGGACTGCATTCGCTGTTGTAATCCGTTGGGGGCCACATATTGGTAGTGAGTAGGGCCAGAGCCGTGGAGGCTGGTGGCTCCGATGTCAGTGGGGCAGTGAATCCACTCCAGGTTTCAGTCAGAACTCTAAAAGAGCTATCCAGGGTCCGAAGCACTGATACCAGAGCCACCAGCCTCCCCTGGCCAGAGCCATAATAAGGTGGGTCCTGCCCTTTTCTCTCTCTCTCTCTCTCTCTCTCTCTCTTTTTCTTTCCTGCCCAGCAGGCTACCAGGGACCACTTACCAGAAGTCTGAACTGACCATGTGCAGAGGGCCTGTGAAATTAGTCTGAGAGCTGCAGGTTGCCGACCCCTGTGCTACATAATTAATTATGCCAGAATGATGATGGCCCAATCCTCAGTCCACAACTGCAATGTCCTTTTCTTCCCACCATACTCAGCTGCCCTTTGAGGAACCATGTGAGCATCTCTTTGGGCCAAGTTTTGTTAGCCTGCAAAGAGTTTATCTGGAAAAGCACGGGGGTGTAGACCAGGGTGGCCTTTCTTGGATGCTGCCCTCCCCCAGAACAAAGGCCATATTTTTGACCTATGCAGCTAAGCCACAAGTTCCACAGGAATAATCCACCCCAGAAGCTCACAATGTCTCTCTTTGTGTTCTGGCACTGTAGCAACATGCTCTGTAGTTTGGCTCAGTTGTTGGACATCTGCTGTCAATCAAAATTAAACACAGACACCATTCCACCCCCTCTGTGTTATAATCAGCTAACCAAGCCAAGCCCCTACTGGGCTGCTGTCCAATGGGAGAAGCGTCCTTTTTCCTGACCGTGTGTAGGAGACCTGCCGATTGGATGAGGGTGGAAACATGGAAACCGTGGCAGCAAATTGCTGCAACAACAAAGCCAAACCCTTGGAGGCTTGTTCTATAAATAGAGATGTGTAGCAAGGATGACAGAAGTGTGTGCTTAATGTTTATTCCTCAAAGGGAAAAACCTTGGTAACTCATTGGAGCTCTGGACCTCAAAGGTGCCACAGCCTTCTGGGATTGCGAGACTGTTCTATTCTGGCTGTGAACATTAAAAAGCTCACCAGCTCTAAGTGGTCTTAGAGCAAGGGGCTGCTCTCAGTTCTGTGTCCCCCCCCCCAAAAAAAATCTGTAAGTTTGAGCTTCTATATTTTAATATACTAAAGCTGTAATGCTAACCACACTTACAAGTGAGCCCCATTCAAAACATTGAGATTTACTTCTGAGTATACATGCATAGGATTGTGTTGCAAGTGACTTTAACGTTTTTGCAGAAGTTAAGCTTAAATAGCAACCGTGGCATTTACATGCTGCTTTTCTGCCACTCAGCAGTCCTCAAAGCCTACAGTCAATACAATGCAAGAGAAGAACACAACACAGCTCAACAAGTCAGTTAATATAAAATTGTATCTCCATCATAATGAACAAGCACCTGTGAGGATGCTTACATGCTGCCTGTGAGAAACAGTCTCAATAGAAAGTGCGAGACCTTTCCCACCGTGTGGACTCTGGCATCCATGTCCTGGGATAGCAAAAACAACTGGGTGCTTTCACACATCACTTTGAGTCTAAAAGTACTGTGTGTGCGCATGCACGTGTGAATGTTGTTAATGCAGGCAGGAAGTGGAACTAAGGCATTTTATCACCAAAAGGGACATTCTACAAGAGAGAGAGAGAGAGAGAAACTAGCTTTTTACATTCGAGCGACCAATGCTGGGAAAGCGCTTATACAGTCCTTTCATATCTCCTTGGAAACAAGCCTGACAGATGTTTTCAATGGTAATTATTCCGAAGTAAGAGCATGCAGAGGGTTGCAAGGCCTTGATACCCGTCCCACTCGTGGAGTGTGTTCAGGGACCTATTTTCTTTCCCATGACCCAGCGTCAGGGCCGGTGTCAAAGGTAGGCATAGTGGGGCACCTGCTGAGGGCCCACACCCCAGCAGGGCCCAGCCCATTTGTCCCCCCGCCTCTCGCTCTGCCCCAGGCCACGGTGGGAGCTAGGAGGAGCAGATGCCCCTGCCTACTTCCTCCCTGGCTGTCTGCCAGTGAAGCAAGCAAGTGGTAGCAAGGATGAGAAAAAGGCCGAGGCGCAAGAACAGCTGGTGGCAACGGATGTGAGACGGTAGACTCATTGAGGGAGGGGGTCTTGCCCAAGAGCCCTCAAAAAGCCGGCCCTGGGGCCTGTGCAAACGTGATGCACCTAAAAAGGCCGGTAGGGAACGGGGCCGCGTCCATGGCCCCTGCGGGTAGTAGCCAATGGAACCGGGCCGCGTCCATGGCCCCTGCGGGTAGTAGCCAATGCTAGTCCTACTTAGAGTACACGCACTGAAGTGAACGGGGCTTCAGTTAGTCATGACTACCAGACGTCCTGCTCATTTCAATGCGTCTGCTCTGAGGAGGTCTAACGCTGGGCTCCCGTCCCCTCAAGACGCTCGGCGAAACTTGGGCACGCGCGACCCGGCGCGCAACGCCTGGAGAGGAGGCCTGGTGGCGGCTGTAATGGGCACTGCGGAGCGGGAGGAGCGGAGTTCCTCCCTCGGCCAGAAAACGCCGCCCTGCGAACGAAGATCTGCCTTCTCCCTCTTTCTCCCTTTCTGGCGCGGCCGCAATTGCTCCAGGTCTTTCCCGGCGGGAGGCGCTCCGCCCCTGCGCTCCGCCCGACGCTTCGTCCTGCGCCGGCTCCTCCCCGTCCTGTTCCCCTGCGCCGCGGTGGGCGGCTGGACTGGCGGGCTGTGCGGCGCGGCGGGGCGGATGTCCGACGGCGGGGGCTCAGTTGGCAACCATGTAAGTGCGGGACGGGGGCGAACCGGCGGCGGGCTCCCCGCCTCATCCTGCGGCGTCTCTTGGCTCTTTGCATCCTTACCCCGCACGGCTGGCCGGCCTCAGGGCTTGGGGTCCTTCCTTCTCCACCCCCCGCTCTTCCTCGGCGTCCTTTCCCCACATACTTTGTGAGGAGAGACACTCCCCCGCCTCTCCCTGGGGGAAAATCGAAGGCAGGCCCCTTCGCAGTTTTCCTCCTCTCCCCTGAGTTGCGCCTAGATGGGAACAGGGCAGTTTTCTTCTTGCCTCGCCTTCCCCCTCCACCCCCCCGGACGCGGAGATACGTGGGAATGGTGTATGTGTGTCTCGTGCCGGAGACCCTTCGTCCAGTTCACCTTCGAGGCTCCCCATCGGAGGAGGATCATAGGGGAATATCTCCCCCCACCTTGAACCCTCCTTCATTATGTCCCCTTATGAATAAGAATATCAGAAGGCAGCCTTCCCCACCTGGTGCTCTCCAGATGTGTTGGGTTACGACTTCCAGTATTCCCAGCCACCCGCCAGGGGATGCTGGGAGTTGTAGTCCAACACATCTGGAGAGCGCCAGGTTGGGGAAGGCTGCTATAATACAAGGGGTTGGTTCCTCCAATTTCCTGACACCATGGAATGGAAGCGGTTAAGGGATATCTCCGTTTTCTGTATCCTCTGGGATGACTATCCTGAAGTGGGCCCTCAGAGTCTTTGTTGTTGTTGTTGCTTTGCTTAATGGTAAGTGGAATAATGTGGTGGGACTTGCTTTCTCTTTCCCCCCACCCCCAATATTCCATCTCCTGGAGGCTTCAGAGCATGTAGTGGCGGCAGCAGCAGGGGACAGGGAATGATTTCCAGACTGGTATTTCTGAAGACCTGATCAAGGGCTAACTGGGAAGAATCATGTAGCTGCAGTGGCTTGTCAGAATTCCACACCTCCCCCTGTTTGCCACTTGTGGGACAAACCGTGTTTGTTTCACTGGTTCAACAGGCACTATGCTTAACTTCTACAAAGAGAGGCTGTTGGAAGTCACCCCCTCAACCCTAGAATGTGGGCCAAAATAGACATTATTGTATATCTGTGTGTAGCAGCTATGTTGTTCCTCCCCACCCCCATTTTTATTCAAATATAGGTGCAGGGTCCCCAGTTCTGATCCAGACCCTACTGTGGGGAGTAGGGCGCCTTTAAGATCTGGATTGCCCCCCCTGCCGCATCTATTGTAGAGTAAAAATTAAAACAAAGAAGTAGCTGCTAGGCACAGATTTAAGGTAATGTCTGTTTGAGCTGTGTGTGTGATATGATATATCTCCGATCCATTCTATGCAAGATGTATATGTGTGCGTTACTACTTTCACCACTGTGAATAGTACTGTGCATATGTTCAGAACTTGCATGTTCTTATTGCATCATGTGTTGCAGCACTAAGAACAAATTCTAGGAACTAAGGCCTCTAGTTTAAATTGATGGTGTTTTTAATGGGGTGTATATGCAGCTTCTCCTATTTCAGCTGTGCTGAATGTTGGGAAGAGAAGGTAGAAGCCTGCAATAGCGGCAAAAAGTGTGGAGAAGATTTGGTGATTGTGGTAACAACAGGAAGTGAAGGGATCTGAAGATGTGGAGTTATGGGTGAGGATGGCTAGTATGTGTGTGTAGGTTCCAGAAGGTGGGAGAAGAGGGATGCAGAGGTGAAAAGATTTGTGAACCGTTGGCAATGCAATCTGTTTTCTCTTGCATCCTTCTGGTTCATCTGTTGTGGGCAGTAGCCATGTTGGTAATACCAGGTAATCTTCGTTTTCCATTTCATGGCTGAGTAGCCATTCTCTGCAAATGCCTGATTAAATTTCCAGTTCCGGAGAGCTCTGTCTGGTTTCCAGTTGGCTGTGATTTGCCTGCCGCCTGCCCGTTTCTGCCAGCAACTTGTTGCATTATTTGTGTAATTTGCAGTGTGGGTTTCACAGCCTGAAAGTTCTCCCGAGAAGGTTAGCAGGGTGTAATTTTCAGATGAAAGGGTTCTGCTCCCTGCCACTTGCCTTTCCAGCCTGGAAATTCATGCTGTGACTTTGATGGGTTTGTGTGTGTGTGTGTGTGTGTGTGTGTGTGTATGTATTTTCTTTTTTCTGGTGTTGGGGTGGTGAACACAAGAGGGATGAGGAAAGAGCAGCAAAGCACAGACTGAAGGTGGCCTTCTCCTGTGCTCCCCCTTCAATGTGTAATAGAAGTGCTTAATTAAGGAACAGAAAAAGCTAACGGGGAGCCTGTTTCAGACACGACTTCTGGAAAGTCAACATTCTGAGGTTTTGGGTACCTTGAAGAGTCTTGCTATGGGTCAAACTAAATCAGTCTCCTGACACTTAAAAAAATGAAAATCACCCTTAGGGTGCAATCCTATGCGTGTTTAGACAGAAAATAGTCCTACAACTCCCATCACCTCCCAGGCTGGGGGATGCTGAAAGTTGTAGGGCTTTTTCTCTCTCTAAACATGCTTAGGATTGAACTCTTAGATGCAGAAATTCAGAGTCAGGAATGTCAGTGGGAAGTGGGTTAACTCTTTCCTTTCTTGCCCACTAAGAATTTCCCCCCTCCCTCAGGCTGCTTTTCTCCATATGGAAATAGAGGCATATTCTCTCTCTTTCTACTTGGATAGGAAAACAGGTTGAGGGAAGGGGACGGTATTCTCTTCCTGCTGTTTGTCTGCTTAGAATCCTCCCCCCGCCCCCAATCAAGCTGTTTTCCCATCTGGGGGGGGGGAGGATTATGCAGTGTCCTTGTATTTTCTGTGGGGAGAACAGCATGAGGAGGGGGAAAGTTCTGAGTGTTCAAATGGCTGGAAGGGGAAGGGTTAAGCAGCCCCTCTCCTCACTATAGATTGTTGCCTCCAAAGCTGCTTGTCTTCTAACTTTTTATTGTTTACATTCATTTTTGTGTTTATATCCTGTCTTTCAAGGCTAACTCACATATTAAAACAGGTGAACATGTTAAAATATAAAAATAATTACAAACAATGTATATAATCTTAAATGGAGACTGATTCACACATCTGGTTTGCCTGTTGCACGCTTTCCTGTCTGCATTGTAGCATGCCTGTGTTCATGTTTACAAGTGGAGAATGTCCATAAATACTTATGTGGTGCTAATTCAGGAGAAAATGTGGTAATTTATTGAGGAGAAGATACGTTACCATTGTATTCTTCATGCTCTCGCTCTTATCACCATACACTTCCTCGTAACAAGGTTTGTGTTCAGTGAAATCATATGAAGCTATCCTGCAGTTCACTTCTCCTTTCTAGAGAGGAAGTGGCTGTTATCTCTATGGTGGGCAGAGGCACTTGCTTGTAGTGATCTCTGGATCAAATTGTTTCATAACTGGTGGTAACCCTCCTCTCTGTTGCAGAGTATCTGCTCCTACATTCTCCTCGGTTTAACAAACCCACACTAAGTTAAACTGTTTATCTGAATGTGGCCTCTGGTCCTGAACATCTATGGATGAGGGGAAGGTTTTGTTATTATTTGTTACTTTTTTATCCCACCTCCCCTCTAAAGGAGCTCTTCACCCACCCTTCAGAATTTATCCTCACATAACAACCCTGTGAGGTTGGTTAGATTAAAAGAGATTGGCCCAAGGTTAACCAGTGAGCTTCATGTCCAAGTGGGGTTTTGAACCTGAGTCTCTCAGGTCAGGTCTTATATTCAGGATATATATTTGGGGCAGGGAGGATGGATGTGCATAAGGCAGAAGGATCTGTATCATATTAGAATACATGTGAGCAAAAAAGATTAAGACAAACAGAATATTGCCATAAACTGCCTTGGAGATTCAGAATGTTAAGTTAAAGCTGAGTTTGCCCATGGTAACGTATAATTTGTTTGTATTATTTCGAAATTTTTGTATTTCTGTATATTCTTTTCCCTTGATGTATTTGTTATGGCCTTTGGGTAGTACAATAAACTTTGAGATTGACTGGTATTAGAATACTTTTGATATCCAGTTTCATAGCTGTACAGTAGGGGCAGGAATATTTCCCCACCCTGCACATACAATACCATTTCCAGCCATCAGCCAGAACATATACTGATGTTTCTGTCTAGCCTGCAGTAGATTAAGGGCACAATCCCACTGCGATAATCGTAAACCTCCAAACTCTGAGGCATGCTGTCATCCTATGCAGGGCAGGAGGAGTGGTGGAGCTGATCTTCGCCTCCCTGTCCTCCTGCCCTGCATTTTTGCTAGACAGGCTTTTTTGCCCATCTAGTGAAAGCCTCTCAGAGGGGGAGGGAAGGAGGCTAGAGAGGTCTCAGGGTAGCTTGTATCTTGGTCTCTCCAGTCTGCTCCCTTCCCCACCCACCGAAACACCCCCTCTTCCTCCTCTCCAAATTTGCATTCCTGACCTGGAGAGGCAGCCAGCATGGTTCTTTCTGTCAGGTTTTTCATGTTCAGGATGTATGTATCAAGGTTGGGAGTCAGAAAGGTATTCTGTCTTCCATCTCTGATCGGGTGGCTAGAGACTTGGGGATATCCCCCCCCCCCCCGGTCAGTTTGTGATGGTATGTTTCTAAGCTTCTTCATTTGTTTGTTACACATGCTTCTGGTCTTCTGATGCATCTTTATCTGTGTTTTTCTTGCTTGTGTCACACTAATATATAAAGCACGTTATAAATTAGAAGGGCTGCTTTGGAATATCAAGGTTCTTGGGTTTGCAATAGGTGATCTCCAAATCTCTTGAGAGTCTACTCTACAATAATAAAATTGCTTGAATTGGGAAGCCAGTGTATACCAAATGTCCTCAAGCTCTCTCATTCCAACTCATTACATCAAAAATAAATTGTTTTGCCTTTTTTAGGTGTGACCTAGGGAAAGATTCCTCAACTTATACATTTGGCTGATCAGCAGGGGAAACAACGCAGCACATGCCGGTTGTGTGTCTGGGATTACCCTAATTACCCATGCTGCAGGTTGCTGTGTTGTCCGAACCTGGCACGCAGCATGGGCAAGTGACTTTTCACCCACTCTACAACTCATGGCTTGCAGTAGGGGTTGTAGGATGGGTGAAAAGTCACTATGGCTGTGCAGCGCGCCAAGTCTGGATGACACAGCAACAGGTGGCGTGGGTAATTAGGGTAATCCCAGTTGCATCACCAGCACACGCAGGGGTGGGGGAAACAACTGACACACTGTAGTTTTCCTTGCTGTTCATCGAAACCCGCTCTGTGTATAATCAGTGGTACTCCCTGGGCCAAGTAGACCAATCAGTCACCTTTTAAAAAATCAGTCTTTTAAGTAGTGCTAAAGCAGTTTCCCAGCTATATGTATTTTTTAAAAAGATTAAAATTATAGCAAATACCATAAAATGAAAGCATTATAGTGATATACCCCATTATAGTGATTAAAATATATGACATTTTAAAATAATAAACACCTTTTCCAGTCACTGCCATTTTAGCAAGGTGTGATGACTGGAAATGCCTTGTTAAAATGATTTAATACCCCTGTGATGCTACTTTAAAGAAAAAGTCCTATACCCCACTTTCCAGTCACTACCATTGACTGCCTCCCAAAACAGCAGTGAATAGGGAGAAAATTAATTATAGCATTATATGGGTTTAGTGTCTTTAATTTCAGTGGTACTTCACATTTCAATCTTTCCCCCCCCCTTCTCTTTGGAGAGGTTGTGGGTATGCTAGACTGTGTGACTGCAGTAATGAACTGGATGAAAGCTAACAAACTGAGGCTCAATCCAGACAAGACAGAGGCATTATTGGTAGGTGGTTACTCTGGATTAGTGGGATTCACCTGGTTTTGGAGATGCTGGTTTGTAGCTTGTGGGGATTGTTCTTGGATCCATCAGTGTCATCAGAGGGTCAAGTAACCATTGTGGCATTGGGTAACTTGACTGCAGTGATTCATTGTCTGGTAACTTTGGACTACTGTGGTGCTTTGTACGTGGGGGCTCCCTTTGGAGACTGTCTGGAAACTGCTGCTGGTGAAAAGTATGGCAGTGAGTTCTAACCAGGACAAGGAGGTTTGAATATAAAATGCTGTTCTTTTCTTGCTTGCACTGGCTCCCAGTTCATTTCTAAGCCAATTCAAAGTGCTGGGTTTGACCTATAAAGTTCTTCACGGACTGGGACCTTGATACCTGATAGAACACCTCCCATATGTGCCTGCCCGTGCCTAAGGTCATCTATGGAGGCAGAGTGCCCCCTCATCCTGAAGGTGGCTACTAGAGAGAGGGCCTTCTTGACGGTGCCCCCTGATTATACAGCTCTTTCCCTAGGGAAATATGCCTGACACCAACACTGTTTTCTTTAGAACACCATGTTAAGACTTTTTTTTGTTCTCCCAGGTCTTTTAAATTTTTGCTATTTTAATCCCTATTGCATGTTGGTGGCTTAAACTCCTGCTTTATTTCTTAGTTAGTTTTAGCAACTCATTTTTTCCATGTTTTATTAGGTTGGCTTTGCATTGAAATTTTTAGCACATTGGCTTTTCTATTTGGATCTGTGTTTGGATCATGTTGTTTTTGTATTGAGTTTTTAGATCTTTGTTTCTATTTTATTATATATATATATTTTTAAATAATTTGTGTGCCACCTAGAGAACCTGTTTTAGAGGCATTTAATAAATACAAATTATATATATATTGTTGTTCAGTCATTCAGTCGTGTCCGACTCTTCGTGACCCCATGGACAATAGCACGCCAGGCCTTCCTGTCCTGCGCTCTCTCCTGGAGCGTGCTCAAGTTCATATTCATTGCATTGGTGATGCTATCTAGCCATCTCATCCTCTGCCGTCCCCTTCTCCTTTTGCCTTCAGTCTTTCCCAGCATCAGGGTCTTTTCCAGAGCGTTTTCTCTTCGCATCAAGTGGCCAAAATATTGGAGCTTCAGCTTCAGTATCTGTCCTTCCAATGAGCACTCAGGGTTGATTTCCTTTAGGATGGACTGATTTGACCTCCTTGCAGTCCAGGGGACTCGTAAGAGTCTTCTCCAGCACCACAGTTCGAAAGCATCAATTCTTCGGCGCTCAGCCTTCCTTATAGTCCAGCTCTCACAGCCATACATTACTACTGGGAAAACCATAGCTTTGATTAGACGGACCTTTGTCGGCAAGGTGATGTCTCTGCTTCTTACTATGCTGTCTAGGTTTGCCATAGCTTTCCTCCCAAGGAGCAAGCGTCTTTTAATTTCATGGCTACATTCACCGTCTGCGGTGATCTTGGAGCCCAAGAACATAAAATCTGTCACTGCTTCCATTTCTTCCCCTTCTATATGCCAGGAAGTGATACGGCCAGATGCCATGATCTTAGTTTTTTTCATGTTGAGTTTCAAACCAGCTTTTGCACTCTCCTCTTTCACCCTCAACAAAAGGCTCTTTAGATCCTCTTCGCTTTCTGCTATTAGGGTGATATCGTCTGCATATCGGAGGTTGTTGATAATTCTCCCAACAATCTTAATTCTGACCTGTGATTCATCCAACCCGGCGTTTCTCATGATGTACTGTGCATATAAGTTAAATAAGCAGGGTGGCAATATGCAGCCTTGTCGTACTCCTTTCCCAATTTTGAACCACTCGGTTGTTCCATGTCTGGTTCTTACTGTTGCTTCTTGACCCTCGAACAGGTTTCTCAGGAGACAGGTAAGGTGGTCTGGTACTCCCATCACTTTAAGAATTTGCCACAGTTTGTTGTGATCCACACAATCAAAGGCTTTAGCATAGTCAATGAAGCAGAAATAGACGTTTTTCTGGAATTCTCTTGCTTTCTCCATGATGCAGCGAATGTTGGCGATTTGATCTCTAGTTCCTCTGCCTCTTCGAAACCCAGCTTGTACTTCCGGTAGTTCTCAGTTCGCATACTGCTGAAGCCTAGTTTGTAGGATTTTGAGCATCACCTTGCTGGCATGTGAAATGAGCACAATTGTGCGGTAGTTTGACATTAGTTTGACATTGACACTCTTTGGCATTGGCCTTCTTTGGAATTAGAATGTAAACTGACCTTTTCCAGTCTTGCGGCCATTGTTGAGTGTTCCAAATGTGTTGGCATATTGAATGCAGCACTTTAACAGCATCATCTTTTAGGATTTTAAATAGCTCAGCTGGAAGACTGTCATCTCCTCTGGCTTTGTTGTTAGTAATGCTTCCTAAGGCCCACTTGACATCACTCTCGAGGATGTCCGGCTCAAGTTCAGTGACCGCACTATCATGGCTATCAGGGACATTAAGATCTTTCCTGTATAGTTCTTTTGTGTATTCTTACCACCTCTTATTAATCTCATCTGCATCTGTTAGGTCCCTGCCTTCTTTGTCCTTTATCATGCCCGTCTTTGCACAAAACGTTCCCTTGAGATCTCCAATTTTCTTGAAGAGATCTCTAGTCTTTCCCATTCTGTTGTTTTCCTTGATTTCTTTGCATTGTTCATTTAAGAAGGCCTTCTTGTCTCTCCTTGCTATTCTCTGGAACTCTGCATTCAGTTGGATATATCTTCCCCTTTCTCCCTTGCTTTTCGCTTCCCTTCTTTCCTCAGCTACTTGTAAAGCCTCATCAGACAGCCACTTGGCTTTCTTGCATTTCTTTTTCTTTGGGATGGATTGAGTTGCTGCCTCCTGAACAATGTTACGGACCTCCGTCCATAGTTCCTCAGGCACTCTGTCTATCAGGTCTAATCCCTGAAATCTATTCCTCACCTCCACTGTATATTCATAAGGGATATGATTTAGGTCATACCTGAATGGTTTAGTGGTTTTCCCTACGTTCTTCAATTTAAGCCGAAATTTTGCAACAAGAAGCTCATGATCTGAGCCACAGTCAGCTACAGATCTTGTTTTGACTGACTGTATAGAGCTTCTCCATCTTTGACTGCAAAGGACATAATCAATCTGATTTCGATATTGACCATCTGGTGATGTCCATGTGTAGAGTCGTCTCTTGTGCTGTTGGAAAAGAGTGTTTGCTATGATCAGCGTGTTCTCTTGGCAAAACTATTAGCTTTTGTCCTGCTTCATTTTGTACACCAAGGCCATGCCTGCCTGTTATCCCAGTGATTTCTTGACTTCCTACTTTAGCATTCCAATCCCCTATGATGAAGAGGACATCTTTTTTTGGTGTTAGTTCTACAAGGTGTTGTAGGTCTTCATAGAACCGATCAACCTCAGCTTCTTCGGCCTCAGTGGTTGGGGCATAGACTTGAATTAGTGTGATGTTGAATGGTTTGCCTTGGATTCGTACTGAGATCATTCTATCATTTTTAAGATTGTACCCCAGTACTGCTTTTCCTACCCTTTTGTTGACTATGAGTGCTACTGCATTTCTTCTAAGGGATTCTTGCCCACAATAGTAGATATGATGGTCACCTGAATTAAATTCACCCATGCCTGTCCATTTGAGTTCACTGATTCCCAAGATGTCGATGTTCAATCTTGCCATCTCATGTTTGACCACCTCCAGCTTACCTTGATTCATTGATCTGACATTCCAGGTTCCTAAACAATATTGTTCTTTACAGCATCGGATTTTCTTTTCACCACCAGACACATCCACAGCTGAGTGTCCTTTCGGCTTTGGCCCAGCTGCTTCACTCTTTCTGGTGCTACTTGGAAATACCCTCTGCTTTTCCCCAGTAGTATATTGGACACCTTCCGACCTGAGGGGCTCATCTTCCGGCGTCATCTCTTTTAGCCTTGTGATATGTTCCATGGGGTTTTCTTGGCCAGAATACTGGAGTGGGTTGCCATTTCCTTCTCCAGTGGACCACATTTTGTCAGAACTCTCTGCCATGACCTGTCCGTCTTGGGTGGCCCTGCACGGCATAGCTTATGGCTTCACTGAGTTACGCAAGCCCCTTCGCCACAACAAGGCAGTGATCCATGAAGGGGATATATATATATATATTTAATTCGCCCAGTAACCAATGTTATCAATAAATGCACAGTGTTACTTAATAATGTGGAAAGTCAGTTGCAATTCTGCTTGCAGCAGAAGAGTAATGATTTATTAGAACTAGGAGCCTTCTATCTGGAAGCATCCCAGGTATGAGGCCTGGCATACAATGCCTTTAAAATATTTTAACAAATGTGCCAAGGTTAAGGCCAGCACTATGAAATGTGTAACACTTTAACTAGACGTTTTTATATCTGTGGAGAGAAAGGGTTGAGTGACATTATTTTTCCCCTATTCTCTTTGTCATCTATATAACAGCTTTTTAAATGACAAGGGGAATTTGATCCTGCAGGCTGAATATTTTACAGCCATCTTAGTGAGCCAGTCGGAGGAGTCCTGGATGGCATTTTTTGCCCTTTCTTTGGCACTTCAGCTTTTCATAACCTCTCGATTATGCCTGTCTTTGAGGTGTGTCCAGGGGATTCTGGGGTATTTTTCAATTTGTCAGCCTTCCCCAACCTGGTGCCCTCCAGGTGTTTTGGACTGCAACTTGCATCAGCCCCAGCCAGACTGATTAAAGGGGTGGTGGGAGTTGTCATCCAAAACATCTGGAAGGAACCAGGTTGGGGGGGGGCTGTTCTAGATCCTTGGGCTCAGTTTAGGTGTTGTTGTTGTTCAGTTGTTAAGTCGTGTCCGACTCTTTGTGACCCCATGGACCATAGCACGCTACGCCTTCCTGTCCTCCGCTTTCTCCCAGAGTGTGCTCAAGTCCATATTCATGGCATCGGTGATGCTATCTAGCCATCTCATCCTCTGCCATCCCCTTCTCCTTTTGCCTTCAATCTTTCCCAGCACCAGGGTCTTCTCCAGTGAGTTTTCTCTTCGCATTAGGTGGCCAAAATATTTGAGCTTCAGCTTCAGTATCTGTCCTTCCAATGAGCACTCAGGGTTGATTTCCTTTAGGATGGACTGATTTGACCTCCTTGCAGTCCAGGGGACTCGTAAGATTCTTCTCCAGCACCACAGTTCGAGAGCATCAATTCTTCAGCGCTCAGCCTTCCTTATAGTCCAGCTCTCACAGCCATACGTTACTACTGGGAAAACCATAGCTTTGATTAGACGGACCTTTGTCGGCATGGTGATGTCTCTGCTTCTTACTATGCTGTCTAGGTTTGCCAAGGAGGAAGCGTCTTTTAATTTCATGGCTACAGTCACTGTCTGTGGTGATCTTGGAGCCCAAGAAAGTAAAATCTGTCCTCTGCTTCTGTTAGGTCCCTGCCTTCTTTGTCCTTTATCATGCCCATCTTTGCACAAAACGTTCCCTTGAGATCTCCGATTTTCTTGAAGAGATCTCTAGTCTTTCCCATTCTATTGTTTTCCTCGATTTCTTTGCATTGTTCATTTAAGAAGGTCTTCTTGTCTCTCCTTGCTATTCTCTGGAACTCTGCATTCAGTTGGGTATAATTTCCCCTTTCTCCCTTGCTTTTCGCTTCCCTTCTTTCCTCAGCTACTTGTAAAGCCTCCTCAGACAGCCACTTTGCTTTCTTGCATTTCTTTTTTTGGGGGATGGATTGAGTTGCTGCCTCCTGAACAATGTTACAGACCTCCGTCCATAGTTCCTCAGGCAATCTGTCCATCAGGTCTAATCCCTGAAATCTATTCCTCACCTCCACTGTATATTCATCAGGGATATGATTTAGGTCATACCTGAATGGTTTAGTGGTTTTCCCTACGTTCTTCAATTTAAGCCAAAATTTTGCGATAAGAAGCTCATGATCTGAGCCACAGTCAGCTCCAGGTCTTGTTTTGACTGACTGTATAGAGCTTCTCCATCTTTGGCTGCAAAGGACATAATCAATCTGATTTCGATATTGACCATCTGGTGATGTCCATGTGTAGAGTCACCTCTTGTGCTGTTGGAAAAGAGTGTTTGCTATGATCAGCATGTTCTCTTGGCAAAACTCGATTACCTTTGTAGAACCTTTGTCCTGCTTCATTTTGTACACCAAGGCCATGCTTGCCTGTTATCCCGATTATTTCTTGACTTCCTATTTTAGCATTCCAATCCCCGATGATGAGGAGGACATCTTTTTTTGGTGTTAGTTCTAGAAGGTGTTGTAGGTCTTCATAGAACCGATCAACCTCAGCTTCTTCGGCCTCAGTGATTGGGGCATAGACTTGAATTACTGTGTTGTAGAATGGTTTGCCTTGGATTCGTACTGAGATCATTCTATCGTTTTTGATATTGTGCCCCAGGACTGCTTTTCCTACCCTTTTGTTGACTATGAGTGCTACTCCATTTCTTCTAAGGGATTCTTGCCCACAGTAGTAGATATAATGGTCACCTGAATTAAATTTGCCCATGCTTGTCCATTTTAGTTCGCTGATTCCCAAGATGTTAAAGTTCAATCTTGCCATCTCATGTTTGACCACCTCCAGCTTACCTTGATTCATTGATCTGACATTCCAGGTTCCTAAACAATATTGTTCTTTACAGCATCAGACCTTCTTTTCACCACCAGACACATCCACAGCTGAGTGTCCTTTCGGCTTTTGCCCAGCCGCTTCACTCTTTCTGGCGCTACTTGGAAATTCCCTCTGCTCTTCCCCAGTAGTATATTGGACACCTTCCGACCTGAGGGGCTCATCTTCCAGCGTCATCTCTTTTAGCTGTGTGATACGTTCCATGGGGTTTTCTTGGCCAGAATACTGGAGTGGGTTGCCATTTCCTTCTCCAGTGGACCACATTTTGTCAGAACTCTCCGCCATGACCTGTCCATCTTGGGTGGCCCTGCACGGCACAGCTTGTGGCTTCACTGAGTTATGCAAGCCCCTTCGCCACAACAAGGCAGTGATCCATGAAGGGGTCAGTTTAGGTACCTCCTTTTAAACTGTCTCTGCTAAAACAATGCCAGAAGCTTTCATGGTCTTCCTTCAGTCTTCTGATCTTAAAGATCACCTTATTTCTCAACAAGTGTTGCATTCAATACTGCAGCCTTTTTCAACCTAGTGCCCTGCAGATGTGTTGGACCTCAACTCCCAGAATCCCCCAATTCTCAAGTAAAGGAATTCCTTGCTGGCTATCCCCTTTTCCTCAAGAAAGCCGATGAGCCTCTTCATCACTGGGACATACAAGTCACACTTTTGCATTATGGGATACTGTTACATCTGTACAGAAGTAGGCAGGACACCGAGAGAAGTAAAGATTGGGGGACAGGCTGTAGGCATGAATCTGAAAGTGAAGTTATTGCTTGCCTAATATAAACACAGGGGCCGTGGTGGCTTAGTGGTTAAGACGCTGAACTGCAGACTGGAAGGTCAGCAGGACAGCCGTTCGAGACCCGAGTGCCGCGTGACCGAGTGAGCTCCCGTCTTCAGTCCCAGCTCCTGCCAACCTAGCAGTTCGAAAGCAAGAAATTGCAAGTAGATAAATAGGTACCGCTTCGGCGGGAAAGGTAACAGCGTTCCGTGCACCTCGGTGTTCAGTCATGCCGGCCACATGACCACAGAAGCGTCTTTGGACAGCGCTGGCTCTTCAGCTTAGAAATGGAGATGAGCGCCACACCCTAGAGTCGGACACGACTGGTTGGGGACACCTTTACCTTTTACCTTTAATATAAACACACATTTTATTAACTGAGGGAACATATTCCAGGAAGCAGAACTTTAATGCCCGATACAAAATATCAGGAAATACAGTGGGAGAACACCAAAAGAGTGATATACCCACCCTGTTTCTTCTAGCAGTGAGGCCTTAACAGCGTGTGTACAGTGTTTCTACAGTGTTTCTCCTTAACAGTGAGGTACAGTGCATGCTTTGGTTTTCTTTGGAAGGAGGTCACTGGAAGGCTTATTGGCATTTTGTAATATTTGCATTTATTTGCAGATATACAGGTTGAGAACATTGGGAGGCGTAGCTTAAATACCCAGTACATTCAAAGCCTGCTGCTGCCACATCAGATCTGCTGGGGAAACAGCCAGCACCTAAGATGCTTTTACAGGGCTCAAACTCAGCTCTCAGTGGCTTTCTGTTCAAACTGCATTCTGAAAGATCGAAGGCAAAAGTAGAAGGGGACAGCAGAGGATGAGATGGCTAGATAGCATCACCGATGCAATGAATATGGACTTGAGCACACTCCGGGAGAGAGCAGAGGACAGGAAGGCCTGGCGTGCTATGGTCCATGGGGTCATGAAGAGTCGGATACGACATAAGGACTAAACAACAACAACCTGGATTACATTCTCTGATGGTTCTTTCTATCCAGAACATTCTCCAAATTACCCTGTATCAAGAAGCAATTTGTTCCCATGGCAATATATTGCCAGGCTATTGACACTCTTTTGTCAAGTTCAGATGTTGCCTCAGGACAACCCACCTGGCCTACCTTCCTTGCAGAAATCTGATAGGAAACCCATAACAGTATATGAGGGGTGGGCAACTGGTGGCCCTCCAGAGGTTTTGGCCTACAACTCCTATGATCCTTCTCCATTGGCTATGCTAGTTAAGGCGGATGGGAGTTGGGACCCTCCAGATGTTTTGGCCTACAAGTTGCTCACCCCTGCATTATATAAAGGGATCAAATTCTAAGACCAGCCAAGTTGTTTTAAAAGGCATACTGACATTAGGATGACAAAAGAGTCTTGTGGCACTTTAAAGGCTTACAAATTTATTCTGGCACAAGCTTTAGTAGACACTGTCCACTTCACCAGATGCATGATGTGTTTTCAGACTGGCAGATCTATATACACCTAAGGGACACTGGAGATGTAAACGGTGTTGTCAAAGGGAATTGAAATGCAAAAACCTACAGACAATTATGATTATCTTAACAGTTACCATTCACAAAAACAGATATAATTGCAATGGTGAGTGGATTAGCATATATAGTGTCATTTTTTTTTTTTAAATAGCCCTTATTCAAACCACAGGAGATAAGAGTTGAATCTCTTGATGATTGTACTCCAGCAATTTCATCTTGGTATCTCACTTAGACATTCTTGAGCAAAGAAATTTCAATCTTAAGGTCATTCCCAGAGTGTCCTGGGAGGTTTAAGTGTTCCCTCTGCCTACCACTCTGGGACTTATGTTAAGATGACACCATATTAGCCTGTATTAGGCATGCCTGACCCCCTAACCCCTGGAAGGGGAACCCAGATGCTAAGTCCCTCATTGGTAAAGGTGGCCATCTGCGGACCAAGGGTGTTCATCTTTAGGACTGCATTTGAGTGTTGCGTCTTGCTTTTTGTTAAAAACAAAAACATTAACAGGATAAGTCATGTTTGCCTGATCCTTTAAAACTGATGTTCACATTTCTAGGGGCTGTTATTAAGATATAACTCATCAGCTTCCTGTGTGACATGCTGTGTTAGCCCAATGCACAAGTTCAAGTAGAAGTGCTGGAGGAATTAGGAATCAGTGCAGTGCAATTGTGGAGCACGCTTACGCAGATGTCATCCCTATTGAGTTCAGCAGGGCTTATTGTTCCCTCTTCAGCTTGTTCAGGTTTGCAGCAGCTTTAGAGGCAGCCTTTTTGGATCTACGATACATTGTAAGCAGGAAGAGATGTAAAGTGTCGCTGGAAGTGCAGACGGCATTGCAGCCTGCTCTGAAACCTGGCATTTTTTGTGCTTGCTCTTCTCCAGGTGCTGCTTAGCATTAGTGTTGGACCACTAAGGTGGGCTGGCTCTTGTCTGGTTTTTCACATGTGGCAGCTGTGTCTAGATTTTCTCAAGCTGCTTCTGGTGTCCAGTGAAGCAGAACTTCGTAGGCCTCCAGAGAGAGCATATGAAGCAGTAACCTTTGGGAAGGTGGGTCTGTTGTGAACTTGACTCCTAAGGAGCCTGTTTCTTCTTTTACTTGCTTCTTTCTGGCTTAGCCAAATGTGGGCATGTGTGTGTCTGAGCCTATAAATGATTTCTTGAGCAGCTAAACCTCGGTTTCCCTCTGTCCCCAGCATCTTTGGGAACTTCTGCCAAAAGAAAAAGAAAAGTGTGTGTTTTGTTCCATGACATGTTCCCCAGGCCACGTGACTTCCTTCTGAGTCTGCAGTTTGGACATCTGCCGTCCAGAAAGAGTCTGGAGGTTATTAAAAGCCACTTCCTTTTGCCATGCTGGATGGTGTGTTTGTTCCTCCTGCATTTTATCTAATACTGAATAGAAGCACTTTTTCGTGTTTTAGGTTGTTGTTGTTGTTGTCATCGTTGTCATAATCTAATCTGAAAGGCCCATTTATTCAAAGGAGCAAGGAAAAGCAGTACTTAACCTTCCTGTAGAAGGTCTGGCTAAAATCTTGTCATGCACTGGACCTGTGATTAATGGCAGCCTTCTCCAATCTGAGTTGTGTTGGACTATAACTCCCAGAATCCCCAGCCAGCATAGCTGGGTTCCAGGTTGGGGAAGGGTGGTTAATGGGAACAATTCAGATTAAACAGCCATTCATTGAATTTTAGCCTGGGGCCTTTACAACCTCTTGTGTGTCCTTCTCAATAGACTGCTTAGGGCTGTTTCCCCCAGTCTGGGGCCCTCCGGATGTGTTGAATTACAACTATGATGGCAGTTGTGATCCCACACGTTTGGAGGAGGCTGGTTTAGGGCCCAGAGAAGTGCAGGTGGGCGCTGGTGGAAAGTATGCTCAGTACTGAGTGGCCTGATTCAAACGGCATGACATTTTTGCATGGCGCCCGTGAGCACCCACCTTGACATGGCTTGTGTTATGCAAACCCAGGTGGCAGGGGTTGTTTGAGAGTTAGACAGCCCTCAAATAACCCATGGCTTGTTTTAGGGTTCTTTGAGGGTTAGACAACCCGCCGCCTGGGTTGGCACAACACAACAAGCCACAGCCATCTGGGTGCCCACGGGTGCCATGCAAAAATGCCATCCAGCATAGTAATTTAAGCCATGGTGGGCTGTCATGTTGTGCGAACTAGGTCAGTCTGTTAAGTACTGGAAACTGAAACTAGTATGCTCTGAGCCTCTGGGTTTCTGGGGCTTGTGTGGATTCTTTTGCCTCACTCCTGCTGTGTAGAGTGCCCTCTCCCTATCAGAGGGCTACTTGTACTCTGCATTACAAATAAAATGCATCAGAACAGATCTTGTGTTATGGATAAATTAGGCAGATGAAGCAGATTTGTATATATTTAGCCTAACATTCTGCTTCAGCTGTGGAAGGCAAGCGTCTCTACCATTCCAGCTATGGTTTCATGAGGAATTTGCCATACATTTTGTTGAGCCTTTCTCTGCAGCCGTAGGAATTGGATTTGGGGGGGTGGGGGGTTCAAAATATGAAAGCCTAGATTCTCAGGGCAGCTCCACTCTTTATGTATAGATCTGCAATACTTTTATGGCATTACTACACACATACACGCTGCAGCTGCCAATGCTGCAGTATGAAATGGAAGATCAATGTGGGAGGAGACGGGCTCCTTAATTCTTTCCCCTCACATTCCTAAGAATCCCCTCTCCTCCCACAGTGATCTTACTTGTTTCAAAAATGTATATGCTGCCTTATTTCCAAAACAAACTCAAGGTGGCTGACAAATCATCATCATCATGCAATATTTAAAACATGTATCACATCCAGCCTTGCTAAAAGCAACAATGGAAAAATAAAAATATTGACGAAGTAAACCAAATTTAACAACAAACACTTTTAGGGGGAAGAGCTGAGAAGACAGGGATAACGTTACACAAAATAAATTTAAACCTAGAGAGCATTCAGTCGAAAGCCTTTCTGAATAGCCATCTTTTTACCAGATATATGGAGCAGTAGAGCAGCTTTCCCCTACCTGGTGTCCTCCATACAGGTGGGACTACAACTCCCATTATCCCCTGTCAGCTGGCATGCTGGCTGGGGATGCTGGCATTGTAGTCCCACATGTCTGGAGGGCACCAGGCGGGGGAACCTACAATAGAGTGCCAGAGCCCGGTAAATTTCACATTGCAGGTTATTCCACTAAGTGTGTGTCCCACTTCAGAAAAAGCTCCAATCTTGTGGGCTACAAGCTGGGCTTCATGGGGTTGAGGGATTTGGAGTAATGCTTCAGATGACTAATTGAGTATACAGAGAGGAACATAAGGAAGAAGTGATTCTTAAGTTTCCTAGGTCTTCCACTTTATATCACAACCGTGGTGCTAAGAACATAAGAAGAGCCCTGCTGGATCAGACCAAGGGTCTATCTAGTCCAGCAGTCTGTTTATACAGTGGCCAATCATCTGCCCACAAGAAACCCACAAGCAGAACAACAGCACCCTCCCACCCATGTCCCCCAGCAACTAGTGTAAATAGGCATACTGCCTCTGGTACTGGTGGTAGCATATAGCCATCAGGACTGGTAGCCATTGACAGCCTTTTCCTCCAGGTATTTGTCTAACCCCCTTTTAAAGCCATCCAAATTGGTGGCCATCACTACATCTTGAAGAAGTCCTTCCTTTTATCTGTCCTGAACCTCCCACCAACCACCTTCATGGGATCTAGTATTATGAGAGAGGGAGAAAAATGTCTCCCTATCCACAGTCTCTGCACCATGCATCATTTTGTATACCTCTATCGTGTCTCCCCTTACCCGCCTTATTTTCAAGCTAAACAATCCCAGCTGTTGTAAACTTCCCTCATAGGGGAGTTGCACCAGCCCCGTTGTTTTAAATGCTCCCCCAATCCCCAAATAATAAAACTATAGGAACAGAGGAAACTGCCTTATATCAGGTCAGAGTACTTATCCATCTAGCCCAACATTGTCTGCTGTTGACTGGCAGTGGCTCTCCAGAGTGTTAGGCAAAGAAAGATCAGCTACCTGATCCTATCCTTCTCACTGGAGATATCTGCGATCGAACCTGGGACTTTATGCGTGCACAGCATGCGCTCTACTGCTGAGCTGTACTTTATCCCCCTATGTGTAATGTGTAGCATGCCCCCCTCTGGATGCAGAATTCTGCCTTCCTGTACACTTGTGGAATTGCAGAATTCATACGGCCCTCACCTGTCATTCTTCATCAGTCTGTAAATAAATGCATGCATGTAAAACCACACGTATCTGTTGAAGCATAGTGGAAGCTCACCCAACAAAGGTTGTCCTGTGGTTCTGAGTGAATGCATTGCTCTGGCTGAGCTTCTTATAGTTATGAGAAACAGTTGTTGTTGTTGTTGTTGTTGTTCAGTCGTTAAGTCATGTCCGACTCTTCGTGACCCCATGGACCATAGCACGCCAGGCCTTCCTGTCTTCCGCTCTCTCCCGGAGTGTGCTCAAGTTCATATTCATTGCATCGGTGATGCTATCTAGCCATCTCATAGTATCTGCATTTCCCATTTTGCAGATGTGGAACTGAGAGAGATAGAGATGCCACTAAGTCTGCCCATTGAGCCCCCCACTGTGAAGAGCAGGCCACAGGGTGCCTGGGTCTCTGATGTCCGGGTCAGATGAGGACATGGAAGGGATGAGCCAAATTGCGGCCTGGGTAGCAGCCACCACCGCCACCTTGCAGTACCACATTACAGATTTGCCTTGTCTGGTTGCTGCCTTCTCAGCACCATATGTTACTATCTGGTTAACACACACCGCACACCCCAATTGGGCCAAGTCTGAATTAGTTTCCAAAAGGACAAGAAACATTTGGAGCCAACTTTAATACCATCTGCCTTTTCTATTGCTGAAGGTCAGAAAGTGAGTGTGTGGGAAGTGCCTACTCAGTGATGATTCAGGGCTGGCCTTTGTAGCTCCAGAACCAGGGGTGGGGGCGTGCCCAGATGACCACCCAGAGAGGAGCACATGATGAGGGCACCAGGGTAGTAGAAGCAAACTCCATTGTATTCCTGTAGTCATGATGGTGCTTTGATTTACAAGACTTTAAAATGCAAACCTGTACATGCTCAGAGTATGTTTTCTTAAAATCAGGATTGCCAAACAGTTTTGCTGCTGTTGTTCTAACATCAGGAATATAGAAGCAGATGTAAAGCATGGAATGGTGGTTTTGGCAGGGTCAAAAAGAAATTTTGGTGGTGTGCTTCACAACTGAAGTAATACCCACGGCTATCTAAACACGGCTCCCCATAAGACCATTAAGTCCAGGGCCCAAAATTGCCACTGTGCCTACTCAGCTGTACACACGTGATGCCTTTGCTCTTCTGTACTATAGCTTGCAGGCATGTGTACTCTCACTCCCCTGCTCACGTGAGGGGAGAAGCAATTAAGCACTTATTATGGCAGCCTTTTCTCTTCTTGCACCCTGGGCTGGGTCTTCTGTGTGCTGACTGTTGTTGTGGAATTCTGTCCCTCGGCCCTTGGAATGCTGGGAGAATCACATTCATTGCGAAGCCCCCATCACTCCCAGAGCATTTATCTGGGTGGGCGGTATTTCTTGCAGGGCTGGTAAAGGCCTGGAGCGGGAGGAGGAGGATGACAACAGTATGGAAGGTCAGGGTAGGCGTGGGGCTTGGATTATTCTTGGCTATTAGCGTGCTGAGGCAGCAGCCAACTTGTTTAGACATTATACCTCCTGAAATATTGTCCCTTGAGGCCTGAGACAGCTGTTGGGGTAAATGTAGCTTTAGAAAATGGGATGGGGTTGGGAGGGAAGGGAAGGGAAGGGAAGAACAGAGGGAATGTGGAAGTGCGGCACAGGAAAAGTGATTCTCCCCAGGAAAGGAAGTTTATATCGCAGGACATTTCTCCACCCACCCAAAGCCAAAAAGACCTCACTTCCTGTCAGATTCTCTTATCTTTTTAAAAACTGTGGCTCTGTATGAATTTAACTGCATGATAAAGTCTGGGAATGCACATAAGAAGGGAAGACCGCAGAGTGTGAAGAATGAGAGCCAGCTTTAACCAGCCTAGGGGGAAGGGCCGTGGCTCAGTGGTAGAGTACCTGCTTGACATGCAGAAGCTCCCAAGTTCAATCCCCAGCATCTCCAGGTAGGGCAGGAAAACTGTCCAGAGAGCTTCGGCTAATGGGTGGTATAGAAATATAATTAATGAATTCATGCATGCGTGCTCCTGCCTGAAACCCTGGGGAGCTGCTGCCAGTCAGTATCGATAATATTGGGGTAAATGGATCAGCCGTCTGACTTGGTATAAGGCAGCTTCTGATGTTCCCAGCCAGGCCCTGCAACTGTGTTTGTCTGGCCCACTTTAACTTCTTGCCCAGTCTTGGGCATTATTTCATATAAGTGGGTATAATTTGGGAATATTAATTTGGGGACTAATACGGTTTTTAAAATTAGAAACAAATCATCTTACATTTGCAGTATACACCCACATGCAAAGATGCGATAACAACATGGCTATCCGTTTAGATCCACGCTCCAGTACATGGGATGACTATTAGATAGATTTACCCTAGATACGCATGGTCCTGCCACTAAATTATAGGAGGAGTCTCCTCATGCCACAACCGCAGCCACAGTTTCTGCCACTGGCATGGCGGCAGCCTTTCTTTCTCATGTGTGCTGATCCCTGCAATTTTGGCATGATCATATTTTACAGAGCTTTTAGTGTTACATCAATTTTGGGTCTCAAGCTCTTGGGTTCTTTGATACATTAAAGTAGTTAGAATGAACAGGCTTAGCAAGTGTACTGTAGAACACCAGTCTAGCATTCCCATAGACTTTTGTCCTTTTGGCTTCTGGTTCTCTTCCTTATCACTGGGCATTTCTGTCTTCTTAGTCCGCCAATAGGTTGTTGTCCAGAAACAATGGTTTCCCAGTTTGGTATGCACAGATCTGGCTGGTTCAGAGACCATGGTAAGACTGCTATATCTGCTTTGCTGATGGACATGGGTATAATTTGGGGTGTAAGTAAATGGGAAGAGGATCACTGATGCTGTCAGGTTCCCAAATAATATTTTAGGGCTATTCTTAGAAATGTTGTGCTGCAAAAAACTGGATTCTGTGACCTTGTCTGTGAAGCAAATGATATTTTTCTTTTCTGCATAATATAATCAGCTTCTATTCGTCCATAGGGAGAGAGGGTAGACTTAGGCAGGCACCCAAGTCCCACCCCTAACATGGTCCTCCCAAGCCATGTAAAGCATATGCTTTGCATTATTATTATTATTATTATTATTACTATTATTATTATTATTATTATTTCCATTTCCATATTGCCCAATAGCCGAAGCTTTTTGGGTGGTTTACAAAAATTAAAAAAATTAAAAATACAAGATACAGAGATTAAAAACCATTTACATAAAAACACATGAACAGACAATATACACAAAAGAAATATATATCTAAAACAACTTCAAACAAACAATCTCAAAAGCAAACAACCATACCATAAGACATTCCAGGATTGATTAAAACTTATCATATGCTGCTGAATGCCTGGGAGAAGAGAAAGGTCTTAACCTGGTGCCGAAAAGATAACAATGCTGGCACCAGGCAGGCGTCATCGGGGAGATCATTCCATAATTTGGGGGCCATCACCGAGAAAGCGCTCTCCCTTGTCGCTGTCTTCTGAGCTTCCCTTGGTGTAGGCAGCCGGAGGAGGGCCTTAGATGTTGAGCGTAGTATACATAGGTTTGTGTCAGGAGAGGCACTCCATCAGGTATTGTGGTCCCAAGCCATGTAAGACTTTATAGGTTAAAACCAGCACTTTGAATCGCACTTGGAAACATACAGGCAGCCAGTGCAAGCAGGCCAGAGTCAGTCTTACATGTTCGTACCTTCTGGTCCCCGTTATCAGTCTGGCCGCCACATTTTGCACGAGCTACAGCTTCTGAACCATCTTCAAAGGCAGCCCTACATAGAATGCATTACAGTACTCTAACTTGGAGATTACCAGAGCATAGACAACGGAAGCCAAGTTATCCCTGTCCAGCTGGGCCACCAACCGAAGTTGGTAGAAGGCAGTCCATGCCACCGAGGCCACCTGAGCCTCAGGTGACAAAGATGGCTCAAGAAAACCCCGAAGCTATGAACCTGCTCCTTCAGGGGGAGTACAACCCCCATCCAGAACAGGTTGAGCACCCTCCATCCAACATGACCTATGTTGGGAGAGAGACAGGTGGAGTGTGACCTTGTTGATTCTCCTTGATCTCTCGGTGGCTTTCCATACCATCAACCATGGTATCCTTCTGGGTACCACCAACAGTCTTGTCTGGATTGAGTTTCATTAGCCCTCATCCAGTCCATTGTCACAGCCAGGCACCGATTTAGCACATCCACAGCCTGAAGAAGATGAAAAGGAGAAATAGAGCTGTGTGTCAGCATACTGATGACAACGCGCCCCAAAACTCCAGATGACCGCACTCAACGATTTCATGTAGATGTTAAATAGCATGGGGGACAGAACTGACCCCTGTGGAATCCCATACTGGAGAATCCACGGGGCCGAGCCATATTCTCCAAGCACCACCTTCTGGAGCCAAGCTTCCAAGTAGAAGTGAAACCACTGCAATGCAGTGCCTCCCACTCCCAGCTCAGATGATCATCCCAGAAGGATACCATGGTTGATGGTATCGAAAGCCACCGAGAGATCAAGGAGAATCAACAAGGTCACACTCCACCTGTCTCTCTCCCAACATAGGTCATCATACAGGGTGACCAAGGCTGTTTCCGTACCATTAGAAGGTCCATAGTTTAGTCTCTGCCATCTTGAGTTAAAAGGATCAGATAACAGGTAGTGGGAAAGCCATTTCTCTGCCTCAAGTCCTGGAGAGCCTCTACCAGTCAGAGTACGTAATACCAAGTGAGATGGAGATCCAGACCTGATATGAGGCAACTTCCCATGTTCCAAAAATCCTGACAGTGTGAAAGCCTGCTCAAGCACCACCCACGATACCATTTCTGAGATTTCACTTGGCATTGTCTAATCCACACATTTTCAAGCCCATTGCAGCACTCCATAAGGGCTAGAAACTTGTGTGTGTCGTTGAATTCTGAAATATGGTGGGCTAAGTTAGCTGCTGCAATATAGTGGGCTTTGGGCTTTGTGTCTTGCAAGTTAGAACCACTTCAACAAAGACAAAAATGTTCTTTGGCTGGGTCTTCTTAATTAAAAAACATGGCAATTGATGCTTTCATTACATGGCAGTACATTCCACATAAACATAACAGGTGTATTAGAGAATTGGAAGGAGTCCTCATTGAACAGCACGGGACTTAGCATTTCCTTCTAGGATAGAAGTAGGCAACTCTGGGCAGTCTGTGCCTAGTCCCCACTCCCACCCTGGACCCATTGCCTACTGCTGCCCCGTGCTATCAAAAAGGGGAAAATATGCTAAGTTTGTCCATTCCAAGCCTCCGTAGTGGTTTGCTACTAAATTTTAGAGGCAAAAGTGACTTTTTCTCCCTTTTCTAAAAAGAAAAAAATATATAGGGGTAAGCGGGGGTGGGGGGCTGTATGTTGCCCACGGATTGCATGTTGCCCACCCTTGTTCTAGGGCTCCGAGGTCTCTGCTGCCTTAGCCCTGAGCCTGGCTGAGCAATTTTACAGCATTGGCTTGCAGTCTAGTGCAACTCAGCATTAAGTTCCTTTTCAAGTGCCGCCACCCAACACAAAGTGGAAAATGCAGCAGCGGCATTGACGTAGTTGTCCCCCCCACACACACACAACCCCTGGTGCTTTCCACATGCGATCACTTAGGTGCGTCTCAGCTGTGTTCTTCCCCAGGCTTGCTTAGAATTTGGAAGGCTGGGTTGAGAGCTTGGAATGGCCTGTGCTCTCCACTGGTGCCAGGCCAGAAGAGAGAGGCCTCTGCAGAGTTAACGTTTACCCAGGGAGAGTGACTGCTGCAGTTGGATTTGGGACTCTAGGGCAGCCTTTCCCAATCAGGTGCCCTCCAGGGGTGTTTGTTGGTCTACAACTCCCATAATGCTATGCTGCCTGGGGATTATGGGAGTCGTAGCCCAACCCGTCTGGAAGACATCAGATTGGGGAAAACTGCTCCAGGGCAAGTGATTTGGGACCTTCCCCATAGGCACGGAGAGTAGCAAAGCTGCCCAGATGACTGGTGAAGGTGTACTACCTCTGCAGGTGCAGTGCTCGTCATGCATCGGAAGAAGATTTGTGCCCAAAACATAGTGCTAGAGCTCTTCTCTTGGCACACAAACTACTCACTTTCTCTTAACCTCTGCATCAGAGATGGGCAACTTGGTGCCTTCCAGGTCTCTTTTCGGACTGCCACTCCCACAATCCCTGACCGTTGGTCATACTGGCTGGGTGTTATGGGAGTTGTAGTCCAAAACATTTGGAGGGCACCAGGTTGCCTACCTCTGTCCTGCATCTTCTCCTACGAAGCTTCTCTCTTCCTATTAGGTCCAGGAGAGTTCCTTACATCTGATCAGGCGGGACAGGGGGACTGTCTGTTCTTTCCTAACCCCCAAGTTTACAGGGCCAAAGTTGTCATGTGAGGGGCAAGTCTGACAGGGAAGGATGTTCTTGTGGAGCCAGTCCCTTCTCCTGAGCAGTACGTGGTACAATATTGTTGCACAGTCTACCTTTGAACAAAGCTCAGCTGTACTGTGTGATGACAAGGTGGTCCCATCTTCATGTTCCTGTTCTCCTGTTCATGTTCCTATTCTAAGGCAGCCTCCTTCAGCCTGGCAGCCTCCAGATGTGTTGGGCTACAACTCCCATCACCCCCCCAGCCAGCATGGCCATTGGGGATGATGGGAGCTGCAGTCTAACACATCTAGAGGATGCCAGATTAGGGAAGGTTCTTCTAATGTCAACAAAGCCAAGATAATAATAGAGAGGGGCTGTTAGCCTTGCAGAATAACAGGCTCAGAATGTACTCCCTCATGCAGAGTCTGGCAGGTGGTGTGGTACAGCAGGAATCTAAAAACTGCTTTTTGTTCTAACCCTTATCATTGCAGGGCTATATTTGCAAAGCACGCAGGCAGTGTTTGAAAAAGGCTTCAGGGAAGCTTATGTGGTCTGAATGGCTCCCTCATGGCCTCAAGTCACTTTTCTATAACTATGTTTTGAGATATTTCCCTCAGATTATGTGTTTCAGTGGCAGAGTGCATGCTTACAGTCATAGAATCATAGAATCATAGAACAGTAGGGTTGGAAGGGGCCTACAAGGCCATCGAGTCCAACCCCCTGCTCAATGCAGTCCTAGGTTCGATTCCCGGCATTTCAAGTAGAAAGTAGCAGGACTAAGGCCAGGCTATTCATCTCGCGTGGTATTGTCTACTAATCTCAGGGTCAATGACCAGGCACGGGTCTTGCTCCTTTAACCTTTTACTGGGATACTCTGCATGCAGAGCAGGTGCTGTTCCCCTGAGCCAAAGCCTTGGAAAAGTGCTACCAGTCAGAGCAGATGATCCTGGGCTGGAAGAAATAGTGGTCTGACTCTGCACCAGGCAGCTATGTATGTTGCCTATCTCACAACCACCCATCTCTCTCTCCCTCTGAAAATATTATGCTGTGGAGGGTGATGCTGGTAGAGAATCTTAACTCCAGAAAAATGTAAAGATCAGGTTCTGGAATAATACGGGACACCAAATATTTATGCAAAACATTTATAGGTTGTGTTGATTTGCAAAACTGTAAGTGCAGAATTTGGTGTTCTTGCTGAAGGGTTGTGGTTTCTTTGACACATGATTTTCTCTGCTTCCATGCATAGGGTGGGGCGGGGGGGGGAGAACACAAACAAAGAGGTCTTGTAAATCACTCAATACATACCGTTACCTTATAACCTTCCTGTTCAAATGCAGTGCTTCAGTTCAGCAAGTACGTAAACACGATTTACAAATTCTATTAATGCAGAACTGTATGATTACGAAAAGTGTGTGTTTGCATAACTGAGTCTTAATTTGCATGGTATGGCCTTTTCTTATAGATGTTTAGGCTGTTCAAAGTTAAATTAACTGTTGGTTAGTCCTAACAGGAGGATTTTAATGCAAGCTGAGTTGGCACAGCATCCAGCGGCTCATACCTTTCTCCTAGTTGAGATGATGCCTACCCGTGTTGGAATGGAAGAGAACCTTGACAGCAGGGCTGCAGAACCCCAGCCTGACGACCAAATCTAGCCTGCTGGGATTCCCCAGATGACATGTTCCTTTCCCCTTCCCCTTGATCACCGATCATGTGGTGCTTTCCCAGCTTTTGTGCAGTTTGTTCCCCATTCTAAAATATTGAATCAGCTCTCCTAAGGCTTTGTTACTGACAGTAAGAGCTATAAGCTAAAATACACTGGTATTTTGGGCCTTGCCCCCGTTGCCTTCAGCCCCACTGGAATGCGGCCCCCGAGAGCTTCTCCAAAGTGGAATGCGACCCTCAGGCTGTAAGAGATGCAACACCCCTGCTTTACATAATCTCATTTGCCTGAAGTTCATAACGGCAGTGTGGTCCATTCCATGTCAGAGGAACACCGAAAGCTGCCTTAGGCTGTTGTAGAAACAAATCCAGTTATCTGTTGTGGAGTACAGTTCCTTCAGATACTTTATTTTGGCCAAAATCAAATGAACTCAACACCTGTTGAGGAGGAAACCAACGCAGCACCGAAGGTCTGGGTTTCAGTACAAGACTCCTCCCACACAATTCACAACCTGCTTTTCCAGCAACAAGGCCTAGCAGCCCTTAAAGCCTGAACTAAAGTACTGAAGCTTGAACCACTATCTCTTTATCTCTTGCATGTTTTCTTCCTCTACAACACTAGCTTAGACTGTTGGACCATTTAGCTCAGTATTGTCTGCTCTCCAAGGTCTCAGACAGGGGTCTCTCCCATCACTTGCCACCTGATCCTCTTAAAAGCTGCCTTCGGTGGGCTTTTGCCCTTGAAGGCGTCCCAGAAATATTTTTAATAAATAAATGGAGGTGCTAGGGATTGAACCTGGGACCTTGTGCATGCAGAGCATACGCTTTATTCACAGAGCTGAGTCATTTGGAGCAGATGATTAAATCACACCTTAGCAAAACTTAGCATCTTTCCTCTGGTGAAGTGTGGCATTGAAGCAAAGTATCTTGGTTCCTGAATCCTTTAAATGTCCCCAGACTTCTCAGGGAGCTGCTAATTGCACGGAAGGGAGCAGGCTTAGCAATGCTGTACTGATGCCCACGGAGTCCAGCTGCCATTGTGTATAGCGCAGGAACAGCGGGTACGCTACATCCTCCTCCAGAAATATGTTCCGAAATTGCATCCAGAGAACTGGGCAGCAGGCTGCTCAAGCCTTCTATTTAACTTTTGCTTCTATGGGGGGGCGGAGGCGGGGGCGGAGAAAGACTAGTGTTGTTTCTGCCCACAGAAGATGTGTGTTGTAATTGGGAATGTCAGAGAAATCTGCAACAGAACCAAAAGGGCTCAGATTTTTGTGAATCTGACCTGCAGATTCTGCAGCGGACGACTTTTCCCCTGTCAAGTGGATTCTGTGGACTTGCAGACCATTTTTCTAACCCTCGGGACTTTTGTGCCGATAGAAAAATACACAAACATTTTAAAAAACAGCCAAAATGCACATTTTCGCCCATAGGCTAAAGCGTGAAAATGCACATTTGAGGGAATTTGTGCATGTTATCACATGTAAATGTATGCAAACATGAATTTGCACAAATTCAGAAACTAAACAAAAAAAATCCAATTCCATCAATGGGCGGACGACAGAACAAAAGGCACCTGAGAATCCACGAAACACAGACGGAATGGATTTTACACAATCCATACATCCCTAATTATAATGATCACATTCTACTTGTCATTGTTCAGCTTTCAGGCACAATATTGAACTGCCCCATTCCCTATTTGCTTGTCCTTTTCATTCACCATATGTATGGATGGCGTGTAAAGGAGAAAAGGGGCAAGCATGTACACTCAGCTGCTTTACCCTGTAGTTAAGTAGCCAGTGTTGTTGGGCTGAACACCACACAGCACAGCGACTCACTTAAAAGTGGGCTCCTCTTTGCCCAGGCACACAGGGGTCACTCGGAGACTGCCCGTTGCCAGACTCTTTGAATAAGGTAAACCTTCTGTGTTCATAACTGGGGAGTATTTGCTATTCCGGTCGTTCCTGTTGACACTGCTCTTTGTTGGGCGCCCTTGAAGTGGTAGTCGGCATGATAGACAGAAACGCTGCCTTTCCACAACATCGCTCCATCCTGGAGAATGTTTCTCTGGGTACAGGAGCTAGACTGACTCACTTGGAACTCAGGCACTCTAATAGCATATCACCTGTTGCTCTCCAGATGTTTTGCACTACAGCTCCCATAGTTCCTGACCATTGGCCATGCTGGCTGAGGCTGATGGGAGTTGCGGTCCAAAACATCTGCAGGGCACCAGATTGCTTACCCTTGGATATCATAATGGGCTATAGGCATACATACGTACATGTGTGTGCGTGCGTGCGTGCATGCGTGTGCGTGTGTGGAAGAAGGGGGGAGGATCCTGGAACATAGGAAGCTGCCTTATACTGAATCAGACCACTGGTTCATCTAGCCCAGTATTGTTGACACTGATGGCAGTGGCTCTCCAGGGTTTCAGGCAGGAGCATTTCCTGCCCTACCTGGAGATGCCAGGGATTGAACCTGGGACCTTCTGCATGTAAAGCAGGGGCTCTACAACTGAGCCATGGGCCCTCCTAGTCCTTTCACAGTGCAGCCTGCATGCAGCAGTACCCTGGAGCCTCCTGGTTAGCACTGATCCAGTAACATGATATCCAGAATGCACTTATTTCTGGTTCTTAAATTTGCCATTGTTTTCCCTGGCTAGACTCCAGCTTGAAGTCTTGGGATAATACCAAAGAGGCTTCCTCTTGGGTTTTGCAACCCCAGCTTCCATTGTTGTTGTCACTGGGTATATATGTGATGAGAGAGTCTGTCTTGGCTTTGTATGTTTCACTGTGGTAAAGTTGCCCAAGTCAGCTGCATCACTGGATTATCAAGAGGTTCCTAGTGTTGGCTTCCTCATCTACAGAGGCAAAGAGTGTGATGGGGAGATAACTTTTGCTTTAGGAGCTGACAAAGGTCCCTTTTCCACATCAGGCTCATTTGGCACTGCGGAAGTATTTCTCTTCCGCAATCAGCTGGAAGTGGGTGTATCTTTGTGGCTGAACACAGCACTTAAGATAGAACTATATTCCCCATTACAATCCTGCAGTGCCATCCTCGATGCAAAGATAAAAGTGGGCGGCCTGTAACTGTGGCAGCCATAGATACCCCAAGCAAAAAATTTACCAGTTTTATAGCATTTTATCTTTTACTGTTGCACGTGCGCTCTAACTCAAAAAGGAAATCTAAAAAGCAAAAAATTTGTGCAGGCCAGTATTTACTGTTGAAGATTGTGTGTGTGTGTGTGTGTGTGTATGTGTGTATATGTGGTCACCCTAGGGACTGCATTGCAGGACATGCAAAGGTAGACATGAAAGCCATGTAGGTTAAAATGCTGCTGATCAGCACTGGGGGTGGGGGAGGGAGGTTGAATCTAGTCCCTTACTCCCTCTCCCAAACAGCTGATCTACAGAATTCTAATACTTTTTTGAAAAGTCCCTGTGGAGTTCCTGCCAGTTTACCAGTGTGAATACCTTTTCTATAAGGCCTTTCCCATAGCAGGCAACACCTTCCACCACACATCCAGTAACGCTGCCACTAGGACTTTTACCTCAGGACCAGCACCTTTACTTCTCGAGAAGTGAGGACACACTGGCTTTTTATTCTGACATATATTATTATTACTCTTATCACTGTTACCCCTTGGTAGCCATGAGCTGTAGGCATGGAATTTTGAAAAGCAGAGAAATATTTATTATTTACAGAATTAAGGCATTAAACAGTAAATAACCACTTTACTCTCCTGCACATAAATAATTGAGTACAGTCATAAGTCACTTTAAAACGTTCTATATATCCTTTCACACACACACACATGCGCGCGCGCGCACACACACACACACACTTATCGCCATTCTAGTCCTATAAACACAGATCCTAGGCACTATCTATCGCCTCACAAGCCCCATCTCTTCCCTATTTATCTAGAACTCCAGAGGCACTGCTCCCTGTTAATATATCACACACCATCCCCCTTCCACTTAGCCTGTCATCTCACATGTGCAAATACAAGGTACCTCCTGTCATTCATACCACTCACTGTCTAGATCTACTTACCAGAAAATACAGAGTCATAGCATTAATGCATTAAAATATGCAGATTCATAACATATATGCATGTGACATCACTGTCTCCATATGTGCAGGATGGGTAACAGTGGCAAAGCAAAGTGGGGCTTGCCAGTCACATCACCAACTGTTCTGTGGACCGGTCCTCCTGCCAAGTCAGAAAAAACAAACCGGGCCTTAAAAAATACCGGAGGACACAGGAATGAAACAGTTTGGCAGCAACATTGTCTGGACTCTCAGTAATAATGTTTTAATGGCTTATGTCAGTTCCAGAAAAATCAGCTAGCATGGAAGTGCCTTATGTCACAAAGGAACCAGACACTGTTGGCCTGGTTGGTGGGGAGGGAATGGCCAGGTCACAGTGAATCATGGCAAAACTGGGAATGAGATCCTAGGGCTTAGTCATGCTGCCTCCCTGGTCTTAGCTAGGTTGCACCAGCTATATTCCCCATTAGAAGCTGTGCAAGGGTCTGCAATTCTAAAGCTTCCAGTGGATTAGAACAGGCAGGCTGGAACAAAGGAAATGCTCGGGTGTAACCACTGGAATGCAGTGTGTTCTCTGCTGCAGCCCAGGTTCGGCACCTGGGGCCTGTTTGAGAGTAAAAGCAAAAGGGATGTATTTTCCATTTCTATATGTACATTTAAAATTGCACTGCAAAGAGTCTCAATCACAAACATTCAAGGCCTCAACCAGCTGCATGGCAAACAAACTTTAGCAAGTCCAGTGAAAAATAGGCCATGCAGCTTCCTTGTTTCTGAGCCGAGAGGGCCAGTTTTGTAGGTAGCCTTTGAAGTGGTCAAAGGCCACCTTCCTTCCAGTATGAGTAAAGCTGGACTCTACCTCCAGGATTGCAATCCTCTCTTCTAAAAATTCTGCTCTTCTAAAAATGTCCATTGTTCATTGGCTGCATATGCACTCATGTCTTCTGAGCTGTAGGGTACAAATTCATAGAATCATAAAGTTGGGCAGAGCCTTTTAAGCCATTGAGCAACCCCCTGCTCAGTGCAGGAATCCAGTTTAAAGCATTTCTGACAGATGGCTGTCCAGTCAAGCCTTGAATATCTCCAGCAACAGAGAGCCCATCACCTCCCTAGACAGTTGATTCCATTGCCTGACAGCTCTGTCCGTTAGGAAGTTTTTCACAACCGAAACCTGCTTTCCTGTAACTCAAGTCCATTATTTCATGCTGTACAGTCTTGGATGATAGAGAAGAAGTTGCAGCCCTCTTCTCTGTGGTAGCCCTTTAGGTACTTAAAAAGTACTCTCATATATCCCCTTAGTCTTCTCAAGGCTAATCGTACACAGTTCCTTCCATCTTTCCTCATAGGACTGAGTTTTTAGTACCTTGATCATTTTTGTTACCCTTCTCTGAACTCATTCCAATTTATCTGAATCTTTCTTAAAGTGTGGTTTCCAGAAGTGGACACGAGTATTCAAACTGAGGTCTGGACAACAGTATTCAAGGTGAGGTCTGACTGGCGCAAATTCCGCAGACATAAGAAGCTGCCTTCTGCTGAGTCAAACCATTGGTCCTTCTAGCTTTGCATTGTCTACTCTGATTGGCAGTGGCTGTCTGCAAAGGCTCTTTCCATTACCAGCCACTTGATTATTTTACCTGGAGACACGGGGGATTGAACCTAGGATTTTCTGCATGCAAAGCATGTTCTTTGCCACTAAGTGATAGCTCTTCCTTCTCCCTGATGCATCCCTAGGTGCCACTAGCCAAGGGGTTGGATCCATACTTAGAGTAGACCAATTGAAACCAATGGGATTAAGTTAGTCACGACTTATAACTAACTTATGTCCCATTGATTTTGGTGGGTCTACTCTAAGTATGGATTCAACCCAGATATTTTTGTAAGGTCAAGAAATAGGATGGTTCCTGCCCCTTCCATGAAAGGCTGGGGAGAAGATTTTTTTTAAAAAATCCATTGAATGGTCCATGTAATTCAATCCTTTGTCCGAAGGAAAGCACATCTGTCCACTAACCTAAACAATCCAGGTGACCATGTACAGTAGAGAAGAGTTGCACTGCAGAAAGATGCCAACAGAGTAAATACAGCTGAAGAGCATTAAGGAAGTGAGTCAAGCCACATGCTGCAGTGGGAGGCCAAACACACACACACACACACCACCCATAGTCCTAATTTAAGATGGGGCTTAAAGTATTTCGTGGCCGCTAATGCAGCAGTCAGTCAGACTCTGAGCAGGAGAGGAGCCCGTCCAATGAAGCTTCCAAAAGAAAAACTCGGCCACGCTGGCGCTGAGCAAACTCTTGTGCAGCAGGAATATGCCAAAACATCTCCACATCGTTCTCCTAAGTCAGGGAAGTTTGCTGCCATGACAAAGGGGACCAAGTAGCTGGAGTCGAAAGGAAGGTGTTGAGCACTGCCTTTAAACAGTTTGTCCAGTGTTGAGGTGAACAGTTAGGGGTCTCGTGTGTGTGTGTGTGTGTGTGTGTGTGAGAGAGAGAGAGAGAGAGAGAGAGAGAGACAGAAAGAGATGGGGACCCGCCTTAATGCTGCCTCCCATTGTTATATAGCACCCAGCGTGGCAGCCGTCTCCTGTCTCCTTCCCGTGTGGATGGGAAGGAGGTGCTTCCACCCCTCAGTTTCCTGCCTCAATCACATGGCTTCGGCTGGTTTCCATGGCAAAGGCAAGGAGGGGTGGGTGCTCCAAGAGCAAGCGCCTTTAAGACTTCAGTGCTTTCGCTCTGTCCATGGGAGTGGAACAAAGAAAACGCGACAAGCTGGACATGCTTTCTCTCCTTGCTCGTTCTGCCCGGCACCTGGACATGTAAGTCCCCCAGGGCTCTACGGACGTTTTTGCCTGATGAAACTTAAGAGTGATGCAGGCAACTCCAGCACAGTGGAGTTATTCCCCCGCCCCCGACTTTATATTGGGTGAACCGTGTGTGTGTGTGTGTGTGTGTGCGCGCGCGTGTGTGTGTGTGTGCGCGCGCGCGCACACACATTTAGCCTCTAGCTGGGCTGGCTGTGATGCAAACTCTTGAGAAGGTGCATCACCCTTCCTGAACCTGGTGCACCCCAAATGTTCTGGACCTCAATTCCTATCAGCCCCTACCAGCATGTCCAGTGGTCAGGGATTATGGGAACTGGAGTTGAAAATATCTGGAGGCACTAGGTTGGAGAAGGCTGTGGCACATGGTCTCAGTTGCAGGATGGGGTGCACGGGGGGGTGCTCAGAGGGAGGCCTCTCATCTGGGCCAGTGAGCTATATGGTTCTTGGAACTGTCAGCTGGGCTGGTGTTGCCTTTTGTGAGACCCTCGACTGGTGATGGGCGAAGAAAGCTTTGTTTTGCTCCTGAGTGTTGGTGGCTGAGCAGGAGGGACTCCAGATCTTTCTGCTTTTTACTGGCCAGGGCTTAGCTGGCATTTTCTTGTGCTTGCTGTGTTCTAGGGTGCGGGCATAGGTGCCTGATGAGGGGTGTCCCTCTTGATCCAATTTTGCACTCATTGGATTAAAAACATAAGAGATGGATCTCGGAGGTTTCCTCTCTACCCCACCCCCATAGTAAGCTGACAGCCAGTGTGTTCAGACATGGTTTCTGCTTCACCAAGAGGGCAGTTTTAAAGATCTTTAAAAACAGGCTGGTTACACCTTGGCACAGTTCAGCCTCCCTGGTTTTCTTTGCTTGCTGTCATAGTGGTTGAAGAGTTGTGAGACAAAATCTGTCTGTTTCTCCCACACGTGTTTATAGGAGAAATGGGGATTTCAACCCATGTGAACCGATTGTTAATTTTTTAAGATCACCTCTCTCTCTCTCTCTCTCTCTTTTCCTCCAGGGCAGTGACTCAGGCAATGAACATGGGGTTATTCCATTTTCACCTGTCAGCAGTCTTTAGAGAAGGGTGTTAAACTGAGATATGGTAACTTTTCCTAGGGAACCTCCCGTAGCGAGCTTCCTGGCTAGGGGGGCATTTGAACCCTGATCTTGGTCGAGGTCTAGCACTGTGGCCACATTCAGCTGTCATGTACACCAGGAATAGGCAACCTGCTGCCCTTTAGATGCAGTGGACTGCAGCTCCCACAATCTTGATCGTTGGCCATGCTGGCTAGAGCTGATGGGAGTTGTAGTCTGAAATATTTGCAGGGTGCCAAGCTGTCTATCCCTCTGCTAAGCAAAAGTTTAGCGTGACAAGAATGAGCCTAGGAGAGCCTCAGGTTCGAATGCTTCCCTTCCCTTCTCCTGCCTTTCTGACACAGCCGTGAAGAGGAATTTGGAGGCGTTTTTGCTTAACCATAGCTTTTTGTGTTGTCCAAACCGAGAAACTGTGGTTAATTTTAACTATGGTTTGTTTGAAACCAAGACTCATTCACAGCTCGCTAAACTACGGTTTAGCATGTCATCTGAACATGGTCCCTGGCTCTTTTGTCAGGACCAGTGTACATGAAGCGGAATGAGGTTGTGGAGCTGTAAGGTGATAGAATGGACTATACTACTTCAGACTGAATGTGGCAGAACACAGTTCTGAATGTGGACAATATCTTTGCAAGTAGAAAAGTAGCACCACAGGAAGAGGGCTAGTCTAGGAGCATTCATCATTAAATGCTGTGGTTTTTTTAATTGCAGGAAGTCTTCTTTTTGCATTCTGAAGTGGTACAGTCCACTTCAGGATCATAGGATTCACACCATCTCATTCCACTGCAGGTGTAGATGGGTCCTTAATGTCTTATCAGGGAGTGGTGGTTTGTTGTTGTTGTTCAGTCGTTCAGTCATGTCCGACTCTTCGTGACCCCATGGACCATAGCACGCCAGGCCTTCCTGTCCTGCGCTCTCTCCCGGTGTGTGCTCAAGTTCATATTCATTGCATCAGTGAGGCTTTATCGTAGTCAATGAAGCAGAAATAGACGTTTTTCTGGAATTCTCTTGCTTTCTCCATGATCCAGCGAACGTTGGCGATTTGATCTCTCGTTCCTCTGCCTCTTCGAAACCCAGCTTGTACTTCCAGTAGTTCTCGGTTCGCATACTGCTGAAGCCTAGCTTGTAGGATTTTGAGCATCACCTTGCTGGCATGTGAAATGAGCGCAATTGTGCGGTAGTTTGAACACTCTTTGGCGTTGCCCTTCTTTGGAATTGGAATGTAAACTGACCCTTTCCAGTCTTGCGGCCATTGTTGAGTGTTCCAAATTTGTTGGCATATTGAATGCAGCACTTTAACAGCATCATCTTTTAGGATTTTAAATAGCTCAGCTGGAATACTGTCATCTCCGCTAGCTTTTTTGTTACTAATGCTTCCTCAGGCCCACTTGACTTCACTCTCTAGGATGTCCGGCTGAAGTTCAGTGACCGCACTATCATGGCTATCAGGGACATTCAGATCTTTCCTGTATAGTTCTTCTGTGTATTCTTTCCACCTCTTCTTAATCTCATCTGCTCCTGTTAGGTCCCTGCCTTCTTTGTCCTTTATCATGCCCGTCTTTGCACAAAACGTTCCCTTGAGATCTCCAGTTTTCTTGATCTCTAGTCTTTCCCATTCTGTTGTTTTCCTTGATTTCTTTGCATTGTTCATTTAAGAAGGCCTTCTTGTCTCTCCTTGCTATTCTCTGGAACTCTGCATTCAGTTGGATATATCTTCCCCTTTCTCCCTTGCTTTTCGCTTCCCTTCTTTCTTCAGCTACCTGTAAAGCCTCATCAGACAGCCACTTGGCTTTCTTGCATTTCTTTTTCTTTGGGAAGTATTTCGTTGCTGCCTCCTGAACAATGTTACGGACCTCGGTCCATAGTTCCTCAGGCACTCTGTCTATCAGGTCTAATCCCTGAAATCTATTCCTCACCTCCACTGTATATTCATCAGGGATATGATTTAGGTCATACCTGAATGGTTTAGTGGTTTTCCCTACGTTCTTCAATTTAAGCTGAAATTTTGCAACAAGAAGCTCATGATCTGAGCTACAGTCAGCTCCAGGTCTTGTTTTTACTGACTGTATAGAGCTTCTCTATCTTTGACTGCAAAGGACATAATCAATCTGATTTCGATATTGACCATCTGGTGATGTCCCTGTGTAGAGTCGCCTCTTGTGCTGTTGGAAAAGAGTGTTTGCTATGATCAGCGTGTTCTCCTGGCAAAACTCTATTAGCCTTTCTCCTGCTTCATTTTGTACACCAAGGCCATGCCTGCCTGTTATCCCGGTGATTTCTTGACTTCCTACTTTAGCATTCCAATCCCCTATGATGAAGAGGACATCTTTTTTTGGTGTTAGTTCTAGAAGGTGTTGTAGGTCTTCATAGAACCGATCAACCTCAGCTTCTTCAGCATCAGTGGTTGGGGCATAGACTTGAATTACTGTGATGATGAATGGTTTGCCTTGGATTCGTACTGAGATCATTCTATCGTTTTTAAGATTGTACCCCAGTACTGCTTTTCCCACCCTTTTGTTGACTATGAGTGCTACTCCATTTCTTCTAAGGGATTCCTGCCCACAGTAGTAGATATGATGGTCACCTGAATTAAATTCGCCCATGCCTGTCCATTTTAGTTCGCTGATTCCCAAGATGTCGATGTTCAGTCTTGCCATCTCATGTTTGACCACCTCTAGCTTACTTTGATTCATTGATCTGACATTCCAGGTTCCTAAACAATATTGTTCTTTACAGCATCGGATTTTCTTTTCACCACCAGACACATCCACAGCTGAGTGTCCTTTCGGCTTTGGCCCAGCCGCTTCACGCTTTCTGGCGTTACTTGGAAATACCCTCTGCTCTTCCCCAGTAGTATATTGGACACCTTCCGACCTGAGGGGCTCATCTTCCGGCGTCATCTCTTTTAGCCTTGTGATACGTTCCATGGGGTTTTCTTGGCAAGGATACTGGAGTGGGTTGCCATTTCCTTCTCCAGTGGACCACATTTTGTCAGAACTCTCTGCCATTTCCTGTCCATCTTGGGTGGCCCTGCACGGCATAGCTTATGGCTTCACTGAGTTACACAAGCCCCTTCGCCACAACAAGGCAGTGATCCATGAAGGGGAGTGGTGGTTATTCCAGATCAATTAATCAAGAGTTAGGAGAGCGTGGCCTTTGTGTATGGAGTAAACCTGGGCCAAATGGGAACAGGTTGCCAGGTCAAGCAAACCATGGATTCTCAAGGAACAGGGCATCAAGGTTTCTGTTGAACTTGTGCTTAAAGTCACGCACTGACAAGTTTAAGTGGAGAATAGAATCCCCCTGTTTGGTACAGCACTTGTTGCTATGGCAAAGCAACCAGCCTTTGTGGAGAGCTGTCATTCTGCCAACTGCTGTGTTTATAATCTTTGCCACCTGAACCTGGCCCCGGCGATGGAGGCAATTCTTCTATCACATTCCACCAAATATCTGTTGTTGGGAAGGGAAAAAAAACACTCCTTGGATAGAGATTTGCTCTGGAAATCTTACAGAAATTTCCCCCAATGAAGTCTAAATATGACTTGAATGTGCTGGATTTGCAGTTTACAGACTATTTTATAGCACCTTGGATTTCTCTCTCTCTCTCTCTCACACACACACACACACACACACACCCTTTTCTTTCCTTTGTCTGAGGCTGTTGATTGTAAACCCAACATGCTGTTAGCTATTTTGGGTTCTTTCCCCTGCCTACAGTCAGCTCACAGTCCACCTTGGTGTGGTGTGGTGCAGATGGCAAAACAGATAAGTTTCCAGCATCATTTATCGTCGGGCTGCTTGGCTGTGAAGGAACTGATAGAAAGCACGTCCGTTTTGTGGATCCCAGAGAGAGGCACACTCAGAAGGTGCCAGACAAGTTTGTCAGGCTTGAAGCTGGCCAGGTGGTATTTCCAGCGGAACCCCTCCTGATCCTGACCCCTGGCACGTACACACTGGGGATTGGAAGAAGCCGGCAGCTGGACCATGTGTCAGCAGTGGTGGGGAGGATGGGAACGATTCCTTTGCCCCACAGTTGGATCCGTAACAAGAGTAGTAAAGGGTCTATCAACCCCCCCTTCTAGATGTATTGGACTGCAACTTCCATTAGCCCCTGCCAACATGGCCAATGGTCAGGGGTTATGGACACTGTAGTCCAAAGCATCTGGAAGGCACCAGCCTGTGGTACGTGGTCTCAGTTGCAGGATGGCATGCAAAGGGTGGTGCTCAGAGGAGACTGCTTCCCTGGGTCAGTGAGCTATATGGTCCTGGGGAGGGGACTGTCGTCTGGGCTGGTTTTGCCTTTGTGAGACCCCTGACTGGTGTTGGGTGAAAAGCTTTGTTATACTCCTGAGCATTGGTGGCTCTGGCAAGAGGGCTAGCTCTTTCCACTTTTTACTAGCTGGGGCTAAGCTGGCATTCCCTCATGCTTGCTGTGTTCCAGAGTGTGGCTAGGAGTTGCTGGGACTTGCAGCCCAACACATCTGGAGAGCACCAAGTTGGGAAAGGCTGCCAGTGTTGACCATCGCATTGCCTAACATCCATATCCATCACCACCCGCCCACCTTCTGATACACAAGGCTTTATCATAGGGCTATTAGCTAGTTCATTGATTGTGCTGCTTCAAATAGGATAATCAGTTAATAAAGCAATTCAGTAATTCAGTATCTTGCTTTAGGTGGCAGTTGAAAGATAAGATGTGCCGTTGGGAGTGAAGCTCTTCCGTGCGGTGGGTGGAGGGGAGGTGAAGTTCTGATTACAGTCCAATGAATGTATTGAGTTCCACTTTTCTTCTTTTGCTGTTTCTGATTTGGGGAAGGAATTAAAAGGATAGGCCTTGCTTTGTCCCTCTACTAGATTCTCCTTTGTATCTCTGCCTGCCAAAGAAGACAGCTGTGGGGGAAGGTGGGGGCTTAGTTTGTCTGAGCAAATGTCTATTTCCAGCTAAAAATTAACCAGTTCTATCCTGAGTGACATGGCGTCTGTCTTGTATTGCTTGCAAAAGGGGAGATCCTGATGGAAGAGTAAAATTAGGACCTGAAGGCTTTGGAAAACAGTTTGTTTCTGCCATAGCAGCTCCTAGATAAGAAATTGTTTTTTGTTTCGTTCTTTTCTGAAGAGGTGCATTATTGGGGTGAGGATTGAAAGAACCAAAAAACTAAATGCCCTATAACCCCTCACACACACCACACACACACACACACACACAATTTTATCTGGGAGAAGGTGTTTATTTATTTATGTTTATTTACCTATAAAATGTATTGATTGTCTTCTGCAAAACTGAACAGCAACCAAAATCAAGATGATTTACTATAAAATAAAATTCAAGTAATGCATATAAAATGGAAGCATGGATCTCTTATCACAGAAGAATGCTTGATTCCTGCAACCATTTGCTGAAGTTTCTGTATTTCGTTTGAAACAGAATGCCCAGAACAAGGCATCACACCAGATAACAGGAAATTTTGTCAAGGCAAAGAATTGTGCGCAAGTCTTCATCAGGGAAATGAAGGGGGAAGACAAACAGGAGAAGCTGTGCCTAGTTTTCAATGTAGTGGTAAACCTGTGTAAGGCCTGTATCACTTCACATTACGGATGAGGGCTTATGTAATTCAATACTTCCCCCTTAAAAAAATTCCCTGCACATATAAAGCTAGCATGTCATGGAGAAGGCTACACTATAACTCTCCTTCATGACATATCATTCACAAAACATTCCCACCATGCAAACAGCTAGATTTCAGGGGAAACAGTTCTAGTGTAGCCTTCTCTCACACATGCTAGTTTTCTAAGAGCAGGGATTTTTTTTCTTGTATGGAGGAACCCTCAATTGTGTGAGCCTGCCCCTTTCAGTTTTAAGTGGAACTGCCCAGATACAGGTTTACTATATCTGCAAGAAATAGGCCTCTGTCTGATGAGTCAGGATGAAAAGGTGAACCTCTTTGCTTATAAGTACGTGTGTGTGTGTAGTCTTGATTTGAATGATACAATGGACGCTCAGTCCAAAGGCTTAGATACAGAGAAGTTGGGATGAATGGGAGCAATTGTTTACATAGGATTTCATTGACAGGTGTGGGGAAATACGGCTATTTCAGACCATCAGACAGTTTGAATAACTGAAGTTTGGACAACAGGGGTATATAGTATGGAGTTTAATAACCAGAACCAATGGGAACAACAGATATTTAATGCAATTTTGGGGGAACTATGTGGTTGAACAGAGACCAAAGCTATATAGTTGAAACTATCTCGTGTTTAATAGAGGAGGCCATCTGTTCAGTCTCTTGGCTACTTGAAGGCCTGGCTTTAAGGATTCTATTAACCTGAGTTCGTTTCCCTTCCCACTGGCCCCCAACCCTTAATGGGAGGTCTACAGAATAAATTAGACTGCAGTAGGTTCCTGAGCCCCGAACAGCAAACAATGCCAGCGCTGGCTGATTATGTAAAAAAGCCACATGGACTCTGCCAAATGACAGCCTATTAGCTGAAATAATTGCTGCAAAGCTGTTAGTGGGCCAGGCTGGAACTGGAGGTGGATATTTCAGGAAAAGTGAGCAATATGGGAGGGAAGGAACAGACTTAGTGTGCGCATGTGTGCATGCGCATCTGTGTATGGTTATTGTGGGCAGGAGCCCTCCAAAGAAGTAAACTCCAGGTTAGGCCAAGTTTCATAGAGTGCAAGCATTCCAGAACGCCTTGAGTCTGTCTTTTGCAATGGTCTTTTTGGTGTGTGTGTGTGTGTGTGTGTGGCGGAATAGTGCTCCACAAGAGCATCTGCTGTTCGTTTGGTAGGTGCCAAGTCTCTAGACGTGCCTCCAGCAGATGAGCTGCAATAATTTCAAAGTGATGTCTTAGAACAGGGGTAGGCAACTTCGGAGGGTCCGAGGCCAATTTTGGATACCTAAACTCCACTAACGGCTCCTCACTCCCCCGTTCCACCCCGCTGCTGAATTGCTGCTGAATTTAGGCTCAGCGGTGGGGTCGAAATGCCACACTTCCGCTTAAAAGCAAGGCGTGTGGTGAGCGCACACCTTTTTAAGAGGCAAATCGTGCTTCCTGGAAGAGTGCAACTTGTCATTAAAACAAGCTGCATGGTCACTATGCGCCTTGTTTTAAAGGGAAGATGTGGGGGAGGGGATGTTTTGCCACTGCTGCACCGCCAGCATTTTGGGGAGGCTTGGGGAGGGCGGGTAAAGCAGGCCAGAATGCCGCATGCCGCTACCCCTGTTTTAGAATCTTGCTTGATAATTCAGCCTCTCCCACCAGAGGAGCTGCTGTACTGCAGTGGAGTTGAATGGGTTAAGTGACTCCAGTTGTGTGTCAACGTGTGATGGATTTGTTGCTTGTAACTGTGGTGTTGGGACCTGTCCCTGGGGGAGTTGGCAAGTCGCACCGGCAGCCACCAGTGCTTCTGGTGCCAAATGCCAGGCGCAAAAGGCAGAAAGGATGGATGTTCTGCATTGCAGTTCTCCATGGACAGAGTCCAGGTTAAGGCCAGAAATAGCTGTCTCATCGCTTTTGACCTCTGCTTTGAGTTCATTCCCCCAAATGCTGCTTTAAAAATGTGCCCTTGGGAAGCTGCTTGTGCTCTTCACTCCAAATCTGCAGCAGACAAGCAGCATAGTTTTAAATATAGATAGATACACACACTATACAGAATGCAAAAAATTGTCCATGCTGGGTGAGGGTCATGGATGCTGTAGACTAATGTATCTGAAGCACATTGGGTTTATGTATTGATTTGCTACATTTACATCCCACCTTTCCTCCAAGGAGCTCGATGCAGCATACATGATCCTCCTCCTCTCCCTTTTTATCCTCATAACAACCCTGTGAGGTAGGTTAGGCTGAGAGTCAGTGACTAGCTCAAAGTCACCCAGTGAGCTTCATGGCCAAATGGGGATTTGAACCTGGATCTCCCAAGTCCCAGTCCAACACTTTGACCACTACACCATGCTTGGTCTCGGCCACTAATCTCACACTTTGGAGGTTAGGGAAGGCTGGGCTAGGGAATGGGGAAGTATCACATGCCCTGTTTATAACACTGTGCTAACACTACAGGGACAAATGCCAGTTTTAACAACAGGAAAAGGAGTGACATGTCTATCAGTTTATTCAGCTTGAATAGCCTCCTCTCCAGGATCTGTCATCATATCTGTCGGTGTATATTTGTTTCATCTTTATCTCCTTCTTCCTTCAAGGAGCTCAAGTCTTTATCCTTGCACAACAACCCATGAGGTATGTAGGGCTGACAAGTGGTGATTGGCCTAAGATCACTGAGTGAGTGTCATGGCTGAGCAGAGATTGAATCTGGGTACCTCCAGTCCCAATCGGGCATTCCATATATTGAGCCACACTAGTTCATATAGATCTCAGTAATTCTTACAACTACCCTGTAAAGTTGGGCAGTATTAATATCCCCATATTGTGGGGTGGAGTTTGGAGAAAGTGAGAAAATGGTGCCTTGCCTTTAGTCCAGAGAAGGAGCAACCCTATGCCCCCCAGACAGCATCTGGAGGATATAGGATATTTCGGATTCCTGTATCTGAGGCCGGAGTCAGCACTCTGACCTTGGAACCAGGAAACCGAGCTCCCTTCCCCTGCCCCCTCGCAACTGGCGTGGAGAGAACGGTGCCGGCTGCTTCTACGAGGTTGCAAACACAAAGGGGCGTGCCGGTGAGCAGGGAAGGGAGGAAACTGGGGATGCAGGGATCCAAGGTATCCTCAGCCATCCCCAGCCTCTTTCCTCCCGATCCCTGAAGCCTCCGCTAAATGGGAGAAAATGCATTGGATACTTGTAAGCCTCCGAGTGTGGAGGCTTACAAGTACCCAGGGCAGGTCCAATAGGACTGCATCCTTAGTGATTTAGTGGCTGAGGTGAGACTTAAACCAGAGGCTTCCCGGTACACATTCTCAGCGGCTGCCACCTTCTTCTGGTCCATTTCAAAGCTTTGCAGTAAGATGAGGCTTTAAAGCAGCTGCCTCCATTTAAAATCAGTATCTTAATGGCTAGCCGAATTCAAGAAACGAGACGATCTGGATTTTTTTGGATTCTGGATTTTTATTTCTATTTTGAAATCTGGTGTTACTGACTGGAGATGGGCATGAGCCCTAGAAGATTGCCCCTTTCTTGCCACTCATAAATTCATAAATATCATGCATGGGAGAGATCAACCTGGCCCTATCTAGAGAAGGAGCGGCTATGGGGAGCTTGCTTCCCCTGTCTCTGCCAGAAAGAACACTTGACTCTAACTACCAGTTGCCCTAGGACTGGGGAATGGGTGAGGAATTCGTGGAATTGGCATTTCAGTGTGAACTTACCAAATCTGCACTTCCTGAGCCTAAACGCAAACCAGGACACCATCTGCCACTGAAATCCATACATTATCAAAGTTTGCAATGCAGTTGGCAAAAAAGCATACCAAAATGCATACATTTGCAAAAATGCTCACAAAACACTTTATTCAATAGTGAAAAATTACACAAAAGCGCATACATTTGGAAAATATTCATACAAAAAATGCAGGTTTTTCAAAACTGCGTACAGATGTTCATGCGGACTACCAAAAAATGCAGTCCAATGCAGAATCTGGATGGAATGAAGTTAGCATTGGAAATGAGAGTGTAGGCAAAATCAGGCATGATGGATTCACCCATCCCTACCTAGGACTGCAGAATCAAAGGGAAACATGGCCGTATCCATCGCTGTGTGCGTGTTGCTTGCAAACTGACTTGAGCACTGTTTGACTGAAAGTCAAGATATATATCTTCAGAATAAACAACAGGCTCCCTCTGTTGAGTACATGTTGAGTATGAGTTCCATGGATGGCACTTCCTTTGAAAGTGAACTGTAGTAGGAAACCTTGAGGGGGCAGGGTGGGATTTCTGGATGTATTCAAAACCTCTGTGCCTCCTACCCCCTCGGGGTGGAGAGAGGTTAGGGCAGTGAAAGTACTAATGGGTTTGAAAAAGGAATTGAGACTACAACTGCCACTGTCATACTGCCTTTATACAAACCTGTGGTGTGACCACACTTGGAATACCGTGTCCAGTTCTGGCCACCACACCTAAAAAAAGATATTGTAGAGCTGGAAAAAATGCAGAAAGGGGCAACTAAAATGATCAAGGGGCTGGAGCATCTCCCCTCTGAGAGATGATTACAACAGCTGGGATTGTTTAGCTTGGAAAAAGGAGGGTAAGGGGAGACATGAGAGAGGTGTACAAAATTATGCATGCTGTGGAGAATGTGAATAGGGAGACATTTTTCTCCCTCTCTCATAATACTAGAACCCAATGGGATCATCCCATGAAGCTGATTGGTTGGAGATTCAGGACTGATAAAAGGGAGTACTTCTTCTCACAGCGCATAGTCAAACTATGGAATTCTCTACCACAGGATGTAGTGATGGCCACCAATTTGGATGGCTTTAAAAGGGGGTTAGAGAAATTCCTGGAGGAAAAGACTATCAATGGCTACTAGTCCTGATGGCTATATGCTACCACCAGTACCAGAGGCAGTATGCCTGTGTTGCTGGGGAACATGGGTGGGATGGTGCTGTTGCTCTTGTGTCCTGCTTGTGGGTTCCTGGCCGACAGCTGGTTGGCTGCTGTGTGATCAGAATGCTGGACTAGGTGGGCCCTTGGTCTGATCCAGCATGGCTCTTCTTATGCTCTTAGTAGGGAAAGGTTCAAGTACCCCCTTTTTGCAGGTGTCCCCCACACCTGCCATATTGGAAAAACACAGAATTGGGAGTCCCACAGCCCTTCTCTCCACACACGCACACCTCATGTCATTATGCTCATATTGAGGAACCCCTGATACTGGGACTGCGAAGCTGAAGGGAGGCACATTAAGAACATATGAAGAGCCATGCTGGATCAGACCAACGTCCATCTAGGCCAGCATTCTGTTTACCCAGTGGCTGACCCCATCTACCCATGGGAAACCCCCAGGCGAGACATGAGTGCACCATCCCGCCCATGGTCCCCTGCAACTGGTGTACATAGGCATACTGCCTTTGATACTGGCAGTAGCATAGAACCATCAGGGCTAGTCGCCATTGACAGCCTTCTTCTCCAAGAATTTGTCCAATCCTCTTTTAAAGCCATCCAAATTGGCAGCCATCACTACATCTGGTGGAAGTGAATTCCATAATTTCGCTATATGCTGTGGGAAGAAATTCTTCCTTTTAGCTGTCCTGAATCTCCCACCAATCAGCACCGTGGCCTGTGCCGCCAGCTGGGAGACCAAGGGCCGCAGGGAGCAAGGCCGGTGCAAGTTATTTTGCTGCCTGAGTCGAAGAACACAGTGCCCCCCCCCCCCATGTACAAGAACTGACTAGACTGATGATTAAAGCTTTCCGCAACACTGGTGATGGGACAGCATCTTGCACCACATCTGAAGGCAGCAGTCTAGCTTAGGGGTTGCAAGGCAGTTTGTGTGGCATTCAGCTCTCTCCAACACCTTGCTGCCGCCTCTCAGCATCTGCCACCTGAGGCAACCGCCTCACTCTGCCTAATGGTAGGGCCGGCACTGGCTGGGAGGCTGCTCCTCCTGACTCCCAGGAAGAGCATCATGGCAAGGGGGAGACCAAGCTGGCCACATCAATCAGCCAGGGAAAAAACAGCTGCCCTGATGCTTGCTTTCCTCTTCCTTCACCATTCCTTTTCCTTTCTTTTTTTCTTCATGCCTGTTACATCAGGAGTAGATAAACATCAGGCTTGCAGGATCTGTGTGTGTGGTTTTTTTTAGTAGAACCATGGGATTCACCAACTGAAGGTTGTTGCAAAGGGCACACACTTAGAATTAAAGTATTCTGAGCGTAGGAATTTCTTTTGAGTACCAGAGCTGAACAGACCTCTGTCCTTCCACACAAAAAGTCCACTCCAGGTTACTTCAGACTTTCTTCATCTCAGCAGTTTGATGGGGTGGGTGTGGGAGTATTTTGTTGCTGCTATGGTTAAACAGTTGGGCATCAGAAACTCTTGCCCATCTACTGCAAATCACCCAGGCGAATTGATCCAGGGCTGCCGCCTTCTCATCCCTGGGTTTAGATAGTTGGGCCTGCAGACAGGGAACCATCTTATCTTTTAATCGCTGTAAAGTGCTTAGAAAATTTTAGGTGCTTTATAGGCATTTAATAAATAAATAACTAAAATTCATCTTAGGAGCATAGCAAGCTGCTTTATACGGAATCAGTCCACTGGTCTATCTAGCTCAGTATTGTTGACACCGACTGGCAGTGGCTCTCCAGGAGTTTTTCAAGCCCTACATGGAGGTGTAGGGGATTGAATCTGGGTCCTTCTGCATGCAAAGCAGGTGCTCTACCACTGAGCCACGGCCCCTCCTCAAAGCCACTTCCCTAGACAAAGAGAAGAGGGTGTAGCAGAGAGAGATATCAGGGCAGGTGAGTTTGAGCATAAGAAATAAGGCATTTATTTTCTTTTTATCTTCCAGTCTTTTCAGACAGGTAGAATTACACTTTTCTCTCTCTTCTGTCCCGCCCCTCCACCCCCGCGATCCTTGCATGTCTCTTTCCATTGTTGCTTTCTCTCCCATGTACAGTCTGCTGTCTTCCGTAAGAAGTCCCTAAAAGCTCAGAACAGGAGGCAGGCAGCCAGGGGGATTGGGGGGTGGGGGTGCAGGCAGGAGGCAAAGTGTGCCAGGCTTTCTTCTTTTTACCCATGAATAAATTCTTTCTTGTGCTCACTTTGGAGTTCCCAAATGAAATGAAAGCTTTTCGTATCAGATGATGCTGGGAGCAGCCTTTGTAAAGGGGGAGGGAGAGCGGTAGGGCAGAACCAAAGGCATTCTCATTCTTCCAAAGGGTCTCTTCTCCAGCTGGAAAGAAAAGGATGGGAAGGGGCAGAGGAAAGCCCAAATGAGTCCATTAACCTTAGTTGCACCTCAGCGCATGGCCTCCATGCATGTCTGTCACCATGTTCTCCCCAGAGAGATGGTATCGCCTGCTTCATTCCAGAGCAGTCTTCCTTGGGTTTGGGGCAGGGATGAATAGCAGAGCTGCAAAGCTTAACATACTGTATGAATAAATGGTTTATTAGCTTCTAGTCCAAGGCAGACAGGCCCGAATTCAGCACTTAAAATAAATTATGCAAATATGCATGTATATTTGCATTGTTTGCTCTGATTGCAATAGTCTCAGTCTTTCCCCCCCCGCCATTCCAGTTTTTATCAAGCCAGTTAAGAAAAAAGAGGCTTTCAAAACAAGCAACTCCACTTCTCTCCTGCAACTGTTATATTGCTTCATCATCAATTTCTTTAAGAGTAGCTCTGGTGGGTAGATCAGAGACTTAGGGTGTCCCTACATTAAGCGCACACAAAAAATCCCCCGCATCCTTTCCGAGGCTTTCTGCTTTCACTTTCTTTGTGGGATTAGGATGGGTTTCTCTGCACTGCAGACACATGGTTTGCACATAGGAAGTTCTTCCCTCCCTCCATGGCATGTGTTCAAAGGAGCAGGGGTTGGGGGAGGCTTGCTTTCATGGCTTACCTTGTGCTGTACTGTTTCCTCGCAGCCCTAGGCACACTTACTTGGGAGTAAGCCCCATAAAGTCAGTGGGACTTACTTCTGAGTAGGCATAAGATCATGATGTGAGTTTGCAATACTCGGCATGCTTACTTGGGAGTAAGCCCCACTGAATTTAAGGGGGTGCTCAGAATCAACAGAGGACATGGTTTCTGAGCTTAGCAGGGGATCAAAGCTGTCTCCCTTTGTTGCAGGGAGGTATTTTACTCTTCTCCCAAGACACATGGTTTGAATCGAGGAAAGTCTTTCCTTGGGAAGTTAATGGCACTAAGCTGGCATTACACACTGCTGATATGGTGCATTAACATTTATTACTAGTTTATCTCCGATCTTTCGGAAAGTGTGATAAAGGGGAAAATGTGTGCGGGGCGTCCTGGAGGCTGATGGTGTCATGTAAAGGACCCGCAAAATTCCATGAGTGACAAATCACTAGAGTGCAATAAATCACTCATGTAGAGGCACCTAAGCATCCTTACTTGGAGGAAGTTCCACTGAAACTCAGTGGGGGCTTAACATCTCCATAAACATGCTTAGGATCAGTCTGTTAAGAACTGCTTGGACCAGAAACCTGAAACGAAACCTTCTATGGCAATGTTTTCTTGCAGCCTTTCAGTTGTTGGAAGGAGACTTTTAGTTTCAATGACTTTTTTCCCAAGATAAGAGGAGGAAAAAAAAAAACAGGTTGTGCTGCCAGAATATTGATTATCTAACAAAGCCTGCTGTTTGATAGGCTGTTGGGCATTATTAATGAAAAGCAGCCTTCCCCGTGACCATGCTGGCTGGAGAGGATGGGAGTTGTAGTCCAACACATCTGGAGCCCACAAGGTTGGGAAAGGCTGATGAGAAGCAATACCATGCATGGTCCTACCACCCCCTGGATTTCTTAGTTACTCACTTGATGGTCTCTGTACATGTAGGTCAGCCTTCCAAAACCTGGTGGCCCTCAGATGGGTTGGACTACAGCTCCCATAATCTGAGTTGTAGTCCAACCCATCTGGAGGGCACCAGGGTAGGGAAGGCAGATCTAGTTGTATGACCCCTTGTGACTGGGAAATGTTACCAGTGAAGCTGATTTGCCGTTCAGGAGAAACAAAAGCAAGTAGGACTTCACGTGTTGTATAATTAACTTGTAGAATCCACTGCCGCAAGATATGTTGTGGCTCTGATAGATAAATGGAATTTCTATATTTTTTTTGGCCATAAACCAGCAAGCAATATAAGGATGGGTGGGATGGACCACAGCACATATTACCACTGGATTATTGAATACCAGCCTATCCATCTAATTATTATCCTCCATTTTGGCCTTGCATTTATCCAGGCAGAGGCTGGGCCTCCTCAGTTTATGGCTTGGTTCTTGGAAACACTGGCTTGTGGGGAAGCCCCTAGGAATTGTGGGAGACTAGGGATGTACGAAACACTTACCTGGCTCCGTGCCCGGCAATCTGCGGTGGGGGGGAGGCAGTCCGTCCCTCCCCCCGGAATCCTCCCAGGAATCCTCCCAGGAATCCTCCCAGGAGTTCCAGCTGCGGCCAGGCTGCTGCAGCAGCAAATGGCGGCCGTCATAGCGGCCGTCATTTGTGTCCTTGCAATCAGCCATGATAGGCTACATAAGTATTTACATAGCCTATCACAACAAAGAGTAGGGAAGCAAATGGCAGCCCCTACGTAAATACTTACGTAGCCTTTCACGGTAAAGGCAGCCACGCAAATGACGTAGCGGCCGCCATTTGCGTCCCTGCTCTTTGCTGTGATAGCCTATGTAAATGCTTACGTAGCCTATCACGGCTGACTGCAAGCACGCAAATTTGTGGTCGCAGCAACCCAGCAGCAGCCGGCCGGGAGACCAGCCGGAGCCGCCACCGCCGCCAGGTAAGCTCCGTCATAGGGGGATTCCGCGGGGGGGGGGGAGGCCGTTCCGCCACTGGAGTCTGTGGCGGAATTCTCTGACATCCCTATGGGAGACACCATCTTGGGCTTGGGAGCGTTGTAGCAGCTTGACTTGCTCTACACTGCCCTCTACTGCCAAACTGGAGTTTAGGTCCATTCCTGAACTATAGAAACATAGGAAGCTGCTTTTTAACGAGTGAGACCATTGGTGCATCTTGCTGAGTATTGTCTACACCAGGGATGGGCAGAAGGTAGATCTTCAAATGTTTTGGACTTCAATTCCCAGAAGTCCCTGCCAGCATGGCCAGTGGTCAGGAATGCTAGAAGTTGAAGTCCAAAACATCTGGAGATCTACTTTCTGCCCAACTCTGGTCTATACTACCGTTCACAAATCCAGTTCCCTCTGGATATGTTGGACTACAACCCCATCAACCCTGGTCAGCATTGCTATGTTGGTTGGAGGTGATGGGAGTTGTAGTCCATCTGAAGGGAGCTGCTTTGGAGAAGGGTGGTCTGTACTGTCTGGCAGTGGCTCTCCAGGGTTCCAGACGGGTCTTTTCCATCTAGAAGTGGCAAGGATTCAACCTGGAACCTTTTGCATGCAAAGCAGGTGCTTTACCATGGAGTTATGGCCTTTTCCCCCATGCTGCACCATTTTGGGAGATTGGAATTGGAAGGAACCCAAAACAGCTCCTCAAATTTTATCTTATCTTTGTAGATTTCCTACCCCTCTCCTTATCCGAAAAGGCGTTTGGTAGGTAACAGCCTTATTAAAAACAAATTACCGGCAAGGGGGCAGGGGAGAATTTATATCTGTTAACACAAAGAAAATTTAAACCATGCCACTGAAAAATATGCCTTATTCACAGCAACTGAATATTTGGAGAAAGAAAAACGAAACATCTTTTTGCAACACCTCTGCATGGTGCTCCATCTTCAGGGAAAGCTCAGGAAGAAGACTGTTCCAGAGCTGGGAAAGGGACATACCCATCGAGAGCGCCACCCTAGTGTTCCAGTTTATTGTAAAAGAAGAGACCTGCTGGATCAGACAGGGGGTCCATCTAGTCCAGCAAAATCCTTCTTCACAGAGCAGCCAACCCAGATGAGGTTGCGCATGGGGGCCTTCCCTTGCTCTTTGCCTCCTCGCAACTGGTGGTGTTCAGGGGTATACTGCCCCTGAACACAGAGGTTCGATTTAGCTGCCGGGGCTAATAGACCTAACTATGGCTATCCTACATGGATAAGGATGATCGCAGAAATAGTATGCTTAAGAGGGCATGCTTGATTGATCCGAGAGATGGTGGCATGAAGAAGGCAGGAGCGGGCAGAAGGTAGACTGGGATCTTATGGGTAGATCAGGTGATTTGCAGTAGATCAGCAACAATTTTTTACCCCCAATGGTTTCAGAATTGCAAAAGAAAAGGGGAAGTGGGACTGTTATACCAGCCCTGCTAAAAGAATTAATTTTTGCCCTCCTCCCTCCTTTTCCCTTGTGTATCTTGCTTTCCTAGATTGTAAGCCTGCATGCAAGGACAGTCTTGTTTGACTGATTGTATGTAAGCTGCTCCAGGAGCCTTTTTGGCTGAGGAGCAGGATAAAAATACTTTACATAAATAAAACAAAGCAAAACACCACATTCCCCTCCTAAATCAGGCTTTTGAAATCAAGGAAGCTTGGGAGGAAACAGGAGTAGATTTGTTTAGGTGTGGAAGGGTCTGTGTGCAAGGTCCAGTTCTGGTGCTGAAAACCAATTCCTGGGCTGAGCATGTTCTCAGGGGCACCTTGTTCCACACTTCTGTGTCTGCCTTCCTGAGCCCCTATTTTGCACTTGGCTCCAGGGCAGAGGGGTTCTTGTGGAAAAGCCTAAAGTCTGCCTACTCTCAATATAGGGGAGAAGTGCTCTTCAGTCTAAGGCAGAAGAAGGCAACTTCTGGGGGTGCGGGGGCCAATTTGCCCCATTGGGGGCTGACGCCGCTACACCACCGAACTTGCTGCTGAAATTTGGTGGTGCAGCAGCAAAAAAGGGACCATTTTTCTTTAAAAATTGCCCTTTTTTTGTTGAAGTGCCACCAAATTTCAGTAGCAAACCCAGAGGGGGAAGGGAAGTAGGGCCGCAAAAAAGGCCAGGGGGGGCCACATGCGGCCCCATGGGCCACGTGTTCCCCACCCACAGTCTAAGGTATGTAGGGCTCTTATCAGTTTAGGAATTGAAATTCAAAACCAACAAGTGACAAATAGCCAGGACTGACTTGCCCATTGGCCTCCTACCATAGCCGACGTGGCTGGTAGATTGCAGGTGCTCCCTACCATCTCAACACACATGCATTACAGAAGTCCAAAAAACATTTTTTTAAAATGATTGTCTGGAAGTTACAAAGGCTTGGTGTATTGCATCTTGTTCCACATCCTACCAGATGTCAGGCCGGGCCATGCGTAATCACGCTGGAATTTTTGTTCTGATCTTGGCTAAGCTTAGCATGCGCTGGGGAACTGGAATTCCAAGTGTTTGGCACCTGCCCCTACACAGAGAAGCGGCATGTGCTATTGTGCACCTAGCAATACCTGTTTCTCTGGCCTGGTGCATCATCACCCAGCCATCTGCATCAGACAGGGCAAAGTTAGAATGCTGTAACAGTTAGACCAGCCTTCCTCAATTTGGTGCCCTACAGATGTTTTGGACTACAACTCCCAGCATTCCTGACCATTGGCCATGATGTCTGAGGCTGATGGGAGTTGGCCCAAAACATCTAGAGGGCACCAGGTTGGGGAAGTCTGGTTTAGACTGCCGTAACATACTCTTCATGGGGCTGCCCTTGCAGTATTCGGAAATTTCAGCTAGGGCGAAATGCGTAGCCAAACTATGCGGCTGGCGTGCACTTTAGAGCCCTTATATTGCTTAAATCAACTACACCGGCTTCCAGATTTTTCTGAGCTGAATTCAAGATGCTGGTTTTGCCCATTAAAGCCCAAAACAGTTAGGGACCCAGATATCTGAAAAACCACCTCCTCATGTATTTGCCTGCCCATAATTTGAGACCTTCATCAGAGGCCCTGTTGCAAGTCCCACCACCAAAAGAGACCAGGTTGGCAGATATGCATGACAGAGCCTTTTCAGTAGCAGCACCACCCGACTCTGGAACCCCTTCCCAAGGGAGGTCAGGTTGGCTCCATGCCTATTGAGTTTTGGACAGGTAGTGAGACTGTACTCTTTTGTCAGGCCTTTGGCTTTTAAAATTGTTTTGCCTGTTTTCAATAATGTTTTGTCTTTGTTTTTATTCTGTTTTGATCATATTGTTTTGGATTTTATGTTACTGTGTATTACTTTGAAAGTGCTGTGGTAGTTACAAAAGCAATTCATATATATTTTTAATAAAATAAATGAATAAAATGTGGGATGCTGAGGGCTCGGTGCTGTGCTTCTAGTGCTGAATGGGTTGGTGATTATGGTGGAAGGCCAAATAGAGCTAGTGTGTGTGTCAGTATTTCACATGAGGATTTGGCAGGGGGCTGCTTTTATCTGGCTATATGCACTATGTTCAGGAGGACAGCTTTGTGGGAGGGAAGCAGGGTGTCCTTGATCCTTCCTGAATGGTTTGGGTCTTGCTGGGATCTGAGGGAAGAAAGCAAAGGGGTCAGTGCAGCCCAGAGAGGAAGGAGGGCTGCAGGGGCTCAAGGGCTCTCAGAAAGGACTTCCAGCTTCTTCTCTGGCTGCGTATTAAAAGAAGGGGAATACAGATAGGAAATGAGATGGATTTTTCTGAATTGCAGTGAAATATTCTACTGTTGGAACCAGATTCAAGGAAGAGAGGGGAACGCCTTTCCTTTTGCTGAAACCAGATGAATGGAGGGGATCCTCGTCCCAGATGCATTGAGCAAGACAAAGCCCAGGCTGTGCTTTTCTGAGATCTGGTTCTTAGCAAAGAGGTTCCTGGTTTCCATCTCCGTGTATGTCTCTGACATTCCTCCTCTGTAAGCAGATATGTACACCACAAAGGCGACAAAAGGGGCTGGTTATCAGGATAGATGGGAGAGGCGCATCCCTTGCAGGCCCTGGACTCTGAGAATAACTGCAGGCATTCATATTTTCAGAGGAAGAGCAGCAATTGCTACTTTGCCCCAGCAGCCATTTAAATAGAAATGCAGTCCATCACACCATAGTGTGGAAGACTGTGACCAGCTGACCTGCGTGCCTTGCTCAGTCTGCTGTCCAGGTGCTGTTGATGGGCAACTTCAGGGCCCAGCTCTTCCTTCAGAGGATTCTTTATCTTTAAACTTGATTTGGACTGGACAGCCCTTCAAATAGAGGATGCCTTCAAAGTAAAGAACAGTCCTCTGGCAGCTCTTCAAAGGACTGTCCTCTGTAAAAGAGGACACATGGCCACCCTATGTAAACTAGAATCTTTTTTTGTACCTAGCGTTTGGTGTAGGTACACCAAACACTAGGCCTAATTAAATCTGCAGAACACCAGCTCAGCTTCATCTTAATTATCTACCTACCATTTCCACTTCATCTTAAGACCATTGCAAACAGCAGACTGTGCCTTTTTCTTCACATCCAGCAACATTTTTTCTCTTCTCCCCCCCCTGCCCCCCAGTGGTGCCATCAGGGCAGGATTTGGGGACAGAAGTCCAGGGCCCTGCTGAGTGAACGAGCAGGAAGGCTCTCAAGCATAACAGAGCTGGTTTAACACATTTTAAAGTAAATGACAGAATGCTCATTTCCATGTAAAGAATGGAGGCTTCAGTTAAGACCATTAAGACCAGAGTCTAAAATTACTGAACTGCACCATTCCCCCCCCCCTTTCCGCCCCGCCAACCTTTTTAACATCCAACCTGAAGAAGAGTTCTGGTAAATTCAGACTTGCTCAACACCTTGTGACGCTTTAGTTGGTCCTTTAAAAGGGGGTATTAAATACTGTTGTTATGCCTTTAGCTTCCTAAAGATGGTGCCCTGCGTGAGAGAGTTGTTATTTCCTTCAAAGAACTTGAAATGGGGCTGCTTGAATCCGTTCGAATTTCATTGCGTTACTTCCGGACAACACTGTGCTTTCTGAATGCGTTTCCATCCTGTCTTGGGGGAGACGACTTCTGATTAAAGCTGGGCTCGCACAGAGAAGGTATGTGCTGGGTTAGGGGTTGGGGCAGTTGCTAGGCTTTGGCTGTGATTGCCTGGTTAGCTGGCTGCAAGATTCAAGACTTGCATTTTGCAGATACGTCCCTGTGTGCCAGCTCAGCTAGAAACTTGGGGCATGGATGTGCCTGTATGTCTCTCGGGTGATGTGGCTTGCAAGCTAAAAAGGAGTGGGCTCTGGTGTCTTCTGACTCAGCATGCTGGAGATTGCAGTGGTTGCCCTGGGCTTCAAGTGTGGCTTGCATGCTCCTAGTTGTGGAATTAGCTACACAAGGGACAGTTGTGGAACTTTATATCACCGATGCATTGCTCCATCCTTTGTTGACAGGAGGACCCCTGGCATCTCCAAGAGGAGGCAGTGAGCTGGGCCGTCCCTGTGGCACATAAACAGGAGTAAAGGCTGTCACTTGAGTAGTTCTCCCCCACTGTAGTATACAGGGAGGCTGCGACGGGGGGGGGGGGTGCTTTTTCCTTCTGCAAGATGACAAAAGCTTTTGCTTGAAAGGATTTGGTTGTTTGCCAGAAGATGGTTGTGCATTCCGGGTAAGGCTTAGTGGCATCCCATTGTTGCCTTCTGCCTGGGGGGCAGGAGTGCAGCCTGTGTCATCTTCCCATGAAAGCAAGACTTTTAACTGCACCCTCCTCTCCTCACTCCCTGCCTTCATAGCTAAGAGACCACCTATGCCCTTGCTCTATCATGTCCTGCTGAGATCTTTATAAGACCAACCAAAAGCACCGTTTTAAACAATTCCATCTCTGAGTCACAGAGCTAATCCCTGTGGTAAAGATGTGTAGCTGAAGACGTGAGTGTGTGAGATGCAGCTGTGTGTTCTTTAGCCTTCAGACCTGACTTACAACCATCTCTTGAGTAACATTCCCAGCGAAGGCCTGGACTTCTTAACTTTGCCAAGCCATAAGGAAGCAGAATTGCTGGTAAAGAAGATGGTGTCAGCCTGACACCTATGCTGTTTTTCTTGGATACCTCCTTCCTTCCCAGTCCAAGTTGTGGTGGTGGGTGGGAGCAGTGGAGAATCTAACTGTGGCGGCACTCTGCTTATACTCAAAAGACTCCTTTATTAGTTGCAGTTCTAGATCATTGGTTTTCAACAGGTGGGTCTGGGCTGACCTATATTTGAAGGTGGGGTGTGGGATGGTTTGGGGTTTCTTCTTAAAGAGAAGGAAAGAGAGATGGGGAGAACAAAAAGGGTGCAAAGGAGGACAGAGTTCCTTCATCTTTCATCATTGTGCAGAAGAGGATGTTTCGCTAGGTGTGGCTTTCTCACCCCTGTGTGATGAGCTACCTCTGCAAAAGAAATCCCCCTTTTATGTAACTAATAAAAATATAGCAGCCCTACACACCCTGAAATGGGGGTGGGGAGAGAGAGCAACGGACATATATAGTAAGAAAAATTGAAGTGGCGCCTATGGTACAATTTGGGAATAAAGGTAGTTTGGTGTCAGAAAAGACTGAAGGCTCCTACACTTGGGCTATGATCTTCAGGAGAAGGAGGAAAATAGCTCTGTAGCAGAGCTTATTAGAAGTCCTTGGGCAGCCTTCTCCCCCTTCCTGATGTGTCCTTTCCTTTCTCCTCCTCCTCCTCCTCCTCCTGAGGCAGGGTTTCCTCCTTTCCTCCCTCCATGTCTGTGTGGCTTTGACTCACTCTGGGAGCAGCAGGAACTGGTGTGGTGATGTCAGGCTGCAAGCAGGGAAGTGTGGGAGGAGACACACTGCCCTGTTTGGCTGACTGGCTAGAGACTCTTGCCCCTGCCGCAGTTCATGGGACAAGGATGAGAGCCAGTAGCAGCAGCATTAGCCACTGCCGTGACTCCCCAGAGCGAGTGATGCACTAACCCTAGCTTCAAGATGAAAGGGAAATACAAAGGTAACCTTGATCCATGAAAAGCATAATCTTTTCTTCCCGGCTTCCAGACCAGTGTGGTGGAATCCCTAAAACGTAAGTCTTGGGAAGCACATTCCAAGCTGTTGTAGCATCGTGTCGAGGCTGAGAGACTTGTAAGCCAGGATGTTCTCCACTTTGAATATTTTCTCTGCCGCGAACCTGGGAAGCTGGCCTTAGGCAAGCTACAGCTGCTCAGCACCCCCAAATTTGCAATAGGGAGATGATACTGACCTGCCTGACAGGGGGATGGAGTGGTGGTGGCTGTTTAAAGGTTTACTCAAGTAATGCATGTGAAGTGCTTACAAAGCTCTCAGTGATAAAGAAGCATTATAATGTAGGAGCTAGACAGGCTTTTGAGCCTGAGATGGGGCACTGGGTGGGATGTTTGCCTATTTGGTTCATTCCAGACTGCTAATAAGGAAGGAAAGGCTTGGAAAGGAGAAGGGTCTCCTGCCATTGTGGGTGAGCCAGGCATAGGGCCTTCTCTGTCATGGTACATCGGCTGTCAAATTCCCCTCTCCAGAACAATTTGCCAGATGCTGACACTGTAAGCGTTTGGGTGCCAGGTTAAAATGTCTTTCGTGGCATGCACGTTATTATCTTTACCTCGCTTAATTATAGGTTTGTTGTATGTTATTACTATTTTAATGTGTGTTTTCACTTTGCAAGCTGCCTTCTGGTTAGAAAAGGGGGTATAAAATGTTATAAAATAATAACATGGAGGGGGAGAGTCCAGTTTAGGCCCCGGAGGTATTCCAGAATTGCCTCACTCACACTCTCTGGATTTGGGGCACAAAGATAGCAGATACCCCAACACTACCTAGGAAGCCTGTCAATAGGCACAAGGTCAAGTGGCAAAACTAGGGGCAGGGGAACTTGTCTCCCGTCCGTGAAAGTGTGTGCTGTAATAAATTGCTTAGTCTTTGAAGTTGCCTCAAGAGTCTTCATTGTTTTTTGTAAATCTGGAATGGTTCTGGTGGCCACCTGGGTGCCACACTTCTCCACCCCCCACCCATATCCCTGCATAATATCTAGTTGAGCCACTTTGAAGTATCGTGGGAGTGCTGGTGATACTAGCCAGGCCCCATTCCTGGCCCTGTCAGATAGTGGGCAGGACACCCGGGAGGTTGCCAGAAGTGCTCCCAAACAGGCAGTGATTGATGAATGGTAGGAAGGGGTGTGATTCTGTCCAAGAAATAGTTGCTCAGGTGAATGCAAGGCAATGTGGTGGTAGTAGGCTGGAAGGGGAAAGATTCAATGTAGTGTTGTGGTTCAAATGTTACACTTCAGACCAAGGAGGCTTGGGTCCCTGCTCAGCCACAAAGCATACTGGGTGACTCTCTCGAGATCTCTCAACTCACAGGGTTGTGCAGATAAAAATACATCTCCCCAAACTCTTGGGTAGAAGGAATGGTAATGTTATCTACCTTGCCAATGGGGCAGAGCTCCTTTGTTGACTGCCACACCATTGTGGCGATGTTGGTTGGATGGTGACAGGAGGACAGTAGGATTGAACAGGGTGCTAGGGAGGCAGGGCTTGTTGCCAGGGTCAGCGTCAAAAGCTGCCTAGTTTTTGCATGACATTTTTATTTTGTTCTGGTGTTTGCTCATTGGCTGATCCCACAGTTCTATATATGTACATTCCACAAACACAGACTATAGTACTGGGCACAGAATCCAGCTTGCTGAGAATCACAGCTTTCATTATGTGTGTGGAGAGGAGCAAGTTTCTAGCCCTTATGTCTGAAAAGATGCTTGAAAGTGTATAAGCAGTATATGTTGACATGAGATAAGACTAAGTAAAGGGGCTTCAGTGCCCTACATTTTTATCCCAACCTTTCTACTGGAAGGTCTCCAAGGCAAGTTACAAAATAAATAATTTACCAACAATAGTAATATCACAAGGATCATTAAGCAAGAGTATCAGTACAATGCAATTAATAAGTAGATACTGCTGTCACAGTTTTATTATGCTAACATTGCTGTAGGTGTAGATATCAGGATAGGTGTTCAAACCTGTTAAGCAGAGGTTTTACTGACAATTACCTAGGGTTAACAACAGATAAACCTGGTTCACATGACATGACAGCCCACCGTGGTTTATTTTACCTGTAGGGGTTGTTGTGTTGTACTGGGTGCCCACAGGCATCATTATTTCATGGTGCCTGGCTTGCCATGGCTTGTTGTGTCATGTGAATACAGATGGCAGGGGTTGTTTGAAGGTCAGACAACTCTCAGATAACTCTAAAACAAGCCATGGGCTATTTGATTGTTGTCCAACCCTCGAACCTCCTGCTGCTTGGGCTCACATGACACAGCGGCTGGGTTTACACAACATGATAACCCACACCTAAGGTTTGAGTATGGGTTGAGTGTGGGTTGTTGTTGGACTGTGGGTTGTTGTGCTGTCTGAACCCAGCTGGGCTAACAAACCATGGTTTGTTAACCATGAACAACCCACAGTTCACAACCCAACAACAAGCCATGATTTGTTAGCACAGCGGGGTTCAGACAACACAACAACCCATGTTTCAACAACCCACAGTTCAAGGACAACCCACACTCAACCCATACTCAACCTTAAGTGTGAGTTATGGCAACACAACGCAACAGACCCCACAGATAAATTAAGCCACGGTGGTAGGAACAATGGGAAAACAAATTCACAGTCAACTGAATTCTGGGATGAATGGGATTAGCTCTAGTAATCTCCTCAACCCCATTCCCACCCAGCTAGTTCCCTCTACCTTCCACCCTCTTCTTTCTCCCTCTTCCAACTGTGAACTGACAAAATTCCTACCCATCCCAACTGTAATTCTATACTTCCTCCCCACTCTCCCACTTATCGTTAACATCTCATATTCTGAGTGATCTCCTCTTCCCTTCTCTCCAACGATAAACCTCAAATATGGTTCATCTCATCATTAATTGCTATGCGGGATTGGGGAGGGGAGAGAGAGAGAAGCAAGCTTTTGATATGGTGCCTCAACACCAATATTGTTGGTGATCAGGTACTTCTTCTAGGGAGGGAAGTTCTACAGCCAAGGTTCCACCACAGAGAAGGCCCTGATGGACACATCAGCTGCAAAGGTGGGGGCATCCAGAAGATGGCCCCTGTAGGCATGGCCAGCTCCAAGTTTGAGGGGGCCCTGGACAAACCGCCCTCCGGTGGGCCTGCTGCTCTGTTGGTGGGCTGTGGTGGCAGTATTTTAAGAAGTGCTGAGTGGCTGAGTCTAGCCATTCCCCACAATTCCCCACAATGCACCAAAGCGGCAGTAAGTTGAGGCATTGTAGGAAATGTAAACAGGTGACTTGATGCAGCTACCTGGAACTGCTCAGAGTGCTGGGGAAGGGGGGGGGAGGTTAAAGAGAGTCCAAAGCAATGGGCCCTGCCAGAGTCCTGGGGTCCTGGCAGGTGCCCAAAGATACCAGATACTGACACCAGCTCTGCCTAGAAGATCTTAACAGTCAGGCAGGCTCATATAGGAGCAGGTGATCCTTCAGGAACCTTGGTCACAGACTGTTTAGGATGTTGATAGGTGAAAAACTGCATTGCCCCCAGAAACAAACATATGCAGATCTTTTAAGCACGTTGGCCCACCTGGCAAAAGAATATTTCTGAAAATAATATTTCTGGAAATCTCTTGCTGCCTTCCCCAACCTGGTAGCCTCCAGACGTGTTGGACTATTGCATTCCAACACGTCTGGAGGCTACCAGGTTGGGAAAGGCTGGTCTATTGTCATCTATAGAAGGGTCCCAGGATTCAGCTTTTCTTGCTTCAGAATTTTAACTTCTGTTTATAGAAAGAAGAGCACACAAGCCCTTGTTATGCCCTTCCTTTGGTTTGCCTTCTGACCGCAACCCCCACACTAGCTGAGCTCGAACAGTGCTTCAGTTTCATCTCTCTCGCTTCCCATGCCAGCTGTTTGGCAAGTGCCGTACTCCTTGCTGTGCGTCTGCCTCTGATCAACTCGTTCTCTCTTGGTTGGCTTACAGCCTGCTCTCAGGGTGAGAAGGGCAACTGCAGGGTCAGCAACACACATTTGTCCCTGTCCAGGCAGGTGGGAAAAATGATCCTGCCTCCACCGCAGGCCGCCCCATGGCAGCCTGTCTTATCTGGCTTGCGTGGCTGTCTTACGGGTTGATCGCTTTAAGGTTTCCTCCCTGTTACACTCCCACGGTTTTTCCATTTTAAATTGCTACTTACTGATAATGAGAACCCAGAAATAAACACAGGCGGATGCCATGCAGCTGGGGAGGCCTCAGCAGGGACACATGAACGCTGACTGGCTCTTTGGTCAGGGGAGGGCTTGAGGCCTGTGCCCGTCCTGGCTGCAGGAGAGCCCAGACAGCCTCCTTGCCGTGACACTGGTTCGTTCCTGCCTCACCTCTGCTGCCTGTGCAAAATCAGGTGAGCATAAGAAAAGCCCTGCTGGATTAGTTCAAGGTCTGTCTAATACGCCTTTCTCTTTCCCACAGTGGTGGGTCAGATGCCTTTGGGAAGCCCACAAGCAGGACATGAAGGCAGTAGGCCTCCCCTGTACCATTGGCCGCTGAACGGAGGTTCTGTATAACCATCGTTCTTGGCTAACAGCCACTGGGGCTGTTGACGTAAGACGCTAACCCACACTCAGTGGTTGAGAGTGGGTAGTTTGTTGAACTGTGGGTTAGCGTGTTGTCTGAACCCAGGACATTTTCCGCAGGGTGGCTTGTTAACTGCTCTGAACAACCCAGCAACAAACCAAGGGTTCTCGAGGTGTTCGAGAAAAATAAGCGACACTGCATGGTTAACAAGCCACCCTGTGGAAAATGTGCACGGTTCAGACGACATGCTAACCTGTGGTTCAGCAAACAACCCACAGTTATACAGCAACCCAAACTCAACCACCAAGTGTGGTTTAGTGTGTTGTGCAAACCCAGTCATTGGTTGGCTGTTCTCCTCCTTGAATTTGTCTGATCCCCCTTTAAAGCCATATAAGGAGGGCTCTGGATAGGGGTGAATGCTCCTTCCTTGTTCTCCTCGACCTCTCAGCGGCTTTTGATACCGTTGACCACGGTATCCTCCTGGACCGCCTGGAGGGGTTGGGCATTGGAGACACTGTATTGCGGTGGTTCCGGTCCTTCCTCTCCGGCAGGTACCAGAGGGTAGCACTGGGAGAGGAGGTTTCGGACCCGTGGCCACTTACTTGTGGGGTGCCACAGGGTTCCATCCTCTCCCCGATGCTATTTAACATCTATGTGAAGCCACTGGGGGCTATCATCAGGAGGTTTGGGGTGCAGTGTCATCAATATGCGGATGACACGCAGCTCTACCTCTCATTCAAATCTTCACCAAGGTTGGCCGTAGAATCCCTGTCCAAATGTCTGGAGACGGTGAGTGGCTGGATGGGGAGGAATAAGCTGAAGCTCAACCCTGACAAGACCGAGGTACTTTTGGTGGGAGACAAGAGGAGGCTGGGGGATGTTGACCTGGTGTTGAATGGGGTACGGCTACCCTTGAAAGACCAGGTCCGCAGCCTGGGGGTCATTTTGGACTCCCAGCTGTCCATGGAGGCTCAGGTGTCAGCTGTGAGCCGGACAGCGCTGTATCAACTCCATCTGATACGGCGGCTGCGCCCCTTCCTTCCCGACCATCTGCTCCCATCAGTAGTACATGCCCTGGTCTCCTCTCGTTTAGACTACTGTAATGCGCTCTACGTGGGGTTACCCTTGAAGACGGTTCGGAAACTGCGGCTGGTACAGAACGCGGCGGCTCGCCTGATTAAAGGCAGCTGCCGGCGAGATCACATCACTCCAGTGCTGAAGGAGTTGCACTGGTTACCAGTTGTTTTCCGGGCCAAATTCAAGGTGTTGGTTTTGACCTTTAAAACCCTATATGGTTCCGGCCCAGCCTATCTTAAGGAGCGCCTCCAGCAACACCAGACAGGCCGCTTAACAAGATCAGCCTCGGATGGCCTTCTCTCTGTCCCATCAGCCAGGACAGCTAGACTGGTGGGGACGAGGGAGAGGGCCTTCTCTGTGGTGGCCCCCACTCTGTGGAACTCCCTCCCTAGGGAACTCCGTCATGCCCCCTCTTTAATGAGCTTCCGTCGTGCATTAAAAACGTGGTTGTTCAGGCAGGCATTTGGGGTGGGTTAGGGTATTTAAAAAAAAAAAATTATGGTAAAATTTTATTGTTTTAAATTGTTTTATGGTGGGTTGTACATCGCCCAGAGTGGCTGGGTGACCAGTCAGATGGGCGATTAATAAATTTAATAAATAAATAAATAAATAAAAATAAGGACCAAATTATTTATTTGTTATGTTTACATCCTTCAAGGAGCCCAAGGTGGCGTACATAATCTTCTCCATTTTACCGCCACAAGACCCCATCAGGTAAGTTGGGCTGAGAGTCAGTGGGCCAGGTCACATAATACAGGGATTAATTTACCCACAAGGAGCTGTGGCATGTGCCAGCTGCCAGTATGAATATGCAAGCCCCAGCCAGGGGTTGCAGTGGCTTGTTGTGTCATGCAAACCCAGCTGGTAGGATTATTGAGGGTTAAAAAAAACCTTGCATAACCCTAAAACCATAGGTTATGTGAGGGTTGTTTAACCCATAAATAACTCCTGCTGCCTGGGTTCGTTCAAGACAACAAGCCACAGAAACTCCTGGAAGGGGCTTGCATATTCATAATAGCATGTGCTGCAGTGCCCCAAGGGTTAATTAACCCACGGTGGGCTGTCGTGTTGTCTGAACCAGGTCAGTGACTGGCCCAGAGTCGCCCAGTGAGCTTCATGGCCAAGTGGGTACTAGAACCCTGGTTTCCCCAGTTCCGGTTCAGCAGTTGAATAATTACAGCACACTGGCGTACTCTTATTGTTAGTGTGTAGCTATGTCTCAATTTTTTTTTAATAAATTAATTACAGGGACACAGTTGGCTAAGGGAAGCTTATCTCTTCATTTCCCTGTCATGTTTTGACTGAAAATCACTCCCCCCTGCACCTCTTGGAGCTTCAGGGGAAAAAATCCCATTGGCGATTCCATGCAACACAGGGCAAGTGCAAGGTTTAGTATCTAGATCAGACTTTTCCAACCGGATGTCCTCCAGATGTGTTAGACTGTAATTCCCAGCATCTTGATGCTTACTCTCAGTGCTGGGAGTTGTAGCCCAGAATACCTGGAAGGCACCAGGGTGGGGTAAGCTGATCTAGACTCTAGAACAGGAGTGGGCCACTTGTGCCCCTCCAGATGTTTGGCCTACAGCACCCATCAGCCCTAGCCAGTATAGCCAATGCTGTGAGATGATGGGGGTTGTAGGTCAAAACATCTGGAGGGGCACAACTCCCACCAGCCCTGGCCATCACAGGCAATGGTAAGGCCTCCCAGCTCCAAATCATTCACTCTGGGGCTGGAACACCGCAGTGCCTGGGGAGGCGCATGGGGAAGCAGACTCCGAAGGGATCAGCTTCTGCTAACAAGGGTAGCCGAATGTAGGTGGTGTGATTCTTGCTTGGCGTGGCAGGAAGAGCCCATCCCAGGCGCCTTAGCTTTGCACACCCTCCTTTTGAGATGCTTGACGGGTAAGGAACCATTTCCTCCCATTGTTTCTGCTTTTCCTTCCAAGGGCTTTGCCAGACAGGAGGAGGGAGGCCCCTCGTACCTTTTTTTTAAAAGCTCAGCCACCCTCTGCTAAATGCAGACTTTCTTTTCCTCCCAGGGACTTGGCCCATTTCTTTGGTTTGTTTTCATCTGTGATGTCATTGCAGAAAATGCTGCTCTATAACTGGGAAAACCAAATATTTTTGACTGGAATACATGATGCAGACATGCATGGATTTCCCCACGCTGCTTCTCCGGAATTCTCTTTTGTTTCAGTTTCAGTCAAAGACTGGAGATGGGCGCAGAAAAGAAAAGGGAAGCCAGGGATCATGGACAATGAGGACAATAAGGAAGGCAATAAGAAAATTGTGATGGCAAGGATCCCAGGGGGTGGGTTGGGGCCTGGAAGAAATTCTATGACAGGCCTTTTGGGGGTACTTCCACATGGAGGGCTCCTAGCACTACCGATCAAAAGATACTGTGCAGCTATTCCATTTTTTCTTCCTTAACCTATCTTTTGTGTAAAGAAAAAAAATGGGAGAAGCAGTGGGAAAACACGGGGGGGTTACAACTGGAAGTTGACAATGTTTCAAGCCCCCGGCAAAAGTCCATGAGTAAGCCAGGGTCATTTTGAAAAAAAAAAAAAGCCTAGTCTGGAAGCACCCCCGATTTCTGAGGTATATGAAACCCGTGGCAAACCGGTTTTGTGGGATCGGTTCCAGCTTCTTCCTCCTGATGAAGTGGACAAGGTGCTTTCATCTGTAAGGCCGACCACCTGCTTACTTGATCCTTGCCCATCTTGGCTCATTATGAGCTGCAGAGAGAGACTGGGTGAAGGGATCAGGGCGGTGGTGAACACCTCCCTTGAGGAGGGAGTGATGCCATCAGCCCTCAAGGAGGCAGTGATAAGACCGCTCTTAAAGAAGCCCTCCTTGGATCCTCAAGTTCTGAACAACTTTCGCCCAGTCTCAAATCTGCCATTTTTGGGCAAGGTGATTGAGCGGGTGGTGGCAGTGCAGTTGAAGGCACACTTGGAAGAAACTGATTATCTAGACCCATTTCAGTCGGGCTTCAGGCCTGGGCATGGGACAGAAACGGCCTTGGTCGCCTTGGTGGATGATATGAGGAGGGCTCTGGATAGGGGTGAATGCTCCTTCCTTGTTCTCCTCGACCTCTCAGCGGCTTTTGATACCGTTGACCACGGTATCCTCCTGGACCGCCTGGAGGGGTTGGGCATTGGAGACACTGTATTGCGGTGGTTCCAGTCCTTCCTCTCTGGCAGGTACCAGAGGGTAGCACTGGGAGAGGAGGTTTCGGACCCGTGGCCACTTACTTGTGGGGTGCCACAGGGTTCCATCCTCTCCCCGATGCTATTTAACATCTATGTGAAGCCACTGGGGGCTATCATCAGGAGGTTTGGGGTGCAGTGTCATCAATATGCGGATGACACGCAGCTCTACCTCTCATTCAAATCTTCACCAAGGTTGGCTGTAGAATCCCTGTCCAAATGTCTGGAGACGGTGAGTGGCTGGATGGGGAGGAATAAGCTGAAGCTCAACCCTGACAAGACCGAGGTACTTTTGATGGGAGACAAGAGGAGGCTGGGGGATGTTGACCTTGTGTTGAATGGGGTACGGCTACCCTTGAAAGACCAGGTCCGCAGCCTGGGGGTCATTTTGGACTCCCAGCTGTCCATGGAGGCTCAGGTGTCAGCTGTGAGCCGGACAGCGCTGTATCAACTCCATCTGATACGGCGGCTGCGCCCCTTCCTTCCCGACCATCTGCTCCCATCGGTAGTACATGCCCTGGTCTCCTCTCGTTTAGACTACTGTAATGCGCTCTACGTGGGGTTACCCTTGAAGACGGTTCGGAAGCTGCAGCTGGTACAGAACGCGGCGGCTCGCCTGATTAAAGGCAGCCGCCGGCGAGTGCTGAAGGAGTTGCACTGGTTACCAGTTGTTTTCCGGGCCAAATTCAAGGTGTTGGTTTTGACCTCTAAAACCCTATATGGTTCCGGCCCAGCCTATCTTAAGGAGCGCCTCCAGCAACACCAGACAGGCCGCTTAACAAGATCAGCCTCGGATGGCCTTCTCTCTGTCCCATCAGCCAGGACAGCTAGACTGGTGGGGACGAGGGAGAGGGCCTTCTCTGTGGTGGCCCCCACTCTGTGGAACTCCCTCCCTAGGGAACTCCATCATGCCCGCTCTTTAATGAGCTTCCGTCGTGCATTAAAAACGTGGTTGTTCAGGCAGGCATTTGGGGTGGGTTAGGGTATTTTAAAAAAAAAAAAATATGGTAAAATTTTATTGTTTTAAATTGTTTTATGGTGGGTTGTACATCGCCCAGAGTGGCTGGGTGACCAGTCAGATGGGCGATTAATAAATTTAATAAATAAATAAATAAATAAATAAATGTGCATAGTGCAGTTTTGAGCTTTGGCATATTAGTGCAAGAGCAGAAATTGAATCTACCTGGACACTACGATCAACATCAGAGGCCTTCCTCTGAGTGCTTCCACTGAGGGAGGCTTGGAAGGTGGCAACAAGGGTAAAGGCTTTCTCGGTGGTTGCCCCCCCCCCCAAATTATGGAATGCTCTCCCCACTGAGGTCCACCTGGCATCTACTCCCAGGTATATGATGGCATATGATGGGGCATTAATGTCAGTTGTTTCTATCAGGTCCAATATCCTATTGTAAATGTTTTACCTATTTAAATTGTTTTAGATTTTGTATCTTAGAGATGTTATGTTACATTTTTATTATCTTGTATTGTGGTGTGCATTTTTTGTGAACCGCTCAGAGAGCTTCAGCTACTGGCCGGTATAAAAATGAAAATAATAATAATTGGCAACCTTCTCCATGCAAACCATGCGCTCTACCACTGAGCTCAGAGTCAAGGAAGGCAGGGGACAAAAAACAAGAGATCTGCTGGGTGCATAATTTGCCCCTCTTTATAGCCGCCATGGGGACAGTTACAGATTACATCTTGGTAGAAACTGCTCCTAAAAATTTCCACTTTTTCGCAGCACCCATGAAGAGTATTTATGATCACTTCATGCATATTCCTGGACCCCTACTGCTCAGGCACCACTGGTGGATTTTTGATGTTTAGGTGGATGTGAGATCGTCATCTCTCCCAGATTCCAAATTCAATCTTGAATTGATTTGGGGGTCATTTCTGAAATGCAAACTTAAAACAGGTTTAACTAACACTTCTCCAAGCCCTGCACTATATTTTTTTGAGAGGACTGGGACCTAGGGATTTCTAACATGCTACTCACCACTCTGGGAGAAATCAAACCTCAGAATTCCTTTTGGAGAAACCATGCTGTTTCAAAGCAGTATTCCTCAGTAAAGTAAATGTGCCCATCCACTGAGAGAATGTGTGAGGAGTTAGCATGATCCATTCCTCCCAAAATGCTCCATTTTTTTCAATCTCCCATTTTTCTCTCTTAGGACTTACAGAGGTTGGGGTGTGTTTGCTCAAGACTGTTTTGCTGGGCATTGGGAGCCACCTTATCCATTTTACTGTGTGTGCACAAATCCCCAAAGAGCTGGTAAGGGAAGCCCAGGGTGTGGTGGAAATATGTGTCTCAGTGCTTCGAATCCAATTTCTCATGGATTTGCTTACAGTTGATCATTCTGTCATAGAAAGCTTTGCTCGCCAAAAAAAATTCCTGGGTGAATCATGGCAGACTTGGATTAAGTTGGGGGCTTGTGATTCATCCCTTGACATCACAAAACCTTGTCATATTTTGCAAGCTTCTGGATCAGCTTGGTCCATTCTAGAATTCAGAGGATCAGCAGTTAACTTGGAACAAACTGCTTTGTGTATACTTTGGACAGAAAAGCAGGATAAATATAATAAATCTAATCCACTCTAATGCTTCTGTTCTCCTTGCATAGACAGTGCCAGTCTGTTGGGGTGTTCATAGTTGCCCCATAGTTGCTTGTCCAGAACAATTTTAACTTTGTAGACCTGATATGGATCTGCATAGGTAGCGGAATGAGATGCTATAGTCCTGAGGTGATAGAATAGACTGTACCACTTCAGACAGCTGGTGTGAGTGGGATCACATTTTTTAATGCTCCCATGGGTGAGCTAGAACCTTTCTCCCAGAAATGTCTGGGTGTTTCATTTTTTGTTTAGTTGCAGGGATCCTTATCCCATAGCCAGTTGGCTAATATGAGGATCTAGGGAAGCCACACTTGCTTCCCTTCGGCCGTTCTTGCATGTCTTCTTGGTGTTTGGCCCTGTAAATCCTGAAGCTAGTCCTAATTCTTCAGGCAAAACCCAGTTTCAGGTAGGATCTGTGTGTCTCTGGGTATGCCCATCCAGTACTAAATATACTTTTATTTCATTTAAAATATTTAGATCCCCCATTTTCAATAAAATATTCAAGGTGACTCACAACACAACATTAAAATACAAGAAAGATAAAAAAATAAGCCATAATAGCTTAAAAAAAGGAAGTTGGGACAGCAGTTGGGGTGGGGATATGCTTGAAACAAAGGTGTTATACACTGTGTGTCCCAAATCGTCAGGGTTGTCGTTCTCCACCTTTCCATGGGTATCTATTAGTTTACAAGCAGGCCAAGTGTTGGTAAACATACCTTGCTGGTTTGACTGCATTCATTATGAAAGGTGCTGTTTATCACTCCTTTGCAGTTTTTGTTTGCACCCCTTAAGGAACAGGTTTTTAAGTCGGAGATGGCTTTAGGTTTGCACTTTTATTAAGAAGGTTTAAAAACAAACAAACTGATGCCCAGTTTGGGTGGAAGGACTGGAGCAGCTGGGTCGTTTTCCAGCTCATGGGAGTCCCTGTAGATTTCTACATCTATTGCAGCTTTAAAACACGTGGGAAAACCAGAACACAAGCTAGCAACCTGAGCGGGGAGATGCCAGTGCAATTCCAACAGGTTTCCTGTCAACACCATGTCAGTGTAGGAGACATAGAACTGAATTTCTACCCATTAAACTGCAGCAGTGGCTTCAGTAATCTTCTCTGCCTGAGATAATTTTTGAAAATAGTGCTGAGACAGCAGTGCCAACCTGCCTGTCTTGTAAGGGGTTCCTCCACAATGTACCCAGCTCCTCCTGGATTATATCTGACACCTCTTTTGCTGCTTTCATGTGGTGTAGTGGTTAGAGTATTGGGTTGGGACTTGAGAGACCCGGGTTCTAGTCCACACTTGGTTATGAAGCTCACTGGGTGACTTTGGGCCAGTCACTGACTCTCAGCCTAACCTACCTTACATGGTTGTTGTGAGGACAAAATGGAGGGGAGTATCAATATACGCTGTCTTGGGATTCTTGAACGAAAGGCAGGATATAAATGTGTGAAAGAATAAGTTGGCAAGCAGGCTGAAAATACAAATCTCTGTAACATGGGAAGGGCACAAAATCTGTGTCTAGCAAAATCCCCAAGACAGACTTGGGGCATCACTGTTTGTTTTCTGTTCATCTTCTTACATTAAAAAACAAAACCAGAGACAGGGAAAACTAATGTAGTCGCCTAAAGTACCAACTCCATTCCTCCCTAACATGTCTTTGCTGTAAGCAACAGTATTCCTGTGGGATTTCCTCACCTGCCCTCAGCCAGCCTCCCAGCAGCACCTCCTGGACTCCCCGCCTCTACTGTTGGCAGTACCAGTTGCTGACTATCTATGAAATGCTAGGAATGCAAGAGTGGAGCCCAGCCCTGTAGGGAAAGCACCGGGAAACGTCCTGCTTTGCTGAACAGTGTGTCCATTCTGGTTTCCAAGTATTTTTCTCAACTTTGAAGACCTGGGTGAAGTTGGTGTACCCCAGATTTTGGCCTTCAGTGACAGTTGACTCTCTCTCCATGTCAAGCTTCCACGCTCTACGGTCCCGAGGGTCTCACTGATATTTTCGGCATTAGGCACTAACTTTGCTGACCAGGTAAGTTCCTGGGACTGGCATTTCCTCCCCTTCTGTCGGTGCCTGGTACCTTTATGGACTCGGTGTCCACGCTTGTCTGGAAAGGCTGTGCAGGAGAAGACTGGCACCTGGTCTTGTCACCTGCTCTGCCCTTGGCAATGGCACCTTTGCCTTGGCCTGACAGGGGCATCCTCCTAGTTCCGGAGTGGGCCAGCTGGCTGGATCACGCTGACTTGGCAAGAGCTGCCGCTGCATTGTCACCCTAGCTTGCAATCCATAAATACCCACTGGGGTTAACTGGGCGCTGGCAAGGCATGGCTCACTCGGTGATCTGATTAAATGGCCCCAACAGAGAGAGCGATCTGCCAATGCCCTGCTTGGGATTACAGCTCCTTCGTAATGAGTTTAATTGGGCCAACGTTGCCCTAGAAACAGAGCTGGAGCCGATAGAGAGGTGGTGGAGTCAGAGGGCTAGCTCTGGAATTACATGGTACTTTGGTCTTGTGTCACATGGACAGGGGATGCCCAGTGTGAGGGTCCTCTCCTCTAGCTGCTATGGTGCTACTCTGAAATGCTTTTGGCCCGGGATCCACCATAGAGGCATTGGAATCTTGCGACCAAGATCCATGGTGGGAAAAATGCTGCAGCTCCTATTGGCTGGATGCTGATGCTGATGCTGACTAACTTGGATTGGCCATTGTTCAGGTCTGTATGACTTCAGGGGCAAGACAACTCAAGTCTCTTTCATACGGGCTGCTCTTTCTTCTGCCTGTTACGCTGGCTAGCAGACTGATAGCTGGATGACAAGACTATGGACCATGGATACATTGACAGCACAATTAGTATGTATCATGTGCTATGCTCTCCATTCCCCTCTTCCTCCCTCTGTTCGTAGAGGAAATGGATAGAAAGGATTCAGAATGTCTTTCATAATACATCTCTTGGGTGCTGCAATTGTGGTAGTAGGATTGCAAGCTTTTGAGTTCCACAGGATTCCTCTTCTGGCAGGAAGACCATATATTCTGCCATGAAAGTTTGCCATGGCTTTTCCAGCTCCAAAATAGCATTTCTCTTGAAGCGTGTGTATGTTTTCTGGAATTAATAGCCTTTGTACTTTGCTATGGTGTTGGAAACTGTGGCTTTTTCCAACCCTGAGTGATTTGTCCCATGCAAGGTGGACCCCTTGTTCTATTTCTGCTATAATTCCCCCAAGTGCCAAACAGTGATGCCAGTCCTGCCAATGTGTGAATAAAATGGCCATGCTCTTTTTCCTTTTTGTCTCTGCTTGACAAATGTTCTTTTCCCTTCCCCTAACTAGCCACAGCCAATTAAGATGCAAAAAAGGGGGAAAGGGTAATCTAAACAGAACCAAAAGAGAAAAGAAAGAAGGTAATCCAACAGAGGTACCCCGCTCATTAGATTTATTTATTTATTTATTTATTTATTATTTAAAACATTTGTATCCTGACATATATCATTAAGATCTCAGGGTGGCATACAGATAAAATCAATTTAAACAGTATGGAAGTGTTTATGATCAAATCAGTTATAATCATATAATTGATACACAGAATACTGATGTAAACAACTATAGATATAGATATTATATTGTCAGACTAGCATCAGTCAGAGAGGGTTTTAGCTACATAGATCAAGCGAAGACTTTCCATTGGGCTATATTATTGTCTGCAACACCAGAGGGTTTACGGCCTATGCTTGATAGTATTCCATGAAATGTTATACTCTCTGGAATAACACATGGATATATTTTAATGCTTTTTAGTAGCATTATGGTTTATTTCATTGATTTATTATTAGTATTATTATGCTGGCTGAAGCTCATTTGACAATACATATGGTGATCTCTTATTTTTTGGCAGTCAGTTTAATTCACAACATCACACATTCATTTATGGATTTCTGCTTTTGTTAAGTTTCTAGCCCTTAGGGTTGTATAGATAAGTTTAAATATGTATGAACAATGCCTATTAAAGTCTCAGAAGTCAGAGAGGTGGCTGAATGGGACATGTAGTGGTCGGGGAGGGGGTTTCAGTGCCCTGTGTAGCTTTTCCACTCTCTTCCCCTTCCCATCCCCACAGTTTGCAAAGCCAGAATAAATTAATGCAAAGTAAAATAAATTAGGCAAACTTGCTACATTTGTATAATGAATGTATAGGGGCCGCAAAATTCAACTTCAATTAGTACAGAATCAAATGTGCCTGCGTTTGTGAGATTGCAGAGTACTAAAACAGAACCAGGAGAACGAACAGTTACTGAGAACCTGGAGCGCCAAATAAACCAATTACGAAGACACCCATCTGCTCCGGTCTTTGAGCGCTGCCTTTGCACGGCACTTTATCCCTGCCCATCTGTTCCATGCCGTCTGCTTGTTGGCAAGCTGCTAGTCCTACCCAGCAGGTAGCCCTAGAAGGGGTGGAAGGAGCTATGGCTGAGGAACACTGTTTGAATACAGTGAGGGCAGGACACTGGGAGGCGCTTGGGTGTTTCCTCCCCATAGACTGGTCTTCAAACCCTTTGGGTCTGAGTTTTCTGCACAGTGTGAGAGGTCAAGGACAGATGCCTTTAAAACCTGAAAGACCACTTCTCCCATATAAGCCTGCCCAGTTCTTAAGATCTTCTGGAGAGGCCCTTCGTTCAAGACGTCCGCCTTCAGAGGCAAGTTTGGTGACTACCTGAAAGAGGGCCTTTTTGGTGGCTGCTCCAAGGCTGTGGAGCTCTCTCCCAAGGGAGGCTAGGTTTGCTCCTTCTCTGCTGTCCTTCCATCAGCAGGCAAAGACCCCTCTATTTAAGAAGACCTTTAGCCTGTAAGTGGTCTACAGGCTAAAGGTCTTCTTCTATTAAATTTTAATAACATTTGTTTTCTGTAATTGTTATGTTTAATTGTATTTGAATGTATTGTTATTGTTTAATGAATTTTAATTGTGCCTGCAAGCCGCCTTGAGTGCCCTGGTTTGGTAGAAGGATGAGGTACAAATAAGATAAATAAATAAAGCTGGCAGGTGGTTTTTTTCTGGAGTTCGGCCCATCTGGGCACAGCACAGCCCTTTTCCAGAGAGGATTTGGCCTGCTCCTGCCCCCTCTCCCTCTTTCTTCGGCCTTTAGTTTAGGCTTCATAGCCACGTTCACAGCCATGTTGGAAAGACTATGCTGAGGTAAGTGGAAGCAGCTCCAAGCTATCACGTTCTCTCTTGTCCTCAGGAGAGAGGCCCTGTAGAAAGTAGACGGGATGTGAACAGTGGGAGAACTTGTCTGCGATGTGAGGGTTTCAGGGCAAAGGTGGTTTGTGTTGCGTGGTGTTTCGGATAGAGTGTTGGACCAGGTAGACCTGGGTTGAAATCATCCAAGAAGCTCATTGGGTGACTTTGGGCTAAAATCTCTCTGCCTGGCCTACCTCACCGAGTTGTTGTAATGATAAATTCCAGGGGCGGGGGAACCATGTGTGCTACCAGAACTCTTTGAGAGAAGAGTGGGATAGAAAAGCAATACATTTCGCCAGAAATACCCTCCCTGAGGACTTTTCCCTTGTTTGTGTTGTGGGCTGGTAAGTTGGCCCTGAGGCCTGTTTTACTTCTTCTACACATGTGTAAGCGAACACTAAGATGGAGGAATGGACTGTACCACTTCAGACTGCAGGTGGCAGATCACTGTTTTTGTTAATGCTGCCCTACGTGGAAAATATACTGCAAGTAGAAAGCTAGTACAATTTGGAGCAGGCTGAGCTAGAACCTTCCTTCTCAATGTGCTCGGTTTCCCACCTGTCCTCCACCACTTTGCACTGAAGGTTTGTTTTTATATGGGGGAGGAATGTTTAATATGGGAGAGTATCAAAAATGACATCCCCCACCTGCAGTCTGAATTGGTGCACTCCAGTCTAACACCTGAGGATTCTACCATCTCATCCCACCTGGTGTAGACTAGGCCAAAGTTCTCTGAAGGGTGGACCGGTTGTGCATAACACAAAGGAGTTCATGGGGAGGATTCTGACACGTGCATCTCTTGTGCTGAGCAGGACTTCAGCAGTTGCTGCTTCTCCTTCTGTGCAAAGGGTTGTGTTGGACCTGAGGGCTACCTGAGTCTGTCTGGGGAACGGTGACAGTGCACTTGGGCTTCAAGCAGCTAGTATTTGAAGGATGCTTTGGCCCTCATGGAAGTTGGGCGTGTGAACTCAGAGGCAGTGGTGCAGCTAAGGCTGGATTTGAGGCTAAAGTCTAGGACCCCGCAGCCCAAGAGGCCCCCAAATAACTCCCAAAAGAGCGGCAGGTGGTGATGGCAGCAGAAGCAAATATTGTTTTATTCCTGTAGTCACGGTGGTGCTGTGATTTAAGTGAATTTGAAATGCAAAACTGCACGTGGCCAGAATATATATATTAAAAAAAATCAGGAATGGGAAACAGTTTTGTTGTGGTTCTTCTAATGTATCAGGAACGTAGAAGCATTTGTAAAACATGGAATGAATGGCGATTGTGTGGGGGGAAAGAAACGTCAGTTGTGTCCTTCGCAACGGAAGTAATACACGTGGCTGTCTAAAGGGGGGGAGGGGGGATAAGACCATTAAGTCTAGCTGCACTACTGCTGAGAGGACCTGTGGCTTGTCCGCATCTTGCGATGAGGAGAGGGTCTACCATGAGGTCGCAGTTGGAGTCCCTTCTCAGAGTGCCACTGCCTAGTGAGATCTGGTGGGTGGCCACCAGGGAGAGGGCCTTCTCAGTGGTAGCACCCTGGTGGTGGAATACCCTCCCGAGAGAGGCTTGCCTGGTGCCTACTTTAGCTGATTCTGAAAAGAATACAAAGACTTCTTTATTCTCCCAGGCCCTTTGGGGACTCTTATCGATATTTTTAAAGTTTTTTGGCTTTTAAGTATTTAAGACTTGTCTCTGTTGCTTTTATTGATCTATCTCTGCTATGACATTTTTATATGGTAATTGTATTTTGTATGTTGCCCAGAGAACTTTGGTTATGGTGCAGCATAAAAATACTGCTGTTGCTGATGGTAATGACATAGGACTTTCCCTTCAATGGTTTGGATCCTAAGATAAGTTAACTTTAGGAAGTTAAGTTTAATATTATGTTTTATCATGTTGTATTTTAGGGTTTTAATTTTTGTGAACCATCCACAGAACTTAGCTTATTGGACAGTACAGAACTATAATAAATGAAATGAAGTTCATGGAAGGAGTTTTTCCCATACCCTCCTTTCCCCCCTGCAGCTATCTGTGTCTCCTGAAAAGTCTTTCCAGAAGTTCAAGGTATGGGGCTTGTAAACAATGTAGGATGAGGTGTGAAGGATTTCTGGGGAAGGGGAAATGGCTGAAAATTAGGTGGATAGCTGCCTCATCCTACATTGCCCAGGATACATCCATCACTCTCCAGAGAGGCTTGGGCGGAGGGTGGGAGGCAGGTGACTGTGGGTGGGGATGGACTTTCCTTCTGTGAACTTCCTTAAATTATGACCCAAGCCATAATGTCATAAGATTTGAGAGTAAAAATAGGTGTCCTCAAGCCCAAGAGAGGTCCTTTCTCCTAGCAAGAGCTTTAGCAGCATTCTTTCTAGGAGAAACCTGAGGTCATCCAAGATTTGTATTTCTGGTCTGAGCGGAAACCAAGAACCCACAAAAAAAAGCAGTGGATGTAAAGACTTGGGAATTTATGACTTACTTACAGGCTAACCCAACATGTTAGGCTGGCTAGGAATCCAGTGCTGAATATCAATATAATGGCAATCTGGTTACCTTTTAGATCTTGTATTGAAGGTCTTTGCCTAAGTGAGTGTGTACCTCCTACGTACAAATGTATATTTTCTTAATCTGTTATGGTTAGCGTTACTCACCTACTCTTTCCCCCTACCCACAGACCTCACTTGATTTATAGCATTTGAATGTAAAAAGTACTTTTTTCTTAGTATGCAGTCATTCTTACTGTTTCTGTATTATTTCTTTTTGTGTGTATTTGTATGCTTTCTCCTTGGGTATAACCTTCTATTGTTTTTGGAGAATGAAATTTTGTTTAGTAGAGTACATGTTATTAAGAAGAAAAGACAAAGAAGGACGGGTCTGCATTGCTCTAAAGAAAATGCCAGGTGTGGGACATGCCCTAGGAATGGCCAGGAGATTCTTGCCCTTGCTGCAAGAGGTGAAACTCTGCGGAGGATAGCTCCTTGCTCCTAGCTTGAGCTCAGGCCTTTTAGGGAGAATCTTGGTAAAGTTGCCGTTGGCATGGGGCTTGCGGATGTGCTTCCTGCCAGACATGCTTGTGCGCCCAATTTTCTTGTGCCTGTGTGTGTGTGTGTGTGTGTGTGTGTGTGTATATATATATATATATATATATATATATATATTGCCGTAATTGCCCAGTCTTGCAGGCTTAGCGCCAGAAACACATCCTTGTGTTATGTGTGAATCCTTACAACAACGCTGCAAGGGTATTTGACACAGTCCCTGTTTTACAGAAGTGGGAACTGAGAGCAAGTTGTTCAGAGATGCTTGTATGGGATCCATGCCTGAGTTGGGACTTGAACTTATCCAGGTCCAAATCTCTCTACCGATTTTCTCCCTGTCGGTACATTCTTGAGTGTCTGAGTCAGAGGTCTTAACCCTGAGCCACTCCTAAGGGAAGGACATTTCAGTGCATTCTGTTCCTGAGTTTCCATCCAGGCACACACATTGTTCCCAGGGGTTAGGAGGAATCACTGCCTCTCACCCTCAGCAAGCATTTACACTGGGCTATTTGGCTGTGTCGTACTGGCTAGTCCTCGATTATAGAAATCCGCTAGTGTTCGAGGTGCCACAGGGCTGTGTGTGTGTGCACGCACATGTGTGCCCTTTGGGTGCCACTTTTATCCAAGAATGTGATTTATAAATATTTAAATAGCTATGCAGAAAACAGGGATAGCTTTCAGGGACAGGTGGATTCTAAAATCTGCTGCATTCAGTAAATTAGAAAGAAAGAGAGTTATGCGTGTCTCCCCCACCCCTCTTTTTTTAAAAGGCTGTTTCAGTGTGCCACAAATTATTAACATGAGTTAATGAGTATGTGTGAGTGGGGAGGCTAGTAACTTTTGTGATTGATTTACAAGGCTCAACTAAGAATTGCTGTGAGGGTGAACTGCTGGAACAAGAGATGGGTTTTCTCTCTGATGTTCCTAGAGCATAGCATGCCCATTTTCTACAACCATGGAGTGGGGTGGATGGATGCTGGATTAGTTTCCCTATACACAGGGACTTATACACAGGGACTGGAGGAAGGAGGGCTCTTAGGCAGCCAATTCTGAAGGATCTGTTATCTCATAGCGACATCTCTCCATCTGTGCCAGCATTTGGACAATAAGGTGTCTTCCTTGCCTTCAGCCTTTTGCTGCCCTCTGCTCTGTATTTGGGAAGCTGCGTCATCTCAAAAGTGAGACCTGGGTTGAAGGATGCAGACAGAGGGAAGCCAAATCTGTCTGTAAATCTCCATGGTAGACTCTCAGAATCGGAGTGTCGCTTGGCTCACTGGCTGTTGTGATGGGGAGGTGGTGTAGGCAAGGTGCTGCTGAATGGGAAAACAGAGGATCTACCCACTCCCCACAGTACATCACCCTCCACTGTACTACTCTGGAGTAGCCATGCTCAGTGGTAGAGCATGGAAGGTGCCAGGTTCAACTATAGGCATTTAAAATCTAAAAGGAACTTGGGTAACAGCCCTGCAAAAGATTGTGATCCTCTCTTATTGGATCATAACTTTGTGATCTGCCTCTTCACTTACTGAGACGTTGTGGCTCACCCCTGCAATGGCATTCTATTTTCTGTATTGCATTTGTCATTGTTATTGGAGGTATCACATTTATGTATGACTCAGTTATTGTTTTGGAATATATTTAAAATACATTAGCTCCATCTCCTGCAGCTTTGATTGCTCTCTTTCTCCATGTATTGTTCTCTGCCACAGTGCCTTCGACACCTCACTCTTAGTCACTGATACCATGTTCTGCCAGACTGCCACACATATTCACTTTGCTATCCTCTTTTGCAGGGAGTCCCTCCCGGTGGAGCTCGACCATGTCGCTCTCAGTGCGGCCCCAGCGGCGCAGTCTGGTGGTCAGGATAAATAGGAGCCAGTCGTTTGCTGGCGTCAACTCCACCCAGGACAAGTCTTTCAGGTAGGCCCAGGGCAAGTCTTCCTTGATTGGGATGAGGGTCTGGGCATGCTTAGGATGGGGTGAAGGGTAATGTGATGCTCAGCTGACTAGTTCTGCTATGACATGATGCCTCTCTCTCCTATGCCTTTCCCTCCCACCCCTCTGATTGAAACTTACACAGATAGAAACATCTTCAATGATCATGCATAAAATATTTTCTTTCTGCTAGTCATTGGGTGGGGCAAGGAGGACTAGGATTTAGGCGAAATATCAAACCTTTGGCAACTGGAAGTCTTGCTCAGCCTCCATCACATTTCTGAGATGTGACTAGGCACCGATCAGATACTCTTGAGCTTCATCACCACAGTTCATAAGGACTTGAAATATTTATTTTAAAAATGAAAGCTGAAATGCATATAGGTTTGCTTGTGAGGCAGGGCATTTGTCTAGCGGGAGCTGGGGGTGGCTTTTTACCTTGCAAGTGACCAGTATGCCCACCCGCTGCCTTTGCTCAAGGGATCCTTCGGGAGGTACCCTACCTACACCTTTCTAGTGACCGTTATTGCTGGGACAGTGGGTTTCCTCCTCTTCTTATGCTCTTCCCCAGACTTGCACCCTCCCTCTCTCTTAATCTCCAGGGGCATAAATTAAACTCCACGTATCCAATAGGTTCTTACCCCTCCAGAGGAAAGTAACATTCCTTCTGCAAGGGTAATAGTGGGAACAGGTGGAAAAGTAGTTTCAGCAAAGGCTTGCAGGAGGGAAGCCAGTACTGCTTCAGAAGCTATTCTTGGCAGCTACTGGGTCTGCTGTTTCTTTTACCTTGCAGCCAAGCTAGGACTGTATATGTAGTCTGGTTGAAGAGTGCTTCTGAGCGTGTGAAAGGTGATACTTTCTGTGAATTCCAAGAAAGCCCCCAGGTATATCTGGGATTAGGGAGCAGAGCTGCTGGATCAAAAGGCCTAGCTCCTAGCAGTCTGATGCTTTGTAAGTTAACTACCCTAAGACCTGGTTTGCACATAATGCTAAGCCATGGTTTATTTAATCCATGGTTAACCCATTATTTATTGCTGTACACAGGGTTTGTCTGGCAGATGATTGAACAAAGCATGGCTTGTTTTCTCAATCCTTGGGTTGATTTCTTCCTCCTTCACTCGCTCCTTCCTTATATCCCAAATACTTTTGCAGTGCTGTAGTATTGACATATAGATTGGATTGTTCTTTTTTTTACCACTCTTGCCCACTGCCTCTGTAGCCTGGTGAAACAACCCATGAACAACCAACAATTCTGGGTTCACACATAATGAGAGCCCATGGTTTAAACAAACCAGAGTTAACCCAAAAACAAACCATTGGTTCTCTTCCTGGGTTGTTTGTGTTTAACAAACCATGGTTCGTTTGCATGGCTGGGTTCACACATTATGGCAACCCAGAATACAACCACCCATGGGTTAAATAAACCATGGGTTAGCATTATGTGCGAACCTGGTCTAAGTGTGTTATAGCTTTTCATGAGGTGAGAAGTAAGTGTGTGTGTAAAGAGATAAACTAGGTGTTCGAATGTGGTCCTCGGTCAGCGCTGTGTTTTATAGCCACAGGTTTAGAGTGGGAGCAAAATGCTTTGTAGGAGGATGGGGCAGGAGGCAGCCTGTCCAACAGGCTCATCCATAGCATAGATGCAGACCAATATTAGGAAGCCTTCTCTTACTCCTGTGGAGGCATTTGGAAAATGCATAATTCTTGCATTGTTCCTTGAATATGTGAGTCTTGCGTCTGTATTCCTGAAGTACTGACCACCGTGACCCAGGCAAGGTGAGAGGACATATCAGAAGACTTGGTGGTGAATGCCCATCTTTGTATAGCACGTAAACAAGAGGGGAGGTGGGCCAGCAAACAGACGTCTCCAGCCCATCACTCTCTGTGCATTTGTTGCACATGGGCAGTGCTGGGTCAGTTAGGTTTAGGTGACAGAGTGAGGCAGAAAGAGCAGGAGTGTTAAAATCCATACGATTTCCAGAGAGGCAGCTGGGTTTGTGTGTTGCAGCAAAACCAAGAAAGAGTCTTGTGGCGCCTTAAAGATAAATGAATTTATTCTGGTTTATGCCGCATACATTTCATCTTTAAGGTGCTGCAAGGTTCTTTGTTGTTTTTAAAATCCCCCAGTGTATTAAATGGTTCTGCAAATCAATATTTTGACTCAGCGAACATTTTTGAAGCACTGAATTGCTTCAAAATAACATTTCTAGTTTCTGCCAGCGATCCTGAAACTTCTGTGAAGAAGCAGTACCTGTTGGCTTGGCAACTGTTACCATCTCAGCACTGAGAATGTTGATGTTTAGAATCCCTGTATCTGCCAGTTCCTCTGCTTGAAAGTTTAGAACTATCATTAGAATTCCAGCTGCCAGAATCGTTTTTTGCTCTTGAAATACAGTATCTAATCTGTAATGCCGTTGCTTGTAAAGGATTGTGAGAAACCTCAGCCTTTAAAATGAAGTAACAAGCTTCTAGTCCTTACTGTAAAAGAATAATAACTTTGTTCTTTGTAAATCCAGAGATTTAGGTAGGCCTTCTAGAAGCTAATGGACTGGGGGACTTCATACTAGTGTACATCTGTTGATCTCTACCCATTAATTTATTTTTACTTATTACATTTCTATACCACCCAATAGCCAGAGCCATTGACTTCAGTCTCCTGACCTCGCTTTTCCTCCAACTCGTTCATGAATACCAACTAAAGGACTTACGCTGGCCTTAGCATTCGAGTGCCACAGGCAAGCTTAGTATACAATTCTGAATCATGGAGTTGCTGGGCTCCCTCGACCCACCCACTGAAAGTGTCAGCCCAGTCTGCTAACTCCACAACATCTTACTTTGCTTGGGGATTTTTGTTTTGGTAGGAATTTCCCTGTGTTCAGCACACCAACGGTCTCCAGGAAGTCTGGCTCCAGAGTCAGTAGGATGTTTTCAATGTCCCACAAATCCCCTCCACCCAAGGTGCCCCAGCCGGAGCGACTCGACGAAGTGTACGAAGCACTGAAGAAGGGACTGACGTACGTGGTTGCTGCACCCAGCAGGCGCTTCCCTCCCCGTGTTGGGGGTGTTTTGTTTATTCATTCAAAATATTTGTGTGCCACCTTTCTTTCTCACATTGGTGTATGTTTCTGGTGGCTCACAAGAAACAGCATTGAATGTAAACTCACTAGCAGTACAAACCCAACAGCATTAGATAAAACCCAGATATCAAAAGCAGCAGTAAAAAGACCAGTGTCAGCCACCTGCTGATCATAACAAACAATCGTAACTAAAAACAAGAAGTCTACAAGCTATCAGCCAAAAGCTTGGTTAAACGGGACATTTCCCCTGGCGCCTAACAGACAGCAGACTAGGTGCCAAGCAGATCTCCCTTGGGAGAGAGTTTCATCATCGAGGTACAACCACTAAGATGGTTTAATGATGATTTAAGTTTAATGCCTCCAGTGCTGTGTATACCACAGTATTTCTTCCCATAGATTGATGCATGTATATGCTTGCATACCCTCTTTCCTTCCCCTCCACAATCTGTGAGTGGGTGGGGGACACATGCAGGCCGTTAGTACAGTGGCCTCCTCAGCTAAGCCTGTGAACCAGAATCTCTGCCGGCCGCAGCTGTGCCAGGTGCAGACTGCTGGGAAGCTGGAGCAAGGAAAGCATTCTGTCTGTGGGCCTTGCTGCCAAGGATAACATCCTGCAGGAGCTGAGGCGACTTGAATGGGGGGCCAGGCTGCTGTCTACCCTAATCTCTACAGTTAGTGTTTGTTTGTTTGAAGGAGGGGGAAGAGTCTTGCCCCTTCTCTGCTCACCCCATTTCTCCCTACAGTGCTTATCTGGAGGTGCACCAGCTGGAGCTGGAAAAGTTGAGTACCCAAATCCGTGAGTCCAAGAGGAATTCTCGCTTGGTGAGTGAAGGGTTGAAGTCAGCCAAAAACATTCCTGCCTTGGGTGTGTGCACTTAACTCCCCTGAAGTGCAGGACTGGTGACCGCCCAGGGAGAGAAGGGAGCCTTCTGTTACCAGGGGCTTTAGAGTCTCAGCTGTGCTGCTCAGCAAGAGCTTCTGCTTTGCTCTTATTCTTGCAGTATCTCTGATGTTGCCAGCACCTTTCCTGGGTCCAGGGGTTGCTATACTAGTGTCGGGCATGCAGGATGGCCATTCCCCCCCCCCCACACACACACACACACACTGCACAAAACACACTTTCTGGAAACATGGTGCATCCCTTGTTGGTATGGTAATAGTGGGCATGACTTTGGTGGATTGGCAGTGCCATGCATAGCACTTTATGCACAGCAATCAACCCTGGTTTCTGAGCCCAACCTAAGCCCTTACCTTCTCCTTTCTCCTTTAGGGCTTTCTCTACGACCTTGATAAGGTAAGTCTGAAGAGTAACCTTGGAGGCTGCAGCCAAGAGCACAAGAGTTGGAGGGAGGGGATGCTTAGCTCTGCAGCGCTGCCCCCAGGCTGCTTTCCCACCCACAGGTGAACCCTTGTAGGGAGAGAAGAGGTTTGGAGAGGGCCATGTTGAGGTTTGAAAAATAGCTGTAGGGCAGGGGTGCAGAATCTCCATTCCCCCCAGGCCTAATCCAGCCTATGGGGCACCCCAATCTAGCCTGCACCGCGTCTTAGGGTTCCTCCAGGGGCCTAGGCTCCAAGCCCCATCCCTGGAGGAAACCCCTCGGAGAGCATCCTTTGCTGATGCAGGGTAGACGATCAAGCAGCTTCACCCCCACTGGCCCTTCCTCTATTCAGGCTAAGAGCCTCCAAGCCTGCTTTGGATTTAAAGAAGAAAAGATAACAAAAGAAAATATAATAAAATGCTGAAGGGGTGTGGCAGATTATTTTTTTTCACCCAGAGGGTTGAAAGTGGTTCAAGAGAGGTATTGCTACTTGTGTGTACACCAATCACATTTTTTTTGCATCTGGTAAACAGGTTTTGCAAGTTTTTGTCTCTCTTGCAAAACCTGTTTCACCAGAGGTGACAGTGGGACAAAATAAATAGTTGAACAGCATGGGAAGCAAAGGTTCTCTTAAAAGACTTGCAGCTGTCTTATAAAACCTGTTGTCTATTTCCAGTCCGAGGATTAGCTGCAGCAGCAAATTCTGAGTGGATCCAGGAGAACACAGTTAAATCAAGGGAACAGCCTTTTCCCTTGAACTCCCCACATGGTTTTCTTTGGCATTTTTGATTCAGCCATTCCCTGGCTCTTTGAGGTCGTAAAGGGTTCCCTGGCCTTGCCAGAGAGATACAGAAAGGGTTAACTGGTTAAACAGATGATGAATGTTTGAGGCTACTCCTTGGATCCCTTTCTTTCCCAATACTTAACATCAAGGAAATTGATACTAGGTGCTGGGGTTCCAGATGTGTTAATTAGATGGGGAAAAGACGATCATGTAACTAGCCCTTGTTATGTTTTGTATGGATCCCACTACTACAAGCAGTGAAAACACAGGGAAGCAGCTTTTTCCTTTGATTAAGAGGAAAAAGCTTTCCTTACCTTTGCATAGTGGTAAGGTCAGATCAAGAGGCATTTGGGCAGCAGGGTGGTGCTGAAATTTGTAGTACAAGTATTATTATAATATCTTCCCGTATTATTTCTTCTTAGGGAGCAATCCAGTGGCCCCTAGACAGTGTCTGAGGGGCCATAGGATATTTTGGATTCCCTGATCTGAAGTTGGAGACAGTGCTCCGACCTCGGAGGGGGGAATCAGAGTTCCAGTCCCCCTCCCCGTTGTAGCCAGTGTGGAAAGAATCGTGCCACCTGCCTCCAAGTTTGGGAACTTGACCTCGGAGAGGGGAAAAAGGGAGTGTTTCAGTCAGTGGGGAGGGGAGCAGACTGGAGATACCAGGATACAAGCTACCCTGAAGCCTCTCCAGCTTCCTTCTCTCCCCCTCTGAGAAGCTTTCATTAGACAGGCAAAAAAAGCCCATCTAGCAAAAATGCAGGGTGGGAGAATGGGGCAGCGAAGATGGGGGACTTACAGTCATCAAGGATGCAATCAGTAGGATTGTGCCCTTAATAGGCTAGTGAAGTCAGGTAACCTAGACTTCTCTTTTTCAAGATAGCTGATGCTTAAAATGATATGTATGACAGGTCTGTAATTTGATGGAAATTAAATAGATAGATAGATAGATAGATAGATAGATAGATAGATATTATGTATGCTTTTTGATTAAATGATCTCCAAGGCAACTTTCCACAGATTTAAGCAATATGGGGAGAAAATATCGGACATTTAAATAAGCTTAGTAGCAGAATAGCATCTGTATAATAAACAGCACAACTTTATATTCTGTTAACATCAGGAACAAACAAAACAGCTTTAAACATGATGCCTAAAAGAATACAACCATGCCATTTCCTCCCGCCTCCAGCCCTGAACAATTTCCTCCTCCCCCTGAAACAGCAGTGAAATTGAAACGACCCTGGCCAGTTGCCCAGGGATTCTCTATGGTTAACCTGACCTAGGCTGTAGCGCCCTGGTTTAAAGATTTTTTTCTTATACCAATGAACATTCAAATAGTTTGTCATCCAAAAACAGATCAGCAAAAAAGCCCGTTTAGTCTGCAGGCACTAATGCAAACTGTTACTATCGCTTTTCAAATAGAGCTTAGAGACCCTGTCCTTCTCATAGCTATCTTGGGAGCATGGAGGACCTATGTGGTTCTGCACTCCTTTGCCAGTTGGATTTCCACTTCCAATCTAATGGGGTTTTTTTTAATTATTTCACAGCAAGTCAAGTCAATCGAGCGGTTCCTGCGCCGTCTGGAGTTTCATGCTAGCAAGGTACCCGTTGCTTTCAAGTTGGGCATTGAAAAGAATTTCTGTGCCAAGAACAGCTGAACTTTTTGCAGCCTTTGTTAAATTATGCAATTAGGGTAGATTTGCATATGTTTGCTTATTTTGTATAGCTTAGGCAGGGAGGTATGCAGGAAACAGGAGTTCCAGGCCTGACAGCTAGGAACCCTGCTCAGCCTCATCTCTGGCTTCTAAGATTCCAACAGGCATTGCAAGCACAGTTTTAAACCATAAGGACTAGAAACCTTTCTTTTAAATGTTGGGGTGCGGGGAGAGTAGATTATGGCTTGTGTGCCCTCTGCCAATTTCTGCTCTTGCACAGTGCAGTTGTGAATATACATAGACTTCTCTTTCCTCTGCCTACTCTAGCTTTCTTCAGGAATCCCCCAAATGAAAATGCACATTACACATACACACAAGTTCCAGCATCGTATCCCCTACTGTTCTAGTCATTTATGAGTTTGTGCACATGTGTGTGCATTTGCATAGTTTCTCAGGTGTCTTCCGTAACTAACTCTGTACAGGAGAAGATGCTGATAAATGTAGGAAGCTGTCTTAAACTCGGTCAGACTATTCTCCATCTAGCCCAGTATGGTCTGTTCTGACTGGGAGCTGCTTTTCAGGGTCTCGGTTAGAGAAGGGTCTTTCCCATCACCTACTATATGATCCTTTTTAACAGGAGTTGCTAAGGACTGAACCTGGGACCTCCTGCATTTATTTATTTCATTTATACCCCACCTTTCTACTAGGCAGTAGCACTCAAGGCAGCTAACAACAATGAAAGACAACATTTAAAATAAAAACAGAATTAAAACAATCAGAACAAATATATTAAAAACGCAATTAAAAACACAGCAATGAAAGAAGAGAAGCAGCACCCATCTCAACTGACTAGCTTACATGCCAGAGGCCATCTTTGTCTGCTGGCAGAAGGACAGCAGAGAGGGAGCCAGCCTCGCCTCCCTTGGTTCAGAGTTCCACAGCCTGGGAGCAGCCACTGAGAAGGCACTCTCTTGTATCCCCACCAAGCATGCCTCTGATAGCAGCAGCACCGAGAGATAACCTTAAAACCCAGGCAGACTATGGAAGGCGGCAATTGTTCAGGTAGACTGGTCCCCAGTTGTGTAGCGCTTTATATGTCATAACCAGCACTTTGAATTGTACCTGGAAACTGACCGGAAGCCAATGGAGCTGGAGCCAAGGGAGTTGGACGCTCACTGGATGCTGTTGGACACTCACTGTGACATGCAAAGCATGTGCTGTTCCACTGAACAAAGTGGAACAGCACTTCTCTCCCAAAGGGAGGAGAGAAACAAAATAGGGTAGGGAGGGTCACCTTACAAGCCAAAGCAAAATGTTCTGTGGGACAGTGTGTGCCATGGGGAGATCACAGGCCTGCTGGATGCTTGAGGTGTTCCAGGTTTGTGGCTGCCCACCTTCCTGCTCAGTCTCCCTACAGTGTGTCACCTCTGCTTTGTGGGTTTCCTTTTGACAGATAGATGAGCTCTACGAGTCCTACTGCATCCAGCGACGACTCCGGGATGGAGCCCACAACATGGTTAAGGCCTACACAGCTGGTTCACCTGGCAGCAAGGAGGCCCGCGAGAGCTTGGCCGAAGCCGGCAAGGGCTACAAAGAGTACACAGAGGTGGGTCAAGACGGCCAAGTACTGAGGTAGGCGGTGGGCGAGTGGGGTCTAGGTTTCTTGGTTGCTGGCATTAACAGGTGGCGGTTTGGTGTCTTCCCCTCCAGAACATGTGTCTGTTGGAGAGTGAACTGGAGAGCCAGTTGGGAGAGTTCCACATCAAGATGAAAGGTATCAAGGGACAAATAACATGTTATACACAGCTCTGTTGGCCATTTTAAAAATTGAAAAGTAGGTTTGGGAAGGCAAGATTTTGAGGGGGCAGGGGAGGAGAAGACTACTTAACCCTTTTCCTGCCGGCTGATCCCCCCCCCCTTTTTAAAATAAGGTTTACCTCATAAACATGCATCTGGAACCCCTCAGGAGGAAACCAGCTTGGGAGGTTCTAGATCCTCTCCCCCTTCCTGTCATTTCTGTGGGTCAGAAAAACTGGGGATGCCCTGGTGGGTCGTGAGATAGGCCATGATACCCGCTCTAACTCTTATTTCTCTTGCAGGGCTGGCTGGCTTTGCTAGGCTTTGTGCTGGGGACCAATATGAGGTTTGTGAGGGAGAGATGTATGTCGATTATGTTCCTGTGTAGGGTGTATGTCCAGGTGGGGAGCAGGGGACTTAGGTTCCATGGTTTGGGAGGATTGTGGGAGATGACTGGGCTTGGCTGGTGGCGGAACTAGCCAGTTTGGTTGAGAGGAGCCTAGCTCCACACCACTGATAGTGTTAGCTGTCGTCCAGCTCAGCCGGACCACAAGGGACAGGGCCTCCTATAATGAGGTGGATTGGGCCCCTGTCTCACGCAACCCTCTGCTCACCCTCTGAAGAAGGTTTCATTTGGCTGGGCTGGCTTAAGGTTGTGAGTGGGTGTCTGAGAACAAGGCAGGTCTTGTTGGTGTCTGTCCATCTGGTCGGTACAAATGTTTCTTAAATTCCTCATGACAGATCTTCATGAGGTACGGGCGCCAGCGGTGGAAGCTGCGAGGCCGCATTGAGGCGAACAGCAAGCAGGTGTGGGACAGCGAGGAGATGATCTTCCTGCCCCTCATTACAGAGTTCCTGTCTATCAAGGTAACCGGTGTCCCCCACTCGTTGGAAAGATGAGGCCTCTCTTTTTGGAAAGACGAGGCCTCTCCCGTTCTCAGTAGTCCTGCCTTCTTCCGTCTCTGCCCAGGTAACAGAGCTCAAGAGCCTGGCCAGCCACGTGGTGGTGGGGAATGTCTCTTGTGAGACCAAGGACCTGTTTGCGGCACTGCCCCAGGTGGTGGCCGTGGATATCAACGACCTGGGCACTATCAAGCTGAGCCTGGAAGTGAACTGGAAGTGAGCGTTCTGTTTGTTTCTCTGTTGTAAAGCCATGTTGGAAGATGCTGGTGGGTGACCGTGAGGAGGGCTGAGATTTTACAGTCTGGGGAGAAGAGGTGGGGATAAGTGGAGGAGAAAGGGACCACTGTGCCCCAGCCAACCTAGTGCCTTCCAGGAGTGTTGACCTACAACCCCCATCATCCCCAGCCAGTACAGCCAATGGTTGCTCTAGATAATGACTCCCCAAATGGGTTCAGGAGAGAGTAGGCATTCATCTCTCTGAGCATCCTCTTCCAGCAGCAAATCAGGGGGGGGACGGGGGGACGGGACGGACCTTTTTTTTTGCTAATCATTGTATATTCCTTTGGCCAGCCCCTTCGACAAAGAGGACCAGCCATCATCTGCCAGCACTGTGAATAAGACGTCCACAGTCAACAAGAGATTCTCAACGTACAACCAGAGTCCACCTGACACGCCCTCCATGCGTGAACAGGCCTTTTATGTGAGTGCTCCTTTGGGGTGCAGGGTTATTAAGATATGGGAGTGAGGTAGGGCTCTTTCTCTCCCCCTCCCCAACCTCCATCAAGGATTTAGAGTGAATACAAGCCATTAAGGCATCCAATCCTATGTACGTTTAGGCAGGAAAAAAGTCCTACCATTCCCAGCATTCCCCAGCCAGCATGGCTGGCTGGGGAATGCTAGGAGTGGTAGGACTTTTTTCTCATCATTTTCATAATGAGCTTGCATTATGGTTCCTAGGAGTTTGCAAATCTAAGCAGCCTATAGGGCTAGACCTGTTTTGCGTTAGTACAAACGCATTAACCGCCTCCAGACTGTTCTCTGGATGGGGCTGTTCTCAAACACCCTTCTTGGTTAAGTTAGCTTCCTTTCAAGTTGAATAATGTTCCTTAGCTGTCCAAGAATAATAACTGAGAAGAGAGTTGAACTGGCAGCCTCCTGAATCACAGCTGATTCTTTCAGCCACTGTGCCATATTAGCTAGACACATCTGTGGAGCAGGTCCTGCTTTCATCTGAGTTGAAGCTTCCATTTTGCCCTCAGCTGCTCCTAATAATAATAAAATAATTATGAACAAACTTGCTCTTCGTGCCCAACTGATAGGAGGTTTGGCAGCAGTTGTTGAAAAAGACGTTGAAAATTCTATTTTAGGAACACTCCTAGGCACAAGGAGTTTGGTACTCTCTGACTCGGTTCACACATAACAATCATAGACCGAATTATACCATAGTTTATTGGATTGAGAACAAACCAGGTGTCTGCACAATCCTTCCTCCCTTCTCCCTAGTATGTTTAATGCAATGCTGCCAGGTTTGTTTAACCACAGTTTCATCTTACATCCGAAATGGAAAACTGTAATTTTATCTCTCACTATACTCCTGGCTTGCAAATCAGGATCAAACTGTTGTTTGCAATCCTGGTTTGTAATTGAAGTCTGAATCATAGTTCCTTTGTTTGGATGTCACAGGAAACTGTAGTGTAACAAACTCTGGAGGTATTACCTTAAGGCACACAAGAGAATGGAAGGGGTGGAAAGAGCAGGTGGGCACAATACTTTTTCTTGATCCAATAAACCATTGTTCATCAGACCAGGACTGTTACATCTGAACTGGGCCTCTGTCTCGAGCAAGAGAAGTTGAGGAAATTTAAGGAAAGGGGGCAGGGAGGACAGGCATCTCATTGGCAGGAGAAACTACAATTACATCTGTTCTGAAGACCGGGCCGGACCTCATTGCCAGAGGGGCTGGACAGGATGCAGGGCCGGCCCAAGACACTTTGTTGCCTGAGGCACAGGACAAGAAGGCGCTCCCTCCCATTCCATATACATAAGCTGACTGGACTGGCAGATGAATCTGTCTTCAACACTAACCTTGGGACAGCATTTTCCACTGAATTTGAAAGTAGCAGGCTAACTTAGGGGGTGCAGAGTAGGCTGTAAGGCACACGGTTCTCTCCTTGAACACCTTACTGTTGCCTCCCAGCATCTGCTGCTGAGGCGACTGCCTCACCCTGCCTAATGGTAGGGCCGGCCCTAACATGATGGTCTATCTCAGGGATGGGGAACCTCCGTCCAGCAGGCCTAATCTGGCCCGCGGAACCTCCTTGGACTCTTTGAGGGGGCGGGGCTTGGCCTCCAAGCCTCACCCACTGGGGGAATCACCATTGTTCCTGTAGGAATTCCCTGCAGGAATCACAGACCGGCGATAACAGCGGGGATGTGGGTGGTGGGGAACTTGACTGACACCAGGAGGAGTGGTTGCTCTTCCCACGCTGGCTCAGTCTGTTCACGCATTGACCCCGTTGCAACAACGCACAGCACACAAAGCCAGGGGCTCGTGGAGGGCCTTGCGGGGGGCTCTTCAGGAGCCCCACCCTAAACATGCGCCACAGCCCTGGTCTGCCTGATTCCCTGTCAGGCAAGTGGCACTAGCATGATGAAACTGGGGCACAGGCTTGTGATGACCTCACTGGTGCTGATGGTTGCCTCTTTCTTTGCCTAAGAGCCTGCCCCAGGAGGCTGCCTCCAAACACAGGTGGGCCTTGCTGGACATCTTCCGGGAGACTCTCCTGGATAGGCTGGCATGGAGCTGCTCCTGCAGCGACGTCTCCTCGGTGCAGCTCGGCACGAGGGCACCTCGGGGCTGTGTAAGTGCTGGCTCCCTAGCTGCGCTCCGCCTCCTGCGCGCTAGTCTGTGTCCCCTGTTTTTAAGGCCTAATCCAAAGCTGGGATACGGCAAGAGGAGTAACTGGAGAACCTTTCATGGCCCTCTGCCATTTTGCACTAGTGAGCCTAATCAGCTTGTGGTGTTCTGTAGGGGCCACGTGCTTGCTCGCTGCTGCCCCTGCAGGTAGGGTGGGATAGTGCCGGCTTCTGTCTCTTCCTTTGTGTAGCCATAGATGCCTTTCCCACACTGATCTGCCTTCTGTACTACCATCCTTTTGTGTCCAGCCCGCATTCATCATGAGGTTATGCCTTGGTGCTAGGATTTGGGTCCTGGGAGCTGCAGATGAGGAAGAGGGCTCTCCTTCCTTGAGGCTTACCAAGCAGACTTGTGTGTGATGGGTATTTCCACATCGGAACAAATATCTCTAGAAAGGAGGTACCGTGCCACCTGGAGCGAACTGCAATTTTCCCCTGGTCTGCCATGTGGACTAGTAGAAGATTGGCATAGTTGCCATGTGCTTTGTAGCAAATGGTCACTTCTGAGCCCTAGCAAACAAAAAAACCCACCTGTGTGGGCCATCTCCCTGCCCATTGGCATCCCCATCCATCGGTGGTTGATGTAAGGAGGAGAGCTGGAAGCTCCTCGATATTAGGTTGCTTCAGTGGAAGTATAGTTTTCATATCACCGGAGCCCACCCACCATCTTGCTTTCCAGCCCGGGGGGATTCTGTTGAAATGAAGTTCACTCCGCAGCATGTCTGGTCACCCCGTGAAAATGCAGAAAGAGAGAAAAAGGGACCTCTTCCTCCCCACCGCCCCCAAGCTGTTGAGCTTGGGGGCGATGGGGAGGGCAGTGGAGCAACCAGGGCAGGGGTTGGAGGGAGGAGGAGGAGGAGAAGGGAGGTGTGTGTGTGTGTATGGGGGTGGTGTGCGTAGCCGGGCTGCTGCCTTGGGGGTTTGTCACTGTGTGTGAAACATAGAGCAGGCTGCTATTTTCTGCACGAGATGCCAGCATCACCTGCCCTGGGCCAACTGGTTTCTCCAGGTGGCAAGCTGAGCCATAACATGGGAAACGATGGAGGTGGGAACCAAACGTCATGTGTTGAAACAGTCCCTTTTTCTCCCATCAAACTTGCACAACCTCTCTCTGTTAACTCACTCTGTCCCACCCAAAACGAACAGCCTCCCAAGTACATGTTGCTGGTTGGAATGGGGGGAGAAGCAGTTCAACTATGACCTGGTATGAGAATGGGTGTGTTACAGCTTGTCTTGTTGGGGGAGGGGGTGTCAAGGAGGGACAAATGATGATGCTTCAGTGGGCAAGGGAGAGAACAGGGTTGGGGCCATGGAAGGGAATTTGTAGTGTGGAGTGGCATGGGAGGGAGGGTGTTGAAGACTGTTTGCTCGCACGCACGCACGTGAGTCCTCTTGTGTCTCATCTGTGCTGCCTTCTCTCCAGAACATGTTGCGGCAGCAGGAGGAGCTGGAGAATGGGGCAGCCTGGTCCATCTCTTCCGAGTCATCAGATGATTCCTCCAGCCCTCAGCTGTCGGGAGGTGCCCGCCACACGCTGCCCAGGCCTATCGTGCAACCCGCAGTGCAGGCCACTGCGCCCGCTATAGAAATTGCCTTCACTCAGCCTGAGGACAAAGAGCCGCCAGCCCTCCGAGAGGAGGTGGCCATGGCGAACGGACTTGTGCCCTATGCCCGGACTCTGAGCCAGATCAGCGAGGCCAGTGTGGACCTCCCAGTGGCTGAGGACCAAGAGTGTGCTGTCCCCAGGGACTCTAGCTCTAGGGAGCTGCCTGCCCTGGAAACAGACTCCTTGCCCCAGAGTGTGGGCTCAACACTGGATGCTCAGATCAGTGAGGGTGAAGAGCAAGAGGCTGATGGCGCCACCCCCGTTGCAGAGGGGAGTGATGGGGATACCACCTGTCAGGCCACGGAAGCTCAGGAGCCTCAGTCCTCATTGACCCTGCCAGCCCCAAAGGAGCTTCTGCCCACAGGAATCTCAGAGGCACCAAGGCCCAAACCTGTAGATTGTGGGCTGGAGGAGGCCATCAGCTCACTGGCCTCTGCTCTGGATGACTACCGGGGACAGTTTCCTGAGCTACAGACCTTAGAGCAGGAGCTCAAGCGCCTAGAGGAGATTCTCTTGGTAAGTGACAGTGGGACCACCCCTGGGGGAAAGGGACTGAAACATTTTTGGGACTAAAAATTGTGACCAAACATGGTGCCAAGGTAATGCAGCTTCTGTCACCTTGGCTTCCAGAATTCAGCCAATCCAAGCTGAATTCTGGGAACCTGTATGAATGGTGCACGCGAATTCATTTTGCACTTATTCGCTTAATATGGAGGGCAGGGGGGGATTGCACATTTTTTGCCAATCGTGGGAAGGGACAGAAGCATTGGGTGGACCAGTGAAGTCTCACTCCCTGATCACAGTAAATCCTTCATAGCTGCCCCCTTCCCTGTCCTCCCCCTCCCCCCCCCAAGGTTTTGAGGGCAACTTCGGATATTACAGGAAGCACACATGACCTCTAGTGCAAAATGAGTATCCCACGCCCACAATGGGAGCACATGCTTCTTACCCAGGGAAGCACCCTCTTCTCACTGCCACTGTAGGGCAGAGGAGGCAGGCGTTCTGCAACCTTGCAAAGAACTGCAGAGAGCAGGAAGTGTGTCTTGCTGACATTTCATATATGTCTGCAACAGCTTCACCAAACACTGCGCTTTCAGACCTCAGCTTCACAGTCACCGAGGATGATAGAAATGTGCTTTACTGGGACGTGTTTTGTTGTTTTTGCTTTAACGAAAAATGAGATTGGCAGGATGCTGAACTCTGAATCCGGTACCAGTTACCTACTGAATTTTCTACAGACACAGACCCCACACATCTGGAATTCGTGGACAAGACCTCCAGATTAGAAGATGTAACTTTCAGGTGCCCTCCACCCCCATTCTGCATCTTCCTTTTTGGAAATTGGTCACAAGGTGTTTTTTTGTTCTTCTGTTTTCCATTCTGAAGCTCAGGTTGCAGCCGCAGAGGCAGGAAGCGATCAGGGTGTGATCATACGACTCAAGAGATTTGCTTGCAGATAAAGGGGACCAGCTGCCAGAGTGGACAGCAAACAGTATGTGATATCTGCTTTTTCTCCATCCCACAGCAAAAGCAGGGTGTGTGCCTGAGTCGGGCCTCCAGCACTAGCCTGACGGTGGAGCATGCTCTTGAGAGCTTCAGCTTCCTCAATGCTTCTGATACAGAAGATTCGGAGGGAGATGACGACAGGTGAGTGAGCATGGGAGCAGCTGAGACAGGTCGCTGGGGATTTGAGTGTAGGCCCCTGACCTTTAAACTGGGGTACGTGGGATGTGGTGCTCGGGAGGGATGCCGGCTTGTGTGTGTGTGGTGGGGCAGGGGGGAGGGGTGTTGGATTTGGGTCAGTCTGGGAAGTGGGAACAAAGCAATATCCAGTTTGGTAGTGAAGAGAGATTGGAGTTTGCAATTGAGAGGGGAAGGACAGGAAAACTGAGGTTTTAACTAAGGGATCCTGCAGCTCTTAACTGCCGTGGCTGGCTACTGGTCACACATTTGGGGCTTGCTCTCACAACTGAAGTTTAAGAGTCCAGTGGCCTACACTCAGATGTCCCAGATGGTTATCCTGAGAGAGCAGCTGTCTTAGAGGAACAAGGAGTTCAAGAGAGGTAGATGCAAGTCTGTTGCCCCAGATTTATCATGGCAGTAGAATCCATGGAGTGTTTCGTGAGCATCTCTTTGCTTGTCCATCTTGGGTGAGATTATGCGGTGCAAACGGTGCCCACCAAATAACATCCTTGCTATAGTTGTCACTGGGATGACCCTGTATTCTCAGGAGCCCTTCTCTCTGTCAGATACTGGCCCAGAACTATATTTTACCACGCTTTCCAGCTCTGGCACAGGTGGTCAGATCCTCTGAGGCTGGTGCCCCTTTTGTGAGAAAGGCTTCGTAGGAAGCCGCCTTATGCCAAGGCAGACCATTGGTCCATCTAGGTCGGTACTGTCTGTTCTACACTGACTGGCAGCGAGAGTTTCCAGAGATTCAGACAGAAGTCTTTCCTGGCCCTATCCAGAGATGTTGGGGATTGAAGTTGTGACCTTCTTTCTGCATGCAAGGCTTGCGCTCTACCTCTGACTTGCAGCCCTTCCCTTCATAATTACAAAAACTATACATTCAGGGCTGACAAGGAGCATTGCGCATAAAACTCAGTGTGGAGGTAGTGTGGGAATATCTCATCTCTTGCATCTTTTGAAACTTTTCTCCTTTTGTAGGGATTTTTTTTAACGCCCATCTTTATTAAACTTCTCTGTTGGCTAGATAAAACTGCTTCATGGTCCTGCCTGTTGGCTGTGCTCATGCCATGATGGAAGGGAGGAGAGCAAGTGCAGCGAGCAAGGCATCCTAACTTGAAGAATGATACTTATGGCCCCAGGGTTTCCATTCATTTCCTATGTTGAGGCACTTCAAGCTTTTGATGAAGTTCCAACAAAGTACAAGTTGCCTCTATTTTTTCTGATTGATACGCACAAACACACAAAATGGCACACACTTGCACACGCTCCTTTTGTATGTTGTAGGACTTGTATTTTTACTTTCATTAGGTACTGAGCTCCTACTTAAGCTGTTTCATTGTAGATGTTCCATATAAAATAAAATTTCATGATGAAAAAAAAAGAAAAGGAGGCGAGTTGGGAGCCACAGACCTTGCCTAGGGCTGCGGACTCTCCATTGGTTTTCTTCTGTGCCCCCTTCTTGCATCAATGAATGAGAGCTTGAAAGAAGGAGGAGGAGCTCAGAGGCGGTTACCACAGGATAACTGGTTCTCTAAACAGGCCCGCTGTTTCGCGGTGGCTTGACTTCCCAGTGGCTTCTGGTCTGGCTGGGGCTTATGCTTGTTCCAGGCTAATATTCCTGCTTGGCACGCCAAAGGATACAGATGGCCTTTCCCACACTGCTGATGCAGCTGCCGGAAACAAGCATAAAACCTTGTGGCCTGGCCTGACAGGTGGCTCCCAGCGGGATGTGTGGCCACAGTGCCACTCTGTGGCCATTGCCTGATATTGCCTGCAGCAGCCTGCTCTCTCTGCAGGGAAAGCTGGCCAGCCCAAACAGAATGCCAGCTGAGGCAATCTCCAACAAGACCGGCCCCTCTCCAGATATTTCCTCCATACAGCCAGCCTCGCTTTAAATTGGGGGTGCAGAACCTCAGGCCCAGGGGCCAAATCTGGCTCTCCTGAGGTTCCAGTCCAGCTCTCCAGGAGTCCCCAGATGGCCGTACCCCTCTGTTCTCCCTGCCTTCTCTACGTACAAGTAGCCCATTGCAGAGGGAGTAGTGTGTAGCTCTTGGAGCATACAAGGGAAAGTGTTTTGAGGAGCTCTCTTGAGACACTGGCAGTATTAAGCTGCCTTGCGAAACGTTTTCGACTAGGTCTGTAAGGGTGCAATGCTATGCGTGTTTAGACGGAAAAAAGGGCACAATCCTATGCATGTTCAGACAGTTCTGGCTGGGGAATGCTGGGAGCTGCAGGACTTTTTTCTGTCTAAAGATGCATAGGATTGTGCCTTAAAGACATTTTAATGATTTTAATCACATTTATTTTATTGCTACGTGTGTATCACGCCTTTTTTCCTCTTGCAAGGAACCCAAGGCAGCTTACATAGTCCTCCTCTCCACATGAGTTTTAGTCAGTCCATTCATCTATCAGTTAAACTTTGCACGTGGGTAAAACGGTATTTCTGAAGCAAGAAGCATTCTTTCTTTGTTTAAAAAAAATCTGCTGCTTGATGAATTGGGAGACTTCTTTTGAACTGATAAACAGTGTGATTACTCAAGCAAATGATCAGTTGGACCTTGCAGCCCTAGGTTAGGCGTGTTCGGGAGCCTTCTTGTCTTGCATGTATGTTGGGTCCAGCCACGTTGCCCTTGCTCGCATCCAGTGTTTAAGGCAGGGATGGGGAACCCCTGGCCCGTGGGCCAAATTTGGCCCACAGGACCTCAGGCGAGGCTCCTCCCCCTCCAAAGGGGGAGGGGCGGGAGAGCAACATTACATGCAGTCACTTCTCACTCAGCCGGAGCTTCCTGGAGTTGGCCGAGTCCCAAGGTCAGGACTCAGCTGTGCCAACTGAGTGCATTTCGCTCCTCCTTTGCCTTCCCTGTGCAGGGACAGTGAAAGAGGAGTAGGAGCAAAGTCAGCTTCCTGGGCGAAGCACCATCTGGAGGTGCTCCAGACAGTGTTTTGCCAGGTAACCCAATGACATCAGGAGCAGGGCCCCACCCCTGATATCACGGGTGGCCCCTGATGTCATCCAGCCTCCAGGGGGGCAGTCCAGTCTGCAGAATCAATATGGTTCTCCACCCCTGGCTTATGCCTTGCTTGTTGCTAGGCTGGGGACAGTTGGGCTTACAAAGGTCTGGACACATGCTTATTATCTTGCCTGCTGCCTCTCTTTACAGGAAGGCCAGGAGCTCCCAGCCTGCAGCCTTGGCCAGGGTACCAGGAGCCGGTGAGGTTGTTGCCGAAGACACTGCTGGGTGTTTGAGTTCGGAGGGTGGCTCAGAGCCAATGAGCACCAGCAATGAGTTCCTCGACCGAGCCTTGGTCCTGCATCTGAACCGTTGCAATGGCTTGCTGCTGGTGAGGGCAAAGCGAAGACTTTCAGATGCAGCAGTGTTTACTTTAAAGGATTTTTTATTTTTGAACCCTCACCTTCCTGTCAAACTGGGAGCTTTCCACTGCAAGGGAGCTTACAGGAATGTAGAAATAGATGCGGAATGAGGAATGAAACCAAATTAAAATGCAGTATGGATGTAAATTTGAAACGGCAGTATCATAAACAGATTGGAGGGGACACACAATGTCCAACAGCCATCCATAATTAAAACTCGCCAAAAGCTTTAGTAAATAGAACCGTCTTTTCTTGCTGTCAAGAAGAAATAGATGTCAGGTGTCACTGTGGTTCAAGGGGAAGGGGTTTGGGGAGGACATTTTACAGTGGGAGGACCACAACAGAAAAGGCCCTGGTAGTAGGCCAGCAAGTAGGAATACCTTGTAGATGAGTACAGTATATATATGGGCAAGTTGGGATGGGAGAAGACAGCCCTACAGGTGCAGTGCTCCCAGGCTGCTTAGGGCTTTGTAGACCTAACGCATCGTGCCTGGAAATGAAATGGGAAGCCTTGCACTGGTCCCGCTTTCTCTGTAGCAGCCTTCTTGAACCTGGTGCCCTCCAGATATTTTGGGCTACAACTCCTAGCATTTCTTGACCATTGACCATGCTGACTGGGGCTGACAGGAGATGAAGTGCAAAAGAGCTGCAGGGCACCAGGGAACCCAAGACTTGGCCCTTTCCTTGACTTGGAACCTTCCCCCCCGCTTTTGTTTTTCTTTTGGCCTTCCTGACCCTCCTGGCAGCGTGACCTCACTCAATTTGTTGCATCTTCTCTTTGCTGCCCTGCGTGCCTGCCCCTCCGCCCCCGCTTCATGCTGCCTTCTAAATGTGACATGCTGTAGCATGTCAGAACAGCAACTTGTTCTGCCCTCTTCCCACCCCCACCCTGCTTTAACAATGGATGCTTGTTTGCCTTGCGCCGTATGAACTGGGATTGGACCTTCTCCCCTAAGAATCTTTGCCATCTGTTATCTGCTTCCTAGAAGCTGGGCAATTTCGGACCCCTCCGCTGCCGGGAAATGTACGCTCTCGACAGGCTGGCAAGGGAAGCTCAGGTCCTGGAGATGGTCTGCTGTCTGGTGGAGGAGCGGGCAGGGACTGCCAACTCTGCTGAGGAAGGTAGGAAAGGGGGGGCACACACTGGGAGTGAATCTGGGGTTGGCAGCATCAATGCCTGTAGCCTGTTTAATCCCAGAGAAGCAGGGCTTCCCTTGCAGCCCTTGAGAATCAGCATCTGTTGGCTAGGCGCAATGGGGAGCAGTTCAGCCAGGGAGGGAGGGTCCACTGTGCACACAAATGTACATGAAAACATGTAGTCAGACTGTGTTTCTTTCTCCTGTGGGTTGAGTTCAACTTCCTTCTACCTTCTCTTTGTAAGAGATGGATGTGTGTACCAGTAGCTGTTGTTAGTCTTTCCCTTCCTCCGATGCATCAGATGAGCTGCTCGTCTTTTACTTTAAAACTTCTCTTAAAGCACTATATGTGCTTTTATTCAGTCTAACATTTTTGAGTACTTTTCAAAAAGCACAATTGGCTTTTTGAAGGGTGTAAAACTAAACACGGGGGTGTATGACCCCACAGCTGCTAGCCAATCAGTGTTGTTCACAGTCATCTTCTGCTGCAGACCTGTACAACTGCTTTTGCCCAAGCTCAACCTGGAGAAGAATAGGGTATGTGTGAGTAGAAACATGACGGGTCTGCTTCCAAAGCACAGTTGACAGCTGTTTTAATGTACATTTGTAAGCACCCTGTAGGACACTGCAGTAGAAAGGGGGACAGTTGAGGATAGCATTTCTTCAGATTCAGACTGTAGTTCAAGGGGAAGGCCTCCCTTCTGGGGCTGTCGTCGTAACCAGAGGCCTAAGATGATTTTATGTGCTCTTCCTGTTCTCAGTGGTACAGTTCTCTACGTGGAAGGAAGGAGTCCTGCCTTTCTGGGACAGCTGTGTGGCCTTCCCTAATGTGTATACCTGCCCTGTAGAAAGCTTCCTGCAGACACTCAACTCCCAGTATGCAGCACGGATCAACGAACGCCAGCAAGGCCTGGCAGATCCAGGTGAGTGTGCTTTGGGCTCAGGGCAGTACCTACTTTCTACTTTGTCTTTCCCCTCCTACCATTCCAGATTATGTGCCAAGGTGGCTCACATTCTGTCATCTGAACAAATGCTGTGATTCAAGCATGGATCTGCTTGTTTTGCATCGTTGGTGCTTCAGATACTCATGTGGCAAGGGCAAGTAGCTAATTACTTAAGACTACTAGACGTCTTTTTTGGTCCCCACCCTATCTTCTCATTGCATCAGGCACTACTCATGTTCTGTGCTGTAAGGGGCTGCATTCTTGGGATTCTCTTAAGACCTAACCTGGCATTACCCAAGTGCTGAATTCTGGGCCAGATACCCATTTTCATGCTTGTGTGGTGTGCATCTCCTACGAGCAAGATATGCATGGCCAGAGATAGGGAGAAGTCACTTTTATAGAGCAATGGTTTCTAGAGCAGCTTCGGGCATTTCTTTGGCACAGACTTAGTTCAGCATTCTTGCATTCAAAACTAACATTGCTCCCGAGAACAGTGTTTCGCTGTCTCCAGCATCTGCCCTCGGCAGACATCTGGGGGCTCCTTTTCTCTTCTTGGTGGATATGACTGATCCATGTTCTCTTGGATGTGGTTGCTCTTTTGCTAAGGTTGAACTTTTGAGGGTGTAAGTTGGAATGAACGCCTATTCGACTGCCATCCCTCAAAAGTACAGTCAATTAATTGAGAGCCAGCATGGTGTAGTGGTGAGAGTGTTGGACTAGATGCTGGGAGATCTGGGTTCTAGTCCGCACTCTGCCATGGAAGCTCACTGGGTGACTTTAGGCCAGTCACAGACTCTCAGCCCAGCCTACCTCACAGGGTTCTTGCTGTGAGGATAAAATGGAGAGAAGGAGGATAATGTAAGCTGCTTTGGGTTCTGTGCAAGAGGAAAAAGGCCGGATATAAAATAAATAAACAAACAAACAAACCATCAATCATTCATTCATTCCATTTCTATACTGCCCAATAACTGAAGCTTTCTGGGCAGTTCACCACAATCATAGCCAAAGAGCAACCACCCCACCCCAGTGCTTGGTCCTCGTGCTGTATCCTTCCATCCAGTCCCTGCCACCCTCCAGTCCCATCCAGAAGCCTGGGCGTGGCCGCAAAAGCCTTGATTTTTGGTGCATGTATCAAGGAATTGGACACCACCCTGATGCCCATCTTCCCCTGTCACAGTGTGTGTGAAGCTGGTGGAGGAGCTTCTGCAACGCAGGCTGCCCAGGCGCCATGGGAGCTGCCAGACTGAGCAGGTCACCCTCTTCCAGTATTGGAGCCACTTCGAGGTTCTGCCTGTCTTAACGCTGGACTCGTACGTCTCGGAGCTGGCGGAGGAAGGTATCTCATATGACTAAGCGAGGATGCAGGGAGAGTCCCCACATGTTGTTTGTGATGCTTCATGGCTGCAACATCAGGTGATGGCTTGTAGGTGTGACGCAGCCAGCATGGATCAAATGCCACAGAGAGCCTTTGATCATCAACCTGCATCATCTCAGACAGGACATTTTCTCAGTGGAGGCAGTTCCTTGTACCTGTGGGAAGAGAAACATCAGCATTTAAAAGCCACCTGGAGGGACCTCCATAAGCTTTGGCATACGTGGGAACATAGGAGGCTGCGTCAGACCATTGGTCTGTTTATGCCAGCATTGTCAACACTGACTGGCAGCAACTTCCCAGGGATTCAGGCACAGCTTTTTTCCTAATCCTACTGGAAACGCTGGGGACTGAACCCAGGACCTTCTGCTCTACCACTGAGCTACAGGTTACAGCGCCCTGACTGGAATGCCATGTATTCCCTCAGGCCGAAAAGCAGTATGCGATGTTGCTAAGGGTGGTGCGTGTTCTGTCATCCCCCTGCAGTTTTGCTAGCACAGAATCTGAACTCTGATGACCAAGATGTGGTACTGAAGGCCCTGAAGCGTGTTCCCGAGGGCCGACTCCGCAAGGACGGGCTGAAAGCCTTGAGCCTGCTTCTCATCGAAGGAAACAGCAAAGTCGTTGGGGCTGTGTCGGCGCAGCTGCGCAACCTGTCAGAGAACCCCAGCTTCCGGGAGCGGGCAAGTGTCTATTGAGACTTTCCTGTTGTCGAGAGGGAATGTTTAGGTCAGGAGATACCTGGTTTCAGTCACAGCTACAGTTCAAATGTTTAAAGTCTGTTGGAGCCAGTTTAACCTTCTTGACTTCTCCCAAAGAACTCTGGGAGCTGCAGTCTTGTGATGATGCCAAGTTTTCATTAGCCATTGATGGCCACTGTGTGGGACTACAGTTCCCAAGGTTTCTTGGTCAAGTGCCGTGACAGATTTTAAACAGGTTTAAAACTCATGTAGTGTATAGAAGGGGGTTGTTTTCCATTGAGCACAAGCAGGCTGACTAGTGTGTCTTCCTCAGGCCCTGATTTGCTACCTTGAGCAGCTAGAGGATGAAGAGATGCAAACGCGGATTGCTGCCTGTGCAGCTCTGGGCTGCCTTAAGGTGAGGGCCGGACGCTCTGTGTAAAATTAGCTGAAAGTCTTTTCAGAGGCCAGCTTTTACCGTATTTACCAACTGGCATTTAGGAGTCTTCTGAAAATACCTTGCCATCTGTATTTAAAACAGGGGTGCAGAACCTCTTTCTGCCTGAGAGCCAAATTCCGGGGGGGGGGGGGGACATTCCAGTGGTGGGCAGGGCCAAAAATGCCAGCATATTTTAGGGTAAAGTTTTTACTGCCAAGCCTTAAGAGAGGCACATCAACCTTCTAGAATTGTGCAGGCAAAAAACTGCACAGGAGCCAGGAAACCACCAAAACATTGGCAGTCAAGGGGAAGAGGTGTGGCCCAAGAAGGAGCATGGCCATCTGGGGACTTCGGGGGGCTGGACTGGAACCCCAGGAGAGCCAGATTTGGCCCTTGTGCCTGAGGTTCTGCACCCCCAATTTAAAGTGAGACTGGTTGCATGGAGAGGGGCAGGCTTGCTGGGAATTGCCTCTGTTGGCCTTCTGTTCAGGCTGGCCTGCTTTCCCTGCAGTGGGCTTCAGTACCCTGTACTTGTGTTTTCACCCCGCCACCTTTGTGGCTTTGGCTTTTGAGGCTCAGTGGAGAGCAAGAACCGGAACGTGATAACCTCAGCTTCTTTAACTTCCCCCAATAGGCCAAGGAAAGTATTGAGCAGCTGGTGTACCTGTGCCAAACTGACAAAGAGGCCGTGCGGGAAGCAGCCAAACAGAGCCTCATGCTGTGCGGTGAGTGCCCATCCTTTGTCCTGCTCACAGACACAGCCCTCTTCCGCACCTAGGCAGGTGGCTCCCCTTATGGCTTTCTGGGGAGTGGGGTGGGAATCCAGGTGCATGAGGTGCAATGTAAAGCTCCCTTTATACTGGGTGGGTAGGCAGAGCTGCTACTAGCCTGTCTGGGCATGGGGTATAAAAGGTTTGGGCTCTGCTTTACCCCATGACCTACCCCTTGGCCTCTGCTAGGACTTATAGCTGAGGACAGAACATCCAGTTTGCCCTGTATCGCTGCTCGCTTAGCAAGAAAGCATTGAGACCGAAAAGCGCTAAGCCGTCGTCGTTGTCATTTATTATCATTTGCTAGATGGCACTGAGAGAACCATCTGATTGGCTAACTAGACTTCCAGGTCATGACAGCAGCTGCACAGGTTGGGATGTGTTAGCCAGTCTGTTCTTTCCTTTCCCCACCCTGCTGCATGTCTTGCCAGTGTCTTTTGTCCTGGACCCCGTGGGCCCTTCTCTCGTTGGGTCTTTGTCTCAGCTGTACTAGTCGCCCAAGTTTATAGGCACCTTCCTAGTTCCCTGGTGTGCTGGCTGTGTGTGTCTGTGTCTGTGTTGCAAAGAGAATGGCACTGCTGCCGACAGGCTACGATGTTATGTAGTTACATAGAAAGCTGCCTTAGACCAGGTCCGACTATTTGTCCAACTAGCCCAGTATTGTCCGCTCTGACTGGCAGCAGCTTTTCCAGGGTCTTAGGCAGAGGAGGGTCTTTCCCATCAGTTGCTCTCTGACGTTTTTACCTGGAGATGCCAGGGATTGAACCTGAGGTCTTCTGCCTGCAAAGCATGTTGCTCTATCCTCTCCAGACAGGCCCTTTAGCTCTTGGGCTTGGCACTGATCATCCCTCTGTTTTATTTACAAGATTTATCTACCACTTTACATCCAATCAAATTTTGAAGTGGTGAATAATAAAAAGGATCAACATTCAGAATTAAAATCTTTGAAATAAAATTATGCCAATGAAACCGTGGTTGGTCAGTCAGAGAAGGCTTGTTTAAATAAAAATGTATTCAGCGCCCAAAACACAAAAATGTCAGTGTCTGCCTGACATTAATACACAGGGGATTCCGTAGAGAGGGAGCCAATACACTGAAGGCTGAACTCTGAGTGGTCTCTAAATGGACCACAGGGCCATGCAGAACCACCAGGAGTGCCTCATCTGATTACTTCAGTGTCAAGCCAGGCTGATAAGGGAGAAGGAGTGCTCTCAACTTTTCCTCCTTTCTGATCACGAGAAGAGCTTAGTATAGATCATCTCTGTTCTGGATGACACCTGTCTTGTCAGCTCAAAAGTATTTTGTGTCTTTAAGAAGGTGGAAGCCCTGGGTGGATTAACCTTCTTCTGCAGCCCCACGGTGTTGGGGAACTGATTTCTGAGAGCTTAAAGGGCCTACTGTAAGGATTGGGTGATGGCCAGTTGACCACCTATTTTTTGGCCATGATTATATGTTGTTAAGAACACTCATCGAAGGGGCAGCTTGCTTTTTATTTCATCATGGGGTCATCTGATAGCAGTGGCAAGAGTGAGGGTCCCTTGCGCCCAGTCCCATCTGTGCAGGATCAGGGTTACAGGCACACCTTTCACCGAGGAGCAGGGACCCCCTACGTTGCAACTTTCTCCAGAGCTCCTGCCCACTCCTCTCCCACTTGAACCATATGGCTTCGCTTCTCTTGGTGGCAGTGCGCTATAAATGCAGGCACTTCCGAATGGGAAGATCGGGTTCAGGAGGAACCCACAGTTATCACAAGGGCCCAGGAGTTAAGGCTACCACAGAGCTGATTGCATTTGCTGTAGAGAGGGGGGGCCTCCACATGATTCGGTATGATAGGGTGTAAAGCTTCTAAAAGGATACTGGAGTCTTGTCAGGGACAATAGTTTTTGTTTTAATTTTTAATATAAGTAGAATCATAAGAGTTGGTAGGCACTCAAAGGTCATTTACTCCAGCCCCTGCTGATACAGGGAATCTGCTGCTACTGGTTCCCCGATGATCTCCCTGTCCTCTGTCAATGTTCTAACATGCCAATGTTCAGTTGTGTCGAAAATACCCTCTCAACTTTTGTAGGCTCATTCACAGACCACAAAAGTGGGAGAGTGCAATTTTTGGATGGGGCAGGAAAAGTATGGCAGATCTTTACCTGAAAAATGGCAGCAGTGACAAAAGCTTTTCCCGTAAAAAAAAATTCCACAGCAGCGGTGCTCCTCCAAGCAGCCTGGCAACCATGTCTTTCCCACAATGCCTCCCTTGACTGGCAATTAATTAATTAATTAATATTTATTTGATTGATTGATTGATTGATTGATTAGCCACCCATCTGGCTGGCTACCCAGCCACTCTAGGCCACATACAATACTAATAACAAATTTACATAATCAACTGAACAAAAAACAAACAAACCCAACACTGCTTTAAAAAACCCTAACCCACCCCAAATGCCTGCCTGAACAGCCAGGTTTTCAAAGCCTGGTGGAAGCTCATCAAAGAAGTTCTTCACCATGTGTAAATTATGAAGATGAACTTATTGTGAATAATTGATTTGCCTTCTGCTGGGGTGCTGAATGAGTTCCCGTGCTTAGAGATGTTACTGTGTATTGTCAGCACACTTTCAGCCATCCCTCTGCATCCATAATGACTAGTCCAGTGGAGGCTGGTGGCTCTGATGTCAGAGGGGTGGCGGATCCACTCTTGGATAGCTCCTTTAGAGTTCTGACTGAAACCCAGAACAGATTCACCGCCCCACTGACATCGGAGCCACCAGCCTCCACTGGACCAGAAGCTTGGCATTTAAAAAAAAACCCCTGTCATGATGTAGTGTCATTTCAGATGCATTGTTGGGAGGGGGGATGAAGCCACTGTGATCCCCTTAGCTGCCATAGGGTGTTTTTTTTTCTTTCAACAATGCACCAGAACAGTCCAATGTAGCACCATTCAGGGGAGGCATTCTGGGGAAGACATATCCATTGGGCTGTTTTGGAGGAGTTCTGCTGTTGCCACTGTTACAGCAAAATAAGTTAAAAACAACAAGGGGAGGGAAAGGCTTGTCACTGCTGCTGCTGCTTTTCAGGTAAAGCTCTCTCACCCCTCTGAAAATGTAATAAATCCCCACCACCAAGAAAGATGTATTGCTTTTTCACCTCCCGCAAACCCCCTTGAAGTTCTGCAAAAATGTTCACAGAACTTTTGATCCAGCTCTAGTTCTAATAAATTACTGCTTTAAATATTTGACTATTAGTTGACCATTCAGTTAACTGAGGGTTATGTTTTGACCAGTCAGGTGCCAGCCCTAAAACTGCAGTGATGGCAGTTTGGGTTGCGTTATGCTGCGCTTGCCCAGTTAGTAAGCTTCTTCTTTTTCTTTTCCCCGCCCTTACAGCTTAGGACTTGTCATCTCTATTGTCAACATGGACCACATATGATCATTTCTTTTTGAAAGAAACCCACATCACAAGGACCTGTAGCCTCCATTTGTGTATCTGACGGTCATGTACTGCTGCCTAGGCCACTTCTAGGTAGAGGGGTTTGGGGGCGCTGGAGTTGTTGGCACCTGCAAGTCTCAAAGTCTGTGTTGACTCACCACTACTTCAAGACTGTGGGAATAATTGTGGCTAGCATGACTAGCATAGCAAGTGCCCGGGGATGAGTGCATGAAACTTGCTCTCCTAGGGACTTCTTGTTGAATCATAACTTGCACAACCAGCAGGTTGTGAAACTGCTGTCTAGATATAGCTTTAGAGAAGTTTGAAAGCTGTCCAGAGAGTTTGCCTACAAGGCAGTCAAATGACCCTTTTGAGCTTGACCTTTGATTGTGGAAGAGCAGGAATGGAACGTAGCCATCCAGATGTCTCCAGAACTCTGTGAGGCAGCAGGATGAGTTAATTGGCTCTGCAATAAGCATTACCTGTCCCATATTTGCACCAGTTTTTCACAGCAGGATTGAGAAACTGTCTTAAAAAATGGCTGGTATAGTTTACATCACATCGAAGGTGGTGCCCTTGATTAGTTTTGTCTCTAAAGTGGACAGTCATTGTGTAAACGGGTCTTGTAGATAGCCACTCACCAGCTTGCTCATGGCAAGTGAGGATCACGCCTAGGCATCCAAGCAGTGAAAACTTAAAGTTGTTGGGGTTTTTTCCCCATTTCAGGATACTTTGTGTTGCCAAGAAAAGCTAATGTATATTTTTGTGGCCTAACCTTTGTGGAGTTGTGTGCAAGGTTGGGGCAAATAGTATCCTAATTCGCAGCTGATTGCTATATGTATTTGCAGGGGAAGATGGGAAATCTGCTCACCGAAGGCTGGAAGAGTCTCTTGACAGTTTGCCACGGATCTTTGCCCCGGGGAGCATGGCCAGCACTGCATTCTGAGGGGTGCCGTACCGATCTACCTGCAGATCCTTCGTGTGCACAGACCTTGCATGCCGCAGAACTTCAACCAGGTCATGCAGACTGGGTTCCAACCAGTGTGACACAGACTGGGCAGCCCTTTGCCCCTCGGCGCATGCCACACAGCAGTATTAGCACCGCCTGCACACTGCCTTATGCAGAGGATGCCTTTTCTTAGCCCCACTGGCTGCTGCACCTATGGAGTTAACGTGAGCACAGGACATTGAGAAAGTCCCCCGTTTGTTTCTTTTGGGGGAGTTTGGTCTCCCCATCATTAGCCAGGACCACTGTACCCCTTTCTTGGGGGAAACAACAACAATTGAGCATCACTGGCTGTGACAAAATGTCCTCAGTTGCAAAGGCCATCTCCCATTTGAGATAAGCTTGGAAAAATGGTTGTTTGAAGTCCCACTTGGTGTTTAGCTTGTTCTCATCTTGCCCATGTCCTCCACCCTCTGGGGCTATAAACACTGCAGGAAATTGGGGGCAGGTATATTCTGCTGCTGGTATGCTGCAAATTCCTCTCTCAGCTGTGAGAGGCAGAGAGCACAAAGATTACAGGAGGGAGTCCTCTACATCCCAGTGGGGAAGGGGAAAGATATTGTTTTCAGCAAGGATGCTGTGGAAGACAGAAGGGACAAGGATAGGCAGAAGCTGCCACTTCTTGGGCTATTTTATTATTTTTTATTTACACACGGGGGGGGGGAGGTTGCAGACAAATGAAAGCAAAAAGTCCCTTTTCTATAAAATATCTATAAATTTATCTGTATATCTTCATAGATATATAAATATATATTGTAATTATCAAGAGGTTTGGCTAATTTTGACTTTAAACCTGAAATAAAAAGAAGTTTGAACAAGTGAGTTGAGTGTGTGTCATTTTTTGAATGCTCTTTTGGGGCTTCCTTAACCATCTAGGGAAGTGAGGTGTTGTGAATCTTTAACTGGACAAAACCATCTTGGATGAGGCAAGTCAGCAAAGTACAACATTGAGGCGTTGGCCGTTTTATTTCATCACCTGTAAAACAGAGAAGATGGGTTGAGCTTTTTCCAGAAACAAAAAGGGGAACTTTGAGGACTATGCATGCAACAGGTCACACTGTCCTTCCTGCAGTAGAGAAAAGACATGAAAAAAAATATTTTCAAGATTCATAACCGGACTTCCTATAAAATATTCAAAGCAGCCTAATAAAAAATAAAACAATACACCATAATAAAGACAAGATATCAAATCAACAATCATACAGAAACTGAAAAAGTAGTGGGAGGATAAAACAACTCAAGGAAATCAGTCTTCACTGCCCATCTAAAAGCAGACCTCTGTCGGGATGCTATTCCAGATCTGAGAAGGCCCCTGGAAAATGAATAGTGTCGTCCAGACTCATATGAAGGAAGGTGATTCTTGAGATAGCCTGTGTCCCAGGCTGAGAATTATTTGTGGATGTTTCCTGAGAACACTAGCTCAGTGTATTTGCCACTCTCAAACAGGCTAAGAGAATACTTAGGATTAACATTCCACAAATGGTCTGGGAATGCCTGATGCTGTAGCACTGTTGAATCAATGCCTGAATGGAAAACATTGGGAGCAGTATGTAAGCTGTTAAGAAGGAACAGAATATACAATGAATTTTGGAACGCTATAAATGTAGTGCAGGGTATAGGCGAAACGCGTATACAAAATGTGCCTCTGATTTTCCCTATGCCACCTCTGGCTCTGAAAAGCTCCTACTCCCTGAAACTAGCATGAACGTGCCTGGACTGCAGTTACCAAAACCGTGGAACTCTGACCAAGTAGCAGGCAGAACCCTCTAGAGCTGCTACAGTGTTTTGCAGTTCTGCTGATGGAGCACATCCTGAGCTCTTGACATCTTGGGCCCCTAAGATACACCATCCCATCCATACTGAACTGTGTTCTTCAACAACACCTCTGAAGACACATAATCCTTACCCTAACTGATGTGAAACAAGTTTTTATGTTGAGGAAAATGAGTTGTATATTTATGTAATATAAGAGAAAATCAAAAGGCCTGTATAAAAAATAAAGCAAGGTTGTTCCTAAGTGGACTTTTCCTGAGCTTGCCATATCAAGATGGTGATGTGTCTTGGAATCCTTAAGTTGGGAACCTTCACCCTTATGAAGGACTCAGCCACTATCCTGGTATAATTATTTTATAGAGTTGCTTGTAAGCACATCCTTGGGTATACTTTCTATATGATGAGCTTTGCTAAAATGCTTCAAAAGCCCCCATACCTGCTCCTCTGGCCTACCCCTAAAATAATTAACTTTTGGATTAGGCCTAGTTCTCACTGAGGTAGTAAGCCTGTGTCTGGGCTGTACCACTTCAGACTGAAGGTAGGAGTGTTCACCTCCCCCCCCCGATTGAATGTTCTCCCATACAAAAAAGAAAATACCTTCACACAGAAAAACAGCATGTTTGGAAGTTGTTGTTGTTAAGTCGTGTCCGACTCTTCGTGACCTCATGGACCATAGCACGCCAGGCCTTCCTGTCCTCCGCTCTCTCCCAGAGTGTGCTCAAGTTCATATTCATTGCATCGGTGATGCTATCTAGCCATCTCATCCTCTGCCATCCCCTTCTCCTTTTCCCATCAATCTTTCCCAGCATCAGGGTCTTTTCCAGTGAGTTTTCTCTTCGCATTAGGTGGCCAAAATATTTCAGCTTCAGTACCTGTCGTTCCAATGAGCACTCAGGGTTGATTTCCTTTAGTATGGACTGATTTGACCTCCTTGCAGTCCAGGGGACTCGTAAGAGTCTTCTCCAGCACCACAGTTCGAAAGCATCAATTCTTCGGCGCTCAGCCTTCCTTATAGTCCAGCTCTCACAGCCATATGTTACTACTGGGAAAACCATAGCTTTGATGATACAAACCTTTGTTGGCAAGGTCATGTCTCTGCTTCTTACTATGCTGTCTAGGTGTGCCATAGCTTTCCTCCCAAGGAGCAAGCGTCTTTTAATTTCATGGCTACAGTCACTGTCTGAGGTGACCTTGGAGCCCAAGAAAGTAAAATCTGTCACTGCTTCCATTTCTTCCCCTTCTATATGCCAGGAAGTGATGGGGCCAGATGCCATGATCTTACTTTTTTTAAAGTTGAGTTTCAAATCAGCTTTTGCACTTTCCACTTTCACCCTCAGCAAGAGGCTGTTTAGATCTTTTTCGCTTTCTGCCATTAGGGTGGTATTGTCTGCATATCTGAGGTTGTTGATAATTCTCCCAGCAATCTTAATTCCGATCTGTGATTCATCCAACCCGGCGTTTCTCATGATGTACTCTGCATATAAGTTAAATAAGCAGGGCGACAATATACAGCCTTGTCGTACTCCTTTCCCAATTTTGAACCAATCGGTTGTTCCATGTCCGGTTCTTACTGTTGCTTCTTGGCCCTTGTACAGGTTTCTCAGGAGACAGGTAAGGTGGTCTGGTACTCCCATCTCTTTAAGAATTTGCCACAGTTTGTTGTGATCCACACAATCAAAGGCCTTAGCGTAGTCAATGAAGCAGAAATAGACGTTTTTCTGGAATTCTCTTGCTTTCTCCATGATCTAGCGAATGTTGGCGATTTGATCTCTAGTTCCTCTGCCTCTTCAAAACCCCGCTTGTACTTGCGGTAGTTCTCGGTTCACATGCTGCTGAAGCCTAGCTTGTAGGATTTTGAGCATCACCTTGCTGGCATGTGAAATGAGCGCAATTGTACGGTAGTTTGAACACTCTTTGGCGTTGCCCTTCTTTGGAATTGGAATGTAAACTGACCTTTTCCAGTCTTGTGGCCACTGTTGAGTGTTCCAAATGTGTTGGCATATTGTGTGCAGCACTTTAACAGCATCGTCTTTTAGGATTTTAAATAGCTCAGCTGGAATACTGTCATCTCCGCTAGCTTTGTTGTTAGTAATGCTTCCTAAGGCCCACTTGACTTCACTCTCTAGGATGTCCGGCTGAAGTTCAGTGACCGCACTATCATGGCTATCAGGGACATTAAGATCTTTCCTGTTTAGTTCTTCTGTGTATTCTTTGGAAGAGGACTATACTAACACCTTTTCACTGATGTAAATGGAGGGGCGGTTGCTCGATTTCAATACAGGAGCGTGCCATCATGCTGAGTTCCCACCTCCAATCTGAAGTACTACAGCCCAGTGAGAACTAACCCTTAAGCTTTATGGCCAGCATAAAGCACTAAAGTACCCTCTGGCAACTGGTGAGTGCCATTACTGCTGCCACCTGGTTTTTCAGTAGCAAGAATGAGTTGTGATTCCCATGGGGCCCATCAAGAGTAAGCTGGCATGATCCAGAAAACTTAGAAAGGCCTTTGGAGATTCCATTGGGTACCAGGAAAATCAGCGATCACTACCTGTGCTCCGTATTACAGATTTATGTAGCTCAGCCTTCCCCAACTTGGAGCCCTCCAGATGTTTTGGATTACAACTCCCAGAATTCCTGACCATTGGCCATGTTGGCTGGGGGGGCTGATGGGAGTTTGTTCAAAACATCTGGAGGGCACCACATTGGGCAAGCCTGGCTTAGCTAAGAATAGCTAAGGTAAGCACAAGATAGTGGCAAGTTTTCCCCTGGACCTGTCTTAGGGAACTGGAGGAGCCAGGATCAGGTTCAAACTGGGCAAAGTGGTCTCTTGTTAACTACCTCTGGGATCTTAGCAGCGGTGGCAGGCAACCCTGAATGACTGGTCTAGCCATCATTTCCCACAATGCCCTGCAGCAACACTATGTCAGGGGCACTGTGGGAAATCAAAATGGCAATTAGATGCAGCAACCCAGGACTGCTTGGAGCACTGGGCCATAGGAAAAAAAATAAAGGGACTCCCAGGGCAGACGTCAGTGGCGGGACTTGCCTTGAGCTCTGGCATCTGCCCAAGGCTCCTGGGTCCTGTCAGTCACCCTAGAAATGGCGATAAAGTCTGGGACAGATGGTGCCTTCTGGAAAATCTGCCTTTGCTAAAGCAATCTGTTTCTTTCCAAATGCATGGGAGGGAGCATTTCTGGGCATATGCCTATAAATATGGGTGGAAAGAGTTGGCCATCAAGTACCATCACACCCAGCTCTTAAAAAACACTGCAAAATGGAAGCAACAGAAGCAGAAAAGATCAGAGTGAAGGGGGCTATAAAATTGTTCATATGAATTAAAAACTATGCAGGGTCTTTATTATCTTTGTGGTCTCCCTTCACTTGAAAAGTATGCATGTGAGATTTATGTGAAAATCATGAAAGATTTCGAAAGCGTGCTGAAGTGGTGACCTGTTTCTGCAAAACATTTTGGGAATCTTGCAGGGATGAAAATCAGACTTCAGGCTGAAAAGTAGCATACAAATAAATATTAATATCCTCTGCAACAGCAGCATCCCTGTTAAAGGATTTTTAATGGATGTGCGCAGTGCAATTCTGGGAAACAGCTCCATGGGTGTGTACTGTGCTGTGGATTGCCTCGAACTGCAGTGGTCAGTTTAAAGAAGACAGGGCTAAAGGCCTATTTAGTCGAGCATCCTGTTTCACACCCTGGCCAACCAGACACTTCGGGGAATCTCACAAGGAGCCCTCTCTCGCTGCTGGCCTCCAGCAACTGGAATCAAGAAGCATGCTTCAGAACTGGAAATTGCATCTAACCATCATGACTAGTAGCCGTTGATAGCTTTACACTCCATGAATATGCCTAATCCCCTTTTGAGGCCATCTCAGCTAGTCGCGGCATTACCATCTTTTGTGGCAGCAAATGCCACAGGTCTATGTGCTGAGCTTTCCCTTCCGTTACTAAGAGAGGAGGGCAGATCACAATTTCACAGGGAGCACTGATTTCTTCTGGGAGAGGGCCGGTGTGGTGTGGTGGCTAGAATGTTGGACTGGGAGCCAGGAGATCCAGGTTCTAGTCCCCACTCGGCCATGGAAGCTCACTGGGTGACTTTGGGCCAGTCACAGGCTCTCAGCCCAGCCTACCTCACAGGGTTGTTGTTGTGAGGATAAAATGGAGAGCAGGAGGATTATGTACACTGCCTTGGGCTCCTTAAGGAGGATATAAATGTAATAAATAAATAATCTTGGGGAGAAGACTTCTGTGTCCCTACAAAATGGCACCTTTTGCTGCAACAAATGAAGGCCACAAACATTCAACACATCCCTAATTAAAGAATGCTATGAGGATTACTGAGATATATATGGTCCATCAGGGTAGGCAACCTGGTGCTCTCCAGAGGTTTTGGACAACTCCCATCAGCCCCAGCCAGCATGTCAATGGTCAGATTATGGGAGGTGGAATCCCAAATACCTGGAGGGCACCAATTTGTCTACTCTGCTTTGCAATTTGCCTACTGGGGGGGGGGGAATACCAATTTGCCTACTCTGCTATGACAGTAGAAGGTGTCTTTTAAAAAATCAAACATACATTTCTTGCCACTGTGGGTTTTACATTCATGCTACAAATGAGCAAATACGACACCCTGCATAACCACAACCTGCTGGGCCCACTTCTGTGATGAGCAAGGTAAGAGCTTCTAGCCATAGCTCATCCCCTACACCCATTTTGAAAGTTGAGCAGTTTTAAACTCAAATGTGAATTGTCTGAATCACTGGATACAAGAAGAACAGCCAAATCATCAGCTAGTACAAGCTGCCTTCCTCTGAGAACTCTCCTCCCCCAGAAAGAATTGCAGTTAATTTCTGCATATTCTTTCCACACAGAGGCCACCAAGCCAGCTGTTGTTATCCTTTCTTTGTGGCCTACTTGTCAATCTACATTTTCATTGTGTCTTGCAGGTAGGACGCCTTTTCATGGCATTTAAAGTACAATAGCTGCTCTCCACATCCTATTGACTTGAAGGGTAAATCTCTTGTACCTTTGAAAGCTTGCAGAAGAGGGCTACCCATTTTTCTCTTAGGGCATCTGTGTGAGAAATTTAACAAACACAGCTGTCTTTCTCAGCACAAATTTACACTGATGGGTGAAAGTTTTGCCTGTTGAATTTCTGCCTGTTGGGGGATCGTCTAAGGAACCCTAACAGAAAAATAAGTAGCAACTCTATTTTGAGTTGAAGAGGAGAATATGTCCTTTATTTTACCAGGCATTTTGAGTTTTATTTCTGATTGTGGTTTTATGCTGTTCTGCCCTTTGTTTCAACTTTTGTAAGTTGTTTTTATTTGTCCTTATCATTACATTATTATTTTTATCATGTTTGGCAAGCCACCAGGGGGAAAGTTTTCGAAGGGTCTTATCTAAATCCTTAAAATAAATGTAAATCATACGAAGTTTATACAGAGTGATATGGTGAAGTATGACAAATTCCTTCTGACACGTTGCGGATGACTTGTATGTCTTTTATATCCAGTTGTCCTATTTTGGATTTGGGCACATTTACATACATTTACATGTGATTATTTATAGGAACACAACACAGTCAAATTCCACATGGAATATATTTGAGGGAAATAGGGCTTCCCTGACATGTGGCAGGCGCGACAGCCCCGCCTGAAGAGGGCGCCCCACGCCGGAGCCGCCCACTCCACCAACGCCCGTGAAGCGCAACGCGCTCCGTGCCCCTTAGGCCCAGGCCGCGCGTGACAGCGGAAGGGGCGTGACGTCACCGCACCACCCGCCGTCACGACCACCGCAGCCCCTGCAGGCCCTCCATTTGAAGTTGGCGCCCAGCGGCCCCTCCCATGGTGCCCCGCGCGGCCACTTCTCCCGCTCCCTCCTCCCTTCGCTCGGCTCCGGCGGCAGCGGCTGCCGGGCTCGCGCAGGCGCACTAGTCGCCTCGGCCGCCATTTTGTGTCCGAGGCGACTGTGGAGCGATTAAACCGCGAGCTGGTGCTGGGCGCTGGCGGCGGCCGCTAGCGGCGGGGCAGCGGCAGCAGGAGCTCCGCAGGGCCCGAGCGGGGCGGGGCCCGGGGCAGCAGGGGCGGCCCGGGGGCGCCTCCGGGGCAGGTAAGCGGCGCGGGGGGTTTGCAGTCGCTTTCTCCGGCCTCTAGGTGTCACGATGGGGCTCGGGCTGGGACCCGCCGCGGCGCCGCCGATGGGGAGCGGGGCTTTGTCTCCCTCTACCGTCCCCATCGCCCTGATGCCGGCCTGGTACTGCCGCCCATCGGCCTCCCGGCGCAGCGCCTCTGCCGGAACCAGGCCGGGCCTGGGTAAACAGAGGCGCGGCTGTTGGCACCGGCCTTGCTCAGCCCGCCGCCGCCCTCACGGCCGTCGCCAGCCTCACGGCCTGTCGGGCTCAGCCGATTTTTTTTTTACTCGGCCGCCATTGTGGAAGCTGCCCGCCCGGGCGCTCCCACCCGCGCCCCAGACCGTCCCCGTCCAAACACCACCCCGCCCGCCCGCCCCGCTCCTGGACGAGTCCGCGGCTTCCCCCGCTTCGCGAGCCGCCCCGCCGCCCCCGTCCCACGGCCCGATCGTGCCACCTCCCGCCTCCTCTGGCTTCCTTCTCGTTCCGCCCGACAGCCTCCGCCCCACGCCGATTCCCGCCTGTCTTCGCTTCTGTTTTCCACCCCTCCGCTCCATACCCCAGTTCCGTCCTCCCGTCGCGGCTGACCGTCCCCGGCCTCCGTCCGCGTCCTTCCGCTGTTGCGTGTGTGTGTCCGCCCCGCTGTCCGTCCCTGCCCGCCTGCTCCCGCCGGCGGCCGCCTCGCTGTGCGCGCTGCGGAGTGAGAGGCGCTGCGAGCGCAAGATCGGGACTCGAGCTCCCTCTTGCAAGGCAGGCTGAGCTGCAGCGCCATGCAGCGCGGGCGAGCGCCAGGCGGGGACGCCCGAGCTCGCCTGCCTGCCTGCCTGCCTGCCTGCCCGCCCTGGAACCGGGGATGAGCTCACTCCGGGGTCTCCGTTCTCCTCTAGCCTTGGCTGGAGAAGGGCCTCCCGCGGAGTTGGGGAGGTGTCAAAGAGGGGGGGGTTGGGTGTCACGATCGCCCGTTAATTTCCCGAACCGTGCCTTGGAGAGGATCGAAGCCGCTATTGCGGTATCCATTCTGCCCGCCTTATCCCAGTTTAGATACTACTTTTTCTTTTCTTTTTGGCATTTGTACGGTGGAAAGCCTTCCGAGACTGCCAGAAAATTGGGCCACACCGGCGGGGGGGGGGGGGATGTCTACTCATCCTCATGCAATAAGTACATAAAGGTCTGTGGATAGTGAGGGGGGCTCTCCTAGTCCTAAAAGAGAGGGGTCTGTTACTCCTTTCACTCTAGATCTTTCTGTAGGATCCCCTTTTGCTTGTGTCGTAAGGGAGCAGAACTAAATCACAATGAGAATTTACCAGAATTCTTGTATTGATTTTTATGTCTTGCTTCTCAAGCATTTTAATACGTTGCTTTTTGAATGTGTATGCTGTCAGTTTAGAACGGAGCACATGTCAACCACCCTTGTGGCTGCTATCTCAAAGTTGGTGGGCCTGTTGGCTGTAATCCTTCAAAGTAGGCTAGGCCACGGTGAGAGATAGTGAGTTGCCCAAAGCCATCCTGTGTAATTGATCAGTCAAGCAATCCCATCCATTGCACCGCACCAGTGGGCTTCCTTTTCCTGAACTGGGAGGGGGTGTTGAAGAGGCAAAAAAATTTGCTTTCCACTTTCAACATGGTGCCTCCTGTTCAAGGTTTCCTGCTACATCAGTATGGCTTGCCAGAACCATACTGACTGCTGAGATTCTGAGTCTTTGCTGTTGTGTGCTCTCTACAGAATTAAGCAGGCTACTTGGTGGTGGTAGGGAGTTCTATGTGGAATTATAGAACCATGTTACCTTGAATACATTAAGCTAGTTGGTGCAGCAACTTGATGTAGCTGATGTTCCTATGGTTTGTCAATAGCTACAATTGCTGTTTATCCACAGTGGTCAAAATTCTGCTTGTGTTGTTTAGAAACTATAACAGGCTCCCAAAAAGATTATTTTGTACCTCTAACATTGAAGCAATTTTCTGAGTAGTCTTTTGAGCCTGACCAAATCTAGAATCCCTTATGGTAAAAAAGTACAGTTCTAAAGTATTGGCTGTTTGTGGTTAGTCTGTTTCCTTTGCCTCCAAACAAATGATTCATCTCTAAATAACTGCATTAACTGTTGGTTTAGTATAAGCTCTGTTCTTTTTCTGTTCCTTTTTTTAAACTACTTTTCCTGCCATGGAAGCAGGTGGGCATCATCACCTGCAGCCTTTAAGCAAGTAGTGAACTATAACAAATGGTGCAAGAGAAAAAGTGAATTTGGGAAGGGAAAAAGGTCAACCTAGGCAGCTCTTAGATATTTCTGCTGAACTGATGATTTTAGAGTTGGTTGATGTTAGAGACAGTGGACTTAATCCAGCAAACATTATGTGACTGCTGCATTGAAATAATCAGGATTTAACTGTGCACTGTAGTTCCATTGATTTCACGTTGACTACATTTTGCTAAACTGTCCCAATATCAGAGATGTTCTTTCTTTAATGGCCTGATATTATGAGAATGTTCAGGTATAGTTCAGACTTGCCCACAGTTATGCTCCACCTGTAATGTGCCAAAAAATCGCTGCGACTTGTCATCTTAAGCCCACACCTCTGAGTTTACACAGCCTTAAAGCTTCCTGACTATCCTGGTATGTTGATTAACCTAGATGCATTCACCTTGGCTTTAGTTCAGATAGCCATGCAGACTCCATCTCCAAAGGTCTGAATGTATCTAGTATCAATTTGTACTTCCTTCATAACTGTGTTGGATTCTCATTTAGCAGTACTACTAAGGACTGAATGTACCCTTGCTGCTTCTGACAGAACTTGGTGTTTTTATGAAATATTCTGAATGGTTGAGCCAAAAACAACAATTTTGAAATCTGCTTCACAAATATGGAACCTAACTTTAAAATTTAAAGTCACATTTAATGTTGTGATTTAAAAGTTTTTAATTTCTAAATTCTTGTGCTGAGGAAATGAATCTTTTGTTGTTGTTGTACATATATCACCTTCCCTTTGTACTGCTTCATGTAAGTCACTGCCAGCTTGCACATTCTGAGGCTGTACTGGACTCAGTTTAGTTGTTCAGATGAATGTTTAAGATAAGAGCTCTAGAGGAGTCTCAGTAATCAATCTAGTTTATTTGCAAAGCTTCAGTTGCAGAATAGAATGTAATTAGAGAATCTAATTAGGTTTTTTGAGAGTCTGTTCCCCTTTTTTAAATTTTAAAACACGCTTATAGGCCTCATGTTTGGAGTTTAAAACACACAGGCACTACTCAAGGCACATGGCTGCTGAGTGAGAGAGCAGTTTGGTATCAGAGTGCTGAGTCTGAATGTCTCCATTCAGGTTTTTAATTCACTGGGCTAGCATTGGGCAAACCACTTTTGGACTAACCTGCCTCACGGGGTTGATGTAAAACCAGGGTAGGGAACCTGTGGCCCTCCAGATATTGTTGGACTCCAACTCCCATCAGCCCTAGACAGTATGGCTAATGGTAAAGAATGATGGGATTTGGTGCACAACAACATCTGGAGGGCCACAGGTTCCCCACCCCTGTTGTAAAACTAGAGCAAAATCAATGCTCTGAGCTTCTGGGGGGAAATATAGAATATTTATTGACTGTACTTTTAAACTGCTCAATAACCAAAGTTCTCTGGGCAGTGTACAATACATTAAAAACATATAGTACCAACATTAAAACAGAAAGTAAAACAGTGCAGAATAAAACCAAGATAAAACTAGCAGCAAAGAATAAATGATAGAATAGTGTTCTAAAAGCACTAAAAAGAGTTCTTAAAATTTCTGGGAGAATAAATAAGTCTTCACCTCACCTGGCCCCGGAAAGACCATAACAGAGGTGCCAAGTCACCCTCTCTGGGGAGAGCATTCCACCACCAAAAAGGCCTCCTCTCTTGTAGCCACCGCATCACCTCATTTGGTAGGGCCACGTGGAGAAGGGTCTCAGATGATGATAACACTGTCTGAGTAGGTAAATATGGGAGGACACACATCTTCAGGTAACCTGGCTTCAAGCCATTTAGGGCTTTAAAGGTTAAAACCAGCACTAGACTGGCAGGCCAGTGCAGAGGAAAACATATTGGCATGATATGATCACATCCGCCAGTCCCAGTTAGCAGTCTAACCACCCTATTTTGGACTAACTGAAGTTTCCAGACCATTTATAATGGGATACAAATGTTCCTTAATTCATATCCTTCTACCACTATTCTGCTGTTAGTAATACATTTTTGACAAAATGTCCTACAAAATATCCTTCAGAACAAAGCAAATAGATTGAGCAAGTTTTTGTACAGCATAGCTGATATAATAACATAAGTTATAGCTGTTGTATTTGGGGGGAGGGGTTCCTATTGTCATGTCCTAGCCTTAAACATAAGTACCTTCTGGAATTGTGTGTAAAGCAGTGCTCTTGGAGAGTTTAGCTGTAGGTGGCAGGTAAGAAAAATCTGGGTGTGTGACTTTTGACCAAAAAACTACTGCTTATGACTGTTGAGTTAGGCAGTCCCTTGAGCATTCTATCATATTTGCATTGGATGTGAACTTTTGACAGCTAGTATAGTCTCTATAGTACCAAAGCCAAGAGCAGAGAATAGCAATAACTAAAGGTTTTTAAGATAACATGGAAAATATTTCCACATCTGTTTCCCTGCTAGTCATGTGAATTGTATTATCAACCATATTGTTTCCCTAATGCACGTAAATGTAATCAGGGTTGGTGAAAGCAACTTAGGCTTGGAGTAAGCTCCATTAAACGTAATGGGATTTTCTTCTGAGTAGACATGTATAGGATTGGGCTGTTAGGAACATAGGAAGATACCTTATATAGGAAGCACAAGTCAGATTACTTGTCCATGAGCCCAGTGTTGTCTACTCCAGTTGGCAGTAGATCTTCACGGTCTCAGGCAGGTTCTCTCCCGTCACTTGCCACCTGGTCCTTTTAGCTGGAGATAACAGGACTTGAACTTGAGATCTTCTCCATGCAAAGGATATTTTCTGTAACCAAGTTTTGAATTTTAACTGGACTTTGGTTCCACTTAAATAAGAGAATCCTGTTGAATCTCACTGGAGTGGAAGAGCTTGCCCTCTAAGTGAAATCTCTTTGGATCAAGAGGAAATTTATCTCAACATGTTACCTTCCCTAGAATTTTCTTCAAGTTGTGGCTTTGCTTGCTAACAAGTGGCTTAAATAGCAGCATCTCACGTATCAGCATTTCATGCTGTTATGCAGATTCTCTTTCCCTTGAGGCTGCTGAGGGAAAGCTATGTACGTCAGTTATGAATTTCCTAAATTGGGAAGTTGTTTTGGAATAAGGGTAAATGTAGAACCTAGGACAGCTCCCCCCTCTTTTATTGCTGGATGGGCTACATGGGGAGTGCTTGCATACAAACATATGAAGCTGCCTTTTACTGAGTTGTGCCATTGGTCCACCTGGCCCAGTATTGTTTAATCTGACTGGCCATGGCTTTCAAGGCCGCAGGAAGATGTCAAGGGCTGAAACCCACCCACGCCCTTTTTGTGTGAAGAATGTGCCCTATCATTGAGCTGTGGCGATGCCCAGGTGCTTTAATTTTATCTTGTTCTGAATTCCTAGACCTGTGTGTGTGGCCTTCCTGTAAGCAAAAGATTTCACGGGCTGAGGCCAAGAGGATTCCTTCATTGCTTTGGCTACTAGAAATGGGATTGAAGCCTCAGCCAAAGGAGTCAAATTTAGGAAAGGCAGAATCTGGAGGAATCAGGTTGCCCCCACCACCCTTAACCCAGAAGATGGATTCATACAGTTGGGAAATACTGTCTTTCTGTTTGGTCTGTACACTGATTAGTCCCGGTTAAGTCGGTCACCTTGATATCTTGTTGACTCTGCAGTGTCATGAAGGAACATTCACATCAAAAGCACTGCTTGCAGTGGCACCTGATATTTCGTCTTCGTCCTGGCAGCAAAAGAATGACAGACAAACACAGTTTGCCCATGGCCATAGTTGAGTGCTAATGCAAGATCCTTTTACAAAACTCCCTTAAAAATGGAGCGGGGGGGGGGGATCTGGGACTGGAGGAGACACAGCTGAGAAGAGTTGCTACTTGAAACCTCTCCAGTAGTCCTGTTTCACTGGAAGCAAAGAGCCACATCAGTGAAAGCTCTCAGTGTGTGTTTTATGGGAGAGAAATTATCTGACACTCCAGCTTAACCCGAATTTATGATTTTTGAAACCCCAGTCTAAAATATGCCAAGCGAGTTCATATATCTGTGGGTGTGCAATGATTGCAAATGATGCCTCGCATATGTACATAACGCTCTTATTAAGCTTTTATATAAGCTTGGGATGCTGGTCACCTACTGGAATATTCCAATAAGAGAAGAACACCTTTGTGTAACCGACAATATTCTCTTTTTTATTATTATGTCATGGAGTCCTGTGATTGCTGCAGCAGGAATGAAGGCCCCTTACTCCCTAGCCCTGAGGGAGTCAGGGACACACACACATATCATTGAGAAGAAGGGACCTACAGGTCTCCAGTGAGCTGCTACCCTCCCTCTTCCCTCCCAGTTAAGCCACATGACCCTGCTTTTTCTTCTGTCCATGAGATGTAACTAGCCATCGTCTCTTATAGATATGTTACTTTCCAGCGGAGGCAGTTCATATATTCAACTGTGAGTGACATAAAGACACGTGAATCAGACCTGAATTGACAAAAATCTTGAATATGTTTGCAGCATGTGACATGAAGAAAATGTAGAAAGAATGGATTCTTATTCAACTGATCATCTTTAGGTTTTAGTAAGAATATCTGCTAGTTGGGCTCCGTTTCTGTTGGTGATCTAGGATCACTGCCCTTATAACATCCTTAATTAAAACATGGCTGTGCACCTTTCAAAAGCCAAGCAGTCAGAAATCCGGAAGTTAGATTTGTGGGGACTGACTTTCAGGTTCTTCTGAAGCTGTCTCTACAGCAAAGTTATTTACTTAAAATCTTTTATGAAGTTGCTTTGGCAGAATCCTTAAGAACCTTAAAGCCAGCGTAGCCTTTGGCTACAAATCTATACACACTAAATCAGTGGGACTTCCTGGGAGTAAGTCCATTGAACTCAATAGAACATCTGAGTAGTCACACATAGGATTGTGCTGTTTTAAGTATGCATCTGTATGATAGCTTAAGGTGAAAGCCCTGCTGGATCCAACCATTGGCCCTTCTAATTCACCATCTTGTTTTCAACAGTGGTCAGCCAAACTGGAAGCCCACTGGTTGAAGTCAACAACCGTCACTTGCTACCTCCCTGTAGCAACTAATACTCAGAGGTATACTGACTATATATTGGCTGTCATGGGTAATAGTTGTTAAGTCTGTTCTCAATTAATTTGTTTAACCCTTTTATCATTACATTGTATATCAGTTAATTTTTGATGGAAACTTTATTTTAATAACTAAAATAAATAAAATATTTTTAAGCCACCCTTAATCTTTGTGGATATGAGGGTACAGAGAGCATGACCAAACAAGTCATACAAGAATAAAATAGATAATAAACAAGTTGTCTTAGAGGAGAGAGAAAATCATGTCCGTGACCTGTATATACCTCAATGGTGGCAAACTCTTGTGGGGAGAAAGCGATTTGCGAGAATGAATGAACTTAAACTTTATGACATGGCAGAGCATTCTCTGCCTGTTCAAGGTATAATTCTCTAAGGGTAATAGAGACGTCTCTGAAACGTTATCTCCCATTGGCAGTGCACACTTCCTTTTCTAATACACTTTTAAATAAACCAGTATCTCACAATTTAGCTCAAGCCATAGGTCCTGCCTGTACCAGATTCAAAAGCTGAGTATTAGTATTTCTAGGATGACTGCAGCTGGACATTTACCCATTTTTGCTGTACTTGGGGAATGGCTTTAGTGATGATCAGAATGCTTTCTCTAACAGTCCCCTGGTTTTTATAGTATGTTTTCAGGATTGCCTGATGCTTTGTGCATTTAATGATTATCAATGTATAATAGAACAAAAAAGATCTTGGCTGTGGTGGATAGCTCATTTGAAATGTTGACCCAGTGTGCAGGTGTTGTGAAAGAGGAAATAATTGGGGGTCATTGGGAAAGGATTTGAAAATAGAACTGTCAATATCACAGTTATACAAATCTATGGTGCGACCGCACCTCAAAAAGGGTATTGTGGAGCTGGAAAAGGGCAGCCAAAATAATCAAGGGTCTGGAGCAACTCTGTGAAGAAAGGTTACAATGTTTGGGACTTTTTAGCTTAGAAAATAGATGAGTAAGAGGGAACACGACAAAGGTATATAAAATTATGCATGTTGTGCAGAAAGGCAATAGGGTTCTCATAAAACTAGAAACTGGGGTCATCCAATGAAGCTGAATGGTAGGAGGTCCAGAACATATAAAAGGAAGTACTACTTCACATAGTGCATAGTTAAATAATGGAATTCACTACCACAAGATGTGATGGCCACCAACTTGAACAGTTCTAAAAGGGGATTAGACAAATTCATGGAGGATAAGGCTATCAGTGGCTACTTACTAGTCATGATGGCTGTATATGACCTCCAGTATCAGTGGCAGTATGCCTCTCAATACCACTTGCTGGCAAACATGAGCAAGGAGGGTGCTAAATTTGTGCTCATATCCTGCTTGTGGCCTTCCCGGAGGTATCTGCTTGGCCGCTGTGGGAACAGAATGCTGGACTAAATAGGCTGTGTCCTAATACAGCACAGCTGTTCTTATAATAAGTAAAGCAGCCTTCCCCAATCTCATAGAATCATAGAATAGTAGGGTTGGAAGGGGTCTACAAGGCCAACACATCATGCCCTCCAGATGTGTTAGACTAAAACTCATCATTGGCTAGATGATGAAAGCCAAGGTTGGAAAAATCCCAGTATCTAAATGGTTTGTGCCTACAAAAAGAATTCAACCCATATGATCTCTTAAATCATGGAGACAAATAAAAAAAACTAATTATGCTGTAGGCATTGAGACTTTTCCTCTCTTCTATGGTTTTAAAATAGGAAAAAGTTTCAGTATGGCACAATAACAGTTGATGGCATCTTGTTATTAAGTGCTCAGTAACTGTGTTAAGTGCTATGTAAAAATTATAAAAATAGACAAGCCCCAATCTAAAGACACAACACAAAGGTAGGATAGAAAAGTAGAATAATGCACTTATTTTGGAAATGAAAAAGTGAAGGTAAAAGCTATTTTGTTTCTTTAATATAAATTTCCACACTAAGTGACAATGTGCATTTCTTATCAAGTGGGCTTATTTTAAGTGTCAGGACTGCGGAACCTAAAACTGACCCACTGAAAATGTCTTGTATTTAATGATGTTCAGGTCAAATGCTGGAGGCTTTCTAAAGAACAATACTTTGTGTCCTTTCCATCAACAATGCAATCCCTTCTGTTGAATAGGTTGGGCGGGGTGTATGTGTGAGTGGTATGTGATTCATCTGTGGGTGGGTCCTTGGGCTGTCTTGGAACTACTAACTGTGGATGTGATTTAGAGCCAAATATTTTGCTTCCTTCCCTCCTTTTGGAGTTTCTTGTCCCTGCTTCCTGGATTTCTTTCTAGCCTCCTCTTGCATCAATCACTTAGTAATAAATGAGGCCGTGAAAAACTCCTCTTTCCTTATATGCAGACACATTAGCTGACCTGGCAAGATACAAGATGATTTATTGTGGGGAAGTTTAGGCAAGTGAGAACTCCTGGCACACATCAGTAGATGTGTCACTGTTGACAAGCGAAGCCAGCCACCCACACTGTTAACCATGTGATCGGCTTCTGGGCAAGAAGACCTGGGAGATCTAGGGAGAGCCTCTCATTAAGTGCATGCACTTAATCTTGCTATTCACCGTGATATAGGAAGTGCAGTACTGAGACTTCTTGGACTGTTGCTGGCAGAAAATGGAAAATTAGCTTTTCATAAGAGGAATGAACTTAGGGCTGTTGGCTGTTATGACCCAGATGGGCTTCTCTTCTTGGAGCAGGTGGAGCTACTGTGCTTTGCTTCCAGTTGAAATGTGTTACTCTTTCTTCCTTTGTGCTCTCTTCCAGATTCATTCCTCTAGGGAAACTGTATGCACACCAGTTTTACCATTCGTCTGTTAAGTCCAGATATTGGGTACCTATTGAAAAGTAACCCTTACTACCAGCCGTCGAACTTCGTCCTTTTGGACACTTGCTAGAGCCAGTTTAAGAGTTGTTTGGAAGCCTTGCAAAACCGTCTGGCAAGTGAAGTTAAACTGCTAGTGGCTTGGGTTTTACTTGGATATTTTTAGCTGCAATCCAGCAATATAAAGCATTTAAGTTACATTGATTTTAATGGAAGGATTAAGTATATGCCTATGTCTCTCCTTCTGAGGTCAGTGGGGCTTGAAAATGCTTAACTTTGGCTGGACTGTACCTTCTGTTCCTTTAACCCAGGAATGGGGAACCTGTGGCCCTCTGGGTGTTGGGCTTCAAGTCCTATCAGCTCCAGCCACCATGGCTGTTGGTCAGAGTTTCTGGGAATTTTAGTCTTGAGTACCATTTTTCATTGAAAGGTCAAATAAGTAAATAGTCCAACAACATCTGGATGGCCACAGGTTCCCTACCCCTGCTTTTAACCCATAATCAACCCATAGGAACAACTATTTACATATGAACCTCCCCAGAGCCTAAGATCAGCCAGTGAGGAACTGCTTCAAGTTCCACCTTATTTGGAAACAGCATTGGCTTCTCAAGAAGCAATGTCTCTTTGATTGTAGCCCTAGAGATCTGGAATGTGCTTTGCTTATCTCCCTCTTTATTGTCATTTTGTAAACAAGTGAAATCTATTCTGTTCCACTCTGCATCTGTACGTTAGCCCCCTTTTAGTATTACCTTTGTTCTCTATTGCTTGTTTCACTAATACTTTTATGTAGATCTTAGTAGTTCCAGATTCCTATTACTTTGATCTTGATCTTTTCATTGGGTTCTTATATAACAGTTGTACACCCCTTTGGGAGCATAATGCCGAGAAGTGCTATATAAATTCTTTAAATAAATAGACCTGCACCAAGCTTTAGGGCTGGCTTCTGACCTTATTCACATCCCCCCCCACACTTGTTGCGAAAGCTCTGGGCAAATTAGAGATACTGGAATGCATTTAAAAACACATAATATGCATTCATGCATAATATACATACATGAAAGTAAGTTGCTTTTGAAATCAGTGGGACTCCTGACGTGTACATTTTGTGTTCTGATGTAAAATTTCCAGTTCTTAGTCACACTGTCAGTGAAATCAGTGTGTTTTAGGGTTTGTGCAAAATGTTGTATAATAATGCTGAATCACATAAAATGTTGGAAGAAATGTGAGATGGGTGCATGTTACTATTTTGTGCAAGAGGAGTACCTTCCAAAGGCAAAGAGCGAGGCAGGGCAGTTAAGTATAGCAGCAGGGAGAAATCAGGTGATTACATTCCTTACACCGGGGGGGGGGGAACATCTGGAACTTTGGCCTTCCAGATGTTGTTCAACTCCTGGCTCCCATCATCCCTGACCACTGGTTATGATGGCTGGACCTGATGGGAGTTGGAGTCCAACAATATCTGGAGGAACCTACCCTCCCCACCCCTGTCTTACACCTTGTCTACTAAATGCACATCAGTGCTGCACACTGCTTCTGTCAGCCAGCCGTACTGCTTTCAAAGAGAAGGGGTGGATCCAGCTGAGGCCTAAAAGGAGAGCAGCATCTCACGTGTAAGCTTGTACTCTGCTTCCTCTAATTTATTTATTTGTGTCATGACCCATCCTGAGGGCTTGGAGTGAGTTTACAAACATGTTCAAAGCAAAACAGAAGTAAATGAGTCAATTGAAATAAAGCCCTTCTTCCTCAACGCCAGTTACCAAATGGCAGTCTGAAATAAGTTCTTGCACTTCTTCCGTTCCCTTTCAATGAATGTAGCTGTTAAGTCTTCCAAGTAGAGCATCTTCTGTAGGCACTGGGGCTAAGGAGAGCGGGGTTGTTCGTTTTTAGTGCCATGTTATGGTTTTTATTTCAAATGCTTAGGTGTACTTAACTGTGGTAGTATCAGAAACCAGAAGGGGAGCGCCAAATCAGAATGAATGCAAAAGAATGCATTCTCGAAAGTGCCAATGACGAAAATTTTTAATAAACTCAACACATTTCGGAACAAAGAGCTTCTTTAGGGGCATTCTTACATATCCAAATTCTAGGAACAGGCTAAGTCAGCTTCCAGAGAGTGGCTGTCTCCCTCGGCCCTTTTCTCTACCTTTTTGCCTCCCCTTACTTCCTCTTCTCTGTACCTGTGAATGGCATATTGGGTGTTTATATTTATACAGAGAACATGTGTTTTGCTTCCTCTCTGCCTTTTTATCATCTCTGAGCAAATGTCTGAGAACGTTATGGGATAATTGTTGGCTTCTGTGCAGCTTCTCTATTTTTCACTGGGGAGAGAGAGAGAAGGGAAAATGAGCGAGGGAGCTATTCAAAGTCCTGTAGGGAGGCGCTGCTCTGAAGCAATAGTGTCATGTTAGTGTCCCCTGGTGGCTGGATCCTCTCGCTGCAAGCGATACCCAATAAAAGCACTTCAGTATGTTTTACCTCGGTCAGGGAGAGTTACAAAGTAAGAGTCTGCCTACCTCTGCCTGTCTTCCCCTGCAATGTGCAAAGGGAGGCATGGGCAAAAGATAGATTGGGATCTACCGATAGATCTCGAGATATTTTTCACTAGATCAGTGAGGGTTTCTGAGTCCCAGTTATTTAACATTCACACTAATAAGACTTGTCAAATCCACAGGCAAGTTAGTTGTATATCTTTGAGCCCGCGTGGTCCCCAGGTGTAAAATAGGATTTTGAGCTTAAGACTTCCGACACATCTTAATCCTCCTTAAAACTGCAAGTAAAAACAACTTTCTCTGTCCTGTCTGACTTTGTACGTCTCTCAGTCACATGGTGAGAATCCCTGATCTGTAGTAACTCAGATGTAGATTTATACGTGCATATGGAGGTTAAGTGTGTGGCTTCTGGTGCTCAATAGGCCATTGGCTCTGCACTCTTGAGCTACCATTTTTCATCTGGCTCTACCTGCCTGCCACACTTTTGCACCTGGTGCTGTTTGGTAGACCCTAGGGATCTGTAAGCAACCAACCAGTTACACAAGTCTGAAGTCTGCTTGTTCCTCTGGGGAGCACACATTCAGTTCATGAAGTGAGCTGAGCCAGTGTGGTGTAGTGGTTAGAGCAGCTTTCCCCAGCATGGTGCCCTCCAGATGTTTTGGATTTTAACTCCCATCAGCCCCAGGCAGCCAGACCAATGTTCAGAAATGTGGGGAGCTATGGTGTAAAACATCTGAAGGGCACTAGGTTGAGGTAGGCAGGGTTACAATGTCAGACTAGGACTGGAGAGGGGTGGAGGAACCAGGTTCAAATCCCTCTTCAGACATGAAGCTCACTGGGTGACTGTTATGAACTGTGAAGCACTCTCCGAGGGAGATGCTCTTCCTTGTTATTATTGCAGCCACCATCTTCATAATCTCCATGGCCCTGAAGGTGCAGGCACTCCAGAGATATGGGGCTTCTTGAGAGTAGGGAAGTAATGCTTCTCAATCCTGGCAGGCTCAAACTTGTTTTTCCTAGTATCTCTCCCTAAAAGCCTGTAACCTGTACAGAAGGCTCAGCACAGTGGATGAGACTAGTTCAGAGGTTAGGTTCAGAGGCTAGGCAAGAACCTAATCAGCTGTAGAGTTCAAATTTAGAGGGGCAGATTTAAAGCAATATAAAAGAATAGGTGAAATACCAAGCTGCAATAAAAGAAATAAAGCATATTCACTAACTGAAATGAACTGTATAATATCTAAGGCAGACTTAGTAACTTATAAAGTATTTTCAACTGTTATGCAAAACACTACAGGTCATCTTAGGCAATTTGTAGGAGAGACAAAAGCACTGGGAAACTGCTTTTATCATTGGAGGTTCAGGAGAGGGGCTGGGGGAGAAACTGGCGAACCCAACCGATGGGGAGCAAAGTAAACTTTCTTTGGGACACTGGAGGGACATCAGGGAGGCAGAACAATCAGCCAGTAGCAGCTGTTGAAGAACCTACAAGCTGTGTCAAGAAGTGTGAATAGGACAATCTCCTCTTGGTTTCCTGCCAGCCTGTATTTCACCAAGAGAAAGACATCTCCTTGTAAAATTGGGGAAGGGGTTGCTTGGGACAGCTCACTCATCTTTGCTGTTATGGAAGATATAAAGATTCTTAAGGAAACTTCCATCACTGTGACCTTGGGCCAGTTGCCCTTTCAGCCTAACCTATTTCACAGCTTTGTGAACCATGTATACTACCTGGGACATAAAGATAATAAATAAATAAAAATGGTGAGGCCCAGTAAGTGTAAGCTCTAGAAAAGTGGTGGGGAACCCTCCGTCCCTGAAGCCCTGCCCCCCCGGGAAAGGCTCCCTCAATGAGAGAGACCAGCACCATCAGGAACTGCCACTTCGGGTCACCTGGAGCTCCTTGAAGCAACAGTTCCCAGGGATGAGGGAAGCCTGCTTCCTCCCAAGCTCCTGCCTCAAGGACCCTGGAGTGCCTTGAGGCAGGTCCTGAGGGTGCTGCTGCTCAACTGTTTCATGAGCAGAAGGGAGGTTTAAATCTCCTCCACTGCTGCCCTGCTGCTAGGCAGATGAAGGCCCAGGAAGAAAAAGAGGGGAAAACATTATTTCCCAAGGACTTCTTTTGTTTTGTTTTTTGAAAATTAAAAACGCTTTTGATGAGAGTTTTTCAAATCGATGAATAACATGTTTAAGACAAGGTGCTCATATATTGCTACCTGGCCTTTACTCCCACAAAATGATTTCTTCAACTGGTACAGAATATGGCTGCCTGGATATTGGTGGGGGCAAGGCAGTCAGCTGACGTGATATAGATACTGCACCAGCTACGCTGGTTGCCAGTGCATTTCCAAGTCCAATTTAAAGTTTAAAAACCCTTTAGTAGCCTGGTTCCTGTGGCATAGGGATAGGAATGACAGCACCACTAGAGAGAATCTTTCAAAAACAACAAAAATTATGACGTTTATGAAGGATAATTATTTCATTAGTACCATTCCTAATAGGCAAGAGAGTCCTCTCCAGCAAAATAAGCCCTCAGTAGCTTTTCCTTTAGACCAGATGTCCCTAAACTCCACCCCATCCAATTGCTATACACCAGTTTTCCTCTGGCTCTTCCTGTTTCCTCTGGCTTCTAGAATGATGTAGATGTTTTAGAAACTACTTGCTGAAGTTCCCTGTGGTCAGACGCAAAATAGGAATATAAAATGGATTGTGCATAACTTGCTTTGCTCATAAAATTATCATTTTGGTATATTAATTTTTTAAAAGTTTTTATTCAGACTATAACTACACATTTACTGAGTTTACTTTTAAATGTTTTTAAATTAGTGATAATTTTATGAGAAACCCAAGTTGTATATAATACATTTTAGTTTCTAATGTAACAAAGTGCCCTTACATCTGTAAAGAACATTTAAAATAGTACTGCACATTTTTCAGTTTCTCCCAAAAATTCTGTGTTTTTTTCCAACCCCCACCCCTGGGGGGGGGGGGGTGTTTTCTGTAGCTTCAAAATTTCTGAAAATTTTACATCTCTGCGTGCTACTCAGCTGAGCAGTGGGAAAACAGCTGAGAAGCAGGGAAAGGGGGGGCAGAGTCCCCCTTTTCATGCCCCTCAGCTGTTGCATTGCAGTTTTTTTTAGCAAACCTCATCTTCCCTATGATCACTCCCCTTCACCCATATGCTTCTCAGCTGATGATTAAAAAAACCAACAAGAAGTGCCTGTGACTTGCATATCTTTTTTTTTTAAGTTAAAATGGACCCTTTTATCATTGTGCCAGTGTCAGGGGCTCCACAGGCAGCCTTCTGGGCTGATTGCACTTTCCAGTCCTCCCACAGGCATTCAGGAAGCATAGGGATCCTAGGAGACTGCCTATTGAGCACCTAAAACTGGTGGTGTGGGGTTTTTTTTTCCCAAGTTAAAAGGGGCTTCTTTTTAATTAAAAAAAAAAAATTGAACCCACCTCAGGCACTCCACAAGGAACTTAGCAATCTGCCCATGCCCCCTGCAAGCCCTTTAAAGAACCGCAAAGAGCAAGCAGCCCAGGGAGTGGCGTATGCAAACATACGTGCCTCTGGTCCTGCTCGTTTTTACTTCCAGCTCGGCCCACCACAGGAAGCCACCCTCCCCAGTTGTCCATGGTGGCAGCAGCAGGGGGGATGCAGCCCTCTGGCTCAAAAAGGTTTGCCACCCTGTACTAGAACATCCAGAATTCTCAGCAACACACTAGCATTCAGACACTTGGGAGTAGAAAACATTAGGGCAGTCTTCTTTCTCTCCCTTTCTAGCTTCTAGCCTTGCTCTTTCTCTCCCCTCTACCCCTTTGCCTTGCTATTTCCCCTCCTTCCCAGTCTCTAGCCTTGCTATATCCACCCCACCTGTTTAGCTCACTGTTTCTCTTCCTCATAGCCTCTAACCTTGCTCTTTCCACCTCTTTATCTTGCTGTTTCTCCCCTTCCCAGCCTCTAGTCTTACTCTTTCTCTCCACTCTACCTCTTTGCCTTGCTATTTCCCCATCCCTCCCAGCCCCTAGCCTCACTATTTCTCTCCCCCACCCCTCTTTGGCTCACTTTTGACTAGCCAGGCTCCCATGGCAGCCATTATGTGAACAGTCACATCCTCCGTGGGAGCCATTTTGTGGTGATGCCCATGCCAGTTTCTCAAATTCCCAAATGTGCCTGCAGGTTCAAAAATGTTGGGGACCCCTGGCAGGCCTGCCCAAGACAACTGCCTAAGTAGAGCCTTTGTGTCTCTTCTTTTTTTCCCCATCAGAAAGGTGACATGGAAGGAGAAACAGTTGACGCTATTGGTGAAGAGTCTGAAACGTTCATTAAAGGCAAAGAAAGGAAGACGTATCAAAGGCGCCGAGACGGTGGGCAGGAGGAGGATGCTTGCCCAATGCCACCCAACCAGGCAGATGGGGCTGAAGTGGTACAGGATGTCAGTGCTGGCGTCCAGATGGTCATGATGGAGCAGCTAGATCCAACGCTGCTCCAGATGAAGACAGAGGTCATGGAGGGCGCTGTGCAACAGGAAACCGAGGCTACTGTGGATGACACGCAAATAATAACCCTGCAGGTTGTGAACATGGAAGAGCAACCTATAAACCTTGGTGAACTCCAGCTTGTCCAGGTGCCTGTCCCGGTGTCTGTACCTGTTGCTACCACTTCTGTGGAAGAACTTCAGGGGGCCTACGAAAATGAGGTCTCCAAAGGAGGCCTCCAGGAGGGGGAGCCCATGATCTGCCACACCCTCCCTTTGCCAGAAGGCTTCCAGGTGGTGAAAGTCGGGGCAAATGGTGAGGTGGAGACGCTGGAGCAAGGGGAGCTCCAACCCCAGGAGGATCCTAATTGGCAGAAGGATCCAGACTATCAGCCCCCGGCCAAAAAGACGAAGAAAACCAAAAAAAGCAAACTCCGTTACACTGAGGAGGGGAAAGATGTGGATGTGTCTGTATATGATTTTGAAGAGGAGCAGCAGGAGGGCCTGCTGTCTGAGGTCAATGCGGAGAAGGTGGTGGGCAACATGAAGCCCCCTAAGCCAACAAAAATTAAAAAGAAAGGTATGTGGGGTGGGAGATTTGGGGGAGTGGAAGGGCACTGTCCAAGCTCTGTGTAGGATATAAATTACTTCTCAAGTTAGGTTATCTACCTAGGGCAAATAGTGACGTGAAAAAGCAACTTTACTCTTTCTAAAGCTTTGATTGTGGCCCGCTGAGGTCAGGAAAGAGTTTTTTTGCCGCTATTTTTGAAGACTCTAGTGTTGCCATGCATGGAGATTCAAATATTGGGGGGATGGGGGAGGGGTGTTCATGACACAAAATCCAAGTGCCAGATTTGGGGCCAAGAAGCCATTTTTCTTGAGGTCAGGCTGGCTCTCTATCCAGAGTGGAAGAGTTGCCTTCTGTTGTACTGTGTGGCTTAGCTAATTTCATCCATTTGCATTTGTGCTATTAACACTGTTCCTTGACTTGCTCTTATGTGCTACATCTTGCACCCTTTGCTTAGATGCAGTGGAATGGGTGAATAACCTGAGGAGGATCCTGCCTCAGAGAGGCGGCTTTGGGCTGCATTGCCTCTGTGGTGCTCCTGGCTGTATACATGCCTGTATACAAGGGCTGCCATTTTAAGACTGCTAAAAAGCTTTACTTTATGGACAGGAGTGAAGAAGACATTCCAGTGTGAACTGTGCAGTTATACTTGCCCACGCCGTTCAAACCTGGACCGTCACATGAAAAGCCACACGGATGAGAGACCACACAAGTGCCACCTGTGTGGCAGAGCCTTCCGGACAGTCACGTTGCTGAGAAATCACCTCAACACTCACACAGGTACTGTGTAGGCTAATTCTGTCAAGTCATAAGTGCTCATTTCCTGCCAGGTGCCCCTGTGTAACTTCTGGTTGGAGGGAGCCATGCTTTCAAGCTCACCCACCTTTGTGCTAATAATGATCTACTACCAGTCCCAGATTCTCTAATCTGAGAAGTCTGTGTCTGATTAAATTAATTGATAATCTCACATTATTTTTATAAGTTGAGGCTTGTAGGGATGACGGAGGAATTGACTTTAAGGGGAGAGACTCTGTTTCTTTTTCAACAGAGTCTTCTGACCAGTTGCAGATGCCCCCAACCAATCCTTGTATGCATAACACTTGCTTCATGTTGTGAAACTTCCTTTTGTCTATGAGGACTAGAAACTTGGTTTTACACTAACACTGAGAAGCCCTGCTGTAGCACGATTTTGTTTTAAAACAAGGTGTGCACTCCCCACATGTCTTGTTTTAAAGGAAAAATGCAGGGTTTTGCCACCAAATTTCAGCAGTAGCAATTCCAGCAGTGACTGGGATTACAACCCCCGGTGGATTCCAGGCGGCAGGGATTGGCCTCCAGACCACCAGAGATTGCCCACCCCTGCCCTAAAGGATGATGTTTGTAGTTTGGGGGTGCTCTTGGATCCAGCACTGCCACTGGAGGTACAGGTAGCCTCAGTGGCGTGGAGCACCCTTTATCAGCTTAGGCTGTTATAACCAACTACGACCCTATCTGGACAGATATTAGCCTAGCTCCAGTTATCCACACTCTGGTAATTTCTTGTTTGGATTACTACAATGTGTTATCTGTGGAGCTGCCTTTGAAACAGCCTGAAAGCTTCAGCTGGTCAAAAACAGGGCAGTGAGATTGTTAACAGGGATTGGCCGATATGATCCTATTACCCCAGTGCCTTGTGAACTGAATGGTCTTCTGGTCAGTTTCCAGGCCCAATTTAAAATGCTTGTATTACTTTTTAGGGCGCAATCCTATGGCTGTTAGACAGCCATAGTATTGTTCGGTTCCTGGAAAACCGCCTCTCTGCCCCTGTTGCCTCGTAGGTGGCATGGATTGTTCCTGGGCTCAGAAGAGTAGCGTGGAGCGGGCCAAAAGGGGGCGTTCCTAGGGGCAAGGAGCATGGAAGTGCTGGTATGATGCTTCCTATGCATCATCTGGCCTCCCCCCCCCCCCGAAGTCCTGTGGCTAGACAGCTGAAATCAGCCGTCTAGCCACAAATGCAGGGCAGCCGGAGCACGAAGGAGAAGATCCACGCTCCGCCCGCCCTGCATTGGATAGGTAGCCGCCTATTCCCATAGGATTGCTCACCTAAAGTCCTAAATGGCTTGAGGCCAGGTTACCTGGAGAATCATTTCTTCCCATATATACCTTCCCGGGCCTTAAGGTCATCTTGAGACGCCTTTCTCTGGATGCCCCTGCAAAATGAGGTGAGGCAGGTAGCTACAAGATCGAGGGCCTTTTTGGCAATGGCACCCTGGTTGTGGAATGTGACTCTCAGAGAGGCTTCCATGGTGTCTGTTTTATGGTCTTTTCAGTGCCAGTTGAAGAAGACCTTTTTATTCTCCCAAGTTTTTTAGTACTTTCGTTTTTGAAAAAAATGTTAGTGGGTTTTAAGAACTTTGCACTGCTGCTGGCTTTTACTTTGGTTTTTATTCTAGTTTTATTCTGTTTTAATGTTTTTATATTATGTTTGATGACATTATTGTTTTTAATGGTTTAATGTCTTTTTATGTGAACCACCCGGAAAGCTTCAGCTATTGGGCAGTATAGAAATGTAATAGATAAAACATAACACAGTTGTGATCACACCACAAGGTGTGGAATATAACTTCTAGTAATTTTGGAAGCATAATAAAAATAAAATGTTTTACCTCAAAGAAGCAAAGCTTTCCTGTTCCTTGTTGGTGAGGCAGTCACATGTAGAAAACAGTCTCAGTCAACATCCTGTACCATACTTAGCTTTTTTGAGCATTAAGGCCCTTAGATGTCTAGCATCTATGTTTTGAGTGTTTTTTAAATGAATCGGCTTTTTAAGTAAAGATTTTGTTGCCCATTTCTTCTCCCTCTTTCATGTTAAGAAGGCAACTATAAGACTCCTGCAAATGAAGCTGCTGCTTGTTTAGACAGTGTCTCAATTTTCTTTCTCTCTGGGATCTCTCAGGTACCCGTCCCCACAAGTGTCCTGACTGTGACATGGCCTTTGTGACAAGTGGCGAGTTAGTTCGGCATCGCCGCTACAAACACACCCACGAGAAGCCATTCAAGTGTTCCATGTGTGACTATGCCAGCGTGGAGGTGTGTTTGTATCTCCTTTTCTCGCAGTAGCGTTCTTAGCCATGGCAGTCTATTTTGCTATTAGGTCCTCTGTTTTGAAAAGGGCTACACAGTTAAGGAAGCGTGTTTCATATTACGTGTTTCTGGATTCCATATGCTCCACTTACCACCACAACTACCAGGCTGTTCCGCAATCCTTTGGATGCCTTGTGGCAGAAAGATTTTTTACGCAGTGGATGGTCTTCGTAGACTGCTCTCACAGTGCGGAAACCAATTTGCATGGTCTGCTCCCCATGTCAAGCTGCCCACCTCAAGCTTGGGAGCAGAGTTCACCTTCCTATAATGCCCCCTCATTTGCTCTGTTTGCCTTCCCATTCACTTAAAAAAATAAATCTGCTTAGAGGTAGCTAACAACCATCTCCCCTCACCCCTTATTGCAGGAGCTTCAGTAAAGCATCTTGCAAAGAGGAACTTCTCACAATGAAATTGCTGTGTTGAGCAGAGAGAGAACTGGGTGGGAGGAAGAAGGTCCCAAGGTGATCACATTATTGTAGCATCGGACTCTTCTCAGTGGGCTTCTAGAAGCTGGCTGTGAGCAGAATTACTGGGTTTTCAATATGCACATCAGCTACTGGTAGGCAAGAGGAGGAGAAATGTTTCTTTGAAATTGCAGCTGTGGCCAAGATCCAAAGTGTTCAAGTAGTTCTGGGTGCTTAGTAGACCTTTGGATCTCAGTGTCAAAAATCTATCTCCCATTTCCCCAATGCCACAACGCAAACATAGGGAGGGATTTCTAAAACCAGGAGGTTTTAATCTTAATATTTAGCTTGGGAACATATTTACAGTGCATGATGCTGAAAATACGTGTCATGCATATTTTGGGCTCATTTGGGCACTGAATTCTCAGGGAACCTCCTTCCCACTTTCTTATACTTCCTTTTATGTAGCGGTCATGCTACTAAGCCCTATTCTTGCCTCAGGGTATTACATTTTTAAGACATGCTGCTTCTAAACATAATCCACTCAACTGACACCTTGCAACCATTATTTAATATAGGAAGGGATATTCAAGACATTTCAAGAGTTAAAAAGAATAACTTGGATTCTTCTGTGGGAAGACAATGACTAGAAACTCACTGCAGCCCTGCCTTGATCATCATGTCGCTAATCCTTTCTTGGTATTCTTTGGGTTCAGGTCAGCAAGTTGAAACGCCACATTCGCTCTCATACCGGGGAGCGTCCATTCCAGTGCAGCTTGTGCAGCTACGCCAGCAGAGACACTTACAAACTGAAGAGGCACATGAGGACCCATTCTGGTATGGATTGCGCTCTGGCGGAGGCAGGACAGAGGCCAGCGTGTGCTGGATGTTCTGTGTGCGCAGCTCTTCTGGCCTACAAAACTGTGTGCAGTTTCTGGATTGTCTTGGAAGGAGGGGCTCCATCTTAACACTTCAGTGGTTTTGCTTAAGGGCTGCTGTGGCCATTGTAGCTTCATGGATCAGCATTGGGGTGGCTCACAGAAGCCTTGTCAGCCCTTTGTTGCATTTGTCCCTGCTTTTTCTCACACTGAAGTGTGTAGTAACCTCTAGCTGAGTAACAGAAACTGACATTCCCTTCAGAGGATGGAGGATGGGAATTTTGTAATTGGGAGAGAGGAAGGGAGATAGACTGGCACGAACAGAACTGTATTGGTTGTATCTGATGTACAACCGTTTGGAAATATTGCTCTCCTCCCTAAATGTTCTTTATCCCTTCAGTTGGCTTAGATTAGGACAGGGTCTCTCTAAGCTCTTCCCCTCTCGCCACTGTTCCTCTGCTGACAACTAACTGTTGGGCTAATGGTTTCTCTCCCCATTTCCAATAGGTGAGAAGCCCTATGAGTGTTACATTTGCCATGCTCGCTTTACCCAGAGTGGGACTATGAAGATGCACATCCTGCAGAAGCACACGGAGAATGTGGCCAAGTTTCACTGCCCTCACTGTGACACAGTTATTGCACGGAAGAGTGACTTGGGTGAGTGCCATGTGGCTTGAGGCTGGGGTTCCAGATTCCTGTTCAAGAGGTGGGGATCACATTTATCAGAAGAAGAGCTCAACATGTAAAAGTTAATTAATGCATCAGATTGCATTATTTTGATGGCCCAGAGAACAAGCTGAAGGAATAGAATACAGTCCTGCTGCAAGTTGCCTGGGTGGGAGACCTTCTGGCAACCATATATAAGCTGTGTTGAGCTCCTTGGAGGCAGAGCAAGGCATAAATGTAGTTATTTGATTACCTTTGTGGATCTGACCTTCTTTCCAACTAATGAGGGTTACAAATTCGCTCATTAAAGCGGAAGCTTAAAATATAAGATGTATGTCAAATGCCACAAACGCCATCAATCTGTACAGTTTTGTAATGCTTCTATTTTTAAAACATGCCCTGTCCTGAAGAAGGCTCAGAGCCAAGTAGCAGTGCTGAACAGAAAAACAAATGCAGACGACTTGGAGTCTTAAGATACTGGGACTAAAATGTTTGTCTTCGCATAACAGAGCAGGAATTTGGTGGCTCAGCTGAACGTTAATATAATTCCCAGGGAATATGTTTGAGCACCTCGGTGTATTCCATGGGCTGTGCAACAGAAGCAGAGGATTTCATGTGGTTTATTTTTCTTTCCAGGAGTCCATTTGCGGAAGCAGCATTCCTACATTGAGCAAGGCAAGAAGTGTCGTTACTGTGACGCTGTATTCCACGAGCGATACGCACTCATCCAGCATCAGAAGTCTCACAAGAATGAGAAGCGCTTCAAGTGTGACCAGTGTGACTACGCGTGTCGACAGGTGAGGATATGGGGTGGAAAATGTTATCTTTTGAAAAATCGTATGCTAGACCCTAGACCCCCCTCCCTTTCCACTTACTGCTTGTTTTTTGTTCCTTCCAGGAACGGCACATGATCATGCACAAGCGGACCCACACTGGAGAAAAGCCTTACGCCTGCAGCCAATGTGATAAAACCTTCCGCCAGAAGCAGTTGCTCGACATGCACTTCAAGCGCTACCACGACCCAAACTTTGTCCCGGCTGCCTTTGTCTGCTCCAAGTGCGGCAAAACATTCACGCGTCGTGTAAGTGATCACAGCAAGGCTGGGATGAGGTTCTAGCACCAAACAGCCAGTGAAATGGCGATGGCTCAGAGAAGGTGTTGGACGCCGCTCCGCACCAGAGGATCTTCCAGTTTCCCTGTGTGTGATGTCGCTAATTCCTAGGCCAGTTTGAAGAGAGATTTTTCTGCTAAAAGCCTTTAGAAATGGAAACTTGTCGATGAGGCTGTTGTATATGCTGCGGCTGTCTCCAATTCTCTTGTGTTGGAACACTTCAGTGTCAGTTCCCAGAAAATCTATTTATTTATTTACTTCATTTCATGTCAGTACCGCCCAGTAGCCTAAGCTCTCTGGGCAGTTCACGACAATTCACAAGACGAAATACAACGTAAATATTTAAATATACAAAATTTAAAAACAATTTAAACAGCTAAAAACAATGTCAATAAAATACTAGGCCTGTTCAAACAGCTGGCATAAATGGCCCATCTTATACCATTAAGGGCACAATTCTATACACGTTTAGACAGGGAAAAAAGGCCTACAACTCTCAGCACGCCATGTTGGGAGTTGTAGGCCTTTTTTCTGTCTAAACATGCATAGGATTGCACCTTAAATTGTTTTAGAAGTCAGGAACTGACAATACAAGCCTTCCATATTACATGATGTTCTCCACACCTTTGGGCAGGTTGCACAGGAAAGTGTACCAAGTAGACTTTGCTCATCACCTTCAGTAATCCCCAACATTGGGGCTTAGGGCCTAATTTGGCAAATAATGCCATTGCTTTTCTTTGGGGATTAGACCTGTACTTCTAAATTCAAGGGGTGAGTTCAAGCGCCTCTTATTGGATAGTGCCAACATTTTAACACTTGCCTGTCTTTCCCTGATCAGAACACCATGGCCAGACATGCAGATAACTGCACAGGCCCTGATGGGGTAGAAGGAGAGAATGGTGGGGAGCCTAAGAAGGGAAAGCGTGGGCGGAAGAGAAAGATGCGCTCCAAGAAGGAGGACTCTTCTGACAGCGGTAAGCACTATCAGCTATCTCTAACACAGCTGGGACATCCTTACTCATGGGGTCCCAAGTCACTGTATGTGCTCTCACAAACTACACAGTATAGCTGCCCAGCCTTGCAGTTATTGTGTGATGAAGATGAAAGTTACGGCTGGAGTGGTGATTGGATTTCTCTCCTTTGGGCTCTTGACCCGTTTTTACGTACGATCAAGAAGTAGGGCACTTCTCTGTAAGATGGTAATGTTACACTCAGAGGCCCCGACCCAGATGCGCGTATGTACATGTTTGTACATTAGGTCATCATGGGGGTTGGACTCTTCCCCAGTGGGTGGGAGAGGCAAGGGTCATGGACAGAAAACACTAGGAATCTGCTGGCATCAGAGTACATTTTGCAGGTTTAGAAGGGGGATGGGGAAGGGATGAAGTTCAGCGGCTCTTTATCCCACATGAGGGTAGTTTTGCATGGAATGACAGCCTATGGGTTAAATAAACCATGGGCTGTCAAGGACGAGTGGGAGAGAGCAGGTGTGCTGTCTGCAGTGTGCCAGCCACTTCCACTTTTAATCAACAACCTATGATCAGCTCATTCATAGGTTGTTGAGCTGACATGCGAACCCAGACTGCTGGGTTGTTTAGGGGCTAAACAATCCAGTGGATAACCCAACAACAAACTATAGGTTAACCACTAACGATGCACAGTTTCTTCCACTTCTGTATGACGCCCATGGAAATTCCTTTGCAGGTGTGTGTCTGTATATACACGTACACCTATCCTGTCTTTTCACTCCATTATAGTGCATTCAGGGTGGCTGGTGTCATTCAATCAAAAGCAATAGCAAAACAAAATAAGTTTAGGGTGCAGTCCTATCGGATTCGCCCTTGATACTTGTAAGCCTCTGAACTCGGAGGCTTACAAGTATCAAATGCAGAGCAGGAGGTATGGCGCTTTCACCTGTCTAGCTGAGGCATGGGGGAGGGAAGGAGGCTGGGGAGGCTGGAGGATTCCTCATACAGCGGCCTCCCCAGTCTCCTCCCCTCCCACAGGAATGCCCCCTTTCCCTTCTCTCTAAGGTTGGTTTTGCGACCGCATGGTTCTGTCAGCACCAGCTGCAAGGGGGAGCGGGTGGGGAGCTTGGACTCCTGCATTCGAGGTCGGAACACTGTCTCTGACCTCGGGGCCAGGAATCCGAACTATCCCACGGCCCCTCAGACTCTGTCTCGGGGCCACAGGAGTGGTCTGTGCCTGAAACCATGTCGAGCTGCTTCCAGTCAGTGCAGACCAGTCTTCCCTAACCTTGTTTCCTCCAGATATTTTGGACTACAATTCCCAGAATTTCCGACCATTGGCCATGTCATCTGGGCCTGATGGAGTTGAAGTCCAAAACATCTGGAGGGCACCAGGTTGGGGAAATGCTTTCCCAATAACTAAAGCTGAATAACATTTTTCTTGCTGCCACCGCATGCATGCACGCACACATATGCACACACACAGCTGTCTGTTCCATTGGTGTGGGGAATGTACTGAAAGTATGGAAGAAATTTTCATCATGGTGAAATGAAATGTAGTAGCACCCTCAGTTTATTTCCTCTGCTTCCCAGGCACCATCAAAGGTTTTGAGTTTTATTCCTGCTTAAAACTTGAAACAGCAATCCTGCCTTAAGGGGAGCATATTCAGGCTATTCTCATCTTGTTTTCTTCATCTTGTTTTCTTTTTTTTAATCTCAAAGAGGAAAATGCAGAGCCAGAATTGGATGATAATGAAGAGGAGGAGGAGGAGACGGCGGTTGAAATAGAGGCTGAACCGGAAGTGGAACCTGTTGCACCAGCACCACCACCAGCTAAGAAGCGAAGAGGAAGGCCGCCAGGCAAAGCCAATCAACCAAAACAGCCCCAGCGTAAGTCCTGGGCTGGGGGAAAGCAGAAGATTTTGCATGCTTTATTCAGGCTCCAGGTTTCTGCATGGTGATAGGAAAAAAAATGCGGGGAAGAGATCAAGAAGTGAGGGGCAGAAATGATATATGGAGACAAATACAACTGGTGGTCATGGGAAAGGGGGGATTGTCATGCAAGGTACACCACCATCATTGGCATCTGCTACTGACATATTTTCAGTACATTAACTTTAATAAAGGTCTAAATTTGTGGCAATCTAATATTTTGGGAATTTGCATCAGATATTAGAATCTAGATGAAACTTCACATCTGGGCAGTACTTAACACTCCCTAACCTGGTGCCCTCCAGATGTTTTGGACTACAATTCCCAGAATTCCCCACCATTCACCATGTTGGCTTGGGCTGATGGAGTTGAAGTCGAAAAGATCTTGAAGGGATCGGGTTGGTGAAGGCTGGTTTAGACAATACCGGCTGTGTTTGTATGAGGCTGAGCTGTAGTGAACATTGGGTTCACTTGCTCCCCCCCGCTCCTCCTCCGCAGCTGAATTAGGGTTATTTTCACTAACCATACTTAAGATTAACCACAATTTAGGGTTTGGATGCAACGGTAAACTGGTTAATCTAAAACAGAGCAGAAGTGTCTAATCTTGTGGCTGTGCCAGAGGAGGGGGAACACACAAGTCCAAGGCTTGTGTTATGTGTGAACTGGGCCACTGAGTTAGATGAACCATTGGCCTGACTTGGTATAAGGCAGCTTCCTACGGTGATCGTGAATTCAGCTTTAGGCAGCCAGCCTAAATTTTTTTTCCTATCTCCAAATGCAACTTAAACAAGTGTGAGTAATATGTGTCAGGATAGATTTCTTGAGATGGGATTTCATGGCTAAGGCTTAGCTGTATATGCATGCCCTGTTTGATACAATTTCCCCTTCCCTGGAGCCATGAAATACATACCAATTTGAAGCGCCATGGACAGAAATCAGTTTGGCCAGAACGCCTGGTAATTGTTAAAATTTAGGGAGGCTTTTTCTAGGTACCTCGGTGGAGTTGTCAGCCAGTCGATCCCCCAACAGGTTCTGCACAACCACAAAAATCACAGCATATTCAAAGTCTTTGCTATGGTTTTGTGAAAAGCATTGTAGTACTCGGAAACAGTATCTCCAGGAAAAGTCTGACTCTTTCCTCCTTCTCATTCACTAGCAACAGCAATCATTCAGGTGGAAGACCAGAACACTGGTGCAATTGAAAACATTATAGTGGAAGTCAAGAAGGAGCCAGAAGCAGAGACTGTAGGAGCCACAGCAGGAGCTCAGCCAGCTGCAACAGAAGCACCCAATGGCGACCTCACCCCGGAGATGATTCTTAGCATGATGGACCGGTGATAGAGGAAGGGCTGTGCTCTGACTGAACTTGCCTGGGCTCTTTTGAAGTGGCTCAATCCCTTTTATTTTTTTTCCCCCTTTTTACCATATTTTTGGCTTTGGGAAATGCATCATTTTTAGACCATTTTACCAAACAACCCGGGAAACAAAACTCCAAATGATGTTAGAAAGTGATTTGCCTAGAACTCTAACTCTCTCTCTCTCTCTCTCTCTCTCTCTGTTTAATGTTAGCCTAACCGGATCATGGAACATGGGGCAATTCCTTGAGTCTCCAGTGGGTCTCCTACAAGTCGCTCGATCCACTTAGCTCTGAACTGCATTGTAGTGACAGGCCACGGACAGCCTTCACATGTAATGTGGGGGCGGGGGCGGAAGCCCAGACTCAAGTCCACACAAACTGCTCTGGATCTGCTTGCGTGTTCCTTGAAGCCCTCTGGCCTCATTTTGCTCTGTAGAGGTTTTTAATTGTAAATGCAGACTCAGGAGGGTTGTAAAACTTTTATTGCGTTTTTGGTTTTGCTTTCTCTCCCCCCCCCCCCCAATCCACTGACTGGCTCCGCGTCAGCACTGTAGATTCGGCATGCTCCAGCTGTGTCTTTCCTCCCAGATGCTTTGCTTTCTGCAGGGCATCTCTGTAATGATCAAGCTTGTAAATAACTTTTTTTACATTTTAATCTTTTTCCATTTAATTAAGGGGGGGGGAATACAGTTTAAAAAGAAAACGTCATTTTAAACTATTGCAAAAAAGGAATTATGCAGGAATTGGTTCCGAATGAAATATTGGAACCTCCTTATCACGTTAGTGGAAGAGTACTACCCAAGTGTAAGATGGTAGAAATCCACACCCCAGCTCGGTTTCTAAGTATATAGACTTGGTCATGAAATGTGTCACTTAAAACTCCCTTTTTGAGTTTCAAGTTTTCACAACTCCATTTTCTTTGCTCTTTTTTTGTGTTTATGAATTCTGTGTTGAAAGCCAAGGTGTTAATTTGTAACAGGGCTTCCCAGCCCTTGAAACCTAGGGCAGGAAATCTTACTAGGTCAGTAATTATAAGATTTGGGGTCTTGAATTAAAAACAAAAAAATAATGTGAAATACAAAATGATGCCTGTATATGAACCATCACATGTTAAAAATGCGTAAGCTTTTTATAGAGCCTCAGTCTTGCTGATTTCAAAAGAACTTTCTTCTATGTATCGCTTTTAAGAGAGCTATCAGGTTAGCTGTCCGATTCTAGGTTGATGCATTTTTGTACTTAGCTGTACTGTGTGATATTTTTCATTATTTTAGGAAACCAACATGAGATAAAATGTTATAAAATACATAATGGGGTTTGGACTCTGGGAAGGAGAATATACTGCTGTACAGCTAATAAATAATAATGATTATCCTGTGCGTATGCTTTCTGCCTCCTTTGAACCTCAAGCAGCTTGTGTGAACAACAGGGCAGGGATGTCTTAAGTGGTTCATAATGATTTTCAGTAGAGGGGATGAATATATGTTGCTCTTTTTGAGTTCTTTGCTTCTGGTTTGGGGGAGACTCTCCTCCTAAAGATGAATGGGTTGTCCGTACAGCATAACTCCTTAACACTAAGTATGCATCTTAATCCGTTGGCACTCTCAGACAGCACCCATAGTTAATTACATCCTTAGGGTGACATTGCTCACATGTTGTATGAATGGGGCCTGGACATTTCTCCCACAAAAGATGCATAAGGTGCACATGCAATTAGCGTCCATGCAGGAGATACACAGGTTCCCTTATTGCATGTCACACGTGCCAAAACCAGATCTACAAGTGGACCTGGGTATCTGTTTTCCTGCTCCTTGTAATGGGGCAAAGCAGCCCTTTGAATATGCTCTTTAGAGTCTTGTCTTTATTGCTGCAGCATTAGCCTGTATCCACATTCAAGTAACAACTGAAGGAGATGGAGATCTTGGGGTTTGCCTCTTCCATTTTCTTAGAAGCCAAGCCCACTTAACAATATCAAACTTGAGAGCTGTGTTAAATAGAATATGCCTGCTAGCTGTCCTGTATCTTGTGTTCACCTCAAGATTGCTTTTCTTTCATGTACTTGGAGAGCCACATTAGGGACAGGTCCTTCCCCGACCTGGTGCCCTCAAGTTGTGTTGGACTATAACTCTCAGCATCCCACAGCCAGCTATGGGAGCTAGCAGGTAGTCCCAATACATCGGAGGGCACCAGGTTGGACGAGACTGGGCTGAGACAAGCCAGACTGTTTCCAGGCAAATAGTTTTCCCAGTAATGTCGGAGGCTTCCCTATTATCTTCTGAAATATCCCCCTGGGTTTTATTCTTAGCAAGTGCTAACCACAAAATCCTTTTCCCATATAAATGTGGGGGAAGGGGACTAGCTTTCCTTTTTCTTTTTTTAAAGGGGGAGATTTGTGCTACAAGAGGGCGTGGAGGAGGCTTAAGAACTAAAAGAGGGAAATCCAGGAAATGTTTCATGAAATGGCTGGCCAGTGCTTGGGGGGCCGGGGGTGGGATTATGGCTTGGTTTAGCTGCTATTTTGCACTTGTGATTTTCCCGGAGTGCTTTTCCTAATTGCCCAAGTGCAATTCTCAGTGATATTTATGACTACTTGGTGATGTAGGCCAATGTCGGAGCTGTGCTATACCATCAATGGCTCTTTCTGGATTTTACCAATTCAGAGGGTGAGTGCATTTTAATGCTTCTCCTGTACTTAAAAAAAAATAAAAAATCCTGCATGCATATCGAAAACATGTTTGTCAAGTGAAGAGGTTCTGGCTCATGTATTCTGTAACTTCCTAGTAACATGGGAAAGAAAAATATGCTCTGTGGTTAACCAGAATTGGTTATCTCCCTATGGTGTGTACATGCAGCCACATGTCCCTCATGCATTACAGGGAGTGTGAATTCTTAACGACTTTTTAATGTATAAGAACATAAGAGCCATACTGGATCAGACCAAGGGTCTAGTCCAGCATTCTGTTCAAGCAGTGGCCAACCAGCTGCTTGTGGGAAACCCACAAATAGGACATGAGCGTCCACAAGGTGACTTCCATGATCCTCCTCCAAAGCCATCCAAATTGGGTGCCATCGCTAGTCCAAGTAGTAAGGTGCAGTCCACAGGTAAACATGCAAACAGCCTCCAATAAAAAGTATGTGTTAGAGATGATGTGAAAGTTCTTTGGTGATTTATCTGAGATGGCTCTCTTCGCCTAGGATTTGCCAACTTGAATATTGCAGTCCTAGAGTGGCATGTGTCAAATGTGAATTGGCTTGCACAACTTGTGACCCACCAAACCACACACCAGCCAGTAGGGGCTCAATAAACTGGTTTCTCTTTCCTGCCCAGGACTTCAAAAACAGGGTGTGTGTGTGTGGTCAAGCACATGGCTGTTGACCTATGTTCAGTTTACAAACACAGCCCTGCTGTATCAGATCAAATGTCCATTTGGTCCAGCATCTTGTTTCTTCCAGTGACCAACCACTGGCCATTGTTCTTTATTGTATTTTGTGATTCTTGTGTTAATAGTTTTGGACTGTAGAAGGAAAGGCGGGTTATGAATATTTCAAATGAAAAATCAGATGCCTTTGGGAACCCTCAAAAGTGGTCTTGAAGGCACTAGTCCTCTTTTATTGTTGCTTCTTAGCACCTGGTGGTTTCACATAGCCATTGTTCCTTCTAATAGTGATCTCAGGTTGTGAATGCTGGCAGTTCTGTGCAAAATGGCACCACTGAGAACAGGGAAGTATCAAACCCAAGTGTCATGTATCGTACTGCTTGGGGAGCCCTTTGCAAAAATACAAAAAATGAGATTGAGCATGCTCATCTGAGTGTCATTTGGAAAAGAAAAATGGAAAACTCAAAAGAGAGGGTTGGAATATTCTGGTTGAATTCTTTATATCTTCTATATCCTGGAAGAGGACCTGGCTGGCTGGTACGCTGAACAGGAGTTGAAGAGACGCTGCAACATCTGTCACGGCTGGTAGCCATTGATGAGATGCTCCATGAGTTTGTCTAATCCCTCCTTAAAGCCATCCACAATTTGGTGGGTCACAATTTTTGCTCACCCAGAAGTCATAGTAGTAAATAGTAGTCTTCAATTTGCTCTCTAGCAGATAAAACTAGACCAGATTCAGAAGTCCCTGTTTTCATTGCTCAAATGGCAATTCTGGGCTTCTACCTTTAGCTGGACCAATTTCACACCAGTTTCTATCTTCACCTGGTCCAGCTGTTTGCTTTTTGGAAATTTCCAAGAGAAGAACAAGCAGATACCCACCCGTAGTGTTCAACGCTGTTCTCGCCTGCGTGATCTTGTCACTTTTGCTTTTGCGTACTGTCTGTTTGCTTGTTCAGGTTTGTGTGTGTGTCTTACAGTTATATTGAGGTGGGTGGGAAACAGGAAGAGGCACCTTGAAGTGAAGAGGAGGTTGGAGGCATAAGCAGCTGCTGCCTGGGTTGGTAACCTGCAGTGCTTCAACTTGACGGAAATGAGTCTTTGTTCTCACTGGAGCTTTGCAGAGGGAGCCAGGCTTCTGCCTGAGCAGGACCCAGAAGATGGCCGCCTCCCTCAAAGAGATTCCAACAGAACTGCATGGTAAGCAGAAGCCGCTTCATGCCACTTGGCACAAATGAGGATACACCAAGGGACCACTATGGTCCCCTCTGTTCTGGATGTCATTTTTGATAGTGGGATGCTTCTGTGAAAACCTTGCCAGTATCTCCTCAACATCTGGGCTCTTGCTGATTAACTAGAAATAGTCTGAGCTTGTTCCTAGCTCTATTGCTGACCCAATTTGTCTAAGGTTCATTCAAGAAGGCCGTTTATGGTGTTGGGGAGAGGTGGAGAAGAATGGCAACCAAGCTGAGGCTCTTCAAACCCTAATTTTCAGAAATACTGAGTGACTTTGAACTAATGCTTCAGTTGCATTAAACGTGTTCTAGGTGATTAGCAATTTCTCTGGAACCATGAGGCTAAAAATTAAGCTGGGAGACACTAACTTCATAGATCTGTGTCTTGTTGCCAGACATCTGTTCCCCTCCTTCCAACAGTTTGCATTTATAGAAGCTCGGACAGGCAGTTTGAAAGGCCTGAGAGACGATAGTCCCAAAAGCTACTTTGAAACCCCAAAGCCATCTCTGCTGAACCATCCCTGCGTCTTGTGCCACAATCTAATCATCAGTAGCTGATAAACTTCACAAGGCGTGGGAGTTTAATGAGAAATAACGGCCCAGTGTACCAATTTCCTTTGACTGGCAATGCTTAGGGTTGCTTAAATAAAATACTGGGCAAGCTAACAACAGAATATTATTTTCAGCAATCCATATTTTTTATTGTAAAACACAAACTCGCAATGCGGTGGCGGCTCCAGAAAGTCTAGAAAACTCTGATAATGGAGCAATTGTAACATGGACTGAAAGTCCGTTGATCAGGCAAAAGTGACAGATTTCTTGCTTATTCTTCACCTTTCATGCACTTAGAGTAGGAAAAATGACGGAGCATTTTTTAGACATTAGACTAAGGGTCTGTGGGCCAAACTAGATGTGATGTTAAACGTCTTTGCATGTAAGGAGCACATTTTTAAAAATTGCAAATAGCTGGGGGGCTCATAATTATCAGGATTGCAGCAGGATGGAGGGGGAATTTAACCCTTTCATCCCATGTTGCAGTCCATGTTGAAATCCCTCTGAAGCAGCTATTTGCATTGGGAGGAAATCGTCCACTGGCATGAACTTCTCTGCACCTGCTACAATCCCAATAGTTATCAGCACCACCAGTGCTGTGTGTCCTTTGCAGGCAAAAACACGTTTAGGGTGCAATCCTATGCATATTTAGACAGAAAGACATGCTTAGGATATCATCTTTAACATCATAACTAGTTTGGCCCCGTGAAGGGCATTTTTTATAGCCAGAAAGTTAACTATCTTCTTTCAACACAACTTTTAGCCATTTCCAAAGCCCCTGGTTCTTATTCCCACCCACCCTGACTCTATACACCTGGAATATCCATTTCTATTGATATATTTTTATTTTAAACTCAGTTTGACAGCCAAGACTACATTTTGCAGCCCCAATCCATGTACATTTCTGCAAATTTGATAACTTTGCTTAGTTTTATGCAAGCACACAATTCGTGTTTTTAGCAGTCTTCTAGACTCAGCCCTTAATTCATCTAGACCAGCCTTCTCCAAGGTGATTTCCAGATGGTTTGGCCTTCAACTCCCACCAGCCCCCATTCAGCATGGCTAATTGTCAGGAATTCTGGGAGTTGTTCAAAATATCTGGAGGGCATCATGCTGAGCTACTTGCCTTTTAGTAAAGCTCAAAGTTACCTTACCTATCATGGTGCTGTTGATGGCAGCAAGGACCTCTCCCCCCACCCCTGCCCTGCCTTGCCCGGAGCTTCTAATCCAAAAGTGAAAGACCTCTACCAGTCTACAACCACTCTGCTGGTATCTTTTATCCTGTGTTGTTGCTTTTTCAGAAAGCATCACGAATTTTCTAGGGACACAGGAGTTTGTCCTTCTGTATGCTCAACTCCACATCAAATCCAAAGTTGAAGATATTGTTCTGGTACGTATTGATGGCTCCGTTTTACCATTTTCATGTGTGTGGACATGTTTCCCAGATTCCTTGCACAAGCCGACCCAATTGGGTCACTTAAGTTTTCCTAGATTGCATACGTTCACACTATGCTTGCATGGATCTTTCTTGATGGGTAGTAACTACACTTATCTACCTAGACAGAAATAATGGATTAGAGTAGCATTTTTGCATCCCATTCTGTGGGACTAATATTACAGTAAACTGGTACTGTGTGCTTGTTTCTGCATTCCTGTAATACCTGTTCAACCTGTACATTTCTAGATAAACATAGGTATTACAAAGTTACTATCAGTCTGTAGTGCTCTCTTTTCCAGAAGAAAAGTTGCCCTCAAAAGCCTATCCAGGGCTTGCCTGGAAGGGGGAATGCAAACCAATATGTATTTGAAAATCTGCAGCATGTAAACATCCAAAAAGTGGTAGCTGATCTAATGTGCAATTGATCTAATCCTATTTATGTGGAAGTGGATTGTAATGATTGCATTGTCAATGTACGTTTTGCTCAAGTAACTATGTTCATGACTGCTGCCATTAAAAGCAAAGAGATTCTTATTTTTGTAATGGTGATATATTTGACTATGGTGAAAATATAAACATTGCTACAGTTCACCTATCCTATATGAAAAATGCAGTGGTTCAAACAAGGAAAATAACATGAGTAATTAAGGCAGCAATGCTATACACGCCGAGAGCCAAAGCAGACATTACTTTATGGTGCAATACTATGCATATTTAGGCAGAAAAAAATCCTACAGCTCCCAGCAAGCTTTAGCCAGCATGGCTAGCTGGGGCATGCTGGGAATTGTGGGGCTTTTTCTGTCTCAATTTGCATAGGGTTACACCCTTAAAGCCATAGCTGGCAGCTAAGTCTTTCATTTTTAGGATCAGATCCCTAGCTGGGGGCGGGGGGAGGAAGGGAGGTATGAAGGCCCTGATCCAGATCAGGACCATAATGGGGGGAAGGTTAACCCCCCACTACCCACCCATCCTTGGGTCCCGATTAAAATCGAGTCCTTGCATGTACTCTAGAGTAAAACTGAAAGAAGGCTGTCGCTGCTAGCTTCACCTTACTGCCTGTTTTGGCCCTCGTTGAACTAAAGGGGACTTATTCTGAGTTAACATGCATAGGATTGAGCTGTTACAAAAACCTGAGTACAACAGGTACAAAAGTGAAGTAATAAATTGGCAGGAGCATAGATGGTAGTTACTGTGATATAGAAGTGTGATAACTCAGGGTGCAATCCTACGCATGTTTACACTGAAAAAGCGCTACAACTCCCAGCATGCCCTAGTCAGCACCCTTAAAGAGTTTTTAAAAATGTATGTATTAAATTTTCTCTTGCCTTTCCTCCAAGGGGCTCAGGCAGCATACATGGTTCCCACCCACCCCATTTTATCCTCGCAACAATCCTGTGAGGTAGGGTAATGTTACCTGGACCTGTGGTAGGTTTGTACTGAGAAACGTACACGAATAAACATGAGTTGAATCTTACCCGCGTGTCCAGAGCTTAATTGGAGGGCAGCTGGGCACAGACCTCCAAGTCCAGTTTGGACTTTTACCACAGTACACAATGGAAGATAACATTTTCCAGAGTGAAGGCCAAAGCTGATGTGATGGGATTATCATGCACATGTCTGTTCTGTTCACATATTAATGGGGAACAGAGGGTTGAGGGGTCTAACAGTCAATGAACTGCACAGGAGAAAGTCGCTAAAACCAACCCCAACCCCCCCCCCCCCCCGTGACTTACTTCCCTACAATCAGTTGCTCTGGTCACCCTTCCCAGCTCCATTACCCAAACCTGAAGTAGGCCAGGACCAGAGAAAAGTGGCATGACGGACTGAGGGAGAAGGCAAAGCGCTGGGTGAAGCTGTCCTCTTCTGCGCATTCCTGTAACTGTTAAAGTAACACAGACACTCTGCTTTGAATGCAAATGGGGCAAAAGCGTGAAAAGAAACATATCTCTGCCTTCATCCCACCTGGTTTGGCCCTGAGTCTGCAAGATAAGCAAGAAGCACAATACTTTGAGGCGTGTGGGACCAAGGCCTTAACTTGCCAAAACTCCAGGCCTTCCCAAAGTGGTCCTTTGGCGAAATTATTTGCTGACCTGCATTATTTTATTTATTTATTTATTACATTTCTATACCCCCCCCAATAGCTGAAGCTCTCTGGGCGGCTCGCAACAATTAAAACCACAAGATACATCATAAAATACAATATAAAATGTAAATGTTTAAAGTTACAGAATAAAAGTAAAAACCAAAACAAAACCCAGCAGCAACGCAGAGATTTAAAATACAATAACAAATTTAAAACAACAAAGCTAAAAGACTAAAATGCCTGGGACAATAAAAACATCTTCACCTGGCGCCAGAAAGAGTTCAACATAGGCACCAGGCAAGTCTCCGTAGCAAGGTCAGTCCACAACTGGGGTGCCACAGCAAAAAAGGCTCTCTTCTTGGTAGCCATCCGCCTCACCGTAACAATTACATTAACAAGAACAACAACAAGAACATCTCAGATACCATGTGGATGTTGCCCAGGGTTTCCACATAAATTTCCTGACTGCCACTGTGTACAGCAACACAACTAGGCCGCAGCCACCTTATGTCTGCTTCTTTTCTGCTTGTCTTTCTATGCAGGTTTTGATGCCTTGGCGAGCGCTAATGGTACTGGCAAAGCTGCCAGTCAAGGTAAGTCCTGTTTTACCCATGGATCTTGTCTTTTCCAAAAAGGCAGTCCTGTACATCTCGGGTACCTGTGGAAATGCCGAAGCGGTGGCTGGGATCAGTAATGGAGTGCATGAAGGCCAATAAACTGAACCTCAATCTCCAGACGAGCTGGTAGATGGTTCGTCTTGCTTGGGAAATAGTGTGCGGCCTGTTCTAGGCAGGGTTTCACATCTTCCTCAAGACCAGTTTTCCAGTTTGGGGATCCCAGCCTTATCTTTGGAGGCAAGACATCTTGCTGGTGCAAAGCACATTTCATCAGCTGAGGATCATGTGTCACCTGCGACTTTCCCAGACAAAGATAGCCTTGCCCACTGTTGTTCACGCTCTGGTAATGTCCCATCTAGACTACTGTAATGCATTGTACGTGGGGCTGCCCTTGAAGGTGCTTCAGAAACTGCAGTTAGTGCAAAATACTGAAGCTAGATTACAAACTGAGACTGGGAGTATAGAACATATCTCACCACCAGTCTTAAAACAGCTGCAATGGTTCCTGGTCTGTTTCCAGGCCCAATTTAAAGCCTTTAAATGGCTTGGGACCAGTATACCTCAGCGAGTACCTCCTTCCACATGAACTAGCTTGGGTATTAATATCCTCAGCAGAGACCCTTTTATTCATCCCCATGCCATCTACTGTGAGGTGGGTGGTGACCTGGGACAGGGCCTTCTTTGTTGTAGCATCCCATCTGTGGAATGTTTTGCCCAAAAGGGCTTGCTGTCACCAGGCACCAACTTTGTTTTCTTTCCAGCACCTTTTTATTTGCCCAGGCTTTTTAGTATCATTTAACTGATGTTTTTATCTAGCTCTGCCGCTTTAAAAATATATATATATATTATTTGTACTTTGATTGATTGATTGATTGATTGATTGATTGAAGCTCTCTGGGCGGTTTACAGAAGTTAAAACATTAAATACAATATAAAAAGTTAAAAGCCATTTACAAAAAAGCACATGAAAACACACAGACAATATACACAAACAACATATAACTATAAACAACATTGAACTGTCAATCATAACTAAAGACATATCCAGGACCAATTAGAACTCATAATATGCTGCCAAATGCCTGGGAAAAGAGGTAGGTCTTAACCTGGTGCGGAAAAGATAATAATGTTTGGTGCCAGGCGGACCTCATCAGGGAGCTTGTTCCACAGATGGGGGCCACCACTGATAAGGCCCTCTCCCTCATTTGTTATTTGAATGATTTGGATGGAGACCCTTCTGTTATGTAGCATTTTAGTTGGTTGTTTTATTGTTTGTACTTTATGTTGTTAATGAATCTTACACCGTCCAAAGAACTTGGGTTATTGGGTGGTTTAAAAGTATAATAAATAAATGAATAATGAAGAAACAAATAGTTTAGGGAGGAATGTCTAAAAAGTAGTATAGAATTTCCTAATATAAATAAATACCTGCAAACCTCTGAAAGCTCATCAGATATTCTTACCATTCCAAACCATGTGTGGAGGAGTGGGAGTCAGGGAATTGAGGCTACCAATGCTGGAGAGAAACAAGGTAAGGCCATTGCTTCCATCCCCAGGCTGTTTGTGAGTCCCCAGAGGCATCCAGCTGCAGGCCACTGCTGGAAGCAGAAGGATAGACTAGGTGGTCTGATCCAACAAGGCAGTTCTTAAGTCCTTATGCAGAGGAAGAAGACGGATGTAGCCATTTGTGGGGTAAAATGACCACAAGTCTGGTTTTTGTTTTCCTAGAAGAGCCATGTTAGCCGTAAATCCTATAGCAACATTCTGAGCATTTTGTAAATAATATATATAGATGGGTATTATCCAATGTTAGTCCTACTTAGAGTAGCCCCATTGAAATTAATTGGACTTACGTTAGTCATTACTAACTTAAGTCCCATTCGTTTTACTGTGTCTACCCTAAGTAGGCCTAACATTGGATACTACGCAATGTATACAAACATCATATGCAAGGGGCATTTGCTGGATATTTGTGAATTACAAATCCTAGTACAATCCACATTTACAGATGTTTTTCAAAGTATTCCAGTTCATCCTAGAACATGCTTTAAGGATTCAAGGGCCCAAAACTGGTAGATTCAAGGTGCTTCCAGACATAGGGCTCCAAGGGCTATGGATGTACAGATTGTGTAAAGTCCATTCCGTCTGTGTTCATGGACTCTCAGGCACCTTTCATTCCATGGTATGCTCATCAACGGAATCAGAATTTTTTTTTGGTTGTTCCCGAATTTGCACAAATGCGCAAATTTCCCCCAAATGTGCTTTTTTCATGCTTTAGCCTACGGGAGAATGCACATTTTTGGCCTGGGTTTTCATTCTTTTTGCATATTTTCCACAATGAAATCTGCACAATATTGGGTAAGTTAGAAAACGGTCCACAAGTCTGCAGAATCTGCCCAACAGGGGGAAAGCCAGTCTGCTGTGCTATCTGCCATTTGGATCAAAATCCATTTCCACTGCAGTTTTCTCTGACATCCCTACCTACCACTAACAGTCAAAAGGCACTGTGCAGCTACTCCATCTTTTCTTCCTTAATAGATTTTTTTGGGGGTAAGAAAAAGGTCGGAAGAAGCAGTTGGAAAATACAGGAGGATTACAGTTCAAAGACAACATCATCTGGACCCCTGTAAATTTCTGTGAACGAGGCAGTTGTGATTGCACAATCTGAACATCCTCTGGAAGCACCCTTACAGAGCAATCCTATACTCCAGTTACGCCAGTTCTGGGCTGTAGGATATGGCAGAACTGCTGCTACACTCGCAGAATGGAAGATGTGCTGTTACCATGGAAGATATGTTGGCGAAACACCTCAGATACGCCAGCAGAACACACTGCCAGTACAGCTGTTCTGCCAGTGAAGATACACCAGTGGAACAGCTAAACGGGTCAGAGTTCCGCTGCTGTAACAGCAGCACATTGATTGACTGATTGATTGATTGATTGCATTCCTAATCTACCCAATAACTAATTTCTCCCCCACAGGCATAATTGGAGTATAGGATTGTTTGGTGAGGAGTCCTCCCCAATTTAAAAATGCATGGATGCTATCACATCTACCATCACATTACTCCAGGAGTCCCAGTTCCATTCTAGGTGAACATTCAATGACAAACTAGTGGAACTACTCATTGTACTTTTCTTTTTGCTTCAATGCTGTTCACGTTTCATCTTAAGACTCGCTATTCAGGTCTCTCTTGATTGCTGGGGGTGGGGCGTACTTCCTAATCCAAACTGTTGAGCAGCAATCCCCTTGCAAAGCTTATTTTAGCCTGCAGGGGAGCTGTGCTCTTGCAAGGTAGGTAGATGCTGAGGGAAAATCCTCACATCTTATTTTCTACATTGGCAGATACCTGAAGGACAAAATACGCTGGATCGCATTAGTTATGAAGGGTGCGCACATATGTAAATCTCAGCTTTGCCCTTTAAAATACAAAGATGCCTGATAACTATTTAAGAGGCAACTGGGAAGGGGATTCATACTTGCATGTTTCCATCTGCAGGTACAAGTTAGCTTCAACTTCCTAGCTGTGCACATGATCAGGATGGGAGAAGCTAACCAGGTGAGTGCAAGACAGATTGGGGTCACCATGCCTTTCCTCCCATCTCTGCAGGCCAAGGGTCTGGGATCTCCCTGGAAGAGATGCCAGATAAAATTTCTCCCAGGGTAAATGTTGTGAAACTGTCATTTCTACACATCGACCAAGAATTTGCATATTACTGGTTCCAAATATTCATTTGTAACGAAGCCGTAAAATCATGATTCAGTATTCAGTTGCCATGTTTTTCTACTATCTCCGCTCCTGTGCCTTTTGCAACAACACTGACAGTAAGGCGGTGATGCTTTCTTGGCAATTGGGATTGGAAATAAACTAATAGGAAAGCTTTCATCCGCTTAATTTATGTGCGTCAGACTGCTGTAAAAGGTACAGGACTGAGGCTAGTAAAACTGTTGGCTCTGACATTAAGCAGTCAGTCTAATGTCATTAAAATTACTCATGTCCAGTAGTTAAAGGGCAGTAGACAGCAATCTCTCTTGGAATAAAACCCAGTTTCTAGTGCTCACAGAAGAAGCAAGGGGCGCTCCTTAAATTAAGAACAGGAACTGCACCACCTTCTGTTTATGATTAGTTCAATAGAATATGGACAACTGACTCATTCTAAAAATACAAAAGAAGGAGTAAACTCAGACAAATTTGTTGAAAACGGGATTTATCAACTACTGGAACATTAGTTTTCAAGATATTGGGTTGGATCCAGTTTTAGTCATACTTAGAGTAGATCTACTGAAAACAATGGGAGATATGTTATTTAAATATACACACAGAGACACAGACTTCATCAGATGCATGGATTTTTATCCTGAGTTGGCAGGTACGCATGGTTGTAGAGAGAGAAAATCAGATCATTAACACTGCTTTGTCTATGGTTACTGTAATTCTTTTGCATATATCTAAGCTTTAATGCAGTTATCATAGTCTGTCTTTCTTGCATTTCATTTCCCTCTGACCTCAACTGCTCACATTTTATCTCTCTACACCAGGGGTGGGCAACTTCAGAGGGTCCAGGGACCAATTTATGCCCCCTGCCTGGAACCCACTTGGGGCTGCATGCACCACCACCATGGCTGAAATTGCTGCTGCCAAATTTTGGTGACAGTTCAGCAATTAGGGAAAAAACATTTTCCCTTTAAAAGCCTTGTTTTAAAGAGAAAGTGTGGCTTTTTCTCTCGCCACTGCTGCCAGAATGGCAGCACAGTGACAGCAATTTGGGGGTGGCAGGGGCCACAAAAAAGGCCTGGGGGGCTGCATGTAGCCCAGGGGCTGTATGTTTCCACCCATTTGCGAAGTCAGGATAACATTCCATGAATCAGATGAAGTGGACTTCAGTCCATAAAAACTCATACTGTAACCCCACTGTTAGTCTTTAAGGTGCCACAAGACTCTATTGATCAGGTAGCAGATGATGTGAAAGAGCTCTGTCTGAAACACTGGAAAATTGCTGCCAGTCAAAGGCTATGCTGGGATAGACGGACAAATAGTCTGACATGGTCTAAGGACTTTCCAATGTCCCCAAGGCAGGAGCGTGCAGACTTCAGGCTTGTGGGATCTGTTGATAGATTTGATTTGTACCCCACCTTTCTATCAAGAAAAATGGCACTCAAGGCAGCTTACAAACATAAATAAAACTTGATTAAAGCAATAATCATACAAATGCATTAAAGCACAATTTAAACCACAACAATAAAAGAATAAAAATAGCATCCAACCCAGCAGACCCACTTTCATGCCAAAGGCCTGCTTGAATAAAAAGGTCCTTGTCTGCTAGCGGAAGGATAGCAGAGAGGCAGCAAACCTAGCCTCCCTTGGCTGGGAGTTCCACAGCCTGGGTGCCACTACTGAGAAGGCCCTCTCTCTCATCGCACCAAACGCGCCTCTGAAAGTGGCAGTCTCGAAAGAAGGGCCTCTCCAGAAGATCCTAAGATGCAGTCAGGCGTGTATGAGAGAAGGCATTTTTTCAGGTAGCTTGATCCCAAGCGGTATAGGGTTTTATAGGTCATAACCATCACTTTGAATTCTGCCAGAAACAGATCGGTAACCAGTGAAGCTGTTGTAACAAGGGAGTCACATGCTCTCTGTAACCCGCCCCGGTCAACAGCCTGGCCTCAGCATTCTGGACCAGCTGAAGTTTCTGAACAATTTCCAAAGGCAGCCCCATGTAGAGTGCATTACAGTAGTCTAAATGGGATGTAACTAAGGCATGTGTGACCATGGCTAGATGAGACATTTATAGACATCTTTGGTTTTTCCCTAAATCCCCGAGATCTACCAACAAGAATCTGGTGCAAAAGACATACTCTTAGGGTGCTTCTAAATGAGGTTTTTATGGTGCCCGTACCCTGCCTCATTTACAGAAATTTACAGAGTATCCAGATCATGTCATCTTCCTCTCATAACTGTCCCGTGTTTTCTCACCATGTGTTTTACCATGTGTTACAGAAGAAAAGACAAAATAGCTGCACAATATAAATCACCCAGCAATCTACCAGTAAATGCAGATCTACCTTCTGCTCAAAATATTGATAACCTGAATGAACCCAAATTTAGCAAGAGCATTTCCCCCAAAGTCTCTTACGGAGAAGATGCATGCATGCGCGTACACATGCACGCACGTACACATAATTTATAGTTCTCCCTAAACAAACAATAACCAAAATGGAGGTGTTCAGAAAAAAAGTGGCAGTGAGCCAGTTTGTTGGGGGTTGATTCAGACTTTGAAATTTGCCAGCAATGTTAGCAGCAGACTACCGCACCTGGCAATCTTTACTAATCAGATTAAGGTTTTGTGAAGAACGCAGCATGAGACCTACAACATCAGAGCTGCTTGCTGCATGGTTACAGGACCATACACATCATTTGCTTGCTTGTTTGTTGCTAGGTTTTTCTTTAGACACAAGGTAGTGGATTGTTTTTACACACCTGTTTTCTACATGACACTTTTGTTCAGTGCTTGGAGTCCTTCTGCCTTTTTATTTTTAAATAAAAAGGACTGGCTTTTTAAAATCTAGTTTGTTGTCCTTATGCCCTGTTCTTCCTTTCAAAAGCTCAGAGCTGCTTATGTGAGGGTCCCAGGCGTTGCACAGGTGCTTGCCTACTTAGCAATGGGAGATCACAGAGGTGGGCAGAAGGTCTTACAGTAAATCTCTGGGTGTTTCGCAATAGATTGGCAAGGGTTTCTGACTCCCAATGGTTTAACACTAGCAACAACGAAGTGGCTTTTCCCACCTAAGTTAGGCTGCTGAAATGAAGATTGCTTAGGGTAACCAGGACTGGACTTAAGCGAAAGGACTTTGAGTTCAGTTCTGGACAAATTCCTAGGCTCAGGCTGAGCTCGGAGGCACCCTGTTCTTTAAATGTAAGTGTATGTCTTTTGCACCTGGCTCTGATTGGTGGATCTTGAGGTTCTAAGGGCTTCTTCACTAGGAACTTTTATCCTGCTATTAAGATTGGTTACTCATGGAAGTTTGCGGGTCCTTTAGATGACGTTGTCGGCCTCCAGGGCATCTCCTTCACTAACTTACCTTTATTCTGTTAAAAGATTGGAGATAATGAGCTATCAAATTACAGCACTTGAGTTCCGCTGGAGTTCCCTCCTAAAGAGGAAAACCCGCAATAAGAAGAGCTAGACCACAGCGCCATCTAGTGGCTGTATAGTGAAACATATGGAAGACTCAGATGAGGGGGGAAAGGTGGGGGAGGAAGCATGTATAAAGGGAGTCTGTTGTGATCCTGCATTTAAAACAGAAGCAGAAAGCCCCATTTTAAATGCGGGATTTTAGGCTGGTGTGGAGATGCTCTAACAAAAAACAAAGTAGATCCCACAAGCCTGAAGTCTGTCCCTAGCATAAGATCAGACACTGTCAGACCATTCACTAAACTCTCTCCTTCCGAAAGTGCCCTGAGCATTGTGATCACAATGGAAGAGCAGGGAATACATTCTATTAAATAAAATAAAGTGATGTTTCCCTGGGGAAGACCAGTTTAGAGGCTGGGGCATAAGCATTTATCAGTGTTTAACTGTTCAACACTTTAGTTTTATAAAATAAAATAAAAACAATTTATTTTGTTGCATAAATGTTCTTCAGATACAAAGTGGAACATTGTTTTATATACTTTTTGTCTACTTTTTGTCTGTGTTACAAGCTCCTTCTGTTGTGTTCCCCCCCCCCTTTTTTTTGTTTTGTTTTGAGAGTGGAGAGAACTGGGGAATTGTCTCTCCTCTCCACCTCTGATTTGCTAGTAGGATTGCCTCTTACGCATCACCCCAAAAGAGGACACAAATTTGCATAACATTTGCACATTGTGTATAATTACCATAGTTTAAAAAGAAATACAATCTCACCATATTGGGAAAGGATGTGAGAAGGTGACCTGTGTTTACTGTCCAGGTGTGAACAGTTAATGCAGCCTTCCCGAACCTGGTGCCCTCCAGATGTTTTGGACAACAACTCCCAGAATTCCTGTCCATTGGTTGTGTTGGCTGGGGATGATGGGAGTCCAAAACATCTGGAGGGCACCAGGTTGGGGAGGGCTGAGCTGATGGGCAACTTTAGATTTGTGCCTTTTCCACCCTTACAGGTAATATAAAGCATCCAGTTTGTTAGAGAGGAGTTGGGGGGCGTTTGTCTTGAGACATGAGTTAACATCAAGGCCTCTGCTCTCCTTTCTTATGGTTCTGTATCTTTAAACCAGACTTGGACTTGACAGCCCTTCAAGTAGAGGAATGCCCTCTGTAAAGTAGGACACATGGCCACCCTATTTGCCAGTTAAAACAAGTTTGGAGGCTTCTAATTACAGAGGTTTCACTCTGCAAAATTGTACTTTTGCGTAGGTCAAGTGAATTTTGATGAGCCAATTAAATTTCTAGTTAAAAAAAATACAAAGGAGTAGGAAGATGCATTTTATGTTAGTCTTGGATGTTTTCAGAATTTCACCTTGCTGATACACAGTCTGTTCTTAGGCATGTTTACTTGGAAGTATATCCTACTGAGTTAAGTGCAATATACTCCTAAGGAAATATGCATAGGATTGTAGCCTTAGGCTGCAGTTAGGCACAATTACTTGGGAGTAAACCCCGCTGAACTCAATGGGATGCGCAAGTATGAAGATTCTTGGACTGGGCTATTAAGAGAGCTGGTGCCTTGCAATCTGGGTTCAGATGCTAACCCTACAGAGACTGTTGTGTCTGTTCCACAGTGTCCTTCAAAAGACTCTATATACAATATGGAGAGGAAAATTAGGAAATTTATGTGTGGTTTATAAGCAGTCAAGGGTCATAACCATCTTTCTTGCCCTCTTCAAGTTCCTTCTCAAAAACCACTTTCCCCACGAACCCTTTGCACATCCCACAGTTCCCCTGCCCTGTTGTAATTAAGCCTGGAATGGAAGTCTACAGTAAGTACATGTAACAAAATAATTGCACATTCTTCCCCAATTTACACTTGCCTTCGCTTCCCTCTCCTTCTTCTGTTTCCCCTGTGTCAAAATTTAGACTGTGAGCTCCTTGCCTTGTGTACTCTATAAAATGCCATGCACATTGATGGCACTATGTAAATAAATTCTTGATAAAAATAATAATAACCATCTAGTGGTCTAGTGGCATGACATTATAGTATAGTGACATGATCACAGTATACTCCTAAACTGAAAGATAACCGAGTTCTGATCCATGTATTATTCCAGGAAGTGTGAATTTGCTTAAAAATGCAGACCAAATTAAATCTTCAAGTACCCCTACTCGAAACACAGTATATAGAACTTTCCCTAAGTCCTCAAAACACTTTGCATTCATGATTTCCTTGCTTTGTTGTTGTTGTTCAGTCATTCAGTCGTGTCCGACTCTTCGTGACCCCATGGACCATAGCACTCCAGGCCTTCCTGTCCTGCGCTCTCTCCCGGAGCATGCTCAAGTCCATATTCGTTGCATCGGTGATGCTATCTAGCCATCTCATCCTCTGCCGTCCCCTTCTCCTTTTGCCTTCAGTCTTTCCCAGCATCAGGGTCTTTTCCAGAGAGTTTTCCTTGCTACAACTCTGTAAAGTAGGTCAGTATTATCATTCACATGCTTCAGATGGGGAGAACAGTGCCTACAGCCTCGTACTGGGTTCAATGGCACTTGCTCCTTGGCAAATGTCTTTAGTTTTGCCAGACATTCAGAGCCAACGTTTGGGTTCGGAATTAGCTCCCATTCACAAATCAAGAACGTTGGGAGGAAACTAGCAGAAAAGAAGCCATGGGAACCACCTCACCTCATATATTTGTTCCCCATTCATCTCTCCAGGTTTTCATAAAGACAGACACATCTTCCTTTGAATTAGAGTTCTTGTCGCTGGATGACTTGGAACATGCGGTTATCCATGTGATCACATCCATTAAGAAGATCATTCCAAATTCTTCACCTGGGTAAGGAGGTCATGCGTTTTAGAAACCACTGAAACCCAAACCTGGATATTGCAGCATTCTCCGAACCGTCTCTATGTGCTCTCCCATCCTCCCCAATCAGCACAGCATGGCAATGCTGCTTTCAGATTGTGGGATTTGTAGTCATACATAACTGGAAGGCACCGTGTTGGGGAAGACTGTTCTTGAGGCCTTAATTAGAAGATATGGGCTGGATGTTGCTAACTAAGGCTAAACCAGGATGATGGGCTGGGTTTTTATTAAGCATTTATATAGCACTTTAGCATGCTCAAAGCTCTTTGCAACACAAGCATATACATGTCTACTCAGAAGTAAATCCCACTCCATTCATTGAGACTTACTTCCAGGTAAGTGTGTATAGGATTGCAGATGCAGGTACATTATCTTTACAACAGGGATGGGGAACCTCCAGGCCATGGGCCAAATCCCCCATCCAACCCAGGGAGCTTTCCCTCCCAAGCCCCAAATTTCCCCAGGCCACGAGCCCCTCTCTGTGGGGAAACAAATTACCACTATTACCTCCAATCACTTACCAGTGATAACGATGGGGATTTCCCTTCACATGCCACTGGTCATCCCAACTGGGATGACAGGGGCATGCAAAGGAGGTGCCCAACTCAGCTGGTGCCTGGCGTCCCTGTCTCTGTGCAGAGAGAAGCAAAATGGGGGGGGGGATGTCAGTGGAGGAGGCGGGGCTTTGGGATCCTCTTGACATCATCTGGCTCATCTCATTGATCGGGGGGGGGGGGGAATCTCTCCTCCAGACCAAAAAAGGTTCCCCATCCCCACTTTACAGTCATATTCCATATTGCAGACAGGAGTGGAAAAACTGCATAATATCGTGGTATGCCTGTGGCATGCTCATTACTGAGGTGACATTTGAGGCAGTGACTTCCTGGTTCACAGTTCAGGGCGCAATCCTATGCATGTTTAGACAGAGAAAAGGCCTACAGCTCCCAGCATCACCCAGCCAGCCATGTCTCTTAGTCTCTTAGATCACATTAGGCAATGGAACTATAGCTCAGGGGTAAAGCACGTGCGTTCAGGAGGTTCCTGCCCAAGGCCAGCCCAAGACATTTTGCTGCCTGAGCCAGAGAAGCCAATGGTGTCCCCCACCCACCAAAGTCAGGGAAAACAGTACCCAAAGTTAGCTGAACTATTTTGGTACATGTGGCAGAAAATGCCATAAGCATCTTTCCCCCTCTATGGCAGTAGAAATACAATAACAAGTTAAATAACTAACAGTTTGCTGCCCATTTATGACACCCAGAATTTGCTGCCTGAGGCGACTGCCTCACTCTGCCTCATGGTAGGGCCAGCCCTGTTCCTACCCTCAATCCCTGGCATCTCCAGGTAGAAGGATCAGGTAGCAGGTGATGGGGAAAGCTCTTCTCTACGGGAGACCCTGGAAAAGCCGCTGCCAGTCAGAGCAGACTATACTGGGCAAAATAGACAAACAGTCCCACCTGGTATAAGGCAGTTTCCTGTATTCCTATAATCAGTTTCTACCCTTTAAGCAACAGACTTGGGGAAAACCTCGACCTTAATGTCCTCTGAATGCTGCTGCCATTCTGATGGATCTCTCATTGCCTGATATAGCCTCTTTTTGTTTTAAAAGCTTGCTTAGGGAGAGTAGAATCACTAGCAGAAACAAGGGGGTCAAGAGGGAGAGGCAGAAGGGTGGATACTCTTAGCCCTTTCCACAGCCTCTGTTTCCTCACTTCAAATCCCATCCCCATGGCTTTCCCTTCCCTCTTGCACAGTTCCTTATATATTTGCTCTTGCCAGGGAAAGTGCTAAAGCGCTCACTACTCTCCCCATCTCTGCTGTCAAACACTCCTTCCTAAAGTGGCTTTTACAATCAAACTCAACGAAAGACCATTAGGCTATGATTGCACACATCTGGGTGTAACGTGTACTTTGGCCCTAGGGCCGTCAGGCACAGAGCTGGACAGCTCCAAAGCAGTGCGACAGTAGCCCTTTATCAGATGTACAGAACTTAAAATAAGTTTGGGGGTGGCAGGTCCACCCCAGTCTGTGTGCATTTGTTTCTGAGAGTGACACGAGCGCACGTAGGCCGGGGGCAGAGCCTGTTGCCACAATGTCCCACCCTGCTGAGTGTCCAGTTCTACATCCGATAATGCCTGGAAAGAGTTAGTATGTAACACAGTCTTCTTCAACCTGGTGCCCTGCAGATGTGTTGGGCTACAATTCCCACAATGCTGACTGAGGATTGTGGGAGTTGTAGTCCAACACACCTGGGGGCACCAGGTTGAGGAAGGCTGATAGAGCAGCTGTACCTCCCATCCCAGTTCTTTCTTCAAATGAACTGTTCACTCACCCTTAGAGGAGCCAAAGACAGAACCAGTCAGGCCTCCTGTAAATGTAAAGGTTGGATAGAAGGGGAATTTCAGCAGCGCTGCCTTTCCCTCCTGCCAATGCTGACTAGGGTATCCAGATGCCAAAGAGGGCAGGTCTGTTTTACTGCACTGTTCATAGTTGTAAAGAGGGAATTTCAGCAGGCACAGCTTCCATAACAAACTAGAGTGGCTGAAGTACCTCTTCTATAAAACTATTAAATGTGCAGGAGACTCGCCCTCTTTGGCATCTGGACACCCTAATGCTCATTCTTCTACGGAGCTGTTATAAATACAGGAGCCCCCTCATTCTTTGCATCTGGTCAACTGTCTATTGTATTTTCCCATTTTACCTACCAAGCAAGACTCCAGTCTCTAGTTTAGCCTTCTCCCGTCCCAGGACGTGCGCACGCGCACACACACACACACACACACACATGCACACCAAGGGACAGCATAGAAATATGTGGTATGAACATCACCTAAATATCTGTGCTCTTAAAGGCACAGGAGCAGGGCCAGTAAAAACAACAGAAAAGATGGCAACCTTATTCATCAGCATGCTTCTGTAGAACATCACGGCCGGAAAAGCTGCATAGCAAAAGTGTGGTAATAAGTTTAGACCTGCTTGACATAACTCTCTTCTAAATCAGGGCCTGCAAATGCACCAATTTATATGCTTTGTCACAAGGAGGAGTTCATTCCTGATCATGGATGGGTTGCTGGGCTTATCTTTTTTCTTGAGCAGAGCTTTTGTGCTTTTCACATCCCCAATATGGGAAGCCTTTTATGCTCACAGATATCCTGACTACTCTTACCCATAGCCCAACAACCTTTCCCTTCAGCTTTTGTTCTGCCTCACAAGGCTGAGCTTAGTGGACAAACTTCTCCCTATCATGCTCAGACATTTTATTTGCCATCTGCAAGAAAGACATTTGACATTACTATGACATCATCAAGTAAGGGAGTGCCCAACCAGGGCCAAACTTTGAATATACTTAGAGAATTCTTACAGCTAAATTCTAATCCCAGCCAACCAGCCCACCTCTTCTTAGAGGAAGAAGCCAAGAAATATGATAGAGCTGAAAGTTCTCTTCATAATGTTTGTTGTTTTTAATGCAAGTTTAATTGTTTTTCTTTGTATTAAAGAAATCTACTCCAGGATGCCTCCCCCATCTTGCTTGCTAAAATTAAAGGGATAACCAATTCCTTGGAAGAAGAGCTGAAGGAAAACCAAGGCCCATGTGGTAATCTTTATGTATGAAAATTAGTGGAGGAATTGTGTGTGTGTGTATGTGTGCGTGCGCGTGCAAGTAATCGTTAAGCCATAGTGCACTTGCAGAGAAGGAGAAGTTAGTCTAAACAATTCTTAATTGGGTTGTAAAACTCGATTTTACTTCCTAGAGAGTGGGGTTAGTCTGATGTTTAATTGATTTTCCTGGTCCCATTGTCCAAGCCTATCGTTAAAAATATATACATTTCTGACCATGCGGAATTCATGTGAACTCAGAATAAGCATACATTTGAAAATGGGGCTGGTGTGTGTGTGTATCTGTAGCACGGCTAAGCCAGTAACACCTGAAGTACTAGTTCCCTTCTACTCAGCACTGGTTAGGCCTCATCTTGAGTACTGTGTCCAGTGCTGGGTGCCACACTTTAAGAAGGATGCAGACAAGCTGGAGAGGGTTCAGAGGAGGGCAACGAAGATGATCAGGGGACTGGAAACAAAGCCCTATGAGGAGAGACTGAAAGAACTGGGCATGTTTAGCTTTGAGAAGAGAAGACTGAGGGGAGATATGATAGTGCTCTTCAAGTACTTGAAAGGTTGTCCCAGAGAGGAAGGCCAGGATCTCTTCTTGATCATCCCAGAATGCAGGACACAGAATAATGGGCTCAAGTTACAGGAAGCCAGATTCCGGCTGAACATGAGGAAAAACTTCCTGACTGTTAGAGCAATACGACAATGGACCCCATTACCTAGGGAGGTAGTGGGCTCTCCCGCACTGGAGGCGTTCAAGACGAGGCTGGACAGCCATCTGTCAGGGATACTCTGACTTAGATTCCTGCATTGAGCAGGGGGTTGGACTCAGTGGTCTTATAGGCCCCTTCCAATGCTACTGTTCTATGATTCTATGACACCACTGGCCTGCTGTGTGGGAAGTGTTTCATGTGCAACTTCCCCTAGAGTGCACACACACACTTCCCAGTTGTACATATGGGGAGTGTTTGATTTGATTAAGACTGCAATCCTCTACGGGCTTACTTGGGGGTGAGCTCCACTGATTACAGTGAGAGTTATTTCGGAGCAACTCTTGCATAGGATTAGGCTGTAAAAGATATATATCCCTTCTTAGAATTCTTGAGATTTTTCATAGGTGTTTACAGAATGGTAATATATAAAGCCATTTTAAACCTTCTCAAAAGACAACATAAAATTTAAAAAACAACACTCAGTGCATCCATCTGACAGTAAAACATGAGATAAAATCACAGATAAAGCTAAGCATTCAATTCAGCATGAAAAGAATGAAAGGCCTGAGCAAATGGGCTGCTTTGTGACCAGGTACAGATAGGATGAAGATGGTTGTGCAACTGCAGAGGGGCCAGGGGCCAAGGGGGGTAGCCGGGCTCCTCTTTTTAAAAAGAAATAGTTGCACAGAAGAGAGAATTTTAGCAGTAGGAGCATTTCTCCTACTTTCATGACAATAAAAACCAGCATGATGTATTGATTAAGACTCTTGCATTAGGACTGGGGAAATCCAGGTTCAGATCCCCACTCACCTATGAAACATGGCATAGACCCACTCATTCTCTCTCTCTCTCTCTCTCTCTCTCTCTCTCTCTCAGCTAACCTATTTCAAAGGATTGTTGTGAGAATAACATGAGGAAAGGTTGAACCATGTACACTACCCTAAGCTCTTTGGAAGAAGGGCAGGATAAAAATGTCATACATAAGCTGCCCCTTTAAAAATTCTCTCTTGGATGCAAATATTAGCCTGCACCCCATGTTTGGATCTACTCATCCACGCTGAAGGCAAACACACAACACACACACACATTTGGAGACAAAGTTGTAATAAAACCCTTAATGCAGGCATTTTTAAATTTTTCAGTAACTACATTTGCTGTCCAATGTGTTCTGCTGAATAGTTTTATGCTTTTATGTATTTCAAAAGGGGTTTGAGGGTTTTTTTTGTGATGGGAGACTTTACTGATGATTATTCTGGCGAACATATACTATTTGGCAAAGGATCCCTTCAGCTCACAAGATCTTCTTATCTTGTGGTTTTCTTGTCCTATATAAATTGTGTTCACGAGGGCACTTTTCTATAACATTTTGGAGTGTTCAAAAAGCATCATAGGCACTGTCTTAGTAATCCTTATAAACTCCCTGTAAGGTAAGTCACTGTTACCTGAGACTGAGAGATAGTGGCTTACCTAAGTCCAGCTATGGAGTCTGTGACTGAGGTGAGACTTAAATCCAGGACTTCCTAGTTCATAGATTGATTTCTTGGTCACTATGCTGCAGTAGCTCTCAATGGACTGTCCATCTTTCATGTATCCCAAATACAGTATGATTGAACTGTTCATTTATTCATTATGTTTTATCCTCTGAGGGTGCAATCCTATTTCAACAAGTGGCTGCCTCCAAACTTGGAGGCAAACGCCTATCCAAAGCAAGGCAGGAGAAGCACAGGGTGGGGGGGGGGGGATTGTTCCCTCTGCGCCTCTCCTGCCCTGCTTTTTCTGCTAGACCACCGTTTTCGGCTGTTTAGCCACAGGGGGGCCGAGCAGGAGAGGAGGCTGCTGTATGACACATAGGATGTGTCATACAAACAGATCTGCAATCCCCACCCCGAAATGCCCCCAGCCCTGCCCCTTTTTAGCTGCCCCACGCTCCTCTTGTGAGTGCGGAGGATGGGTCTTTGCGCTGCCTCAGAGGCAGCATGGATGTGGGAAGAAGTCCGTTTTCCAGGAACCAAACTCGGAGTCTAGCCACTGTCTAGCTGCTGTCTAGTGGCCATAGGATTGCTCCCTAAGACTGCAGTCCTATGCATGTTTAGACAGAAAAAAGTCTTACAACTCCCAGCATGCCCTATGCTGGCTGAGGGATGTGAGGAGTTGTGGGACTTTTTTCTGTCTAAACATGCCTAAGATTGCACCTTAACAAGCAAGCTCAAGCTTATTCTTCCCCCGACCTCCATTTTATCCTGACAATAGCCCTGTGAAGTAGGTTAGTCTCAGACATATTCATCAGCCCATGGTCACCCAGTGAGATTCACTGCTGAGTAGGAATTTGAACCCTGATCTCCGTAGTCTTAGTCTGACACTCCAATCAGCGCTGCACACTTCACCGTAATATTATTTATCTGCAGCACTTCTAATGCACAGTGTCTCTTTATCTTGTTTGTCCTCAGAATCTACCAGTGAGGTAGGCCTTTGGGATTCCCATTTTACAGATGGAGAGGACACCTGAGGCTAAGAGAGCAAAATACCCAAAGCCATGCATTAATTCACAGGGCTGACTCTGGGATTTGAACCTCTGTCTTCCAGGTTCCCTGTTATCTAATGTTTCTCTTTTGGATCCCTAAATGTATTGATTTTCTATCTGTCAATGCTACCTTTCCTTGCACAGAGACTTCTGCTAACATCCTCTCACATTTACAGGTGGGTTTTCAGAGACATACGGTGCCCTCTGCGATTACAGTGGCCTCCCTTTTCAAGAGGAGATCCAATGGGTAAGGCAGAACATAAGGGAAGATATTCATAACAAAATGAGAAGCATAAAAATAACTGTGTGGAGTAGTCAGCATATTCCCTGCAGCTCAATCTTCTCCAACCTGATGCCTTTCAGATGTTTTGGACTAAACTCCCAGTTTCCCTTCCATTGGGCATGCTGGCTGGGGCCTGGGACTGATGGGAACTGAAGTCGAAAACAACTGGGTGGCACCATGTTGGAGAAGGCTTCTCTAGCTGCTTTGTGTATCAGCCTGTAAATCAAACAAGGACTGCTTTCAGTGAGAGATGGACATTTTGCTAAGGACACCTTATTCCCAGATTACTAAAGGATTGATAAATGGAAGCTATGGTTTTGGGTGGGGAGGCCTGTGGATCAGAGTGGTTGACTATCCACCTCGGTGGATGAATCCTTTTAAAGAATTCAGGAAAGTAATTTGAAAAGAACGGAATACTACTATTTTCCTACAGGATAGTGTATGAAGGTTGCCAGGCTGCAACCTGCAGAACACACTGGCACACATTCCTGATTTTTCCTGTGGTGAGATGTTCCAGGGCAGTGCTGGCCATGCTTGGTTTCCTTCAGATGAGGAAGCACTCAAAAGTTCGCTTAGGGTGCTTCCAGGGGAGGCCTTACAGTGCCATTACCCTGTGTCATTTGTGGAATTTTAGGGTAGGTCCAGATGTCATCATCATCTTCTACTTGTAACCCTCCCATGTTTTCCCATCACTACATCTGTCTTTTTTTTCTTACCACAGAAAATCTGTTAAGGAAGAAAAGACAAAATAGCTGCACAATGCCTACTAATTGCTAGTGCTAGGAATTGTCTGAAAGCACCCTTAAGGCATCTTTGTAATATTTGCTTTATTCACGAATGTACCAGCAGATTGTAAATTGATGCAAACAGAAAGCACTTCTACAAGGCAGTCTATCTGCTACCCTGCCTTATGGCTGCACAGTGGGGCCGTGTTCCCAAGGGGCCTTCAACTGCCTCATAGCCCCCTTACTCTGTCCCAAGCTACAAAATTGGTGTTTTTATCCACGCAATCACACACCTTATATGAGCTGTCTCCTTATCTGGAGTGGTGTCACCTTCCCCAAGGTCATTAGACCTTGTATTCAAACTCACAGGGATTTCTAATTATCTCCTAACCATTAGTTCCCATCAACTGACTGTTCAGATGTACAACACATCTGGAGTCCTGCTTTTACAACAGGTGATAGGGCCAAAATAGTCACAGCCAGGAGAAGCCATGACTGCAGGGCCGGCCCTACCATGAGTCAGAGTGAGGCAGCCACTTCAGGCAGCAGATTTTAAAAGGCAGAAAATTGTTAGCGATTCAGTTTGTTAATATTGTATTTTGACTGCTAGAGATGAGGAAAGGCAGTTGTGGGGTTTTCTGCCTCATGTAGCTAAATAACGTGCCTGGCTTTGTGTCTTATGCACTTTGACTTGGGTGGGTGAGGGATGCCCTTTCCTGCTTAGCAAAATATCTTGGGCCAGCCCTGCATGATTTCCTCACCACCCACCCCCACACACTGCATCGGGGAATTCAAGGTGTATTTCCCCTGGGTTATGATCTGGCAACTCAATTTCTACGTTTTTCCCCTGTATGCCTATGCAGGAAAAATAGTATATGTAAGGTAGTTCAGATACGCCGTCAGCATACTGATGTGCAGCTCTGATGTTACCATTTGGCTCCAGGAAAGGCTTATAGTTACCAAAACTGCTATCTCTGTCTTCAATCACATGTTGCACGTGAACATGCATCCTATACAAATGTTCTCAAATGCACCCAGAAAAACTTTGGTAGTGCTGTGGCACACACACAGCTGAGGGCATGCTGTGTTAGATATGGAGGGGAAATTAGCTCAAGAACACTGACAAAGTATAGGCATAGAGAATGCATGTTTTTATTTTTCTGCAGATATTTACAGGAAGAAAAGATAAGTTAGTGCACCACCCTTAGAACTGGACCTGCAGTCTGTTTCCTTATGATTTAAAATAGCAGTGTTACAGCAAGAGAAGACAGAGGCGGGGCATTATGGCTTGCCAAATAAGGAGCAGAGAGGGTGCTAGGGTAATAGTGGGGTGGTATTTGAAGGCTTAGATGCTATGGGGAAACTCAAGTTTCAGCTGCACAGGGTTGGCCAGAATGGACAGATTTGGAGTGATAGGAGAAAGAGATAGAAAGAAAGTCAGAGTGGTTATATTTGCTTCTGAGGGACAAACGGGTGGCGGTCCCTAGAACAAAAGGAACCATGAGTGAAACCTGGTGGTGCTTTAACCTAATGATCACCAATAACTGCAAGTGACCTTTCCAGAGGTAAGGATGCTTCAGGATGGGAGAATATTTCTTGCCAAATCTTTAGAGTGGCCAACTCAAGTAACCCCTCAGGTGGATTCGCTGTGGTGGCAACTTGGCAGTTAGGTAAGCATTTGCATATATCTGGAGTTCCCATTCTTTGCATACTCACATAAGGGCAACTCCTATTAATTCAGTTGTGGTAGAGGACACACACAGGTCATGAACGTTAAGTACACCAGGCGCTAGTAGCTGGAGATTTGCCGTCAGAATCCTTTTGCTCCTAGCTGCTATGAACAGCCTTTTGGAACAATGAAAACATATTAGACAAGGTACCAATGTGATACTTGCAACAACAACAACAAAATGGAAAGCCAGCATGACCGACATTCTTAGTAACAGTGTGCTCTTATGGGGAAACAAAAGCAGTCCTTGGGAACAGCCAGATATTTTTATTTGGATATGTTAAAGATATAGTTCTAACTGATGGTGTAGAAATGATAATTTACTTACTGTCAGCAGCCCCTAAGGCAATAAGCTACAGGTGGAAGAGAGTTAATCCTCCAACAAATGATGAATGGTGTATGAAGGTTTGGGATATGGCCTCAATAACTGATATGATCAGAGTCAGAGAGGGACGATCAGCAAATAACTTTTAAATAGAAAAATGGAGTCTCTTTATTGTATATTGGAACGATAAAGTACAGGATTCAGTACACCCTTATTTACTGTTAGGGGAAATTTAACTGGTATTAATTTGATTAAATTTATAACTCTTCTTTGTTATCATTTGTAAGATGAAATGTTTTCCTTAATTTATCAACTGGAATTTCCCTCTGTAATAGCAAAATAATAATAATAATAATAATAATAATAATAATAATAATAGTGGTGGTAGTAGTAGTAGTGGTGGTGGTAGTAGTAGTAGTAATGGCGGCGGGGGGGGGGGAGAAATAGCCAGATAGAACTGTCTTTTGATTAGTTTCTTCACAGTTTCGTAAATATACTATTTTTTCTTTCTTTTGCAGGATGTGGATAATATTTATCACAGCCAGGAATGCAGGGAGTTCAACCTGCTGGATTTCAACCACCTGCACAGCCAGTGAGTCTATGTAAAAGGATTATAGTCTAGCTGTTTGTACCATGCTGGAGTGGGATGGGGAGCGAGTAGGTAAAAAACTGCAGGACTATGGTCACCCCAGATTTGCAATGGGATGTGCAGAATCCTAAGGACTTCAGCTGTTACTCTGAAAAACAAGGTTCTAGCCCTCATGTTTTCAGAAAAGTGTCTAAAATACCACCACCACCACCACAGAAGTGCTGCATGCTAAATGTCAGAAGCTGAAGAAAAACCTGTATAGAGCTCCCTAGGCAAGGAGACTAAGCATCTACGCTCTGCATGCCACCTTCTTCAGCATGGACCCCAGTCCCTTCTCCATTTGCCTAGAGCTTCTCCACACAGAGCTTATATCGTGCAATCAAGATTGGTTTCTCACAGAAGTTTGTGGGTCCTCTACACAACATCGTCAACCTCCAGGGCCCCTCCTGCAGTTTATGACCTTTAGCCCGCCTTTGTAAAATGCGAGGAAAGTGCCATTTTTCTCTAGGAAGTGTGATGAAGTGCTTTATGTGCTGTGTACTTCCGCAATTGCACTATAACAGCAGCGCCATCTAGCGGCTGTAAAATGAAACATATAGAACTTGCCAAGAAATAAAATCAGCACATATCAGCCTGTGTAAAGGAGTCGATTTTAATCCTGCAAAGAATCTGGAAGCAGAAGCTTTGGTAAGGATGTGGGATTTTAGCCTTGTGTGGTGAAGCCCATTCACATCCATTTCCCCCATTCCTTTGCTTCTTTACTGTATTTTATCCTGCTTTTCAGACAATTGTCTCTCAAAGTGGCTCACATCAATACAAAGAGAGACAAGCCCTACCTTCAGGCTTACAGACCGAAAAGATGAGTCAGGGAAGGGGAGTGCAGGGAAGAGAAAGGGAGATCTGTTTTTCAAGGCAAGAACAAGGTGGTGAGCTATAAGTGGGCATTTAACTGCACTTTGCTTGAATAGCTGTTGGTGGCTATTTTGCCAATGGATGGGGCTAGAGTGTTCTGTCCCCTTGGTTTTGCAGTCCCGGGGCCACAGGTAGTTGGAACTGCATGTTCTTTCCAACAGGGATGGGGAGGAAGGGTCCCTGTAGCTGCCCCTTCTCTGGCTGATGGATGTTATTCCTGGGAAGCCAGGGGGGCAGCCTCCCAGTGGCCCCAGGTCCCCTGGCTAGTTGCAGAAGCCAGAATGTGCTTCCCTTCTGCTCGGCAGTCCCGGGGCAGCCATTGAGTAATATGTGCCTTCTCTTGGGCTGTGATTCTAAACACACTGCATTGGGAGTGAATCACATGGTCATCAATATGAATTTCAAATACATTCTTTTGCAATGGAGTGTTCATCTGTCAACATACCGACACCCAGGCACAGATGCCAATATAAGTGGATTTGAATGTAAGCCAATGTGGAGCCTGGGAGGCAGAGGGACTCCAGCGTGTGAATTCAGCAAGACATCAATGAGGAGGTGGTAGAAATGATGCTGCTCTCAACCTTTGTGGGCCCCGCATGCCCAGCCTATCCACAAGAAGATAGTGGATATCTGAGTGATGACACACCAACAGATTAAGATTTATTTATTTATTTATTTTACAACGTTCCAGTCAGTCATTTGGCTTGGGCCCGACTCTATGGCCAGCCAAGAACAGTGTCTTTGAAATGTCCTCCATGCGGCAAGGAGAAACAGTGAGGAAGCTGGGCCCAGTTTCTGTGTTTACGTGGGAACTTGGTAGCTATGAAGAAAGGACTTTTGTGGCATGGCTTCTCATTGCTTTGATCAGCCTTCTCCAACCTGGTCCACCTCATATGTGTTGGATTACAACTCCCAGAATCCCCCAGTCAGCATAGCTGGCTGGGAGATTCTGGGAGTTGTAGTCCAACACATCTGGAAGGCACCAGGTTGGAGAAAGGCTGGCTTTGATAATCTATGGAAGGTCAGATCACATGCGTCTCACTTAGTCCCGTTACTTTCCATATCAGTCCATATTACTTTCCATATCTTGATGGGCTGGGTGGGGTGGGAGTGAAGGGTCACTGGTGGCCTGGAAGTAACAACTTGATTAAGGTGGCTTCATGTGATCTAACTTCCTATATGCTATCAATGAGGCAAGCCCAAACATTTTACTGCCTGAGGCTAAGAACAAAATGGTCCCCCTCCCCAATTCCATATACAGAAGCTGACCAATGGAGGTGTGCACCAACCCCAAGATTGGACTTGGATTTGGCACTTCAGAAAATGACCTGATTCAGGATGGTCCGATTTGGAGGCCATTCCATTTGACTTGAGTACTGAACCAGAGTCAAGATTTGAAAATCTGACGCTTTGTGGCTTCCATTGACTATCATGGGAAATACAAAACTGTGATTCACTTTCCCTTCCCTCCCACTGTAGACTTTTGGGCAATTTGTATGAAAAATGGCACATGTCATAGATTTTTTCCCAAGCAAGAAATCTGTGTGAAGTTTCAGAAAGGTAGGTACAGGGGCTAGGGAGTCATGATGATTGAAAACTAGTTTAAGGCTTTTTTCATTGTGAAGCCTGGTGGCGTTGGAAGAATGGCCATCTCATGGTTCCATCTTTGTCCTTCCCCAAAGCACAGTGATTGGACAGTCCCTGGATAAATAGGATTAGAAGGAGAACGTGTCAGTCACTCAGCCAAACTCCCCCCTGCCATCCCCACTCATAGCCAGTCTTCAGAGAAACAAAACTAAAAGATGCTGTTTAGAGAGAAGACAGAATGTCCACATCTCTGAAAATTGAGTTAGTAATGAAGCTTTATCCAGGTCTAGATTTGCTTCTGGTTGCCTCGGAGGGAAGCCTGCTTTGCCTCAAGAAGCACCAGAAATGGTCTGAAGGGAAGGTGACCAATTTGGCTCAGGCTTTGGCCAAATCTGAGGCACATCCCTACTGACTAGACTGGCAGTCTAGTCAGTAGGGATGGCAGTTGAATCTTACTAGACTGGCGGTTGAATCTTACTTCAACACTGGCAACAGACCAGCATCCTCCACCATACCTAGGGATGTCGCAGGCACCCGACCTGGTCTGGGAGTCCTTCGGACTCCCCCCACTCACCCACCCCAAACCCAGCTTGGCGAGCCCTCGGGACTGCCCAGAACCGTCTGGTTGCGTCCGGCAGCCATCTGTCCTCCATAGGAGCCGCCATATTTATGGAAGATGGGGGCTCTAAATTTTCATATACCTAATGTGCACATTAAGGGCCATTTCCGCCCTTTTCATGTATCAAATGTTGCAGGAATGGCCCTTTAGGTCTGCTGATGAGCGCAACATTGGATATACAAAAATCTCGAGCCCCCATCTTCCGTAAAAATGGTGGCTTGCATGGAGCAGTGGGCAACTGCAGGGTGCTCCTGGACTGCTCGCCGAGCCTTCCGGGGGCTCGTGTGGCCTGGCTTGTGTGGGCGATCAGCAGCAGCGGCTCCTCAAGCGTCTGCTGAGCATGGACCCAGGTAAGCCTGTCCATGCCTCATCATGCCTGATGGCAGCAGGCTAGCTAAGGGGATAGCAAGGCAGACCACATGGCACAGAGACTTTGTCCTCCAGCACCTCACCTCTGCTCCCTGCCCTCCAGCATGTACTACCCGAGCAGCTGCCTCACTCTGCCTAATGGCAGGGCAAACCTTGGTTATCAAGGCAACTTGGAACTGAAGCTAGTCCATAGTGGAGGGGTTGTTTGGGAGGACTATCATCCTGTCTCAGTAACATACACATTATGCTTGGGAGAGGCCTTTTCTGTGGTTCCACTTTCTAACTCTTCCTCCCTCCCCCCGCCCCTTAACATGCCATAGGTAGAGAACAAATGCAGACAACCCACTTGGTATGGTGTGCAAATGGACCTGGGTTGAGTTTGCCACATGGTAATGAAAGTGATTGTGTGATTCCCTCACGACATCACTCCCAGCCTCCCAGTTCAAGTCATGTTCACTGTGTTAGCGCAGAGCTTGGTTGAGCAATGGCATGTGGCTTTAAGTTGCAAGGTGGGCATGTGGTAAAGCAATTATGTCATTCCCTTTGAGCCCAGATCCCCCTCAGCTCCCAAATCTATTTGTGTGAATTGGCCCCAAGTATGTCTTAGAAGTTGTGATGCTTCTACAATCTGGCAAGCATTTTGATGCTAGAATGAATAGGGAGTTCTTATGTTTTTAATACAATATTTATTGAAATGTTTGTAATTAATTGTTTTTAAAAGTTATTAAAACTGACCCTTGTGCAACAGAACCATTTAAAATCTAAATAGTTTGCTATACTGGGTAAGCTACATCTGGGTTTTTAAAAAAGTTGCTAGACAGTGAGCTTTTGTGTGCTATGGTCCATGGGGTCACGAAGAGTCGGACACAACTTAACGACTGAACAATAACAACGTGAGTCTTTACAGTTGCTTATGGGTTCTTTAGATGATGTTGTTATCCTCCAGTTTCACTCCTGTTGCGGGGGGGGGGGGGTAGAGCGGGGAAAATGGGGTATTATTTCTGAAAGTGAAAGGACTGCTTGTGTATTTGTGCTATTCCACTATAGCACAGCACCAACTAGAAGTTATGTAGTGGAACAGCAGGAAAGGAAAAGTTCTTTGTATAGACCTCCGATCTCAGTTCTACAATGAAACTGAAAGTAGATACAGCAATTATTAACAGCCTTGTGTAGAAAACTACATTTAACTACATTGTTGCTTTGTCCTACTGCAGGCATGTGGCTCTTAGTGTGGCTGGCTTGTCCTATAATCAGTGGTTCACAAGGCTGCATTGCAAAGACTTCAAACTGGTGAGTGCAGCGAAGGGAGCAGAAGAGGAACAAAATGCCCCCAAGTATTGTTGATTGATAGCTCTGACAAATGTATTGTAATATCCTAGGCCAGCCTCTCCCAACTTGGCATCCTCCAGATGTTTTGGACAAGATCAGTCCCAGCCAGCATGGCCAGTGGGCAGGGATGATGGGAGTTGTAGTCCAAAACATCTGGAGGGTGCCAAGTTGGGGAAGCCTTTCCCAGGTCTTTTGGAACGTTGACGAGGAATTGCATGTGGCAGAGAGAAGTGCTGAGGTGGGACCATAGCTCAGGGTAGAGACTATGCTTTGCATTCAGGAGGTGCAAGCTCTGCCATCCCCAGTGGAAAGACACTGTGGAAGGCCTTTGCCTGAGACCCTGAAAACCTGCTGCCAGTCACAGTTAGCAATGGCTATTGCAGGGAAATCCGGCCCTTTTGGGGCTCACTGGATTTTCCCAGAGCCCCCGACTCACCTTGCATTTCCGAGCCAAGCTGCAGGGCTTTTCCTAAACTCCAGGACTTTCTTGGGGGGGGGGGTCCCCCTTAAATCACAATTTATGCAAATTGCAGCCACAATTTGTGTAACTTGTGCAAATTGCAGCCACAATCTGCATAATTTGTGCAAATTGCACCTGTAATATGCTTAATTTTGTGCAAATTGCACTTTCAAATTATGCACATTGCAGCTACAATTTTCGTAAATGGCAGTTTAAGGGGAACTCCTCTCAAAATCTGCAAACTGGCCGGATTCAATACAGATCAAGTAGGGCCAGCTGGCAGGTAAGCAAGCTGGAGTCTGGAGGGCTGAACTGCTGAAAGCTCAGCGAACTTCACCGCCCCCCCCCCCCCCCGGACGAATTCCTCCAACATCCCTAGTCACAGTAGATAATACTTGGCTAGATGGACATGTAGACCTGGTTTGCATGTAACGCCAATTCATGGGTTGTTTAACCCATGAATTGGCGGGGCCGCACCATAGCAAGTGAGCGCTCTGCCTCCTGTGTTTTCGCTGCTCCCGCTTTGCATCACTTTAATGGGGCATTCTTGGGTTTGTTTGATGCAACGTGCAAATCCAGAACTCTGGGTTGTTGAGGAACAAACAACCCAGAGTTTGAACCCAACAACAGACCAACAACAAACCACGCTGGCCCCGACAATCCATGGTTTAAGCAACCCATGGTTGTCGTTACGTGTGAACTGGTAGCCTGACCTGGTATAAAACAGCTTCCTATATTTCTCTTGCAAGGCGGAGTCAGTTAGGGATTGGTGGAGTACGATAAGAAAGAAAAGGAGAAACAAAGAAAAAGAGACATTTCCGTTTATTGTTCTGGGAATTACTGGTGGTTATGAACGAATTATAGGGGTTATTGATTAATAAGAGGTCTACTGCTTATTTTTTCAAAAACTATTTACAAGTTCTTGGATAATAACGACTTCTGCCTTTTTCAGGTGTCTGAAGTAAAATTTCTACCTGACCCTTCTCATGTAGGGCGTGACTCTCTTTTTCTTCTGTTCTAGAATCCAGATGTTCTGGAGCAGATCCTCCATGTGCTCAGTAAATCAGTGACTTTGGAAGAGCTGGTGCTGGAAAACTGTGGCTTGAAGTTGTAAGCAAAGGGGCTTGATTTTTGATTATGAATAGCTTGTGAATTGGTTAATAAATAAAACTGTGGTTGCTGTTAGGGTGGGATGCTGTCTGACAACAGGTGAGCTTCTCTCCCACTAAACCACTGAGGGGTTCATAACATATTAATGCCAGCCATGGAAATGAGCAAGCCAATTATTTAGGGTTGAGCAAAATATCCTGCAAAAGAATTAGAGATGTCACCTGATGAAAGGGATCTTAGTTGATTAATCAGACTTGTTGTAATTGGTTGATTAATTTAAATCAACATAAATTTACACATGGCTTAATAATAGTTTGAACAAACCAGCTCACTTCCTTTGGTTTTAGATGGTACATGTATATGTCTCATCAGATGCCCATCTTAGAAGCGTCATTCCTGCCTCTTCTAAGATAGTGCCCGCCATCTGTGATTTTTGTAAATGCTTACATGGAAATGTATTGCTCGATTTATTGGGGATACCCTTTCATCAGTTAAATCCCTTTTTAACTGGGGATAATGAGGGTTGTAGTCCAACACATCTGGAAGGCATCAAGTTGGGGAAAGCTGAGGCATCTAACTGTTGTAACAAAAGAGAATGCTGGACTTGAATGGAACTTTGGGCTGATCTAGCAGAGCTCACCTTGCATTCTTAGAATTTGGGAATGTATTAATGACAAAATACACATTCTCCACAGGATCAGAAAACTGCAGCACTGCTCTGGAAAGCACATCTAGGTGTCCTAACTTGTGCATTTTATTTCAGACAGCACTTCACTCTGTGCATAGTTTTTTCAAACTTCTCAGAATTTCATTCCTGCAGAATCCCCCAGAAGATAGACTGCCTTGTGCCAGCCAAATATTCAGGTGGCAGATAAACACCAGTTTAAGATGCAAATGCTGCACACACCAACAGCATGTACACAGAGCGAGCAAATAAATAGTTTAGCTATTAGTATGACTTCTACGTCCTCTCTCTTGTGTGTCTCCATGCCTCCTGCTGTAATAAGCAGAGCTACATGTGATCTTCTCTGACCTTTTGTTTCTCGTGAGGAAATTTATTTATTTTATTTATTGAATTTATACCCCGCCTTTTTTCCTCTTGCAAGGAACCCAAGGCGGCTTACATTATCCTCCTCCTCTCCATTTTATCCTCACAACAACAACCCTGTGAGGTGGGTTGGGCTGAGAGTCTGTGACTGGCCCAAAGTCACTCAGTGAGCTTCCATGGCTGAATGGGGACTAGAACCCGGATCTCCCAGCTCCTAGTCCAACACTCTTGCCACTACAACACACTGGCTCTCACTGGAAAGGACTCGAGAGGGCTTGAGTAGGAGTTTGTGCTGCACACACGTGGGTTTAAAAGCAGATTCATGCAGGCCTGGCTCCAGATGGTTTCTGGTCTGGTTGGCTTTGACTGTCACTCTGGGGTTACCTTTGCTCACCAATCAGCAGGCAGGTTGACAGGCAGCCCCGTCCGGAGGTGCACAGTTTTGCTTGCAGTGGCAAGTGTTCTGCCCCCTGCTGAGTCTGACAAGCCCCCGGGCTTCCCCCCAGTCTTGGAGCTGGGATTGGGGATTGTCCCCGCAGCTGTGCAGCACTTTGGAGGTGTCAGGATTGATTCTGAGCACAGGGAGATAGCTAGCAGCTCAGATTCAGAAGAGAAACAGCCAGAACCGGGGGATGCATTTTCCCAAGCCAGTTCAGATGTGGGTAGGAGTGCTTCTCAGGTTACTAACTTCCAGATGGCTGGGCCTGAAGCCCCCCCCCCCCTTGGCCCCCTCTGTGAGAAGCCAGGAGGAGGAGGAGAGGGAGGAGGAGGAGAGTGGGGGCTGTGACCTAAGAGATGCTAGAGCTAAGAGGGAAACGTCAGGGGCGGAGCTCAGACAGTCGACCTGGTTAGTGATGTGTGAGAAGCAACATAGGGAAGCATCACTGGAAGGCTGGGACATCCCTCCCTAAGTTAGTCTAGCCAGCAAGCCTCACTTCAAACTGCAGGCAATGTCGGTGTTCCCATTTGAATCCCCTGGAGGCATTCCTTTGTAGCCTGCTGAGAGTCTTCAAAGATTTGCATCTGTAATGAACCTGTTGATAATGAACTAAAAGCCTGAGACTGAAGCCTCTCTATTTGTGTGTGTGAGTGCATAAAGAAAGAGCACCCCCAAAAATGACACACTGCAGTGTTCATCCCCACCCCTTCCCCTGCTCCACAGCCCCAAGGTTTCAGGGGAAGCTTGGGATTTGCTTGGACATTGTGCTCCAGAGGTGTGTCAAGTGCCTTGGCATCAGAGCAACCCCAGGAGGGCTGGATCTCACTTTCAAGTAAGGGGATTCCAAGACTGATCCCCCGACGCCCTCCTGGTGGGAGGTGAGCGGGGCACCGGAGGCTCCAATTTCGGCAGGGCTGTGATTCCATTCTGGGCTTCAGTCAGAACCAGCCAGAAGTCTAAAGGAGCGATCCAAGTACAGTTACAGTTTGTGGCCCCCTAGCCTTGTCCTCTCTCTGTTGCACTTCTTGTTATTGTGTGGACTCTTTTCCCTTGCAGTGATTTTGCTCAAGAGATGGCCCAGGTGCTCCATGATCATCCAGACTCTGCCTTAAACACAATTAATCTCTCTGGGAACCTGCTGGAGGACCGAGGTAGTGCATTCCTAATCTCTCAGCCAATACTTCACAGCAGTAGCTGATGAATTCTGTCTGTGGGCTTCTCCACACGGGACGTTTATCCTGCGATTGACACTGGATGCTCACGGATGTTTGTGGGTCCATTACATGATGCCATCAACCTCCAGGGCACCTCCTGCACGAAATGAACTTTATTTTTTAAAAGATCGGAGATAATGAGCTATCAAATTATGGCGTATTGAGTTCCCTCGTGAAAAGAGGAAATCCTGCAATAAGGAGAGCTAGACCACAGCGCCATCTAGTGATAGTATAATAAAACATATAGAATATGCAGATAAGGGGAAAAGTGGGGGAAAGGAGGTGTGTGTAAAGGGAGCTCGTTGTGATCCTGCATTTAAAATGGAAGCAGAAAGTCCAGGTATAGCTGCGGAAATTTAGGCTGATGTAGAAATGCTCCATAATCATTAACTTGGTTTACTAGCCCTGTTCACTCATTCAACCACCACACAATCAGAATTGTGTGAGGGGAAAACTGAACCCATTGGCCATGCCTCCTACACCATGTTCCCATCACTTGGCTCCATAGCCCTCCACACGCTGGAGGGCAAACATCTGCAGCAGAGAACCTACTCTAGAGTCCCTGTGCAATGTAGAACCGTGCGTGATCAGGGTTCTAAACTGCACAGGAAGCCTATATGAGTAGAGCAGACTCCCCGCTGAAGAAGCTACCCCTCAAACACATAGAGCAGGGTTAGGCAACCTTTTTTGTTCCAGGGCCACGTTTAGCAATTTGAGAAACTGTCCTGGGCACCACCACAAAATGGCTGCCATGGGAAGTGTAGCAAAGGAAAAGTAACCTGTCCAAAAGACTGAGTACATCATGAAGGTGTGGTCTGAGCCCCAACACACTAAAAAGCTCCTTTGAACCCACAATTTACAGCACCAACAGAAACCTATTTCACAGCAACTTATTTATTTAGGGCTCAATCCTATGGGGATAGGCAGCTGCCTCCAAACTTGGAGGTGACTGCCTATCCAATGCAGGGCAGGAGAAGCGTGGAGGGGAGCTTCCCCTCTGTGCTTCAGCTGCCCTGCGATTGCAGCTAGACAGGTGATTTTGGCTGTGTAGCCGCAGGAAGGTGGAGTGGGGGAAGTGGCTGCTGGACGACACATAGGATGTGTTGTACCTGCATTTCCACCCTCCCCACCCTGGAACACCCCCCGGCACAACCCATTTTCACTTCTCTGCGCTCCTCTTCGGAGTGTGGGGCCATTCCGAGCTGCCTGCGAGGCAGCACGGGAGGGGGGAAAGGTTGGTTCTCCAGGAACCGACCTCGGAGCGCGGGCTCTGAGGTTGGTTCCTGGAAACTGATGTATTCTATGGCTGTCTAGTCACTGACTAGCAGCCATAGGATTGCTCCTTCCATGTGTTTTTTCTTTTCTTTTTTTAAAGTGGGAGGGGGTAGGGCAACTTGGTGGGCATCAAGAAATATGACCAGGGAAAATTGATGCCTGTGGGCACTAGGACAATGAAGCCAAGCAAAGAGAACACAATGGAAGGGCAAGGGCCATCAACCATGGTCCCCGTCTCCCCATCATGCAATTCTACTCATGTGGGAAGTGAACATCTGAACATTTCCTAGCTAAGTCTTCTTGCTGTGGTTATCTAGGTGAAGAGAGACTTGTCTCTCCCTTTAGAACTTACAAATGCAAAAGCTGCAAGTTCTGCCTTCAAAACCTGAGGGAAAAGAGACCTTTCCAAGTCTCCAATTACTATGAGTGCTTCAAATGTTACTCATTTGTATGGCATTTTCATTTGCAAAGTGATTTCCCATCTTTATTTTGGTGGCAGTGGTAGGGGGGATTGCCTTGCATTAACTCTGTGTGATAGCTGATCGTCATTCTCACTTTACAGATGGGGAACTAAGGCTTATTATTGTTTCTATTTGCATATAACTGAATTTTGAATTAGCACTTAAACATTTCTTCAGCTATATGTTATAAAAATGAAATAAATTATTCACCCAACAGCACTTAAATGAAACAGTATTATAGTATTAATTTTTTAATGCTTTAAAAAAAAACCCTCCACTGCCATTCTGATCACAGCCATTTTAGCAATATGTGATTCCCCCCTCCCAGTTAAAACACTTTTGATCTAAAACACACATAGGAAATGTTTATTTTTAAACATTTCTTACAAGTCATGACAGCAATTAGGCAGTGGTGCTTAAATAAGTAAGCACTATAGTGCAAATTAAATTATTGGATGGGAAAAATAATTTCCAAAATGGCTGCTTTGTCTTCTGTTTCCCCATCCACATGGCTGCGTCACACCCACTAGTGGATGAAACATAGTGGGATGTGCAGTACCCCCAGAAATGTGAAAAGTCAGTTACAATTCTCCTTGAAGTTTAGAAGAGTAATGATTGGGTAGCATTAGGAGCTGCCTAACTGGAAACATTCCAGCAGTTGTATGGTCATCTGGTTGCATCCCACATCTCCTCGGGGCTTCTTTGACCTCGGTTGTTCTGTTCTGTCTTCAGGCATAACTGCTTTGAGCCAGAATTTTGAGCAGCACGTCAAGAACCTCAGAAGCTTGAACCTTGCTAGGACCTCCTTGACTCAGAAAGGTACAGAAGAGATGGCCGCTGGTCCTCTGTGGGCTGGGGTGGTGCTGTTTTATGCTGGCATTAGCTCAGCAGAGAGAACGGCAAGCTAAGCCTCCTCCATCTCTCCGATATGCAGAGCCTCCATCTGTTAAAATATACAGTATATTTTTGTAAGATAATTATTTATGATGTCTTGCTGTGAGATTGATTGCATTTATTAGCCTTTCTTCTTCTGTATTGACTTCTTTTTTTCTTAGTTTAGGTAATTAGTGACTTAACTCTCCATTTATTTATTTTTTTAAAAGACACATAACCTGTTTCCCTCTCTACATGTACAGCGCACTGCAGCTGCTTGGACTCTAGCAGCCTGAGCACCTCCTTGGACTCTTGGTGTAGTTAAAACAAACAAAAACTGAACTTTTTCTGCTGTTTAATAACAGCGCCAAAGCTGCCCCAAGCCAATTTTCTGCCTGAGGTGGAACAGCAAATGTCACCCACCCCTGCTGCCAAGTCAAGGTGCATAGTCCTCAAGGTTGGCCAAGTTATTTTGACACCTGAAGCAGAAAATCCCACAAACCTCTCCCTGGGAGTGAAAACACAATAATAATACATTTAAAAGTAACAATTGACCGACCTTTCCTGACACACCAAATCAGCTGCCTGAGGTGGCCACCTCACTCTGCCTAAGGGAAGGGCCAGCCCTGGGCACAGCTGCTTCACTGGAAGGAAGGCCCTAGATGTTGATATTTAGCAAATCTGTTAGTTGCATTGGAGCATATAATCCAATGGTGCCTATCTGGTTGGGGGAATGCCTGCCTGCTTTTTTGCTTCAGGTCAAGGGTTAGTTCTCCGGTACAGACTGAATTTTACCAGCAACAATTCAAGCTAAGCAAGGCCAGCCCTACAAATGAAGGGTTTGGCCTTGCTCTCTGTCTCTCTCTGTGCATGTGTGTGCATGCGTGTGCACGCACGCGTGTACGTACTGTCTCACTCTCGCTCTCCCTCTCTCTAGGTTCTTCACTGTAACTTGGCACTTGCATCTCCTTCAACTCCCTCTTACCTTCTCTTCATGATTCCTCTCTCCTGCCAGGAATGATTGCCCTTTGCCTCTCTCTAGTCTCCAATGGGCTGTTCAGAACTTCTCTGTGCCACTTGGACCTCTCAGGAAACCCAGGTTGCCTAGCCACTGAAGGTGCAGTGGCACGGGTGAGTATACACAACGACTGGGATCTGTCTAGTAAATATATCCTGCCTCCTGTGCTCCTTAGAATCAGACACAGCCAGGGAGTCAGGCTTTACTCCTCAGCCCCAATGCTGCTATCCTGGAAATACAGTATTTCCAGATAAGACACCCAGTTCTCATTAGCCTTCGTTCTCTGGAGCATTGATCTCTACTTAGCAGGGAGAGCTTTTGGAGCCTTTTGGCTGTTTCACTTCCCAGAACTGTCCTTACTTTGTTGCCTGCCTCCAGATCTGTTTCTGCCAATTTTTGGTGTGTCAGTCCACCCACTAGCTTTAAGCTGGCCCATCGCCCTGTGTGCGTGTCAGCTAACAATGCAAGTGTCCAATTAGGCTCAAGGGGTTACTTTTGCCAGTGGTCCAGGCAGCTAGGCAGGAGGGGCTAGGGCATTGCAGATGCTATTGAGTCCCACTTGGCTACCCTGATCTAGTCTGTCTAAAGGCGCTCCTGCCCCAGAGTTGGAGGAACTCCAGATAGCGTATCCATATATATTCAGAGATTTGTGATCTGCCACATTCAAGCTGGAACTACGCCCAATTAGGCAAATGCATGTTTCTCAAACCTGTGTCTGCCTGGTAACATTTGTGCAGGGGTGATGGGACATTTGCAAGGGAGAATAGATGGCTGGGCTTCCAGCTGGCTGGCAATGGTTCTCCAGGGTTTTTCTCAGCCCTGCAAAGCTGCTGTTGATTGAACCTGGAACCTTCTGAATGTAAAACATGTGTTCTTGAATAGCTTCAGCTCTTTCTGGTTTTGAGCATCAGACCTGTGATAAGGCGCACTCCCACAAACTTCAATCCATCTTCATTCATTCATTTTACAGAATTTTGCCCCGCTTCTCTTCAGTTAGGATGTCAAAGTCAGAGCGACTAACAACATTAAAATACACAAATCGTTGAAACAAAACAATAATGCAGCAAAACCCCAAAATAAAACAGCCAGCAATGAGGAAAATAGCAGATCCTTCCTCTTCTCAACAGCAGCACAGAATTACCATAGTCACCAAAGCCGCCTTGAAGAGCCAGGTCTTCATGAGCTGAAGGCATATAATGACAGGGCCACACAAGCCTCCATAGGAAGGGTATTCCAAAGTGTCAGTGCCACAACCAAAAAGGCCCTGCTCATCATCCTCACCCACCTCAGTGGGTGTGGGGGAATCTGGAGCAGAAGCTCAGAATGGAGTATATGGAAGGGAATACATGGGACAAAGTAGTCCTTAAGGTTAATGGATAATTAGTTTTATATTACTTACATGGTGGTGTTGTTTGCCATAGTGGCTAAGAAATTACAAATATTTTTAACCAATTCTGTTATTGATTGAACTAAATTGATTTGCATGGACAGCAATGATGGTTGATAAGGATTTTTCATTATGATATTTTAGTCTTGATTTTAGCCATGATCAATTTTATGAATATTGTAACATATATTGGAGTGCTTGAAGATTTGTTTTTGTAACTTATGGATTGAAAGGTTGAAAAGGCGGTTTGGTTAGTTCAGCTGGGATGGAGATGATGAGTTTTGTCGTCCAAAACATCTGGAAGGCATCAGGTTGAGGAATGCTGCCTTAAGGCATCCCAGCCCTAAAACATTTAGGTCTGTAAAGTTAAGAACCAGTACCTTCAATAGAGCCCAGAAGCAAATAGGTAATCATTGAAGATCAAACAGGACCAGAGTCCCAGGCAGCAAGCTAGCAGTGGCATTTTGGACCTGTTGAAGCTTTCGGACACTTTTCAAGGGTATTTCCATGTAAAGTGCATTGCAGTAATATTTGCTCTGTCTGGACTTTGCTGCCCCACGCTGTTCACCACACCGCAAATCTCCCTCTCAACCAGCTGAAGCTCTGTTGTCTCCCTTCCAGGGTTTGTTTTCTTTCCTGAGTCAGCCAAATGCTTTGGGTCACCTTGATCTCTCCGGGACGGACTGCGCTTTGGATATGGTGAGTGCTGGCAGCTGTTGCTATTTGAGCCTGTTGTGTCATGTCACTGATTTTCCCACAGAACTGACAGCCCCATATTAGTGGGGAGAGCTGTCATAAGTGCAATGAGTGTTATGAAAAACACATGAAGCTCCCTTATCCTGAGTCAGATCATGAGTCCGTCTAACCCAGTATGGGCAAGTCTAATGGGTTGTGGCTTTCCAAGGCCTCAGAATTCTTTTCCAGCCCTGCAACCTTGGATCTTGCGCATGCAAAGCTGGCGCTGTGCTTCCAGGGGCTTTCGCAGAGTTCTCTGGCAGGAGACCTCATCTTCGTCCCTGTGGCCAAAATGACTTTGTGGAAAGCACAGAACTAAAAGACTGGCAAGTTTGGATGGTGGGATTGGACAATTTTCCCCAGCCTGGTGCCTTCCAGTTGTATTGGACTATAATTCCCATGATTCCAAGGATGATGGGAATTGTAGTTTGACACATCTGGAGGGCACCAGTGTGGGGGAAGCTGGGATAGGATGTGCCTTGTATACCGCGGGGCGAGGGTGTCCAAGGCTGAAGGGGGCAGCTGAGAAGGATGGTTGCAGGATTGTAGCCACAGTAAGGCCAGTGAGCTCCAGAGATGTTCCAGGCCCCTTCCCTGAATGTTCTGGTTTTGTTTAAATAAAAGAGCAAGCCTCTGTCCCTCTTATTTGTGGAGCTAGAAGGGAAAACATTGAAGGTGGATTCTACCCAGATGCTCACTAAGAGGTGAAGGTTCTTCCACCTTCCAGTGTTCTGGCCAATGAGTGCAAAGGCACTTGGATAACTGACAAGCACGGATTTGTAAATTTTATAAAATTAAGGTTAAATGCAATTCAGAAGCTTTAAATCTATTTGGCTGCCTTTATCTGCAATTATTTCATGCCACCTTGCCGCAACTTTTCTGGGTACAGGCCTGGGTAGTTAAGAAAGGGGGGGCAGGGGAGGAGGATGTGGTGTCCACCACAAAAGCAGGAGAGGCCCTCCAATGAACATCTTTTTCCATATCTTGTCAGGTAGTCCATGTGTTATCTGGATTTGTTGTCCAGCAGGTTCTTCCCTGTTTGGAATGAATGGCTCCTTCTGTTACAGAATGGCATTAGCCTGGGGGTGTTGGGGTTGGTTGGGGGGGGGTATTGTCTAGTTTTCCCACAGTTACCCATAACCATTGTCTGCCCTATTCCCAGCTCTTCGATGCCTTGGCTGGTGGGTGCTGTGAGAGCCTCGTCCATCTGAACCTATCCAAGAATGTTTACTCTCGCAAGTAAGAACTTGGGAGTGTTTCCCTGCACTTTTCCGGCAGGCTGCTAGGAGGAGAGGGGCATGATGTGGGCCTGCTGTTGTACTGCAGAGGGAATGAAACTGAGACTCTGAGTTTGTTTGGTTTATTTATTTTCAAAAAGACCTTGTGATTTTGGACAAAAGCATGAAAAAGCCTGTGAACAGCACAGACATTATAAAAGAACCTGCCCTCTGTTACCTGCTCTGCCTCCTCTTACACGCATTATCCCCCACTGACCCATCTTCTTACCTTGCTTGTGCCCATGTGCCTCCAAGTCCACACAGCAATCCAAATAGCAATGAATCTGCATTTTCCTAGGGAACACAATATTGGATGATGACTGCTTGGGAAACATGATAGCCCCCAGAGCAATATTACCAGTTGCTGCTTTGAGTGAAAATGTGCAGATCGCAAGGCCACATTTACCATGCAGCGAGGCTCTTAAGAACAGCAAGCAGCCGTGGGCATGAACCACCATTCCTTGAGCTGTAACCTTTGCTCTTTCTGGAAGGCCTCCCTCACTCTTAGGTGGCTAGCCCATTTGTTGGAACAGTGACTTCGGTGAATCTCTGTTTTCTCTTGTATGGTGCAGTCCCTGGTATTAAAGTGCAAGCATTTTGCAAAGGCTGCTGCAGGGCTGTTCCGTTTTTATAAACATTGCCATAAAATTTAACTGATTGAGTTAAGAGAGCTCATGTTCACGGCTAATTGGTACTCTGTGTGGCAGCAAAATGGAAATTCTGTGCCCAGAAAGCTCTGTTTCTCTGATCAAAATATACAATGCAGACCAGTTATCTCTTCAGTAAGTTTCTGTAAAAAAAAAAAAAATGCTGATTGCATCACTTAATTTAACAATATTTGGCACTTTGTAGGATCTGTGGTGTTTTTGGCTGTGTGTGTGTGAACAGTGTGTTAGTGGGTAGAGATTTATGGGTAAAGTCCATGTGAAGTTCTTTGATACACTATGTTTCGAGGATTCACTTTTTGATTGGCTAGTCCAGAGTATTAACTTGATTGGCTTCGGTCTTGCATAAAGGACCCACATTGCTCCTGATGGAAGCTCGAGTGCTGACCTTGTATGGCAGGCCCAGGGGACAAATCTGGCTCACCTCTGATCCCAGTCAACCAGCCCTCTGGGGTTCCTCAAATGGCCACATCTTTTAATTGCTATTCTGTCCCTGCCCCTTTTGCCTTTGGCCCCACACATCAGTAGCATGCAGCCCCCAACAGCTTCTCCAAAATGGAATTCAGCCCACGGGCTGAAAGAGGTTCTGCACCCCTGTTGTATGCAGTGACAATCACTGACATGCTCGTGACTTTGGCCTTGATCCTATAATCATCTCTGCCAAAATCTTAATTTTTTTTTAACTCTTTTGCATTTTAATCTTGTGTTGTAACCCATTACAAGATGTCCTTTTAGATCTGGTAAGCAGTTGATTAAATAAATAAATCATGTGTTTCTGAATCAAGGTTCTGGACCTTGATAGTTGCGGGGAGGGGGGCGGAGTGCAGTCTCCACGTAAGTCCTTGGGCTGCCCTGCAGTCTTTCTACCACTGGCAACTATTCCCTTGAAGGGAATCCCCTGCAGGAAGGCAGGCGGGCAGGAAGGCAGGAAGGAAGGAAGGTGGGCAGGCAGACATCTACCCATCTGTCCCATTCCAGCCTTCCTAGACAAGCAGGATAGCTGTCCAGCAGTAACGACAGTCAGAGGGTCTAGTACTGAGCCAGGAAAAGGAGCTGTCCTGATGATCACTAGGCAGCTACGAGCCGGTCGATGGAAGCTATCGGCTTCCAAGCAGCAACTGCGAGATTTTACACTATTCATAGTTTTTATTTAACTTCTGTGTTTTCCAAATAAAACCACTCATGCTCATACAGATTTCAAAAACAATCAGCTGAGAGTGTAAGTACTCGGCCTGGCTGCACCACCTTTCCTGGTGTCCTTGTGGGGCTCTGATCCTGACCGTGCTTATGGTGATGGTCCCTCTTGCCAAGTAGGACCCTTGTGCTCCCAAGCCTTCTGCTGCCCAGCGAGCACTGTGTTGTCAGGACCCTGTTTCAGTTCAGTCTCTCTGCCTTCTCCATTCCTGAAGGCCCAGTGGCAATTATGGAGGGTCCAGAGTCGGGAGATGGGTCCACTCAGGACACATCGGTCCCCTGACTCTGCAGGTCCCCTGGATTGGAAATTGTCCGAGATGTGGCCTCCGGTGTTTCCTCTGAGTGTCCTGTCTCCCTCTGGTCCTGATTCAATCTGCAGGGCTTGCGGGGCTCACTGGATCAGAGGAAGCTGCAATCAGGCCCTTGCCCCGTCTAGCCCAGTGCAGTCAACACTTAGCTGCTCCAGGGTTTCTTTCCTAGCCCCACTTGGAGATGATGGGGATAGGACCTGGGGACCTTCTCCAGGCAAAGCAGGTGTTCTTACCACTGAGTTACAGCCTCACCCTCTGATTAAGAGATTTCATCTGATCCTGTTCCAGGAATTTGCTCATCCATGCTCCTGTTCACAGATCTTAAGAGACTGCCTTTCTTTTCAGAAAGTACAGAGATGTCCCTCTTGCAATCAGCGAATTCTTCAGCAAGGCCTCCGCCCTCCAATACGTTTCACTGTCTGGAATTAAGCTGCCAGCAGAGGCTGTGAGGTGAGGGGTGCATCAGTGGTTTGAGCTGACTCCCATGGGGGAAGAGAGAGAGTTGAATGTGGTCTGGATTCAGGTCTCATCTCTGCCATGGGCTGGTGTGGTCTTGTGAACGTCATTGTTCTGCCAGCCTGGATTCCCCCTTTTGTACATGAGCAATCTATATCAAAGGCTTGCTGTGAGGATGACTGTAACTCAGGAGTCGGCAACGTGGTGCCCGTGAACACCAAAGAGCCCCTGGACATCTTTCTTGGCACTCACTAAAGTGCCCTACCCCTCCCACCTTTTTTAATTAACACATTTTCTTAGCAGCAGGTAGGATTGCTGTGAAATAGGTTTGTGCTGATGCTGAAAACTATGGGTTCAAAGGAGTTATTTAGTGTGTTGAGGATAAGACCCCACTTTGGCTTTGTACTCAGTCTTTTGTGCATGTTACTTGTCCTTTACCACACCTCCCATGGCAGTAATTTTGTGGTGGTTTCCCAGGATAGCTTCTAAAATTGCCAAATGTGCCCACAGCCCAAAAACGTTGCCTACCCCTGGTGTAACTCATGCATAATAAATGCATATGTGCAAATTAAGATGCTAATAGCAATGATGACAAGGGAAGCAAGGTTGCGAGACAAGCACAGAAAGATATCCTCAGCCATCTCTTAGTTGGGTGAGCTAGGAGGAAAGAAGCATAATCAGGGGTGAATTCTGTAACACATGCATAGATTTATGGCATTTTCGGTTATAGGATGTGGTGATAGTCACTGGATTAGATGGATTTAAAATAGGATTAGTCAAATTCATGGCAGCTCTTACTAGCCAAAAATAGCTAAATGGGTTCTCCAGGTTCAAAAAAGGCAGTATGTCCCGGAATATCCATTGCGGGGGGCAGGGCAACAGTGGAGGAGGATTATTGCCTTCATGCCCTTCTTGGGGACTTCCGAAGAGGTATCTGGTTGGCCAGATACAGGATGCTGAGCTAGGTGTACCTTTTGGTCTGATCCAGCAGGACGATGCTTATGTTTTTAGGGTCCAAGGAAGCAAATTGAGCTTTTAGGGAGGAAAGAAAGCATGGGGCTCAAATCTTTAGGGTAGGGGTGTTGAACTTTGAATGGGCAGGGGGCTGGATGACCCACCTGACTCCTGCGTGGTCCAGACAACCAGCTTTGCTGTGCGAGAGCTTTCCCTGGCCAGGGAAAGCCTGCACGTAGTGAAGCCTTCCTGGCCAAGGCATAGGGTAGAAGAGCCCTCCTCCACTCAGTGCCTTAGGCAGGAACCTGCCACCTTGACTGGGGACCCAACTTTGGTGTATGCAGGCTTTCCCTTCCAGGGAAATCCCACACACACTTTGCCAGTTGAGGCATGGGGTGAAGGAGGAGTCCTCCACTCCATATCACAGTCGGGGCAGCTTTGCCTGGTGCTGTCAAGTTGCAACCCCTGCATGTAGTCACCAAAGACTTGATCTCTAAACCAATAGACTTTATTATGTGGAAAACAGTCAGTCTTTCAGCAATTCTGATTCTAGTTCTTTGGCTAAGCTGCCCTGACCCTAATTAGCTTACTTGAAGACTTACTTTGAGAGATGCACTATGGTAGGATAGAAAGTTGCTGCAAATCTAATATTACACAATTGGGAGGGGGAGCAGCACTCAGGGCAATTGCCGCTGTTATCTCCAGTCACTGACCAGAGATAATAGCGGGAGTTCCTCTGCCTGCTAGCTTCCAGAGGGGGTGGGGGGAGCCTAACTCTCCATGGGCTGGATTTGGCCTGTGGGCCAGTGGCTCCCCATCCCTACTTTAGAGGGGTGCAGAACCAGTCTTCACCCATGGTACTTGACACTTACAGCTGATCCAGCAGTCATTTCCTTTCTGCTTTGTTATAGAGCTTTACTTCAGGGTTTGGCATATAACACCCAATTGAGCAGCCTACACTTGGACCTCAGTAGCTGTGAGGTAAGAAGTGATCCCCTAAAGAGTGTCTCATATATGTTGCTGGAGAGCTTTCAAGACCTTGCAGGCCAAGGGGCAGAAGAAGCGTCTGAGATCTAAGATAACTGCTCGGATGTTTTGATGAGGATAAGCTGGTTGAGAACAGGGCAAGTTGTCCTGTGAAGAGACGCTAGTGAAAATATGTCAGCAAGAAGACCGGGGACATGAGATTCCTGTGCGTGGGTGGCATCTTTGCATAACAGAACACAAGAATATCCTGCTAAAAAGTGTAAGTTTGTTGCATTAAAAAAAGACGCTTACATAAGAATACTATAAGGTCAGACATCTCCGTCTCCTGGACTGTCATAGACCAGCACGGACTGTAGCTACCCTAGAGGCTGGGATATGGCTTTTCTCATTTCTTAAGTAAAAAACATTGTAGATCTGGAAAAGGTGCAAAAATGGCAAGGAAAATGATCAGGAGGCTGGAGCATGTTCCCGATGAGAAAATGGTACAACTTTTTAGTCCTTTTCATTTGGTGACTACATGGGGAGTTTTATAGAACTACACGTGGTCTGTAGAGTGGGGAGAGAGAAATCCTGTCCCCCAACCCCCCGCCCCACACTCTCATAATACTAGAACTTGGGGTTATTCAATGGAACTGATTGGCAGAGCATTTAGGACAGACAAAAGGAATTACTTCTTCACACAGCATCTAATTAATATATGGAATTTGCTGGCTTTAAGGGGGATTGGATAAATTCATGGAGGATACAGCTGTCAATGGCTACTCGACATGATGACTCTGTGCAACATCCAGGTTTAGGGGCAGCTGCTGGGAGTAAGAACAGGAGGGGGTTATTGACTGTATGCCCTGTGTGGAGGCTTCTTCGAGGCATCTGATTGGCCACTGTGGGAAACAGGATTTTGGACTAGATGGAACTTTGGTCTGATCCAGAAGGGCTCTTCTTATGTTCATATAATAAAAGCCTTCCCTCTGCTGTTTTCATTACAAAGCTGAGATCGGCAGGTGCCCAGGTGATCCAAGATCTGGTTTTGGATGCCAGCTCTATCAGTGACTTGAATTTGGCTGACAATGGTAGGTCTATCAATTCCTTTGTTGTGACAGTTCAAGCTCCTTGAGAGTGAGGGAGACTATGTTCTCTATAGCTCTCTTCAGCCTATCTAGCTATATCTGGATTGCAGGAACTAACATTTGCTTTGGTCTCAGGCTAGGATCTAAAGATATTTCTGGTTCGCACATTATGCTAACCCATGGTTTATTTAACCCATAGTTAGTTGCCCTAACCAGGGTTTGTCTGGCAGACAATGGAATAATCCACAGTTTGTTTTCTCAGTCCCTGGGTTGTTTGTTCTCTCCTCCATCTGCTCTCTTCCTGTATCCCAGATGTCTTTGTGGCACTGTAGTACTGGTATGTAGAGTGGCTGGCAGTTTTTTTTACCACTCTTGCCCGCTGCTTTTGTAGCCTGGTGAAACAACCCACAGACAACCCACGGCTCTGGGGTCACATGTAATAATAACACATGGTTTAAACAACCCACAGTTTACAACCCAACAACAAACCAGGGATTTTCTTTCTGGGTTGTTTGTGGTTAACAAACCATGGTTTGTTAGTGAGGCCACATTCACACATCACGACAACCCAGAATTCAACAACCCATACTCTTTCCTTTGTAGGATGTTAAGTAAGTGCTCAGCCAGTTCATGAGGCTTGATGCATGCTTGTACCTACCAAAATGGCAAGCCAAGTAGGCCTTTGCTGGTTTACTAGAATCTAAGTACTGTTCATTGTAAGTGTTTGCAAGACCTACCTCCTTTCTCTAGCAGGCGAGATATTGCTTCTCATGTTTTGCTAAGCACTTCCTTTGGCGGAGGGGGCCTTTGCCTGCCCGTGCTGAACCAGTCTTGGGGCATCCCCACCCTTCCCCATGAGCTAGAGACCAGACATATACTATGGCTCCCACATCAGGTACTCTTTTCTGCAGGTTTTGATTCTGACATGGTGACACTAGTGCTGGCCATTAGTAGAAGCAGAACCATCAGGCATATTGGACTAGGGAAGAACTTTAATATCCGGGCCAGGTAAGCACTTAGTACTCAGTTGGCCTTAAAAAAAAAAAAAAGTTAAATAGCAGTATCAGTATTTAAATGTGAGTTGGTATGGTTGGCAAACTTAGTACGGCCAGGCAATGTGTTTGGTTATATTTATTTAATTAATAGCATCTATCCTGCTTTCCCATCTCCAAAGACAAATCCAGAGTGGCTCACGAAGTGGAAAAAAATAAAACATCGTAGAGTAACGTGCATTACAACATGTTAAAAAATATAGATGTAATGTGTTACAAAATGCAAAACCACAGCGATAAAAATAACAATAGGCATAGAAAAGACAATTCCATAGCAGTAGCAAAGCTCAACAGATTACCATAACCAGCAGTACTACAAAAAAAAACCCACCACAACTTAAAATCTTAAAATAGAGCCTAAATAAACCACAGACTTCCTGAATTGCAGGTTTTGGCCAAGTGCCTAAACAAATGAAAGTCTAGGCCTGACTAGGCTTTTTCATGACATTATACAAAGTTGTCACCCCCACTGAAAAGACCCCGCTCCTAGTGACCTGGATACCCACCAACCATCATTCTACAACGGCCCCTAGAGCAAGGCCTCAGATGTTGAGTGGAGCATCCATGGGGGATGTATGGAAGAAGGCACAACCAATGACCGAAGCTGCTTAAGGCTTTAAAGGTCAGAACCAGCACTTTTACTTGAGCCCAGAAACAAGTAGGCAGCCAGTGCAGATCACGTAAGATTGGGGTCATTCGCTCCAATTGCCCAGGACCAATCAACAACCTGGCGGCCTCATTTTTCACCAGTTGAAGTTTCTGTATGAAGTGTTCTGTATGTAGTCAGTGAAACAATATGATGCAGCCCACAGGAGCCTATTAACTAGCTATATGAATCCAGAATCAGGGTAGGAGAATTAGTGGCCTTTCTTCTTTCCCTTAGGGAGACCCTGGATGATACTTTGCACCGGATTGTTCAGCTCACTCAGGATGATGACTGTGTAAGTATGGAGTTCTAGAAGGACAGCTTCAACACCCATGCCTCCACACCCATGTCTCAGCCTGTGTGGGACAAATTTAGAAAGTGTAGGCATTTCTGTACAGTACTTGTTTCCATAGCCCAGTGATGCATCCTCCTGTGTGCCTAATTAATTTCCACTGATTTTAGCCTGACCATTAACGGGATGGGGGACCTGGTAACCTGTCTCCAGCCTGTGTGTCCACAGAGTGATCTGTGACACAGACGTAGCTGTGTGTGCATGCGCATGTGCATGCATATGTGCTATGCTTTCTGCAAACAACCAAGATGGAAAGGCACTTGGGAATCCCTGCTACATTCTTCCCTGATTTTATTTCAGTCTGTCGAATCCCTATCAGTGGCAGAATCCCGCCTGAAACTGGGAACCAGCATTCTCCTAGACAGCTTGCGAAGCAGCAGCAGCTGTCTTGTCACGCTGGACATCAGTGGCAACGCTATGGGAGACGTGGGCGCCAAAATACTGGCAAAAGCTTTGTCAGTGAATACAACACTCAGGTGCGTTAGCCCAACAGTTTTCCCCTGCATCAGTGGGTGTGTGTCTGTGTGTGAGTGAGGGAGAGAGAGAAGTTATTTTAGGCCTGCACAGCTTGTAGGGACCATAGCTCTGTAATGGAGCACATGCTTTGCTTGCAGAAGGTCCCAGTAGACCAGAGGTGGGGAACCTCTTTCAGCTCGAGGGCCGAACTCAGTTTCAGAGAAGCTCTCGGGGCCACATCCCAGTGGTGGGTGGGGCCAAAGGCAAAAAGGGCAGGGTCAAAAAACAAAAGATACCAGCATATTTTAGCTTAAGCTTTTAGTGCCAATAACTCTAAGCTTCAGGAGAGTCATTTCAGCCTTTTAGAATGGGGGAAAATGCATAAAAGTTGAGAAACTACCAAACAATTGGTGGTCGGGGGAAAGGGATTGGGTTCAGGAGAAGGGGGCATAGCTATCTGGGGAACCCCAGAGGGTTGGATTGGGACCCCAGGAGGGATGGATTTTGCCCCCAGGCATGAGGTTCTGCATCCCTACAGTAAACCCTGGGGTTAGCACGATGTGCATAAACAGGAAGGAGCCACAAAGAGCTTGCACATTCCCCCCTCCTCTCTCATCTTCCCATGTCGCTGGGAGAAGGATTTCAAAAGTGTTTACTTTCATTTTTAGTTAACCGCACTTTGTCATTTTGCCTGGGTGGCCTGGCGTGGCAAACTGCAGTTAACCCTAACTATGGTTAATGTCTAACAAGCCAACTTCAAATCATGCTTTCTGAAGCTGGCTTGTTGAAACTAAGCATAGTTAGTGTTAAGCACGAGCCATTTCTGACAACATGGGAACCAGTGGTTTGACATGGGAACTAAAAGGGGAAGAGAAAGCTTCTGAACTCCTCTTCTTAGCTGTGTGACAGAAGAAGAGGAAAGGGGGGGAGTGTGCAAGCCTGAGGCTTGTTGCAGCTTCTTTCTGCTTGTGCACGTTGCACTAAACCATGATTTAGTGTGACATGCGAACGCAGCTTTTTCGCATTTTGCATACTTTACATGCCACAGGGAAAAACTAGATGCTTTGAGGGAAATGCAGGGTTCCCAACCTTCTCTTTCCTCCGTAACATTGATGTGAGGGTTGTGGGGGCGGTATTTGCAGGGTAGAATTGGTGAACAGGAGTGCTTGATCCTCCCCTCTCGTGCCCATTCTGTCCTGCAAATGCACCCCCTTCCTGGTCATTTGAAAAGGTTCCCATGCAGCCACCCCAGCTGGACACTGGAATAAAAAATTAAGCCAGCTGGAGGGAAATGGGATGGGGGAGGGGATTTGCAGGGATAGTCAGGGCTCATGAGCCCTTCCTTGTGGTCACTGAACCTCCCCTTTCCCTGTCCCTGCATTTCTTGTTACTTCAACAAATATGGGGTTGGGACCATATATCCACCAAGGTATCATCTGGTTTGGCCTATGCGATTCAGCTTTTCTGAGTGAATAACTTTGGTTTGTCCTGACACAAGTGTTTTGGGGTTTTTTTTAAGCCTTGATGTTTTCTACAATTTCTTTGTAATTAGAAGGCAGGGTACAAATATCTTATATAAAAAGCAAAGAGCATAAATGGTTATCACCCCTATATCAGCACCTGACATGCTTTGATTGAGGTGTCTTCCCCCTTCATCTACTCTTAGGACTCTAATTTGGGACAGGAACAACACGACATTGTGTGGATTCCTTGATGTTAGCCGTGCTTTGGAAAGGTGGGTACCTCATCACTTTCCTCAGTAATGGCTCAAAACTTAGTGGAGCAGTGGGGGCCACCCTGCAAATTGTATAAACTCTGTTCTCCTCTGGAACTTGGGAGCACTTGTCCAGATGCCAGTGTTATTCACTTCTCTGTTCAGGCAACGCTCCTACAAGACCTGATAACAGAAGCGCTCAATTCCTACTTTGCCTCAGTCTTCTCCCAAAAGAGGGTCTATGACCACACTGGCAAAGGCGAAGTGCAGGCTGAAGGGGCAGGATTGCAGCTTGAGATCGATGGGCATATGGTCAAGGAACACCTAATTACTTTGAATGAGTTCAAATCTCCAGGGCCAGATGAACTGCACCCTAGAGTAATAAAGGAACTGGCAGAAGAACTCTCAGAACCGCTGTCTATTCTCTTTGAGAAATCATGGAGGACGGGGGAAGTGCCAGATGACTGGAGGAGGGCTAATGTTGCCCCTATCTTCAAAAAGGGTAAAAAGGAAGAACCTGGGAACTACAGACCAGTCAGTCTGACATCAATCCCTGGGAAAATTCTGGAGCAGATGATAATGCATTCAGTCTGTAAGCAACTTGAAAACAATGCAGTGATTACTCGAAGCCAACATGGATTTGTCAAGAACAAATCCTGCCAGATGATTCTGATCTCATTTTTTGATCAGGTAACCTCCCTTGTGGACTGTGGGAATGCTGTGGATATAATATACCTCAACTTCAGCAAAGCTTTCAATAAAGTGTTCCATGATATCCTGATGAGCAAACTAACTCAAAGTGGGCTAGATGAAACAACGATCCGGTGGATCCACAGTTGGCTACAGAATCGGACTCAAGGAGTGCTTATCAATGGGATCTTCTCGAACTGGGAGAGGTAACGAGCGGAGTACCGTAGGGCTCAGTCTTGGGCCCAGTGCTCTTCAACATTTTAATAATGACTTGGAGGAGGAGGTTGTCAGGAGCGCCTTAGCTACCTCTTACAGTCCCCTCCAATAGCCAACTCAAGACACAGACGACAAGGATTCTTTCCAAGGCTTTATTCCTTTATTACTTAATGACTCTTACAGATACTAATCACTAGCGACTAAGCAAGGAACTGCACTGGGGTAGATAGCAGAGTAGCCTAAGCTCCAGGTAAGGCAATTGGTCCCCGTTTGAAGGAGAAATGCAGGAAGACTCTGAAGTTATGGGCTATGGAGAGATCCTCCCTCTTACCCTTGGGTCCTCGGGATGCAACCGTTGTTTTAGCGCCAAACGAGCAGAGGGCCTCCTTTCGGTGCCCTCCATCTGGCACCGCTCCCTGCATCTGCGCCAAGCGTCCAGCAAGCCCCCCTCCCCCGCACTCTCACTGCCAGGGTCACTATCTGTCTCAGGAATGCTGGCAGGAGGAATCTCTGCCAGCTGCTGTGCTTGTGAGAGATGAGCGCGCTCCTCTCCCATGGATTGCTGTTCTTCCTCAGAATCAGAACTGCTCTGGGGCTCTATGGGCTCAGTTTCCACCCTGACAGAGGTGCAGGGAATGCTGATCACATTTGCAGATGACACAAAATTGGGCGGAATAGCGAATACTTTGGAAGACAGAAACAAAATTCAAAGTGATCTTGACAGACTGGAGCTCTGGGCAGAAAATAACAGAATGAAATTTAACAGGGATAAATGCAAAGTTCTGCACCTAGGAAAAAGAAACCAAATGCACAGTTACAAGATGAGGGATACGTGGCTCAACAACACTACAAGCGAGAAGGATCTTGGAATTGTTGTAGATCACAAGCTGAATATGAGCCAACAATGTGATGTGGCTGCAAAAAAGGCCAATGCTATTTTGGTCTGCATTAATAGAAGCATAGCTTCCAAATCCCAGGAAGTACTGGTTCCTCTCTACTCAGCACTGGTTAGGCCTCATCTGGAGTACTGTGTCCAGTTCTGGGCACTGCACTTTAAGAAGAATGCAGACAAGCTGGAGAGGGTTCAGAGGAGGGCAACAAGGATGATCAGGGGACTGGAAACAAAGCCCTATGAAGAGAGACTGAAAGAACTGGGCATGTTTAGCCTTGAGAAGTGAAAACTGAGGGGAGATATGATAGTGCTCTTCAAGTACTTGAAAGGTTGTCACAGAGAGGAAGGCCAGGATCTCTTCTCCATCATCCTAGAATTCAGGACGCGGAATAATGGGCTCAAGTTACAGGAAGCCAGATTCTGGCTGAACATCAGGAGAAACCTCCTGACTGTTAGAGTAATACGACAATGGAACCCATTACCTAAGGAGGTAGTGGGCTCTCCCACACTGGAGGCATTCAAGATGAGGCTGGATAGCCATCTGTCGGGGATGCTCTGAATTGGATTCCTGCATTGAACAAGGGATTGGACTCGATGGTCTTGTAGGCCCCTTCCAACCCTACTATTCTATGATTCTATGATTCTATGAACATCACCCACAATATCAAAGGTTCATTAAAATGCTCATCTTCCAGTGTGTGATATATGCTATCTGCTAGCAATGCCCTTCTGCATCCTCCATAGGATAGGTCAGTCTCTACCCAAAATAATAATGTAGACAAATCTGACATCAGAAAGGGCAATATTCAGAGACCCACAGGAGAACATTTCAACCTCCCAGGACAATCTGTCAGTGACCTTAAAGTGGTCATTCTTCAACAAAGAAACGTCAAAGGAGACTCAAGCAAGAATATTACTACTTAACAAGAAGTTGAATTCTATTACCTGTTGGCCTAAATTGAGACAATGCTTGTTTGGGGGTCACACTACAGGTGCTAATTACTTTACCAAAGCCTGGATGTTTGTGTTATCATCAACAGTGCTTTGTGAATGGTCACTGTAACAATTTTACAAACATTTCATTTTTAACCTAATTGTCACAGTCTGTACTTTTTGCATTTCATTTCTCTCAATCCTCACTGCTTACAGTCCCCCTCCCTTTTTTTTACAGCCATGGATGGATAGATAGACAGATAGATATAGACAGACACATACACACACCTGCCAACTCTGGATAACAATTCATACGTCTAATAAAGTGGACTCTAGTCCAGAAAAGTTAATGCATAATAAATTTGTTAGCCTTTAAGGTACCATAAGACCCTCTGTTGTTTTTGCTGCAACAAACTAACATGGCAACTGCTCTGGAAATTGCCCTAGATAATAGTGCTGGTTCCCAAGCTCTTTGCCCAAGAGCTTGAACTGGAAGAGTTATCCCCTCTTAACTCAGCATTGGGTTACCACTGTGGTATCCTACCACTGTGATATGCCATGCCTGCACTAATGCACTACATATAGTCAAAGCTGCTTCATATGCAATCATTTCCTGCTACTTGTCACTTTAATTAGGAGAAAAATGGCCTGTTCACTGTGCGTACGCAGTTGTATGGAACAACAAGAACACGCACATCTTTTGTGTGGATTCACCTCAGGATGTCATTGCAGCTCAGGGCCATCTAACGAAAGTAATACCTGTTTCCCAGGAATTTTACCCTCAAGATGATGCCTTTGCCCATGAACGACGTGGCTCAGGCTTACCGAAGCCATCCAGAGAAAATGGAGGAAGTTGTGCACAAGGTACAAAAAAGGGGAAAGGGGAGAGTCTGAACAGGGAAGCACTCTTGCTTAGCCTTGGACCCCGGTTTGAATGCCAGGGTGCAACCGAGGGGTGTGCGCCGGATCCATGTAAGCATGGTGTATGTGTGCCAGTGTGCTGAGCGTATGTTATATTGGGGCTGAGTAAATGCAGCCAGTTGGTGGGTGGGAGTTGAGGGGGTTGCCGAGTCCTTGCCTCTTTTGTATGCTCACAGATACAGTCTTATCTCATGAGGAATCTGACTCAAGGGACCCTGCCTGAGGAGAGAGGCAGCCAGACACCAGATTCTACAGCCAGCTCTTCTGAACAGGTGGGGATGCTCAGATACCACCCACCTCCATGGCCTTGCACCCCTCACCTACCTGTCTCTTTCAAAGGGAACCATCAGGGAGGACGAAAGTGATGCAAAACACTAATCCTCTAAATTAGGGATGGGAATGTGTGGCCTGCCGTGGACGGCAGCTCCCGTCAGCCCTAGCCAGCATAGCCAATGCTGTGAGATGATGGGAGTTGCAAACCAACATCTGGAGGGCCACATGTTCCCCACTGCTGCTCTAAATAGAGCAAGAACACTGGGCCAGAGCAGTGATAAGAATCCTGAACACCTATATAGCACATTAGAATATTCAAAGGCCTTCACACGCATTATCTTCTAGTAATCCTTATAACAACCCTGCAAAGTGAGTATTGTTATCTCCCATATTGCAGATGGGAAGATTGAGGCTAAGAAAGAGAGTGTGCTCTAGGCTTGGTGACAAGATCCTCAGTGTAGTTGCCTGCCGATGCTGCCCCTCCCTATAGCAGGCTTGTTCTGATGGCACAGTGGTGACCCCCAGCTCGCCCTCTGTTCTAGGCAGTGAAGGATGCATGCCAGTCTGTGCAGACGTACATTGAGATGCTGAGCTCTGTCCAAGATGTGGAAGTTAAGGCAGAAATCCTGTGGGCAGAGGAAGCCATCAAGGATGCAAACCTTTCAATTGATGTGAGTTCTCCTTCATGTGTGTAAGTTATTGCAGGCATGCCCATCCCCATCCCTGTGCGTCACTTGTTTTGGAATTCAGTCATGATAGCAAACAACTTAATTTTTAACCTGGCTGTCTGTGCTTGCAGCAGTGCCACAAATCAAGCAATACTGGCAGAAGTCAGACTGCTAGACCTCAGTGCCCGAAGGTGCTTTTTCAATTTAATTATGAATTCGGAAACAATCGTGTTCTCAGAGGGATTCTAGATGTATGAATCCACGCTCGGAAGTGCACTCACCGTGTTGTTATCAGTCTTCTCTTGAGCAAACAAATTCTGCCATTGTGAAGGAGAAGGGGCTATGCACAGTACCGATTGGCTGAGGATATCTGACATCATAAATCACCGCCACCGGGATAGTTTTTCAGGATGAAAACAAACAACGGGTTTTTTAAAAAGCATCAAGCACTGGGCACTGTGTGTGCTTGTTTAATTACAGTGCTTTAAACCAGGGGTAGGGAGCCAGTGGCTGGATGTTATTTAACTATAACTCCCTTCACCCCTGATCATTGGCCCTAATATCTGAGGTTGATGGGAGTTAGGGTTCAACAACATCTGGAGGTTTCCCTCGACATAAGAAGAGCCATACCGATCAGACAATCCAGCATTCTGTTCACACAGTGGTCAACCAGATGCCTGTGGTGAGCCCACAAGTAGGACATGAGTACAATAGCCCCCTTCTGCTCATGTTTCCCAGCAACTGGTGTACATAGGCATACTGCTTCTGACAGTGGAGGTAGCAAATAGCCATCTGGACTAGTAGCCATTGTTAGCCTTCTCCTCCATGAATTCGGGCATTTCTACACCAGCCTAAAATCCTGCATTTAAAACGCAGCTTTCTGCTTCCGTTTTAAATGCAGGATCACAACTGACTCCCTTTACACGCGCTGCCTTCCCCTTCGCCCCTCCTTATCCCCGTATCTGAATCTCCCATTATCTTTTAATGATCTCGCTCCTCTTCTTCCCGCTTTACTCTTTTGATGGAGGAAAGTGAAGCAGAACACAACGGGGTAATTTGATAGCTCATGATCTGCAATCTATTTAAAAATGGAACAAAGGGCATTTAGTGCAGGAGGGTCATGGAAGGGTCACTGCATCATGTAAAGCGCCCGCAAACTTCCGTGAAGGAGCAATCTCAGTTGCAGGATAAAAGCCTGATGTGAAGGAGCCCTTTGTTTAATCCCCCTTAAAGCCATCAAAGTTGGTAGCCATTGCTACCTCTTGTGGTAGCGAATTCCACAGTTTAACTATGTGCTGTGTGAAGAAATATTTCATTTTATCTGTCCTGAATCTTCCTCCATTCAGCTTCATTGGCTGACCCCAGGTCCTAGTATCATGGGAGAAGGGGAAGTTTATCCATTTTCTCCACACCATGCATAATTGTGTACATCTCTATCATGTCTCTCCTTTCTTGCCTTTTTTTCTAAAATAAGCCATCCCAAACATAACCTTTCCTCATGAGGGAGTTTCTGCATCTTTTGATTCTTTTCCAACTCCACTGGAGGTGCAGTGACCAGAGGTGTATATATTATTCCAAGTGTAGTTGCACTATAGATTTGTATGAGGGCAGTATGATATTGGTTGAATTGTTTTCAGTTCTTTTTCTAATTATGCCCAACATAGAATTTGTCCTTTTCACAGCAGATGCACACTGGGTAAACATTTTTATCAAGCTATCCACCACAACTCCAAGATTTCTTCCCTGGTCAGTCACCACCAGTTCAGACCCTATCAACTTGCAGTTGGGATTTTTTGCCCCACCATACATCACATCTCACTTGCTCACATTGAACTGCACTTGTCATTTTAATGTCTGTTCCCCCACTTTGGAGAGATCCTTTCAGAGCTCCGCACAATCCCTTTTTATTTTAACTACCCTAAATAATTTCATGTCATCAGCAAACCTGGACACCTCCCTGCTCACTCTTAATTCCAGATCATTTCTGAACAAGTTAAAAAGCACTGGTCCCAGAGTACAGATCCCTGTGGGACTCCACTATTTATTAGAGTACATTCCTCTACTCCTTTATTTAGAGTACATTCCCCTACTGCGAAAATTGACCATTTATTCCTACTGTCTGTTTTTTGTTCTTTAACCAGTTACCAATCCATAAGAAGATCGCTCCCATTATCTCATGACTGCTAAATTTGCTCAGGGGTCTTTAATGAGGCACCTTGTCAAAATATTAGCATAATAATATTAGCATATTAGAAATATGGTTTCCCTCTCCAGATGTCTCTGCCATTTGCATTTTCTGCTATGGCCCTTAAGCCTCTTTGACTAGCTATCATGTTTTACTGGATGTTCATGACCTATTTCCTTCCCATACCCATTTGGGCAGTTGGAAATATTTTCACCTTCATCCCTAGGGAAGATGCAACCTGAACCGGATGCTTCCCAGCTCTTGTCGGCTTTCCCCCAGGGTTCTGCTTAAATGCTGCTCTTCTACCATTCTTATGTTGTGCCAGCAGTCTGGTTCCATTCTGGCCCTTTTTTATTGACCCCAAAATGTTTCCCAGCACCTAACAAATCTAAATCCCTCCTCCCTATACCACTGTCTCATCCATGCATTGAGATTCCTCAGCTTCGCCTGTCTAGCTGGCCCTGAGAAATCAAATGTGCTACCTTGCGAATGCTACCTTGGATGTCCTAGCTTTCAACCTCCTACCTAGCAACCTGAATTTTGGCTAAATGTGGCTTTCAGATCCCTGCTTTAAACAAACAGATAAAATTGGAGAGATTACCAGAAGCATGGGGAGGGGCCAACCCAGTGAGGAAATCAGCATTCACTGTGGAGACCCGTCCTTCCATCCATGTGTGTATGTGTGTGTGTGTGTTGTTTAAAGAATGAAGGCAGTGGGAAGCTGGGTGTACCCTTCAAGCGGGGAAAAAAAGCCAGGCTCCTGTTTTTATGTACTTGTATGCACCCTTAGTTTTTCTCAGGGGAACAGAAGCTCAGGGCCAGGGGACAAATCCTGCCTCCCTGAGGACCCAACCTAGCTGGTGGTTTCCCAGCTTTTGTGCAGTTTTTCCCCCAGTCTAAAAGGTGGAAATGCCTTTCCTAAGGCTTACTTATTGGCAATAAGAGTTTACACTAAAATATGCTGATATTTTTGATACTTTAGGCCTTGCCTCTTTTACCTTTGGCCCAGTCCTCCCCACCACTGGAATGCAGCCCCCGAGAGCTTCTCCAAAATGGAATTTGGCCCCTGGGCTGAAAGAGCTTCAACGCTCTTTGTTTATCCAGTCATGTCTTGCTATAAGCCGTTAAGAACTAAGTTTGCTTTTGTTGGAGGAAAGGGGCTTAAAGCCATAAATGTGCTTTCGTTTTTCCCACTGCTATCAAGGGAGGTTTGATTTGGGCCAACTGCCACCCTGCAATCTTTTCCACAGTTGGGATGTTCTCTAGTAAGTGTGCTTAATCCCCTATGTGTGCACTATGTGAATGTTACTAATGTGAAGTAGGAAGAGAAACCAAATGTGCAGCCTAAGCCAGTGGTAGGTTTGGCATTCGAATTATAGGTGGATTGAAACACAACCTGATATAAACCTCACCTGTGGTATGTCCTTACATTGCACTCTTTCCTTCAGCAGATTTTGCCCATTTTGCATGAGGCAGGAAGCTGTCCCCACCAGAACAGTAAGCTTCAGCACAAACTGGAAAGCCTCATTGAGGAAGTCTGTCAGACTTGCAGCAGGGAGATCCAGGTAGGGCAATGCTCTGTGGTCCTCAAGTAACAGCTGGCGGGAAGGACCTCTCTCTCTTCCTGAGATCCCAGGGAACTGCTGCCAGTCAGAACAGATGACACTGGGCTCGATAGACTGATGGTCCACTTCGGGATAAGGCAACTTCCTATGTTCCAAGGCTACAATTTTGTTGTGCCATAAAAACATAAAATTTGGTATATGGTGCAGGAATTGTCATCCTCTGGAACCCTGCTTTAGGATGCAATCCTGTGGGGATGGCCGTAAGCCTCTGAACTCTGAGGCTTACAGCCATCCAATGCAGCATGGGTGAAGCGGTGAAGGCGATCTTTGCCTCTGTGCTCCTACCACTCTGCATTTCAGCTACATGGGCTTTTCCACCCATCTAGCTGAGGTGTCTGGGAGAGGGAGGGAAGGAGGCTGCGGAGGCTGGAGGATACTCCACTCTCCGCCCACGGGAACACTCCCTTTACCTTCCCTCTGAGGTTGCTTTTGAGCCTTAGAGCGGCAGCTGGCACGGTTCTTACCATGCTGGTGGGAAGAGGGGAGGGGGACAGGAGCTCAGACTCTGACCCTGGATCCTGGAATCCAAACTATCCTATCCCCCCCCTCCAACACTGTGTAGGGGGCATAGATTTGCTCTCTTGATTTTTTTTTTAAGGGTGTGTTTAAAAGTTCGTATGGTAGAAGAAATAAGCCTGAGAACATGCAGGTCAACCATGCTGGTTGGGGATGATGGGACTTGTAGCCCAACACATCTGGACGGCATGTGTTGATGTCTGGTGCTTTCTGTTTCTGAAAGTTCATCTGAGCCGGTGGTGGGGATGAGGGGCTTTGGTGCTCTGACCATGTGCTTGTCCCTCCTTAGGGCCATCAGAAGCTGAATAAATAATGCAAATGTATGCACATGCTTAATTTTCATGATTCATTAATGGATCCTTAGAGATGGGTGACCTGCCCAGCCTGTGGGTTGGAGGCTCCTGCATGGTGTGGCCTCCCAGTATATTTTACTAGGTAAAAAGTAATAATTACAATGTTTTAAAATAAGCGGCAAGTCTGCAGCCTTCTCCTGACACACATGCCCGTTGGTGGTGCTCAGGGCCGGCATCAGGGGTTGGCATCACACTTCAACAGGAGCTCCACTACCAACCTCCACCGTCCCCTTACTCTGCTCCTTGTTGTCACTTCCTCTTCTGCTCAATCCAAGCATGAGGAGGAGGGACAGGAGGGAAAAGAAGGAGTATCAGCCTTCTCGCTCCTTCCCCAGTCCCTCCGGGCACTGGTGTGAATTGGGCCCAGAGGGACAGGGCAAGCGCACAGACAGGAGCCACAACAATGGGGAGGAGGCCGGGCTATTTGAAGAGCAGCCCTCTGAGGGCATCTTGCCCAAGGTCCCTCGAAGCCCTGGAGCCGACACTGCTTGTGATTTCTTCATAGGCCATCGTGCAAGCTAAACTGGATGCCACACAGAGCTTGTGTCCCCAAATCCTGCAGAAAACTGGCTTCTGGGACCACCTGATATGCAGCATGCCAGAGAAAGCTGTCTTGGACCAGTTGCTGATGGAGGTGTACAGCAAGCTTATGTAGGTGGCAGGCATAACCTCTGTGTCTTCAAGCCGCACCAAAAGGCTTGTTTGGGTTGGAAGCAGCTGATACAGCCTGGCTGCTCATTCCTCAACACTGAACATTTAAGCAAAAGAAAGAAAGCTTTTCCTGCAGGCTGTGTTTTTTCTTGAGATTTCAGCTTGCCTGCTGAAACATGTAGGGGAGAGGTGGGCTTCCTTCAACTGTCCTATTTGGTTTTGTATCCCTTGTGTGTTATATGGGTCAGCCAAACCATCTCAGATAAGGAGTCAGAAAAAGCCATTGTCTTATGCCTTCCCCTCCCCACGTTATTCTCTCCTCTGCAGATACATCTTTATGACAGCTGTCTATGCTCCTAGGGCATATCCACACACAGATTTAAACTGGTGTTAACAGGCTTGCCTTCTTGCTAGGGAATTCTGGGAATTGTAGTTCTGTAAGAGATCTCTTAACAGAGAATTCTCAACACCTCACCAAACCAAATTCCCAGGATTCTTAAAAATAGATAGATAGATAGATAGATAGATAGATAGATAGATAGATAGATAGATAGATGGTAGATAGGTAGATAGATTTGTGTCTTAATTTTTTAGTTAATATTGCTAATATTTTATTTAACTTCAAATTAGTTTTCACATTTTCATGGCATGTATTGTAGTCCACATTCTAAATTTCTGTATTTTTTTCTATGAGCTTTTTTTTTTTTTTAATTCACAGGATTCTTTTGGGAGAATTGCAGCCATGGATTTCTTCCAAAGAATCTTGGGTATTTTTGTTTTTAAAGTGGTATACAAACCAATATAGTGCATAAAGGACCCCAGTACAATGCCTGATGCTCATAGAAAATATGCCTGGAAAAGGCAAGTACTTTTCCATCCCTCCCCCCAGGGTACTTGCAACCACAGTGGGGGCAAAGGGCTAAATCCCCCCCCATGCCATCCTACAAAGACTAACAATGTGAATAACATCATGTTTAGTTTGGCCCTGAGTAATGGGATATCATAGACCAGGCTGGGGAACTTCCGGACCCCAATTGAGATCTGGACTTTTAAGCCTCCGAATCCAAGCCATGGTGGTCTCCTCATGCCACCTGATGACATTCCATGGCCAGTTTCCCCAAGTTTCTCTGCCTGCCTCCCAGTCTGCATCTCTGTCTTTCTCTGGAGAACAAGAGAGGGAGAGAGAAGCTGACTGGCAGGCAGGCAGGCTTCAGTTCCCTGATGCACACTGAGAAAGGAAGCAGAGCAGGCTGCCCATAGAGGAGAAGAGCAATGTCTTCTTCCACATGTGTGTGTGCATGTATGCCTTGACCCTGTACACTTCAGGATGTGACCCTCCCCATTGTTGGTAAGTGGACCTCAGCCACTTCCCCTGAAGGAATGCGGATCTTCATGGGGAGGGGAGAAAGCACTGATGTTTATAGAATGGTGCATGGTGTGAAGAAAGAATTTTTTCTCCTTCTCCCATAATACTAGAAATCAGGATCACCTAATGAAATTCATTGGTGGTTAGTTCAAGCCAGACAAAAGCAAGTACTCCTTCACACAATACATAATTAATTTATGGATTTTGCTGCCCTAAGATGTAGTGATGGCCACAGGGTGGGATGGCTTTAAAATAGGATCAGCCAAATGAATGGATCAATGATGATCAGCCATGATGGCTTAATGGAACCTCCAGGTTCAGAGGAAGGATGCCCTGGAATCTCAGCTGCCAAGAGACAAACAGTGATGGAGGACTATTGCCTTCATTCCCTGTCCATGGGCTCCCCAGAAGAATGTGGCTGTACGCTGTTGGAAACAGGAAGGTGAGCTAGGATGGACTGTTGGACTGATCCAGCAAAGTGGTTCTCCTCTCTCTCTCTCCACTCCCTTCTGGCCACTTGCCAAGCACCCGATAGTCAAGGGGGCCTTAGCAGTCCATTTCCCACACCTCCTGGCCAATTTACCAGTGCCAAAGTCTTCATAGACAGTGGAACCATGCAAGGATTACTCCCCCGCACTGTCCTGTGCTAACAGTCCTGCTCTGTCCTTCTTATTTGATAGGAAGATCCAGCTGTCAGTCACTGAGGCCATGGCCCAGGGTATTATTGATAAGACTCTGGAGGAGCTGACCACAATTCAAGCCAAGCTGGTGAGCGCCTGGCAGTTCTGCTGTCCAATGTGCAAAGGCCCAAGCAGGAGCTCCGTTTGCTGTCATCCCTCTCCTTGCTTTGCACTCCCACAGTTCAATCCCCCACTGACCCAGGAAGACCAAAATGTGCTCTGAACTCGGTATTTATTTGCATTCATTTAAAACATCAGGATTCTACATTTCCATCACACATGGCCAAGGCAGCTTGCTGTATGTGAGTTTAAGACAAGAACGAATGTTAAGTCAAAAAAGCAAGACCAAAAGTGCCAACAGTCACAGCAACAACATTATCAGAGTTGTGATGTCATTAACACAAGAGTAAAAAAAAAAAAGTTCTCAAGGCTGACGTGAGGCAGATTTTAAATGTGTTGCTTTCAAAGGAAACTTTGAATTGCTAGAATGGATTTGTAGCCAAGACGTAAGGTGCACTCCTATGCATGTTTAGACACAAAAAATTCCATGGCTGGCTGGGGAATGCTGGGAGTCGTAGGACTTTTTTCCTGTCTAAACATGCATAGGATTGCATCCTTAGTCTGCCAGATACCCAGATCCCTAAGGAGATGGAACTGGCGGTTAAATATAGTGATTCCTTAGAAAGAACCCACCATTATCCATGCCACCTGCCTCAATGTACTTTGTCAGAATAATGTTTTGACCCTTCATAAACCATTTCAGGCTAAGAATCTCCCAAAACAAGCCAGGGAACTGCAGGTAGTGAATGAAGACTGGGACACTTTGCAACAAAGGCATGGAAGCCTGCAGGATGCTGCTGAAAAGGACTTCCAAAATGAGGAGGTATGTGCTGTTCAGCCCTCAGTGCAAGAATGAATAGGCTTGCATGAACCTACCTTGCAACAAGTTCACACAGGGGCTGTCGTAGGCATTTAATTGCTCTAAACTTGATTTGAGGGCTATGCCACCAAGCTGTATCTGTGTCTCCCTTCCTTTTACCTCTGTGTACCTGTGTAATTGAAGAGTGCATTGTGCAATTACTTATTCTCCTTCTCTCAAGCCAGCAACAGGGAAGCAACCAAAGGTGGCAATAACTGCACAAGGTAGAGATGCCTGTTTGACAATATAAGAGCCCTGCTGGATCAGATCAAAGGCCTATCTAGTCCAGATCCTGCTTTCCACAGTGCCCAGTCAGGTGCCTTTGGGAAGCCAACAAGTAGGACATCTCTCTCCCCCACTGTTGCTCCCAAGCACTGGAACTCAGCGGCCTCTGCAAGGCATGAACCCAGACAACTGTCTTGTTCATCCAACGGGCCAAAATATCTGGAGGGACCAAGCTGGGGAAAGCTGTGTTAGGAGGAACAACAGAATGTATATCTCAAACTGTTTATCTTGAGGTGCCTTTGAAATTTTAACTGCTGCTTTACAATGCTGGGCATTGCAACATCTTTGCTGTGACAATACCCTCAGCTGACAAGGCTTTTGAAAGAGCACAGGTGGAAATTGCTCTTGATCTGTTATTGACATCTACAAAATTATGCTTACCAACCTAGTTCAATCACCAAATTGCATCACTAGACCTTGCTATTGTATGCTTTCCTCCTTGGATGTCAGAGATTTACTTGCCAGCTTCTGATGAAGCTGCAAATTGATCACCTCAAAATAAATTTCCATCTTTAATTCTGGGGACTGCTAAGGGCATACCTGCACCACAGACTTAGAATGATTTAAGGTGCAATCCTATGCATGTTTAGACAGAAAAAAAGTACTACCACTCCCAACATGGCTGGCTGGGGAATGCTGGGAATTGTAGGACTTTTTGTGTCTAAACATGCATAGGATTGTGCCTTTAATAGCCATTCCCGCACTCCAGAGAATCCTGAGAACCTGAGAAGAAGTAAACAACTTGGGACCAGGATACCTGAGAGACCACCTTCTTCTTTACCACCTGCCCAGTCACTGAGGTCATTGGAGGACTTGCTCCTGGTGGTTCCACATGGACCTATGTCCTGGTTGGACTCCACCAGGAAGAGAGCCTTCAGCGTAGTGGCCTCCTTCATGTGGAATTGCCTGCCTCTGGAGCCCAGGCAGGTGGCAATGTTGTGTTGCTTTCAGCAACTCCTGAAGACAGTGTTATTTTGAGAGGCTTTCCCTGAGTGACCAGCCACAGTTTATTATGTTCAGAATCTGTTCTTTTACAATGTTTTAATGGTTTTAATTATGGGGTTTTATTCTTTTATCTTGCTGTTCACCGCTCCGGAATCTTTGAAGTGGAGTGGTATATAAATATTGTAAATAAATAAATAAATAAATAGCGGTCATACTCCAGCAGAAAATTCCCAGTGCCTCACTAGACTAACACTTGCAGAAGTCTTTGGGTGATGACAGTAAAACTGGTATAAAATGGAGATGCCCTTGTAGTGGGTTCTTCAGGTGGTTGGTTGGGACCTTCTACTGAATTACAACCTGCACTAAGGTGGCTTGCATCAGCCAATTGTACCATTGTACAAATATATTGCAAAAAGAATTAGGAAGTAGGTCCCCAAATGCATGTTTGGGTTCAAGGTGGCTCCCAGGTTTGCAACGGTTGAATGCCACTGAATGAAAGCCATAGCCCAGGCATCCTCCTCTTCCAAATGACCTGGCCCTGCTGCCATGCCACCCTCTCAATTTTGGCTTATTCCAGAGGGCTGCCTCCAGCCTGCACTTAAATTATTGTTTCTTCTCTCCACAGTACAAGATGGCTGCACAATGGAAGCCCAACTGTTCCATGAGCATTCGGCCAACACCTGGCCTAAATAGTAAGGCTTACGCTATGCACGAGTGAGTGATATCAGTGAGCTCCTGTTCTAAAAGCTGGGGAGCATTTTAGGTGAAGGCCAAAGAAGTTTGTAAAAGTACGGAATGTGACAAACATGTGTTTCAAAGTACATATAATAGCATACAAGGACACTCTTCAGAGGGCTAGGACTGGCTTTGGTCCCCTGTTGAGTGTATACTTGGTAGCCACCCCTGTGTAATGGGTGAAATGGCCCAAACACATAACGACCCAAATCCGGAGAACATTCGTCATACTAAACTCCCATTGAATTCATGGGATATAAATGCGTCATGACTAACTGGCTTTATTGATTCCAATGGGATTTAAGCATGGTTTTCTTTGGATTTTGGCCAATGTGCTTTAATTCCTATCTACTTCCATCTGAGGATCAGTTTACACATTGCCATGTCTCCAAGGAAGGCTGTTTTCCTAACACAGTTCTCTACACTTCCGCTGTAGCATCAGGCCCAGCCAGTGGAGCCTGGTGGCTCCAATTTGAGTGGGGCTGTGAATCCATTCTGGGTTTCAGCCAGAACTCTAAGGGAGTTATCCAAGGTGCTGAACCCTATCCCCAAAAGAGGTGCAGCACCTTGGACAGCTGCTTTAGAGTTCTGGCTGGTTCTGACTGAAACCCAGAGTGGATTCACAGACCTACCAGAATCAGAGCCACCCGCCTCCATTGGGCATGGCATGGACCACCCAAGCCAAAATCATTGGTCTGTATGCAGCAGTGGTTCCCAGATCATGCCTTAGAACTTGTCAGGAATAAATGACGCAAATTCACCATCACTTCTTAAATTTTCCATGACCAACTTTGCATTGAAGAATCTCCTCACTATGTTATGTAGGCCATGCATGTACCTCCCTTCTTGTCCTACAGCCACTCTAGGAAGGAAGAGAGTATGAGGGACCACAGCTCACTGACACAACACACACCTTGCATTCAGAAGGAGCCAGGTTCAATCCCTTGTATCTCCTGTCAACAAGGCCGCTGTACAAGACCCATCTGAAACCCTGGAGAACCACCACTGTTCACAGTTGACAACACTAGACTATTTGGACAAGTAGCCTGGCCCAGGCAGCTCACTATGTTCCTATGAGGAGAGGGCAGTCTCTAGGCAAAGGCAATCTGGTGACTGGAGTGGAGGTGGCGGCAAGAAGGGCAGGAGAAATTTGGGCCTCACATGCCCATGTGATTGACTGAAGCAGCAGCGGTGGGGAAGCGTGGGGTGGAATGTGGGGCAACACAGGAGCTGGGATTATAAGAATGGTCTGCTCTTCACATATGAGTGGGCGGCTGTCACGGTGCATGTTCACTTAGCTCATTTGCAAACGGGCCCTTGGCAACCTCTGTTCAGTAGGAACCCTGCCTTCATGAAGAAAGGAAGTAGACAGCCATCCACATGACCAGGCTCTGTACAGAACCACCCACCCCTGGTGGGGGTTTTTCCCCTCTAGATTTCCAGATGGGAAATGAAAATAAATCTGGCAGAGCTTCAGCTTCCATCCTTCGAAGCATGAGCTAGCCAGGAAATAACACCCTGGCAGCTCCTCACCTTGGGGCATGAGCAGAGTAAGAGTTCTGAGCTGTGTGAGATTGGCCCAATCAGCCCCATCCCTTTGGCACACAGAGCCCCCAGCCCCTGAGCAGCAGCACTAGCCGAGTCTGCCTTGTCAATTTAGCTGCCTGCTATGTAACAAATCTGCCTCTGTGACAGGAGAGGTTGCTGTGCTGCATAGTGGCAGCCTGCTGTCCGCCTGGCAACTCCAAAGATATCTCTCTCTCTCTCTCTCTCTCTCTCTCTCCATCCTCCCCCCCCCACCCCCTCCTCCCACTTCTCCCTTTCAGGTCTGTCAGAACTCGATTTTAAGGTAGAAGCAGAAGATAACAAGATTGGGACTCCCCAGGCTGAGCTGTCACTCAGCCGTGCCTCCGCGAAGTCACGCCCTGCCTCCACAAAGGATGCTGAAGCTGGGAGCAGGCTGCTTCCTTGCACAGAGCCTGCATCCGCACAATCCCTTATGGACCTGCCGATTGCAGGAGAGAAATTGGAGCATTACACCCGAGACAGGCCCAGGCCCAACCGCAGGAACAGGCAGCCCCCCAGCAAGCCCAATGTAAGAGCCCCCCTCGTTTTGTGTATATGTGTTGTTGTTGTTGTTGTTGTAGATGCACAAGGCTTGGGTTTTGTGTGAGTGATGGGCAAATGTCTTACCGGGTGTTTATTGCAGCCCTGGAAGATGAAATGAACAGAGCAGCAGCTGTCTGATTATGCGCTTGTCAGCTGGGCACTGGCCACTGCTGCGTAGAGGACAAGGTTGTTTATATATGAGTAGATGCAGCATTTGGCAGGGCTGGGGGGGCTGGAAGCAGATCTTTGCTGCTTGTGTTTATTTCCTGGGTATTGCAGGGGGAAGTGGAAATCCTAGTGGTGCCCAGTCTGGAAAAACTGCAGTCTGGGGGGAGTCTGTCTCAACCCATCTGCATGCATGCACCTGCTTTCTTGTGACATGTTTATGATCATTCAAGCATTTATGCAGGAACAAACTTACCCTGCTGCATGGACCATCTACTTGCCTCTTCCTGAAAAGCTGCAGATTTATTTATTTATTTGTGTTAACTATTAGCTGCTTATTTATCCCAAGGATCTAGTGGCATAATCCATGCTAAGTAAGGCCTTTGCTCTTTGAACATTTTGGGTACTGACTTGATTTGTTTTTCCAGTGGAGGGAAGATATGTTTAGCTCCAGGAGATGTCCTTTTAACAGAAAATGGTCCATTTATAGGATTCCAGTTTAACCCCTTGACTGTACTGGGAAGTAAAATGATGATGATGTTAACAACAACTTTGTGATGCCACCAAGCTATATATTTGAGGACTAGAGGAAAATCAGTGTTTACCTCAAATGGGTTTGGTGTGTGTGTGTGTGTGTGTGTGTGTGAGAGAGAGAGAGAGAGAGAGAGATGCCTTGAGCAATATGTTCCCAGATTTTATGCGCGCGCGCGCGCGTGCACACACACACACACACACACACACGTATACATACAATGCCTCAGAAGATGTAGGGTCGAGAGTGGAGCTTGGTGTCTCTGCACCAAATTAATTTAATTTATTTCTTCATTATCTGTTTAATCAGCAAATGTGGCCTTGAAGGCTGAAGGCCATTTCCTACCACTACTTCTTTAAAAATCGTAAGGCCAACGCACTGATTTCTCTGTGTGGGTAGTGAATGAATTCTCTGATTAGGCATGATTACAGTTAACCAAGTCCTTCAGAATCTTCAATACGTGGGTTGAACCAGGCAGTGATGGGTGCTGAGTTGTGCTCTCGCTGTCTGATAATTAGTATTTATGCAAGTGGCAACCGAAAAGGAATTGCAAGGGGAATGAATGAGGAAGGCAAAAGGCTGTTTTTTGGGGGGGGGGGGGTTGCCCTGCTTCTTCTTCCCCTGCAATCAATTTATCCCCTGTGATTATTTCAGTGGTTGAGGGAGGCCGCTTTCTTTCATCCCAGAAGCAGCAGGGGAATTGGGCTCAGAAAAAGACCACCACAGGACTTCTGCTACTTTGGCTACTTCGTTCCAACCATTCAGCACCTTTTGCAATGACAGAGACCCTTTCCTCCCCTGACTGCCCCCCACTCCCTGATTTAGGCACCCAGGACACCATTTTTCTTAACTGCTTAAACTACTTCCCATACATTCTCCTAGTAGGCTGAGGCTAAGAACTTGTGGCTTGTCTAAGGCCATCCAATGAGTATCCATGGCCAAACTGAGAATATAACCAGACATGGTCTGGCTCATAACTCTCTTCACCAGAATGCTATACTACCAAGCTGCTGTTGTGTGCTAAAGATGTGCTGGAATGTTCACAAAAAAATCAGAAGGCTAGAAATTGTCATCCGGGCATCACGAAGCTTGACAAAACAAATTAACGCTGCCGTTCCAAGCTCACTTACTGGGAAGGAAGTCCTATTGTGCTCAATAGGACTGTATTAATTCAGAGTAAGCATGTGTCGGATTGTGCTGCACATCATAGAATTCCCAGGGACTGAGCATTAGTTCGTTGTCCCAGAATTGCTGTCTTCATACATAGAGTGTGCCTGCTGCAGAGAGCTGCATCCCAATTGTGAATGAGCCCCTTAACAAATTCCAGTGCAACTTTCCCCAGCCTGGTGCCCTCCAGATGTCTTGGACTACAGCTCCCATCATCCCACAGCCAGCCCAACACATCTGGAGGGCACCAAGTTGGAGAAGGCTGCTCCAGTGCATCTTCTGGCTGCCTACAGACTGCAAGGGGCCCTAGCTCAGTGGTAGAGCACCTGCTTTGCATGCAGAAGGTCTCGGCTTTGATCCCCGGCATCTCCAGATAGGGCTGGGAAAGGGTCCTGCCTGAAACCTTGGACAGCCGCTGCCAGTCAGTGTTGACAATATCAGGCATAGATGGACCAAGGGTCTGACTCAATAGAAGGCAGCTTCCTATGTTCCTAAGAGAGTATTTTTGTGGGACTTCACCCTTGAGGCCCTGTGATCGAATCCTCCCACATGCATGTGGAAAACGTAGCTGTTTCTGTGTGGTTTAGCACAGGGTAGGTCAGACTTCAGGCTTACAGGGTCTACCTTGGTTTTTACTAGAACCCTGGGACCCACCAACTAGAGCCAAATAGAAAGAAATACATGTATAATTTTAAAATTCTGAGCCAGTTGTTTTGAGCTTTATAACTGAACAGAGGTCACAGTCCCTCTGTGTGTATGTATGCATGCATGCGTATGAATACATTTTTTAAATCTCACACGTCAATGCAGCTTTGTGCTATGGTATAATCTTTGAGGAGGATAGCAGTTCTCTCTGACCAGTTACAGAAAGTGTCAAGTCCTCACTTGGCTTGATGCCCAGGGGAAGGACCCTACAGAACATGCATATGTGATGGCTCCATGTCAGGTAGAAAGGGGCTGTGTCCGGTAAAGCGTTGTCAGGTCTAGGAGAGTAGGGTCACAACACGTGAAGTCTCTGTCAGGACCCTGGACAGCATATGGCAGAGGATACTGACCAAAGTGTTTCATTACAGGGAGACCTGTTGTCTCAGTTGACTGAGGCCAACTGAGGCCTCAAGAAGGCTTCCAGGCCCAGGACTTTCAGAGTCTCCACTCATGCTAGATGCTAGCTGTAGCCCTTAAAGGGCCCATGGTTGTTTCTGTAGGCTCCTGCATGGCTGAGGGACAAGGGAAACTAGGGGAGTCATCCTCAGAGTCTGACGTTGACTCCTCAGGCCTGGAGGGTTCTCCTTGAAATGGGCCAGCCAGTGGCTCATATAACTCTGAGTTATAACATGTATAACATATAACATGTCCTCCTGAGTGTGAGCGCATGGCAGTTAAAAGCTGCTTTTGTATCAAGCTCTCGCCCCAGTTCATGCTGATGTGTGTGTGTGTGTGTGTGTGTGTGTGTGTGTAGGGGGCAGGGAATCAGTTGGTGTGTCAGCGGGGCAGAGTTTCTATATTACTTCCTCATGATCCACTTCTTTCCAGTTCTGGAATTTTTCTTCCTCTTTCATAATACTTGAACCCGGGGTCATCCCATGAAGCTGATTGGTGGGAGATTCAGGGCAGATAAAAGGGAGTACTTCTTCACACAGCACATAGTCAAACTATGGAATTCACCACCACAAGAGGTATTGATGGCCACCACCTTGGATGGCTTTAAAAGCCGATTGGACAAATTCCTGGAGGAGAAGGCTATCAATGGCTGCTAGTCCTGATGGCTGTATGTTGCTTCCGCTATCAGAGGCAATATGCCTCAGTATACCAGTTGCTGGGGAACATGGCCGGGAGGGTGCTGTTGCACTCCTGCCTTGCTTGTGGGTTTCCCATGGGCAGCTTGTTGGCCACAGAACGCTGGACTAGATGGACCGCTGTTCTGATCCGACGTGGCTCTTCTCATGTTCTTCTGTAACCCAGGCCAATTCCATTAAGTTGACTGGCAGTAATTTCAGGACTTCATCAATGTACACTTTTAATATATGGAATTCATGACCGCAAGAAGTGGTGAGTGGCCTCTGGCACAGAAGTCCTCTAACAGACGTGGATGATTACATGGAGGATAGATATATGAACAGGTAATGGCCATATAACAAATGGGACCTCCATATTTAGAGGCAATATATCCAGTCTTGGCTCCTGGTTTTGTTTTAGTGGACTTTTTATTGTTGGATAAGTGGCTCTCAGGGCCCCCTGTCTGAGTGGGGTCCCCCTTTTGCCACTGTCACCATTGCCCATTCACTTGCCTTCTCCCTCTGAGCTCAATCCATACCATTGCCTAGAGGGAGAGAACAAGGTAAGTGAAAGCAAGTGAAGACTGCTGGTTTTTCTCCTTGCTGCTGCTCACGTGCTTGGAGAGGATGGATGACCACACAGCAACAGCAAGGAGGAGGAGCAGAGCCAGAGTGCTCTGGACAAAAGCAGTGGGACCTCTTCTGGGGTGTGGGCCAACAACCCAAACCCTAGATGGCCTTCCCTGAGTATGCCCCTGGGTATGTGATTCTGGGAGCAAGCAGTAGGATGGCCATCTCCATTTTCCTCTTCCTGTGAGCTTCCCACGGGTGTTTGGTTGACTACTGTTGGAAACAGAGGGATGGACTAGATGATTCAGAATAGGCAATTCTTATGTTTTTTATATGGATGCACTTGGAGGCAAGACCATGTGCCTCAGAGAAACCAAAAGCCTAATACACATATCTGGCTGGAGCACCCCCCCCACACACACACACATTCCTTTTAACTTGGCAGCTGATCATGCATTGATTTCCCAGTGTGCCCACATGCCCATAGTCAGCCAGAGATGTAAGGATAAGGTCTTAGTGCCTGGGATTACTGAGGGAGGAAGAGAGGAAGGAGATTGCTGCTTTGCCTCCAGATCCAGCGCAGCTTGCCTGGCTGGAGAAATGGCAGCAACAAGGCAAATTGGCTGGGCGGCTGTTGAACAGTTTCTTAACGAAAGCCATTTGCTAATGGGAATAGTTTGTGAGAATTGTTTGTGATAAAAGTGGATGTTAACTGGGCTGCATTGTACTTTGCATGGCATATCTATCTGTTGCCATTTCATGGACATTATTGGGCCCATGTTTTTTAACCACCATAGCTCTTTTACAGTGGAGTACCACAAGCATGGAGGGCATGCAAAGAATCAAGATGCATGTCTGTTAATGAGTAAGAGTGAGGGCAGGACAGTGAATGACAGCTATAACTCATCCTGTGGCTCTAAAAACTCTTGCCATTGCATTGTGCAGGGCAAGGTTGTCCCAAATGAATGTACTGGGCAACCACTGGAGATGACCATTGCTTTTGAGGGACAACATTGTGAGACGTGTGTTGAATACCAGCCTGTTGGATTAAGTCTTTGGGACTAAAGTGGTTGTTCTTTTGCCAGTTTGAATCCATCGAATCCCCTGCCATTTACAGGCCAGAGGAGGGGCATAACTATTTGATATAGAAGTCACTGACATTGTTTTAGGAAGGCCTGTATGGTGTGACCAACCGAACTGAAGAAAGAAACCCACAAGCCATGTATGGTGACTCACCCAGAGGTTCAATAGACCTCCAGGTGGACTAAGATTCTTGCAGTCCACAGTACATGGTGGGTGGGCTGTGTCTGGATGTGCCTTGTCTAACCCCCCTTGATCCTACCCAGTTATTATCTTCAGCCACACATACATATACACCTGTTTGGCATGCATGGTAAGGGCCTTTGCACATGCCTTCATTTAGGTGTATACTGATGATTTATGTGCATGCCTAAAATGTAAAAGTATGGATGTTCCAAACAGGTGTTTGAAAACATCTGTATTGCCTAGGTCACTCATCGGAGAGCTGGGATGAGCTGCACAGTGGCAAGCCCAGATTTGTTGTTCTGTAATGTGTAAACTAGACCTAGCTAAATGGTCAAATAATCACAGGTAATAATCACATGAGGCAGATGGTAACCTCAATAATCACATTGATGCCTTATACTGAGTCAAAATATTGGTCCACCTAGTCCAGTATTGCCTGCTTTTCTGATGGGCAGTAGCCATCCGTGATCTCAGACATGGGTCTTTCTCATTACCTGATCCTTTTAACTGGAGCTGCCATGGACTGAACCTGGAACTTCTAAATTCAAAGCATGTCCACTGTGCTGTGGTCCTTTCCCCTAAACCACCATGAACTGGAATCCATCCAGCAAGCTTTTGGATTGTGTTTAACAAGTGCCATTATAGTGCCTGAGATTCACTAGCACTCTAGTTCATAGGAGTTCTCCAACGTCACATTGTGTTAGGTGTAAGCTTGTTCAATCTCCCACAAAAACTCCCCAGCCCAGCCAACATTCACCTGCATCCATTGATTCCATATGCAGAATTCAAATTGCCTAGCATTAAATTTTAGGTTAAAAATAACTCTTGTGGGAATCAAACAGCCTGATTAGGCTAACCAGTCAGATGGCAACCCTGTATAGATACTCCCTTAGTTCACAAGGTTAGACAACAGTATGTCATATAATTTCAGGAAGGCGCAAATTGGCTTTAAACTTGGGAAAAAAGCCAAAGCCTCCTGTGTGCTGAATTTGTGTGTGTGTGTGTGTGTGATATCTTGTGTTGCCAGGGCACAATAAAGCTCACAGCATCCTCCGCAGACACACATTGGGATGCCACATTACTTGGAGCAATATACCCCATTTCTTCTGCCAGGGTGACAAAGAGGCAGGCTCATTCACATGCATTTATACATGCGCATACGCTGACAAAGAGACAGACAAAAGTTATGCTCTTTCTTGGTGTATTCTGCAGTATAGGCAGTATTCAGCTCCGTGTGTGCTACTCAGATTTGTTGTTGTTGTTGTTGTTCAGTCGTTCAGTCGTGTCCGACTCTTCGTGACCCCATGGACCATAGCACGCCAGGCCTTCCTGTCCTGCGCTCTTTCCCGGAGCGTGCTCAAGTTCATATTCATTGCAGCTACTCAGATTACCCATGTTCTAATGTGCCCAATGCATAGAACATGACCACTACTCATAGAATCATAGAATAGTAGGGTTGGAAGGGGCCTATAAGACCACTGAGTCCAACCCCCTGCTCAATGCAGGAATCCAAGTCAAAGCATCCCTGACAGACGGCTGTCCAGCTTCATCTTGAACGCCTCCAGTGTGGGAGAGCCCACCTCCCTAGGTCATTGGTTCCATTGTCGTATTTCTCTAACACTCAGGAGGTTTCTCCTGATGCTCAGCTAGAATCTGGCTTCCTGTAACTTGAGCCCATTATTCCGTGTCCTGCACTATGGGATGAATACTCCCTTCTATTATAATGCAAGAATGATCTCTGTGCTTTGAGATGCAGAGGATCTTGAAAGAGATGAGTTCAACGGAGCAAGAAAAGGACACTCTCTAGGCTGAACAATACTTTTATTTATTTCTTTAGAACAAACATAGGCAACAAGGTGCCCACAGGCACCAGTGTGCTCCCAGACACTCTCTTTGGTGCCCACCAAGATGCTCTAACCCTTCCACTTAAAAAATAAAGAAATAACACATTTTGCTTTGAAACAGGTTTCTTTTGGTGCTGAAAACTATGGGTTCAAAGGAGCTGTAAAATGCATTGGGGCTCAGACCCCACCTTTGCCTTGTACGCAGTCTTTGGGGCAAGTTACTTCTTCTTTACCACACCTCAATGGTAGCCATTTTGTGGTAGTGCCCGGGACAGTTTCTCAAATTGCCAAATGTGCCCATGGCCCCAAAAGGCTGCCTACCTCTGATTTAGAAAATGTGTATTCTAAATTGCAACAACACAGCAGGGACCCTCTGTTTTGCTGGGAACCTCCCCCTTAGCTTTCTTCTTGCAGTAGTGAACCTATTCTGTTTACAGTCTATGTAAACCTGTTCACAGTCTATGCCAGGCTGGCAGGGTTGCTTAGACTGAGCTTGCATTGCAACCACCTTCTCTGAAGGAGGCACAGGAAAGCGTAGGATTGCTTTAGCTAGTGTGTGGTGGTACCATGTGATCTCCTGGCCTTCTTCCCTCCCCACTTTCCCTGGTTTGCTTATAATCTGTATTGATTCCCAGACATCCATTCAGCTGTCTGGGGTCAGACAGCAGTGCCTGCCAGTGCTTGCGCTCCTACCCTACCAGTTCCCACAGCCATGCAAACGCAGAGGCCTCTTACCTTTTCATTTATCACTTGCTACATGGCTTCCGCTTCTTCTTCTGCCATTAGAGTAATTCGAGTTTGAAATCATTAATTACAGGGCATATTTCTATTGCTAATTTCCTTTATTGAAAACACTGCAGATTCTGATCCTTACTGCAGGACTGCTTGCCTTGAAATTTGTAGGCTGGCACAGAGGTGTTAATGTGCTACAAGACAGAAGCATGTGTCCTAAGAGGTTGCTTGGGAGCTTACCTCCTGCGCTGCCAACATGGGACCTCATGCTGGGTGCCTTCCCCAAATGAAGTACAGGATCAAGGGATACCACCATTGATTGAAACCCGCCAATGTGTGGAGGAGAGGACCCTCTCCTCACATGAACATAATCTTGCTTGGGTTCCACTCTACAACCTATAGGTGTGTTGGGAAGAAAATTTCTTGACTTTTGGAGCATACTCTATGCACTAAAGAAGGGTCCTCTAAACTTCTCATTCAAGGGATTCTGCAGCAAGCCAGTGAAAGCAGAATTTGGGAATAGACCAGAGGTGTAGAACCTCTTTCAGCCCAAGGTCTGAATTCCATTTCAGAGAAGCTCTTGAGGGCCTCATTCCAGTGGTGGGCAGGGCCAAAGGCAAAGGGGAATGGGGCCAAAATACCAGCATATTTTAGCTCAAAGCTTTTACTACCAGCAACATAAGACTTAGGAGAAGAATTTCAAACTTTTAGAAGGGGGGGACAGGCAGGGGGACTGCACAAAAGCAGGAAAAGCACCAAATGGTTGGTGGTTGGGGAACAGGGCATCACCTTCTGGGGAAGGCAGAGGATCAGATTGGGACCCTCAGAGGTCCACACTGGACTCCTGGTCTTGAGGTTCTGCATCCCTGAAACAGACCAGTTGGAGTTGCCATCATTGTTCTCAAATAAAATTGCTCCATTTGTTGACCATTAAAAAAATGGATTGGAGAATTAACCAGGTTTCTCTTAAGGAAAGCCTTTGTACTTCTCAGATTTCAGTGAATGCCATATGCAATTTTAAATGACATATTCCACAACATAGCATTTGATCTGTGGTTTTGTGTGTGTAGATTGGTTGAGATTAAGGATATGCCGCGTTACCTCTTTTTGCTGCTCCATAACTCGTCTGTAAGAGAGAAGTTGCTTCCAAAGTTGCTGGAAGAATGAGAGTGCTGATCAAATTTACAGAAAAATGGCTTGCTGCTGCTCAGAAAAGTAATGGCAAGATCATTAAAGAAATGGTAGTGTTTGTACTGGCTCTGGGCAAAACTACACAAATGTATATGGATTCCATACCACTGACTGTACTATGGACACTTTTTAGTATTTGTGTCAGTCTGTGTACTTCTGAAAGGACTTCACAATGTCTCTTTCAATCTTGTATTGTTGTGTTCTTTTTGGTTATAATATGTGGCCCCAATCCAGAGAAGGCTAGTCACACTAGTAGGACAAGTTAGTTGCAAGTAATCTATGTCGTATGGATTTCTATGCATATTAGCGTGACTAACTTTCTCTGGATTTGGGCTGCAGAATATAGTTAGTCACACTAAAGGAAAGGGAAAGGTTCCTCCTGTGCAAGCACCGGGTCATTTCTAATCCCTAGAGGGACGCCACTTTCGCTGGCGTTTTCATGGCAGCCTGTAGCGGGGTGGTTTGCCATTGCCTTCCCCAGTCGTGACTATCTTTCCCCCAGCAAGCTGGGTACTCGTTTTACTGACCTCGGAAGGATGGAAGGCTGAGTCGACCTGAGCCAGCTACCCGAGACCCGGCTTCCACTGGGATCGAACTCAGGTCGTGGGGAGAGTTTCGGTTGTAATACTGCTGCCTACCACTCTGCACCACACAAGGCTCTAGTCACACTAAAGTCCCACTGAAATCAATAACATACATTAGTTGTGACTCACTTGGGCAACTTTAGCACCACTGATTTTCTCTGGGTTTGAGCCCATGTATTTAGTCTCTGGGGGTTGGTTATGTGTTTCTGTAAAGATTTATATGCTGCCCAATTTGCCCTGTTTGATTTTTTTGATGGCTCAGGGTTGAAACAAAGAGAATGTTACCTACGTAGCACAGCGATCAACCAGTGGAAGGCACCTTCGTTTGGCACATAGCTACCAGTCCCACTCACACGGGCTTGACTTTGTGCTTGACAAACTGCTGCCACCATTCTCTACCAGCCCTTGCAAAACATGCACAGTTCACTTACACACATGTCTCATTTGGGGATCACTGGGTTTATTGTGAATGTGGGTTGTGTGAATCCATGCAAGTGAGTGGGACTGGTTGTTTTAGCACAATCCCAGTGCACAACTTAATCCACATGTTTTTCTGTGCTGTTGCTGAATCTATTTCCGGTGATGCTATAGTAAATGTGGATTGAGTTGCGAGTCAGGTCCTGTCGTGATAAGGCAGCATTAAATTGCCTTGATTATATGATACTTTTGGTATTTTACTCGTGTCCATAAGAAATGCACACTGGCATAGCTAGAGTGAAATTGTTTTGTTGTCTGCTTATCAGAATTGGGTCAACAGTTGGAGAGTTTCAAAGACCTTCACTTTGAAGGAATTTGCAAGAACAGAGTTAAGAAGAAGGGCATTTCCAGGTTCCAAGCCTGATAAAGGGCCATGTTAGATAGGACCCCTAGTGAGAATGTTCACCACTCCCCAATCTTCCTGTCTTTTCTGAAACCCAACTGGAACCCCTTCTGATCAAGAGTCCTGTGTTTGCCTCCCAATCCTGGGAACTAGCTGAGGAAACCAGAGGGATTGTGAGGACACCAACCTAATCCTCCCCCCAATCCCAAATCATCCCAAATCTGATGACTTTAAAAATAGATGCTTTCATAATACTCATTTCTTGGCTTGTGGAAGGGGGTTAAATGTCAACATCTCACTATGCGAGTTTAGTTTGTACTCTGTGTTATGTATGTCTCCTTAGCAATCAACATCTAGCTAGGGATATGTTTAGGAAGTATGTGTATCTTTTATTTACTTTTCACCAAATGTACCGTGTATGTTCAGCAAACAAATCTGTCTTGATAAATCAGTTCCATTAGCCTTAGGTCATTGTCTGACCTCATGCTCTCAAGTCTGACCTTTACCACTGGTGTACCAAATGACCATATTCCATAATGTTGGAAGCATGGAGGGTAAAAGTACAAGGGCCCTGCTCTAGCCCAGAAAAAGAGGTGGATTAGGAGTTTCTCACCACAACCATACCCATGTTTTATAGGCCTCTTGATCAACTGTGTAAAAAGAAAGGAAAAGCGGTGATGGTGATACCAAATATTAAGATCTGCCTCAGACACAGATTACTTAATCCCCTGTGTTACAGGATTTCCATGCTTGTAAGGTAAATTGTGGTCAAGACCATATAAAGGGGTCTTTCCAAGAAGTTCAGCTAGCCAGCACAGTGAAAGCAGATAGTCAAACATTCCCCTTCTGTTGAGTTTGATCTGAAGGAAATTGTAAATCCAAATGTTAAATATTTGAACACCAGTTGTTTCATGGAGGAGCCAGGTCCGGTCTTGAAAACAGCCAAATCTTAAAGACCCTAAAGAAGGCTCTCACAGATTCCCCAGAAGCAGGCACGAAATTTGGGAAGGTCTCTGTCACAAATAAATGAGAGGATCTCCCCACTGAGCATACTGTTGTGTAACATTGCACAGGTACCAGCAACAGTGCTAAGAGTTCTGTGTCCTGGACATATTCACATGGCACAGTGTTCCTCTGAGGTTTCAGTTAAGGATTCTCTAGACCCAAACATTCAACGGCTGTCTAGCTAAATGGCTTATTCCCACCTATTGAACCCGTAATGAGAACAGAAGAAAGGAGTCTGCATGGTGGATCTTTCTCCCAATGTCTTTTGTCCATGTCTCGTTTCTCCTGCCTGTCCCTCTGATGATGGCACTTGTTCCTAGGTGCAGCCGCCTGTGCGTGAGAATGATGAAGACAGAAGCATCGCCAGGCTCGATGAAGGGCTAGACGAGTTCTTCACAAAGAAGGTGATTCACGAACACTTACCGTAAGTGAAGACTTTGTCTCGCCGGGGTGTCTCCAGTGAACCGTCATTGGGCGGTGGGGAAGGGCAGGGACCATGTCTACTTCTCTTAGAATGGGGGGTGGCAATCAAAGAACCAGCCAGCACTAATGGCAAAGGCCTTTTAAAACTTATAGTGATGAAAGTTTAATGAACATTTGCTATTTTCACAATGGGCATATTTATCAGATATAGGACATTCCTTGGATTCTTTTGCTTGTCATAAAGGATGCAGCCAATTCTGAGATAAACAAGTGAATGTGCAAAGTTATTTAATGGTCCAGTGCCCTCCCGAGCAGAGTAGCTTCCACTGGTACTACTGACATGGCAGTTAGGGTGCTTCCAGACAAGACTTCTATGACATCATTGCTCTGCCCCATTCAGGGAAGTTCACGGTGGTGGGGTCCATGTCATCTTCTGCTCATAACCCTCCTGTATTTTCTTCCGCCTTTTTCTTTACTACAGAAAATCCATTAAGGCAGGAGTGGGGAAACTCTTTCAGCCTGAGGGCGGCATTCCATTTCAAAGAAGCTCTCAGGGGTGGGGCTGAAGGCAAAGGGGGCGGGGCCAAAAATCCCAGCCTATTTTAGCTTAAAGCTCTGACGCCAGTCACTAAGCCTTAGGCTTAGACTAAGCATTTCAACATTAGAGAATTGGGGGGAAATGCACAGAACAGAGCAATCATAGAAGCATAGAACAGTAGGATTGGAAGGGGCCCACAAGACCATCAAGTCGAATCATCACTTGAACGATTGGTGGCTGAGGGAAAGCAGTGCCTCAAGTAATTCTGTTGTTCTCTCTTTACTGTCTGGCTGCAGCCCCGTTTCACTGGAAACCTCCACTGCAGCATCCACGCCAACATCTTCCAGCTCTCGGACCTTCAAAAAGAAAATAGGAAATTTCTTTGCTTTCAAGAAGCCAAAGTCAAGCCGGGGTGCCAGGCCAGAGAAAGAGCCTGAGAGCATTCCTTCAGCAGCAAGGGGCAGGAAACTGATGCTTAGTGACATTTTAAGGGCTCCCAGCAGAGCCAGTGAGTCGACTAAAGCACTAAGCAAGTCTGAGGAAGGAGGGCTGGCTGTGGAGAGCAGAGCCTACCTGGAGCAAAGCCAGACTCCAGACAGCACTCGTAGGGCTAGGCCAAAGTATTCCAGGGAAGGCAAGTCCCAGTCCCTGATACTCCTGTCAGGGGAGGATGAAGAGGGACTTGGTGTGAGGCATGAGAAGGTAAGTCTCTTCTATCTCAGGTGTGGCTCTGTATTTGTTTGCCATTTATCTCCAGCCTTTTGTCCATCATGGAAGTCAAGGTGACATACATAAGGTTCCCAGACAGTCTCCCTCCAAGCACAGATCAGGCCGGGACCTGCTTAGCTTCAGGGGCGATGCCCTGCAATGACAGCCTTTTGCCTCTGGGCCTTTAATAGTCAGGGATATGAAGACTTGGCGAGTCCTGCGGTAGAGGTGACTGGCCAGGCCCCCTCTGTTACAGATATAAAGAAAGTAGGCTCTTCCTGAGCACAGTTGGGCTTGAGATGGGCCTGCAGTTTTCCATGGTTCTACTTGTAGACCTACTGCCAAGGCATCTGCAAACGATGCCTTTTGATGGACACAGGGTTCTAGCTGTATTCATGTGAGAAGGCAAGTATCCTGAGGTTACCGTCTGCCTCATGGCAAGTGAGATGTGATACGTTATGGATGTTGTGCATCTTGTCACCCCAGCCTAATCAAGCCCAGTGAGAGAGCAGGAGTAGCCTCAGCAGTTCCTCGTCTACTTAGCAATGATTACTGTGGGAATGGAAGGATGAAACTGGCTGACATTTCAGCTTTTGGCAGGTGGAGAAGGAACTGGACTGGATACTTTATTCCCAACTATTGAGCTGCCTTGGTGAGAGTGAAGGACAGATGGCAATTTGTGAAAGAAGGCACCTGGTCAAGGCTAGCTTGTCTGTCCATCCTGGCAGTGTCCCTGATAGCTGAACTCAGGAAAGATCCCCACACAAAGCCTGCTGGAAGGAGTAAGCAGGATAGCTATGCTAAGCTGCGTGGAGTAACTAAGCAAGGCTCCCAGACTGAGCGGCTGAAGCCGCAAGTGCCATTGCAGCCTGCTGTCTCGCTGAGGGTGCCCAAGGGTGCCCAAGCTTGTGCTGTGTTTTGCCCTACAGAAGAGGCCCTTTGAGAGGAGTGATGGTGAGCTGCCCAGTTCTTTTGAACAGCGTGTCCATGTCATGCTGCATCGCATCGGTGTCACTAAGGTGTTACCCTCTGACGGCAAAAAGAAGCAGGTGAGTCACAACATGGCCTTTGGTGATAGACCCCTTAGCAGTTACACCATTTGCTCAAAGCAAACATCTGCTGTGGCTAGACACTCTCCTGTAGGGCTTTCCCTGGGAGAAACGTAATGAGTTTGGGGAACTAGAATTTCTTGCTGAGCTGGTCTTTTCTTTGCCTGCTTCGACTAGTTTGATTTTAAGTAAACCACTGTACCAATTTTAATCACACCCATCTTTGTCTTAAATTGAAAAATAACTAACATGCACTTACCTGGGACTAAGCCTGACTGGTCATAGCGAAACTTACTTCTGGGTAAACAAGCTTAGGATTGTGCAGTTAAAGTGGGAGTCTGAATCCTCTTACAATATCAGCAAACATGAGCCTCTATCGAAGGAAATGCATATCCCAAGCAATCTGCCATTTTCCGCTGCTCATGCATGTCAGTTGTGCGGGTTACTGTATACATGGTCCTCTATTTGGCTGAAAGTCAGATTGTGTGGTTTTGGGGTTCATTCCAATTCCGAGGTATAGGTGTCCCTAGTTTCTGAATAGGACTCTTTGATAAACATAATGGGATATTCTGATGTCCAAGAGAATAATAGTATAAAAATTCCTAGAGAAAGCACCCCCTAATAGTAGCATTCCTAGTAGTAGCACCCCATTCATACATTCCCTGGAGTGTGTCCCAATGGCATCCTAATTCTTGCTTCACTCCAACTGAGTTCCTCTCCATTTCATGCCAGCCAGGTCATGGGATTTCCTTTTCCCTGCTTTCTTTGTCTAGGCCACTCCACAAACAAACAGAATGTTTTCAGGAAAGGATCCTCCCCTGAAAGTTTACTTCTTCTTCTTCTTCTTCTTCTTCTTCTTCTTCTTCTTCTTCTTCTTCTTCTTCTTCTTCTTTCAGAGCAAAGATGGGGAGATCAAGAAGGCCGGTTCTGATGGTGAGTAGCAGTTGATCCTACTCCTGTCCCTGCCCTGGTATTCGCTACATTAGGATTTCTGCTTCAGTATTAGGACAGGGAAATATATTTCAAATTTCTGGATGCCTGAATCAAATTCCCCTACCTCTTCTTCCCTGAGCAGAGCGGGGTGGGGTGGGGTATTCAACCCTAGAATCCCAAAGGCTATATTGTGCACCCAAGGATTTGCACACACTAAGTGCCTCACACAACCCTGCCACATCAAAACCCTGCCTTTGAAACTTCCCTTTGTTTTCTTAAGCAGGTTGCTATGTAAAAAGGATGGTTCACAGTTGGAATTTAAGAAACTCAGGTCTATAGTGCCCTTGGACATGTAGCGTCGATGTTTATAATTTTGAAGTATACAGAGGCCCTTGGAAATTTATCCAACTTAATGGGGAGCATTTAAATGAGCTGATGGTTTAGAGAGAGAAGCACAGGGAGAACTACCATCTATCTCTTGTCTTGCTTGCCTATAAATGTCTGTTAAGCATGGATGACATCTACTGGGCCCGAAGGGGAAAACACCACTCAATATATTCTCAAGGAGACACAGAGCTCATGCCATGGTGTCTCTCCACCCACTCATCTCCTATTGTTTTCCCTGTTAAAAGGAAAACGAACAATGCAGCAGGTTTGTTTGTTTGCAACTTCCTTGGTGAAGTGCTTCCTTAGAAATCTGAGCACATCTAGCTACAGCTGATGAGGACATACTGTTTTCACTTATATAGGAAGATAATAAACAACAAGTTGGAATTATGCTGCAAACATGACAGAAGGTACTATTCATAATGACAAATGACTTACCTTCTAAGTTCTATCTGCTTGGTGCTCATAAGTACCGTGTGGGGCTTAACATGTCTTTCTGTAAACAGAAGCATGGCAATTTCCTGCATTGTGACGAACTAATCCAGAGCAAACCTGCTACAGCCATGTGAAGTCCCCAAGGCCAGGATTTGTGAGATGCACAGCATGATTCTCAAATCTCAAGCTGGACCAGCAGGACAGATGGGGAAACAAATTCCCTTGATCTACTGTAATGAGCTCGCAGGAGTTTTATGGAGGCCAAGGTTGTACCACTCCAGACTGCAGGTCGGGGCTCATGTGATGGAATTTATTCATTTATATTAGGCCCTTTCTACCCCATCTTTCTTCAGTCGTGGAACTCAAATACATAGGGTTCCCAGGCAGTCACTGTCAAGGGCTCCTTGGAGGCCTCTCTCAGTCTAATCCAGTAGCCAAGTCCAGACACAGACAAAGGGATTCTTTTCAAAGCTTTATTCCTCTTTTACAACTTAACAACTCTACTGTTAGCAACTAGATATGAGCAGCAGAGTACCTATGCCCTAAGTTGAAACAGTTGGTCCCCATTTGAAGGAGAATCACTGGCAGACCCTGAACTTATGGGCTAGGGAGAGTCCCTCCCCTTTTCCCTTGGATCCTCTGGGCACAACCGTTGTTTGCGCACCAACCGGGCACTACGCCTCCTTTCCGTGCCCTCCATTTGGCACCGCTCCCTGCGTAGGCATCACGCGTCCAGCGAGTCTGCTTCCTGCGCTCTCTCACTCCCGGCACTGCTATCTATGCTAGGAATGCCGGTGGGAGGAATCCCTGGCAGCTGTTGGCCCTGGGAAGGATGAGCGCGCTCCTCTCCCAGGAGCGGCTGCTCTTCCTCAGAATCAGAACTACTCTGGGATTCTATGGGCTTAGTGTCCACCCTGACAGTCACCCATCCAGACACTGACTGACCCAGCCTAAACCAGCTTCAGCAAGGTGGCTCCATCATGTGTTCTCAGACTGTTCTTCATACAAAAATATTTCCTGCACATAGAAAACTAGATGTCAAGAAGAATTCTAGCATAGCCTTCTCCCTATCATGCTAGTTTTATGTGTGTAGGGAATGACTTGTATGGAGAAGGCTTCCATCATATGAGCCACCACTTGTATTCTGAGATGATAGTACCCCAGACATTGGTTTAGAGTCTCAATGAAAACTAGGTCTAATTTCAGAGCCCTTTACAGACTATAGCTGCACTTTGGATATGAAACTCCTTGAGTTGTCTTCAGGTAGCATTCTCTCTCCTCCACCCCACTCCCGTTTTTGGTGGCTCCCTGAATGTGGCTGTTTGATTTTTAGGGGACATCGTGGACTGTTCAGCAGACTCTCCTCCTTGCTCTTTGAAATCACGCACTCACTCCATGTCCACAGGTAGGTGTGTTTTTTACACTGGGGAGTTTCTGTTCCATGGGGCTTACAATACTGCTCTTCTTCACTCTCACCACTTAGTAGAGCCAGTCTCTTCAGTTGTTCACACTTCTGCCATTGCAACCTGCATGCATAGCTCAGGCCCCCACTAGACATGGGTCAATGAGGGATTTTCTCCCAGTGCAAATAGCAGCTCCAAAGGAACACTTTTAGTCAGGGCCACAACTGGGCAGGAAAGAGATAAACTCCATCTCCTCTCCTGTTGAACTCCCAGTAATGATCAGCATTTAACATCATGTCTACTTTAGATCTCAGCACCATAGCCCAGAGGTCATGGGACAATCTTCTTACATAGCCCCAGGCATTGGGATAGGGAATAACAAATCACGACTTCATAGTCTCTTCATTCTGGGCTTGGACTGCATTTATCTTATGCAGGCTGAGCAGAAGCACGCCTGCCTCAAGCTGTGATTTTTCAGGGGGATGAACAGAAGCAGTTTCTACAGAATGTACTTGTGTGCTGATGTGGTAGGGAAAAAAATGCAAAAAAGAACGTATTCTCAAAGGTGCCAATGAAAAACTCTTTTATTATTCAATAAAAGAGCTTTTCATTGGCACCTTTGAGAATACGGTCTCTTCTTGCATTTTGTCCAGTCTTGGTGCTTCCCTTCTGGGGTTGGTGTGCTGATGGGGCAGGCTGCATCACTAAAAAAACAAAAAAGGTAAGGTAAGCTCTGACCAAAACTTTCCTTCTCATTCTTCCAGTTTTGACATGGGTAGAGGGCGCTGCGGCTATCTTTGGGCCTTTAAGTCAGGATAGTCAGTGCTGAAGTACTTTGCCAAAGAGATCCAGTGTGGTGTAATGGTTGAGAGTATCAGATTAGGACCAGGGACCCCTAATCTCCACTCAGCCATGAAGCTCACTGGGGGACCTTGGGCCAGTCACTATCTCTTAGCCTAACCCACCTCACAGCCTTGCTGCGAGGATACAATCAGGAGGAACCGTGTACACGGCCCTCGGCGTTTTGGAGGAAGGACAGGTTGAAAACATAATAAATCATGGGTAGATGGCAGGAAGGAGACTGCAGATAATAAATGCTGCTCTGGAGATGTAGAGTCATCCCAGAAGGGGTGATCGAGCAAAAGTATGTGGGGGGAATGCTGGTCCACCTTATGGTATGAACTACTGATAGCACATGGCACTCTATTGCAGATCCCTCTGTGCGAATCAGTCCTGCTGATGCTGCTGGCAGAACTGGTACAGAGCCAAGTGGTGGGTCCGGTGAGGGGAGACTGTCCTGGAAAGCTCTTGGGAAGCAACTGAATGCGGAGCTCAAGGGCAAGTGTTCAGAACTCAGCCCTTCCCCAAGAAGAGCTTTGGCCATTCAGGAGCCAGCCAACCCCAGAGAGCAGAAAGAGAGAGAGAGCTGGAGCAGCAGTTTGCCAAGGATTGGGAGAAGTACAGCAGGCCCTCATCCTGTCAGGAGGACCAGCAATGCTGGAGAAGGACAGTCATTTGCAGAACTACAGAATTCATATGCTGACATAAACACGATTGCAGGAGGTATGTTAATGCTTACGCCAGGATTTCCAACATCAAAATGCTGCTCCCCCAAATTGTATGGTTTGTTTCTCCACCAACCTCTCTCACATCCACAGAGGTCAAAGCACAGTGCAACACATTTTCTCAATGTCCCAACTTGCTGGAGAAACCTAGTTTTTTATGTGGCTCCCCAGAATCCCTCTGCAATTTGCCAGGGCCTGCTTGAGTACCAGGTATAACCCTATCCACTTCGTTTCAGACAATCAGCTCAAACCCAAACCTCGTCTGAAGCCTGTGGCAAACCGGAGGGCCATGTCTGTTCACGAGGAACAGCTCAGGGACCAGGCCTGTGCGGCAGAGCTGCACCGTAAGTAGACTGAGAGCGACCACCTTTGCAGGGAGGAAGTCATGGTCCAAATTGGGTGGGCAGCCTGTGGCCCTCCAGATTTTTGGCCTACAATTCTCCTGTCTGCCCTAACTAGCATAGCCAATGGTGAAGGATTATGGTACAGGTTGCCCACCCCTGATCTGCATGAAGGGATTTGCCATCTAGGTGGATTTTGCGAGGAGGACATGGGAGAATCACTGTCTCGGTACATCTGGGGTGCTTTTCAGATAAGCTCCTACTTCAAATCCTGCTTTCTTTTCTAAAAATATTTTTATTGATTCCTTATGAAGTAGATACAAAACACATTCCTTCACTATAAACAAACAAACAATAACTGGGTGAACTGTGCATGATTCAACAATGACATTTTACAATTAATTAGGGGTACAAATGTGCATATGATGGTTATGTGTCTCATTGCCTTTCACTGTTAACCATATTGATTACACTTTTCTATTTATCCCAAAACATCTTTCCACCATGACCCATGTGAGAATGGAGGCACCATGTTAGTGTTATTATTTGCAACATTTATAAAAGCTCCCCAGTTTTCATAGAAACAGTCTCTATAATGTTCAGACCTACCCTGTCTGACTTGGCGCTTTAGTTTTTCCATTAAGGCAATTGCAAGTCCCCTTTTCTAATAGTAATTTCAGATTTTGTTAACACTGTCCAGCTGCCAACATTTTAGACCAGGTTTGCCTAACCCTCCGCTACGCATGCCAGTCAGTGGGATTGACCCTCATCATGTTGGTCTGTTCAGTCGTGAAAGTGAACAAAGTGAAGAAAGGTACGAAGTACCAGTGTAAGGTTTAGTGGTGGTATGGGAACTCCATAACACACAAGGTTTAAATGTTTTAAGAAGAAACAGTTCTAAACTCTGTTCACAGAATGCTGTCAGCTGAGAGGTACTAGGCCTCCGGTCTACATGGCATCCTTGTAACCTGCTATACTCAAGTTTAAGGGCATGGGACAGGCTGCTGTTGTTCAGAAGAAAAGGGAAGGCATTCTGCTCATACTCAGTGGTGCTTTATATATAAGGAAAACATAAAATGAATAAAGATGAGAAACCATGGTGCTAAATGTGGGTGGCTAAAGCAGGGAGAGTGGGACAAGAACAACAGTACCTGCTTTAAAAACGTTTCTATTTGGAGCAGCAGCCTTGCTTCAACTTGCCATTCTTCTGATTTGTTATTATTGTAAGACAGAATGTAATTAGAATAGTAATTTAACTTCCAACTGGTATATCCCTTCATGCATTGCAGGCTCGCAGGGGGCAGAAAGTGCAAGGCATGAAGACAATCGATGACTTGAGAGGGCTGTGAGGAATCTGAAGCAGGCTGAAAGTTGATTAAATAAAGGGGAGAGTAGAGTGGAGAGTGCAGGCATAAAAGACAAAGGCCTATTATTAAAAAGAGAAAAAGAAAGAAAACAAACTACCACCATGCAGTATACCCAAGACGAGACAGATTTAATAGCTCTATCAGCTTCCTTTCTAAGAAAGCTGGACAAGTAGGTTAAGCATTTAAAAGATTACCACATTACAGGTAGGTAGGGGGCTATTCGTGTCAGAGCTGTGGTGCAAAGAAGCCACTGAGCCTGAGTATAAGACCTGAATGTAATCAGGTTTGGAAGAAATATAAGGCAAGTCACAGCTTAAAATGGCCATCTGGGCTGCTATTCATACTGGCCAAAATTAGAAGCTGGATCCCAAGTTTGAAATCAGATCTAGAAGATGTAAAAGGACGACAGGAAGAAGGATTTAGTGTCCTTAATGGGCTGTGAGCACAGGACTGCTTGTTTAACTATGCAACAGTCATGAGGCAGTCACAAAGCCATAAGCCAAGTACATCTTTGCATGGCATTTCTGCTGCCTACATCTCTGCTATTCAGCCCCTAGAACAGAAGTGACATCCTGTCAAGTGTTAAGCATTCTGTTGTTAGAACCTGAAGTGCAAAGCAATAGGATATAGAATTTTAAGAATCTACTTTGAGCTGAGGATACAATTGCACTGTGAAGGTCAGTGTCTGGATAGCAGTGCTCTTCTGCCAATGTGTAGTTGCTGTTATGTACCCAGGGCCTTAGTCCATCTTCCTTGAGGGCTAGGAATGGCACATCTTGTTGCCAAGAGCTCCGCAGCAGAACAGCATCTGCTGGAGCAATGTGTAGCGATGCCTGAATATTACACACACATGATGTACTGAGTGACATTTTACAGAACTGCCAGCCATTTCCTGTCTCAGCTGCAACAAGCTTCTTTCCAGATTTTGTTAACATGTTCACCTGACTTCATTCCCTGTAGATGCAAAACTCCCTCTTTGTCTGCAGCGTTCCCCTATCCTGAAATGGAAGATTAAGCCCAAATCCCTTTTGGAGCCTGACACACCTGCACCATCTGACTTGCCAGGTAAGAGTGACAAAAAAGAATACATCATCTTTCTCTCCCTAGATATGAGCTCAATTACTGCTCTATTAAAAAATCTTAGGTTTATTCTAAAGTTTACTACTCTCCTTACTGTTGACTGAGGCACAGCTGATATAACCATCTAGCACTGAAGGCAGAAGAGACAGTAATGTGTTTTCCCCCACTGAGCACACTTGTTTGGGGGACAGCATTAAAAATCTTTTACATTATTGGTGCTACATAAAGTATAAGATGTTCTGCATACAGATTTCCCAAAGCTGAGCCCATGGGAGACCTGCAGACAAGGTCACTGGTGTCATTATGCTAACAGAATGTTTGTGGGTTCTCTCACAGGTACTCCACCCCAAGAAAAAAACATGGCAGCCACAGAGTCAAAGCCAAGAACAAACATGGAAGAAGAGTTGCAACAAGCTCTGGAACAAACTCTAGAGAACGCACAAAATACAGCCCTAGACCAAAGAACTGCTGTGCCGCTCTCCAAGTCACCAACACAAGAACACTGAGTCAGTAGCTGGTGTTTCTGCATGATGGCAGCATATGAGCATAGAACAAAGGCTTACAATCTGAAGCAGCAGCAAAGCCAGCTGTGAAGGTGCAAGCAATTCAGCACAGGGCCAAGCAAGCCCCAGGCCCCATCATGGCTCCTTGGTTCGTAGAGCTGCTATTTCCAGTGAGGCATAGTGGCATCTAAACTCCTGCACATCTTCTGGGTTGTCCCCTTTTCACCTTTTGCCCTTGTATACGCTCATGTAAGTGCCCTGTGTTCTTATGGCTCGCATGGGGAAAGCCAAAAGCTGAGTATGCAAGAAACTGGCCCATTCCAGCAGCAGTTGTACAGCTGGGAGTTGGTGCAGATGCGAAAATGTATAGTGCCAGAAACCGAGAACCACCAGCAGGAGCGGGGGGAGCTATTTTACATACACTAAATTTCCCTGCCTTGCATTGTATTTTTCAGGAGTGTGAGGCACAGCCAGCTTTGTGGTTTGCAGAAAAGGATAAAATCAGGGCTGCAGCTAAGCCACAAAGCCAGGCAGGTCTGTCCCATATTGACAATCTTACTCCTTCATCCTGCAGTATATCTATTCCTAGGGTCGTACTTCCTCTGACTACTTCCTTTCATGAGCCTAGGTACTGCCTAGGGGAAAAAACCCTCCATTCTAGGCAAACAACCACTGTCAGCAGCGAGGTGTTTTGCACGAGTAAGGCAGGAGGGGAGTGTGTGTTTCGGCAGCTTTCAACAAGTGAGAACTAATGGAAGTCTCAGCCCCTCCATTCCACAATTAAATGAGGATGATAATTCAAATCAGCAGAATTGTTCCCATCTCATTTATTCTGGTATTAGGAATGTTGTCTTGCTTCCCTAATATCTACAAGATCCAGCTGTGCCTTGCTGTTACAAGGGGGGTGGGAGAAAAGGAGATGTTTAAGTAGCTTGGGAAGGTGTGAGTTAGAGGTGTCATGCTAAGCCTGGTGCCTCTGTTTAAATCTACTATAAGATGATTAATCACTGGCCTTCAGATGACTAGTCATGATGTTCAAACTCTGTCTTAAAGGAAACAGCTTACCCTAATCTATTTGTTTTATGGAGACTGCAGGTGATCATTGGGGTTCACATTCTGGGACACTGTTAAGTTTCCTACATGTAAAGCACTTGCGTATACCAGAGAGCATGAATCTTGCAGTACTGAGAAACTGTAACTGACCGATGCCACTGAGGGTAGTTACACTGTAGGCACACCCTGAAAAAGATGCAGTCATCATACATGGCAACCTCTATGTGCTTTTAACTCTGTTTTCTACACCAAAGTGCTTTGGATATAGGAAATTAATAATAACTGGTCTCAATAAGCCTCAGTTACTTCACTTCAGGGAACAAGGAGCAGAGCAGACCACCCACCCCTTAAGATGTTAGGGGAGATACAGACAACCATAGCTTGAGTGGTGGATACAGGGTTCTCCCATAGCACCCTTTTGTACTACCAGTAGTGTAGCTCCACACACAGAAACCTATTTCTGCACAGATTGCTCTCAATCTGGCATAAGAATACAACTGCCGAACTGCTACAGATCTTGACAGACACTCAGACCCAGAGGGAATCTAGCTCTTGTTGTGTTCTTGGGTATCTGCCATCAATTACCAGGTGATTATTGCATGTATATTTAAAAAATATTCTAGCACAAATAGCTGATTTAAGGTCATTACTTTTTTTCTTAAGGATCACAGAGGGTTTTTTTTAATTTCAACTTTTGAACCATGTTTAAGTTACTGTGCTCAACTTTGGAAAGAGGGCACAAAGGTATATTTTCTACAAGAGCTGTGTTTTTTTTTCTAATTTGTTTTTAATCTCCAAAACATTTTATCAAGCATGTAAGCTATATGAAATATTTTGTAATTAAATGGAACAGGGAAATGATCAAAACAATTAAAGACCGAAGCTATCTAGTTCAGAATTGATATTGGCACAAGAAAGTATTCTTGATTTCCCTGATATTCTGACACACTTACAAATGCTCATTAGATACAGTTCAAGCACCACTTAAAGCCTGAGGAGAATGACTAAATTTGTGGTCATTCTTTTCAGGATGTGGAGTGGTTTATAAACTTTATTTCTTACTAAAGTAACTTAGCATGGTGTGGAAAAAGTCAGTATGGGAAAGAAACATCTATACTATTAGTTAAACACTCATGTAGATCATCATGTACCACATCAGATTCTCTACTACCACAGTACTAGAGAAGTCTGGGTCATCCAGTGAAATTGACTGGCAGTAGATTGATGACAGAAAAAGGAAAATACTTCTTCACATAACACATTTAACTTATGGAGCCCACAGTCCCAAGACATGGTTATGGCCACTAATTTATATAGCTTTAAAAAGAATTAGACAAATTCATGGAGGAGAATAGGTATGATTAATGTCTATTATGCATGATGGTTATATAGAACCTCCATGTTCAGAGTCAGAATACCACTGAATACCCATAACTGGGGAGTAATATCAGTGAACGGTTATTCCTGCTCTGCTTGTGGCCTTTCCCGGGGCATCTAGTTGGCCACTGTGAGAAACAAGATACTGGACAACACAGCTAGTTCCAGGCTCTTTTTATATCTTTCTTTGCATTAAACACAGTTACAAGGGTTTATCTACAGACTATGGGTTGCATCCAGACTTAGTCAGAGTAGCCCCATTGAAATCAGTGGGACTTAGAGTAGACTCATTAGTTACTCATAACTTAAGTATGCTGAAGCCTAACTACAACCCTATAGTTTATAGATTTCTTCTTCAAGTGACTCTCCACTCTGAATGGGGTGTGGTATTCCCACATTATAAGGCAGAAAAGGAATTTCTTCTAATCCTATGGATAAACTTACTGAAGGGGCAAAGAGTTCCAATAACTCAAGCAATTTCAAAGTATGTTAATTTAGTGCTTTGTAAACCAACTTATAGCAGCACTTGGGTTTGTAGCACACTTTTTAAAAATGTACATGACAAACAGGTTGGCTAAGTCACTTGCTGCAACTCAAAATTGATTTTGCATACCACTGTGTGGTTCCACACAGGAAGAGTGGTTCCCCAAGAATCTAAGCAGTATCTTTCTTTTCATTCTGTTAAAAAAAAACTGAATAGGAATTATAATGCAGGGAGTTTCTGCTTGCTTAAAAAACAATCTGAGTTTTTTTTACATACAAAACTTAAACAGAGTAGAATTCTACTAGTTACTTCATTATTTAATTTTACAGGCTAGAAAGAACAAAATTAAGTATGTGGACAGCTTATTCTGATCACTGGTTAAGAAACTCCTTACACTGCAGGGTTTCTGCCATGCTCTATAGCAACTGACCTATCCTTCGTGTCAAAGGCATAGGAGCCTCTTCTATAGGCATCTGGACCACTTTGGAAGAGACAGTAAAGTGGGTTTCTTCTCTTTCCCTATATGCAATTAAATAGACTACTCATCTTCAAATTAGTTTTAATATGAAAAGAACAAAGCATTCCAACATGGCAAAAGGTGCCTAGACAAATCCAAAAACATCAGTAAAAACTATTGCTTCTGCGTATTGCTGAAAACCCAACGTGCCCATCCTAGTAACGCTCTTGAGATCCTGCAAATCAAAAAGAGGAGATCATGTGAAAACAGGATCACAGGGTTTGGAGATAAGCTGATCATTCTCACCTGATGTGTTCTGTGTGCAGAAAAATAATAGTTCATTTGCAAGATCTTATGAAAGGCAATAGTCACTGAGGGGTCTCTGACGCTTTCCCCTCCTCAGTTAATGGTCTCCTTGTTGAGCAGCAGTTGACAGAATTTCTGCAGACCAGCTTTCCCCACCCTGGCGGCATCCAAAAGCGTTGGACTACAATTCCCATCATCCCCAGTCAGCATGGCTAATGGTCAAGGATTATGTGAGTTGTGGACGAAAACATCCCAAGGGCATCAAGGCTGCTTTAGACTCTAGACAGAGAAGCTTAAAAAACGTATAAGCCCCTTTCTCCCCCAAACCTCACTTCAAATTCAACTAGCTGGGAAAGACACTAACCTTGTAGAGCACACTTGAGAACACAGTTCAGGTGTTGGTGTCTCGTAACTAAAATGAAAGGCGGCTCCTTTCACACATTCCTGGAAGGAAGGGAGAGAAGCAGACTGAATCTGAAGTCAGGTTTACTACCTTGCTGTACCAGGGCTTTCCCAAACCTCTTTGCAGGGGGGGGGGGGGAGAGGGTGCAGGGAGATGAAGGCTGCAGCCATTGGACACAACTTGTGAGGTCAAATGTCATCTGTGCTACACTTGAGTAAACATAAATCTATACTCTTCCTGTTGGTAAATCAAAAACAAAAATGCAAAATTGGGGGGGGGGATTGTCAGAGAAGGGACTGGGCTTTCCCAAGCAACTGTTTGGAAAACAGTTTGGGAAGACCCTACTCTTACTTACGAAAATCCTGGCCACAAACCAAGGCTTCAGTGGGTTTTACTATCATTCTCCTTCACCAGATCAAAGATTTACCCGCTGTTGAACTCCAAGTTGTTGTTCTGGTATTCTAGTGGCGACGTCTGCTGCTCCCTGCTCCCTCCCTTTTTCTAGGAATCTCTCTGTACATTTGAATGGGGCAGATATCGGATGTTGTTGTGTCTCCTCGATGCGGCTCTTCTTGGGTGTGCTCACAAATTCCAAGGGAGGTTTCCAAGCCAACAGCTTGCTCTCTAGCTTACTGGATTCTGGAACGGCCCTGGCAGAAGGCTGCCCTAGAGCTTCCGGAGTGGAGAAAGTCTCAGTAGGTTCCTCCTCATCTGGCATCATCTCCTTCCTTTTAGTTGCCACACATTTCCTTCCTATATCCAGGAATTTCCCCCCAGCTCTTCCCACCACCACCTTATCCGTCTTCAAATGGGTGAGATGATCTTCATCCATATTTTCAGACAACGGCCCAAGGGAGAACTCGCTCTCAGCGGGGGTGGGGTTGGAAGAGAGAAGGCATATAGCAGTGTGGGAATGTGAATTATTTAATGGCTGATCACAGGGAATGCTCTCATCAGTATCTGGAGCTTTGCTGGCATGGTATGCAGCATTCAATTCATCAGGTTTGGATTCCTGATTGGCAGAGTCCTTGAAAGATGCATTGTTGTGAGAAGGAAGCAGTGTTGGGGACGTTGTCTCTACTGGCTCAACCTGCTCAGAACTGCAGTGGGATGTATGAGCACAAGGCTCTAGGAAATCTGAGGTGCTGCTGTTGAAGCATGGAGCCTCTTCTTCCTCAGCAGTACTAGCCAAGAGCAACGGCTGTGTGCAGGGAAGGCCGGGCAGTGTGCCAGACGTGTCTGTCAAAGCACAAAAACACACCAACTACTTTAAAGGCACACAAGAGCACAAAGTATACAGCACTATCAGAAGCAGGTTATGCTGAACCTAGTGCACAAGCAACACGAGAAGAATGTTTGGGCAACAAAGTCAAATACACATGAGAAGAGCACTGGTACTTGCAGAGACAACCACGACCAGTATGCTGTTCTCAAGGGTATTCCATGTGGGCAATTTTGCTATTTCCCCTCAAGGGGGAGGGGCCAGGCAGGTGAGACCCATTCTTAAGAGATTTGATCAGGAAGGTGCCAATGTAGTCTCAAATAGGACTCGACAGAATGACAGCTATGATGGAAACAATTTGTGAGCTCAGTGCCAAATATTTTGACATCTGGTCAGCAATACATTGTTTTTGATCCATATTGTGCTCAAATCAAACAACCAGTAACATTGACTCTACCCACAGACTCCCTTCCATTCAAGCTAAGGGCCAAAATGGATTTGACCCAGGAAGACCATGAATGGATATCCCAGTGTGTTACCGGGAGGAGTTACTTTAAAATGGATGTGACCCAAGAGGTCCATGACTGGAAATCCCAGTGTATGTATGTGGAAGTTCATTTAAAGCACCCATGTGTGGGCGCCAATTCTTAGTTGAGCAGCTGCACTAGAGGAAGGAGTTATTAACCTTTCCCTAATCATGCCATTTCCCCCTATCTAAAATGCTCCTATCCAAAGTTGCTGTAAGTCCTGCTGGGGGAAAATAGAGGCAGGATGCAAATGCTTGTATGTTCACCTTGTGAGGCTAATAGCAGCTTCAAGGAGGAGGGGAATTTAGGTCAGGAAATGTCATGGGGAAAGCATTAAACATCCTTTCCCCAGCACTGCTGCTCCAATTAAAATCAGAGCCTGCCACAGCTGCTTTAAAGTTAAAAAAAAAGTGGGGAAATCTGATCATGCTCTTCTTCATCCCTTCTGTTTTGGACCTGAGGGGCCTTGGCAAGGCCCCCTCCACCCCCACTTACTATGCACTTCTGTTCTTCATGCCCCGGCATGAACAAAGACACAAGCCAAAGGGAGTGAGCAGCTGAAGTGCATAATGAGGGGAGGCCTCTATACATTGCTAGTCACACTGCAGGAGAAAAGGTAATGAGCTTGCAAAGGAGAAAGGTGCTGAAGTGAATAATGGTGCTGGTGAGGGCGTGCTTAGGTTGGAAGAGCCAGCAGGCCAGACTGAACCGCTAATTTAGACAGTACCTTCCCACAAGCATGCAGAAACCACCTGCTAACCACCCATGATATTTAGACTCAGCAAGCGTGGCTGAAACAAAATGAGATTATTCCACCTGCTACAATAGCTAAACACAAGCTCAAGTAGGATGTACTGTGTACTGAGGATGGCACTGACATTTTTTTTGAATCACTTTGAATTAAGTATGCACTTCTTTTACCAAATGTCTTCTTCAGCAAAACTGAAAAGATGAAAACTTCCACAAGTCACAATCCGTCCACAAGTTAAGAACGTTTAGGTTCCACTGATTTTTGATGTCAATGGTTAACAGCACTTAACTCTGGCTGGATTGTGCCCATACTACAGTATTTCCAAAACAAGAAGGTAGAAGAATTAATAGTAGTTTAATTTTTAAAACCAAGAGCACCCTGAATCATGATATTTAATAACTTCAGTAACATTTTAATGTTCCTTTATGCTGAAAGTTCCAATAAACTGTAATAATATCCCATCCTTATTAGCAAGAAATATCCTCTGATGCAAATACTTATCACATGAGGCAAAGGAAAGACCCTCTCACCACAGATAGTAGAACAATGCAAATACAGAATTATAGAGTTGGAAGGACTTTTAGAGGTCACCTAGACCAACCTCTTGCTCATTGCAGGATGCAGCTACAGCATCCCTGACAGATGGCTGTCCAGTCTCTGCTTAAATACCTCCAGCAAAGGAGAACACACCATCTACTGAGGCAGTCTATTCCATTGTGGAACACCTCTTACCATTAGGAAGTTTCGTCTAATGTTCAACTGAAATGTACTTCCCTGCAATTTCCACCCAGTGGTTCTAATCCTGCCCTCTGGAGGAACAGAGAAAAAGTCTACTCCATCTTCTGTGTGACAGCCTTTCAGATACTTCAAAACCATTACCATCTCTCCCTTTAATATTATCTTCTCCAGGATAAACATACCCAGTTATTCAACCATCCCAACTCCTTACCATCCTGATTGCCTTCCTATGAACAAGCTCATTTGTCAATGTCCTTAAAGCGTGATGCCCAGAAGTGGACACATTACTCCAGATGCATGCTGACCAGCACAGAACAAAGTGCAACTACTGCCACTCATGTTCTGAACACTATACTTCTGTTAAGGCTGTCTAAGATTGTATTCTCTGCTTTGCACTGTTAGCTCATGTTCAGCTTGGGGTGTTACTCACCACTGGAGGAGGTCACAGTCATTCCTGGAAATATGTCCCAAGGGTTTTCTAAGGAGCCATCCAGACTTTCAGATTCCGCTACCAAAAAGAAGAGAGTGTAGTTCATCACCCTGCAAACAGGCCTCAGAAGAAGCGGGAGACCATGAGGGCAGGTTAAGATCATGGGGAGCAGCACTGGGCATTCAAATATTGCAAAGTATTCTGGGAATCATCTCTTCCAAGGAAACAACTGCTGTAACCAAAGTAGGATACAACCACCCTCTCTACTCAAACTATGCTACCAGCACTCGAAATCATGAGTTCAAGAATGTCAAGAGAATAATTTCCAATATGATCACTCAAACTTTGATCTGACAAGGCGATGTTCAAAATGAGTTTCTGGATAAGCTTCATGAAGCGAAAAAGCAAGAGCAGTGTTGGGTTCTGAAGTTACAGCTACTAGGACATAAGGAATTGCTTTGCACCACAAGCACAGCATGATTACTTCGATGTGTTTGATATCCTACCTTCACACCCTCTCCAGCTCCATGTGAGGTTACACTCAGCCATTCACAATAGCTAAATGTTCTGTCCCTATCAAAGAATACCTATGATATTCTGGAAAACCACTCTCAGTGTGCACAAAGTCCTCATCACACAAGATAAGACCCAATAGCTAGTGAGTTCCAGAATATATCCAACCTACGGTAAATTAACTGGGGGTGCCAGGGATCAAAGCATGAAAATCAACAGGTTTTGAACTGATTACAGTACACAGCTATTCAGAATCCTCAGTAGATACATTAAGAAGCATAGGCAGGTGAATTTTACATTTGCCCATGTCAACTTTGTATCTGAGCGAGGGACAGTTGCAGCCTTTCAAAGTCCGATTGCCTAGTTCATACTTTGAACAGGGAAGGTCCGTGGCAAAGTAGTTGAGCACATGCTTTGCATGCAGAAGGTCCCAGGTTCAAACCTTTGCATCTCCGGTTAGGGCTGGAAAAAACTCCTGCCTGAAATCCTGGCTGAGCAGCTGCCAGTCAGTGTTGACAATGCTGGGCTAGATGGACCAAGGGTTTGACTCGGTATAAGGCAGCTTCCTGTGTTCCTGATCACTTTTAAGATTGGTGAACTACTATTGGTTGAAAAAGGCCATCTTAGTTGCCCAGCATGGGCTAATACCAGGGGTACTGAACCACTTTCAGCCTGAGGGCTGAATTCCATTTCAGAGACGCTTGCAGGGGCCACATTCCAGTAGCAGGTGAGGCTGAAGTCAAAATCACCAAATGATCAGTAGTTATGGGAACAGGAGTGGGTCCAGGGGAAGAGGATGTGGCTATTTGGGACACCCAGAGGGCTGGATTGGGACCCTGGGCAGGCTGGTTCGGGACCCGGCTTACAAAGCAGGACACCAAATACAGTTTCTATTACTATTCCAGAGATGCTTATCAGCAATGGGTTTGGCTGAAGACAAACAGCCACTATCTAGAAAAGCATTAATTCCATGTCTGCCTCCAGCAAGAACTTTCTTGCAAAAAGGAGTTTTCTGGATAATTCTCTCCCCTCCATAGGGATGAGATTCCAATGTGCCAACAGAAAGGTCAGACACGGCTCTGCCACAAAAGACAACTACTGCTTCTTACCACTGAAAAAGGAAACAGTACTGAGGTCATCATCTTGAGGGTTTTCGCCAGTATCAGGAACAGCTTGAGAAGTCTCTGTAAGAAAAAGGATTGTCTGACTTTCAGTACCCACTCCCCAAACGGGGCATGTTCCTGAGCTGTCTATCCCAATAGCCTTATGGGTCTGATCTGCTTTCCAGCAGCCAGCATGGGAGTTCAGGATGCAGAACAATGAATGGAAGCATTCCATTCATCTACATTCAATCACAAATAGATTCCAAATCCTGCAAAAATGCAACCATGGAGACTACAGGAAATGACACAATATAGCTTAGTTTATCTAACTGTGGTTTCTCAATTGCCTTGCTTTGCCTTGAACTCGTAATGTCAAGACAGTTGATACTGGATATGTATCAGTGTAATAGTGGCCATCAACCAAGGTTGACATAAGGGGACTGACCCAGCTAGCAGCAGCCATTGTGCTCAATATGTAGCAGTGGATAAGTTCTGTGGTCATTTTAACAGCAAGAGTATAGAATACACAGGATCTACATAAACTCAGCAGAGTTGGATGATGGAAACAGTCAGTATAACTCTGAATAAAGGCTGTGCACTGCCCCTTCTGTGTCAACCTAGGGACCCAAAGGTAGCTGCTGGCTGTAGCCATAAAAATCTTGACCGCTAAACCTCAGCCTCAAGGTCTCAGACACACTTGCACTTTGCCATTCCTTATAAGTTGCCATTAAAATCATGGTATTCAGCTATAAAGTTCTATAGACCTTGGATACTCTGAAATAAAGAGCATTGCTCTTTGGAATTAAGACTGTCGGCAAACCCATGTTCATCTATGAACTACAGCGGGGGTAAGCAACCTGGCATCCTCCAGATGTTTTGGACTACAGCTCCTATCAGCCCCTGCCAGCATAGCCAGTGGTCATGGATTATGGGAGTTGTAGTCTAAAAAGTCTGGGGGTCTCCAGGTTCTTATACCTGATCTAGAGTAATCTTCCTTGTAGTTGCTTACTCTGGGCACTCACTTGGGGTGTAGGATTTGGAAAGTGCTGCCTCATTTTCCGCACTGATCACCAGGAGCTTAGCTGGGACTGTGAAGGTGTCCTCGTGCATCTGAAATCAGAATTGTTAACTCACTTCTGCTTCACACTCACAGTCCTGATCCACACACTCCCAGTCAGTGCTTAACAGGGCCAGAATTCTTTACAACTTTCCCAACTCTCCAATAAACTAGGGATGAATGAATCCTAGAGAGCAAATCTGAGCCAATTTCTGACAATGAAAAAACTCCAACTGATCCACTGCTTTGAGAAAAAGACAGAACCAGCAACCACTTAATTTTCAGTGATAGACGCTTTAGCAGTTTTGATCTTTACTAATGTTCCTTAATCTACTATCCCCTAACGACTCACCAGAGGGTCCCGCATTCTGCCCTCACCCCCCTCCCTACGATTTCAGTTAAAATGTCACAGACAGGGTACAAAAGACACATTAAGACAGACCTTATCTTGCTTGCGTTCCACCTGCCATTTGGTATCTGGATATACTGCCAGTTCCTCAGAATCTAGCAGTCTGGTAGGGTCCAATAAGCTAAGGCAATCCTCAACATTTTGTTTCAGAGTGCTGAGTTGATCCTGCTTTATCTCTGTCAGTATTTCAGAAACAGATGATGGTTCTTAAACAGGAACAGGAAATGCACACAGTAAATAAAGTATTACCTTATAAACAAGAGCCCCATAACATTTCACTTTAGGGCTAAATGTATATCATACAGATGCCATTAACAGGCAACTAATTTTATATTTTTAAGTGCTTGCATCAGGCTTTTTGTAACTGCTCTGACTTCAAGGTAAGCACTTTTTGAAAATAACTAATCAAGTGAAAAAGTTGTCTTATACCCCCCCCAAAAAAAATAAGGAAGGAATCTTGCTATAAACATGTAGGACACCAAATGGGTCTACCCTCTGCTGTTAGTGGTCCAAAGGCTAAATCAAAGGAACGCAGAACTACGCAATGAAGAGGAATTACTCCCTTATAAGGCAGTAAGAAAAAAAAGGGGGGGGACACTTCCTGGGACTCTCCATATCAAGCAGCAATTAATTTTGCTTAATTAATTTGCTTTTAATTAATTTGCTTTAATTAATTAAAAAACTGATTTTGTACCAATCAGCCCCTCCCATTAATTGCCACTGGTCCCTCACCAAAGCCTCTGACATTTACCAATCATACCTGAGCTGGGCAAGGGCTGCAGGGCAAGACTTTTCCTGAAACATGCAAACAGAACAGAAACCAGAGTTATGCACTACAACAGTCTTGCAAAACCTTCAAACCTCCTCCCTTTTATTTTTGGACCCTTGAATCTCTCCTATGCAAACCAACATATTTTTGCTGCTTCCTGATTTTATTCAACTCTCAAGGATGCCCCTGTTCCCCAGGCATCAATATGCCACTGGCCAGGGGTGAGTGTCCCTTGCCCACTGGCAAGACAGAGTCACAGCAGTGCAGCCATTTAGATGAGAACAGAAACAGGGATTTTTCCTGCTATTTCCATCCCTATCCAAGCCTCTGAGGAAGTAAGGGGAGATCCTGTCTCTCTCCTGAGCTCTTGATGCTTATGAGAGGGCTTGAGAAGCAGGGACTTCTCCCACTTACTGGAAGTGTTATTTTTTTAAAACCCGAAAAATAAACTATTAATAAGTTTAATTACAAACTTCCCATTTTAAATCTGTTCCCTGGACCAAGCTGACATGGACCTTTGTCGAAAACTGAAAAAACAGCAGGACAGTGCTGTATCAAATATTTCAAAGAGCCTGTTGGGTCATCGCACCATCAGCAATGGCAATGTATTTTTCCTTAAACAACTGAAGAGGGGATCCAGTATGTTCCATATAACCATTTCTTCCAGATGAGGCGTAGTCTCAAATCCAGAGTTGATGTTTTAACTGAAGAGCGTGGCCCTCCATTGGGTTGGAAGGATTCAACTCTTCAATTCCATGTTCTACTTCTGTACAAAAGTGTTGTATTAAATTTAATTCTGATCAAAAGCCAGGAACATAAAATTATAGTTAGCTTGGGCAAATCTTGGTAAATAAAGTAGATCCTCTAGTGGGGGATGGGAGGGGGGCAATTTAGAGGTGATGAGGGTAGAGATGGTCCAAATCAAGGAACGTACGGTTTACCCAATACCTAGCAATATCAGCAATACCTGTAGCTGAAACCTGTTAGAAATCAATACATGTCTGAGCTGTAGGCATCGCCACAGGGAGGTATCAGGTAGACTACACATTTCTTGAAAGGGGGACAAAGTTATTTTCCTTATCTATCAGTTTATCCAAAGTAACAATAAGTTTATCTGCCCATGTCCTCCACAAGAACATGTGATCAGCAAATCTGAGATATGGATTATGCCAAATTGTTAAATTTTCATGAGGACAAAGGTTGTGCTGCAGCTTAGATTACACCATATGGGGCAATAATACTGGGAAGTGCATTAGCAAAATTGTGGATATGTTTGGAGCCAAGGGCTGTCCACTGAAAAAAGAGCAAGGTATTGTTCTGTCCAGATTGGTGTTATGAGGACACTGGGTGCCATTCATGCATGTGCTCTGTGATACAATATGAAGTTAAAGCCTCCTTCTTGGATTAGGAGTTGAAGTTTATACAGTGAGAAGCTGGAATATTCTGTGCTCCATATGAAAGCTCTCAAAAGCTTATTGATTTGTACGAAATAGAACTGGGATGTATATTGGTAAGCCACACAAAATGTATCAGTTGCTGAACTAACTCACATATCAAGCACAAAAGAACAATGAATTGTTGGGCCATGTACTTACTGCCATAGTTCCTTTATCTTCTGTAACACTGATGGTTCCTGGTTGCTATAAAAAGAGGACATCTTAACATCCCCAGCTTTTCACCAGTCAAAAGCTCAGATAACAAAACAGCTGCCATGCAGGGCCAGCTAGTACTCCATCACTGAAGTTTTTCAAACAGAAAAAGAAAATACTAAGGAAGGTGTTTAGAAATCCGATTGTGATCCTACCAAAAAAGTCAGAATATTCTTACTCTTTGAATATAGTATAGATCTCACAGCCATCAAATTCTGGAGAATGTTCTTTCATTCTAAAAGCCATAAGTTTCTAGCTTGAAAAAAATGGAAATTATGGAGACAATTTCAAAAAACAACTGAAAATTAAGCCATTAGGGACTGCAATTCTACATGCAATACAGTTCCACTCCCATCCCTCTATAGGCAATACTTCACACTCGCCCAACATAAAAAAAGTGAGCGGGGGGGGGGGGGGTGTCCAAACCCTTCAAATATGCAACTACAAGAAATTATATCTATATTTTCCCCCAATCACAAAATCTGCCTAGATTTCTGGCTTTAGACTTTGGAACTAAGAATGTAAAATTCAAGATATAAATTTCCTAATAGAACACTGCACAAATTCTCCTTTGAATGTATCACATTCATAAAACCTCAGTCACCCTGATGGAATGCCATCTGGAATGGTTTACACTGATATTGGGAATTCCAGCCCTATGCAATTCCCCTGCAGGGTGCAATATTCCAGTTCTGCTTTGTAGAGTAAGATCTGAGATAACTGAAGCTGTGTGCTTTTTCTAGATAGTTGAAGTCAGTTTGAAAAAAGGGCTGCAGCTCATAGTGTGCACACCACATCCAACTTACATCTCTAACAAGCAGTGTTTTGTATGGTTGCAAAGACTTGCTAAACCTGTTTGATCAGAGGAGATGGTGAGATTTTATATTTTAAAAGTGTACACCGTAGAAAGCAATTCCTCTTTCAAACCAGATAAAAATAAAAGGCAGCCGAAAACAAAATAAAAATAAATAATCCAATAGTAACGATTGGGCAACACCTTTATTAGGACCATCAAAACATCACAAAGTAGCAATTCTGTTAAAAACCACTAGCTGTTTCTTGGGCACATTGCCCCACCCTTAATCTTTTCCAATTCCCCCTCTTCCAAGGCACACTGTCCCCCTGTTAATCTTTCCAAATTTCCCCTCTCTGACAGTCTTAATAAAGCTACTTCAACATACTAAAAGCAGTAGTGTGCTTGGGAAGGATTAAAATAACACTAAATTCATTCTGCTCAGTTCCCTTTTCCTGATTTAACTATGCAAATTTATGTAGATTTCTTCAAAAGTCCTCTGGGCTATCCTCTTACATACACACACACACACACACACACACACACAACATAACAAAACTCAGAAAGGTTATACATCTCACCAGTCCCGCTGCCTCGTATTCTGCCTCTTCATGGACATCACACGGAAACATTCAAGCATGAGATAGAATTCACAATCCTCCTGAAAGTGACAAAAAAGACACAATTAGGTATGTTGTGCCTGGACAACGACTCAGTCTCAAATAAGAAAGCCAAGTTCTTCCCAAGTTGGTGGCAACCATGCTCAAGTTGTGGGGGAACAGTAGCAGGGCCCTTAATGAAATCCGGAAGTCCCATCCCTGACTTCCCTTAATTTTCACCGTATTATGCCCCCCCCAGCCCATAATATGGCGCTAAAGGGGCCAGCATAAAGCTTAGGAGACTAGCACAAAAGGCGGCGGGTGGCAAGAGCTCCATCTCACCTACAGTTTTGAGCACTGGGCTGGACCATATGAAACAGCTTCTTAAATCAAAAGCACGGCCTAGTCAGGGCCGCCCAAGATATTTTGCTGCCTGAGACAGAGCAGTAAATGGCGCGCCCCTACCCCCAAGTCAAAGTGCCTAGTACCCGAGGCTGGTCAAGTTATTTTGGCACCCGAGGCGGAAAATCCCGCAAGTGCCTCTCCCGCTCCCTAGCAGCAAAAATAGCAACAACTGAAATAATAATTTGTTGTTCTTTCATGATACCCAAATTAACAGCCTGCCTAATCATGAGGCCAGCCTTGCAAGAGTCTTGAGAACTCTTCGTCAGAAAACGCAGAAATGCAGAGGTATAATGGGAGCGGGAAGGGAGGCAGCTTTCGATCCATTAATGTTTCTTAGCATAAGGGGTTGGCGTGAGTGTGGGTGGGTGGGGAGGAATGCGGAGGGGGGAGAGTAACATTTATTACGGGGGGAAATCTACACACGCCTCCTTACTCTCCCTGGCGGACACAGCCTTGTCTCAGTACAGTGTAACACAGGCCCTGTCCCCTGCTGAAGAGCAACAGGTGCCCCACATAACCCCTCCTCAGCAAAACACCACATCATCACATTGCCCACCTGGGACAAGCAAGGCTCCTTCACATGCCCGTTTCTGTGAGGTAAAAGCCATCTCGACACAGGTTCACCTCCACCCAGGTTCATGGGATAAATGTGGTCTTCCACAAGAGCTCCAGGTTGCAAAAGGGATTCACCCACAAAACGATAATGCATTAAAAATGTATTTCCTGTTATTAAGTTATGTTTGTGTCCTGCCCTTCCTCCAGCAAGGTCCGAGTATAATTTAATTTCAAATTACCTTGTGTGAGGGAGATTAGGCTGACAGGTAGCAAGCAGGTCAGACTGAGAAACAGTGACTCTCCCTGAACTACCTGGTGGCCTTCATGGTTGAAGAGAGGTTTCGAATCTAGGTTTCACACATTCAAATCCACCTGTACCACAACCGCTCCCACTTTCAGGATGGAGTAACTCGCAACGCTAAAACAAGGGAGCGTGTTTTCACAAGATTATATCGCCTTATGTTACCTCACAGCGATACTACCTTACAAATGGCAGACAGACACTCCTCTGGTAAATTCCTCAACTCAGACAAAGAATCAAACAATGCTTATTACGCAGCATGTAGCGTAGCCTTATCTTTCTTTTTACTCAAGAGGTAGCGCGCACAGCCCTGATTTGGACTGGGACTACCACCTTCCCCCCTTCAGCTGTTTGCTTCTTTAAATTCCACAGCTCCATGCGGGAGTTTTAAAAAAGAGAAAAGTCTCCGTTGCTATCAATGGAGACTTTTTTCTTTAAAAAAAAAAACACATGCAGGGGTGGGTGTGTGTGTGTGTGTGGGGACGGGATGTTGAGAATAAAATGGCTTAGGGAGGGAAGTTTAATCCTCCCCTCATGGTGCACTGTGGTACTGATCCAAATTGGAGCCGAACACACCTACTCTACAGTAAAAAGATCAGCTACGCTCTACGTAATTAACATAACGTGTTGTTTGACCCAGAGCTTTATTCTGTATCTGGAACAGTCACCGAACCAACCCTCGAACACCACCCGTGAACCTAGCACAATTCCTGAGTAGTAAGTGAATCCAAATACTACAGCTAACACACAAGCCACCCCTTGGAGGCTGGGTGAGGCCTTCACAAATTTTCCCGCCAATTTCTGTGTGGAACTGCAGCTACATAAGCTTCTAAGCACTGCTTCTTCACCTGCTTCCTGGGCCCAAATCTAGCCAAAGCCTTCCTCTTTCCCATGATATGCCAGGTCTGTACTACCTCACACAGAAAACAAAGGCCATTCTGTACACAAACGCTAGGGCTGCAACTCAGTTCAATCAATTTTACACTGATTGTATGAGTTCTAACTGGTTAATCAATTAATCTTTTAAATTTCCATTCATTATGAAATAAAACAGCATTTCTGAAACAAGAAATTCCTTCTTAGTTTTTAGATGTTGCACAAATATGTTGCAGCAGGCACCATCTTAGAAGAGGCTTTCCTCTTGACTGTAACAGAAGGGAGAATGCATCTTGTGAGATGGTGCTTGCCATCTACAATTTTTATAACTTGTATTTAAAGTAGTATTTAAAAACATACTGCACAATTTATGACAGCTGACAGGAGCATCTTTTCAGTCATTTTTCGTTTTAAAAGTGATGGAAGCGCTCCCAGGCTCTGTAACTCCCTGCCAAGGGAAGCTAGGTTAGCTCTGTTTTTTTATATTCTTCTGCAAGCAAAGACATTTTTATTCAGACAGACTTCTGGCTTTTAAGCTGACTTGCTTGCTGAAGCAGGTCTTAACTGGTGGGTGCTATTTATTTTTTAACGTTACTGTGTTTTTAATTGAATTGCTTTTATGTTTTAATTGCAATTTTGTATTTGATTGTTGCTAGCCATCTGGAGTACTATTTGTACTGGAATAACAGGATATAGCTTTAATCAATCAATCAATAAAAATGATAGTTGCAGCACTAGGAGGAAAACCCACAGAATGTCTTCCTCCCAATGGCCTATGCCATGGGTGGGGAAACTCCGGCCTGCGGAGGGTCCCCATCCGGCCCATGGAGCCTTCATGGATTCCTCCATGTGGCAGGGCTTGGGCTCCAAGCCCCATACCCTGGCAGAATTCTGCACTGTTACCTCTGGAAATAACAGTGAGGGATGTGGACAGGGTCTCAGCTGGGATGCTTCACCTACACACATCCTCCCCAGTGGGGAAGTGCCATGCGGGTGAGCCTATGAGGCTTTATGCACCACCCCCATGAGGGCAGCACATGGCACACAAACAGACTTCCTTCTCCATCACTGGGAGGAGAAACACTCCTCAAATCACTGACTCAGTCAGGGCAGCTGCACTCACATGGCGTCCTCGCCAATGCGGAATGCGCCACATAGGTGAAGCGTCCCCAGCTGAGTCTCAGTTGGGGTGGCTTCACTGTGTGCTGGCCTCCTCCAATGAGGGAAGCCCACACATGCATGCACCAATACAAGGTCCTGGCCAATACACTGGGTGGATGATCCACCCGGCACATCAGCTGGGAACCAAATGACATCAGGGAACTGTCATTCAGCCCACAGAGGGCTGGATGGGGAACATCCCACCCCTAGCCTAGACCAAATTAGGCTTCAACAGGCCAAATCAACTTCTTTGTTCCCAAATCCAAATTGGTCCTGATGAGACTTTCTTTCTGAAAACTACCCACCCACTTCTAGAGTAGTGCCAGAAAAAGTACAGAAAAGGGCAACTCAAATGATCAAAGGGCTGGAGCATCCCCCCTATGAGGGAAGGTTACAACAGCTGGGCTTGTAGAGGTTGGAAAAAATGAGGGCAAGGGGAGACATGATAGAGGTGCACAAAATTATGTGTGGTGTGGAGAATGTGGATAGGGAGACATTTTTCTCCCTTTCTCAAAATACTAGAACTCAGAGTCATCCCATGAAGCTGACTGGTGGGAGATTCTGGACAGAAAAAAGGGAGAACTTCTTCACAAAGCATATAGGTAAACTATGGAATTCGCTACCACAACATGTAGTGATGGCCACCAACTTGGACAACTTTAAAAAGGGATTAGATAATTCCTGGACGAAAAGGCTATCAATGGCTACTAGTACTGATAGCGATGTTCTACCTCTAGTAGCAGAGGCAGTATGCCTATGTACACCAGTTGCTGGGGAACATGGGTGGGAGGGTGCTGTTGCATTTGTGTCCTGCTTGTGGGTTCCCAGCTGACAGCTGGTTTGCCACTAGGTGAACAGAATGCTGGACTAGATGGGCCCTTGGTCTGATTCAGCAGGGCTCCTCTTATATTCTTATGTGCCCCCAAAGGTTATGTTTAAACAGGTAGGAGATGATTTCAACAGGAAATAGGTGCAGGGACCCAATGTGAATTGGGACTCTACGGCTACTTTTCTTTCTGAATAAAAGTGACCAGTTTAACCATAATTTTTCAAAAACGTGAAAAACATAGCATGCAGGCCCTAAGAGAACATAGGAGGAGCCATGCTGGATCAGACCAAAGGCCTATCTAGTCCAGTATTGTTCTCACAAGCACTAACGTGATGCCTATGGGACGCCCACACGCAGGGAGAAGTGCAATAGCACGTCCCTCTTGTGTCTCCCAGCAACTGATATTGAGAGGCATACCGCCTCCAATACTTAAGGTAATATACAGCCATCCTGACTAATAGCCATTGTTATCCTCCACCAAAGAAATATGACAAGTATTTTGAAGATGTCTGATACTGTGTAATTGTGGGGAAAGGAAAACCTTTTCACAAACAGAATAGCAAAGCATTTTAAGCACACAGGAATAAGGCAGGCTATAGTGATGAGGGGAGAGACCTGTAATATGATTGAATAATCCAACTTCAAACTGCTCAAAATGGCCTAAAACATCATCTACCCTGCACTATTTCAAACCAGGAAAACCCCTGATACTTACAGTGAACATTAAAACTCAACATGAATGTTTGGTGTTACTGTTAGTTCTTCAGAACATAATAATGTTTCAAGACAAACTATATTATACTTACAACTTTCCATTTACTATTACCACTTCTCCCTCCTGTCTAAACATTCTGTATGCCAGCCTTCTCCAGAACATTCCATGCCATTTCCCCTTGACAAATATTACATACTATTTGCTCCTTCTATACTGTGTTTGTGTGTGTGTGTGTGTGTGTGTCTGTGAGAGAGAGAGAGAGAGAGAGAGAGAGAGAGAGAATGTCCCATACCTGCAGAAAAAACTCCATGGCATCCTAATGTACCTCCAGGTTCCCAAAACACCCACACGCCCTCACTAAGTAAATTAAAATGGGCATGCTCATGTTCTGTAAGCAATAAGCTTGTAGTGAACAAACTGTTTTCCCATTATTTATTGCCAAATATTTATGTCATAAGAAGGTGTTAACATCACAACTTAGAACAATTACAATTGATGAGAATGGTTGCCTGGCCCCAATTAACCCATTCAAGAATGTTTCATGTTTCACTTGTCCATTTTGGAATCTCTACCATCTGGCATGTCCTCATCTTATCTTGAAGTTTCCATGAAGTTTCCACTTAGTCTGACGGGCTAAATTTTTCTTGCCCAGAAATGTCCATGTTCCCTCTACCTCAGCACATCCAGTAGATACATGATTGACCTGGTTCGCATGACACGATAAGCTACTGGGTTGTTTCAGGGTAGCTTGTCATAACATCCGAACCCAGAGCTTTTTCATCATGGGTTGTTTTCCATGAATAAGCCATCCTGAGAGTTCATGGCTTGTTGTTGGGTTCTTCAGGATGGCTTGTTGTGACATCCAAACCCATCAGGGTGACTTCATCATGGGTTGTCTGGAATGGCTTGAGAGCCGCCCAATAAGAGTGGCAAAACCCCCTGCTTACAATCTTGCTGCTGCCGCCACCACCCTCCCTCATCCCTTGTCAGTGCCCTCTGCACCATGCTCCTAAAAAATCAAGGACATCGGAGAGTGTCCCAAATGCATTCACAACCTTTTGTTGTTTGTTGGGGTTTTTTGGTGTTGCACAAGTGCACACATTTGAAAGCCCACTGCTTTGAAATTTGATTAATTTTCCTCTCCACTTTACTACTCTGCCATGAAGCTTGCCTATATTTATCGATCCCATTCACTGCTCTGCCTTGAAATGCACTTGTATTTACAGATCCACCTCACTTCTCTTCCTTGTATCTTTACCGATCCCCCTCACCCCCTGCTCCATCTTCAAATTTGTATATCTTTACTGATTCCCATCACTGGTCTGCCTTGAAATTTCCATATCTTTACTGAACCCCATCACTGCTCTGTAACCTACGTGTATATCAGGCAGCTAACAATGGAGAGCAGTGGAGGGAAGCAACAAGCAGGAAGTGGGGACGGGGAGGGAATCCAAAAGAGCTGGTGGCTGCAGGAGAAGGAGCTTTGGCAGCAGGCGTAATTACTTCAGTAGTACCAGAAGCAACCTTTAATTAAAAAAAAAAGGTGTTTTCTAGCAAGGCAAGCACTGAATAGGAGGATGAAATTAACAAGGATATTGACAGAAGGGGTATGCTGAGGTAAGTAGCAGATAGGCGGTCTTGCGCTCCTGCACCCAATCGTCTGTCAGGAGTAACGAGCAAACCACCAACCCACCATGGCTTATTCTCAGGGTGGCTTATCATGATGTGAGAACTCGCCCATTGTCTTCCCTTTCCTCAGTTCCAGTATATTCCAATCAACCAGCCTGTTCATTCTCTCAACCCATCCCGAAGGCCCTGCTTCCTATTACCTCTGAGGAACAATCCCACAGTAGATATCAGAATTTCTAAAACCAAAACCACCAAGACACATCACAGGAGCAACCAAATGCATCTGCTCTCACATGCTACAGATCAAGAACATTGTAGGCCTTACCACTTTAGTTGCCTCTTTAAAACAAACCCTATAGTTCTGTAAGACGATGAATTGGCCAATAATACTGCAAAGTCCAGACTGTGGTAGAGACCTAAGAAAGAGACAGAGGGAGAAGTTTATGGGTAAAGAAGTCTTCAAACATAAACAGGAAGTTTGTCAACAAGATGGTGTTTGTCACATTGCCTGCAAAGGGCAGGATTTCATGCACCATGTGGAAAAATTCATCAATTTCCTCAGACTGCAGAGGAAAGTTTTTTTTAAAAAAAATCATTTTAAAAAGTCATCCAAAAGTCATACTGTAGATGATAGCAATGGTACATTTGAGAATATATTTATTTTAAAATGCTTGTATATCACCATTCCAAGACCCAGTTCTGGGCACCGCACTTTAAGAAGGATGCAGACAAGCTGGAGAGGGTTCAGAGGAGGGCAACAAAGATGATCAGGGGACTGGAAACAAAGCCCTATGAAGAGAGACTGAAAGAACTGGGCCTTGAGAGGAGAAGACTGAGGGGAGATATGATAGCTCTCTTCAAGTACTTGAAAGGTTGTCACAAAGAGGAAGGCCAGGATCTCTTCTGGATCATCCCAGAATGCAGGACACGGAATAATGGGCTCAAGTTACAGGAAGCCAGATTCCAGCTGAACATCAGGAAAAACTTCCTGACTGTTGGAGCAATATGACAATAGAACCATTTACCTAGGGAGGTAGTGGGCTCTCCCATACTGGAGGCATTCAAGATGAGGCTGGACAGCCATCTGTCAGGGATACTCTGACTTGGATTCCTACACTGAGCAGGGGGTTGGACTTGATGGACTTGTAGGCCCCTTCCAACCCTACTGTTCTATGATTCTATGACCCCATGTAGTTTACATAAAAATGCAGTAAAACAATATAACCATACAAGCAGTACCTGCAAGAGGTTTTAGAAATAAAAAGTTGAACTTGTATATCCTCTGTGGGGGGAAAAATATGTGTCCCCTCATATTAGTTTTCCTTAGCCAAAAACACATATTGCTCATCACTTACCCTGTATCCCTCTTCTTCCCACTACATTGCTCTTTTGGGGGTGGGACTGCGAAGAGCTCCAAATGGATCTCTCCGAACTGTGGGAATGGGCATTAAACTGGCAAATGAAATTCAATGTAAGTAAGATAATGCACATTGAGAGAAAATATTGCAGCTTCACATATTTGCAGATAGGGTCTGAGCTGGCAGCAACTGACCAAAAAGTGTTTTTGTGGATTGCTCAATGAAAACACGACATGACAGCCCATCATAGCTTAATTTACCCGTGGCGGCTGTTGCATCATGTTGGGAGCCTGTGAGAACCATTTTTGCATGGCACCCGCAGAAACCCAACTTGCCATGGTTTGTTGTATTGCGTGAACCCAGACAGCAGGGGTTGTTTGAGGATTAGACAGCCCTCAAATAATCCATGGCTTGTTTTAGGGTTATTTGAGGGTTGTCAAAGGCAAATCCCATATTGGGCATCACTAGGATAGGAATAAAAAATAAAACTGCCAGTATCGTACTGACTTTTACAAATCGAAAAGGCAATGCAATGAAACTTGGAATACTGCATAGAGTTCCTATTGGTTGTGCCACTAGGATACCATAGAGCAGGGAAGGGATATTGTAGGAGGATAGTGTAGAGCAGGGAAAGCCACAGAAAAGGGAAAGCCAAATAATCAAGGGGCTGGAGCAACTCCCTTATGAGAAAAGGTTACATTTTGGGCTCTGTAGCTAAGAAAAAAACAGGCAAATAAGGAGGGACATGACAGAAGTATATGAAATTATGCATGGTGTGGAGAAAGTGGATAGGGAGTTTTTCTCCTTCATAATACTAAAACTCAAGGTCACCCAATGAAACTAAATGGTGGGAGATTCAGGACAGATAAAAGGAAGGACTTCTTCACACAGCACATAATTAAACCATGGAATTTGCTACCACAAGATGTGATAGCAACCAGCTTGGATGGCTTTAGAAGGGGATTAGACAAATTAGAGGAGGATAAGGCTATCAATTGCTACTAGTCCTCATGGCTATATGCTACCTCCAGTATCAGAGGAAGCATGCTGGAAGACACAAGCAGGGGAGTGCTATCGCGCTTATGTCTTGCTTTCCACAGGCATCTGGTTGACCACTGTAGAAAGGGAATACTGGACAAGATAGGCCTTTAGCCTGATTCAGCACAGCTCTTCTTATGTTCTTATATGAAGACCAAAATTCATCCTTCAACTTTTTTTTTCAATTCAATGTTGCGTTGAGCCACAATTCTGAAACACTTTGAAGCATTCATAGGACAGTCAACAGGCCAGAAAAATAAACTTGTGGTGGTTTTACATAACCACCCTGTTAAAAAGGTTGCATGATAAGCCCTCAAAACACGGTTTTGCTGAGGAACTTGGGAGAAACTTTTGCCACAAGGTCATGCAACTCCCATGAGACAGAGTTGTTCTTCCCTAGAAGAAAATCTGGTTCTGGAAGCTCTCCAAAAGAGCATCCTGGAAAGCAGCTGTCTCTATCTTACGATCTTAACATGCACATTTTTTTATGTTTGTAAATTTCATTGAGCATTTTAATGGAAAGGCAGGATATGAATGTTTCAAATAAATAAAAATATTTTTTCCAAGAAAAAGATGTTTTAGAATCTACCCACTCCCAGAAAAGTAGCAACTTTTAATCAAAATTAAGTAAAGAGTGATCGTGGAACCTAACACACTATAAACACAATACACCAATAAAAATTAACATGGCCTGAATATGAACCCATGCAACTCACTGCTGGATTACAGCTCACAACCCCAGACCTTCTGCTTAAGGCAGAGGATAAAATCCAATGGAAGATTCAGAGGAAAATCGGCAAAGGCCAAATACAACTACTATATCTTCTGTGGGAAGCACCATTTTTCTAAATTAAATCTTAGGGAGGCTAAATATTAAATCTTTATCTTGGCTAAAGTTAGTTCACCACTCTGTGTCTAGGCATTGTTTTTTCTACAATATTGCAGAAATTATACAAGAATAGAGAGCAGTTTGGAGTCACCAATGTTTCTGGAATCACTACCAGGCTGTTTACCCAAACACTAATTTCACCCAACCAATTTGATGACTTCCCAGTTAGAAAGCAACCCCAGAATCTCTTCTACCACATCCAAGAACCCAAAGCAAAGGTTAAAACTGACCATGTTGTCATCTGAGCAGCTTTGGCTGTAACAACCACTCGGATATAGTGATGCCCATCTGCGATGCACAGAACAGCGGCTGGACATTGCTCATCATGATGTAGGGCCCTTGTCCCGCCCAAAACCTAGTAGCAAATTTGGGGGAGAGAGCAAGAAATAAGGTCAGCCATTCCCAACAGATGCAGGAAACGGGACCACACTAGTCCAGAGTATTTCTTTCTTTTCTTTTTTTTAAGGATGAGGCAAATAGGGAAACCTGCACATTTGGAAGCTGCAACAGGGCAATATAATTACAGGGACCAACCAAAATGTCTCAAAAGTAATAAACAAGCTTCTGGGTTCTCCAGAAAACTTCTTCAGGCTGAATGCCAAGTTTAAAAAAAAAAGGAGTTGGGGTGAGAGAAGTAGTTGAGCATGATGAACCCCAAGTCTGCATTACGTAACAATTTGCAGTACGGTTTTAAGATGCAAGCACAGGAGGTAATATACAGATTTAGCACAGCCTAATCTAATTAAAACTGTGTTATGCTTCCTGCACTCCATTTTAAGGCTGTTACAAACTGCAGACTTTGGGGGATTTTTCATCATGTCCAACTTCCTCTGTTATTTGGCTTAAAATCCAACCTGAGTAAGCTTGCTCACTAATCTGTAACAATTTAGGTAGTCCTAATAAACGTATTGCCCTACTTTTGGATTTTTTTCCGTAACAGGCCAACAGGACTACTTACTATTTGTGTATGTCTGAGGAACTTTGAATTTGGAGAGGCTGTTGGTTAACGTCCCCCACCACCCACCCTGGTCTCTGCTATACCTGCGCTTCTTATGTATGCAGGAGTGCCAGAATTCATCACTACTTCTTTGTATGACTAGTAAAATGCACAGTCTGACTCTGGGTGGATTGTTTCACATTCTAAGGGTGTATTCCTATGCATGTTTAGACAGAAAAAAGTCCTACAACTCCCAGCATGCCCCAGCCAGCATAGTTGACTGAGGCATGCTGGGAGTTGTAGGACTTTTTTTTCTGTCTAAACATGCATAGGATTGTGCCCCAAATCAGCTTGAGGCAAAACAAGGGAGGGGAAACCAAACACTGCTTTATATATATATATATATATATATATATATAGTCACCTAATCTTACTGGATTAATCATATGCGTTTCAGTTGATTAGGCAGATAGACAATCAATTACATCTGCATTCATGTGCATATGAGAAAAAATCAACAGTTCTAAGGAAATACTGTGTAGGATCCAACTATGCCCAAACACTGGTGCTAATGAGACTGTGCTAGTCTAAACCAACACTTGCACAATGTAACTAGTGCTCGCTAGGGCAATGGCAAAAAGTAGCAATTTTCCATCAAGGGCAGTATTTAAAAAAAATAAAATAAAGTTAAATGAACCCACCTTCAAGACATGCCCAAGTTGTCCATCTTCTCTGGCTTCAGACTCCTTGTATTCCAGCAGAAGATTCACAATCCATGGCTCCAAGTAGCTAGGCCTATCCCTGTTTGTCTGGTTGTCCGCACTGTTTAAACTGGAAAAAATAAGCATTAGTGAAGTCAGACAACTACAAAAACAGAGCTGAAATGCAGCACGAGAGGACTGTGCGGGATACTACACAGTCTGGTTGACACATCAGGGCAGCAGGTCCCGGATTATTTAATCTAGGAACTGCAGGGATAAGCAGAGCATGGGACAGCCATTTCCGTTTTCACTTAACAACCCAGGTCAATTGTTGGGTTAACTCTGGGTTGTTTAACCCTGAAACAACCCAGAGTTTCCAGGTTTGGATGTCATGAAATGTTAATTGAAAACAGAAATGGCTCTCATGTCCTGCTAGTCCCTGCAATTCCTGAGTTAAACAACCCAGGAATTGCCACCATGATGTGCGAATCAGGTCAGTATATACACCTAGCATGCAATCACAGCCTTGGTTGGCTGTATTTACAGGTTGCTGTTCTAGAGATTCCTACTAGAAAGGAATTCAGAACACACTACTTTTCAGACAATGTTGTAGCATGCTTTATTTGTATGTGTATATGGACAACTTGAATGCTTCAGTGAAATGGGGGCTGGGGGAGAGAGACTGGTTTCACAGCAATTGCAGAGATTTCGCATATTAGAATGTTACTCTGGAAAATGTTTCAGCTGTTATGCCCCTTTCGTATCTATCCAGTTACTGGGCCAACCCACGTACAACCACCTGAATGGGACTATTAACACACTGACAGAAAGTGTTAATAGTCATCATTGAGTCAATGACTCTATCTCTTCACATGGATGATAATTATAAAGAAAGAGCACATGCACGTATAACTCCAAATATGGCCTCCGGAAACAGTCTGTTTTCCAAATAGATGTTCCTGTTGAACTAAAATACTACCTTTACTTGATGAGAAACGACCATACACTGGGTATAGTCTATGCAAACACAATTCGAATTTTGCATCACTTAAGCCCCAATCAGGTGTTAGAATAAGTTATGCACTTCATGTGAACTTATCATGTATCTTGTTTGCAAATTCACTGGTCGCACAAAGCACTTCTGAGTACGCCCATACAGGATTGTGCTGAAAGCGCACCAAGTCATCCAAAGCAAAGCAAAGCAAAGCAACATCAATGTTGTATTCGAGTGAAAGGACAAGGTGGCTTCAGAGCTAAAACCCACCAAGTGGGTGGCTTTCTTTAAAGAGAAGGGAGATCCCCTAGAAATGATGGGGTCCCAGATCGTGCCGTACACGCCACAGGATCGCACGTTGGTTAACCGGGATTTGCAAAGCGCTCACCAGCGCTTCCCCACCAGGCTGCTTGACGGCCTCTGCCATGTTCCACGCCAGCCGCACCGGGGAGCTGCGAACTCACCGCTCGGGCTGCAAGCCCCGTGGCGACCTCCGCTCCCGCCACGATCGCCCGCGGTTCATGGGTATGGCTGAAGTCCCGCGTCGAGCCCGCGCTTTGGGTAGGAAGCAGGCCTCATCTCCCAGCTCCTCCTCCCGCCGGCCGTTAAGCACAGCTCGGTGTCAGCGGGCTGGATGGAGGGGGAGCTAGTCAGGCAGCGAGGGGCAGAGCCTTCGCGCCTGCCTCGCCCCTTCGCGGCCGGCAAAGGACGGCCGCCGCAAGGCAGGAAGAGGAAGCCGCGGCGGCTCAGGCTGCGAAAGAAGCAGCCCGCCCTGCTCAAGATGTCGGGCGGATGCGCGCAGGGCGCGACCCTCATTCTCTCCTGCGCTTCGCGAGCTAGACTCCTGTGTGTGCGGGCGCGCGCTCACACGAATAACAGCTCCCCGGAGTCCGGCAAGGCTTCTGTGCGAACGGGCTTTGTCTAGTAGGACCGGACCCTGACGCCACGCCTCCCCCTTAAGGAGCAATTCTTTGCCGGTTCAGGCAGAACAAAAGTTCTACAGCCTCCAACCGAAGTCCCACAACTGGCTGGGGAACGCTGGGCGTTGCAGGACTTGTTTCTGCCTAACCCTGCGTCGGGTTGCGTCCTTCAGCTCCTTGCGAAAGGGTTTTACGCAAGCTCTGGCCGTAGTGAGGTATTCATAACGTTGCCACCCGCGGCCTCTGCGGGGACGCACGGGGCGACGATTTGCTACACTTGCTGGCAAGAATTTCCGCTCGGGTTTGAAGGGCGAGATGGGAACAGAAGAGTACAGCCCGGCTGTTCTGTACCTTGCTACTTGCAAGCTCCAGAATACAAGCAACGACCTTTTGTGTTTTCCCAGGCCTTGTAAATTCAATGTTTATACCGTTTTTAGCTCTCTGGATGTTGTTCCTCTGTCCTCAGTTTTTTAAATGGATTTGCTGCCGCAAAGTTTCTTTTCCTCTGCTTTCTATTTTAACAGTGATTTTATCATGGGGCTGTATTTTGTTGTTTTACTGTCGTTTCGTCCATCTTAATTAATCCCCGTAAGTTGCCCAGAGAACTCCAGTTATAGGGCAGCCTGCCTATATATTGTTTGTATGTATGTACGTACAAATAAATAAACACGGTTGAACACTGTCCAAACACTGATTGAGGCAAAATGTCACCAGCCCTTTAAGGGAGATCATACAACTTCAGCTAGGGGTACCAGGTTTCTTTTAAAAGTTCAAGAAATGTTGCTGCGGTACATATGAACATATAGTAATGTGGTGTAGTGGTTAGAGTGTTGGACTGGGACTGGAGAGGGTTCTCATCCCCACTTGGTCATGACTCTCAGCCAGTCACTAACTCTCAAGCCTAACCTACCTCACAGGGTTCTTGAGAGGATAAAATGGAGAAGAGCAGGATCATGTAAGCCAGGCCCCTTGCAAGGAGGAAAATGGCGGGATGTAACTGTAATAATACACTAAAAATAAACAGAAAAATCCCATATCATTTGTATCATGCAATTTCAAGCACGCAAAATGCTTCATGTGCATTATCAAGTTGGCAACAAACCTGTAAGGCAGCCTCATCCAATCTGGTGCCCTCCAGATGTTTGATTACAACTCCCATCATTCCCAGCCAGTGCACCTATTGGTCGTGATGTCTGGGGATGATGGGGTTGTAGTCCAACACATTTGAAGGGCACCAGGTTGAGGAAGGCTGCTGCAAGGTAAGTTATTATTATTATTACCCTCACGTTGGGGGAAGGGGGAACATACAAGCTGGGAGAGAGTGGCTTACCTAAGGCCATTTAGTTATTCATGGCAGAGGTGAGATTTGAAAGGGGGACTTTTATTGAAGATAAGCAATCCTAAATTGCTTATCCTAAATGTGCATGCTTAATTGCACATAGGAGCATTAATGATTAGATAGGAAAGCATTTCTTACACAATATTGCCACCTGTTGGATGCTTCATGAAATGCAGATCAACACATTGAGGGGACAATTGTATGCATGTTTAGACAGAAAAAAAAGTCCTATAAGTCCCAACATTCCCCAGCCAGCATGGCTGGCTGGGGAATGCTGGGAGTTGTAGGACATTTTCTGTATAAACATGCATAGGATGGTGTCCTTAGATACTACATCTGACTACAATCCAGCCTACAGTGGTGCACATACAGTCAGGTCCAGAAATATTGGAACAACAATAACTGTTTTGGCAGTTGGCCTCTGTACACCACCACATTGAAGTTGAAAGGAAACACACCCAGATGGGAGCGAAGTCAGGGCTTTCAGCTGTAATTCAAGGGGTGTGACAAATGTGGGGCAGTAACCATCCAGGAAGGACAGCCAGTGGCATACACACACACCCATTGTTGGTGGCTCATAAGTAATGGAACGAATGGTTGACAAGCAGCTGCATGGCCAAGTGTGGCCTGTTTCCTGGGTACCCCATGACCAATGAGCCACCAGCGAAGGGTGTGTGTGTGTATGCCATATAACATATAGAAAACTAACCACTCTGCACTTACAATTAGAAGTGGTTGTGGAATGCTGGGAGTTGTAGGACTTTTTTTGGTCTAAACATGCATAGGATTGAGCCCTTAATCAATTAATGGTCCAGTTAAATCTATATTGATTTGCATACGAGAAAATAATTTATGATTCTACTTTGTTTTTAAATGATGTACAAATGTAAAGCCAGAGGTTTCAGCTTATTCCTTTCTCACAGGGAGAGAATGCCCTCCTTTGCCGAAGTGTTGAGCACCTGTGTTTGTATAAATGAAAAAATAATTTTTAACTATGTAAATCTGTTCCCCATTAAATCAGGAGTACCTAAAGTTGATTACCATGATTTAACTCATTTATTAGCTGCCAAACTTTACAGTACTAATTTAAATGTTAAATTCTAAAAAAAAAAGGTTATTTAAAAACTTTTATTAACAAATAATATAAAAGCAAAGTATAATAATCAATATAAAGATTAAAATCATACGTATAAGATAGGAATTTTCACAGTAACAATAGCTCTTGCAAAATTATCCATTTTACTCCATAGTAAACTCTCTTCGAAAGACTGAAAGCAAAAGGAGAAGGGGACGGCAGAGGATGAGATGGCTAGATAGCATCACCAATGCAATGAATATGGACTTGAGCACACTCCGGGAGAGAGCGCAGGACAGGAAGGCCTGGCGTGCTCTGGTCCATGGGATCACGAAGAGTCGGACACGACTGAACGACTGAACAGCAACAAAAACTCTCTTCACGCATCCTGATTGTTTTGCAGCTTCCAATAATCGTTAAAGTATTCCAGTCATCATAAAAAGTTCCTGATTTTCTTACAATACAATAGAATACACGTCTACTCAGAAATAAGTCCTGCTGTTTTCAGTGGCGCTTACTCCTGCGTAAGTGTGTACAGGATTACATCTGTAGCTCCCTTTCAACTTTTGTTTCACTCTTACCGAGTTAAGGGCGCAATCCTATCCAGTTAGGCAGCCGCCTCCAAGCTCAGAGGCGACCACCTATCCAAAGCAGGGCAGGAGAAGCACGGAGGGGATTGTTCCCTCTGCACTTCTCCTGCCCTGCAATTTCGGCTAGTCGAGCCGCGGGAGGGCTGAGCGGGGAAGGAGGCTGCTGTACGACACATTGGATGTGTCCTCCAGGCATCTCCACCCACCCTGCCCTCTGGGAACGCCCCTTTTCGGCCGCTCCACACTCCTCTTGGGAGCGCAGAGGACAGGGTTGTTCTGCACTGCCTCCAAGGCAGCACGGAAGTGGGGGGAGGTTGGTTCCTGGAAAACAAGATATCCTATGGCCGTCTAGCTGCTGTCTAGCAGCCATAGGATTGCTCCCTCTGTGGTTTAAGCTTAACCATATAGAGAATATGCCAGATACATTCAATCCATTCCTCCAGTTTCAGCCCATCAACTTGTTTCCACTTACCGGTAACTTCAACTGCTATCAAAAGTATATAGAATCATAGAACAGTAGGGTTGGAAGGGGCCTACAAGGCCATCGAATCCAACCCCCTGCTCAATGCAGGAATCCAAGTCAGAGCATCCCTGACACATGGCTGTCCAGCCTCGTCTTGAACGCCACCAGTGTGGGAGAGCCCACCACCTCCCCAGGTAATTGGTTCCATTGTCGTCGGTTCCATTGTCCAATTGGTTCCATTGTCGTAATTGTCATTACATGAATATGTAACAATTCATTTTGTTTGTTTGTTCTGGATCCAACGAGTCTTCTAAGTCTTCTCCCACCATTAATCATAGAGGGGCATCCAGCTGATAAAATAACATTATATTTTTATTCTTTTAATTATTGCATTTGTATCCTGCCTTTTTTCCTCTTGCAAGAAACCCAAGGCTGCTTACATGGTCCTCCACCTCTCCATTTTATCCTCACAACAACCCTGTGAGGCAGGTTACGCTGAAGGTCAGTGACTGGCCCAAAGTCACCCAATGAGCTTCATGGCCAAGTGGGGACTAGAACCTGGATCTCCCGACTCCCAGTCCAACACTCTAACCACTACACCACCCTGGCTCTTATATCAAGAATATTCTTCCAGGAAATGTGTGTGTGGGTTTTTGTTATGAAAAATACCGTGTGCTACTGAGTTTTGAGATGCCTTACAAGTTTTTCACTCGTAGGCCTCTTTGGGCCGCTTTGGATAAAGCGGCATCGAAATGTAATCAATCACCGAGAGCTCAGTCTGTTCATCAAGCAGCAGCAGCAGCACTTAGCTGCCAGAGGAGGTGCAAACGCCGTAACTGTCCGCTCATTTGTCAGCTGCCAAAGTTGTATTAGTGGTTTACACTACAGTGGAAAGGTGCTGTGAACTGGTGTGTGTAATTGGGTGTGACAGACCAGACCATGCATTGTGTACATGAGGTGCATTAGCAGAACAGAAACAAGACTGCGGGGAACAGTCAGCCAATCTGGCTGAATTGCTTTCAGCATCCAACACCCTGCCCCCCCCCCCCCCCGGTGAGTGTTTTCTAGGATGCGGGAATCTGTGTTGCCACATGCATTCTAGTTCTCCTTGTTCGTATTCGGTTAGAGAAACACACACACACACCCCCGCAAAAGAGACAGTGGGTAACAAAGCCACAGTTCTCCTGAATCAGATGATATGGTTCATTCCTGCACATTTCAAGGAGGTAGATTCACAGTGCTTGTTTGCAAATCTTATCCGTCTGCTCACAAATGGTGTGCGGTCGATCATTATTCTTCTTCTTCCCATTTTAGAGATAGGGGGCACATGCAAGTCATCCAATAGGTCTATAGCAGAGCTGGAATTTATAGCACAATTATATGCATGTCTACTCAGAAGTAAGCTTCATTGAGTTCATTGGGACCTACTCCCAGGTAAGTGTGGTTTAGGACTGCAGCCTTAAAACTCCGAAACTAACCAACACATTTGGTCTGCTTGATGGACCACACCAAAGTCTCTTGTCTCATTAGGGACTTTCTTGCAAGGATGTTTGTTTTTTGCACAATTTGAACTCTCTGACCAGTGGTGCAGCTAAGTAATTTTAGACACTGAACATAACGGTTTTATGGGGCCTCCCTTTAGATGGCCACATGCATTACTTTAGCTGTGAAGGACACAACATTTATCTTCTCCCCACCCTCCAACCAGCTTTCTATGCTTTAAAACTGCTTCCACATTCTTGATTTGTTAGAACAACAAAAAAACTATTTTCCAACTTGATTTTAAAAGCAGGTGCAGTACAGCCATCACAATGTGAGAAAATAGAAAGGATTTCCTAGCAGAATTTATCACAAACCAACAAATTACTACAAGGATATGTTCAGATCCTTTGCTTGAGCTTACCGTTCATTGGTCAGCATCTTCAACTTGTTTTGGCCTTTCAAACCTTAAACAGCCTGAGACCAGGATATCTCAAGAAAGATATGTTCAAGGAGGAGCTCTTTCCATATGAGCCTAGCTGACAACTTTGTTCCTCTTCTAAGGGCTTCACCACACCAGGCTTTTTATCACGCAACTTACCAGGGCTTCTGCTTCTGGATTCTTTGTGAGATTAAAATCTTTCTCAGCAAGTTCTATATGTTTCATTTTACAGCCACTAGATGGTGCTGTAGTTATAGCACAACTCCGTCATTACACACTGCCAATATATCAGATCAGCGTTCCTTATTGGGTTATCCCTGATCTTTTAAAACGTGGGATAAAGGTCAGAAAGCGGGGGAGATGCCTTGGAGGTTGATGACGTCATGTAAAGGACCCGCACACTTCTGTGAGTGACCAATCACAAGCATGAAATAAAAGCCTCGTGTAGAAATGCTCAAAGGCTCCACTTTAGTTCACCTCCCCCTGTCAGAGATATGGTGTGCAAAATATGCTGTGGTGCGTAATGTGTGGTGTAGCCTCCTCAGACAGGTCTGCTCAGCTCAGTCATTGCTCGCTTTTAGATGGGCAACAAAGATTGGTTTTATTCCAACAGAGATGACAGCATCTTTGGGCTGTCGTCTCCTCTGCTCTTGCCTTCTAGGCTGCAACCCTGTGCACCCTTACCAGGGAGAAAGTCCCATTGAACTTGATGTACTTTTGAGTAGACAAGTATAGGATTGCACTGTTATTCATGTTGGTTTTATTAATGATGTACTACTTTTATTTTGATTTATAAGTCACCTTGAGTATTTGTTAGAGTGGCAAGGTATAAATGCTGAATTTGTTTCATTTATTTTGAGGATTTATATCCTACTTTTCAATCAAATGATTCTCAAAGCAGCTTACAAGCAACAGATAGTAACACCCCCCCCCAAATCCCTGAAACTCACTAATACATACATATATACATACAGAACCAGCAGCCCTTAATCCTCTGGCTGAGATGCATGGGGCAATATCACACATCCCTTCTGCTCTCCAGTGTTCTTCCTAGCAGGGAGTGGTGGAAGCAAGCTCCCTGCAGCTGCGGAACACCTTGGAGAGCTCCTCTAGAGTTCTGACTGGTTCTGACTGAAACCCGCAGCGGTCTCTCTGCCCCACTGACATCAGAGCCAGCAGCCTCCAGCGCATGCTAGAGCCAATGGTGTAGTGGAACCAAGGCCCCCAGGGACGTAGCTCCAGCTTTATTATTAAGAACAAAAGAAGAGCCCCGCCGGATCAGACCAAGGGTCCATCTAGCCCAGCATTCTGCTCACACAGTGGCCAGCCAGCTGCCCACCGGAAGCCCACAAGCAGGACACAAGTGCAACAGCACCCTCCCGCCCATGTTCCCCAGCAACTGGAGTACATAGGCATACTGCCTCTGATTACTAGAGGTAGCACATAGCCATCAGGACTAGCAGCCATTGATAGCCTTTTCCTCCAGGAATTTGTCCAGGAATTTAAAGCCATCCCAATTGGTGGCCATCGCTACCTCTTGTGGTGGTGAATTCCATAGTTTGACTATGTGCTGTGTGAAGAAGCCCTTCCTTTTATCTGTCCTGAATCCCCCACCAATCAGTTTCATGGGATGAACCCATTGGGTTCTAGTATTTTGAGGAACGGAGAAAAACATCTCCTTATCCTAATGCGAAGAGAAAACTCTCTGGAAAAGACCCTGATTCTGGGAAAGGCTGAAGGCAAAAGGAGAAGGGGACGGCAGAGGATGAGATGGCTAGATAGCATCACTGATGCAATGAATATGGACTTGAGCACGCTCCGGGAGAGAGCGCAGGACAGGAAGGCCTGGTGTGCTATGGTCCATGGGGTCACGAAGAGTCGGACATGACTGAACGACTGAACAACAACAATCCATATTCTCCACACCATGCATAATTCTGTAGACTTCTATCATGTCTCCCCTTACCCTCCTTTTTTCCAAGCTAAACAAGCCCAGCTGTTGTAACCTTCCCTCATAGGGGAGATGCTCCAGCCCCTTGATCATTTGAGTTGCCCTTTTCTGCACTTTTTCCAGCTCTACAATATCTTTTTTTACATGTGGTGGCCAGAACTGTACAAAGTAATCTAAGTGTGGTTGTACCATAGATTTGTATAAGGGCAGTGTGGTATTGGCAGTTTTATTTTCAATATTTTATTAGCAGGGATGCTGAGGTCATCTGCCAGCCCCCTGAGACTTCCCAGTTCCCTCTGAGCTTAGCTTGAATCCCTACAGTAGCTGGGGGTGGGGAATGAATTTTCCCTTGTTGTAAAGTAGTTTGAGGTGGCTTGGTTTTGAAAGGGCAATTAAGACCCCTTCGCTCTACAAAAGACCTGCTCCTGGTAGAGATGGAAAGTGTAAGAACTAGTTGTTGATATGGATCTGCACAGCTGCCTGCAATTTTGGACTCACCTTTGGGGGGTGGCTATGGGGACTGCCATGATAAGCACCTGCAAATTTACCGCTACACCGCTGGCCAGGGCCAATACTTTTAAAATGACTCACTGCACCATTCAGGCATCCATACCTGCCAACATCTATTCCCCTGCATTTAACTGCCTAAAGCATCTCTGCTCCACTCTGCTGCATGGTAAGGGCCTATCTTGACCTCCCACACCCCAATACGAGCCCTGTGATAACTATCCCAACAAAATAATGTTTGTGCAGTGCAGAAGACAATATGGCAAGAGCACTTTTAGCTCCATCAGACATCTGCTAAGTTGCTGACTTCAGGCAGGCCGAACATCTGACAGGACAGCAAATGCAGACAAGCTCGGCACCAGCCTCATGGGGCAAGATATCCATGGCGCTTCCTGCAACCCATGTCCTGGGCAGAGATGATAAGAAGTTCAACCAACTGCCAAGGTGGAACCGCCCTCAGTGCTTGAACCCAACCCAGCATATAAAAAACTGTCAGGCTGCAGGAGTCATCGGCAAGGGAGAAGGCGCTCTCTCAGGCGAGCATCTGGGAGAGCATCTTCTCCCTTACCAACCTGCCTGGTCACCGAGGTCATCAGAGGGCTCACTCCTGGTTGGTTCCATATGGAGTCCAGCAGAAGAAGCGCCTTCAGTGTGATGGCCCCCTTTCTTTAGAATTCCCTGCCCCTGGAGGTCAGGCAGGCACCAACACTGCATTGCTTCCGGAGTCTCCTAAAAACAGCACTGTTCCAATCCCTTAATTGACCAGTCACAGTTTTTATTGCCACTTTCTTTTTAAAAAGTATAATTTTAATGTGGTGTTTTAATCTTTTTACTCTTTTACTGTTTTATCTTTTGTGTTCACCGCTCTGAAATATGTTCTAGATGTGGAGCGGTATATAAATATTATAAATAAATGAATAAATGGTGAGAATGGAAGCTTCTGGCTAAGGGTAAACCCAGAGCAAGCTGGATTCTCCGACCTGAATCCTGCAGCCACCAGCCCGATGCACCAGAAGGTAGCAGAAAAGGGTGCAGGGTAGATGGAGCCTCTAAAATCAAGCTGTTTCATGCACAATGATCCCAAACTGCTGTGAAACCACAAAGATGCCAGCGTTGCAGCAGAACGACTATTTGCTCTAGTTTCCACCACAGAACATGAAGTTCTGTGGTTCATAGGTCATCACAATATACAGCCCACCTGTGGCATGTCACAAATCTCACACAGGGTGCTTGTACATCAGTGTGCAGCCAAGGTTAAAACGATTTATTTGTCCCTGTGCAGGTGCAGCCTAAGGTCCCTCTTGGGAAATCAGCACGACCCATCTCTGAATCCTGAGACAGATGAATTCCCTCTGGGGAGCCACCAATTTCATTGCTCGAAAGCCAGGATTGTTTCTGTCAGCCATGTCCCGGTTTGCTCTAGCATGAGGAAGCCAGAGGCAGGGTCTCCATTGCTGCAAGTCAATGGATGTAATTTCTTTAAACGCTGAGTTGGTGTGGCTTCTGAAAAGGACAAAGCATCACCTCTATGTATCATGGGATAATGAATCATGGGATAAGCCTGGAAGCCGAACTACTGAAATATTTGGAATGGAACCTCACAGACACAGCAGATTCAACCACTCTGCCTTCACCGTAGGGTAATAGATCATTATTATTATTATTTATTAAATTTATTAATCGCCCATCTGGCTGGTCACCCAGCCACTCTGGGCGATGTACCGCATATAATAAAAGAGTTTAAAACAATAAAATTCTACAATAAAAACATTTTCTAGAATACCCTAACCCACCCCAAATGGGTTAGGGTATTTTAGAAGATCAGCCTTCCCCAACTGGGTGCCCTCCAAATCTGTTGGACTACAACTCCCACAATGCTCAGCCAGTAAGACTGAGGATTGCGGGAGATGTAGTCCATCACATCTGGAGGGCACCCAGTTGGGGAAAGCTGTACTAGTTGACCACAAGGTGGGTTGGAGATGGGTCCCACCAAGTTATGGTCACCCAGCCACTCTGGGCAATGTACAGCATATAATAAAACAGTTTAAAACAATAAAATTCTACAATAAAAACATTTTCTAAAATACCCTAACCCACCGCAAATGGGTTAGGGTATTTTAGAAGATCAGCCTTCCCCAACTGGGTGCCCTCCAAATCTGTTGGACTTGCTCAGCCAGTAAGACTGAGGACTGTGGGAGACGTAGTCCATCACATCTGGAGGGCACCCAGTTGGGGAAAGCTGTACTAGTTGACCACAAGGTGGGTTGGAGATGGGTCCCACCAAGTTACGGTTTCAAATTTTGTACGCTTGCCCTGCAGAACTGGGAGACAACATAGAGCAGCCTTCCCTAACCAGATGTTTTGAACTATAACTCCCACCAGCCCAGCAAAACTGACATGTAAGCATGGGAACTCATGCCCGCTGCTGAACTCAGTTTCCTGGGAATCTCAGCTTTCTTTTACTTCTTTGATCAAGTTCCTAGTCCCTTTTAAAATGTTTCTTAAGGCTGAGATCCTCAGCCCCCACCTGACCTGTTTTGCGCTGTTGTGCCATTGGTGCTTGCAGCCTTGACACTCCAGTGTCATTCCAGCCACAGGAGGATTTTGAAGGGCTTGTAGGGCAGCCTTCCCCAAACGGGTGCCCTCCAGATGTGTTGGACTACAACTCCCAGCATGCCCCAGTTAGCACAGCCAATTGTCAGGAATTTGGGGATTTGATATCCAAAACAACTGGAGGACACCAGATTGGGGAAGGTGCACAGTGCAAATTTTGGTCAGGGGTTAAATTGAGCCAGGATGCAGTGCAGTCTTAGCCAAAAGTCTGGAGAGCACCATGTTGGGGGAGACTGCACTAGGACCTCTATTTGATGCTAGGGCTTAGGCCTCGTGCAACTGAGTAACAATAAAGTTGGCAACACCGTGGGCATTTGGAGAAGCACTTCCTTCTTCCCACTCCATATATCCAATCGCTGCTCTTTATCACACATTTCAAACTGCCCCGTGGCCTTGCATCCCCTATCCCAACTCTCCCCTCTTAAATCCCAGTATATCCCTTCACTTCTCCAACACTTATCATCCTCAGCTATCCAGAGATCTTCTGCTCCTTCAAATGACTCTAGAATTGCTTCCCAGAATGCCTTTGCGATGCCCCCCTCTCTCTCCCTTCCTTCAAATCTCTCCTCAAACCCCACTTTTCCTATGGTGCAACCCCTTTGTCCTCATCTGCTGAAACCAAGCCTTTGAGGCTGCATTCCTATACAGACGCACCTGGGGTAAGTCCCATTGAACTCAATAGGACTTACTATTGAACTGAAATAAATACATATTTAGTATTACATTTATATCCCACGTTTCTTCCTCCAAGGGACCCAAGGCAGTGAACACAATCCTCCTCCTTTCCATTTTATCCTCACAACAACCCTGTGGGGTAGGTTAGGCTGAGAATCAGTGACTGGCCCGAAGCCACCCAGTGAGTTTCGTGGTCAAATGGAAACTAGAACCCAGATCTTCCAAGCCCCAGCCCAACACTCTAACTGCTACACCACACTATGCACGTCTAGAATTGCACTGTAAGTATACATAACTGAACTCAACGCATGTTCTTTTTCCGTTAAGCTCGCCTTACTCTTCCTTCCGCTTCCTCTGTTGCACACTCCCTGTGTCAATTTTTTACTTGCATACATACATGCACACATATCTTAGAAGGGTGCACTTCGAAGTCTATGAGCCCCAGCACCTTTTATTTAAAAAAAAAAAATGATTTCAGTATGCCAGAGACAGCCAGGGACCCTTCATACATTGTGCACCTGCCTTTCTCCCTCCGTAACTGGGAAGCATCAGCAGCAAGCTTCCCAGTGTTAAGTCAGGAGGGCACACGAAAAGCAGGGGCTGCCCAAGACGTTTTGCTGCCAGGACATGATGGAGCCCCCCATTCCATGTACAGAAGCCAACTGGATTAGCAGTTGAACCTGACTTCAACACTAGCAACAGAACAACACCCTCCATCACCCCTGAGAGCAGTGAGTAGTTTAGGGAGTGCAGGACAGGCCGTGTAACACACACAACTCTGTCCCTCCAACAAAAGGGCTCAGGAAGAAGGACCTGGGGAGGGCACCATAGAGTAAACACCATTTATTCGTAGTATTTTTTATTATTTATTACATTTCTATACCACTTAATAGCTGAAGCTCTCTGGGCAGTTTACAAAGATTAAAAACATTAAAAATACAATACAGAGAGAGTAAAAACCATTTACATAAAAAACACATGAACAGACAATATACACAAAAGAAACATATATCTAGAACAACTCAAAAGCAAACACCCATAACCATAAGACATTCCAGGATGGATTAAAACTTATCATATGCTGCCGAATGCCTGGGAGAAGAGAAAGGTCTTAACCTGGCACCGAAAAGATACCAATGTTGGTGCCAGGCGGGGGAGATCATTCCATAATTTGGGGGCCACCAACAAAAAAGCCCTCTCCCTTGTCACCATCTTCTGAGCTTCCCTCAGTGTAGGCGTCAGAGGAGGGCCTTAGATGGTGAGCATAGGATACAGGTAGGTTCATGGTGGGAGAGGCGCTCCGTCGGGTATTGTAGTCGCAAGCCATGTCAGGCTTTATAGGTTAAAACCAGCACTTTGAATCGCACTTGGAAACATACAGGCAGCCAGTGCAAGCAGGCCAGACTTGGTCTTATATGTTCGGACCTTCTGGGCCCTGTTATCAATCTGGCCGCCACATTTTGCACGAGCTGCAGCTTCTGCACCGTCTTCACAGGCAGCCCCGTGTAAAGTGCATGGCAGTAATCTTTGCTGCCTCGCTCTGCCTAATGATAGGGCCGGCTCTGCTTGGGAGACAATGGAGGGAGAACGTGAGGAAGCCGAAGTAGCCCTATTCCCCGGGCTTTGGTTGCACTGATAAGTCTGAGCCTGGTGCTCTTGACGTCCATTTTCCGTTTATGGCACTGGCCATGCCCACAACAAAGAGAATGAGAGAGCATTTGGAGCCATTGGAAACAACATTATCTTGCCAAAGGCTGAAAGGCCGGGGTGGGGAGTGGGGATACAGCTCACTTCTTGCGCCCCGTCACTGTATCAGCCAGGACCACAGCTTCCAATAAATCCTGCAGGGGAACGGACCGAAATGTTCCCATTAATGCCAAATGGCATCCACACACTCTCTGCACGCTCCCCCCGCAACCCCACAACAGCACAGCCTCCTTCAAGCATGAGGTCCTCCTCACAAAAGTACAAACCAGTTAAGGTCATCCAAAGAAGCTGTTGTACAGCAGGGCTGCACGTTAAAAACGAGCAACCTTCAGCCTCCAGTTGGGCGGGGGAGATACGGAACTCACTCCGTTTATTAGCTTCCCTCAGCAGACAGCCAGTAGAACGTGGGGCCACCCGATAAAATTGCATGGCTGGAGATTGTGGACAGGCAAGAGGAAGGACACCTTCACCCAACACGGAATTAGCGTATGGCATTCGCTACCACAAGAAGTGATGATAGCCACTAGCCAAGATGGTTTTAAAATGGGATTGGAGGGTCAGAGGGGAGGGGCCGTGGCTGATTTGCATGCAGGAGGCCCCAGCTTCGATCCCTGATCCACAGCAGGTAGGGCTGGAAAAATTCCTGCCTGAAACCCTGGAGAGCTGCTGCCAGTCAGTGTCGACAGTACTGGGCTAGATGGATCAATGGTCTGGCTCATAAGGCAGCTTCCTATGGGTCTAATCCAACACAAGTCCAATTTAGAGTAAACCCATTGTAATGAATGGGATTTAAGGTAGTCATGACTAACCTGGATTTCACCTTATGTTCCTAAGGCTATCACAGTATTAGCCATGATCAATATATGAACCCCACCCCCCGCTGCAAGGATGCCACTGGATATCAGTTGGGGGGGACGGGGGACAGATGGAAAGGGAAACTGCCTCCCATGACCTGCCTGTGGGCTCCCGAGAGGCATCCAGTTGCTCATTGTGGGAAAATGGATGCTGTCTTAGTTGGATCTTTAGTCATCTTATGTTCTTACTCTGCAGGATAAATGAGATAAAAAACAACAACTGCAAAGCACTTTGCACACTCTGGCTGAACTAGCCGTGCCAAGCCTGTAGAGTCTTCTAAAGTGTAAAATCAAACAAGAAAAGTGCATGCAATAAAACTGTAAGAAAAAATCTCTTTCATGTTTAAAAAGCCCATTTCCAACCCCTGTGGTGGTAGAAAAACTTGGCAAATGTCAACGTGACGGCAAAAAGATCTAAAGGCTTTGATCGAAAAATAAATAAAGGAATAGCATCAAGAAACTTAAAAAAAGAAGTTAAAATTCATGACGTTTAAACAATCTTGTGGCACTGGGGAGGGGTATGTTGACTCAAGGTTTGTAGCCTTGCTCCTGGCAACTTTGTTCCATTCCTATTTTTAAAGATTTCAAGGAGCGGAAGCATAAACTGAGTCTCGGACCAAAGCCAATTCCATGAAAAACCGGATAATACTCCAACGCACTTTTCATTCCATTGTCATGAAGATCCCCCCTGGCTTTGACATTTGGGGCAAGAAGGGGAAAAGTGCAAAGAAGGGACAGAGCTAAGCTGCTTCTTAAACAACAAAGAGTCCTGTGTCACCTTAAAGATGATCACATTTATTAGGGCACAAGGCCCGGGGTGGGCAACTTGTGGCCCTCCAGATGTTGTCAGACTGCAGACTCCCATCAGCTGTAGACAGCATATCCAATGGTGGTAGATCATGGGAACTGTAGTCCAACAACATCTGCAGGGCCACAGTTGCATAAGCTTTCATGGACTACAGGCCACTTCATCAGCAGACTCTAGTCTTATGTAGAAGTGAAACTACAATGCAGCCAAGAGAACATAAGAACAAAAGAAGGGCCCTGCTGGGTCAGACCAAGGGTCCATCTAGTCCAGCATTCTGTTCACACAGTGGCCAACCAGCTGCCCACAAGCAGGACATGAGTGCAATGAGTGAAGAGACATGGTGGAGAACAAGGAGGTGAGAGAGACTATGAAGAAGAAAGGAAAACAATGATCTCCCTAAGATTCTGGGGGATTCTAACAGGTGCAGGAAAGGGAGCACCACTACGCAGGCTCCTCAAAAGTAATGCTGGGGAAGCTGATGTTCATCAGTCCTCTTCTCTCCCTCCATTGTTACTCTACTTAGCAAGAAAAGTGGGGAAAAGACTTGAGGTAGATTTTTTATTTTATTGCATTTATACCTCACCTTTCTTCCTCTTGCAAGGTACCCAAGGCAGCTTACATTATCTTCCTCCTCTCCATTTTATCCTCGCAATGACAACCCTGCAGGTAACTGCCCTCCTCTACCCAGAGCAACAGGTCTCAGGAATCTTGTCCACATCTGCCACTCTCAAGGGCTCTGTCAGTATCCTGCCTTGGGCAGCAGTGAGCTTTGGATGCCACAGGCATATTTTCTCACATGATCATTGCTAGAAATAATGTCCAATGTTCATAAGAATCTGTATATGGAGATTCCAGATGACGAGCCTGTTGAACTGTTACAGCAAGTTTTAGAATACAATCCCATACATGTCTATTTAGGAGTAATTCCTAGTGAGTCGAACAGGGCTTACTTCCAGGTAAGTGGGTATAAGACTGTAGCCTTATTGTGCCCTTTATAGGCTAAAGAAAACTTCATATCATATCAAATGTAATATATTTATTTATTCATTTACTTATGTACTGCCCAATAGCTAAAGCTTTCTGGGCTGTTCTCAACAATTCACACACAGAAAAACCAAAATAGAAACTATAACATTAAAACATTATACAACATTACAACCTTATAATAAAACATAGTCTAAAAATTGTTGAACGTACACAATTTAAAAACAATTCAAATAGCTAAAAATGATTTTAGTAAACAATTTCAATAACAGACCTGTTCAAGCCAGCTGACATAAGTGTCTCATCATATGCTATTAAATGCCCGGGAGTAGAGGGCAGTCTTAACCTGGTGCTGAAAAGATGACAGTGCTGGTGCCAGGCAGGCCTTAGTGGAGAGCTTGTTCCAGAGTTGGGGGGGCTACCACTGGGAAGGCCCTCTCCCTTATGGCACCTTCCGAGCCTCCTTCACAGGAGGCACTCAGAGGAAGGCCCCAGATGCTGATCATATGTATGAAACACTATCCTCAGTTGCTAGATACATGATATACACTCGGGGATACAAGGGTGGGTGGGGAGATTGTAAACAGTGGGGGCAAAAGGTCAAGGAATGCATGAGCTGTATTTCTTATATTTTGTGCTCGTTTATTCCTACTGTTTCCTCTGCACCCATGCGTATGTATATTATATCAGCCTGCGAACTAAGGAGGACATTTCTTGCATCTGATAAAAGAGCTTCTAAACACAGACCTGCCAAGACTCAAGGGTGCTTTAATGTCATGACCTCTGACCTGGAAGCTCCCCCCCCCCCGCCCCATGTTCCCCATTGCATGGGTATCAGTCAGCATTGCCAGGCATGCAGGAATTCTAACAGATGCACAAGAATTAAGGGCCAGTGGAGGCTGGTGGCTCCAATTTAAAAACAATTCAAATAGCTAAAAATGAGAGAGCCAGTGTAGTGTAGTGGTGAGAGTGACGGACTGGGAGCCGGGAGATCCGGGTTCTAGTCCCCACTTGGCCATGGAAGCTCACTGGGTGACTTTGGGCCAGTCACAGACTCTCAGCCCAACCTACCTCACAGGGTTGTTGTTGTGAGGATACAACGGTGAGGAGGAGGATAATGTAAGCCGCCTTGAGTTCCTTGCGAGAGGGAGAAAGGCGGGGTATAAATGCAATAAATAAATAAATAAATAAATAAAATTTCAGTGGGATTGTGCATCTGCTCTGAGTTTCAGTCAGGACTAGTCAGAACTCTAAAGGAGCTACCAAGGCTCTGCACTAATTTGGGGAATTGGGTTCAGGACCTTGGATAGCTCTTTTAGGGTTCTGACTGAAACCCAGACCAGATTCACAGCCCCACTGAAATCAGAGCCACCAGCCACCATTATTAAGGACCTCTGAGTTAGATCCAAGGCTTTTGCTCTGAGCAGCATAGCAGTAATTCCTAGTGTGGCTAGCAACTCAGGCAACGCCATGAGTGGGAGAATGTACTTGAACGTGTGCTTTTTCTGCTTCACGGCCGTACCCACCCAGAGGTACAGGACAGTTCTAGTTATATGGGCCACCGGACAGATGGCTCCAGCACCTGTCTTAGCAAAGGATAAAGGAACGGGCTTGCTTCCCCCTCTCTTCTTCTTCAGTTTGTTCATGTGGGTTGTATGCAATGCTACTGGGGGCAGAGTCCAATCATCATTTTGGGGGGCATAGCACAAACTTGTAACACAGGCCCCGTCCTATCCTGGTCCCATCCCATACACACAAGCTCATGTCCCAACCCAGCACCCTCCAGAGGTGCTGGACTACAACTCTCATCATGCCTAGCCAGCATGGCTTTGGGGATGATAGGAGTTGTAGTCTAACACCTCTGGATGGCCCCAGTGTCTTTCTACCCACTGTTAAAGGCGCTCTCCTCTCTATTATTTCATACCAGTATCCTAGAACTGAATACTGCCAAAAACAGACACTATGATGAAGTTCTGGTGAGTCAACACCACAAAGGGTCAACACTGCTGTAAACTATCCACACTGTCCCCATAGAAAACATCTGCTGTACGCCAAAGCAAATAATGTACAAAGCCTCTGCTATTGATCAACACCATTCACTCAGTCCTTTTAAAAAATCTGTGCTCTTCTGTCTTTATAAACTCCCTGGAGCATTGCAGGTCACGTGACCCTCTTGTCAAGGGTAATTAATAAAATAATTCAGAAAGCTGTAATCATTCAACAACATCATGTCTTGCTGTGTTCTCAGCTGTGAATTATAAAGTGTAGCTCCTAATCTAATGCAGAATCTGGAAGCTTCTTCGGCACATCAAGAAACTTACGTTTCCTTCCTTCCTTAAGTTCTTAGCTCTCATGGTCATCAACAATCCAAATATCTCTTGATCATGCAGAAAACCTAAAATAGCACAATTACAGACATGCACACTTGCCATTTATGCAAGCATGTCTACTTTGAATAACTTAGGGTGCAATCCTATGCACACTTAGCCAGAAAAAAGTCCTATAACTTTCAGCATCCCTCAGCCAGCCATGCTGGCTGGGACTTGTAGGACTTTTTAAATATAAAATATGGATTGCGCCCTTATTTTACATAAAATATTAGGGGTTTCAGTATGTAGCACTTGGCATTTTTAAGTTGGAAAACCTACAGCTTCTACCTACCATGAACTTCTATAGTCCTTTTAAAAAATCAGTGGGCAAAACAGTACCCTGTGGGAATGAATTCCACAAAGCTGGTAGAAAAAAGCTTTTCTTAGGGTGCAATCCTATGCATATTTAGACAGAAAAAGCCCTACTACTCCCAGCATGCCCCAGTCAGCATGCTGGCTGGGGCATGCTGGGAGTTGTAGGACTTTTTTCTGTCTAAACATGCATAGGATTGCACTGTTAAGGAACCACATTGCTTAGAACAGAGGTTTCAAACTGTTTGAAAGTGGGGAGTCTTTTGTTAGTGGTACTAAAAGCCTCCCTGCCCTCTTGTTCATCAACACATTTTACTAGGAAAAGGGCAATTCAATGTGTGACTTCCTTTAATTAAATCATCATAGGTGTGATACTAGTCAAGTAGACATGTTTAGCTCACCACAAATGAATTGAGGCGCAAACATAAACAAAATTATGTTTTAAGAAATAAAGTTAAATTATAACTGCAACTCCAGTTCAGAATAAAGTACTGTCTGCCTGGTGCAACATGAATACCACAGAAGACGGGCTGTGTCCACTCAGGTGGGGTTTACCTGTGTGTGGGCTCTCTCTCCCAACCCAGTGCCCAGTGTTGGGCTATATGGGGTAGGCAACCTAGGGCCCCCCCAGATGTTTTGGACCACAACTCTTGTAATCCCTGATATCTATGCTGGGGAGTTGTAGTCCAACACATCTGGAGGGCCGCAGGTTGGGGGAAGGCTGTGGGGCAGGGGGGCCGCTAGAGGTGTATTGTGCATCGGCCACCAGAATGATGGGCCCCCAAGCGTACAAACCCATTTCCCTCTTACCACTGGCAGGGCTCCCGGGCTCTGCTGTACCGCTGGCCTGACCTCATCTCCGCCTTCTCAGACGCAGATGCTGGCCGGGAGCCAGAAAGTCCTCGCCTGAGCTGCCGCCTAGGGCAGGTGCAAAGCGAGGCTCCTCGCCCCGCGCTCTGACTCCGCGGGCAATCCGCAGGAGCAGCTCGGTTTTGGCACAGCTACAGCAACAGCCGCCTCGTCTGCTCGCTCTGGACCCTACCGACGGCCCTTTGGTACTTAATCAAGGCTGACGAGCGGGACCGCGCCCCCCCCGCCCCGCGCCCGCCCTATGGGGAAGCCGGGCTGCCCCGAGGAGGCGGGTCCCTGCGCGCTGGCGCGCCAGCTGCCCCACTCGCCCGCGCTTTGATCTCGCGCCGTCGGATACACCTTGGAACGCTCCGGGCGCCGGTAACCTAGGCGACGTTGTCAGCAACATTCCATCCTAGCGCCGCGGACGTTCTGAGCCCGCCCCCCTCGGCCGGTTTGCGCCAATCGCGCGGCACCCCCCCCCGCGCCGCAACCTGCTTGCGGGGTGGCGGTGACGTCATGGCCGGTGAGTTCTCCCTCCCTCCCTCCCTGCCGCCGCCGCCGCCGCCGCCGCCTCCTCCTGCTGGCTGGGCTCGCTGGCGCAGCAGCGGCGGGAGGCAGCGCGGGGCGGGAGGAGCGAGCCGGCCCTGCCCGCCCGCCGGCCGCCCGCCCGGCGCAGCATGGCCAAGCACCACCGCACACCGGCGCGCAGCCCGGAGCCCGTCGTCGAGGTCAAGAGCAAGGTGAGCGCGCCCGCCCCGGGCGGGGCAAAGCGGGCGGGCGGGGGGCGGGCGCGCGGGGCCCGCGGCAGCCCCTGCCCCGGGGGCGGGCGGCGCCGTGCCCAGCGCGGCAGCGGCGGCGGTTTCGCAGGCTCGCCGGGGGAGAGCCGCCGCGCGCGCTCCGGCCCCGCTGGCCCAGGGCACGCCGGCGGCGCTCGCCCTGCTGGGGGCGCCTTGATCCGCCTTTGCAGCAGGTGCGCCAGGCGCCGCCGCCGCCGCCTTCCCGGCTGGGCGCTCGGCTCCCGGCGCGGCGCGGCGCGGCCCCCGCCGTCCCCCCCTCTCTCGCCTGTCCCGCGCGTCTGCTGCGCGTCTCGCCCGGCCTACCGGATGGCGGCGGCGGCGGGCGATTGTTTCTGCCCCCTCCCTTCCCGGCGAGCGGAGGCTGCCCGCCGAGCGGACTGCCGCGCTCCCCTCTGGAGGGCTTTCTTCCCCGCGAGGCTCGGGCTCTGCGCGCGCGCGCGCCTGCGTGTGTTATGCCCCCAGCTCCCGGGGAGGCGCCGGGCGCCCGCGCGGGGGTTCTGCAGCGGCGCACCAGGACCGGGCCCCGGTGGCTACGCAGCGTCGGGGCCTGCGGGGGATCTCGAGCTGATCTCTCGGCGGGGAAATGCGCCGGGGGATCCCGCGGTAAATCCCGCCGGGAAGGAGGGGAGGTGGATGTTGGAGCGGTCAACGGGGAGGCGGTTCTGCCCTCCTAGGGCTGATTAACGTGCCTTGGGGGCATAATAATAGTCGAGGGAGGAGGTCCCTTACTGCGTTATCCCCCCCCCCCCCGAAAGCAATAGGGAAGCAAGGACAGGTTGACTTTTCCTCCAACTCCGGACTAGTACTGGTGGAATTCTACTGCTGATGGACAGCAACTCTCCCTCGAGATTAAACTTACTTGACGTCTGCAAAGGGGCATCGTCTTCCCACAGGGCGCTGGGAAAGGACCCCAGGCTGAGCAGCATTTCCAGAGCTTCCCTCGACTTCAGTCCAGGTCGTGTGGAGGGACCGCTGCTCAATGGAAGAGCATGGAGAAGGTCCCGGGTTCAACCCACAGCTTCTCCAGTTAAAAGGATCCCAGAGCAGGTGATGGAAAGGCCTCCTCCCTCAACCTGGTGCCCTCCAGATGCTTTGGACTACAGCTACCATCAGCCCCAGGCATCATGGCCAGTGGTCAGGAAGGATGGGAGTTGTAGATCCAAATCTGGAGGGCACTAGGTTGGGGGAGGGGGGCTTAGAGACTCTCAAGAGACTGTCTGACTATCTCAGTAGTGTCTATTCTGACGGGCGCAAGGAGTCTCACCTGCTGTAAAACAGCTTCCTGGGTTCCCTGTGTGAAGGTTTGGCTTTTGTCGGGCTGTTTGTTTGTTTGTTTGTTTGTGCTAATTTAGAGCCTGCCTATAAATAAATCCTTCCAAGCCAGAGTACAAGTTAAACTCAAAATACAATAATTAAATCACAACACAGTAATTAAATGTGGACAGGGAGACATTTTTCTCCCTCTCTCAAAATACTAGAACCCAGTGGGGTCATCCCATGAAGCTGATTGGTGGGAGATTCAGGACAGAGAAAAGGAAGGGCTTCTTCACACAGCGCATAAACCATGGAACTCACTACCGCAGGATGTAGTGATGGCCACCAATTTGGATGGCTTTAAAAGGGGGTTGGACAAATTCCTGGAGGAGAAGGCTACCATTGGCTACTAGTACTGATGGCTATATGCTACCTCCAGTACCAGAGGCAGTGAGCCTATGTACACCAGTTGCTGGGGAACATGGGCAGGTGGGTGCTGTTACATTCATGTCCTTCTTGTGGATTCCCAGTTGACGGTTGGTTGGCTACTGTGTGAACAGAATGCTGGACTAGATGGACCTTTGGTCTGATCCAGCAGGGCTCTTCTTATGTTCTTAATCCCAATAAGATCATATCAAGACATCAAAACTAATCAAGACTCATCCTACAGGGCTGATGGTGGTAGCTGACCCCTATGCTGGGGCAGAACAATTCTCTTTCTAGGGCTGGTATTATTTCTCCCTGTTTGGGGGGTACATCAGAAATGGATTTGTAGTAGCTCCTTGGTGGTGAGAACTTAGCTTGGACAAACAGGCCCCACTGATAGAAAGCCCCTCTCGTGCTCCTCTGGATTGGGTTTTAGGTCTGGTTCCTGTAGGGCAGCCTTCCCCCAACCTGGTCCCTTCCAGATGTGTTGGACTACAAGTCCCAGCATGCCCCAGCCAGCTGAAGTCCAACACATCTGGAAGGGACCAGGTTGGGGAAGGCTGCTTTCAGGCAGGGATGGAGACATACGTTGCCTTCCAGATCTTGTTGGACTACAACTCCCAGCATCTCTCACTAGCTGTGCTGGCAACAACTGATGGGAGTTGCAGTGCAACTACATCTGGAGGGCCCTAGGTTCCCCACCCCTGCTGTAGAGAGAGGCTGTCCCAAATGTGGTCCTCCGCCATGAGCGCCTGGTCTTGTGCAGGACCGATTTGGGGGTTGGGAGGGGAAATGGTGGCAAATTCATTTGGGGAGCGGGAAGCTGCTGGGTGTTTGTGGTCTTGACAACCTTTTCAGTTTGACCCTTCCCTAGGGATGGTAGCAAAACCAAGCAGCTTCCCAAGAACATTTCCTGCTATTCCTAGGCACATCCATCCAAATTTCACTTCTCTATTCCTCTGCTGTGTTTGCTACAATATAGCAAACTCCTGACCATCCCTAAGTTAGTCTTTGCCACTTCTTTGTACCTCTGCATTAAGTAGGAACAATGTATCTGAGTACCACAAGGAATACAGGAAGATGGGCCTGGTCCATCTAGCCCATTACTGTCAACTCTGACTGGCAGCAGCTCTCCAGAGTTTCAGGCAGGAATCTTTCCCAGCCCTACCTGGAGATGCCGGGGATCAAACCTGGGATCTTCTGCACGCAAAGCAGGTGCTGTGCCAATTATTCCAGCATTAGGCCAAAGATGCTCTTTGTTTGCAGCTTTGCCTTTTGGTGGCAGAAAATTACCCTCTGGGGGAGATGCAGTCCTATATGCAAGTGCCCTTATTAATATAAGGGCTTGTTTATATTTTATTTTAGAACATTTCTACCCTGCCTTTTGGACCCCACAAGGGCCCTCAAGGCAGTGTACTAGATTAAAAAACACAAAAATACAGTACAAATAATGAGATAAAACAAATGTAACAAAATAGATGATCGATAGATAGCAGATGAAAATAGATAGTAGATTATATTTATTTAATAATTTTTAAAAATGTAATAGCTTTCCCTCAAGAGGAGAATCTGTTTGCACGGTTGAGGGGTATATCAGCAGTTAGTTAAACTTGAAGGAAAGAGAACCCAGATAATCAGAGTTTTTCTCTACTTCAGTTATGTTCAGGTAAGTAGCCATGTAAGTATTACTGTGATTTGTACCTGCGCGCTGCACAGGTGGGCAAGAGAGGTGTATTGTCTCTGTGCTAGCAGGGGACCAAACTATCACCCCTTGCCTGCTGTGCTTGGAGTTGCAAGGTTTGGATCACAAGAGATGAGCTAGCAAGGGAACAAAGAATAAATGCATAAAGGAGACCTTGCCAATTCCTTTTAACACAGGTTAGGAACTGTGGCCCTCCAGACGTTGTTAGATGTCCGCTCCCATCAGCCCCAGCAAGCATGGTCAATGGTCAGTGTTGATGGGAGTTGTAGTCCAACAATATCTAGAGTTCCACAGGTTCCCCACCCCTGATTTATAACAACAACTAAATGATCCCTGGGCACGTAAACAAGATACAACTGTGAGTTTAGTATATTGTCCCAACACAGAACAGTCTCTAGTGAGATGCCCAGGCAGCTAATTTTAAGACAACTCCTTCATCACAGGAGAGCAAGAAATAATAGAAGAGGTGCTTTCTTATGTTGGGCTCAATCCTGATAGTTGTGTTTTTAAGTTTTTGAGTTAGACAGGTAGAATGGAAAGTATGCAGAATCAAGGTATATAGAACAAGACTGGTTACTGCTGCAGATGATTTCCTCTCTTCAGATAATGGCTGCCTATTCACCACGTAGCTTTGCCACAATTTAGTGATGTTACTTAGTAGGAGATGTAGACAGTCATAGCAATCCCAGAACCCCGAGATCCTATTTAATACTTTGTCCTTCACCCGCAATAAAGTTAGAGATCTTAACTTTCTGGCATATCTGTTAAGGGCGCTACACAGTTGTTATTCGTTCAAGAAAAAACTGCAGTGCCCAATCCTATCCATGTTTAGACAGAAAAAAATCCTACAACGTCCAGCATTCCCTGGCCAGCATGGCTGGCTGGGGAATGGTGGGAGTTGTAGGCCCTTTCTCTGTTTAAACACACATAGGATTGCACCCTGAGTGTTCTTGTGAATGTTCATTTGGGGAGAAATATTGACTGAGTCCACAGACCTTGGGCGCTTTTACGGGTTGTTGCCACATAGCAAACCTTTCCTGAGTTTGTTCGGCTGTGTTAGCAGCTGGCCACTTTGCCTTTGACCCTCTCCTCCTCTTGTACAGTTTGATGCCGAGTTCCGCCGCTTTGCTATGAAGCGCTCCAGCGTGGGCAGCTTCCAGGAATTCTACCAGCTGATCCAGAGGGTCCACCAGATCCCCTGCCTGGATGTCCTGCTCGGCTATACGGATGTCCATGGTGACCTGCTGCCCATCAACAATGACGACAACTACCATAAGGCAGTGTCGTCTGCCAATCCCCTGCTGCGGATCATCATCCAGAAACGAGGTAAGGGGGTGCCAGGGAGACTAGTGCTTGCTCTTCCCATGAGCCCAGCGCATTTATTCTGTATTTGTTTGTTTGTTTGCCTGCCATTTGTTCAAGGAGCTCAGGGCAGTGTAGAGCAGACGCAGGCAGATGGTAGATTCCTGGGTGATTTGCCATAGATTGGCAAAGGTTTCTGACTCCCAGTAGCTTAACAACAGCAAGTAAATTGCAAGTAAAGAGTTCCCAGCCACAATCAGGTCTTTGTGAAGCTCTGCTAGCCACTTTAAAATTAAAATGAAACATGTAGAGAGAAATGGTATGCTATTCTATGGTATGCGATGTTACCTAGACTTCATGATCCTTTTAATAGAAACATCCAAGGAAGAGGTCAATAAGCTTAATTTAAAGGTGAAACGTTCTAAAGAAAAATTAAAAGCGAGCTTATTTATTTATTTATTTATTTAATTTATTAATCGCCCATCTGACTGGTCACCCAGCCACTCTGGGCGATGTACAACCCACCATAAAACAATTTAAAACAATAAAATTTTACCATATTTTTTTTTTTTTTTAAATACCCTAACCCACCCCAAAAAGAAGAAAACAAGTGGTGGATCAGTTGGAAAGACTGGGTAGGGAACTGCAAAAGGAGCATCAAGAATTTAAAGATTCCAAATTTCGGAAGTTCCAGAGTGATCTTTGTGATGATGATGTGACGCAATGAAAAAAAAGGTATATAATTGGCGCAAACCTGACAGGGCTACCCATGTCAGAAAATTTGTTTCCCTCAATAGAACTACAGATACCTGCAGCAAAGAAGGGGAAACTGATGGGGTTGATTGGCACTCAACTGATGGCTCCTTGTCAGAACCCTCTACCTCCAGGTCAGAGAGACCGTTTTTTAACATCAAACCAAGGGAGAGGGTATGGGGACACAGACCTGCAGAAAACAGAACATACAGAAGGGAAATCCTAAAAACCTAGCAGTGCTGCATTTATCTAGGAGGGTTCTTAAGGTATTCCAGAAAGGGCTCTCCTTTGTCCTTACTCCCAAACATACTTCTTTCACATTAATGGTAGAACTTCAACAACTTTTCAGGAAGGTAAGATATGCAGATATTAGCCAATTTTAGAGCTCTTTTTCGAGTCCCTGATCTAGTTCTGCCTTCGTCCAACCTGATGCCTCCACATGGACTGCAGTTCCAACCATTCTTGACTGTTGATCATGCTGGCTAGGGCTGATGGGATTTGTAGTCCAAAACATTTGGAGAACACCGGGTTGGGTTAGTTTAATTGATGTAAAACATTTTGATTGACTAAAACAGTGCCCCTAATGCTGCCTCCGCTTCATTGGGAAGCAGATTTGAAGAATTACTGCATTCCTTTTGTAATACAAATACTTATAAAAATTCCAGGAAGTACGCACCATCTTAGAAGATATATTCCATCTAGTGTGTGTGAGAGAGAAGGGGGAATATCTTTTTGGAGATTATGTCTGCTGCAGTATATGTATCCATAATCTAAAAACAGCATAGCCCAGCACGTCTGGAGAGCATAAGGTTGGGGAAGGCAGATCTAGTGTAATGCAGATGTAGATTTCTTTATGCAGGTCATCACAGTCTGGGGACATAGCATAGGAGACTGGTGTTCAAGGAGCAAACAACACCCATTACATCATATTAAATTGCCCTGAAGAAGGGCCTCTAAGTTCAAAACGTGCTGGAATTGTTTTCATTGAATTAAACATTCTGTTTGTCTACCCCTGTGCTTTTGGCTTTTCTGGCATTCCTCGTGGGATTTTCTTTTTGTTGGTTTTGCATTCCAGTCTGTGACCTGGTTTGTACAGTTGCCAATGTGGTTAATGAGCCACAGTGGCTGGTTAGCCACGCTGCACGTGCTGGTCAAATGCCAGCCTGAGTTGCTTAATTAGCCTTGCCAGCGTTGCTTACCGTGTCATCCGAACCTGGCCATGGGCTGTTGTAGGGTTCTGGGTGGCTTGTTTGCCACAGTGTCAACTGACCCTCACCAGGTTCGGGTGATGCAATAAGCCACGCTGGCAAGAGTAATTAAACAAATTGGGCCGCATGTGTCCAGCACACGCAGCGTGGCTGAGAAGCCAGCGTGGCTTGTTAACTGAGCTGGCGATCGTGCAAACAGGCCCACAGTCACATGAGAGCCAGCAGATAATTGGCTCTGCTCCTTTAATCAGCATTTTGCCTCTACCTCCTCCTTGCCCTACCACTATCTGGATCCAGTTTGGGGTAGACCTTGGGGTTCTGGTAAAAAAAGAAAGCAAAGCAAAGCAAAATAGATCCCATAAGATTGCAGTCTGTCCACCTCTGTTTTACAGAAAGCTTCCGAAGTGGCTTATGAAGATTAATAATAAGAGAGTCCCTGCCCCTCTGGCTTACAATCTAAAAGACACAAAAGGGAAAGGGATTGGAAAGGAGGAAGAAAAAAAGCAAACCCAGGCTCTTAGTTACAAAGTTTTTAGAGGTGTTCTTCCTGGCAAGGAAGAGCAAAACTCACTCTCTGCAGCTGATCGTTCTCTGGCTGATGCGTGGGACCAGGATGGGCTCCCCCTTGCTATCATGCTCTTCCTGGGAGACAGAGGTTGCAGCTTCCCAGTGGCCCTTGGTTCTCTGGCTGGTGGATGCTGTTTCCCAACCTGGTGCCCTCCAGATGATGTTGGATTCCAATTCCTACCACCCCCAGCCAGCATGGCCAGTGATCATGGGAGCTGTAGTCCAAAACATCTGGAGGGCACCAGACTGGGAAAGGCTAATATAAGCAGAAGTAGAATAAGCCTGAACAAGGCTTTTGTCTGACCCAACAGTGTTAGTCATGTGCCTTCTGGAAAATGAGGAGCCTGTGCAAAAATAACATGTTTTGCTTTCCCCAGCCATTAGCGTTGTCCTTAGGAGGAGATTTTCGCTCTAAACAGGAGAGTCATTTTGCTTCCCAGAGCATCGCTGCCACCAGCCAACCCATCCGAAGCTCCGGACTGGTTTATCTCTGGGCTTTATAAGGCAGTAACGTTAATAATAGGAGAGGCTCTTTTAATAGCTTTCCCAAGTCATGGTTCTCTCCTTGTCTGTCTGGGGAACTGGACTCGAAAATCCAGGGAGATTTAGCCCAGTCTGAGGCAGTGGTCTCTTAGAGCAGCCCTCTAGAGGTGCTGGACTACAGACCCATCATCCCCAGCCAGCCTGGGCATGATGGCTGGGGATTAGGAGAGTTGTCGTCCAGCACATCTGGAGGGTTGGGGAAAGCTGCCTTAGAGAGTTAGTCTGCTATGCCTGCATTATAACAGCTCTCCTGGTTTTAAGCACGTAGCACAGATTTTTCTGCTCTTCTCTGCTAACAGAACAAAACAAAGCTTGCAACAAAACCCCACCACCACCAAATCAGAACTCTTTGTAACCAGGACTGCCAAAAAATCTGTGACCTAAATAAGCTATGCAAATTAGGGGAACCACATAAAAAGGGTAGCTACAATCTCACTGTTCACATACTGGAAGCTTTTCTTGTGAGGGCTGGATGCCAGCCACTAATGAACTATTGGGGCGGGGGGAATGCTGAAAATATCGCACTCCCAAAAATACCTGGGCTGCAACACAGGCAAGATTTATTTATTTATTTATTTATTGCATTTATACCCCGCCTTTCTCCCTCTCGCAAGGAACTCAAGGCGGCTTACATTATCCTCCTCCTCACCGTTGTATCCTCACAACAACAACCCTGCGAGGTAGGTTGGGCTGAGAGTCTGTGACTGGCCCAAAGTCACCCAGTGAGCTTCCATGGCCAAGTGGGGACTAGAACCCGGATCTCCCGGCTCCCAGTCCGTCACTCTCACCACTACACTACACTGGCTCTCATGACCTCTCCTGGATGTCCCTATTGCAGACATTGGAAACACCATCAACACAGGAATGTAGGAAGCTGTCTTACGCTGAGTCAGACGATTCGTCCATCTAGCCCAGTATTGTCAACACTGATTGGCAGCAGCTGTCCAAGGATTCAGGCAGGATTCTCTCTTAGCCCTACCTGGAGATGCCAGGGCTCGAACCAGGGACCTTCTACATGCAAAGCAGGTGCTCTACCGTTGAGCTACAGGCCTTAGGAAGGGCCTTCTGCTTGCCTGCTGATTCAGCAGCCAGAGCCTAGCAAACCATGCCAGCTCCAGGTTTGAGGAGGCCCTAGGCAAAGTGCCCTCTGGGGAGCCCCCATCCTCTGTCAGTAGGTGCCGTTCTCCATTGGTAGGCACGGGCAGCAGTATGGGGGAGCAGCAGCAGTGCCCCAAGCAATGCCAAACTGCTGGTTCTAGCCACTCTTTTAATTTCCCACAATGCCCCTGACGTAGTGTTGTTCCCAGGCATTCTGGTATATTAAAATGGCAGCTAGACTCAGCTACCTGGTGCCGCTTGGAGCACCAACATGTTTAGGGGTCCAGGGAAAGCATCAGCATGCCAGAGTGCTGGGGCCCTGACAGGTGCCCAATGATGCCAGGCGTTGGCACTGGCCCTGCTAGCAAAGGCTGCCAAGCCAGGTGGCAGAGGGCAACCGTGCATCCTTCCTCTGCCCCCCTGCCCTCTCCTCTGCTCTGCTGCTTGAGTCTTGGCTTCCCTACCCACACAGAAGCTGCTGCAGGGTTGCTGAGTAGATAGAGGCTGGTTCCTTGGAACCATCAGGGGTCGACATAACTGGACTCTTGCCAGGACCCACAGCCAGGTCTCTGGGCCGGGGTTTTCTTCCTCCTCATTGTGTCTGCCTGCTCAGAAGCAGAACCTCCACTCACCTTCGCCTCTCCTTCTGGGCAGTGGTGCTTTCTGCACTAGGCCGAGAGGGAGAGGGCAGTTGAGTGGGCAGTGGTGACCATGGCGAGGAGGAAGGGGGGCTCCCCGGGGTGGGAGGCTCACTGAGGGCATCTTCCCAAGGATCCTTCGGGGCCTGGAGCTGCCGCTGCTTGGACCAGCTGCTGGAGGGGAAACAAAAACCCTTCCCACCGTCTCGCATGGCCTCCCTGAGCTAAAAATAAGCGCCTGCGCCCAAAACACAGAGTGATATTTATAACTCGGGAGCTCTGTCTAACAAGCTCTGTGGAACAAGGGGCGTGCTGCTTAAGCACCGTGACCTGCCCAAATCTCCCTGGCTTCTGCTTGGGGAAGTTACTGTTACTGGGTAGCCTTCCCCAACATGGTGCCCTCCAGATATGTTGGACTGAAACTACCATTGTTCCCAGCCATGGCTGGGGATGGTGGGAGTTACAGTCCAACACATCTGGAGGGCACCAGGTTGGGGAAGCCTGTACTACAGGCTCTGCTGAGTGAGCAAGGGGCCATTTGTCATGGGCGCAAGCTTGTAAGCACCACATGGCCGGTCATCTATGGCAAGCAGAGATCTCCTCCGGGCAACCAGGCAGGGTGAAATTATAAACAGGGTCAGCGTTGGTCATTTATTTTCAGACTCAAATGACTAAGAAAGCAAGTAGGCTCGTAAAAAAATATGGAGGCCAGGGCTGGCTGCTTCTGTGGGCCTAACTTTGCAAGGCTGTTCAGGCCAGATTGTAAAATGGGACGCGCTCCCCAGGGCACATTCTGTAGGCGTTCCAAGACTCTGCTAGCATTGTCGTCTGGGCTTCCTGTGGTTTCTCTTTTTAACATGGGTCCGGGTCCCAGGTGCCTATTTGCTCCCAGCAGTTGTTACAGCAGCTGTGCCAGACTTAAACCTCGAACCTGTTCCAACTTGGAAAGTCTTGCTGCTTCATGTCCATCTCATAACTTGTCGCAAACATCTCTGGCTCTTTAGGGAACTGGATGAATCATCCATCTTGCTAGGTACAGTGGGAGAAGTGTTTGTAGCCTGCAAGAGAGTAAGAGATTCCTGCATAGGCACTGAATAGGAACATCGGAAGCTGCCTTCGATGGAGTCAGACCCTGGGTCCATCTAGCCCGGTATTGTCGACACTGACTGGCAGCGGCTGTCAGGGTTGCAGGCAGGATTCTTTCCTAGTCCTATCTGGAGATGCCAGGGATCAAACTTAGGGCCTTCTCTGTGCAAGGTAGGTGCTCTACCACTGAGCCACAGCTGCAAGGAAGTTTTTGAGGCCACCGGTCCTTGAAGCTGACTTCACCATAAAGCACACCTCAACCCCTCACCACTTCTTTCCCATTCTTTCAGTTGCCCTGCACACCGGGTTTGCACATAAAGCACATCTTCCCATGCACCGGTGGCTTCTTTACACAAGCACATGTTTTTATTTTATGACACTATATTACTATTCTTCATTTTTTAATTACATTTTATCCAGCCAAACGGTGTGTGCGATCCTTTCCATCACCACCCCGATTATCCTCCCAACAAGACCTTGAGGTAGGCTAGGCTTAAAGAGAGTAACTGGCTTATAGTTACCCAGGTGAGTGGGGATTTTCAAGGATGCATCTTTCTTCAGAATGATTTTGAACCCAGGTCTCCCCAGTCCTAGTCTGGCACTCTAACCCAGGAGTACAGAAACTCTTTCGGGCCAAGGGCTGTTTCGGAGAAGATTTTGGGGGCCACGTTCCATTGGTGGGCAGGGCCAAAGGCAAAAGGAGCGAGGCATATTTTAGTTTAAAGATCTTGCTGCCTGCAGTTAAGCCTGAGGAGAGGCGTTTCAACCTTTTAGAATGCGGAAAAGGGCTGCACCAAAGTCAGGAACCCAGCAACAAACGATAGTTGCGGAAAGGGGTCATGGCCTTCTGGGGAACCCCGGGCCTGATGTTCTGCACCCCTGCTCTAACCACTGCACACCACAGTTGCATTCCATATTTTGATTTAGCCTGGCCCCTGCCCAGAACTATTGTGATTTATGCCAAATCAACTGTTTGATCTAAAACTCATGGAACTAATTGGCTCATATTTTCTTAATCAGGTGGCAGCCAGACCTAGACCTTCAGACCATGCCGTAGTCCCAGGCACGGTCTAAAGGCACATGAGGCAGCCACCTTGCTGAAGCTAAGCAGACCTGGGTCTGGTCAGTGCTTGGAGGGGAGACCACCTGGGAACCACATGTAGCCACCTTAAGTTCCACAATGGAAGAAAGGTGGGATATAAATGAAATAGATACATACATACATACATACAAGGAGCCCCTGGGAAGCACAGAGCTTTGAGAGGCGTCGGGGACTACATGAAGTCTCTTCCCCCCCCCCCCTGCTGCCAAGAGTTGTCTTTGGCTGTCAATCTTCCCCAACCTGGTGCCCTCCAGGTTTGTTGGACTACAATTCCTATCATCCCAGCCACTGGGGATGGTGGAAGTTCTAGTACAACACATCTAGAGGGCACCAGGTTGGGGGAGGCAACGACTGGGTTCACACAACACAGTAACCCACACTCAAGGTTGAGTGAGACTTGTTGTTGATCTGTGGGTTGTTGAAATGTGGGTTATTGTGTTGTCTGAACCCAGCCGTGCTAACAAACCATGGTTTGTTAACCATGAACAACCCACAGTTCACAATATAGGGCATATAGGAAGCTACCCTATACTGGGTCAGCCTGTTGGTCCATCTAAGCCCAGTATTGTCAACACTGACTGGCAGCAGTTCTCCAGGGTTTCAGGCAGTTTTTCTAGCTCTACCCGGAGACACCAGGGATTGAACCTGGGATCTTCGCCATGCAAAGCATGTGCTCTACCACTGAGCTATGGCCCCTCCCCTTTTGGGAAGGGAAGCAATGGCTGATCTCCATTTCTGAGAGCACAAAAGCCAGCTTTTAATCTGCCTCTTGCCTTTGGTGAAACACACAGGTCCATGAGGTGGCATAGAGCAGAAGTAAGAAAGTAAGAATCCAACAACAAACCATGGGTTCTCTTCATGGATTGTTCATGGTTAACAAGCCGTGGTTTATTAGTGCAGCTGGAATCAGAGAACACGGTACTCCGTGTTTCAGTGACAACCCCCACTCAACCCATACTCAGCCTTGAGTGTGGGTTATGTTGTGTGAACCCAGTGTATGTGTAGCTGGTTTCTCCCCGCCGCAGCAGCCAGGGGCCAGCCCCTTCCTCAGAAGGAGCCTCTTTCCAGCCTGACAGCCCTTCAAGTCTTACTAGGCTTGCTTGCTTGCTTAATTTAATTTATTCATTCATTTATTCATTCATTTATTCATTTATTGCATTTATATCCCACCTTTTTTCCTCCTTAAAGAACCCAAGGCAGCGTACATAGCCCTTCTCCTCCTCCATTTTATCCTCACCACAACAACCCTGTGAGGTGGGTTGGGCTGAGAGTCTGTGACTGGCCCAAAGTCACCCAGTGAGCTTCTGTGGCTGAGTGGGGACTAGAACCCGGATCTCCCGGCTCCCAGTCCAACACTCTCGCCACTGCACCACACCGGCTCTCTTGAATGTATAGACACTTCCCCCTGTGGCACTGGCAGACGGTGCAGATCTGGTGGAACAACAAATACTCGGCAAGCATCCTCGTGGAGGGCGGGGGGAAACAAACTAGGAAAGCGCTCTCCCTCCTGAATCAGCCCACCCTGTTTTCTGCAGAGCCCAGAGGTTTCTCCAGTTGCTACGAAATAATATCTTCATCCAGACCTGCCCAGCCTCTCCTTCAGTGGTCAGTGGAGGGGAGAGTGCAACTGTCTGGACATATGTTGAGACGGATAGCCTTCTCCTTCTCTGTTGTGCCGAGAGGAGATGGCCATCTTCTGGGGAGCCTCCGTTAACCATTATATGGGAGAGAAGCATAGCCCAGGAAGCCTGTGCTCACAACGCAGAAGTCCTTTCCAGAGGGGCCGCCACATTAATCTGTTGCAGCAAAAACAACCACAAGTCTTGTGGTCCCTTAAAGGCTAGCAGATTTATTCTGGCATAAGCTTTCATGGACGCTGTCCACTTCATCAGAGGAAGTGGACAGCATCCACGAAAGCTTATGCCACAATAAATTCATCAGTCTTTAAGGCAGGAGTGCAGAAACTCTTTCAGCCCGAGGTCTGAATTCCATTTCGAGGGAGCTCCCAGTAGTGAGTGGAGCTGAAGGCAAAAGGTATTTTGGTTTAAAATTCTTACTGCTTGTAATTAAGCCTTAGGAGAGGCATTTCAACCTTTTGGAATGGGGGGAAAAACTGCACAGCAAGAAAACACCAAACTATAGGTAGTTCAGGGAAAGGGCATGGCCTTCTGGGAAACCCCCGAGGGCTCACTGGCTCCTGCCTCAGGGGTTCTGCCCTCCTGCTTTTCGATGCCACAAGACTCTTTGTTGTTAATGCAGAAGTGGTTACCAGATCAAGATCCCGGTGATTGAAGGACTGATTTCTCTCCTCCTTCCACCCAATCTTTACATGCATTTTTACTGCGTTTACCATTTGGGGTTGCCAATTCTCAATCATAATCCCAAGGAATTTTTATACTCCCTCGTGTGTGTGTGTGTGTGTGTGTGTGTGCGTGCACGCGTGTGCGTGCTCTGCCTAAATACTAACCAACAGACCATTTTCGATTAACGTACATTTAACTCAATCAGCATATGGAATTGGAAAAATGACAAGGCGTCTGCCTCCACCCTCCCAGTCTGGCAAAATTGGCAGACTAAATGTTTGTATTAGTGTGTTTTGAGTCGTGGTTAGTCCTGGCGAATTCCTCCAGAATCCAAATGCGTCTTTCTCCACCTCCAGTGCTGGATCTAGAGACTCTGTTCTGAGTCCTGGGAATTGCGGAGGGTGAGAGTGCCTCGGTAGGTCTTGTTTTTTGCTGCACAGATGTCAGGAGCTGTACTATGTGCTCTGAGCTTGCAGCTACGGAGTTAAATCTGCAGGGCACAGCTCAAAGTGTGATTAAGGCAGAATTATTCACATCCCTTTTAATCCTAGCCTGGTGTACAATGTGTAATCCCGGCAGAGGGGCTGAGTCCCACAGCACTGGCAGGCAACCACACAGGCAGGCATGGGCCAGAATCTGACCTGGATAGAGAAGGGTGGGAGGAGGGAACCAGTATTGCTGAGCAGAATGAGGCCAGATCAGTGTTTTGAGCTGGCTGTGTCTTCCAGTGCCCAGTGAAATGGAGCCCTAGCCTCTGGTGTGATGGCCAGAGTCTCACCACACAGAGTCAGCTATGCTGTCAGTATCCAAATGTAATCAATAGCTCCCCCTTGCTGCCCCCTCCCACACTTTCCCCCCCTGGCCAGAGGGAGCCCTACAAAGGGAGAAACTGTGGCACCTTAACTGATTGGGCAGTTAATGGCAGAAAAACAGGAGTTTTCTATAATGTACACAAAGGGCTCATCCCATGGCAGTGATTAAGCCATGTGGTCTTGTGTCCTTAGAGAACTTATAAAAGGCCTCATCATCCTTCCGACAGTCCCCTCCCCAGCTGGAAGGACACTTTCGCATTCAGATGCTGTCAGTCATACACATTTCTGCCACCGTACAGCATCATAACTCCCATAACACTAAAACGTCCAGCGTTTCCAATTTTCAAGGTTGTGAGGGACCCAGCTCCAAAGGCAGAAAAGAATCAGCTGGCAAAACGTGGACAGGTATAGCAGAGAAGCCTGCTTTGGGGGTACGAGGTGGAAATCTCATGCCTGGCAAACGCTTCTGCAAAGTAGCTTGCTGAAGGAAAACAGGCACTGTTGCTCTTAAATAGGTAGAGCTGGAGTGTGGGTCTGTTTTTATCATCTCGCCATCTTGGGGGTCCTGTAGGGCTGGAAAAGTGGGATAAAACTATTTTAGCAAATAAATGACATGTTTCGGCTGGGTGTTAGGCAGGGCTGACATCAAAGGTGGGCATGGTTGGGCACTTGGCAAGGGCCCACACCCCAGCCCGCTGACAAGACCCCCCTGCAGTTGCTCCTCCCTTCATCATTGCAACCTGCTTGTTCACCTGCCTCTCGCTCTGGCCCAGACAATGCTGCTGGTGAGAGGTAGGAGCAGGAGATGCCGCAACCTACTTGCTCCCCGGCTCTCTGCCTGCTTAGCAGGCAAGTGGTACCAGTGATGAGGAAGAGGAGGCGGTGCAATTGGAGCTGATGGGAATGGCAGTGAGAACATAGACTCGTGGAGGGAGGAGGCCCATTGAGGGTGTCTTGCCCAAGGGCCCTTAAACAGCCAGTGTTTAAGCCAGCACGGTGCTAGGAACCGTGGAGGGAGCCCAGGATGGTGGAATGCCAGCACGGGCGCAATGGGGGGCAGAGAGGCCGAACTAAGGGGTGCTGACAGCTGGGGAAGCAGGGTTTGGTGTGAGCAGCACATGCCTGCTTATCTGATCGGTCCTTGCTTTCCTGCTTCCTTGCAGCAGAAGCCGACAGCAGCGTCTTTGCCTCCAACTCCCTGCAACGGAAGAAAAAGGGGCTCTTGCGCCCGGTGCACCAGCGGACCAAGCCCCACTTGCTGATCGGCATGCCCCAGGACTTCCGCCAGATCTCCTCCATCATCGACGTGGACATTCTGCCTGAGACCCACCGGCGGGTGCGGCTGCATAAGCACGGCTCCAGCAAGCCGCTGGGCTTCTACATCCGGGACGGGGTCAGCGTGCGCGTGGCCCCCCAGGGGGTCGAGAAGGTGCCCGGCATCTTCATCTCCCGCTTGGTCAAGGGAGGGCTGGCCGAGAGCACGGGGCTGCTGGCTGTGAACGACGAGATCCTGGAGGTCAACGGCATCGACGTGGCGGGCAAGTCGCTGGACCAGGTCACGGACATGATGGTGGCCAACAGCCACAACCTCATCATCACCGTCAAGCCGGCCAACCAGCGCAACAACGTTATCCGCAGCAGCAAGGCCTCGGGCAGCTCCGGGGTGTCCACGGACAGCACCCCGAGTCAGCAGACGCCCAGTCCGGCTTCCCAGTATCTGAGCAACTGCAGCACGGCGGAGGGGGAGAGTGACGAAGAGGGTGACCTGGTGATCGAGAGCGATTTGCCAGCCAGTTGCCCCAACGGGGGTCTCCTGGAGAGCCTGCAGCACAGCCTGTCTCTGTACAGCTCTCAGGGCTCACTGCCCTCCCTGAACAGTCACAGCGGCAGCGGCAGCCCGATCCGGGGCAGCCGAGCAGGGAGCCTCCGGGAGGACGGCACAGTCATCACGCTATAGCGCCGGGCACCGTTCCCCCCCACCCCGTGTATTTGAATTGCAACATCTCCGAGGCCAGTTTGGTGGTGGCCTTGTTCCTGGGCAATGGAGCTGAAATACAGAGCCCATCTGGATTCCGAGGTGTGACCCTCACTTGCCGTCATTGACCCTCCCTTGTACACTGCCTGCAAGCCCAACAGTGCTTTCTGTGGCCAAGGTGGCCAAGATAGCCGATGGGACTGGAGCCACAGGGGTTGGCCTATCTTCCCTGAAACCTTTGCCAGCCAACAGGTCCCATCCTGTCCCCACTGAACCAAAGTGATGGGAGTTTTATTACCTTTCCCTCTCTTCAGCACTGCTCCCTCTCTACCACCATTTGTGTTCCAGGCAAAACAGGGGCTTGCCCATCTCCAGGCCCATGGTCCCTGCAGCCACCCACAATCGGCTCTCATGAAGTGTTTGGTTTTTGTTCTTTGTTTTTATGATAACATGCATCACAGACTAATATATTGCAACAGACTATTAAACTTTTTTTTTAGGAAGCATGTTCTCACGTGGTTTTTGGAAGCATGCTGCAGTGGGAAGAGGCGAGATGAAAGACATGCAGAGAGAAAGGGCCACAACAGCCGCAGTGGGAGAAGTGGGGTGGAGGTAGGCCGGGCCGTATGGGGTCATGGAGCAGGCTGGGTTAGCTCCACTTCACTATGGCATCTAGGCAAATAGGTGGTCCTTCTATCAACTGGTATCCTGGCCAAACCTGCATGCCAAGCAATTGGTTCCCCACTGCCCCCTATTCTTTCCCACACTCCAAATATATTTTTATTGGTTTTAACTTGTCAAGAAACAAAGCATACCAGCCCAATACAGCAGTACAGAAAGGAGCTGCAGCATAAAGCAGGGGTGCAGAATTTCTTTCAGTTGGAGGGCCGGAGTCTCCAAAGGGCCACAGTCCAACAGGGGCTATGCAGCTGCAGCCCGTGACCCCCAGCTTGGGGTTTCAACCTGGGCAAATGTGCACACACAACGCCACATTAACACTGTGGCTTGTATGCAACGTCAGTCCTACTTGGTATATGTCATGACTAACATAATTTCCATTCATTTCAATAGGTCTACTCTAGGACTAGCATTGGATACTACTGTGTTTCCACCTATTCTCAGATTGGGGCAAAATTCTACATGGGATAAGAAATAACCAGCCCCCCGTGTGTTTGTAAAGTCCTGTCTCAGAGCAGCTACCTAAAACATCAAAATGAGCAAGGGCGAGGCGACTGGGGTAGCTTTTCTTGCTGAGATCTGACTTGTGTGGGTAGGTGAGTGGTCAGATAGCCAGTGGATAGCTCAGGACAGGAATGCAAAACCTCAGGCCAAACCCAGGCTTCCAGGAGATGCCAGCAAGCCATGCACCCTTTCCTTGCCCCCCGCCAGATTGTTTGGTGGCTTCCTGGCTTTTGTTCAGTTTTTGCCCCATTCTAAAAGGCTGAAATGCCTCCCCTAAGGGGAAGTTACTGGCAGTGAGAGCTCTAAGCTACAACATGCTGCTGTTTGGTATTTTTGGCTCCACCCCCTTTTCTTTCACCCCGCCCACCCCTGGAAGCCCCGCTAGGGCTTCTCTGAAACAGAGTTCAGCCTTCGAAAGAAGTTCTCCAGCTCTGGCTTAGTGAGCAACAGAATGACATTTAATAGGGATAAATGCCAAGTTCTGCACCTAGGAAAAAGAAACCAAATGCACAGTTACCCGATGGGCGATACTTGGCTCAACAATACTACAAGCGAGAAGGATCTTGGAATTGTTGTCGATCACAAGCTGAATAGGAGCCAACAATGTGATGTGGCTGCAAAAAAGGCAAATGCTCTTTTGGGCTGCATTCATAGAAGCATCGCTTCCAAATCCCGGGAAGTACTAGTTCCCCTCTACTCAGCACTGGTTAGGCCTCATCTGGAGTACTGTGTCCAGTTCTGGGCACCACAATTTAAGAAGGATGCAGACAAACTGGGGACGGTTCAGAGGAGGGCAACAAAGATGATCAGCAGACTGGAAACGAAGCCCTGTGAGGAGAGACTGAAAGAACTGGGCATGTTTAGCCTTGAGAAAAGAAGACTGAGGGGAGATATGATAGCTCTCTTCAAGTACTTGAAAGGTTGCCACAGAGAGGAAGGCCAGGATCTCTTCTCGATCATCCCAGAGTGCAGGACACAGAATAATGGGCTCAAGTTACAGGAAGCCAGATTCCAGCTGAGCATCAGGAAAAACTTCCTGACTGCTAGAGCGATATGACAATGGAACCAGTTACCTAGGGAGGTAGTGGGCTCTCCCACAATGGAGGCATTCAAGACAAGGCTGGACAGCCATCTGTCAGGGAACCTTTGACTTGGATGCCTGCATTGAGCAGGGGGTTGGACTCAATGGTCTCGTAGGCCCCCTCCAACCCTACTATTCTATGATTCTATGAATCCATGAGTCTTCAAGTGGTGGGTCGGGCCCAAAACTGGGGTTGTGGCCAGCCCAAAGGAGATACAAGTCCCTGAACTGCAAGGAGGTCAAATCAGTCAATCCTAAAGGAAATCAACCCTGAGTGCTCATTGGAAGGACAGATACTGAAGCTGAAATATTTTGGCTACCTAATGCAAAGAGAAAACTCTCTGGAAAAGACCCTGATGCTGGGAAAGATTGAAGGCAAAAGGAGAAAGGGACAGCAGAGGATGAGATGGCTAGATAGCATCATTGATGCAATGAATATGAACTTGAGCACACTCCAGGAGAGAGCAGAGGACAGGAAGGCCTGGTGTGCTATGGTCCATAGGGTCACGAAGAGTCAGACACGACTTAATGACTGAACAACAACCATCATTTTCTGTTGTTGTTTTTTTAAAAGAGAAACAAAGGGGGAAAGACAAAAAAAAAAAAGAACCGAGGAGATAAAATGAGAAAAATAAATGGACATATTCATTTATTTATTTAAAACATTTATATCCTGCCCTATATCATTTGGATCTCAGGGCGGTGTACAGATAAAATCAATTTAGACAGTATAAAACAATATAGATCAGTTTTTAGCTGTTTAAATTAATCTCTCTCATATATATATATATATATATATATATATATGTATACACACACACACCCCCCCCACACGTTGGGCCCATGCTGCAGGCTGGGGTTCAAAGACCGGTCCTGGGTCTAAAAAGGCTGAAGGTTTACTGAGCTAGCCCTTTTGTTGCTAGCGGTTTGGGTAGCCCGTCCTTTGCTCATTGTCCATTGTGTGCAAAAACCCTGCCGACTGGCAAATTGAGAGCGCGTGCGAGCGCGTGCGCAGGCATGTTCCACCTTCAGTGACAGCCAACACAAAGAAATCTGCATGATGATGCAAAGTATGTGGCTTATGCAAATGTAATGCTAATTTGAACTCTCCCAGGGTGGTGTTTTTTGCTTGATGATGTGAGATACCTGCTGGTAGGAAGATGTGTTGTGTGTGAGAGAGGAGGATGGGGGGAGGGGGGATTTCAACACAGTTTAAGCTTGGCTCTGGCATAGAAGGATCTGTAGACAGGAATAGCCATATTAGTGTGCAGAAACAACCAAGTCTGCAATTCTGTACATATTTACCTGCAGTGATGTAGTGGTGCCAGGCTTTGCAGGGATGCAACACCACCTGTTTTATATTAGCAGGAACACTGACGTTATTTGCTGCCACCAGCCCTCCCACGGAGTTCTCTGTTGCCTCTGAGCTTAGCTGCAATCCTTACAGTAGCTGGGGAGAAACAAATTTTCCCAGCAGCAATATATTGTTCGTTGTTGCATTACCACAAAGTATTTGGGGGTGGCTTAGTCTTGAATGGGCAATTAAGACCCATTGGCTTTACAAAAGACCTACTCCTGGTGAAGATGAAAGCTCCTAGAATTGGTTTGTTGATATTGTTGATCAGCACAGCCGCCTGCAATGTTGGACTCTTCTTGGGGGCGGGGCTATGGGGACTGTCATGATCAGCACCTGCACTTCCAAACTGACCGCTCCACCACCACTGTTTACATGTCAGCAAGCCCCACTGAACTCAATGGGACTTATTTCTGAGAAGACATATATAGAATTGCACTGCAAGAGTATTGTGGCATCTTAAAGACTTACACACTAGTCTTTAAATGTTCGGCTTTTTTGTCTTTGTCTAGAATTATTTCTCTGTCACCTTTCAGGCAGTGTACAAGATTAAAAACACCAACAGAAAATAATAAAATTAATTAAAAACAGTGGCTACAAATAAAACCAGCAGCTCAAACATTAAGGACAGTGAAAACAGGTGTGTCTTCGAAGCTTTTCTGAAGACCTGCAAAGAAGGGGCCAGATGAATCCCAATGAAAGCTCATCCCAGAAGTGTGGTGCCTCTGCTCAAAAGGAGCGCGCCCTTTTACTCATCGATCTAACTGCCCTTGGCAACAGGCAAGTGAGAGGGGGCTCTCTTGACGGCCTCAGAGTGCAGGCAGGCTGATACGAGTGCAGGCAGTCTTTCACGTAACTTGGGCCCAAACTGTTTAAGGCTTAAAGTGTAACAGTTAAAACCAGCACTTTAAATAGGCATGCAAGTGCACTGGCAACCAGTCCAGGTGACACAGTATCACTGTCACATGAGAATAGCCGCCTGGCTGCAGGAATTTTCCAAACCACCTTAAAGCTTTGTTGTTCTTGCTTTATTATCCTGCTGCCTTGATCTGGGCTTGCAAGGTGGCTGGTCCTTTCCCACCTGCCTTTGTGTTACTGACTAGGAACCAACCACAGGCATATCTTTCACCCTTTCCTGCAACAAACATCTTAAGATGTAGCAGCCAAAGAAAGGAAACAAAGAATCTCTAACAAATAAGCCATTGATCCCACCAGGTCCCACGAGATCCAGCTGGCTCATTTACACCCAAAGGCTTTTAGGGAGGAGGCTTAATTTACAGTTTTAAATCCCAGAAGCCATGGATTCTTTTGTTCACTTTAAAGTCCAGCCACCTAAGATAGTCTACCTGCCAGCTGTGGACTTCTTGCTGTTTAAGTCATCCAGATGGAAACTGGGTAGTGGCATTGGCGTTTCTCAGTACCAAGCCCCCTCAAGCATGGCATGAGCAGGCAACTGATGCCTTTGGATGTCCTCTTGTGTCTTGGCAACATGAGTTTTGTGATGAGTGAGTCTCTTGCTGGGCCTCTTGGAAGGAGGTGGTGACCTAGATGCACATGGTAAGCTCTGCAGAAGCTATGGAGACTATAACAAATAGCAAACCTCTCACTTGGATGGCTGATGCCCCATTAAGTCAGTGACTGTTCAGTGTGTCCTAATAGCTGGTGCAATTGATACTGGATTACACAGACCACATATAGGTGTATCTCATTCCAAAGCTTGCCTGGGAAAGGGGGGGGGGGAATCAAAAGTATTTATCCTTGACAGTCTGTAGTAGGGATCTTAAATCCCAGCTGAGTAGCCAGCACCAGCTGCTCCCACCTCAGGATAGAGGTTCCATTGCCTGCTACAGCCTTGATTTGTTGTGAATCATGTTCTATATACAGTTTCTAGGCTTGCCACCAGAGGGCAGCAGGGGCCAGGTTCAGGGTTCAAGCCACCTTCCTCCCTCTGTTGGGCTGGAAAATCTGAACCACTACAGCAAATTGCTGGTGTGCACTAATCAGCTGTGAACATTCGGGAGTGGGGTGGGGAATTCACAGCCAACCACCTACAACCACTGGGCTTTCTCTAGATCAGTGAATGGTCAAGTGGTGGGATTGCAGACTCTACATAGCCCGCAACACAGCTCCCTGCTCCCTACCCCACTTGCCAAAAGCCTTGACAAGCACAAAGTCCATAGAAAGCAAGCCGAGCTTTTCTCTGCACCATAGACCAAGCCAACCCTTCTTCCACCCTTTTGAGCCCACAAGCTTTGCATGCATGCAAAGACAAGGTAGCAAAGCAAAACAGAGCTAATGATGGGACTTTGCACGGAACCCCCCCGCCCAATCCTGGCTATGGAAGTAGAGGCAGGCTTTAAATGGGCTTATTAGCATATCTGATGATATCTGGATCATAGAAAGCAGAAGCCAGCCAACTCCCACCTGTCATAGAGTCTCAGCTATTGGGTGGTACAGAAATGTAATACATAAATAAAATTTCTACAGGGCAGGAAGGATGTTTGACAAATGCTGATGTGCTCAGACTGCACCGCCAGGAGGTTTTTAATCCTGCTACTGCAGTCTATATTATTTATTACATTTCCAAACTACCCAATAGCCAAAGCTCTCTGGGCAATTCACAACAAAACCACAAAATACATATTGTAAATGTAAATGCTTAAAACTACAATATAAAAGCACTATCATCTTCCCTTGCAACCCTGCATGAGCCCCAGCCAGCATAGTCAGGGATGATGAGATTTGTAGTTTAACTAGACACATCTGGAGGCAACCAGGTTGGGGAAGGATGCCATGGAGTAATAGCAGACAAGCATCTGCAGTCACAGGATTTTTCCTGTGGGGAAAAAAACGTTCTGAAATTTGAAATCCGCATCACTCCATATGAACCGGCAACACTAGATGCTTCTTGGTCTCACTGAACATCCTACATGCTAATAGTAAACTCATGGTCCAAGAATGGATCCTTATGGAGCCGAAGCGGCAGTAACCATGCACAAGAGGGAGGGACCAGAAGGGTTTGGGAAACCCAAAGGTTTGCAGAAGTGTAACAGATCTTTGAGGGGGAGAGGGGGACCCACAGAACAGCCCAAATCAGGACTGAGCATGCTTAGTGACCACAGAACTTTGGGGGAGAATGGAAAACTAGGGAGGGTTATAGAATAGAGTCCCCTGGGGTCCTGAACTGGAGCACTCCACACTGCAAGTTTGCTGGAGGTCCCTCTTGGTTCTCCTAAATTCAAACCAGACTATTTGCCTCTGTATTCATGCTGCTGAATGCTCCAAACAGGTCTTACTATCCTAGCTCCAGAATTGGGGACCACAAATTTCTTGTCACGTCACCAGCTTTCCTGTACCAAACTGTCATGAACTGATTTTGCAGCAGAAAAGTAGGGCTAAAGACTGGGGCTTTTGTGGCACTACAGTAGCCAGGCTACATTACACCAAACCTGTATGATTGGAGTAGGGATGTACGAAACACCGCTTACCTGGCTCCGCCGGGTTCCGCTGGGGGGGGAGGCACACCGTCCCTCTCCCTGGAATCCTCGCTGGGGGGGGGGGAGGTGCTCTGCGCCTCCCCCCAGAATCCTGGCCGGCCAGCTCCGCTCCGCGGGGATTCCATGGAGCCGCCGGCCAGCTCTGCCAGCAGCTGGACATCTGGCCACTGGCTAGCAGGGATGCAAATGTCGGCGGCCATGGCCGCCGCCCTTTGCGTACGTGTTTTTTTTTTAACCCAGACGTGATAGGCTACGTAAGTCTTTATGTAGCCTATCACGAATGGGGGGGAACAGACCGCAAATGGTGGCAGCGGTGGCAGCCGGTCGGAAGACCAGCCACCGCTGAAGCCGCCAGTGGAGGTGCCGCCATCCGGAACATCCGCCCCAGCTAAGTCTCGTCCCAGGGGGGATCCGCAGGGGGACGGGGGGGCAGGCCGTTCCGCCACGGAGTTCGGAGGGCCGAATGCACTGGCATTCGCCCTCACCGAGATCCGTGGCGGAATTCTCTGACATCCCTAGCTTGGAGGCAATAAATGTAAAAGAGTTACTACGCCCCCAAAAGGACTCAGAAGGCACAACTATACTCCAGACGTATATTGTTTTGATATCACTTCAACTGTAATGGCTTCCCCCATAGATTTCTGGGAGTTGTAACTTGCTGAAGGCGCTGAGAATTTTGTGACATGCGCCTACCAAAACTACAGTTTCCCATAGATCAGGATCTGGTAAATCTGTCTGGGCGATCTGCAGGAGATGGGCAACAATTTCTGTTTCCCAATTGTTGAACAATAGTAACAACAAAATGACCCACTCACCACCTCTGACTCCTGCCCTAGATTATACCACCGAAATGAGAAAGTTTGGGGTAACAAGGAGTGGCTTTTTCTGTAGGACTGTGAGCTACATTCAGTTCTGGCACTCAAAACTAACTCCTGGGCTCAGAATCCTTCCTATATGTATGTTTTTGCACCAGGCTCCAGTTGCTGGAACTAGGGGTTCTAGTAAAAAAAACACAAAAACCAAACAAACCCAAAGCAGATCCCACAAGCCTGATGTCTGCTCACTCCTGCCACAGACAACGAATGACTGGTTAAAGCCACTTTACAGCTACAGTTAAAGTAACAGCATTGTGTGAAATAAAAGGGGAAACTGAGCTTGCCTTTGTCTCGGAGCACAGAAGGAAAGGAAACTCCAAGACAAGTAATACATAAGCCTGTCTCATGGGGGGTGGGGGAGAGAGAAATGCAGCTTGGAGAGCGTTGTTGGGGTCCCCCCCCCATTTCAAGCAATCATAGACAGCCTTTCACCTTATACATGCCCAAATGTGAAAGATTTTATGCTCTTTAATATGCTCCCTCTACTAACTTCTAGTGACAGAGAAATCATGATCTTGAGGAAAGCCTGGACACTATATTTCTCTATGGAAGGAATGGTGACTGATAATGTACATTTTTAAGATGACTTTAGGTGCAATCCTATGCATGTTCAGACAGAAAAAAACCCTACAACTCCAAGCATTCCCCAGCCAGAAAAGAGTCCTACAACTCCCAGCATTCATCTTCTGGGCCGTGAGAAGTACTTACAAAAGATTGCTTTATTTATTTAAAACTCTCCAACCACTGACATTACAATTGCACACATTCCTCTAAGCGCTGGGCATTTGTCAAGCCACAGCATGGATCTGCAAAGTTTCCTGTGCTGCCCCACGGAAAGGCCATGAGCTGGCGGTGTGCAATTGCCTGCCCAGGTGCTACCCCTCATCTGCTGTACCGCTAAATGACTTTCCCATCCGCCAGTCCCTCTCCTCACTCCATGCAGGGAAAACTGCAACTCCAAACTGTAGCTACAGAGGTTTTACAGTTCTCATACTAGTCAATCTCCTGGGAAAAGGGAACAACACCACCACACACACCTTTCCACCCATTTGTGGCAATCTATCCCATTTGCTTGTAAAGGAAGACAAGCAGAAAAATATAGGTTAGGTGTGGGGAAACTGTGGTCTTGCAGATGATGTTGAACTCCTAAGAGCAAAGCATGAGAGAGAGAGAGAGAGAGAGATCAACCACCAGAGTGAGTCAGAAGAAGCTTGTACCACTGGGACAGTCAGTGGTGGGGGAGGCTGTTTAGCTGAGTGCCAGAGAAAGGGGCAAACACTAGACCCTTCCCCTTGATCACAGTCCAGAGCAGAAGGTTGTGAAAGGGAGGGCCTTGTGCCACTGTCTAGGAGTCCAACTTGATAAAGACTTTGGGCCGCGAGAAGATCTTGAGCGCCTCCTCAATCTGTGACAGCTTCTTCTCCAGAGCAACCCGTCGGTTTCGGACACTCAGGCTGTCAATTCGCACCGGAAGCAGCAGGAGATCTTTCAGGAGTTGCTCTTGGCCTATAGCAGAGGAGGAGGAGGAGAAGAAAGGGCGGTCAGGTTACAATTCAGAGTGCCTGTCTAATTAAAAGAAATCTCAGTCACCTTATCAGCTGCATTCATGCAGAAGTGAATGAACGAACTCCCAAAGAAGCCAGGCTTTGTAAGACAAGAACAAACCTGGTTTGCAATCTTGGCTTGTAAAGGGCCCAACAAGCCAGGATCCCGAATTCAGATGACAGGCAAAGTTTCCGATTTCTGCTTAGTTTGGCCAGTTGCACTTGCAGCAGGAGCTAAGCCAGCCTGAACAGCTGTGTGCAAAAACAAACACCTTCTTCATAGTAAGCCAGGATTCTGCAGAACTGTGAAGAATCCTGGCTTACCAATCCATGTGAACACAGCCATCATTTGAGTGTTGATGCCGACTGTGTGGATGAATAAACAAGAGCTCTTGGGGTGGGGGTGGGGGGGAGCATTCTTCTTATTTTTTAGATAACGTTTGCCTGTGCTGTTTGCAACAATATATATTTTTTAAAAAACGGTTGTCTAATGAATTAAGGACACCCATTTAATCATTCAGAAGATTAAGTGATCCATCAATTAAACATTTCAAGCCTTAGCTGCAATCCCTACAAGGGCCACAGGAAATCCCACCATACATAGCCAGGAAGATGAGATTACCACTGCTGCAGAGTAAGGGCTCAGGCCCGCAGAAAAACAGACTGAAATCAGGTCACAGAAGAGAAGCGAGAATCCCTTGTGAAAACTCTGTATCTGATTCCATGGAATTGGCAACTCAGCTAGGCTAGAGCCCCAGGCTGGGGAGGGGCTCCAAGATCAGGCCTAGGAAAGCCTGGCTAAATGAAGTCAGCAGGAGCCAATCCCATTCTCAGCACATGGCCTAACGCAGGGGTGGGGAACCCCGTTCAGTCCAAGGGCCGCATTTCCTTCCAGGCACTGCATTCCATGGTGGGTGGGACCAAAGCAAGAAGTGGGTATGGCCACCCCATCTCTCACATGTGTGCAAACGCACTCTCTACCACCCTGGTCTATAATTAGGGCTGAAATGAAATCCTCCCCCCTATAGCTATGACAGGCTTTATTGGCTAGCTCTCAGAGGATCCCAAAGAAGCCAAGAATGTAGCAGGTGGCCTAGGGGGTCAGGAACATATAGCCCCCCAGATGATGTTGGATTCCAACTCCTATCAGCCCCAGGAGACAGAGCGATTGATCAAGGATGGGAGTTGGAGTCCAGCAACATCTGGAACGCAACAGGTTCCCCACTCCTGCAATAGCTGTTCCCACAGATTCTCTCCTGAACCCTAAGCTTGCACCAGGAGAGGTGCCATGTGCAAGGTCCCGTCCCTGCTATCTCCGGTTAAAATTTCACCGGGCTTCAAAAGCCTCTGCCTGAGGCCACGGACAGCCACTGCCTGTCAAACAAGACAGTCCTGGGCGGACTCAGCACGAAACAGCTCTGTACATCCCACCTCCCACCCATCTTACTCTGTTGGAGGCTGCTCAGTGTTTCCAGCCGTTGCGTCTCGGACATCCTGGCATGGCCAGGGGGCATGTCGGGGTCAGGCATGCTCCGCAGGCGCTCTTCTGCCTCTTTGCGCCAGTGGTCCTTCCTCTCAATCAGGCTAATCACAGCGGAAAGAGCGTGTCAATCGAGCAACAAGAGAAGGAGGGCAGAGAAAGCAAGGAGGAAACAACCTCCTAAACCTCAAGAAAAAGAGAACAGCCAGTCTCCTCTGAATCAGCCTCTCCCCTCAAGCCCATACAAAGCAGCCCAGAGAGACAGCTGCACACCAGTCAGCAACAGATGCTGTGTTTACCGCTGTTGCTCAGCCTTTCAGAAATGGGAGTCTGCGGGGCAGCCAGAACCACAGGGAGACAGTGGCAATATATGGGTTGTAGCTCTCTAATAATCTGCATTGTCATCTTTCTTCCCTCTCCTTTCAACAGCCTTCCCAACCTAGCTAGGGCATGCTGGAAGTTGTAGTCCAACACATCTGGGGGGCACCTGGTTGGGAAAGGCTGCCCCACAAGCCCTAGCACCAACGGCACAACAGCGCAAAACAGGTCAGGTGGGGGCTGAGGATCTCAGCCTTAAGAAACGTTTTAAAAGGGACTAGGAACTTGCTCAAAGAAGTAAAAGAAAGCCGAGATTCCCAGCAAACTGAGTTCGACAGCAGGCATGAGTTCCCACACTTGCATGCCAGTTTTGCAGATGGGAAGGGTGACGCTCGGGCCCAATACCCATCAGTGCTTTTGCCGGATACACTGCCGGCAGGATAGCATGCTCGGCCCTGCAAGCGCACCTGCTGCCGCTTGCCGAACAGGTGAGGGCGACGAGCTCCATACATACTAGCGGGGGATGTGGCCTTTCTGCTTGGCATTGTATTCTTCCTGCTCCTTGCGTTTCTGCTCCAGCACCTCGGACAGCGATTGCAGGGAGCGCGAGCGCCGCAGCTGGGCTCGCTTGGCATGTTGGGCATTGTGGCTGACGAAGTCCACTGCCCTGCTGTCCTCCCGGATCTGAAAGGAGGGGGGAAACGTTCAACGCTGAAAGGCAGAGATTCTGGTGCCGGGAGCGCAGAAACTCTGCTGGTGATGGCACCCCTGGAAACAGGAAGGGGCTGGGGGGGCTGGAGCACCGACCACTTAGGGGGCACAGGGAGTATCACGCAGGTGGCACCAGCAGCTGCGTGCGGCGCCTCCCCCCACTCACTCCCGCACCTCGACATCCCCGTTCTGCGCTTGTGCAGCTGCTGTGTCCGCTGTTGCACTTGATGGGGCACGGCTGGGAGAAGTTGACCTGCGGGGGTGAATTCCTGTGCCACAGCGAGAATAGGCACGCAGATACCGCTGAGCCTCTGGATTTGGAGGCATGGGATCCTCCTAGGAAAGACAGAGGAAGGAAAGCAGGGGGGTTGCAGCAGGGCCAGGAAGAGCTCCCAGGTGCCCAGGAGACATCACTGCCAGTGCCATCGACGAACAAACGTCAGCTCAACGTGTTCCTGCAGTTGCCCCTGTTCCTGACGATCACACTTACATTCCTTTGAACCGGGCCATCCAGGTACACGGAGTCCGTCGAGGAACTAGGCAGCTGCTAAGCACCACCAGGCCATAGGGCCAGGAGATTCAGAGGTCTGGACGAGAGAGTTTCGACCACCTGGGCTAATCTACTCCAGGCTGTGTGTCTCTGCAGGTAAGGCCTGCTCTGTCTCCTGGGCAAGATGCAGCTGGCAATGGGCATTTCAGCACCTTCGGTGGACAGTGAAGCTTGCTCTTGCACACGCAGCGCGTGAGATTCTGAAGATCCTATTGTGGATCGCTCTTTCTCGCTCCACTTTGTTATCCTTGGCTTAATACAGGGGCGGGGAACCTTTTTTCCAAGGGACTGCATTCCCTCGGTGGTGATCTACACATGCTGGTGGTAGTTGGGGCTGAAAACAGTGAAGGGTGGGGCCAGAACTAAAAGTGAGTGGGGCCAAGCCTTCTGCCCCATCCCTCTTTCTGCCACTGCCAGCAGGCTCTCTCTGCACCCAGCACACTACCGGAAGAGGCACAGATCAGTCTTGCCAGAGGCCTGAACTAATCATTCAGAGGGCTTTTGAAATTAGCCCAAGGGTTGCGTGAGCCCCTAGGGCCTTAAGGTTGCTCACCCCTGGCTTAGCATACTCCATTTCTGCCTGCAAGCCCCTTTCCTTAGGGCCTAATAGATTTTCAGTCGCTCAACTAACTCTCCTGGATGCTCCCGCCCCTGCCCGTGGGATTCCATGATTACCCCAATCCATGGATTTCCTCACCTTCCTGCAACACCAAGACCTCCAGCTTCTTTTGCCTGCTCCTGCTCCTGAGCAGCAGAAATGCAGGCCTGAAGTGGAAAAGTCGGTTGCTGCAGCTGAAGTGCTGCTGTCGCAAAATTGGAAAAGGGCCGCAGCTCAGTGGTAGAGCAACTGCTTTGGATGCAGGAAGTCCCAGTTTTGATCCCCAGCATCTCTAGGTAGGGCCTGAAACCTTGGAGAGCCACTGCCAGTCAGTGCTGACAATACTGAGCTAGATGGACCCATGGTACAACTCAGTATAAGGCAGTGTCCTATGTCTCCAGGTGAATCCTAGTGTAGGAGAGATGCGTCTGTCCCATCAGCCAGGACAGCTAGGCTGGTGAGGATGAGGGAGAGGGCCTTCTCTGTCGTGGCCCCCACTCTGCGGAACTCCCTCCCTAGGGAACTCTGCCATGCCCCCTCTTTAATGAGCTTCCGCCACGCATTAAAAACATGGTTGTTCAGGCAGGCATTTGGGGTGGGCTAGGGTAATTTTAGAAATGTGATGTTTTTAATGTTGAATTTTATTGTGTAAACTGTTTTTATTGTTGTACACCGCCCAGAGCGGCTGGGTGACTGGCCAGATGGCTGAGTAAAATAAATAAATAAATAAATCTAGCTTGATCAGCACAGCTCATGAGGCAAAAAAAACCCCACCCCAACTCTGAGACCACAGGTAAGACCCTAAGCCTATTGCAGGGTGATGCATACTGGAGTGTTCTCTACCATATGGTGTAATGTGCACAGAGCAGGACAAGCTGCCTTTGCCCAACAGGCCTTCGTCCCAGGCCATAAGGCAGGTGAGCACAATACCCAGGGCCTTTTCAGTGGTGGCACCGCAGCTCTGAAATATTCTAGTGGAAATCTGGCACATCCTTGTCATTGGCTGTTAGACCAGCCTTTCCCAATCTGTTGCCCTCCAGATGTTTTGGACTACAACTCCAGTAGTCCTGAGCACTGGCCAGGCTGGCTAGGGCTGATGACACTTGAAGTCAAAAAGCATTTGAAGGGAACTAAGTTGGGGAAGGCTGTTTTAGACAATACATTACAAATATTTGCATTTCAACAGGCTTTTGATGTGCGATCCTACTGCTACTTTCGTAATGACTGGATCCACACAATATGACAACCCAGACTCGAGGTTGAGTATGGGTTGAGTGTGAGTTGTCGTTGAACCGTAGATTGTTGTGTTGTGTGAACCCAGCCATGCTAACAAACCATGATTCTCTAACCATGAACAACCCATGGAAAGAAGCCCCAGTTTGTTGTTGGGTTGTGAACTCTGGGTTGGTCATGATTAACAAACCATAGTTTGTTAGAACAGCTGGGTTCACACGACACAACCCTCGGCTCAACGACAACCTTGAGCGTGGGTTTTCGTGTTGTGTGAATCTAGCCATTGACTGCTGTGTTAAGAGTATTGTTTTTAACATGGAATATTAGTAATTACCATATCGCAGCCTTTCCCAACCTGGTGCCCTCCAGATGTGGTAGACTACAACTCCCAGCATCCGCCAGCCACCATGCACCAGGTTGAGGCAAGCTGTCATATTGTATTTTCCCCTCTGTAAGCCACCTTGAGCAGAAGAGTGGGATATAAACCTATTTTAAAAACAAGAAACAGATCCATCTGGCACAACGCTGGCGGCAGTTGTCCCATGTCTCAGAATGATGCCTTCCTCAGTCCTTCAGCACGACCTGCTAGCAACTGAGCTTTGGACCTTATACATCTACTCCACCTCTTATTTATTCTCTCTCTCTCTCTCTCTCTCTCTCACACACACACACACACACACACACACACACACACACCCAGGGGCTGGAGCAACTCCCCTATGAGAGAAGATTATAACAGCTGGGATTGTTTAGCTTGGAAAAAGGAGGGTAAGGGGAGATATGATAGAGGTTTACAGAATTATGCATGGTGTAGAGAATGTGGATAGGGAGACTTTTTTCTTCCTCTCTCGTAATACTAGAAGCTGGGGTCATCCCATAAAGCTGACTGATGGGAGATTCGGGACAGATAAAAGGGAGGACTTCTTCACACAGTGCATAGCTAAGCTATGGAATTCACTACCACAGGATGTAGTGATGGCCACCAATTTGGATGGCTTTAAAAGGGGGTTGGACAAATTCCTGAAGGAAAGGGTATCAATGGCTACTAGTCCTGATGGCTATGTGCTACCTCCAGTATCAGAAGCAGTGAGCCTATGTACACCAGTTGCTGGGGAACATGAGCAGGAAGGTGCTGTTGCGCTCATGTCCTGCTTGTGGGTTCCTGGTCAACAGCTGGTTGGCCACTGTGTGATCGGAATGCTGGACTAGCTGGGCCCTTAGTCTGGTCCAGCAGGATCTTCTTATGTTCTTATGTAATATGGTTTCCCTCTCTCCTCTGCTGCATATTTGCACACCTCACCCAACAGCAACTGAGCAGAAAAGGGAGCAATCAAAGGGCACCTTGGGCTCAGCCTACCTGCAACTTGGCCTTCACTTTGGACTCCACGTTCTCATACTTCTGAGACTTCCACAGGGCTTTCACGGGCTTTGGCTGGCTGAGTTCCCGAGCCTGCTCCTTTTCTCGACACTTCCTCTGGATCTCTCGCATGCGCCGCAGGTTCTCCTTCTCATGGTCCTTGTGATCCCTGCCTGCACGGCAAGAGAAATGAAAAGACTGCCCTTGAAGACTGTATGGAAGCTGGGGAAGCCAGACTGATAGCAAGAACAGAAGGTATGAGCTTGTCACACAGATTCTGGCCTGCTTGCATTGCTTGCACATACGTTTCCAAGCCAAATTTAAAGTGCTGGCTTTAGCCTAAAAAGCCTTACACCAAAATATCTGAGGGGAGTGCCTCTCCCATCAGATATGAACCTACATGGACACTATGATCAACATCTGAGGCCCTCCTCTAAGTGCCTCCTCTGAGGGAGGCTCAGAAGATGGCAACAAGGGAGAGGGCCTTTTTGGTGGTGGCCCCCAATTGCAGAATCCTTTCCCCACTGAGGTCCGCCTGATACCAACATGGTCATTTTTTGGCCCCAAGTTAAGACTTTCTTTTACTCTCAGGCATTTGATGGGGCTTTGAGTGTCCTGGTATTTTATTGTAACAGTTGTTTTACCTGTTTTAAATTGATTTTAAATGTTGTATGTTAAAGATTTTATATTAAGTGTTTTCTGTGTTGTATTTTTGGGTTGTAATTTTTGTGAACGGCGCGCAGAGCTTTGCCTATTGGGTGGTATAGAAATAAAATGAATGCATGAATGAATGAAAATCACGGCAGCTTACACACACAACCCCGAACACTGGCATCTGCAGACTGGCAAATGCCTCACTTACGCTTGGCCATTGGCTCCTGGCAGAAAGAGATGCCATCTAGCTGCAACAAGACGCCCACCGTGCCTTTCTGTCCCATCTCCAGAATGTCCTTAGCATTGTGCTTAATCCGCGGAGGAGGACGAGTGACGCGAGTGCTGTAGCATGTGGGGTAGAGGCTGGCCTCCGGAGGAATGGGGCCAGGGAGCAAATCCAGCTTCAAAGCATTCCCTTCCAGCCTCCCTCGTGCTAAAGATATAGAGAGAGAGCCAAGAAAGGGGCTGTAGCTCTGTGGTAGAGCACATGCTTTATGTGCATAAATCCCAGGTTCAATCCCCGACACTTTCAATTAAAAGCATCACATATAGCAGGGGATGGGAAAGACCTCTGGTGAGTCACTGCCAGTAGAGTAGACAAGGGAGAAATAGTCTGACCCGGTGGAAGGAAGCTTCCTATGGTCCTGTTTGCCTAAGAGTGGGAGGAGAATTTAGTCTCCCTAAGCTAGCTCTTTTCCAGGCCCATGGAAGTCTTCATCAGGCCCATGGAAGTCTTCATCAGGGCCAGTGAAGTCCTCCTTTCCCAAGCCTGTTCCAACTCAGCCTCCAGGACCAAGCAACTGCTCAACAGCAGGGTGGGCATTCTGCAGCCCTCAGCCTAATTTCAAAAGCCCTCTGCAAGAGATCACTTCAGAGCTCTGGAAAAAGCAATCTGTCCCTTCCTTGGCAGCTCACTGGGTGGCGAGGAAGGAGAGGGAGAGCAAACAGGGGTGGCAGAGGGACATGCGTGCGTGCGCGCACACACACAAAGAGAGAGAAACAGAGAGAGAGAGAGGGCACAAGAACAGGGGTGGCCAAGAGAGAGAGGGCATGAGAACAGGGGTGGCTGAGAGGGGCGGGCACGAGAACAGGGGCGGCCGAGAGAGAGAGAGAGAGAGAGAGAAAGGGCACAAGAACAGGGGTGGCAGAGAGAGAGAGAGAGAGAGAGAGAGCGCATGCACGAGAACAGGGGTGGCCGTGAGAGAGAGCATACAAAAACAGGGGCGGCCTGCCCACTTTTAGCCCTAGCTTTGTCATTCACGTGCAGCCCCCAACAGATTTCCCCTGAAGAAACACAACCTTTGACAGAAAACACCCCCTGCCCTACAGCATGGGCTAGAGAATGCTCAGAGGATTCAACTCTATAAAGAAAGAAAGAGAGATCCCTCCATTTGCTGGCTGGGGTCAGGGCAGTGGGGAGGACCACACTTTTCCCCATGCCAAGAGTGGGCAAACTGATTGTGCATTGAGATGATCAAGACACATAACAGCCCTGGGACTGTGCAACACACTCACCAGATAGGGGGCGTCTGTAGTAATCCGGGCAAAGGGTAGGGTCTGGGGGTATGGGTCCTGTGATCCTGGAAGGCCCCTCTGACATCTCAGCCTCAGCTCCAGGCCTGCAACCCCCAAAATGCAAGATCTTTCTTTTGTGGTGCACCACGAACGACTTCTCAGTTTAAGTTGCTGACGATATATTTGAAGAAACAAGGAATCGGAGGAAAGCTGCTACAAAGGATAGGCAACATAAGAATAACCCTGCTGGATAAGAACAAAGGCCTATCTAGTTCAGCATTCTCTTCCCACCGTGGCCAACCAGTTGCCCCAACAGGAAGCCCACAAGCAGAATATGAGAGCACAGCCTCTCGTGTTCCCCAGTACTGAGAGGCATACTGCCTCTGATACTGGAGGCAATATATTTCCATCATGACTATTTAGTTATTTGATTTATACCTCACCTTTCTACCAAGAAAAATGGGACTCAATGCGGCTGACAATCATGAATAAAACAAGATTAAAACAATAAAACAAATGCATTAAACACAATTAAGAACACAACAATAATTGAATAAAAACTGCATCAAACCCAACAGACTTGCTTGCATGCCAAAGGCCTTTTAAAATAAAGCAGTCTTTACCTGCCAACAGAAGGACAGCAGAGATGGAGCAAAACTAGCCTCCCTTGGGAGGGAGCCCCACAGCTTTGGAGCGGCCACCAAAAAGGCCCTCTCTCAAGTCACCACCTCTGAACGTCTTGAAAGAAGGGCCTCTCCAGAAGATCTTAAGACCTGGGCAGGCTCATATGGGAGAAGGCTAGTAGCCATTGATAACCTATCATCCATGAATGTATCTAATCCCGTTTTAAAGTCAACCAAGATGGCAACAATGACAATGTCTTGTGGTAGTGAGCCCCAGTTTAAATATATACACTGTGTGAAGAAATACTTCCTGTTATGTATCTTAAACCTGTCACTGTTCAGCATTACTGGATAACCCCGGGTTCTAGTGTTGAGAGGGAGAAAACTCCTAGCCATTCTCTCCCCACCACACATCATTTTATACACCCCTATCACCTCCTCCTTTACTTCTCTTTTCTCTAAGCTAATGAGACCCAAACGTTGTAACCCAGGGATGGGGAATGTGCGACCCTCCAGATGTTCCATCCTTACCTTTGGCTGTATTGGCTAGGACTGATAGGATTTCCAATCCAACATCTGGAGGACCACACATTCCCCATCCCTGTTGTAACCTTTCCTCAAAGGGGAGCAGCTCCAGCCCCTTGATCATTTGGGCTGCCCTTTTCTGCACCTTTTCCAGCTGCAACCATCAACACTTGAATCATTCAGTGGCTATTCCAGGCATTCTTCGAGGCATTCTTCTCCCAGGCATGTTAATAACTCTTCGAGATGCTTTTAGTATTTTATTCTGTTACAGGTTTTAATTTGATTTTATGTGCCTGAATGGGTTTATTCTTCGCTGCTGGGTTTATCTTGCTGTTATTCTGGGCTGTTTTTATTTTTCTGTTTTAATGTATTTATTTTATGTTTTTAATGTATTGTACACTGCCCAGAGAACTTCGGTTATTGGACACTTTAAAAGTACATAGTAAATCTGTCCAAGTAATGTCCAGGTTAGCTGCTGCCTATGAAAGCTACTGAGGCTGCCTATGAAAGACGTTCAGGAACTGCAACATGCTTTGGAACATGGTGGCTAGATTATTATTAACCCACTGTGATGATCATATTTCACTAGCCTTGATCTTCACTGGATTCCAGTTTGTTTCCAAGCACAATTCAAACGGCTGAGTTTGACCTATACAGCCCTAAATGACTTGGGACCAGAGTATCTGAAGGATCACCTCTGTCAACCTGCCCTCTACTGAGGCCTTCCTCCAGGTGCCCCCAGCTTCAGACGTTAGGCAGGTGGCCAGCAGCTGTGTCTGAGATTATTTATTTATTTATTTATTACATTTATTACATTTATATCCCATCTTTTTTTCCTCTTTGAGGAACCCAAGGTGGCGTACATAATCCTCCTCCTCTCCATTTTATCCTCACAACAACAACCCTGTGAGGTAGGCTGGGCTGAGAGTCTGTGACTGGCCCAAAGTCACCCAGTGAGCTTCCATGGCCGAGTGGGGACTAGAACCCGGATCTCCAGTCCAACACTCTCGCCACTACACCACACTGGCTCTCAATTGTGAAATGTCCTCTCCATACTTCAGTACTCTGCTGCTGCAGCCTGATGGAATGACTGCTGCAAGGTGACTGTTGATGGCAGGAGGAGCATAATGGTGCTGGTCTCTCAGCAGAGCAGTGAAACAGCCCTGCTTCTCATCTCTCCATCTGGTGGAACTAGGTAGGTGATGGCGGGAGGAGCACACTGCCAGGTAGGTGATGGCGGGAGGAGCATGCTGGAGCTGGTCTCTCCGCATAGCCGAGGGAGTGAGCCCCACTTCCCATCTTTCCCTCTGGTGCAGCCTGATGAAATGGCTAGTGAAGGAAACCCTCCAATGAGACCACTTCCAAGCATTTTCTATGTGCACTCAAGCAGACACTGCACAGAAGCATGCCTCCCATACCACACTGCAGAGCTACACACAAATCTCTGGAATTCTGCCTGCATCAAACAGGTGTAACCATCATGGCTCCAGAGCAATGCCAGACATCAAAAAAGCTGTGAACACAATCAAGCAGGCACAGAAAAAGCAAGCAAATCGGTCGAGCATCTGCTTCCTTTCCAGCACTTCCCTCGAGATGTTCTCTGATCACGTCTTAAATCACCATTCGTCCTACCCCAGCACCTAAGTGAAGCAAACTCAGGTAGATTTGTCACCGTTTTGGAGAAGGGGGATGGCTGAAATCCAGAGCTAAAACAGAACCATGGCCAAGCTTGTCTCATCAACAGAGGCCAGATGCTGTCCTTGCACCTCCATTAAAAAAAGAACAAAATTAAAGCGCTTAGCGAGACATTCTTGGCCTCATTCCAGGCACCGCACAGAGACATGTTTATTCTGTTGGCTTGGAGGGCAAACGGCTGTTAGGAGCCAAGTACAAACAAGCTGCCGGAAGACCGCTTTGCCCTAAATCAGGGAAACTGCAGGGATATGAAAGTGAAGGAAGGAGGCCTTTTGAGATAAATCCTTGTAGTGCAATTAAAGGGCAGGTGGGTTAAGCCCTTGGGGGAGTAGCTGGAAAGGCAAATTCCACTTGCATTCAAAAAAGCCCATTTTGGTAGGCCTCACTCAGATGGCCCCATGGCTTCAGTAGCTTTCCACAACCTGGTGCCCTCCAGATGTACTGGACTGCATCTCTCGCCATTGGCCATGCTGGCTGGGGATGATGGGAATTGCAGCCCAATACATCTGGAGGGCACCAGGTTGGGGAAGGCTGTGCTACAGCAATCAGGATGCTAAAAGGGCCAATTAAGCACGTGCCCACAGTGATACTCAGGGATGCAATCTGTTAACGTAAGCAAGGAGCTTGGGGCGGATTAGCGATCAAGTGTTCTAATGATCTGCACCCCAGTTACCAGCCTACATAAGCCCAGGGCTGTTTCACACAGCTATACAGCGCACAGCCATTAGGGCACCCTTGCAGCGAACAGGATTGCCTGAATCTCTTGCCACAAGCACAAACTGCTGTTTTGTGCACCACTCTCGAACCTACACTTGGAAGCTGTGCAGCTCTTCACAAAAGGGTAGCTTGCCACCACGGCGAATGAGTCAGGCAGGCCAACTGCCGCAAGCATGGCCTAATCCAGACAAGAAAAGGAAAGCACCCAGTCAGAAACAGAATGGCTGTACCAATTGGCCATGAGACGCCGCCAGAGGGGAGAGAATAAGAGATGCAGGTTGCTGGACAGCATTTAAATTAATCTATCCCATTTCTTCCCCAATGGTAACACACTCCATCGCTAAGTATCACCTCATTTCGATGTAACTTTCTAAACTAGAGATAGGCTGATTTTAGTCTTGCGTGCTCATTGGAAGGACAGATACTGAAGCTGAAGCTCAAATATTTTGGCCACCTAATGCGAAGAGAAAACTCTCTGGAAAAGACCCTGATGCTGGGAAAGACTGAAGGCAAAAGAAGAAGGGGATGGCAGAGGATGAGATGGCTAGATAGCATCACCGATGCAATGAATATGAACTTGAGCACACTCCAGGAGAGAGCGCAGGACAGGAAGGCCTGGCATGCTATGGTCCATGGGGTCACGAAGAGTCGGACACCACTGAACGACTGAACAACAAAAGTCTATTTAAAAACAACACCAATCCTATGGTCAACTGATGCATGCTGTGATTACAACACAAGAGTGAATATTCAGGCTTTCTTCACAGTTAAGACATAACTTGACTCTGAGAATCTAGTGCACTCTTCCCCAGCCTGGTGTCCTCCAGATGTTTTATACTTCAATTCCCATCAGCCCCAGCCAGCATTGCCAATGGTGAGAAATGCTGGGTGCTGTAGTCCAAAACATCTGGAGGGCCCCAGATTGGGGAAGACTGGTGTAGTGGTTCAAATGTCAGGCTAGAACTGGGGAGATTTCAGACTCCAGTCAGTCGTAAAGCTCACTGGATGACTTAGGCCTGTCGCATTCTCTCTTTGTCCCTGACTAGCCTACTTCACAGCATTCCTGTGAGAATAAAAGGAAGGGAAGAGAATCGTGCACACTACCTGGAGCTCCTTGGAGGAAAGACACAATATGAACACAAAAATAATAACTAAGGGCACAATCCTATGCATGTTTAGAAAGAGAAAAGGCCTAAGTATGGCTGGCTGGGGAATGCTGGGAGTTGTAGGCCTTTTCTCTGTCTAAACATGCATAGGATTGCACCCTAAGCTATGTTAAGTGCAGAACTCTTTCTTAAGGCAGGATTAGACCAAAGTCTTAACTCAGGATTCTGTGCAAGAATCCCAGCACTACAAGAAACTGCCGAGTGCACCACAAATCTACTTTCTACCAACCCAACCTAAGCATCCCCATTCTTTGTCCTGCTAAAATAAGAATGTAATTCAATGCATGTTTATTTAGAAACACAGCCCCACTGTGTCTATTGGGGTTTACATGTTTAAGAGCGCAGCCAAAGCCTCCTTGTCTAATGGCATTAGGCTCTCCTCCAGCCATTCCCAAAGCTGATCCCACTCTCCCTTCAGTATGTTATAAAAATCAGAACGAAGTCAGCCAGTGGTACCATCAGGGCAGGACTCTGGAGGCAGAAGCCCAGGACCCCACTCTGCAAAATGTGTAGGATGCCCAAATGCAACAGGCTGGTTTACCGCATTTTGAAGTGACATAATACACGCTACCATCTAAAGAAAGGAGACTTTGGTTAAGACCATTAAGAGAGCCAGTGTGGTGTAGTGGTTAGAGTGTTGGACTGGGAAGATTCCAGGTTCTCAGCCATGAAGCTCACTGGGTAACTTTGGGCCAGTCACTCACTCTCAGCCTGACCTGCCTCACAGGCCTGTAGTGAGGATAAAACGGAGAGTGAGAGGGCCACGTAAGCTGCCTCGGGTTGCTTGCAAGACGGTGGAAAGGTAGGATATAAATGTGGCAAATAAATAAAATCAATTCATTAAGTCCAGAGTCTAAAAAATACCTAGCTCCACCATTGCAGCCCAAGCAAAATCTGGAAATCCATGGCAAGCGGTTCTATTAAGAAACACCACCTTCCAACCTCAGCAACAGACCCTTCGCCCACTGCAACCAGCTCCAAGCAATTTCCTAATTACTGGGCCTCCCAGCCTTGCCTAGGGAAGCCAAGCCTCCCTCTTTCTCCCCACAGGAACTTAAGCAGAGCCCTGCAGGATGACACCAAAGGTCGACTGAGACCCGTTTCCCACTGCCGCAGTGGCTAACCAGATGCCCCCCGGAAACCCAGAAGCAGGACATGAGCCCAGCAGGTCTCTCCCCCAGTGTTTCTCCCGCCCCATAAGCTCTGCGCCCCTCACTCACGTTTCTGGGCTCCTCTGCCCAGCAGAACTGCGTGGCTCTCCAAGGTGGAGCGTGGTGGTGGTGTGGTGCGTGGGGGGGTCACGTCCTAGGCAGTTATTCACCCCGCCTCCTGTCTCTAAGCAACAGTGACTTCCTGTCGCAAGTTGGGACCGGAACAGAGGCTGCTGGGAAGTGTAGTTTTTCTTTCTTTCTCTCTCTCTCTCTCTCTCTCTCCTGTGGACCGCGCCACGCACCTCTGGCAGGAGCAAAACAACCTTTGCATTCTTTCCACGCGAATTGTATATTCAGAGGAGCAGGTTATAAATAAGTTTTTTTAAAAAAAAAAAAAAAAAAGAAACAAACCAAACTTTTTATAATGGTAATTGGATCACAGAGAGCGCATGATAAATCTCACATTCTTAGTCAAAGTGCTTCACATAACTGTATAATTATATTGTGATCTTCACAACAGCCTTCTAGAGTTGGTCAATATTATTATTATTATTATTATTATTATTATTATCTCCACACTGCAGAGGGAGTGGAGCTGAAACAGAGAGTTCGTGTGAAGTGAGTTCATAGCAAGGGGCAAATTCGTAGCAAGAGGAAGATACAAAACAAGGGACTGATGCTATTTCTATCAGGCTGCAATCCTATACACCAGCTTTGCCCAACTTAGTGCCCTTCAGATGTTTTAGACTACAACTCCCATCATTTTATTTATTTATTTATATTTATTATTACATTTATATCCTGCCTTTTTCCTTTTACAAGGAACCCAAGGCGGCTCACATGGTCCTCCTCCTTTCCATTTTTATCCTCACAACAACCCTGTGAGGTAGGTTGTCATACCTGACCATTGGCCATGGTGGTTGGGGCAAGTGACAGTTGTAGTCCAAAATATCCGGATGGCACCCGGTTGAGGAAGGCTTCTATACACACTTTCTGGGGAGAAAATCCCACTGAACTCAGTGGGGCTTACTTCTGAGAAGATATGTATAGGATTGCACTTGTGACTATTACCCATGATTGCTGTATAGAACCTCCACCTTCAGAGGCAGAATACCAGTTGCTGGAAGACTGTTGCCTTTCTGCCTCACTTGAGGACTTCCCAAAAGCAGCTGGTTGGCTGCTGTGGGAAATTGGATGCTGGACTAGGAAGAATTTTGGTCTCATCCAGCAAAGCTCTTCTGACATTCTTATGATTTTTAGCTCGGTTGCTTAGCCGCTACTGTGGTGTACAATATCTAGAGACAAATTTATGGAAGATGTTAATACCCTTTCAGCACACGCTACCACTGCTTCACTCTGGCCTACCAACCACCAATGGAGCAGAGTAGACAGAATGCTACAGGCCTTGCGTAGCCTAGCAACTGGTGCTAAGGGAAGGCAGAGCGATACCTGCAGAGCCTGCCATCCATCACCACTGCACAGAGCAGACTGCTCCCTGTGAGAACTCACCTGCCCTTCAGTCTCAACAGACTGTCGCAACCTTGGTGGGGAACACATACTACTCTTAATCTGGAGATCAAACAGCCAAAATCTACCCAGCTCAAGTCTTCCTTGATTTGGATGGCGGCTCTAGGGGCCTTGAATTTAGGGTTCTTGGATATCAAAACATGGTCCTTGCATCCCAGTTGGGAAATAATTTCTTTTTCCTCCCACCCACAGCGGGTGCAAACATATTTTAAAATCTGCATGTGTATTCAGGATCCCAATTTGCTCTGTGTGTGTGTGCATGCACGCACACGTACGTACGTACTCACGCACACACATTATGCTCCCCAAAGTGTTTACGGAGACACTTCGAGGAACATAACACACAGCAGAGAAAGAAAACAACAGCCAGGCAACTGCTTCTATATATTTTAAATGTAGAAATATTGCCCACCCTCATCCCACCTCCACCCCTAGCTTACGGCCGTTTCAGAGCTATGTGCCAATTGGAAATGGGGAGGGGGAAAATGCTTACCTTTTAAAGCACTTTTTTTTAAAGTCAGATTTAGGATTTCAGGCTTTAAGAATTTGTCAAAAAAAAAACCACAAACCCACATGACTCCTGATCCAACAGCGAGATGAGACAAGCAGTGACCTTGTCGACTGCCTTTGCACTGAATAAATCTCCCAGCAGGAGTGGCTCAGTTATAGGAGGAGAGAGCATCTGTTGGTTAATTTTAAGGGTAGGTTTGTACGAGGGAGAAATTGTCTAGCGTGGGCCTATCAAGAATTCATATACAAGGCATGCCTTCCATGCTACAGAGCACCTCTGAAATCAAGGGCTGCAGGAGCTGTTATTAGGACCAGGGCCTTCACAGGAAATGTAGGGTACTGGCTAATTCCAGGTAATCTTTCTGCAAGCCTGGGCCAATACTTCAGAAACTGATATAGGTCTAAGGGTGGTTAGTCCTCCAGCCCCACCACACCACACTTAATCACATATGTTTACAGTAATCTTCACACATTTTAGACCTATCTGTCACATACTGCACCATAAGATGCACTTCTCACTTTTCCATAGATGCCGACTTTTTTCCTTCTATGATTATCAGATGCAAAGTAAAGGAAGGCTCATATTTTTAATAGGTGTACAGAAGAGCAAAGTTTTGCTGGCACAAAACTGCAAAATGCAGGGGTGAAAGCATCCTTGCCTACCAAAATACCTTCTTCTACACCGCTATTAAATATCATCTTTGTCTTCTCTGCATCCTTTCTTTTTCTCTGCCATTTTCCTCTTTAAAACACCTACGCACGCACGCACGCACGCATGCAGACACACACACACACACACACACACACACACACCAAAAAAAGACATGAGTGATGGTGCCACTTACAGCATGACCTTGGTCCCAAACCTACCAGTGAAATCTATTGTACTATTAGATTGGAACTGCTATCTTTCCTGCCAGCCAGTAAAGGCCTGTCTGGGTTGTATCATTTCTGAACTTTTCGCCCTTTGAAGGCAATGGCTAGTTCTGCAAAGAGCCCCAATGAGAAGAAATCTGGAGGAAAAACTGCACCCGCTCACTTCCTGTTCCAGCTGGCTGCAGTCTTGGACAACCCAACCATCAAGTCACTGGAGGTAAAGGATTAACCATTGTTTATGAGGGAAAGTACGTGAATACAACCTGTGCAGGATACACTGTCTACAGCAGGGGTGGGCAGAAAGTAGATCTCCAGATGTTTTGGACTTCAACACAGAGCATTCCTGACCATTGGCCATGCTAGCAGGGGCTTCTGGGAGTTGACGTCCCAAATATCTGGAGGGAACCAGGTTGGGGAAGGCTGGTCTACTGACCCTGAGAATGTCCCACAGGCTTGTAAAGCTGGAGGGAATAGAAGGGGGATCTTGTTGCAGGGATGGCAGGTGAGAAGGCTTTGCAAGTTAAAAGCATGAAACATCTGTAGGGATGGCTTCAAGGAGTAGCAAGCAGTAACAGGCACCCTCCTAAAATATTTCCCACAACCCCTTCTACCACCCCACATCTCTGACCAGAAAAGCGCCATTACTTCAGGAGTTGCAGCAAATGAAATGCCAATCCTGAGGACCATGTTTGAACTGAACATTGTGAACACCTTTTACATAAAGAAATGCCTCCCTCCCTCCACAACTTCCAACTCAGCAACCTGGAGCCAGCAAAAAATTTACTTTCCAAGTAGCAGCTCCAAGGCTAGATAGAACTCATCCTCTTATAATTACTCGGCCAGAGAAGGTAGCGCAAAGAATAATAATAATCTTTGATCCCCCCCCCCGATAATTGTCTTCAACATCCCCTTGTTCCCCCAAAGGAACTATTCCAGAGTAATTCTCTGCAGCTGAAAATTTCCTCAATTATGCTTGCGTTTCTTGGTGTTTTGCCTTTGCTAATTAACCAATCCCTGCAACAAAACATGCTCTAGAATAGGGGTGAGCAGAAGGTAGATCTCCAGATGTTTTGGACTTCAACTCCCAGAAACCCCTGCCAGCATGGCCAGTGGTCGAGAATGCTGAAAGATGAAGCCCAAAACATCTGGAGATCTACTTTTTGCCCACCCCTGCTCTAGAGGAAGTGGAAGGGTGTTGTCCACACTGTTCTGTCCCTCTGTGGCCTCAACTACATGTTACAGTATAAGTGTGGTCTCATTTAATTAGTTTTGGTTTGTTGCTTTTTTGTTAAATACCCCATTTAACATCTCCCCACCATATTGTGATCTGTTGAAAATCTCTCTCTCCCAATCTCTGTCTCTCATTCTCTCACACACAGCTGCTATTTGTTGCAGAAGGGAAGTCACTTCCTGTTGGAAGCAGAAATCTTAGAGCAGAAACTCATCACCAGAGAACAGAAACTCTCTGGTGATGCCACCTTGCTAGCCTTCTCCAGAACTTGTCCTGGGCCCCAGGATTATTCCTTTCAAGCTCACCTTTAGACAAAGCATTCCCCTGCCCTGTAGAACTTCCATGAAGTGACAAATGTGACAGGCTGCTGGCTCAATAAAAATTCAAGCACAAAACCTGCATCTTTCCCTTCTGTAGTTTGTGAAACCAAGTCTGTGTTTATCTCATTGGCATCTTCTCCTGAGTAACCGTCTATATGTTCCCACAGTGGCATGAAGATGGGAAGAGCATTCTCCTCCACACCAAGCTGTATGAGGAAGAGATCCAGAGGCATCAAGAACTGTTTCCAGAACTCAAGAATCTGAAATCAGTTTCTGTGCTCCAGGCCTGGCTGGCAACCTATGGGTTTAAAGTGAGAATGACAAAGTAAGTCATCACTAAGAGGTTTCTGCATCTGTCCCACAGCACAGAGGTAGAGAGCACACGGAAAAAGGAAGGGGGTGCTGTTCTCAGCATCTCAAGTTAAAAACTTTTAAGGGTATCAGGTAGCAGTCCTGGAAGAAACCTCTGCCTAACCTCTGGAGAGCCGCTGCCTGACAGTGTCGCCACTCTGTGGTCTGACTCACTATAAGACAGCTTCATAAAGATATGTTCAGAATGCTGCATTGCGAGCGTATTGCTGAAGTTGCAGCACTAATAACGCAGCCTGACAATCCAAGGGGAGCAGAGTGAGGGTGCTGGGGTGCAGTGGCAGCAGTCCCCACAACCATTCCTTCTCATTCTCCCTGCCATTTCCCCTCTGGTGCAGGACACAGTTGTAGGCTGCGGGGTACACATTCCATGCTCCCTAAGCTAGCCTACTGCCCTTAGTGGAGGATGCTGTCTCATTGGCAGTGTTGAAGATTCAACTGCCAGTCTGGTTAGCTTCTGTATGTGGAATTGGGCAGGATGGTAGTGGCATCTTGTCCTTCACCTCAGGCAGCAAAATGTCTTGGACAGTCCCTAGCCTTGCTCCTACTGGCAATGAACTGATGACCTAAGAGCTTCATGACTGGAAAAGGCCAATGGCTGCATAAATATAGAGCTGCTTGTTGCAGAGAGATTTCATTGCAGCAGACCATGCCTTTTACCTGCAGACAGAATGCTTGACAGGAAAAACAGAGGGAGAGAGACTAGTCCAGCCAGGAGGCTGTCAGGACCTAGCAAATGAGGCCCAAGGTCTCCAAGAGGTAACGGGAAGCTCACTGGAACCACATCTCCTCTTCCTTTTTGCTCCTCAGCCCTCTTTATTATTATTATTTATTACATTTCTATACCGCCCCATAGCCAAAGCTTTCTGGGCGGTTTACAAAGATTAAAAACCATTAGAAATACATTATACCAAGTGTAAAACCATTTACATTAAAACATATAAACAGCACACCCATAGACAACATATATCTAAAAACAATTTTAAACAACGTTGTTTTAAGGTTTGTTTCTACCCCACAGGACAGAATCCAACATGCTCACTTTCCCCCACAGAACTGACTCCGACATGCTTGCTTTCCAGCATGCAGACTTCAAGAAGCTCCCCCCCAGGGCGGAGGAGACAGAGGGCCCCAAAGTTGAAGCTTCTCTCATGCCAAAGCAGTCCAAGAAATCCAAGAAAAGAAAAAGCACCCTGGATATCTTGGCGGCCCCATCTACCAGCTCAGGGAGTGCCTTGCCTTCAGAGTCTGTGGGTGTAGAGAGTGAGTGCACAAAGAAATGGGTGCAGTTAAAAGCTAGGTCTCCCTCAGCAGGGAGAGATTTGGGGAGTGGGGAAGATGGATTGGTTGTGCTGGAAATACTAATATTTCAGTGTATTGCTATCTGGGGCAGGAATTTCTGGCCGGTAGAAGACAAAAGGATCCTACTACTTCCCGTAGTGAGGGATTGGATGTGAAGGTAGCAGTCACTTATGAGTTGTATCTTATAAAGATGGTGCAATCACTCAAGCACCAGAAAGTCAAACAGGATAGATACTTCTAGCGTTCAGTCCTGTGACCAAAAACCATCTCTAATTTCCAGCACTTTGTGCACTTCTTCAGAAATTGTACAAACAGGTACCAAAAACAGGCAGTTCCATTTGCTTGAACTACCAATAACTTTCTCTCAAACACATTTCAGCATGGGGGAATTGGGAGTTCTGGAGATTAGCTCTTCGTGAACGGGCATAAACAGAACCCCTAGCAAGCCATTACTGCTACAGCAATGGTGTGAGCTTGCAAGGTTTGTTGTCTGCTGAGGTAGCTACCAAGAGAAGCCAGATGTAGCGGGGCAGAGCATCCTTCCCTCAAGCACCTCCCACCCTGGGGAAAGGGACAGGCTGTGGCTAAGGTATAATTTAAAATGGTACTACAGTTCTCATCTCACCCATAGCCCCCTACACCTTAGAAGCAACCTGTCATCCAAAGTTGATCTTATTATTTCTAGGAAAGTCCCAGCGTCTCCGCCCTTTATACCAATACATCAACTATGACAACCCAGAGATGAACAGCCCATCAGACAAGGAATATGACCTGCTCCAGCTGGGGGCTCCTTCTACCCTAGAGATCAAGACTGGCCCCTTAGAACTGAGAATGACTACACCCACAGGTAACAAGTTGGGAACAAAGAGGGAGGTGTACATGCCCCTTCCACTAAATCCAACACCACAACAAAGGTCGGAATAGTAGGTTGGGCAGAACTTGGTGTTTTGCAGGACCAGTGAGAAATGAAGTTGGATGAAGTCTGGTGTCAACACTCCACCCTCCCTTTTTAGTTACAAGCTGCTGAGTGCAAATAGGTAGCTGCATGGCAGCGTGGAGAAAACCATTGGTCACCTGGCATTGCTTTCCATATCTGCTCCTGAGACAGGACAATAGTTCATACTGGCCCTTTATGCTCTGTTGCAGTTGCAGAAGACAAAGGCAAAGAACTGAGAAGTTCAACAAGCACCACTTCAGGAGCTGTCACAAAAGCAGAGGTAGACAAGTCTACTCAGGTGGCCATCGATAAGATGCTCAGTGTCTGTGCAGCTCATCTAGTCCCACCACTGTCACCACAGCACAAGTAGCAACATCTAGCAGGATTCATAGCTACTCCCTGAAGACTAAGGCCAGCAGGGGCAACTTTGCTCCTCAGATTTTTACAAAGCTCAGAGACAGATGTTTTGCTAGATGTTCCTTTCATCTCATCTGAGTGTATTTCCCCAACCATTGTTCATTATATTCAGGTTTCAAGTGTTTGCATTTGTCTCATCGTTTGCTTGTAAAAGAAATGGAAATTGGGTGCCAGCACATGCAGACACAAAACACTACCAGCTAGTTTCTGAGCAACTGCTAAAGAAAACACAAAGATCCATCCATCTCGACCCTTTCCCTAAGCATCTAGACAATGCTTCCTAAGCATTGTTTAGTAACTGAACATGCTCTTATCAGGGACTCCATCTGATCCTCAAGTCAATTTAATGCAGGTATGACCAAAGTGAAGCTCTTGAGACATGAAGAGTTCTGGATCCTCTTCATGGAAGGTAGATAGGCCTATATTCTCCAGGATAGCAACTAAATGGAGCCTCCCAGTTCAGAGATACTACACATTCATTCACATGTCACGCTGCAGCTCCTGGGCTCTTTAACCCAGGAATGGCCGGGGGATGAGGAAAGATGTGTGCGCTGCCTCCCATGCACTTGTTTCTGCTTTCAGTTAACAACCCAGGAATGCCCCATTCCTGTGCTGTTTCATGACATGTGAACCTGGAAACTGTTGTTTATGGGTTAAACAACCCAAAGTTAACTCAACAATTGTCCAAAGTTAACCTGTAACAACCTAGTTTCCAGGTTCACATGTCAAAAAACAACCTAAGAATGGGGCATTCCTGGGTTAATTGAAAACAGAAACGACAAGTGTGCAGGAGGCAGTGCACTTTTCACTGTTTGTCCCCTGCAATTCCTGCGTTAACTAACCCAGGAATTGCAGCATGACGCGTGAACCAGCCCTATGTTTCTTGAATACCAGTTGGTGACAGCCAAATAGTGGGAGAAGGCTGCTGCCTTCAGCCCGGCTTGTGGACTTTCCAGAAGCATCTGGCCAACCACTGCGGGAAACAGAATGCTGAACTGTATGGGTGTTTGGTCTGATCCCAGCAGGGCTCTTATGTTCTTAACACCTTTCTGTATCATGGAGTTTCCTACTTGTATTTTATCCTTTTCAAGATACACCCAACCCAGCAACAACATGATACCCCACCTGTTCAAGGGGTGGGGGAAGAGGAGAAAAAGACAAGTGTCAGGGGCAGTAGTGCTGTTTTCCCCTTAAACCTGGGTAGACAAGCACTTCAACACAGGAGAAGGAAGAGTACACAACCTCCAAATAATTTTAAAACAAAAAAGAAAACGAAAGGTTTATATAACGGAAGAAGTGTAGTGGCAGAAACCACACTGCTCTTTGCCACTAACAGAAAAAAGGAGTATACAAATAATGGCCCTTTGTTAAATCATTCGTCCATTTTTCCAGTTTTGCACTGCACTTCATGAGCGGGTGGGTGGTATCAACTAGTGTGAACACAAGTGTGTGAATCCTTATTAAATGCCCAGGGATAAAAGTACCCCAATCTACTAATTTACCAAAAGAAACAAGGTCACACTGCTCTGTCATTGGTACTCAAGTACAGAGGAATGCCCAAGCTCTAACAGATCAGATAGTTCATAAAAGAGTACAGTTGATCACTTAATAGGTCAGCAGCTTAATGTTTATGTGAAATACCAAGACAAAAGTATAAACAAAAGTCACTATCCAGGGCAGGGTTTATTTTGTGGCCTTGAGTGAAGCATGTATAGGAATCTGAAGGTGAAATCTGACTGAGAATCTTAGTTTATATTTTAAAAATGAATGTATGGCCTTCATAAGTGAACTTTGTGGAAGTACACAGACAGGATGTTTACTAATGGCTCAGCAGTCAAAGAAAGCTAGAAGCAGGACCTTCTAACGTACAAGGGTCAGCCCTTGTGTGCCCCGCACTGTTCTCTCATGGTGGTCTTTAACTTAAGGTTAAACTAGAAAAGATGATGCGAGGTCTGTGCTCAGATACTCCACCTTAATTACCTTTAAATTAGCTGCAGCAGGGAGACTGGATCAGGACTGTGGCAGGGTTTTTTTTTTTAAAAAGATTCTCCCTATACTGTTTAGAGCAGGAACACACAGCGCGAGGGAGAGTTAACCCTTTCCTCCAGTGCTATTCTTCCACCCTGTGGCTAGGTGTTTTGCATGTGTGTTTTTTAAAGGGACAGAAAATCCCACCATGGATTCCCATTGTCTCATTTAGTGTGGCCCTCCTCATATTCAGTGTCATTGCCAAAGCATTGTGAATTCTTATAAACTACATAGTGGAGTTTGAAGGTTCCTTACGCTAGAATTTAGCTTTTACTAGTAGAGAACATTGTCTACCCTGCATTTTGTTAGTACAGTTGTACAAAACCAACATCTGTAACTGGAATTAAGGATACAGCTGTTATGGTTAAAAATAACTTTAAAAGCTCACAAGAGAAAAATAGTCAGGGTCTTTTCTCCAAAGAGCAGAATAAACAGCTGATCTGGTTCTTGATTTTATCTCTTCTTAGTTTCTCTTCCATAATGAGTCACAATTTACAAGAACACATCAAAGGTTGCTTGTTAATGCTTTATATTAATGTACAGGATTAAAACCTAGTAGGAAAACAGAGTAGGAAAACAATTTTAAAAATTCAAGTAAACAATATATCTCATACAAAATTAGCTCCCCTTTCTCAGTTTCAGCCAAGTGAAGAACAGCTCTGAGATCTGGTAGTTGTGTATGAAGATCTGCTCTGCAAGCAGCACCAAGATTCCCACAGGATACAAGATGGAAGGGGAAGGGCTAGGGAACACTGTCCAATGTTTGGATTAAATCCACTTATCTAACCAAAACTTAGTGTCTCCAGGAAACAACTACCCCTACCAGCATACAGCTGAGGACAGCAATGGGACATTTTTTCCTATCCAGCTTCATATCCCTTGACAAATTACATATCAGCCTCATTAAACAGCCAGATTGGTCACTGACTTGTCATATGTTCTAACTGGTAAAGCTGGCTGTAGGTTTGGCTTCTGTGCTCCCAAGCAGTCTACACTAGCCTTCTGAATTCTTATATTTTACATACTGGAGTTGGTCCAAATTGGTGAAGTTTGGTAGCAGGGCAGGGCAGGAGAGAATGTAGGAAAAGAAATGCAAAAGGTCTTCAGCCTTGGACATCTGCCAGATGGGAGGGGCACTGATATGCGGAAATAGCAGGTGAGCGCAACACAACATTCCAATTCTAGAAACAGGGAGAGAACAGCTCGCCTCAAAGAACAGACTAAATTTGAAACCAAGGCCCAAACTAGATGGATGGAACCATAATTCATGTGTCTACCTTGTTCACAATAAAACAAGAGGTTTGTGGGGTGTCTCCTTTTAATCATAGAAAGAGCATAGGAGAGTGGTGGTGAACCCTCTCTCCTCCTGCACCTTACCTGCTCACCATCTATTCCTCCAAGTATCTTTCTCTATTCCCAGCCCATTTCCAGTAACAGAGAAAACGCTGGAGCAATTTACTGCAGGAGTTAAGGCATGGGAGAGTTCAGTGTCCTCTTCCACATGACATGCTATTTATTGTTACAGAAAAGCCCCATGCTTTATGTGCAAATGGGGAAGATGAACGAAAATAAATGTGTGCAATGCCTAACTTTGCCCTGAACAAGAGAGGCTGCAATCTGTCCCTTCTAACCTGAAGGACTGAATTTAAAGATTTGCCTCATAACATCCTTTTGGGCAGCTTTTTCCCCATCAAGAAGAGTCCTAAGAGATAACTTGTGTTCCTATTAGAAAACGTCAACCTCCTCTAACATTGCATGCCACCATGTTCAGTTTTAAAATATACTGAGCTGTGCGCAGAAGGGAAAGCAATGGCAGAGACTCCACTCTTTTGTTTTAGCTACTGCTGAGTGCAAAGGGCAATTCAAGTTTTCCTATAGACGATTCAGAAAGTTTAGCTTTAAAATAACCAATGGTACACACATCTGCAACATTTAAAACTCTCTTGAGTTTAAAAACCAAAAGCATTTCCTTAGAGGTTTACCCACAAGTATAATTCTCCACTATTCCTCCTCCCACCCTGCCTACCCCAATAGGAAACAAAATGTGCAGAAATCTTTAAGATGGATACATTTCCAATTGTTCTGCTCTCCAAGAATATTTATATTATAGGTTATTTCTCTGTAGTGCCTCACAGAGGTTTTGATTGGCATCTGGCTCCTCAGTCATTACCTCCACTGTTTCCCAATCCCCAGACCTGCTGGATTTTTTAATAGCATCCACTACACTTTGCATATAGAGCCCATCTTCAAAAGAAGCTGCCATTTCAACTGGCTCAGGATCCCAGGTTCGCTGGTCTTCCTGATCCTGGAAGGAGTGACGTAACGCTTGCACCAGGTATACCATCCCTTTAAGGTACAGAAGGGGTATGTCTTTGAATCCTTTTTCCAAAAGCCCTGCATGAACATTCAGAGAGTCTGCAAGCAAGAGCTCTTCCTGGGAAGCAGTGTTCTTCTGACCATACAAATCTGTCCCACGTGCTATAAGGCGTCCAGATGACCCAACAATCATGACCTCATGGACAAATGACCCAGGCATGTTAAAGTTCAAAGTCACTGTGCTACAGATGCCTCCTGTCATCAGCATCTGGAAAAAGCAAAAGTCATCACTGGTGACGTGGCGGATGCCACTGATGGCAGAGTTTTGTTTCACAAAGGTTTTCAGCAACCCATGGACCTTCTCTGCCTTTCGGCTTGTCAGGTGAGTAAGGAGGTCTATGATATAAGTTCCCATAGAGTGCAACCCACCCCCACCCATCAGCTCATCACAGATCCAGTTGTACTTGTGGCTGAGAAGGCTTCCCCAGTACACTCTCACGTCACAGACCAGAACATTGCCCACATAGTGCTCTTCTATTAATTGCTTCATTTTGACGAAAGCTGGTAGAAACCGCAGGACATTGCCTACAATGCTCATGAGTTTGGGGTAGTATCTGGCAGCTGTGACCATCCTGAAAGCATCCACAGAGGTAGCAGCTTTCTCGCATATTACATTCTTTCCAATACCTGCAAACAAAGGACAGCATTTTAATTGATTGATAATCAGCATCCATTTAGACAGCATCACTGTGAATGTTTTACAAAACAGGTCCCTGCCCTAAAAAGCTAAATTTCAACTGTAGGAGAGACAGAAATTATAGAGGCAAAAGTAACAAGGGATCAAATAAAAGTGAGTGTTTCCAATGACAAAGGGATACAAGCGACTGGATTTACTTGAGGAAACATGACAGCTAAAACCTTCCAGGTGTATATTGTAGCCTTATAATCAAACACCCAGCGGTAAAAACAACAACAACAGTCTTCAAATGTAGCCAAGGAAAACCAATTCCCTATTAACTGAAATAATCTTTTGCAACCAAGCCATGTGGTTAAAATAGTATTGTTTAATTTGAAGTATAACATGATCTCTCCTTCGGATGCATGTAGAAAATGAATGAAAAATAACAAGATACAGGCACTGGTACGCTAATATTCTTCTTCAGAATGAGTGCAATAAACATTACACAATTATGCTTTTCAAAAGGGAAGAAACAAGTTGAGGGAAGGCAGAGGAGAAAAATATATATTCTGCACAGTGATCCAATAGGCACCAACAGTACAGTCCTGCTTAAAAAAAAAGATTACAAGTAGTATGCAAAGCCTGGGGAAATCCTTATAACCTGCAATCATTTTGGTGATGCACGCAGCTCTTTCCTTCACAGTGGAACCAAACAAACCAAAAGGTTTCATTAATGGCTTTGAAATAAGCCAGGATATAAAGCCATGGTATGAAGTGGCTTCATATCCTGGATTGTTCCAAAGCCATTAACCACAGTGCCCCAGTTCAGATGAAATGGGAAGCTACTGTTAATGAAGAGATCCTGACCTGATTCACACATCACAGTGGTAATTCCTGGGTTGTCTAATCCAGGAATTGCCAGGGACGAGCAGAGTGTGCGACCCACACACTCGTTGTTTCTGCTTTTAATTAACAACCCAGAACACCGAGTTCCTGGGTTCTTTTGCGCCATGCAAACCTGGAAACCCTGGGTTGTTTATCAGTTGGAAAAAACAGAGTTAACCTAAAAATTGCCTATGGTTTGTCTGGGGACCTGGGTTGTTTAAGTCATAAACAACCAAGAGTTTCCAGGGTTGCATGTCACAAACCACCCATGAACGGAATGTTCCTGTGTTAATTAAAAGCAGAAATGATGAGCACACAGCTAACGCACTCTGCTTGTCCATGAAATTCTTGGTTCAAACAATCCAGGAATTGCTACTATGATACATGAACCAGCCCCCTGATTTTTTCCCTCCCACAGAGGAGTGAAGGGGCTGCGTGCATGCCCCAAAAACCTTGTTTGTATCTCACCTTACGAAGCCAAAATATGATAATCCAAACCAATCCAAAACCTCACACATCCACACACTTCACCACTAGTAATGAGAGTTTCCCCTTTCCTATTTAAAATACCGGTGGGCAACTTGTGGCCCTCCAGCTGTTGTTGGACTGCAACTCCCATAAGCCATAGCCAGCATAGCCAATGGTGAGGCTTGACAGGAGTTGTAATCCAACAACATCTGGAGGGCCAAAAGTTGCCCACCCAATTTTTAAAAACCAGTAAGTTACTTCTGAAGTCTTTGGAATATAAAGCCAGAACAGAAATCCATAGCACTTCCTACCACCCTGGCTAAGCAGCAGTAGTGGTTAAGGAAACTGTTCTTGGCTTGGAGTGGGGCCATTGTTCAGGATTAACAGGAAGAAGCCACTCCAACTGTGAATATGCCATCCTATGAATACTTGGTGGCAAACAATATAGGGCTTGTGGTTAGGATTGTACTGCAGATTCACGTAATTATTTTCCTGTTAACACAATCTTCACTTGTAGGGAAATAGCCTTTCATTGGCTAGTAAGAGGAAATGAGGTGGTGGGGTGGAATCAAGAAATGTGTCTTTCACTCTCTCAAATGGATCTGTTGTCATTTCACTCACATAAAAACCAAGGAGAAATTTTAGTTTGGGGCTTAATAAGCAACATTTTGGTGGCCTTTCAGAAAACTCCAATAGGGCTGGAGACAGCAAGGCATCCAACACTGGATGGTTTGTTTAGCATAGGGAATATTTAAGCAGCTACGAGAAAGCTGCTAATTTGCATGAGCATAACTAATTTGTATAAACATCATCCATGCATGTTCATTTAACTTAAGCCAGGATTTTGTATTCATTATGCCATGACTTTAACACTCACACTGCTAGGTACAAGATCAGAAATACCTTAAGGGTGCAATCCTAACGGGATAGGCAGCCACCTCCAAATTTGGAGGCGACCACCTATCCAATGCAGGGCAGCAGCAGAGCGGAGGGGGTCTTCTCCTCCACACTCAGCTGCCCTGCATTCATGGCTAGACAGCCAATTTTGGCTGTCTAGCCGCAGGAAGTCGGGGGGGCGCTGAGGCTGGATGAGGCATAGGAAGCATCAAAAAGGCACTTCCGCCCTCCCCGCCCCCAGGAATGCCCCATTTTTGCTGCCCCACACTGCTCTTACGAGCATGGAGCTAATCCACACTGCCTACAAGGCACAGCAGGAGGGGGTGGAGGTCGGTTGCCGGGAACCAACCTCGGAGCCCGCACTCCGAGGTCAGTTCCCTATCCTATGGCCATCTAGCCACTGACTAGTGGCCATAGGATTGTGCCCTAAACCTCTCAAAAGATGAATGCCTTAAAAGACACATCTGGAAAAGCGATTACACTGAGTTTCTTTTATGTGCTCCCTTTTTCCCTGAGCCCTTACCAGACTGCCACTGCATATTCATTTTTATATCATAACCAAGATGACCTAAATCTTTTTCTCTTTTTCAATGGAAATCAAGATTTGCAGAAAAACTTGAAAAGCATCTTGGCTTAGTAGAACTGTGTTGGGTCACATGTTACGCATGCTCTTATGCTTTCACCGCTAGTCCCAAGATCAGAAAAGCCCGACTCACATTGCACTACTTATTAACCTAAACAGTTGATCAGCACTGCAGTTTCAGGTAGATGCTTTTAAGAGGGGTTACTGTCAAATCATCCGAATTGGAACAGTTTTCTGGCTAAAATTCAGTCTCTTGATTCTGCTCTTACTTTGGTTCATTTTATTTTGTCCCAACTAGATTTTAATGCTTTATTAATTGGTCTTCCCCAGCCCTACATTAAACCTCTTGTTCCCATTTTGCATTCTGCCACCTACTTTTATTTTTCTGCACACAAATATGATCACGGTTCTCTGTGTCTCCTTTTTTCATCCAATTTAAGACTGAATACACTTCAGGATAAGTAGCATAAGTAGCATTCTCCAACCTGTGCTTATTTTTCATCTCTGATTTCTCTATATTCTTCTTGCCAGTCTTTGCATACTTCCGGTTCTTAGCTGCTTGTTCAATTTTGCATCTCTTTAGCACTCTGGCTATACCAGTTCAGCAAGAAACCAATATATTATCAACCATTTCTAGCAATTGTTCAATGACAAGTTTAATAAGCCTGCTGCTTTTATAATTTATAAGTTATAGCAATAGGGAGGATTGCCAACACTGTGTGAAAACATCCACACTTTACTTCTGCAGGATGTCCAGAGTTGTCTGGAGACCCCCCCAAAGATTAAAGGCTTTGAGACACCCAGTGGTCATGCTGGTGTATTTTATTCTGTCCTTCAGGGGCTTTGGGAATGTGGGAACTTAATTTACAGTGCAATGCTATGCATGTTTAGATAGAAAAGTCCTACAACTCCCAGTATTTCCCAGCAAGGCATGCTAGCTGGGGAATGCTGGGAGTTGTATGAATATTTTCTGTCTAAACATGCAAAGAATTGTGCCCTTAATCACAAATATAGTAAGATTCCCCCTTAAACCTCTATCAAAATAGTTCTTGTGTTGGAGGCCTGCCATCCTATATTAATTTGCCCTAAGGAAGAACATAAACTGTATTCAATAGATACTTTCACCTTCTTATTTCCTGTGTATTAAGCTATGCCGTGCTCAATCCATCCCAAAGAAAAAGAAATGCAAGAAAGCAAAGTGGCTGTCTGATGAGGCTTTACAAGTAGCTGAGGAAAGAAGGGAAGCGAAAAGCAAGGGAGAAAGGGGAAGATATATCCAACGGAATGCAGAGTTCCAGAGAATAGCAAGGAGAGACAAGAAGGCCTTCTTAAATGAACAGTGCAAAGAAATCAAGGAAAACAACAGAATGGGAAAGACTAGAGATCTTTTCAAGAAAATCAGAGATCTCAAGGGAACGTTTTGTGCAAAGACGGGCATGATAAAGGACAAATAAGGCAGGGACCTCACAGAAGCTGATGAGATTAAGAAGAGGTGGAAAGAATACACAGAAGAACTATACAGGAAAGATCTTAATGTCCCTGATAGCCATGATAGGGCCGTTACTGAACTTGAGCTGGACATCAAAGAGAATGAAATCAAGTGGGCCTTAGGAAGCATTAGTAACAACAAAGCTAGCGGAGATGACAGTATTCCAGCTGAGCTATTTAAAATCCTAAAAAATGATGCTGTTAAAGTGCTGCACTCAATGTGTTAACAAATTTGGAACACTTAACAGTGGCCACAAGACTGGAAAAGGTCAGTTTACATTCCAATTCCAAAGAAGGGCAATGCCACAGAGTGTTCAAACTACCGTACAATTGCTCATTTCACATGGCAGCAAGGTTATGCTCAAAATCCTACAAGCTAGGCTTCAGCAGTATGTGAACCGAGAACTACTGGAAGTACAAGCTGGGTTTCGAAGAGGCAGAGGAACTAGAGATCAAATCGCCAACATTCGCTGCATCATGGAGAAAGCAAGAGAATTCCAGAAAAACGTCTATTTCTGCTTCATTGACTATGCTAAAGCCTTTGATTGGGTGGATCACAACAAACTGTGGCAAATTCTTAAAGAGATGGGAGTACCAGACCACCTTACCTGTCTCCTGAGAAACCTGTACGAGGGTCAAGAAGCAACAGTAAGAACCAGACATGGAACAACCAATTGGTTCAAAATTGGGAAAGGAGTACGACAAGGCTGCATATTGTCGCCCTGCTTATTTAACTTATATGCAGAGTACATCATGAGAAACGCCAGGTTGGATGAATCACAGGTCGGAATTAAGATTGCCAGGAGAATTATCAACAACCTCAGGTACGCAGACGATACCACCCTAATGGCAGAAAGTGAAGAGGATCTAAAGAGCCTCTTGTTGAGGGTGAAAGTGGAGAGTGCAAAAGCTGGTTTGAAACTCAACATTAAAAAAACGAAGATCATGGCATCTGGCCCCATCACTTCCTGGCATATAGAAGGGGAAGAAATGGAAGCAGTGACAGATTTTATTTTCTTGGGCTCCAGGATCACCACAGATGGTGACTGTAGCCATGAAATTAAAAGACGCTTGCTCCTTGGGAGGAAAGCTATGGCAAACCTAGACAGCATAGTAAGAAGCAGAGACATCACCTTGCCAACAAAGGTCCGTCTAATCAAAGCTATGGCTTTCCCAGTAATAATGTATGGCTGTGAGAGCTGGACTATAAGGAAGGCTGAGCGCCGAAGAATTGATGCTTTCGAACTGTGGTGCTGGAGAAGACTCTTACGAGTCTCCTGGACTGCAAGGAGGTCAAATCAGTCCATCCTAAAGGAAATCAACCCTGACTGCTCATTGGGAGGACAGATCCTGAAGCTGAAGCTCAAATATTTTGGCCACTTAATGCGAAGAGAAAACTCCCTGGAAAAGACCCTGATGCTGGGAAAGACTGAAGGCAAAAGGAGAAGGGGATGGCAGAGGATGAGATGGCTAGATAGCATCACCGATGCAATGAATATGAATTTGAGCACACTCCTGGAGAGAGCGGAGGACAGGAAGGCCCGGCGTGCTATGGTCTATGGGGTCACGAAGAGTCGGACACGACTTAACGACTGAACAACAACATACTCCTGAAACATGCAAACCCTTGCCATACTAGTATTAAAAGGGAAATATGCAAACAGACAAGCTATCATACTATGTGGTCTTTCAACACGTATTTGACTGGAACGTCCCTTATATAGCAAAGAAAAGATAACAGATAATACACAAGTCAGCAAACATTAAATGCTTCTTTACAGTATCTTAAAAAAAAAAAAAGGGCTTTCTCCTTCTGTCAGCCCCTACAAAAAAAAACATGGATTGGGATCAGTGGAGGTAGGTGCGGTAGCATTAAATTTGGCTCCCTGACAAAAGTCAAGGGATCATTTCTTCTTCCTTCTATTCTCCACAGATATTTTTGTTCAGTATGTGATGATTCACTGCTAGGCAAATCCACCCTCAGAAAAACAAACTTATAAAAAATAAACCAGTAACAGAAGTCTGCAATCAATCATTTTTCACATATGTCAGACTGAAACAGAGTATCTATGGGTGTATGTATACTCCCCAAGCAGTGTATTGACACAATAACCTACAACAGGGCAGAACAGGTATCATTCCATATTATGCAACATGACACGATCCTCAAGTCAGACTTTTAATTTTTTCGGATTCTACAGCTACGAACACATTGCTCCAAAATGAAGCATTCAATTTTACTCTGTCAATTATTATGTAATAGCCATCATATCTCAGTTGGGATCTATTCAGGAGGAAGTGAATTTTAAATAATAGCCAGAACTTGCAACCACAATAACACAGTACCTAGAGCTTTCACAGCAATTTGTCGCGTTAGTGGTGGGGGAATATTGATGCAAACCAGATCAACATCCTGGTGCAGCAAGACATCATCTGTCCGACTTGTGTAGAAGGAAATGTTCATTTCCTCGGCTAGTTGCTTTGCTTCCTCTTCAGTTTTCCCCCAGAGTGCCTCGATGGAGAAGCCTTCTGCTCTCAGCAGAGGTACCAACACCCGAGCTGAGCTCCCAGTCCCAAACACCCCCACGCCAGGAAGCATTTTCATTTTGTGTTCTTTTCACAATTCAATTCTTGAAGGCGACACTCAGACATAAAAGCCAAGCTCCTCAACATCTTGATTCATCCACAATTCCTAAAACGGAAAAAATAATAAATGAGCCCAAAGTAGCTGTTACACGCCCTGCATAAATCACTAACAATTCATATTCAACACAAGTGCAGTGCAAAGTCAGTTATTCAACTCCAATTTGGATGAAACATCTCAATTTAAGAATTCTTCTCTATACTTGTTAATTCTAATCCTACATATATTTAATATAATATGCCTGACTTACTATAAACACCTATTGCTACGTTCAGAGGAAATCCAAGCCTGACTTTATAGTTTGAAACTTGTCCTTAAGATACTTTCTCTTTCGTCTCTGCAGGTGCATTCAGTCTTTCAAAGATAATACATTTAAATAGGATTTCAGCTAGCTGCCTATAGCATTTCTAAGCTGCATAGAAGTATAACAGCTTGAAGATGCAGATTTAACTACCAAGGGATCAAGCTGTTAAATGTTAAGCAGGAACATTTCAAGTTTTCTAATCTTCCATATCCACAATTCTTGGGAATTCGGCAGCACTGCCAAATTTGACACTGAGAAAGTGTTGGACAACTTATATTGGCAGCTTATGTTTGTGACCTTGGAAAAATCTGGATTTCCACAGTAGTTTTTAAAATGGATTTATATATTTCTCTCCGGTGTTACAAGTGTTGACAAATGGAATTATTTCAAGTTTTTTTTAGGTTGGAGCAGGATACAAGGCAGAGCTGTCCTCTGTCTCCTTTGATATTTGATTTGTGCTTGGAACCCTTGGTATGTGCAATTAGGCAGAATAAAGATATTTTTGGCTTTGTGCATGAACAGGTTGAATATAAAATAGTTTTACACACAGATGATTTGTTATTCATTAGATTGGTGTCTATTCTGAAATTAATAAGATTAATTGATACCTTTGGTACACTTTAGGGTTATACTATTAATTTGGTATATTAATGTGCCCCATGATATCCTGATGAGCAAACTAGCTCAAAGTGGGCTAGATGAAACAACGATCCGGTGGGTCCACAGTTGGCTACAGAATCGGACTCAAAGAGCGCTTATCAATGGGATCTTCTCGAACTGGGGAGAGGTAACGAGCAGGGTACCGCAGGGCTCAGTCCTGGGCCCAGTGCTCTTCAACATTTTTATTAATGACTTGGAGGAGGAGGTGCAGGGAATATAGATTAAAATTGGGTGGGATAGCTAATTCCCTGGAAGACAGAAACAAAATTCAAAGTGATATTGATAGGCTGGAGCATTGGGCAGAAAACAACAGAATTAAATTTAATAGGGATAAATGCCAAGTTCTGCACCTAGGAAAAAGAAATCAAATGCACAGTTACCAGATGGCCAATACTTGGCTCAACACTACTACAAGCGTGAAGGATATTGGAATTGTTGTCGATCACAAGCTGAATAGGAGTCAACAACATGATGTGGCTGCAAAAAAGGCAAACGCTATTTTGGGCTGCATTCATAGAAGTATAGCTTCCAAATCCCAGGAAGTACTAGTTCCCCTCTACTCAGCACTGGTTAGGCCTCATCTGGAGTACTGTGTCCAGTTCTGGGCGCCACACTTTAAGAAGGATGCAGACAAACTGGAGACAGTTCAGAGGAGGGCAATGAAGATGATCAGGGGACTGGAAACAAAGCCCCGTGAGGAGAGACTGAAAGAACTGGGCATGTTTAGCCTTGAGAAGAGAAGACTGGGGGGAGATATGATAGTGCTCTTCAAGTACTTGAAAGGTTGTCACAGAGAGGAAGGCCAGGATCTCTTCTAGTCTTCTATATTCACAGTTCTTGGGGTCTGTATCTAAAGGAAAAAAAGTGGATACTGAAATATCTGACAACTAATTATATTACCTTCAAGTAGCAGTAGTGCATGCTATTTGAGGTTTTCATTTATTATTATTATTATTATTAGGGCAAATATAGTATTTTTGCAGAATTCTGTTTCATAGTATTATACCTTATTGGTATATCTGTACATGCTGCTGAAGCCTTTGGCTCTTGCAACATAATGAAATTTTTATGGGCATAAGATTTAATTTCTCTTTGAGAGATTAAGCAAAGCAAAGCTATGGGTAATAAATATATATGTTGATAGATGCAAGGAGATACTAAACTGCTCCACAAAGTTATGAATGAAATTGGATTATGGATCCCACCATAAAACATCTTACTAATCTATGCAGTTCAGAACAAAGAGACTTACAAAAACCCTACACATATTATTTTCTATCTCAGCCATACAAATAGACAGACAAAAGACAATTGTGTGTAGAACACACACCAAACAGAAGATTCCAAGAGAGGCTTTCTTGTTTAAAGTGCCTAAAAGCACTAAAGGCCAAGCTGATGCAGGCAAGAAACTTAAATTTCCAAGGATAGTTTCAAAATAGTAATTTAAACAACCATTCAGCCAATGTCAGATTTCCCCAAAGTTCCAATAAAGGCAATCAAAAGTGAAAAGCACTTCATACACTGCGAAGTACCGTAGGTAAGATTAACACCACCAACCCTCTATCTATCCCAAGCCCACATTCCTCAAAGTGGCACCTTCTCACTTATTCCTCCTCCCTCTCCATTGCATTTTACATCCTTCCTCCTATCTCCATTCTTCATATGGCCCTCAGCCACGCTCATCCCTACAACCCTGTTCGTATCTGCATGTTTACTTGCCCCATACACTCACCATTTTACACCTATATGCTGCTGCAGCTGCCCCTGATGTCTAGTACTCCAGCTCCCAGCTCCTGCCCAGAGGTACCCATCCTATGTAATACTGTACTCAAAAATTGTATCCTCAAAACCTGTGACAAGCATGAAAAACGTCTACTGCAAAACAACTACATATATGGGATTCTATTGTACACTGACTCAGGCAGTGTAAAGGAGAGACAATTCATAAACGTAGCATAAAAAAACTTTTTTTGCAAATGCACCCTGCCTGCCCTCCACATCCGTCTCACTTAACTCCTGCACACTTTATCTGCCCTTTCCTTTCACATTCATATCCTCCCACAGCATTGCCATTAATTGCTGCTGTGAATGGTTGCTGCATACACCAGAGCTTTGTATAGACATGTCAGTTTGTAACCCTTGCATTTCATAGCCTTTGGGTCCCAATGTTTACAGTTCCTCCCCTTTCTGAACCAATGAACACTCTTCATCTTATAAGCACATATACACATGCTTCTACCATCGACAAAGTAGGTTCTGCTCCACAAATGTTGATGCCACAATAAACCCGTTAGCCTTTAAGGTGCTGCAAGACTCCCAAACCCTGCCTCTCCTCCCCCGCCCCCAGTCTCTACAACATTTCACAGATAAAAACAGGGACAGTTAGTTGGATCCAGATGTAGTCATACTTAGATCCACTGAAAACTGTTTCAGTGGGGCTACTCTATGTTTTTTTTTTCTCACTCACCCACACACAGCCTGCGCTTTCCCCACACACACCTTTTACACTAAGCTAATGCCTGACTCTTCTTTCCGGTTATATAAAGTGTAAGCAAACTGTCCATAATAATTGTCCTTCAAAACAGGGAGAGAACATTTAACAGCTCAATGAACAGCTGCGAGTCAAAACGGATTCAGCGACATTTACTATATGATGCAAGCGGGCTCAACGGCACAAAACCTACAGTAAGTCTGTTAGCGTTTAACATGCCACAAGAACTCTTGGTTGTTTTATCTGAATAGGTAAAATTGGGAGAGGGTGAACGGGAAAGCAGAGAAAATAGGAACAAGATAGCGGGTCCGTTTTACAGCGGTTGTCTCTACAGCCACGCGCATGCAATCATTACGTAAACACGCATACACAGGGCATAATGTACACGCTCCGAGCAAGCTAACCCTTCACGCATCCGATGAAGTGGGCTCTTGGTCCTCGAAAACCTGTAGCACAATACATCTGCTAGCCTCCTCTAAGGGCCCCGATGCGCGTTGGTTTTATGTATTTATTTATTTATGTATTTATTTATTATTAAATTTATTAATCGCCCATCTGGCCGGTCACCCAGCCACTCTGGGCGATGTGCAACATACAATGAAACGGTTTTAAAACAATAAAATTCTACAATAAAATCGTTTTCTAAAATACCCTAACCCACCCCAAAATTTTGAGGCCTGAAACGGCCAACTCCCCCCGCATTGCACCCTGGAAGCAGAAAGGGGCACACCTGAGTGTCTGCGGCATCAGGGTAACAGAACTGCGACCCGCAAAAAAAACCTGGCATCTTCCCACTGCCGCACCCCCCGCCGCCTTCCCTTCCCTTCCCTTCCCTATAGGGCTCCTCACCTGGTCTAGCCCCACTCGCCAAGGACGCCTCCCCTGCACTGCTGCCTCCCGCCCGGAATGGATCGGCTTCTACCGCACCCTTCCCCTCCGTTCTTTTTGCCTTCCAGGCTTACACCCCCCGCGCTCATTTGTGCCTCAGGTTCCTTCTTCTCCCGCCCTCTTCCCGGGGTGGGCTGCGGAGGAGGGCGGGGAGAGGGAAAGAAGAAGGGAGCGAGGGCGGCGCAACCCGTCCGCCTCTGCCACCCGAGGGCCGCCGCAGGGCCTTCCCCTGGCGCCCCGCGCGTGTGTGCGCGCGCACCTCCGTCTCGCGACCTCCACAACGTGCCGGCGGCCGCCTCCGCCGCATCTCGTCTGCTCTCCTCCCCCAGCAACGGCGGGGTAGGCGTTTTGCGCGTGCGCAGGCGTACGGTGGTGTGAGTGAGTGAGTGAGGGAGGGAGGGGGGAGAACAGGGGAAAAAAAAAAAGGAGGTGCCGTTGTCGGCTCCTTCTTAAAGGCGCCGGAGGCACATTTCCTCCAACTGTCATCGAGCGTCGTTAGGGCGGCGGGCCCAAGCCGTTTCGCTGCCTGAGGCGAAGGATAATAGGACACACGTTCTCACAGTAAACCTGTTAGGGAGCAGTCCTACGCGTGTTTAGACAGGGGGGGAAAAAAAAAAAGTCCTACAACTCCCAGCATTCCCCAGCCTGCCATCCTGTCTGGGGAATGCTGGGAGTTGTAGGACCGCAGACGGCGACTGTAGCCATGAAATTAAAAGACGCTTGCTCCTTGGGAGGAAAGCTATGGCCAACCTAGACAGCATAGTAAGAAGCAGAGACATCACCTTGCCGACAAAGGTCCGCATAATCAAATCTATGGTTTTCCCAGTAGTAACGTATGGCTGTGAGAGCTGGACTATAAGGAAGGCTGAGCGCCGAAGAATCGATGCTTTCGAACTGTGGTGCTGGAGAAGACCCTTACGAGTCCCCTGGAATGCAAGGAGGTCAGATCAGTCCATCCTAAAGGAAATCAACCCTGAGTGCTCATTGGAAGGACAGATGCTGAAGCTGAAGCTCGAATATTTTGGCCACCTAATGCGAAGAGAAAACTCTCTGGAAAGGACCCTGATGCTGGGAAAGACTGAAGGCAAAAGGAGAAGGGGACGGCAGAGGATGAGATGGCTAGACAGCATCACTGATGCAATGAATATGAACTTGAGCACATTCCGGGAGAGAGCGGAGGACAACAAAAAACATGCATAGGATTGCGCCCTTAGTCTTCAAGCCAAGGGAGACTGCTGGCACTGATTTCAGTTGGGTTGTGAATCCATTCTGGGTTTCAGTCAGGACCAGCCAGAACTCTAAAGGAGCTATCCAAGGTGTTGAACCTGTTCTTTGGCTTTCTGGCTGGTCCTGACTGAAACCCAGAATAGATTCACAGCCCCGCCTTAATCAGAGCCTCCAGTGTCTTAAGCATATCGATTATGGACTAATCATTATAATTAGTGACTTCCTTTCTTTCTTTAGTAATCTTGATTTATTATGTATGTTCTTTTTGTTGCCTTTATTTTGTGAACTTTGTTTTCAAATAAAATAAAAGTTCATGATAAAAAAGACCTGCACATTGCCAACTTCTAAACAAAGACTCCCTCACCCCTTCAGTCCCTACAACATTTTACAGATAAAAAAAATATCGGGACAGTGGGTTGGATCCAGATTTAGTTGCAGTTAGACCCATAGAGGTTAGCCAGAAGAGATAAGGAATTATTTTTAAACAAGCAATGCGCGGAAGCAGAAGAAGATAATAGAATAGGAAGGACAAGAGACCTCTTCCAGAAAATTAGAAACATCGGAGGTAAATTCCAGGCAAAAATGGGTATGATCAAAAACAAAGATGGCAAGGACCTAACAGAAGCAGAAGAGATCAAGAAAAGGTGGCAAGAATATACGGAAGATCTGTATAGGAAGGATAATAATCGGGGATAGATTTGACGGTGTGGTCAGTGAACTAGAGCCAGACATCCTGAAGAGTGAGGTTGAATGGGCCTTAAGAAGCATTGCTAATAACAAGGCAGCAGGAGATGACGGTATCCCAGCTGAACTGTTTAAAATCTTGCAAGATGATGCTGTCAAGGTGATGCATGCCATATACCAGCAAATTTGAAAAACACAAGAATCGGCAAGGTGATGTCTCTGCTTCTGACTATGCTGTCTAGGTTTGCCATAACTTTCCTCCCAAGGAGCAAGCGTCTTTTAATTTCATAGCTACAGTCACCGTCTGCGGTCCTACAACTCCCAGCATTCCCCAGACAGGATGGCAGGCTGGGGAATGCTGGGAGTTGTAGGACTTTTTTTTCTGATTGGAAAAGATCAACTTATATCCCCATACCAAAAAAGGGAAGCACCAAAGAATGTTCAAACTATCGAACAGCGGCACTTATTTCACATGCCAGTAAGGTAATGCTCAAGATCTTGCAAGGTAGACTCCAGCAATTCATGGAACAAGAATTGCCAGATGTACAAGCTGGGTTTAGAAAAGGCAGAGGAACTAGAGACCAAATTGCCAATATCCGCTGGATAATGGAGAAAGCCAGGGAGTTTCAGAAAAACATCTATTTCTGTTTTATTGACTATTCTAAAGCCTTTGACTGTGTGGATCATAATAAATTGTGGCAAGTTCTTGGTGGTATGGGGATACCAAGTCATCTTGTCTGCCTCCTGAGGAATCTGTATAACAACCAAGTAGCAATGGTAAGAACAGACCACAGAACAACAGACTGGTTTAAGATTGGGAAAAGAGTACGGCAGGGTTGCATACTCTCACCCTACCTATTCAACCTGCACGCAGAACACATCATGCGACGTGCTGGGCTTGATGAAGCCAAGGCTGGAGTTAAAATCGCTGGAAGAAACGTTAACAATCTCAGATATGCAGATGATACCACTTTGATGGCTGAAAGCGAGGAGGAGCTGAGGAACCTCATGACGAAGGTGAAAGAAGAAAGTGCAAAAGCTGGGTTGCAGTTCAACCTCAAAAAAACCAAGATTATGGCAATCAGTTTGACTGATAACTGGCAAATAGAGGGAGAAAATGTGGAGGCAGTGACAGACTTTGTCTTTCTAGGCGCAAAGATTACTGCAGACGCTGACTGCAGCCAGGAAATCAGAAGACGTTTACTTCTTGGGAGGACAGCAATGACAAATCTTGATAAAACATTTAAGAGCAGAGACATCACACTGACAACAAAGGTCCACATAGTTAAAGCAATGGTATTCCCTGTAGTAACCTATGGCTGTGAGAGCTGGACCATAAGGAAGGCTGAGCGAAGGAAGATAGATGCTTTTGAACTGTGGTGCTGGAGGAAAATTCTGAGAGTGCGTTGGACTGCAAGAACATCAAATCAGTCCATACTCCAGGAAATAAAGCCAGACTGCTCACTTGAGGGAATGCTATTAAAGGCAAAACTGAAGTACTTTGGCCACATAATGAGAAGACAGGATACCCTGGAGAAGATGCTGATGCTAGGGAAAGTGGAAGGCAAAAGGAAGAGGGGCCGACCAAGGACAAGATGGATGGATGATATTCTGGAGGTGATGGACTCGACCTTGGGGGAGCTTGGGGTGGCGACAGCCGACAGGAAGCTCTGGCGTGGGCTGGTCCATGAAGTCACGAAGAGTCGGAAGTGACTGACCGAATAAACAACAACAACAACAGACCCATTGAAATAAATAAATTTCAACGGGTCTACTAGAAGTATGGATTTCTTTTCACACATGTTCCATATACAGAAGCTGACCAGACTGGCAGTTGAATCTTCTGCACAGGTGCCGGGGCAGCGTCCTCCATTGCACCTGAGGGCAAAAGCCTAGCTTAGTGGGTACAGGTTGGCCATTAAGGCCAGCAACAAGCAACTGTTGTCACCAATGGGAACAACTAGAGAGCTTAGGAAGAAAGATGCCTCACTCTGCCTAATGGTAGGGCTGACCCTAATGCTCTAATTCAGGGGTCCCTGTGGCATTCCTGCCTATTTACCGGTGAGAATATCTTTTCAATAAGGCCTTTCCCACAGCAGGCAACACCTTCCACTAGACACAGTGACGTTGCCACCAGGACTGTTACCTCAGGTCCAACACCTTTACTTCGCGAGATGTGAAGACACACTGACTTTTATTCTGACCTATATTATTCTCTTTATTACTTTGTTATTCTCTTTATTATTTTAGTCACAAACCGTAGGCATTGGATTTTATAAAATATATATTTATGATTTACAGCATTAAGATGTTAAATAGTAAATAAGACACTTAGGGAGCAATCCTATGGCCGCTGGACAGCGGCTAGACAGCCATAGGATATCTGGTTTTCCAGGAACCGACCTTGGAGCCTTCAGCTATCTAGCCAAAAATGCGGGGCAGGAGAAGTACAGAGGGAATGATCCCCTCCGTGCTTCTCCTGCCCTGCATTGGATAAGCGGTCACCTCCAAGTTCGGAGGCGGCCACCTATCTGAATAGGATTGTGCCCTTAAAAACATACAGTCAGGGCCAGAAATATTGGAACAAGGATAACTGTTTTGGCAGTTGGCCTCTGTACACCACCACATTGAAGTTGAAAGGAAACACACCCAGATGGGAGCAAAGTCAGGACTGTCACCTGTAATTCAAGGGGTTGGACAAAAGTGGGGCACTAACCATTCAAGAAGTACAGCCAGTGGCATACACACACACCCATCGTTGGTGGCTCATAAGTAATGGAACAAACCAACATCATTTCAAACTTAAGAATCGCCTTTAATACCTGGATGAAAATCCTTCGTAGTCAATGACTGCCTGAAGTCTGGAACCCATTTGTTGTTCAGTCGTTCAGTCATGTCCGACTCTTCGTGACCCCATGGACCATAGCACGCCAGGCCTTCCTGTCCTGCGCTCTCTCCCGGAGCGTGCTCAAGTCCATATTCATTGCATCAGTGATGCTATCTAGCCATCTCATCCTCTGCCGTCCCCTTCTCCTTTTGCCTTCAGTCTTTCCCAGCATCAGGGTCTTTTCCAGGGAGTTTTCTCTTCGCATTAGGTGGCCAAAATATTTGAGCTTCAGCTTCAGTATCTGTCCTTCCAATGAGCAGTCAGGGTTGATTTCCTTTAGGATTGACTGATTGGACCTCCTTGCAGTCCAGGGGACTTGTAAGACTCTTCTCCACCATGACCAAATGCTGAGTTTCCTCCCTTGAGATGCTTTGCCAGGCCTTTACTGCAGCTGCCCTCAGCTGCTGCTTGTTTGTGGGTCTTTCTGCCTTCAGTTTCGTCTTCAGTAAGTGAAAAGCATGCTCTATTGGGTTGAGATCAGGTGACTGACTTGGTCATTGAAGGATATCCCACTTCTTTGCCTTCAGAAACTCTTGGGTAGCTTTTGCTGTATGTTTTGGGTCTTTATCCATCTGTTATATGCAGCGGCATCCTATCAGTTTGGCAGCATTTGGCTAAATCTTAGCAGAAAGTATAGCCCTATACACTTCAGAATTCATCCTGCTGCTTTTATCAGCAGTCAGGTCATCAGTGAACACCAGTGACCCGGTTCCATTGGCAGCCATACATGCCCATGCCATAACACTGCCTCCACCATGTTTGACAGATGATGTGGTATGCTTTGGATCATGAGCTGTTCCTTTCCTTCTCCATACTTTTCTCTTCCCATCATTCTGGTACAAGTTAATCTTGGTTTCATCAGTCCAAAGAATCCTATTCCAGAACTGGGCAGGCTTTTTTAGGTGTTTGCAGGCAAAGGCTAATCTGGCATATCTGTTCTTGAGCATTACCAGCGGTTTGCACTTTGTTGTGAAGCCTCTGTATTTACATTCATAAAGCCATCTCTTGACTATAGATGTTGACAATGACATGCCTACCTCTGCAAGAGCATTCTTGACCTAGCTAGATGTTGTGAAAGGGTTCCTCTTCACCATGAGCAGAATTCTGCGGTCATCCACTTTAGTTGTCTTCCATGATCTTCCAGGCCTTTTGCTGTTGTTGAGCTTGCCAGTTAATTCCTTCTTTTCCAGGATGTTCCAGACTGTTGTATTGGCCACTCCCACTGTTTTTGGTATCTCTCTGATGGGATTATTTTGTTTCCTCGGCCTAATGATGGCCTCCTTCACTCGCGTGGACACTTCTTTGGACCTCATGTTGGGAATTCCAGTGAACAGCTACCAAATGCAAACGTAACACTCAGAACCACCTCCAGGTCTTTTATCTGCTTGATTGGTCATGGGGTAGCCAGGAAACAGGCCACACCTGGCCATGCAGCTGCTTGTCAGCCATTCGTTCCATTACTTATGAGCCACCAACGATGGGGGGGGGGGTATGCCACTGGCTGTACTTCCTGAATGGTTAGTGCCTCATTTTGTCCAACCCCTTGAATTACAGCTGACAGTCCTGACTTCACTCCCATCTGGGTGTGCTTCCTTTCAACTTCATTGTGGTGGTGTACAGAGGCCAACTGCCAAAACAGTTATCCTTGTTCCAATATTTCTGGCCCTTACTGTATGTCCTCTCCCACACACACACACAATTGCCAGTTTAATTTTATACACACATAAAATCCTAGTCACAATCTATCTCTTCACAAGCCCTATTCAAACTCTCCCCTATCTATTCCCTATCTAAACTACGAAGCACAGCTCCCTGTTTATATATCACACCATTTCACACACATCCCACTCACTCAGCCAATCATCTCACGTATGCAAATGCATCATACCTCCTGTCACGCATACCACTCTTACTCTAGATCTGCTTACCAGAAAATACAGACTCATAACATGAATACACACATATAACTGCATATTCACAACATATATACATGCTTTGCAGCTTCTCCTGCCTGTCCTTGAACTTGAATAGCTGCTGACAGCAAGAAGGGAAAGCAAGGCAAAGGAGTTGAGGGGGGAGAAAACGCAAGGCTAGAGGCTGGGAAGGGAGAGAAACAGCAAGATAAAGGGGTGAGTGGGAGAGAAAGAACAAGACTAGGGCTAGGAAGGGAGAGAAAGCAGGCGGCTAGGGATGGGAGAGAAATAGTGAGGAGAGGGATTGGAGGAAAGAAACAGTAAGGCTAGAGGCTGGAAATGGAGAGAAAGAGAGCAAAAGGGAAAGGCCTGTATGGGCAGAAGATTGGGCAGGCAAGGAAGCAACTCCTTCCATTTCCCCTTCTCCGCCAGCTTCTAGTCCTGCTATTTCTCTCCCCGCAACGCAGCAGGCCCCCACAGCAGCCATTATGTGACTAGCCACATCCTCCAGGGGAGCCATTTTGTGGTGGTGCCTACAGTAGTTTCTCAAATTCCCAAGTGTGCCCACAGATCCCAAAAGGTTGGGGACCCCTGCTTGTATTCAAAAGGTTGCACTGTTAGAGATTTCCTGGGCAAAAGCATTTTGTCACACATAAGGCCCTTGTGCAGAATGGGATTAAAATGGAATAAAACAAACAATGCAATTAGGAACGCATGAATTGGTCCTCAGTGCTTTATTACCCTTCTTCGTTCTGCTTTCCAAATGTTCTTAATGAGATTACACAGGTTCTCTAGAACGTTGTGAAGAAAAAATAGCCAAGAACATTCCTCTTGAAACTCAGATAGTTTGTTAGGGGCTTTTCTGTAGGAAGCCCCTTGGCAACATGAGCCCAAAATTTTACTCTCCTTCTGATAGAATTGGGTAGGCAGAAGGGAGATGCATTTTTCTGCTGAGTGCAGGACTTCCTTCTTTTTTCTGACAGCGTCCTTGGTTTCTATGCCAGCCTGCACACAATTACTTATGATCTAGGGCTACTAGGCTACTGCTTAAAGACAAGTGTGCATTAATTGGTCCTCTTTGTCCTACCACATTTCTTCCTCCTTTCACCTCCATACAGATATTCAGCAGATTTTCTGGAACCTTCCAAAGAAAAAATAGTCAAGAATATTTTTTTTCTTGTAACTAAAATAGTTTACTGGAGACTCTGTAGGCAGTGTAGGAAGCCCCATGGCATCAGGAGGCAAACCCCTCACCAGGGAACTTTGCGTCCTTCCCAATCTACAAAGTTACCATTATCCTCTTCAGAAAGCATGGAGAGCACATTAATGATTCCTCGGGTGCTCTCTTCCACAGTCAGGTCTGCTTGCCATGAAGAAGAATCGTGTAAGTTAAGAAGGAATCAATCCTGCCAAGCCAAAGACGCTCAACTAACTAAAGGGGTGCATGGAGTCAGAAGTCTTGAGCAGAATCTACACTGGAGCCCTTTTTGTTCCTGAGGTACCAAAGTGGCAGTATATTTTCCAAACACAATTGCTGTTCTATGGACACACATTAATGAATATGGTGCAGTATCCACTGTGTTTATAATGCAATCAGGTTCCACATACCAATTGTTGTAATTGTGGAAGAAGTAAGTGGAGTTTGAAAGATGTTTTGTGTTTATAGTGCAAGCGCATGACACAAGTGACAGTACAGAACTATGGGAGAAAGGAAGTCATGCTGCTGTTTCAGATGACTGTGTGTGTGTGTGTGTGTGTGTGCGCGTGTGCGCGCGCATATATATATATATATATATAGCAATGTGAAAAAGAAAGTACACTCTCTTTGAGTTCTATGGTTTTACGTATCAGGACATAATAAAAATCATCTGGTCCTTAGCAGGTTTTAAAATTAGGTAAATACAACCTCAGATGAACAACGTAACATATTACACCATGTCATTATTTGACAGAAATAAAGCCAAAATGGAGAAGCCATGTGTGAAAAACTAAGTACACCTTGTGATTCAATAGCTTGTAGAACCACCTTTAGCAGCAATAACTTGAAGTAATCATTTTCTGTATGACTATCAGTCTCTCACATCGTTGTGGAGGAATTTTGGCCCACTCTTCTTTACAACACTACTTCAGTTCATTGAGGTTTGCGGGCATTTGTTTATGCACAGCTCTCTTAAGGTCCCGCCACAGCATTTCAATTGGGTTGAGGTTTGGACTTTGACTAGGCCATTGCAACACCTTGATTCTTTTCTTTTTCAGCCATTCTGTTGTAGATTTGCTGGTATGCTTGGGATCATTGTCCTGTTGCATGACCCAATTTCGGCCAAGCTTTAGCTGTCGGACAGATGGCCTCACATTTGACTCTAGAATACTTTGGTATACAGAGGAGGTCATGGTCGACTCAATGACTGCAAGGTGCCCAGGTCCTGTGGCTGCAAAACAAGCCCAAATCATCACCCCTCCACCACCATTCTTGACAGCTGGTATGAGATGTTTGTGCTGATATGCTGTGTTTGGTTTTCGCCTGTGCATTATGGCCAAACATCTCCACTTTGGTCCGTCTGTACAAAGGACATTGTTCCAGAAGTCTTGTGTTTTGTTCAGTTGCAACTTTGCAAACCTAAGCCATGCTGCCATGTTCTTTTTAGAGAGAAGAGGCCACCCTTCCAAACAAACCATACTTGTTCAGTCTTTTTCTAATTGTACTGTCATGAACTTTAACATTTAACATGCTAACTGAGGCCTGTAGACTCTGAGATGTAACTCTTGGATGTTTTGCAATTTCTCTGAGCATTGCACAGTCTGCCCTTGGGGTGAATTTGCTGGGACGTCCACTCCTGGGAAGATTGGCAACTGTCTTGAATGTTTTCCACTTGTGAATAATCTTCCTCACTGTAGAATGATGGACTTTAAATTGTTTGGAAATGGCCTTATAACCCTTCCCAGATTGATGGGCAGCAGCAATTGCTTCTCTAAGATCATTGCTGATGTCTTTACTCTTTGGCATTGTGTTAACACACACCTGAACGCTCAAGACCAGCAAACTCCTGAGACTTCTGCTTTTACAGAGGTGGTCAGACTTGCTGATGATCAATTAATTAAGGGCATTTGATTAGCAGCACCTGGCTGTTACTTAGCCTCTTCATACCTATGGAAGCAGTAAGGGTGTACTTAGCTTTTCACACATGGCTTCTCCATTTTGGCTTTTTTTCTGTCAAATAAATAATGACACAATGTAATATGTCATGTGTTGTTGTTCATCTGAGGTTGTATTTACCTAATTTTAAGACCTGCTAAGGACCAGATGATTTTTATTATGTCCTGATACATAAAACCATAGAACTCAAAGAGGGTGTACTTTCTTTTTCACATGACTGTGTGTGTGTGTATATATATATATATATATACATACATATATATATATATATACACACACACACACACACACACACATATACACACACACACACACACACACACATATATATATATATATATATATATGTATATATTTAAGACTGCTAAATGCACCTGCATAGCTGTGCAAGCATGCATTTATTTTTTTTTACAATATAGATTATGTGGTTATTCATAGCTGCGTATATCTGTAGGTATGCACTGAAGAATAGCCATCCCCCCAAATTTGTAACAGCTAACCAAACATCCTGGTCATAGAAGGAGAGGAAATACAGGACAATCCACAGATTTCCTGCCTGCAAATCTCACCCCACCCCCACCTCAGGTCAAAACAGAAGATGGGGAAAATGTTGCAAAGCAGCTTTTACAGCATTCAAGCCACTTCCACCAGTAAGAGTTATACCAGTAGACTGGGACACACATAATACAGTAGTGCATGGAAACTGCAATCATTGAAAAAATGTCATAAAATTGGCCTAGAAAAAAGTTCAGTATTGAAGGAGAAAAAACTCATCTGGACAACGAATTGGGGTATACACTGTGCACCATGTAAGACATTACATTACCAAGATAAATTGCTAGTGTAGATTGGCCCCGAGTCACCCAAGTGATTATATTGATTGTCAGCAGCTCTCTCTAATGCCTCAAGCAGAGATCTATCCCATTTAATCCAAAAGCAACTTAGGACAGCATTAGAAACACCAACAAGAGTGTGCCTGTTTGCCTGGCACTTCTACTTTTTGGTGCTTGTAGAGATATTTAGCTAGCATGTTAGGGACTGAACCTTGGCCATTTAACACACAAGCACGTACTTTCCCGTGGAAATAGTCTCCTGCAAATAGGAAAATCTTCAATTCAGAGATTCCAAGACGAGGGGAGACTCTGCATGTTTTCTTCAATGTGAGGATGGAAATCAAGCTTTATATTGACAACTTAGTTCCTCAAAATCTCAATTCCTCTTCCTAGTCTTTACAAGTTACCAGAATACTAAAATTGCTTGGTGTTTAAAGGACCCACTCCTGGCTGCCATGTGTGTCTGTCCTTCCCTTGATGGTTAAAGAAGTTACCTCCAGATGAGGAGTTTTTACCCATCCGGGATGGATGCAAACAGACAGAATCCCATACTTTGGATACGTGAGTGACTGGCACCTGGTGAGCATGTTTAAAGCAGTCTACAGGGGAAAAACAAACACCATGAATAGAAAGTGCATTGGATAGGGAATGGGATAAAAGGGCTTAATATAAAGCACTACAGGGCAACACATTAGATTCCATTTTATTGGTGGAATAGAACAGGGACATCACCAAATAAATGATGCTGAATTTCTTACTTCAATTCCTTATTTGCATGAAAGTTCAAAATAGAGCTCAGTCAGTATATTTAATAAGAACCTAAGGTTCACTTCATATGTCCCTCCATACCAAAATAAGCTTTGGATGACCCCATATCATATATCTTCTTTACTGGGGGATTGTCCCCTTAAAGGTAAACAATAATTATCTCCAGTCAAAAACATCATTTTTGTGCAATGCACATTAATATGTGTTGACCCCCACCCCAATGACAATCACAAACAAGGAACTGAATTCCGCTTTAGGTACCTTACTGCAGCGATACCCAATAACCTTCATCCAATGCCACATGTGCATGCATTCGATGGAGCCTACAATACTGGAGGTATTGACAACGGCTGCCTTGCTGCAGCTCAGGCCCTTCTGGAGACTTCTCCGAGCTGCCATCTTCAGCAGAGGCAGAAACTCCTTGGGCAGATACAGGCAGTGTGGTTAGGTCCACGAAATGCTGCTTTGCAATGACAACAACATCAAAGAAGAAAGAGCCAGCACTGGATGCAGTAAGATGAGGATAGAAGCAAGACTTGTACTTTCAGCAGCCGTGAAGACATTACTGTGGGATTGCTGCTTTGAAAGGCTTTCCATCAGGTTTCTTGGCACAGCAATCACTACCTATCCAACCTGTAGCGGTGTTGTGACAGGTAAATAAATAAGTGCATTTTGCTTGTTTGGCCATAAGCTATTACAAAACTAAAGTATCAGCACAAAGCAATATTATAAAACAATACTTTTTGGTAGAGGTGGCAGTTGTCATGCTAGAAAATCTGTTTAAGGCCTTTTTTATAGCAAAGTCTCGTGACGCTGAAAGAAGGTCCATTTCAAGCGGACCTTCAAATAAATAAGTGCATTTTGCTTGTCTGGCCATAAGCCATAACAAAACTGTGAAGGATCGCTGGGTCTAGACCCAAGGGAGTTGGACTCGATGGTCTTATAGGCCCCTTCCAACCCTACCATTCTATGAACCCTGCATGGTAGGACAAGCCAAACCTGGCCACAAATCCCTGAAATAACCCAGTAGCCTTCCACCCTGGCCAACAGGCAGTGAAATTAGCACTGAAGTTATGCAGAACACCACACCAACTAAAAGCTGGAGGAAAGTTTATTAAATGGAAAGGAACAATGGGGAAGGGAAGGGGAGAGGTGGTAGGTTGTACAGGAAATTACAAGCAAGATTACAAGTACCAAAATCCCTAGGAATGCTGAGAACCTTTATACGCACTCCCAAGAGGCAAAGCAATAAAGCTAGCTAGTCTATCCTATGCATACCAAAGTATGGGCCTTCCAGGATAGTTTTCAGCCTTCAACACATCCAAGAACCATCAGGGCAAAGGAAGATGACCCACTTCTTCCTCGGCCCTCTATTTATTGCCTGACCCTAGCAACTCAGGGCAAAATTTGTGTAGCCAATCAAAGCTCAGCCCCTGGGCTTACCACCCTCTCCTCAGAGGAGGCAGGATCTTCCCATCAGACACAACTGTTATCTCTTTCCCAATTAACACGGATTAAGCTTGGCCTTGAGTAGAAGGGCCCAGGAACTGCTGGATAATTACCAGTTCCAGGTGGTTACCTCAGACTTGATGGCCCGGTCTATTCCCATGGCAGACAGCATGCCTTCATCCTTGACAAAAACTAAAATACCAATACAAAACAATACTATAAAACAAATCTTTTGGTAGAGGTGTGCACTGACCACAAGATTCAGCTTGCACTGTGGTTTGGTGCTTCAGAAAATGGCCTGATTCTGCTCAGACTGATTCGGAGGTTGTCTGTTTCTATTCGGGTATCAAAGCTGAGTCCTAATTCAGAAATCGAAGGCAGTGCGCTTCCCATTGACTATCACAGGAAATTTTAAAAATGGCTATACGTTCTTCTGTGTCAGGAGTGGATGAAATAACAGCCCTTTAGGGCAGGATTTTGCCTGCTAAATTTCAGAAGAATATGTGCAGTAGTTTTTGTGTTATGCACCTTTCTACTTTTTTTTTTTTTAATAAAGAGAACTTTTTTATTTCTTGGCAGAATTGGATGAAATTTCAGGCATAGTTGTGACTTTTGAGGGAACAAGCCTGCCGAATTTTAGATGAATAAGTGCAAGGATTTTTGTACAAAAGCTGCTTTTCAGGATATCCATAAAAAAAGGACATGCTTTTCCCCCTATGTGCCTTGCTGTCAGGATTGGGCCCAGGCTGTGGGAACAAAGTCAGATGAAGAACAGTGCAAAGTGGTGGGGAAGGGAATCACAGCTTCAGGGAGACAGAGAAGAATCTGTCCAGGTGCTGGCTAATCAGTTGGATCAAAGCCAGACCATAACCTCTCCCTCTTTGGGAACACAACAACTCCCAGGGCTGGAGGAGGTGGATGTAACATATGCAAGGATCAGGCCTTGGGTCAAGAGGGAGGCGGAGTTTCAGGAAGTGAGGCGTTCTACAAGGTTTGCCCATCACAAGAGGTCTCTAGGGAGGAGCCTCCCTAAGGGCGGGACTGAGAAAGCATTTCAGGTTCTGTTCTCCAGGCTGACACTAGATTTGCAACAATTTTTCTCCTACCCATAGTGCATCCCACAAAGGGATCTTTAAGTAGTTTGTTTAGTATTATGCCAGCTTACTCAGGGATGTTAGTGCTAGGTTGCCATAGGATGAAAAAGACTGTAACCTGAACTATTGTGGGACTGATTGATTTGCATAATAAAGCCTATTTACTTGGAAATCGACTTCTTCAGTTTGACTAAAACAAGCCGGGAGGGCTCAGAATGATGGACAGCATAGAGGTGGCCCTAAGTAAGAAAATGGCAAAGTTTCAGAAGAATCGGTACAGTGATTTATGTGGAAGGGGAGCCCACAGATTTTTTATTTTTTTTTAGTGGCAGTGGTGGGAGTGACTGATTTGCTTCCTCTTCCCTCCTGTGTCTTTTGGGGCAATTTGTATGAAAATGGTATACATCATAGAAGGGTCTCAAAGTAGGAAACCTACAAATCTTCAGAATGATAGCTGCACAAGTTAGGTAGTTATAATGCTTGAAAATCTCTTTAAGGCCTTTTTCATAGTGAAGATTGGTGGCGTTGAAAGAAGGGCCATTTCAAAGTCTCATCCTTGCCCTCCTCCCAAGTACAACAGTTGGAGAGGGCCTGGTAAAATGTGCCTTATGAATAGAAGGTGAACGTCTCACCGCTCAGACCCTTCCCCATCAACTCACCAGCTTTTAGAGAAAGAAAGCAAAAAACACTATTTTGAGAGACACACTGACTGACTTTCCAAACTATAATGGCGAACTAAGCCTTGTTCAAGGTCTAGCTTTCGTCCGCCTCATTTTGGAGGGAAGTCCACTTCACCTCATATAGCACCAGAAATGGGGAAAGCTTCTCCATGAGAAGCAAGAGCTTACCTGGGTCACCTGTAGCGGCCCAATGGTATTAGTAGCATATACAGCCACCAAGTCCTTTGCATTTTCTGTCCCCAGGTCGTTGAGAAGACCAGTGCCAGCATTGTTCATCAGGAGGGTCAGCCCATATTCTCCAACATACTTTGTCACTTCCTCCACAGCTGCCTTGATGCTCTTGAGATCAGTGACATCTGTAGAATGACAACATTCATTTCAAATATTTAGGAACTTGAGGGGAAAGGCCCAAGAGTGTAATTAAGAAAAGGTTCATTTAAACTGGGCAGGCTGTGATTTCCATAATTTCAGAAGGCCGGCAAATCTATCCAGGTAAGAGAAGTTCTTCTCAGTGAACCTGTCTGTCACCTCAGCTTGTCAGCTGCATTAGAGAGTGCGGCATCCACCTTCCCAGCCGGAGAAGCAGAACAAGGGCCTGTGTGTCAGCAGGAAGTACAGAGAGATGGCAATTATTTTAAAAGTAGCAACAAATCACTTTGGCAGAGACTGGGCTCAAAGGAGGGCATTTGAAGTCCCAAGTAGTTTGTTCTTTGTGGAATCTTTGTGGTAAGTATTTACGTAGCCTATCACGGCAAAGAGCAGGGATGCAAATGGCGGCCGCAGCAGCCCGACCGGGGCCAGCCAGGAGACCAGCCGCAGCCGCCGCTGCCGCATCTGCCCCAGGTAAGTTCTGTCACTGGGGATTTCGCAGGGGAGCGGGAGGCAGGAGGCCGTTCCGCCACGGATTCCGGGGGGCCGGATTCTAAAGAATCTGGCCTCCTTGGAATCCGTGGCAGAATTCTCTGACATCCCTACTTGCCTGTTTGTATAAAGTCAAATACAGTTCAGTACTTCTCTTGCCCACCAGAGAGAATTCTCTTTAAGAATTCCCCAAGATATGCTCTGAGTAGAATAAAGAAGAGAAAGAAAGAACAGGATAGGGGAAGGAAGGAGAAAAGAAGAATGGTGATTGGAAAGGTGGAGGTTGGGGCAGATAGAGAGCATTCCCTAAGCCAAGTGGCTCCTTTCAGAGAGGTAATACTTCGCAGGAATTTAGGAGACTGTGTGCGGTTTGTAAGGACTGCACATACTTAACTTTATAAGGTGAGGTGGCTGAGGGCTTTTTCTAGCTTTTTTAAAACTGTAGAATCTATTTCTACAGTTTAATACAGTGCCTGTTAAATAGCTTCAGCTATTTAAAAGCCTCCTTGATCATGATGCCACATAGTCCTAACCCTCCTTTTGGAATAATTGGAGTCCTACAGCTGTTTAGGAGAAATTAAAGTGGAGGGGGAGAAAGAAGTTTGTGGAGGCTGATTGGATCCTTTGCTGTAGTGAAGCTACTAAACTTCTGCAGAAGCTAAAGGTTCCAGTTTGGGGCAGTAAAATCAGATGCTGCATGAAATACGAGTATTTCACATGGAGCTCTTTCCTCCCTTCTTCTCCTGCTTCAAAATATCATTGCAAGGAAACTCCCAACAGTGGACATGTAAGAGCAGAAAAGTAGGGGGGGAGAGGTTTTTTTGCCCCAAAAAACGCTACCCCCCCCCGAGATTAGGGATAGTGACCTCTTAATTGTCACCTTAAATGCCTTCTGATTAGGATCTCTAATCACCTGTGGGGCTTGAGCGTTGACTTTTTGTGTTAGTCTTTGAGAAAAGGAAACTTTATGCAAGGCTAGCACAAAAGCCACTGGTCCTAACTGCCTGAAATTGGGAATCAGCTCCATGGGGGCTACCAGGTGGGGTCTACTCCCATGTAAGTGTGCTGAGGGTGCAGACGTATGGCACAGTCTTACATTTTATGTCTACTCAGAAGTAAGGCAGAGGTTTCCTGAGGGCTGCAAGAAAAGAGTACAGCAGAAGTTAAGCTACAAAAACAAGACCCCCCCTTTGCACACATGCCAGGGAGGGAGGAAGGCACTCCCTCAGTTCAAACCATGTGTCTGCCGTGTAAAGGAGCCCTTCCTAATCCCACAAAGAAACCGAAAGCAGGAAGCTCCAGAAAGGATGTGGATTTCTGCAGGTTTTCTGATTAATGTAGAAACACCGTAAAGTAGTACCTCCTCATGTATGATAGAACAGATTGCCCAGCGGTTCTCCACTTTCATTGATAGCCCTCATTCTTTTACTGCCTTTCTTATTCTTATTTAATTAATCTATATTACTAATTGCTACCTTTTTCATGTTAATGAAGCATTCTTGTTACACCAGAATGTGCTGGGAAACATGGGGGAGGGGGGAGAACAAAGGGATGGGAAACCAGCCCCCTTTTTAACCCGATGCGATATCTCTATAACGAAGGTGTGAAGTAGTTACTTTCTAAGGCAATAAACCAAACAATGGTGAATCGGAGCCGAGATCCCGCTTTACAGCCTTTAGGGAATTTGTGCTTTAAACTGTGCCATTTTGGTTGAGGGGGATCTCTGTACATTCTGATGTGGACATTCAGGGGACAAGCCTCATTGACCACAACAGGAGTTACTTCTGAGTAGGCCCTAATTAGTTTGTGTAGGGATGGGAAACACACAGGAAACACCACTTGACCGAGGTCATGGTGAAAGGCACACCCCCAGGCAGGGCTAGCATACCAGAGGTAAATGCGGGGGTTGGGGCACACAGCAACTATACTGCGGAGAACCTGACTTAAGGAAAAGAAATGGACTTCATGCAATCTCAGGAAATCCGGGTTTTCTCTTATATGCTCTGGGGTGGCTGCTGGATGGCCATGACATCATATATCCCCAAAGACCTCCAAACGCAGCCCGCTCAGAGTAAATCGCTCATGGAGACACCCCCCAGGGACCTCTGTGTCCTTTCAAGTTTAGAAAAGTATCATTATCCTCTTCAGAAAGCAAGGAGAGCACATTCATGATTCCTCACATGCTCTCCTGCACACTCATCATCCCCATCGGCTGAAAAAGAGGAAACAACCATTGCTGCAAAGTCAAAGGCCCACAAGTAGAAAAACAAAGGATATGTGCAGTTGGATGTCTGGGGGGGGGGGGAGTCTTCACGACAACAGAATACCAAGCGCTTTGGACGATTACCCAGATTCTCATGGAATCGGTTTGGTCTGTCAGGGACACATGAAGCAAGAAAAGCTGAGTACCTTTAAAATCCACTTGGATTTTGCACAGAAAGCGAAAGAGCGCTTTAGGGCAAGTTACTAAAGTTAGCCTTTAACCCTTTACATGCTTCTTACTTCCAAGTAAACATGCACAGGAAGGGGGGGTTGCTGTCATTTGCTTTGCCCTTGTAGGATCTCCCTTCGTTTATGATACCTGAAACCTCTGCTTTGTGGGAAGTGTTGCAAGAAAGGTGGTGAAGCCCTGTTTGCAGCTTAGGTATGAGGTCTGGATAGTCCTTCCCCATTGCAATCAACACCACAAAGAGACAAAGCTCCAGGCTAATAAGATTTTATTTTGTTAGAGACTGAGCCTCTCTACAAATGCAGATTTAAGAAAGCACTCAGACTGTGTCAGGCCCTAAACAACTAATCCGCGATCTCTAATCAGAGGAGACAAACCAGAGAGTAGAGAAGATGCTAAAGGATCATAAATGTTCCTAAAGGAAATCAACCCTGAGTGCTCATTGGAAGGACAGATAATGAAGCTGAAGCTCCAATATTTTGGCCACCTAATGCGAAGAGAAAACTCCCTGGAAAAGACCCTGATGCTGGGAAAGACTGAAGGCAAAAGGAGAAGGGGACGGCAGAGGATGAGATGGCTAGATAGCATCACGGATGCAATGAATATGAACTTGAGCAAGCTCCGGGAGAGAGCGCAGGACAGGAAGGCGTGGCGTGCTATGGTCCATGGGGTCACGAAGAGTCGGACACGACTGAACGACTGAACAACAACAACAGAGAAGATGCCCACAGTTTTGCGCATGGACTTCATGCCCCAAATTTGCTTTGCAGTGGTGCCCCTCCCTTAGGGTGGCTCCCTCCTAAGTTGGCCACTAAGAGTGGCTATCCCGGCAGACCATCGGAGCCCCATCCCTAACATTTCCTGCTTTGCTTTGCAACTCGCCCTTGTTGTTGTTGTTGTTCAGTCCTTAAGTCGTGTCCAACTCTTCGTGACCCCATGGACCATAGCATGGCAGGCCTTCCTGTCCTCCGCTCTCTCCCGGAGTGTGCTCAAGTTCATATTCATTGCATCGGTGATGCGATCTAGCCATCTCATCCTCTGCCGTCCCCTTCTCCTTTTGCCTTCAATCTTTCCCAGCATCAGGGTCTTTTCCAGGGAGTTTTCTCTTCGCATTAGATGGCCAAAATATTTGAGCTTCAGCTTCAGTATCTGTCCTTCCAATGAGCACTCAGGGTTGATTTCCTTTAGGATGGACTGATTTGACCTCCTTGCAGTCCAGGGGATTCGTAAGAGTCTTCTCCGGCACTACAGTTCGAAAGCATCAATTCTTCGGCACTCAGCCTTCCTTATAGTCCTGCTCTCACAGCCATACATTACTACTGGGAAAACCATAGCTTTGATTAGACGGACCTTTGTTGGCAAGGTGTTGTCTCTGCTTCTTACTATGCTGTCTAGGTTTGCCATAGCTTTCCTCCCAAGGAGCAAGCGTCTTTTAATTTCATGGCTACAGCCACTGTCTGCAGTGATCTTGGAGCCCAAGAAAATAAAATCTGTCACTGCTTCCATTTCTTCCCCTTCTATATGCCAGGAAGTGATGGGGCCAGATGCCATGATCTTAGTTTTTTTAATGTTGAGTTTCAAACCAGCTTTTGCACTCTCCTCTTTCACCCTCAACAACAGGCTCTTTAGATCCTCTTCGCTTTCTGCCATTAGGGTGGTATCGTCTGCGTACCTGAGGTTGTGGATAATTCTCCCAGCAATCTTAATTCTGACCTGTGATTCATCCAACCTGGCGTTTCTCATGATGTACTCTGCATATAAGTTAAATAAGCAGGGTGACAATATACAGCCTTGTCGTACTGCTTTCCCAATTTTGAACCAATCGGTTGTTCCATGTCCGGTTCTTACTGTTGCTTCTTGACCCTCGTACAGGTTTCTCAGGAGACAGGTAAGGTGGTCTGGTACTCCCATCTCCTTAAGAATTTACCACAGTTCGTTGTGACCCACGCAATTAAAGGCTTTAACGTAGTCAATGAAGCAGAAATAGACGTTTTTCTGGAATTCTCTTGCTTTCTCCATGATCCAGCGAATGTTGGCGATTTTAATCTCCCCCCTCTTCCTCCTCCTCCTCCTCCACCTCCTGGGAAACTTGAGTTCCTTCAGTGGAGGGAGGGGGCAGTGACTCACCCTGGCCAATCTGTTTGTCAAGGCCTTCTGAAGAATCTCTCCCAGCGTCTTGGGGAGTTCCCTCCCCTGGGCTTTGATCTAGCTGTTTTAACTCTGATTCAGAATTGGAGTTGGCTAATCCCAGGAACCTTTGTAGGTCTTCTTTGGCTGATGGAGCCTGCCAAGTTAGCACGGCTTGTACTTTAACAGGATCCATTTTGATGCCTTCCACTGAAATCTTATAACCCAGGTTGTCCAAAGTCTGTCAAATCAAAAGCCCACTTTTGCTGTTTTGCAGAATCATTTCTTACTGGCATTAAAATTAAACCTAAGGATCTGTCATCCCCAGCTCCCTGAATTTGGACTTCAGCAACTTTTTCTTTTTCTTTTTTCTGGTTGCTAGTCAGTATTTTCCCATCTTGTTTTGGTGTTGCACTGGCTTTTTCTGATATCAACTCTGGGCGACATGCCAGACCAAACTGCATCGCATTCTATTGATTCTTCCTTTTTTTCTTTTCTATTCTTCCCCCTCCTTTTTTTCTTTTTGCCTATGTATAATCATGTATGTATAATTTGTCTCCTGAGTGTGATTATTTACATATTTTGATTAAACATAGGTTATATGTAACTATCACATTAAACTTAGTTGAATAAGGTTCTATCTATCTATCTATCTATCTATCTATGTATCATATATCTATCTGTATATATCTCCAGATAAAATATTACTTAAAATACCTGTTTTTTAAATTCTTTTTATCATTATTATTATTATTATTTCTTGCTGGTTAAATTTGCTTGTTTGTAATTTGCTCTGTGTATGTATTCAATATGTGGGAGGGGCCTAGCTGAGTAGTGCGGCTGCACATTGGTCCAAAGGGAAGGCAGAAGTTTTTGTTTTTTGTTTTTGTCGTGGGATTTTTGTTTTGGTTTGTTGGTGGGGGTTGCAACTTTTTTTGGTTTTAGATAAAAGATGTGGACACAAATTGGATTATTTGATTTTTATTTGTTTTTGTCTTTTTAAAAACTGATTGATATCGCTTATGCTTATTTGATTGTGGGTGGGGACTTCAACAAGGTTTCAGATCCTTTGTTAGATAGGAGAACACTTTCTCCGAAGACCCAGTCTGCCGTGATACTGACACTCCAGGCTTACATGATGGAATATGGTTGATGCTTGGAGAATTGTACATCCTGCTGACAGAGAGTATACTTTTATTTCATTAGTTCACCGTATTCAAATTCAAGGGGTGGTGGAGGAAAAAAAACCCTCTATATTGCCCTTTTAGAGTTAATTGAAAAAAGGGTGGGGTGAAAAATAAATGTAGTAAGTTAAACATACAATGCCATTAGGAAATGTAGTAATCCAGCCTTTGAATGAAGTCTGCTGCATTTCTATGGCAGGGAAGGAGGAGGGGGCATCCCTTCTCAGGAAAGCTGCTTAGTTTCTAGCCTGGACGTAGTCACCTGCTTGCAATTACTTATTTCCTCTGGCGACGAGGCTAGTGCTTACATGCAAGGCTGCACTTCTTGGTCTTCAATGTCCTGTCACATTTCTCTCCTCTCCCACGGACACAGGGATATCATTAGGCAGTTTCAGAACTTTGTGAAGAAAAGAAACAGTAAAAAGAACAAACCAGAACATTTTTCTTGTAACTCAGGCACTTTATTAGTTTATTGGTGGCTCTGTAGGGAGTGTAGGAAGCCCTGTGGCATCAGGAGGCCAACCTCTCACCAGGGAACTCTGCGTCCTTCCCAGTCTAGAAAGGTACCATTATCCTTTTCAGAAAGCATGGAGAGCACATTCATGATTCCTCGTGTGCTCTCTTCCACACTCAGGTCCCCCGTCCACTGAAAAAGAGGAAAGAACCACAGCTGCCTAGTCAAAGACCCACAAGTAGAACAACAAGGGCTATGTGCAGTCGGATGTCCTGGTCATAACATGTCAGTTCCCACATTAGAGGCGGCAGTATACTGAGTCAACCGGATGATAATATTGAAGGGCAACAACTATCTCTGAGGACTCAGGCAGGGCCGGCCCTACCATCGGGGTCTAATAATTAGGCAGAGGGAGGCAACCGCCTCAAGCAGAAGATGCTGAGAGACAAAGGCTGCAGCCCCAGGCTGTTCCTCTTGAGCCCCCCAGGTGTTTTGTCCTTTGGAAGGCAGAGCAGTGTGTGCCACATGGCCTGTTCCGAGGCCCCGAACTAGCCTGCTGCCTGAGGTGTGGTGGAGAATGCCATTGCATCAACTGCCAGTCCAGGCAGCTTCAGTATATGGAATGGAGAGGGGGTGCCATCTTGTCCTTTTCCTAGGGCAGCACAATATCCTGGGCTGGCCCTGGCCTGAGGCCTATCCCGGTTCATTGAGATTATTCGCAACCCCAGGAAGAAGGCACCTGACTGTCTTGAAATTCTGCTTGTTTGGGTGTCTAATATCTCCAAGCACCACTCTGGGGGTCTTAACACTGAGCCAACCCTGCGTTTATGCTACCTTTCTGCAATCAAGTGCTCAGGGAATCACATATTCCCTTCACTGACATATGGAGATTTAGCTTTGGACCAACCCTGTTCCAATTTCTTTTTCAAGATTGCCATTCCTCCGTCTCCATATTTACGGATTGTTAGAAGACGAAAAAAGGCCAGGTCATTTTCGGGGACTCAATGTTCGTTCCCTTGGCATTCACCCCACCCTGACTGCTTAAGCAAGGGTGGGCAACCCAAGGCCCATGGGCCGCACGCATCCCCCCATCTTGTTTGCAGCCCCCACTCCACCCCTGCTGAGATTTGAGGGGGAAGTCTGGAAGTCGCCCACCCCCAGTAAAGGATAAAGCTGTTACCTGTGCCATTTCAGTTCTCACATAGCCAGGATGGATGCAAGCACACAGAATCCCATAGTTTTTGTACTGCAGTGACTGGCACTTGGTGAGCATGTTTAAAGCAGCCTACAGGGAGAAAACAAAACAAAAGGAGTGCATTTGGGCTCAGATAAATCACCAAAGGAAAAGATACTGGATTCAGTTGTATGACTGAGCTAAGAAAGGAAAGGGAGGCACAGATGTCTTGAAGAAGCAGGAAACATCACTACATGGTTCCTGACACAAGATCTAACAGCCTGGAAGGAAGTTGGGAAATGCAAGAACCTGGAAATAAACATGAGGGGTGCTATAACTACATTAGCACCATCAACTCTTGACTTCTAATCTTCTTCGGAGTGCCCGGAGTGGGGAGATCAGGGAAGTGCCCAGCTATCTGTCTAGTAAAGAAACTGGGGGACATGGGGCATGGGGAAGTGAGATACAAGTGTTCCTGCTAAATAGTGGCGCAGCTAGGTAACCGTATGAATAACTGCAATTCTTTAATGTTTAAATACTGTGTGTGGCCTCTGAGAGGCTATAATGTATCTGTGTAAGTGTAGCTCCTGTGAACTGGATGATTTAGTCCCTTAGGGTTGGAGTCCTCACTCAGAGGAAGAGTGAAGAGAAAAAACAAATATAGTCAGCTTTTTGTTGGGAAGCTTAAAGCTGGAGAACGGATCCATATTTATAGGCTCTTATCACCTTGTATGAGGTAAACTGAACTGATATTTGGGTGTAGCAGGACTGTAAGTGGATGGGAATCATTTTTGTTCTCTGGGATTTGTTATCGTATTTTTGCAGGGCTGATACCTTTATAAGCTGCAGGTTGTGAATTGACTTGTGGTCTGGATTTAACGTATGTACAAAGGGAGTACCAAGTGTCATCTTGTGGACCCAGAGACACATTGCGCCTGGCGTGCTGCAAAGTTGCAAGCAGGAATTCCATAATTTTGTTTGGACTCAGAAGGACTAATTGTTGCATTTGTTTGTATTGGCCCATTGTTCTATGTTTGTATCACTTTATTTCTTCCAAAAGACAGGTCTGTTCAGTTATAGCTTTGCAAGTTTATTCTAATTCAGCCCCACAGAACCCACATAGGTGGAGGCTATAGAGGGCTGAGGCCTAGCGTTGCTACTGTGTTGAAGGCCTGCTTTAGCCGTACTTGCGTAAGGACAGTTCTGAAAGGGAAGAGAGAGACTATTGTTTCTAAGAGTTTTGGATGGGGTAAATTCAGAATAAAGTTCAGGTAAATTCAATTTTGATTGGTCTGGGAAACGCCAGGCTCTAATTGGCAGAGGGTTCTAGCTAGGTCAAGTAAGGTAGTTGGGAAATGGCAGGGAAAGAGTAGACAGGGATTCAGTTAGTCAACTGGGAGTGGAGAGGGAGAATCTGTTTGGTGTGATGTTTGAAGCAGGACTAGGAAAGGCTGAGAAGAAGGCAGACAGTGGAGGCCTGAATGCCAAGCAATTCCTTCTCTGTGTGATAGCCATGCATAGTTGGTGACGATTAGGAGCAGGTGGCTATGCCAGGAGACTGCCTTAAGATCTTGCCGGAAGACGTTTACACAAGCAGACATTAAAAATCAGATAAACTGTCCAAGCAGCCAGTGGTACAACCGGAGGAGCTCGGGTGTCAGAGGAAAACAGCACCAAGAGCGGGACCTGGTTGTGGGGAGGAGTTTAAGGAACTTGGCCTGAGGTAAAAGAAGCCATTAAGAGGCTTGTTTTAGCAACAGTGTCTCTTGAGTCCTTAGGAAGTGTCAGCCAGTCTTCCTTTGAAACGCCTGTACTATACGGTAGTATTCCTGTATGTATAAAATATCCCTTTATTAAACTTGTTTAGTGGTTAATCTTGTCTCTAACGTTGGCGCCCATCTCACACCTAAGCCTCTCACAGCAAGCTACTCAGAGGCTTTTAAATGACTGGTGGCGGCAGAAAAGGGTCAGCTTGTGGAACTCTGACTTATAGAGGCAAAGAGTTCTGCGGCCCTGAAATATAAGCATTGGCCAGAAAATGTAAGAAAACCCATACATGGGATTCCCCAGTGAAAGAGCAATTTCCTCATACCTGAATTTCACAATACGTACCTTACTGCAGCGATACCCAATAACCTTCATCTTATCCCAAAGGAGCACGACTTCCACGGAGCCCCCAGCACTGGATGTATTGATAACGGCTGCCTTGCTGCAGCTCAGGCCCTTCTGGGGACTCCTCCGAGCTGCCATCTTCAGCAGGGGCAGAAACGCCTTGGGGAGATACAGGCAGTGTGGTGAGGTCCACGAAATGCTGCTTTGCAACGACAACGACATCAAAGAAGACAGAGCCAGCGCTGGGTGCAGTAAGATGAGGATAGAAGCAAGGCTTGTACTTTCAGCAGCCGTGAAGCCATTACTGTGGGACTGCTGCTTTGAAAGGCTTTCCATGAGGTTTAGCGGCACAACAGTCACTACCTCTCAGACGTGTAGCGGAGCGGTGTTGCTGTGACAGGTAAAGGAATACGTGCATTTTGCTTGCTTGGCCATAAGCCATACCAAAACTAAAGTATCACTACAAGCAATATTATAAAACAACACTTTTTGGTAGAGGTGTACACCGACCGGAAGATTCAAGTTGGACTCTGATTTGGTGCTTCAGAAAGTGGCCTGATTTGGCTCAGACTGATTTGGAGGTTGTCCGCTTCAACACGGATGCCAAACTTGACTCATAATTAATAAATCCAAGGCTCTGTGCCTCCCATTGACTATCATGGAAATTTAAACCATGTCTATGACTTCTTCCTGTTTGTCCGGACTGGATGAAAATTGCAGGCGTAATAGCCCTTTAGGAGAGGATTAAACCTGCCAATGTTCAGAAGAATACATGCACTGGTTTTTCTGTTATGCACCTTTATAGTTTTAGAAAAGTAATTGGACTTTTCTTTTTCTTGGCAGAATTGGACGAAATTTGCAGGGATAGTTGCACCTTTGGAGGGAACGAGCCTGCCATGTTTCAGATGAATGGGTGCACGGATCTTTGTGCAACAGCAGCTTTTACATTTGGGGGGTATTCAAAATAGGACATGCTTTTCATCCTAGGTGCCTTGCAGACCATTCTTCTGAAAATGCAGACAGCAGAGATGTGGTCCAAAGTAAATAAAGTGCAAAGTTTCAGAAGGATCGGTGCACTGATTTGTGTGGCAGGGCAGTCCGAAAAAGATTGGGGTGTGGGGAGAGGCAGTGGGGGGTTTTCTTCTTCTCTCCCCTGTGTTTTTTTCTGGGGGGCAATTTGTACGAAAATGGTACACGTCATAGGGGTGTCCCCAAGCAAGAAACCTCCAAAGCTTCAGAAGGATAGGTGCAGGGGCTAGGCAGTTGTCGTGCTAGGAAATCTGTTTAAGGCCTTTTTCATAGTGAAGTCTGGTGGCGTTGAAAGAAGGGCCATTTCAAGGTCTCATCCTTGCCCTTCAAAGGACAACGATTGGAGAGCCCCTGGTGAAACGTGGCCTATGATTAGAAAATGGACGTTCAGTCACTCAACCTCCTTCCCACCAGCTCACCAGGTGGTACAAAAAGAATACAAAAGATACAATTTTTGGAGATACACTGTCTGTCTTTCCAAACCACAATGGTGGATAAAGCCTTGTTCAGGGTCTAGCTTTGGTTCTGCTCACTTTGGGGAAGTCCACTTCACCTTAGGAAGCACCAGAAATGGAGAAAACTTCTCCATGAGAAGCAAGAGCTTACCTGGGTCACCTGTAGTGGCCCGATAGTATTGGTGGCATATACAGCTGCCATGTCCTTTGCGTTTTCTTTCTCCAGGTCGTTTTGACTAACAATGCCAGCGTTGTTCATCAGAAGGGTCAGCCCATATTCTCCAACATACTTTGTCACTTCCTCCACAGCTGCCTTGATGCTCTTGAGATCAGTGACATCTGTAGAATGACAACATTCATTTCAAATACTTAGGAACTTGAGGGGAAAGGCCCAAGAGTGTAATTAAGAAAAGGTTCATTTAAACTGGGCAGGCTGTGATTTCCAGAATTTCAGAAGGCCGGCAAATCTATCCAGGTAAGAGAAGTTCTTCTCAGTGAACCTGTCTGTCACCTCAGCTTGTCAGCTGCATTAGAGAGTGCGGCATCCACCTTCCCAGCCAGAGAAGCCGAACAAGGGCCTGTGTGTCAGCAGGAAGTACAGAGAGATGGCAATTATTTTAAAAGTAGCAACAAATCACTTTGGCAGAGACTGGGCTCAAAGGAGGGCATTTGAAGTCCAAAGTAGTTTGTTCTTTGTGGAATCTAAGACAACACAACTGAGCACAACACACAAAGCTTAGGCTACCATGACAGATAGCCTAGCACCCATGGCTTTGGTAGGCCTTTCCATAGAGCTCCTTTGCACAGGCACTTTACAGACCGGGTTGCACTGGTTCATTGGATGGCACCTAGCCAAAACCCTGGGGCTATTTTTGCAGTACAAACCTTGAGCCAAGTTACCGACAGTCATAGAAGACAGCTGACGGTAGCACAGGGCGATGGAATACCTACCTAACTGCAGTACCACCAGATTCTGGTATTGGGATGCCAGGTCCATTACCTCCTATAAAAAAATGATATTTTTCTCTTTGGATTAAACTGAAATTATGTTCCAGGAGAGGATATAACATCAAGCTGTACCCCAAGATGGTCAGAGAAGGACTTGCACCCAGGAATAACACGGGGGACAGATTTCAGCTGCTAGAATAACCCCGTCTTCTACAAATATCAATGGAGTGAGCAGTGAACAATCTGAAAGCCGTCTGGGATTTCTCCCCTGCTGTGCTATGCCATGTAGCCTCCCACCTGCCTTGCAGCTGTATGTTCCTTTGCTCCACTCATGTCACTCCCCTCTCACTACAATATCCTTCCCTGCAACTACCACATGGGTTTCACAGCTATGGTGGCCCATTTGCTCTCCGGGACACAGGATAAGCCCTGACAGTCTCATTGTGTTTTATGCTCACCAGGGGTAGGGTGAAGCAGGAACTAGCAGGTATGGTACCCTGGCAATTTCTCTACAGGTCCTCTAGCCAGAAATCGTGTGCGAATGGGACTGTTGGTCTCTCTCGCACAGTATTCCCTCTGCTCCGGCTAGCAGTGGCTCTCCAAATCCTTGGGCAGATGTCTTTCCCAGTCCAGCTACCTAAGATCCCTTCAGCTGGAGATGGTACCTATTGGACCTGGGATCTTTGGCAGACCCTGTGCTACAGCCACTCCCCATGCAAGAACCTGCACTTGCAGACACGCTGCTGTTGTTGCTGCTGTTACGACAGACTAACGTGGTGATTCTTTCACACCAAATTACCGATTCTCACCTTGTTTCTTGGGTCATCCATCCAAAGGGCTGTAGCGAAGACCCACTGGGGTGGAGTTGGCAGCGTCAGAAACTGCTTCACCAGACCTAGACCAATTCCCGAACTGGATCCTGTCACCAGGACGCTGCAGACAGAGATATCTGTCATCGCCATCGTCCTGGCGCGGCAGCTCCTGGCTCCTGCTCCCTGCTTGCTTAGACGTTTGCTTCAAAAGGCATCTTCTCATCACGTTAGACGCTATTATAACAATTAGGCACCTGACACTAGATCTTCAGATAAGCTTCTGCTAGAACAGAACGTTGCCAAGTTGATCGTTAGCTTCCCTAGGGTTCTTAACTAACGAACCCTCCGGGCCAATGAGGAAGCAAGACACCTGTAGAGGTGGCAGTGTGGTGTAGTGGACAGAGTGGAGGGAGATTTTCCCATTCAAATTCTTATAGGGTGACCTTGAGCCAGTCTCACCTTAATCTACTTTACAGGGTTGTTGCGAGGATTTAAAAAGCAGGGGTGGCGGAGGAAAAAAAACACATGTAGTTAATTGGAAAGTTAATGAGTTAATTGGAAAAAAGTTGGGGTGAAAACATAATAAGCTAAACATACAGTGGCATTAGGGAATGTATTAATTCAGCCTTTTGGATGAAGTATCCAAAAGTTACCAGCCTGCAAAAAGAGTTTTGTAGCCTGTTGGATATTGGCAGAGGAGGAATGGGGAGTTCTGCCCCACCTGCAGCACCCTGCTGCATTTCTGTGGTGGGCAATGGAACACCTACCTAACTGCAGGACCACCATTACCTCCTATAAAAAAAGAATATTGAACTGAAATTACACACCTGAAGACGATGGAAAGTCACGCTGTACCCTAAGGTGCTCCAAGAAGGGCTTGCACCCAGGCAGTACATGGGGGATAGACTCCAGCTCTAGAATAGCCCCCTCTTCTACAAATATCAATGGAGCGAGCAGTAAAGGATCTGAAAGCCCACTGGAATCCCCCCCCCCTTGTGCTGTGCCATGTAGCCTCCCGGCTGCCTTGCAGCTTTATGTCCCTTTGCTCCACTCATGTCACTCACTCCTTACTATAGTCTCCTTCTCAGCAACTACCACATGCAGGGACGTTGCTAGGTTCTTAAAAGATGCAGGGCACAGGCCCATAACACAAATTTCCGTGTACACACACACACATATATATGTATAATATATCCGGGTCTAAGCACACCTCTAATATGTATTTGTGTGTGTGCGCACGCGCGCGCATTCTTACATGTGTGTATAGATTACATACATACATACAAAGTGTGCACTGACCCCCCCCCCACTCCACTTCAACCCAGACCCTGATTCTGCGTTTTGGAAAACGTCCTGCTTCTGCTCAGGCCAATTTGTAATCGGACCACTTCAGCTCACCACCAAACCTGAGTCGAAGTTTGGAAAAATGAGACTTTATGCTTCCTGTTGACTACCATGGGAAATTAGGAAAAAACTGTAACTTTTTTCTCTTGGTCAGAACTGGATAATTTCAGGCATAGCAGCCTCCTAGAAGGGGATTACACCTGCCCAATGTCAGAAAAATAGGTGCAGGGTTTATATTTTGATTTTCTTTTAAAGGGAACTGCCAATAACATTTTTATTACTTGGAAGAATTGGATAAAAAAATCAGGATTCATTGTCCCATTGGAGGAGATAATGTCTGCCAAATTTCAGAATGATAGACACAAGGGGTTTTGTGCAAGGGTGGCCTTGACATTTTGAGGTCTCCAAAAGAGGACATACTTATCTCCTTATTTTCCTTGTGGACCATTGTTCTGAAAATTACAGACAGTCCCCCAGGCAAGAAACCTGCAAAGTTTCTGAAGGATATACATGCATGCAAATTTAGAATTACTAGAATGTATTTACAAGGTGATGCTCAAAATCCTACAAGCTAGGCTTCAGCAGTATGCGAACCGAGAACTACCGGAAGTACAAGCTGGGTTTCGAAGAGGCAGAGGAACTAGAGATCAAATCGCCAACATTCGCTGGATCATGGAGAAAGCAAGAGAATTCCAGAAAAACGTCTATTTCTGCTTCATTGACTACGCTAAAGCCTTTGATTGTGTGGATCACAACAAACTGTGGCAAATTCTTAAAGTGATGGGAGTACCAGACCACCTTACCTGTCTCCTGAGAAACCTGTACGAGGGTCAAGAAGCAATAGTAAGAACCGGACATGGAACAACCGAGTGGTTCAAAATTGGGAAAGCAGTACGACAAGGCTGCATATTATCACCCTGCTTATTTAACTTATACGCAGAGTACATCATGAGAAATGCCGGGTTGGATGAATCAGAGGTCGGAATTAAGATTGCTGGGAGAATTATCAACAACCTCCGATATGCAGACGATACCATCCTAATAGCAGAAAGCGAAGGGGATCTCAAGAGCCTCTTGTTGAGGGTGAAAGAGGAGAGTGCAAAAGCTGGTTTGAAACTCAACATTAAAAAAACGAAGATCATGGCATCTGGCCCTATCACTTCCTGGCATATAGAAGGGGAAGAAATGGAAGCAGTGACAGATTTTACTTTCTTGGGCTCCAAGATCACCGCAGACGGTGACTGTAGCCATGAAATTAAAGGACGCTTGCTCCTTGGGAGGAAAGCTATGGCAAACCTAGACAGCGTAGTAAGAAGAAGCAGAGACATCACCTTGCCGACAAAGGTCCGTCTAATCAAAGCTATGGTTTTCCCAGTAGTAATGTATGGCTGTGAGAGCTGGACTATAAGGAAGGCTGAGCGCCGAAGAATTGATGCTTTCGAACTGTGGTGCTGGAGAAGACTCTTACGAGTCCCCTGGACTGCAAGGAGGTCAAATCAGTCCATCCTAAAGGAAATCAACCCTGAGTGCTCATTGGAAGGACAGATACTGAAGCTGAAGCTCAAATATTTTGGCCACCTAATGCGAAGAGAAAACTCTCTGGAAAAGACCCTGATGCTGGGAAAGACTGAAGGCAAAAGGAGAAGGGGATGGCAGAGGATGGGTTGTCTAGATAGCATCACCGATGCAATGAATATGAACTTGAGCACGCTCCGGGAGAGAGCGCAGGACAGGAAGGCCTGGCGTGCTATCGTCCATGGGGTCACGAAGAGTCAGACACGACTGAACGACTGAACAACAACAACAACAACATTTACACTTCACCAATGTTAGCAACAGGGGAACATGGGTGGGAAGGTGCTGTTGCACTCATGTCCTGCTTGTGGGTTTCCTGTCGGCATCTGGTGAACAGAATGCTGGACTAGGTGGACCTTGGTCTGATGCAGCATGACTCTTCTTATGTTCTTAAATACAGAGTGCCTCTGAGCATATGCAAAATGCTTTTCTTTCACCACTGAGCATTTACATTCTCCCCCTACCAATTCTATTCCCCTCCATGCAACCATCTCTCCTCATCCTACCATCCTCCAACAACTCTTCATAAAAACAGATGTCATGTTTTGTGCAACTCTCCTCTACCTCCTCCTTGTTATGCACAAGCTCGCATTATATCTTCCTCCCCATAACTTCATTTGTATCAAGACTTCACCAGGATTCAGCCAATAAGTCTGAGTTTCAAAACTAGGGCTAAGTTACGGAGAAACTTTCAGCATGTACTAAGTGCCTTTCCCTCACCACTGAACCTGGAGTTTATGCACAAACATCTAAAAGCACAAATGGCAAAACATGCTTAGGACTGAGCTGAAAGGCTTTTAAGGTCAATTCATTAGATGGAATTGAGTAGATACTGTATTAAAAGCCTGCAGTACCATGTTGACAACTCAGGACTTGTTTCTGAGTAAACATGCAGCACATTAGGGTGCAAACCTCCCTGCCAAAGTAACTTTGGCTGGAAACCTATGCACACTTTCCTGAGGGTAAGCCTCATTAAACATGATGGGGCTTCTGAGTAGGCATACATAGGCTTGTATAAATAAGCAGTATTTATCTCCCCTCCACTTAAAAACAAAGCCCAAACTCCTATTTTTATTGAAGCTTTCTGTTCATAGGAACAGAGGAAGCTGCCTTATACTGAGTCAGACCCTGGGTCCATCTAGCCCGGTATTGTTGACACTGACTGGCAGCAGTGGCTTTCCAGGGTTGCAGGCCAGATTCTTTCCTAGCCCTACCTGGAGATGCTGGGGATTGAATGTGGGACCTTCTGCAAGCCAAGCATGTGCTCTACCACTGAGCTACAGCCTTTCCTATTGCTGGATAATGGCAACTGACAAACAAAACAGCCCCAGATTTGTTTCTCTGCAACCATGTTAACCCAATTTTCTCAAAGACTTGAGTGAGGAGGAGAAAAAACAACCCTCCTGCCTGTAGGGATGGACGAATCCCTGACCTGGGTCAGCGCAAGGGCATCCGAGGTGGGGGGGAGGCGCTCCGTCCCTCCCCCCGGAATCCTCCCTGGCTGGCTGTGCTCCGTGGCAGCTCTGCGGAGCCGCCGGCCGGGGCCATCCGCAGCCGGAGTTCTGGCCGTGGCCGGGCTGCTGCGGCCACGATTTGTGTCCTTGCAAGCAGCCATGATCGGCTACGTAAGTATTTACGTAGCCTATCACGGCAAAGAGCAGGGATGCAAATGGCGGCCGCAGCAGCCTGACCGGGGCCAGCCAGGAGACCAGCCGCCGCCGCCGCTGCCGCATCTGCCCCAGGTAAGTTCTGTCACTGGGGATTTCGCAGGGGAGCGGGAGGCAGGAGGCCGTTCCGCCACGGATTCCGGGGGGCCGGATTCTAAAGAATTTGGCCTCCCTGGAATCCGTGGCAGAATTCTCTGACATCCCTACTTGCCTGTTTGTAAAGTGAAATACAGTTCAGTACTTCTCTTGCCCACCAGAGAGAATTCTCTTTAAGAATTCCCCAAGATATGCTCTGAGTAGAATAAAGAAGAGAAAGAAAGAACAGGATAGGGGAAGGAAGGAGAAAAGAAGAATGGTGATTGGAAAGGTGGGGGTGGGGGCAGATAGAGAGCATTCCCTAAGCCAAGTGGCTCCTTTCAGAGAGGTAGTACTTCGCAGGAATTTAGGAGACTGTGCGCGGTTTGTAAGGACTGCACATACTTAAATTAACTTTATAAGGTGAGGTGGCTGAGGGCTTTTTCTAGCTTTTTTAAAACTGTAGAATCTATTTCTACAGTTTAATACAGTGCCTGTTAAATAGCTTCATCTATTTAAAAGCCTCCTTGATCATGATGCCACATAGTCCTAACCCTCCTTTTGGAATAATTGGAGTCCTACAGCTGTTTAGGAGAAATTAAAGTGGAGGGGGAGAAAGAAGTTTGTGGAGGCTGATTGGATCCTTTGCTGTAGTGAAGCTACTAAACTTCTGCAGAAGCTAAAGATTTCAGTTTGGGGCAGTAAAATCAGATGCTGCATGAAATACGAGTATTTCACATGGAGCTCTTTCCTCCCTTCTTCTCCTGCTTCAAAATATCATTGCAAGGAAGCTCCCAACAGTGGACATGTAAGAGCAGAAAAGTAGGGGGAGAGAGGTTTTTTTGCCCCAAAAAACCCTACCCCCCCCCGAGATTAGGGATCGTGACCTCTTAATTGTCACCTTAAATGCCTTCTGATTAGGATCTCTAATCGCCTGTGGGGCTTGAGCGTTGACTTTTTGTGTTAGTCTTTGAGAAAAGGAAACTTTATGCAAGACTAGCACAAAAGCCACTGGTCCTAACTGCCTGAAATTGGGAATCAGCTCCATGGGGGCTACCAGGTCTCCAAGTTTCATGTATTTATCATATAAACTAAAAAAAGTTATGGTCGTTTCAGTTTTCCAATGCAAGTCAATGGGAAAACGTAATAAAATGGCAATTAGGGCAGCTCAAAAGTTCCAGGGCACAGCTCAGAAAGATCCAGGGCCCATGCCCAGATGGTCCTCTTTTAAATGACGCCACTGACCACGTGGGTTTTTCAGCTATGGTGGCCCATTTGCGCTCTGGGACACAGGATAAGTCCTGATGGTCTCATTGTGCTTTATGCTCACCAAGGGTAGAGTGAAGCAGGAATTAGCAGGTATGGTACCCTGGCAATTTCCCTACAGGTCTGCTAGCCAGAAATTGTGTGCAGTTGGGAAAGACCTAATATTACTGTCAATGCAAAAGGACAAACAGCTGAATACAAATAGTTTAACATCTTTGATTAAGTTTGAAATTGTAAATATCTTCTTTTCTTTTTTAGGGGACAACTTGAACATTGTGTCTTACATGGCCCTGTAGATTTGCCCCACTCCCTCTGCTAATACCTTGAGCATCAGCAATGAGAGAGAGTTTCTCCACCCAACCACAATTTCACCAATCTCACAATCTCAGATAGCTGTAGCAATGCTGCTACTGCCAACAAACTGTAGCCGATAACTCCATTGTTGTATATTAAATCATCTATATAGTAAATCTTTAGCTTCTAAAATGCTTAGCAGGCAAAACAATCTTAACCCCTATTTTGCTGTATCATCCCTAAATCCCAAAACACAATTTACCCCTTAGACGAGCCTGCTACTGTCTCTGTTGAAACCCGTCAGTTCTAGCGCCTGTGAAAGGTTTGATTCAGACTGAGCTTCTTATGTTTCTACTTTCTGTAAACTGCAGCTGTGCAATCTAACCTTATTGCCCTGAACGCAGTATTCAGCCTATATAACTCTAAAGGGTTCATCACACATAGCTTTTATCCTGCTACTGAGATGGCTCTGTCACGGACGTTTGCGGCTCTTTAAATGACGCCGTTACCCTCCAGGGTGTCTCCCGCCATTTCCTCCATCCTATCTCGTGTTTTCCCCAAACGTGAAAAAAATGTGGTATTTTTTCCAGCCCATGGAACAGGAGCACCATGGATTTCCCCCGTGAAATTCTCCAATAGCAGAAGAAACCGCTGTGTCTGCCTGCTGTGGGTGTTTGTTTTCAGTTGTGGGGGGTGCATGTGGTCAGGATGACGAAGGCATTGAGGATGGGAGCAGGGTGTGCAGGAGTAGATTTGACAGGCGCGAGGGCAAGAATCGCCTGCCAGTTGCAACCCCTGCCTCTGCTCAAGTCTTACTGAGGAAGGAAGTTCCTCGATCCCCAGGTATCTGCCATGTAGATGCTTGAGCACATTTCTCAGCTGGAGGGAGAAGAGGGTAAAATGCCTCCCTGAAACCAAGGGAGACACATCAGATCCCCCACCCCACCAAGCTCAGAAGCAACATCCTCTGTTGATTCAGAGCACCCCATTAAGTTCAATGGGTCTACTTATATCTACTCAGAAGTAAGGCAGAGGTTTCCTGGGGGCTGCAAGAAAAGAGTACAGCAGAAGTTAAGCTACAAAAACAAGACCCCCCTTTGCACACATGCCAGGGAGGGAGGAAGGCACTCCCTCAGTTCAAACCATGTGTCTGCCGTGTAAAGGAGCCCTTCCTAATCCCACAAAGAAACCGAAAGCAGGAAGCTCCAGAAAGGATGTGGATTTCTGGGGGTTTTCTGATTAATGTAGAAACACCGTAAAGTAGTACCTCCTCATGTATGATAGAACAGATTGCCCAGCGGTTCTCCACTTTCATTGATAGCCCTCATTCTTTTACTGCCTTTCTTATTCTTATTTAATTAATCTATATTACTAATTGCTACCTTTTTCATGTTAATGAAGCATTCTTGTTACACCAGAATGTGCTGGGAAACATGGGGGAGGGGGGAGAACAAAGGGATGGGAAACCAGCCCCCTTTTTAACCCGATGCGATATCTCTATAACGAAGGTGTGAAGTAGTTACTTTCTAAGGCAATAAACCAAACAACGGTGAATCGGAGCCGAGATCCCGCTTTACAGCCTTTAGGGAATTTGTGCTTTAAACTGTGCCATTTTGGTTGAGGGGGATCTCTGTACATTCTGATGTGGACATTCAGGGGACAAGCCTCATTGACCACAACAGGAGTTACTTCTGAGTAGGCCCTAATTAGTTTGTGTAGGGATGGGAAACACACAGGAAACACCACTTGACCGAGGTCATGGTGAAAGGCACACCCCCAGGCAGGGCTAGCATACCAGAGGTAAATGCGGGGGTTGGGGCACACAGCAACTATACTGCGGAGAACCTGACTTAAGGAAAAGAAATGGACTTCATGCAATCTCAGGAAATCCGGGTTTTCTCTTATATGCTCTGGGGTGGCTGCTGGATGGCCATGACGTCATATATCCCAAAAGACCTCCAAACGCAGCCCGCTCAGAGTAAATCGCTCATGGAGACACCCCCCAGGGACCTCTGTGTCCTTTCAAGTTTAGAAAAGTACCATTATCCTCTTCAGAAAGCATGGAGAGCACATTCATGATTCCTCACATGCTCTCCTGCACACTCATCATCCCCATCTGCTGAAAAAGAGGAAACAACCATTGCTGCAAAGTCAAAGGCCCACAAGTAGGAAAACAAAGGATATGTGCAGTTGGATGTCTGGGGGGGGGGGGGAGTCTTCACGACAACAGAATACCAAGCGCTTTGGACGATTACCCAGATTCTCATGGAATCGGTTTGGTCTGTCAGGGACACATGAAGCAAGAAAAGCTGAGTACCTTTAAAATCCACTTGGATTTTGCACAGAAAGCGAAAGAGCGCTTTAGGGCAAGTTACTAAAGTTAGCCTTTAACCCTTTACATGCTTCTTACTTCCAAGTAAACATGCACAGGAAGGGGGGGTTGCTGTCATTTGCTTTGCCCTTGTAGGATCTCCCTTCGTTTATGATACCTGAAACCTCTGCTTTGTGGGAAGTGTTGCAAGAAAGGTGGTGAAGCCCTGTTTGCAGCTTAGGTATGAGGTCTGGATAGTCCTTCCCCATTGCAATCAAAACCACAAAGAGAGAAAGCTCCAGGCTAATAAGATTTTATTTTGTTAGAGACTGAGCCGCTCTACAAATGCAGATTTAAGAAATCACTCAGACTGTGTCAGGCCCTAAACAACTAATCCGCGATCTCTAATGAGAGGAGACAAACCAGAGAGTAGAGAAGATGCCCACAGTTTTGCGCATGGACTTCATGCCCCAAATTTGCTTTGCAGTGGTGCCCCTCCCTTAGGGTGGCTCCCTCCTAAGTTGGCCACTAAGAGTGGCTATCCCGGCAGACCATCGGAGCCCCATCCCTAACATTTCCTGCTTTGCTTTGCAACTCGCCCTTGTTGTTGTTGTTGTTCAGTCGTTAAGTCATGTCCGACTCTTCGTGACCACATGGACCATAGCATGCCAGGCCTTCCTGTCCTCCGCTCTCTCCCAGAGTGTGCTCAAGTTCATATTCATTGCATTGATGATGCTATCTAGCCAACTCATCCTCTGCCGTCCCCTTCTCCTTTTACCTTCAATCTTTCCCAGCATCAGGGTCTTTTCCAGGGAGTTTTCTCTTTGCATTAGGTGGCCAAAATATTTGAGCTTCAGCTTCAGTATCTGTCCTTCCAATGAGCACTCAGGGTTGATTTCCTTTAGGATGGACTGATTTGATCTCCTTGCAGTCCAGGGGACTCTTAAGAGTCTTCTCCAGCACCACAGTTCGAAAGCATCAATTCTTCGGCACTCAGCCTTCCTTATGGTCCAGCTCTCACAGCCATACATTACTACTAGGAAAACCATAGCTTTGATTATATGGACCTTTGTCGGCAAGGTGATGTCTCTGCTTCTTACTATGCTGTCTAGGTTTGCCATAGCTTTCCTCCCAAGGAGCAAGCGTCCTTTAATTTCATGGCTACAGTCACCGTCTGCGGTGATCTTGGAGCCCAAGAACATAAAATCTGTCACTGCTTCCATTTCTTCCCCTTCTATATGCCAGGAAGTGATGGGGCCAGATGCCATGATCTTAGTTTTTTTAATGTTGAGCTTCAAACCAGCTTTTGCACTCTCCACTTTCACCCTCAACAAGAGGTTCTTTAGATCCTCTTCGCTTTCCGCCATTAGGGTGGTATCGTCTGCGTATCTGAGGTTGTGGATAATTCTCCCGGCAATCTTAATTCCGACCTGTGATTCATCCAACCTGTCGTTTCTCATGATGCACTCTGCATATATGTTAAATAAGCAGGGCGACAATATACAGCCTTGTGGTACTCCTGTCCCAATTTTGAACCAATCGGTTGTTCCATGTCCGGTTCTTATTATTGCTTCTTGACCCTTGTTATTGCTTCTTGACCCTGAGAAACCTTGTACAGGTTTCTCAGGAGAGAGGTAAGGTGGTCTGGTACTCCCATCTCTTTAGGAATTTGCCACAGTTTGTTGTGATCCACACAATCAAAGGCTTTAGCGTAGTCAATGAAGACGTTTTTCTGGAAGTCAATGAAGACGTTTTTCTCTTGCTTTCTCCATGATCAATGAATAAAACAAATAAAAAACTAATAATCCAATTTGTGTCCACATCATTTATCTAATACCAAAAAAACTTGCAACCCCCCCAACAAACCAAAACAAAAATCCTACGACAAAAACAAAAAATAAAAACTTCTGCCTTCCCTTTGGACCAATGTGCAGCCGCAGTACTCAGCTAGCCCCCCCCCCACATATTGAGTACATACACAGAGCAAATTACAAACAAGCGTAGTCAATGAAGACGTTTTTCTCTTGCTTTCTCCATGATCCAGCGAATGTTGGCGATTTTAATCTCGCCCCCCTTCCTCCTCCTTCGCCTCCTCCTCCTCCTGGGAAACTTGAGTTCCTTCAGTGGAGGGAGGGGGCAGTGACTCACCCCAGACAATCTGTTTGTCAAGGCCTTCTGAAGAATCTCTCCCAGGGTCTTGGGGAGTTCTCTCCCCTGGGCTTTGATCTAGCTGTTTTAACTAGGGATGTACAAAACCCCTACCAATCCGCGGTTGGGGGGAAGCGCTCCGTCCCTCCCCCCGGAATCCTCAACGGGCGGGAGGCGCTCCGCCCCTCCCCCCGGAATCCTGCCCAGCCGGCTCTGGCCGCCCGCAGCCGGACATCCGGCCGCTGGGCAGCCCTGCAGGGACACAAATGGCGGCTGTCGTAGCTGCCACCATTGCGTCTCTGTAGTGAGCCGTCGTAGGCTACGTAAGTATTTATGTAGCCTATCACGGCACGGGGAAAAAAACCCCAGCGTACGCAAATGGCGGTAGCCGCTGCCATTTGCGTATGCTGGGGTTTTCCACCACCCTCCGCCGTGATAGGCTACGTAAATACTTACGTAGTCTATCATGGCCTCCGTAGGGATGGAAATGGCGTCCTTGCCTTAGCCGTGATAGGCTATGTAAGTATTTACGTAGCCTATCACGGCTATTGAGCAGAGGAAGCGAATGGCAGCTGCAGGACGGCCGCCATTTGCAAAGCAGCGCGGACGGGAGCAGGTAAGTGCTCCATTTCACGTGTCTTTCGTGGGGTTGGGGCGGCGGGGACTTCGTCCCACGCGCCTTTCATGGGGTGGGGGGGTGGGGGCTTCATTCTGCGATGGATTTCGGGGGGCCGAATGCACTGGCATTCGGCCTCACCGAGATCCGTCGCGGAATTCTCTGACATCCCTAGTTTTAGCTCTGATTCAGAATTGGAGTTGGCTAAGCCCAGGAACCTTTGTAGGTCTTCTTTGGCTGACGGAGCCTGCCAAGATAGCACGGCTTGTACTTTAACAGGATCCATTTTGATGCCTTCCACTGAAATCTTATAACCCAGGTAGTCCAAAGTCTGTCAAATCAAAAGCGCACTTTTGCTGTTTTGCAGAATCATTTCTTACTGGCATTAAAAGTAAAACTAAGGATCTGTTATCCCCAGCTCCCTGAATTTGGACTTCAGCAACTTTTTCTTTTTCTTTTTTCTGGTTGCTAGTCAGTATTTTCCCATCTTGTTTTGGTGTTGCACTGGCTTTTTTTCATATAATCTCTGGGCAACATGCCAGACCTAATTGCATCGCATTCTATTGCTTCTTCCTTTTTTTCTTTTCTTCTTTTTCTTTTCTATTCTTCCCCCTCCTTTTTTTCTTTTTGCCTGTCTATAACCATGTATGTATAATTTGTCTCCTGAGTGTGATTATTTACACATTTTGATTAAACATAGGTTATATGTAACTATCATGTTAAACTTAGTTGAATAAGGTTCTATCTATCTATCTATCTATCTATCATCTATGTATCATCTATCTGTATATATCTCCAGATAAAATATTACTTAAAATACCTGTTTGTTTTTTTATTATTTTTTGATCATTATCATTATTATTTCTTGCTGGTTAAATTTGCTTGTTTGTAATTTGCTCTGTGTATGTATTCAATATGTGGGAGGGGCCTAGCTGAGTACTGCGGCTGCACATTGGTCCAAAGGGAAGGCAGAAGTTTTTGTTTTTTGTTTTTGTCATGGGATTTTTGTTTTGGTTTGTTGGGGGGGGTTGCAACTTTTTTTGGTATTAGATAAAAGATGTGGACACAAATTGGATTATTTGATTTTTATTTGTTTTTGTCTTTTTAAAAACTGATTGATATCGCTTATGCTTATTTGATTGTGGGTGGGGACTTCAACAAGGTTTCAGATCCTTTGTTAGATGGGAGAACACTTTCTCCGAAAACCCAGTCTGCCGTAATACTGGCACTCCAGGCTTACATGAAGGAATGTGGTTGATGCTTGGAGAATTGTACATCCTGCTGACAGAGAGTATACTTTTATTTCATTAGTTCACCGCATTCAAATTCAAGGGGTGGTGGAGGAAAAAACCCCCTCTATATTGCCCTTTTAGAGTTAATTGAAAAAAGGGTGGGGTGAAAATGTAGTAAGTTAAACATACAATGCCATTAGGAAATGTAGTAATCCAGCCTTTGAATGAAGTCTGCTGCATTTCTATGGCAGGAAAGGAGGAGGGGGCATCCCTTCTCAGGAAAGCTGCTTAGTGTCTAGCCTGGACGTAGTCACCTGCTTGCAATTACTTATTTCCTCTGGCAACCAGGCTAGTGCTTACATGCAAGGCTGCACTTCTTGGTCTTCAATGTCCTGTCACATTTCTCTCCTCTCCCACGGACATAGGGATATCATTAGGCAGTTTCAGAACTTTGTGAAGAAAAGAAACAGTAAAAAGAACAAACCAGAACATTTTTCTTGTAACTCAGGCACTTTATTAGTTTATTGGTGGCCATGTAGGGAGTGTAGGAAGCCCTGTGGTATCAGGAGGCCAACCTCTCACCAGGGAACTCTGCGTCCTTCCCAGTCTAGAAAGGTACCATTATCTTTTTCAGAAAGCATGGAGAGCACATTCATGATTCCTTGCGTGCCCTCTTCCACACTCAGGTCCCCCTTCCACTGAAAAAGAGGAAAGAACCACAGCTGCCTAGTCAAAGACCCACAAGTAGAACAACAAGGGCTATGTGCAGTCGGATGTCCTGGTCATAACATGTCAGTTCCCACATTAGAGGCGGCAGTATACTGAGTCAACCGGATGATAATATTGAAGGGCAACAACTATCTCTGAGGACTCAGGCAGGGCCGGCCCTACCATCGGGGTCTAATAATTAGGCAGAGGGAGGCAACCGCCTCAAGCAGAAGATGCTGAGAGACAAAGGCTGCAGCCCCAGGCTGTTCCTCCTGAGCCCCCCAGGTGTTTTGTCCTTTGGAAGGCAGAGCAGTGTGTGCCACATGGCCTGTTCCAAGGCCCCGAACTAGCCTGCTGCCTGAGGTGTGGTGGAGAATGCCATTGCATCAACTGCCAGTCCAGGCAGCTTCAGTATATGGAATGGAGAGGGGGTGCCATCTTGTCCTTTTCCTAGGGCAGCACAATATCCTGGGCTGGCCCTGGCCTGAGGCCTATCCCAGTTCATTGAGATTATTCGCAACCTCAGGAAGAAGGCACCTGACTGTCTTGAAATTCTGCTTGTTTGGGTGTCTAATATCTCCAAGCACCACTCTGGGGGTCTTAACACTGAGCCAACCCTGCGTTTATGCTACCTTTCTGCAATCAAGTGCTCAGGGAATCACATATTCCCTTCACTGACATATGGAGATTTAGCTTTGGACCAACCCTGTTCCAATTCCTTTTTCAAGATTGCCGTTCCTCCGTCTCCATATTTACGGATTGTCAAAAGACAAAAAAAGGCCAGGTCATTTTCGGGGACTCAGTGTTCGTTCCCTTGGCATTCACCCCAACCTGATTGCTTAAGCAAGGGTGGGCAACCCAAGGTCTATGGGTCGCATGCATCCCCCCATCTTGTTTGCAGCCCCCATTCCACCCCTGCTGAGATTTGAGGGGGAAGTCTGGAAGTTGCCCACCCCCGGTAAAGGTTAAAGCTGTTACCTGTGCCATTTCAGTTCTCACATAGCCAAGATGGATGCAAGCACACAGAATCCCATAGTTTTTGTACTGCAGTGACTGGCACTTGGTGAGCATGTTTAAAGCAGCCGGAATTGATGCTTTCGAACTGTGGTGCTGGAGAAGACTCTTACGAGTCCCCTGGACTGCAAGGAGGTCAAATCAGTCCATCCTAAAGGAAATCAACCCTGAGTGCTCATTGGAAGGACAGATACTGAAGCTGAAGCTCCTGTATTTTGGCCACCTAATGTGAAGAGAAAACTCTCTGGAAAAGACCCTGATGCTGGGAAAGACTGAAGGCAAAAGGAGAAGGGGACGGCAGAGGATGGGATGGCTAGATAGCATCACCGATGCAATGAATATGAACTTGAGCACGCTCCGGGAGAGAGCGCAGGACAGGAAGGCCTGGTGTGCTATGGTCCATGGGGTCACGAAGAGTCGGACACGACAACAACAGGGAGAAAACAAAACAAAGGGAGTGCATTTGGGCTCAGATAAATCACCAAAGGAAAAGATACTGGATTCAGTTGTATGACTGAGCTAAGAAAGGAAAGGGAGGCACAGAAGTCTTGAAGAAGCAGGAAACATCACTACATAGTTCCTGACACAAGATCTAACAGCCTGGAAGAAAGTTGGGAAATGCAAAAACCTGGAAATAAACATGAGGGGTGCTATAACTACATTAGCACCATCAACTCTTGTCTTCTGATCTTCGGAGTGCACGGAGTGGGGAGATCAGGGAAGTGCCCAGCTATCTGTCTAGTAAAGAAACTGGGGGACATGGGGCGTGGGGAAGTGAGATGCAAGTGTTCCTGCTAAATAGTGGCGCAGCTACGTAATCTTATGAATAACTGCAATTCTTTAATGTTTAAATACTGTGTGTGGCCTCTGAGAGGCTATAATGTATCTGTGTAAGTGTAGCTCCTGTGAACTGGATGATTTAGTCCCTTAGGGTTGGAGTCCTCACTCAGAGGAAGAGTGAAGAGAAAAAACAAATATAGTCAGCTTTTTGTTGGGAAGCTTAAAGCTGGAGAACGGATCCATATTTATAGGCTCTTATCACCTTGTATGAGGTAAACTGAACTGATATTTGGGTGTAGCAGGACTGTAAGTGGATGGGAATCATTTTTGTTCTCTGGGATTTGTTATCGTATTTTTGCAGGGCTGATACCTTTATAAGCTGCAGGTTGTGAATTGACTTGTGGTCTGGATTTAAAGTATGTACAAAGGGAGTACCAAGTGTCATCTTGTGGACCCAGAGACACATTGGGCCTGGCGCGCTGCAAAGTTGCAAGGAGGAAATCCATAATTTTGTTTGGACTCAGAAGGACTAATTGTTGCATTTGTTTGTATTGGCCCATTGTTCTATGTTTGTATTGTTAGAAAAAGGGGAAGTCTAGCGAGACAGTCACATGAGCATAATCAGAAATAAACATGTTGACACAGTCGTGCTCTAATGAGTCAGCTAATGGCTCAGTCAGTTGACATGTCTTGTGGCTAACAGAAAATTGTAAAGGGGGGGGTATAAAAGATTTGTGCATGCTTAGCTCGGGGTCCAGACTGCTCTGCACCCATTTTGCAAAACAACTAATAAAATAGTGTTGGATCCACTGCTGCCTGCCTGACATCCTTTCTTTCAACCATAAGCAAGAACTTTTTATCTAACAATTTGGTGCTGTGACTCGGATCCTGCTTCGGGGCGCATCCCCTTCGCACTTAGCCGAGGGGCCGCGGAGGAGGAGTGGCCACAGGCGGTTCTTTTACACTGCCTTCTCCTCATGGCGGCGGCGAAGGCGCTTGGGGACCAACGCCAGAGGGAAAGGGAGACGTGATCACTCCTTTTAGGCACCAGCAGTGGATCAATAAGCAGCTGGACGCAGGTGTGGGTGAGACAGAAGAGGCCTTTGGGGTAAGTGAAACAGCTTACATTAGGGGATAAACGCGGGACGGTGGTGTGTTTGTGCTTGTGTGAGACGCCTACGGGCGAAGCGAGTGAGGAGCCCCGATCTGCATTTCCCTACCCCGGCGACTGGCTGGGTCAGAGGAGGGCGAAGCGCGAGACTTGTTGATTGAAATTACCACCGTAATGGGCGGGTCCCAATCCAAGCCTGAAGAAGAGTCCCCTATGCCCTTAGAGCGTTGTTTGCACAATTGGTCACATTTTAAGCAAGATTATGGAACTAAGATGACAAAGGATCGCCTTGTCCTTCTTTGTGCACGGGAATGGCTGGTATTAGAACCCAAATGGCCACCCGAGGGGTCGTTTGACCCAACCCTGGTATCTGCTGTGAGTATAATAGTAACACAAAGGGGAATTTGAGACCAGTTCTCCTATATCGATTCATGGGTGACCTGTGTACCCCTTGGCGGCAAGCCCACTCCGTGGGTTGTCAAATGCATGTCTCTAACCCTTCCCGTGATGGTCAATAAGAAACCAACAAAGAAAGGGCCACCTAGGGTCGCGGCCACGGCACCAGAGGACCCACTGCTTCCTCCTCCCTATGGGACGGCCGTCACCAGATGACCGCGCCCATTACATGCACCACCATCTCCTGAGGAGCCCACTCGGCGGCCAAATGCCCCTGAGGAGGACACCTCTCGCGAAGTGGTGCTAGAGGACCCCGTCCCTCTAGTTGAGTTCCAGGACACTTTGCAAGATCGTCTGGATTCCCTTGAAAAAAGTTGGAAATACTAGAGGACACATGGGGACCCTCGTCACAGGAAAGGGCCCCCGAAAAGGGCAGGGAGACAAAAGGGGGGCCTAACTACAATTTGCAAAAAGATCCCCAGCCACCGGTAAAATTAGCCTTCCCCATCAGAGAGGTCCCCGACCCTACCGCCCAACATCCTCAAGGGACGATGTTTGTCTATGTCCCATTCACGACGTCTGACTTGTACAATTGGAAACAATTTAACCCTCCTTTTGAGGAGGATCCCAGCCCACTCCTATCCCTGATGGAGAATATGAGGCTCACACACAACCCCACATGGGATGATACACAGATGCTGTTAAACAACTGTTTCCTTAGTCAAAAACCAACCATCCTTGCGGGGGCATAGGCCAGGTTTAGAGAGGAACACCCCCAGGCAACTGAGGATGAGACGGCAGCGGCTCTGCCCACAGGACGGCCCGACTGGGGGGTAGCCATGGCGGCACAGAGACAGCTACATGCTGAGTATTTTCGGTTCGTTTCAGCGGGCATGAAGCAAGCCGCGCGGAGGGCCGCCAATTTGCAAAAAGTCCCGACTTTAAAACAAGACAAAAACGAACCTCCTGCCGTGTTCCTCCAAAGGCTAAGGGAAGCCTTCGCCAAGTATACTGATATTGACTTGAATGACCCAAATAATTTAAAGATTCTCACGACTCAGTTCATGGGAAATAGTTGCCAAGACATCAGAAAGAAGTTGCAGAAAGTTGAGAGAGGATTGGCGGCTGACCTAGGTGTTTTAGTAGAGGTAGCTCAGAAAGTTTATGAAAGACAAGAGGCAAGCAAAGCTCCTCGCTGTGGTTCTCAGACCCGACAAAGGAGGAGCTAAAAAGAGAAGAAAAGGAGGGAGGAAGGGGTCCTCCCTGAGAAGAGACCAGAGTGCCTTCTGTAAGAAAATTAGGCACTAGAAGCGTGACTATGAAGCCTTGAAGCAAAAAGAGAGAGAGGAGGGTGCGGGGGGGGGGGGCAGAAAGGATTTTGCATGAACAAGAAAGAGACTAAGACAGACCAGGGCCCGGCCCCCTCTTAGCTGTCTCTGAGGCAAGACGGGACCCCATTGTCAAAATTAAAGTTGGGGGCCGCTCCTACAATGCCCTTGTAGATACAGGGGCCGCCCTGTCCATCCTCCCCCTTAGCCAACCACCAGCGGGAAGTGGGGGATCTACCACCATAATGGGGGTCGAGGGAAGGGCAACCCGAGTGCCCCTTTCTCATCCCTTGCTCACCAAGGTTGGGAAAACACACCTAGAACACGTGTTTGTCTGTACCCCCTCCTGTCCGGTGGCATTGTTAAGAAGGGACTTATTGACTAAGCTCCAAATTGAGATGCTTTCACTTCTGACGGAAGGATAGAAGTACGGCTCCCCCTCTTTTGGATTCTCCTGATGCAAGCAGGGAGTCTATTGCAAAGGTCTCGAGCAAACTGGGCTCCGTCAGTCTGCGTGCCATCAGCCATTCCAGCTCTTCTGCTGACATTGGGGCCAACAACTTCCATGGCAACTACGCCTTTGAGGGCATTGGTGATGAAGACCTCTAGGGGCCCTGCCCTGACGCAACTCTGTGGGATGTAAAATCTCCTCCTGGGTGGATCTCCATGTGCCTCAACCCCAGCCAGCTGCCCACCCTCTTGTCTACATGGATGGGGAGACGGCGCGACCGCTGTATGAGGCGCTGCAAAAAGATAAATTAGATAAATGGAAATGGACTAAAAAGAAATAAATAAGTCTTTTCTCAGTCTCAAAGCTGCCCTTGTGTCGCCACCTGCCCTGGCCATACCAAATCCCAGTCGATATCACCACACTGCTGCTGACAATACAGGGCACAAGTAGACCGGGGCTCCCTCGAAGTACTAGACCTAGACACCAAAAGCCGGCCAGATCTTGAAGATGAACCAATAAAGGGAGCCGAAGATCTGTTTGTAGACGGGTCTAGGGTTAGGGATGGGGGAGAATTTCTCGCCGAAACTTCGGGGGGCCGAGTGCCAACGTATTCGGCCCCCCGAAGTAGTTTCGGGGAGAAATTCTCCGCACCCCCCCGCCCCCCGCACGCCCCCCGGGATGGGACTTACCTTTCCCGAATGTCGCTCCCGGTGGCGGGTCACAGCGGCGGTTCGGCAGGGCTTCGACAGGGGCGGGGGGAGCAGCCGGTCTTTCAACTGGCTGCCGCCGCCGCCATTCCAAGAAAAGTAAAAAAAAAAAATGCCCCTGTGATAGGCTACGTGACGATTTACGTAGCCTATCACGGCTAGATCTGCAAAGTCAGCCGTGATAGGCTACGTAAATCGTCACGTAGCCTATCACAGGTGACTTTAAAAAAAAAAAAGGCGTGTACGGCTAATGGTGGCCCCCATAGGGAGCCGCCATTCACGTTCCTTATTTGGTTGCTGTAGTCTACATAAAGATTACGTAGACTACGGCGAAAATAAGGGCAACGCTAAGTACACTGCAGAAGGAGGGAAGAAGTCAAGTGGGAAATGGGGGATCAGATGTTGAGGGGCCAGTTGACTTCTCTACAGTCCGTTCTTTCACAGCTACGAGCTTACTCCGTCCCATTCCAGAGGTTGCCGCTTGATGCACCCATCCATCTCTTCCAGCCGAGAGACAAAGTGTTGTTGAAAAAGTGGAATAAAGAAGCTCTAAAAGAAGGGTGAGAAGGGCCTACCTGGTGGGACCAACCAGCCATTCATGTGTGAAACTTGTAGGTTCTAGCAAATGGACACATTGCAGCCGGTTAAAGCCATTTAGACGACCCCTGCCTCCTCCTGTCACCCGGAAAGACCAGGAGGACACGGGCAACAGTCCTCTGCTCCCTGGCACCCCCCCGGAAGCTGCCAGGGACACAGGCGAAGAAGCCATCCAGGAGCCACAATCGCCTCTTGTTTATAAATCCCAGCAGTTAATGGAAACTGCCCTGTCAAAACAAATGCTTTTGCTTTACTGCACAGACAAAGAAACTCCGCTTTAAGACATGAGTAAACTCTTAAAGGAGGGAATTGTTAGAAAAAGGGGAAGTCTAGCGAGACAGTCACATAAGCATAATCAGAAATAAACATGTTGACACAGTCGTGCTCTAATGAGTCAGCTAAAGGCTCAGTCAGTTGACATGTCTTGTGGCTAACAGAAAATTGTAAAGGGGGGGGGGTATAAAAGATTTGTGCATGCTTAGCTCGGGGTCCAGACTGCTCTGCACCCGTTTTGCAAAACGACTAATAAAATAGTGTTGGATCCACTGCTGCCTGCCTGGCATCCTTTCTTTCAACCAGAAGCAAGAACTTTTTATCTAACAGTATCACTTTATTTCTTCAAAAGACATGTCTGTTCAGTTATGGCTTTTGTTTAGAAGTTTTATTCTAATTAAGCCCCATAAAACCCACATAGGTGGAGGCTATAGAGGGCTGAGGCCTAGCGTTGCTACTGTGTTGAAGGCCTGCTTTAGCCATACTTGCGTAAGGACAGTTCTGAAAGGGAAGAGAGAGACTATTGTTTCTAAGAGTTTTGGATGGGGTAAATTCAGAATAAAGTTCAGGTAAATTCAATTTTGATTGGTCTGGGAAATGCCAGGCTCTAATTGGCAGAGGGTTCTAGCTAGGTCGAGTAAGGTAGTTGGGAAATGGCAGGGAAAGAGTAGACAGGGATTCAGTTAGTCAACTGGGAGTGGAGAGGGAGAATCTGTTTGGTGTGATGTGTGAAGCAGGACTAGGAAAGGCTGAGAAGAAGGCAGAAGTGGAGGCCTGAATGCCAAGCAATTCCTTCTCTGTGTGATAGCCATGCATAGTTGGTGTCGATTAGGAGCAGGTGGCTATGCCGGGAGACTGCCTTAAGATCTTGCCGGAAGACGTTTACACAAGCAGACATTAAAAATCAGATAAACTGTCCAAGCAGCCAGTGGTACAACCGGAGGAGCTCGGGTGTCAGAGGAAAACAGCACCAAGAGCGGGACCTGGTTGTGGGGAGGAGTTTAAGGAACTTGGCCTGAGGTAAAAGAAGCCATTAAGAGGCTTGTTTTAGCAACAGTGTCTCTTGAGTCCTTAGGAAGTGTCAGCCAGTCTTCCTTTGAAACGCCTGTACTATACGGTAGTATTCCCGTATGTATAAAATATCCCTTTATTGGTTAATCCTGTCTCTAACGTTGGCACCCATCTCACACGTAAGCCTCTCACAGCAAGCTACTCAGAGGCTTTTAAATGACTGGTGGCGGCAGAAAAGGGTCAGCTTGTGGAACTCTGACTTATAGAGGCAGAGAGTTCTGCGGCCCTGAAATATAAGCATTGGCCAGAAAATGTAAGAAAACTCATACATGGGATTCCCCAGTGAAAGAGCAATTTCCTCATACCTGAATTTCACAATACGTACCTTACTGCAGCGATACCCAATAACCTTCATCTTATCCCAAAGGAGCACGACTTCCACGGAGCCCCCAGCACTGGATGTATTGATAACGGCTGCCTTGCTGCAGCTCAGGCCCTTCTGGGGACTCCTCCGAGCTGCCATCTTCAGCAGGGGCAGAAACGCCTTGGGGAGATACAGGCAGTGTGGTGAGGTCCACGAAATGCTGCTTTGCAACGACAACGACATCAAAGACGACAGAGCCAGCGCTGGGTGCAGTAAGATGAGGATAGAAGCAAGGCTTGTACTTTCAGCAGCCGTGAAGCCATTACTGTGGGACTGCTGCTTTGAAAGGCTTTCCATGAGGTTTAGCGGCACAACAGTCACTACCTCTCAGACGTGTAGCAGAGCGGCGTTGCTGTGACAGGTAAAGGAATACGTGCATTTTGCTTGCTTGGCCATAAGCCATACCAAAACTAAAGTATCACTACAAAGCAATATTATAAAACAACACTTTTTGGTAGAGGTGTACACCGACCGGAAGATTCAACTTGGACTCTGATTTGGTGCTTCAGAAAGTGGCCTGATTTGGCTCAGACTGATTTGGAGGTTGTCCGCTTCAACACGGATGCCAAACTTGACTCATAATTAAGAAATCCAAGGCTCTGTTCCTCCCATTGACTATCATGGAAATTTAAACAATGTCTATGACTTCTTCCTGTTTGTCCGGACTGGATGAAAATTGAAGGCGTAATACCCCTTTAGGAGAGGATTAAACCTGCCAATGTTCAGAAGAATACATGCACTGGTTTTTCTGTTATGCACCTTTATACTTTAAAAAAAATAATGTGGACTTTTCTTTTTCTTGGCAGAATTGGACAAAATTTGCAGGGATAGTTGCACCTTTGGAGGGAACGAGTCTGCCGTGTTTCAGATGAATGGGTGCACAGATCTTTGTGCAACAGCAGCTTTTACATTTGGGGGGTATTCAAAATAGGACATGCTTTTCATCCTAGGTGCCTTGCAGACCATTCTTCTGAAAATGCAGACAGCAGAGATGTGGTCCAAAGTAAATAAAGTGCAAAGTTTCAGAAGGATCGGTGCACTGATTTGTGTGGCAGGGCAGTCCGAAAAAGATTGGGGTGTGGGGAGAGGCAGTGGGGGCTTTTCTTCTTCTCTCCCCTGTGTTTTTTTTTGGGGGGGGGCAATTTGTACGAAAATGGTACACGTCATAGGGGTGTCCCCAAGCAAGAAACCTCCAAAGCTTCAGAAGGATAGGTGCAGGGGCTAGGCAGTTGCCATGCTAGGAAATCTGTTTAAGGCCTTTTTCATAGTGAAGTCTGGTGGCGTTGAAAGAAGGGCCATTTCCAGGTCTCATCCTTGCCCTTCTCAAAGGACAATGATTGGAGAGCCCCTGGTGAAACGTGGCCTATGATTAGAAAATGGACGTTCAGTCACTCAACCTCCTTCCCACCAGCTCACCAGCTGGTACAAAAAGAATACAAAAGATACAATTTTTGGAGATACACTGTCTGCCTTTCCAAACCACAGTGGTGAATAAAGCCTTGTTCAGGGTCTAGCTTTGGTTCTGCTCACTTTAGGGGAAGTCCACTTCACCTTAGGAAGCACCAGAAATGGAGAAACCTTCTCCATGAGAAGCAAGAGCTTACCTGGGTCACCTGTAGCGGCCCGATAGTATTGGTGGCATATACAGCTGCCATGTCCTTTGCGTTTTATGTCTCCAGGTCGTTGTTCATCAGGAGCGTCAGCCCATATTCTCCAACATACTTTGTCACTTCCTCCACAGCTGCCTTGATGCTCTTGAGATCAGTGACATCTGTAGAATGACAACATTCATTTCAAATACTTAGGAACTTGAGGGGAAAGGCCCAAGAGTGTAATTAAGAAAAGGTTCATTTAAACTGGGCAGGCTGTGATTTCCAGAATTTCAGAAGGCTGGCAAATCTATCCAGGTAAGAGAAGTTCTTCTCAGTGAACCTGTCTGTCACCTCAGCTTGTCAGCTGCATTAGAGAGTGCGGCATCCACCTTCCCAGCCGGAGAAGCAGAACAAGGGCCTGTGTGTCAGCAGGAAGTACAGAGAGATGGCAATTATTTTAAAAGTAGCAACAAATCACTTTGGCAGAGACTGGGCTCAAAGGAGGGCATTTGAAGTCCAAAGTAGTTTGTTCTTTGTGGAATCTAAGACAACACAACTGAGCACAACACACAAAGCTTAGGCTACCATGACAGATAGCCTAGCACCCATGGCTTTGGTAGGCCACGTCAATGGGAAAACGTAATATAATGGCAATTAGGGCAGCTCAAAAGTTCCAGGGCACAGCTCAGAAAGATCCAGGGCCCATGCCCAGATGGTCCTCTTTTAAATGACGCCACTGACCACGTGGGTTTTTCAGCTATGGTGGCCCATTTGCGCTCTGGGACACAGGATAAGTCCTGATGGTCTCATTGTGCTTTATGCTCACCAAGGGTAGAGTGAAGCAGGAATTAGCAGGTATGGTACCCTGGCAATTTCCCTACAGGTCTGCTAGCCAGAAATTGTGTGCAGTTGGGAAAGACCTAATATTACTGTCAATGCAAAATGACAAACAGCTGAATACAAATAGTTTAACATCTTTGATTAAGTTTGAAATTGTAAATATCTTCTTTTCTTTTTTAGGGGACAACTTGAACATTGTGTCTTACATGGCCCTGTAGATTTGCCCCACTCCCTCTGCTAATACCTTGAGCATCAGCAATGAGAGAGAGTTTCTCCACCCAACCACAATTTCACCAATCTCACAATCTCAGATAGCTGTAGCAATGCTGCTACTGTCAACAAACTAGCTGATAACTCCATTGTTGTATATTAAACCATCTATAGAGTAAACCTTTAGCTTCTAAAATGCTTAGCAGGCAAAACAATCTTAACCCCTATTTTGCTGTATCATCCCTAAATCCCAAAACACAATTTACCCCTTAGACGAGCCTGCTACTGTCTCTGTTGAAACCTGTCAGTTCTAGCGCCTGTGAAAGGTTTGATTCAGACTGAGCTTCTTATGTTTCTGCTTTCTGTAAACTGCAGCTGTGCAATCTAATCTTATTGCCCTGAACGCAGTATTCAGCCTATATAACTCTAAGGGGTTCATCACACATAGCTTTTATCCTGCTACTGAGATGGCTCTGTCACGGACGTTTGCGGCTCTTTAAATGACGCCGTTACCCTCCAGGGTGTCTCCCGCCATTTCCTCCATCCTATCTCGTGTTTTCCCCAAACGTGAAAAAAATGTGGTATTTTTTTCAGCCCACGGAACAGGAGCACCACGGATTTCCCCCGTGAAATTCTCCAATAGCAGAAGAAACCGCTGTGTCTGCCTGCTGTGGGTGTTTGTTTTCAGTTGTGGGGGTGCGCGTGGTCAGGATGACGAAGGCATTGAGGATGGGAGCAGGGTGTGCAGGAGTAGATTTGACAGGCACGAGGGCAAGAATCGCCTGCCAGTTGCAACCCCTGCCTCTGCTCAAGTCTTGCTGAGGAAGGACGTTCCTCGATCCCCAGGTGTCTGCCATGTAGATGCTTGAGCACATTTCTCAGCTGGAGGGAGAAGAGGGTAAAATGCCTCCCTGAAACCAAGGGAGACACATCAGATCCCCCACCCCACCAAGCTCAGAAGCAACATCCTCTGTTGATTCAGAGCACCCCATTAAGTTCAATGGGTCTACTTATGTCTACTCAGAAGTAAGGCAGAGGTTTCCTGGGGGCTGCAAGAAAAGAGTACAGCAGAAGTTAAGCTACAAAAACAAGACCCCCCCTTTGCACACATGCCAGGGAGGGAGGAAGGCACTCCCTCAGTTCAAACCATGTGTCTGCCGTGTAAAGGAGCCCTTCCTAATCCCACAAAGAAACCGAAAGCAGGAAGCTCCAGAAAGGATGTGGATTTCTGCAGGTTTTCTGATTAATGTAGAAACACCGTAAAGTAGTACCTCCTCATGTATGATAGAAAAGATTGCCCAGCGGTTCTCCACTTTCATTGATAGCCCTCATTCTTTTACTGCCTTTCTTATTCTTATTTAATTAATCTATATTACTAATTGCTATCTTTTTCATGTTATTGAAGCATTCTTGTTACACCAGAATGTGCTGGGAAACATGGGGGAGGGGGGAGAACAAAGGGATGGGAAACCAGCCCCCTTTTTAACCCGATGCTATGCAGGATCTCTATAACGAAGGTGTGAAGTACTTACTTTCTAAGGCAATAAACCAAACAATGGTGAATCGGAGCCGAGATCCCGCTTTACAGCCTTTAGGGAATTTGTGCTTTAAACTGTGCCATTTTGGTTGAGGGGGATCTCTGTAAATTCTGATGTGGACATTCAGGGGACAAGCCTCATTGACCACAACAGGAGTTACTTCTGAGTAAGCCCTAATTAGTTTGTGTAGGGATGGGAAACACACAGGAAACACCACTTGACCGAGGTCATGGTGAAAGGCACACCCCCAGGCAGGGCTAGCATACCAGAGGTAAATGCGGGGGTTGGGGCACACAGCAACTATACTGCGGAGAACCTGACTTAAGGAAAAGAAATGGACTTCATGCAATCTCAGGAAATCCGGGTTTTCTCTTATATGCTCTGGGGTGGCTGCTGGATGGCCATGACGTCATATATCCCAAAAGACCTCCAAATGCAGCCCGCTCAGAGTAAATCACTCATGGAGACACCCCCCAGGGACCTCTGTGTCCTTTCAAGTTTAGAAAAGTACCATTATCCTCTTCAGAAAGCAAGGAGAGCACATTCATGATTCCTCACATGCTCTCCTGCACACTCATCATCCCCATCTGCTGAAAAAGAGGAAACAACCATTGCTGCAAAGTCAAAGGCCCACAAGTAGGAAAAAAAAGGATATGTGCAGTTGGATGTCCGGGGGGGGGGCGGGGGGCGGGAATCTTCACGACAACGGAATAACAAGCGCATTAGAATATTACCCAGATTCTCATGGAATCGGTTTGGTCTGTCAGGGACACATGAAGCAAGAAAAGCTGAGTGCAGCGTACCTTTAAAATCCACTTGGATTTTGCACAGAAAGCGAAAGAGCGCTTTAGGGCAAGTTATGATTGCACAGAAGGCGAAAGAGCGCTTTAGGGCAAGTTACTAAAGTTAGCCTTTAACCCTTTACATGCTTCTACTTCTAAGTAAACATGCACAGAAGGGGGGGGGGTTGCTGTCATTTGCTTTCCCTTGTAGGATCTCCCTTCATTTATGATACCTGAAACCTCTGCTTTGTGGGAAGTGTTGCATGAAAGGTGATGAAGCCCTGTTTGCAGCTTAGGTATGAGGTCTGGATTGTCCTTCCCCTTTGCAATCAACACCACAAAGAGACAAAGCTCCAGGCTAATAAGATTTTATTTTGTTAGAGACTGAGCCTCTCTACAAATGCAGATTTAAGAAAGCACTCAGACTGCGTCAGGCCCTAAACAACTAATCCGCAATCTCTAATCAGAGGAGACAAACCAGAGAGTAGAGAAGATGCCGACAGTTTTGCCCATGGACTTCATGCCCCAAATTTGCTTTGCAGTGGTGCCCCTCCCTTAGGGTGGCTCCCTCCTAAGTTGACTTCTAAGAGTGGCTATCCCGGCGGAGCATCTGAGCCCCATCCCTAACATTTCCTGCTTTGCTTTGCAACTCGCCCTTGTTGTTGTTGTTGTTCAGTCCTTAAGTCGTGTCCAACTCTTCGTGACCCCATGGACCATAGCACGGCAGGCCTTCCTGTCCTCCGCTCTCTCCCAGAGTGTGCTCAAGTTCATATTCATTGCATCGGTGATGCGATCTAGCCATCTCATCCTCTGCCGTCCCCTTCTCCTTTTGCCTTCAATCTTTCCCAGCATCAAGGTCTTTTCCAGGGAGTTTTCTCTTTGCATTAGGTGGCCAAAATATTTGAGCTTCAGCTTCAGTATCTGTCCTTCCAATGAGCACTCAGGGTTGATTTCCTTTAGGATGGACTGATTTGACCTCCTTGCAGTCCAGGGGATTCGTAAGAGTCTTCTCCAGCACTACAGTTCGAAAGCATCAATTCTTCGGCACTCAGCCTTCCTTATAGTCCAGCTCTCACAGCCATACATTACTACTGGGAAAACCATAGCTTTGATTAGACGGACCTTTGTCGGCAAGGTGATGTCTCTGCTTCTTACTATGCTGTCTAGGTTTGCCATAGCTTTCCTCCCAAGGAGCAAGCGTCTTTTAATTTCATGGCTACAGCCACTGTCTGCAGTGATCTTGGAGCCCAAGAAAATAAAATCTGTCACTGCTTCCATTTCTTCCCCTTTCTATATGCCAGGAAGTGATGGGGCCAGATGCCATGATCTTAGTTTTTTTAATGTTGAGTTTCAAACCAGCTTTTGCACTCTCCTCTTTCACCCTCAACAACAGGCTCTTTAGATCCTCTTCGCTTTCTGCCATTAGGGTGGTATCGTCTGCGTACCTGAGGTTGTGGATAATTCTCCCAGCAATCTTAATTCTGACCTGTGATTCATCCAACCCGGCGTTTCTCAAGATGTACTCTGCATATAAGTTAAATAAGCAGGGCGACAATATACAACCTTGTCGTACTCCTTTCCCAATTTTGAACCAATCGGTTGTTTCATGTCCGGTTCTTACTGTTGCTTCTTGACCCTCGTACAGGTTTCTCAGGAGACAGGTAAGGTGGTCTGGTACTCCCATCTCCTTAAGAATTTACCACAGTTCGTTGTGACCCACGCAATTAAAGGCTTTAACGTAGTCAATGAAGCAGAAATAGACGTTTTTCTGGAATTCTCTTGCTTTCTCCATGATCCAGCGAATGTTGGCGATTTTAATCTCCCCCCTCTTCCTCCTCCTCCTCCTCCTCCTCCTCCACCTCCTGGGAAACTTGAGTTCCTTCAGTGGAGGGAGGGGGCAGTGACTCACCCTGGCCAATCTGTTTGTCAAGGCCTTCTGAAGAATCTCTCCCAGCGTCTTGGGGAGTTCCCTCCCCTGGGCTTTGATCTAGCTGTTTTAACTCTGATTCAGAATTGGAGTTGGCTAATCCCAGGAACCTCTGTAGGTCTTCTTTGGCTGATGGAGCCTGCCAAGTTAGCACGGCTTGTACTTTAACAGGATCCATTTTGATGCCTTCCACTGAAATCTTATAACCCAGGTTGTCCAAAGTCTGTCAAATCAAAAGCCCACTTTTGCTGTTTTGCAGAATCATTTTCTCCTTTTTTTCTTTTTGCCTATGTATAATCATGTATGTATAATTTGTCTCCTGAGTGTGATTATTTACATATTTTGATTAAACATAGGTTATATGTAACTATCACATTAAACTTAGTTGAATAAGGTTCTATCTATCTATCTATCTATCTATCATCTATCATCTATGTATCATCTATCTATCTGTATATATCTCCAGATAAAATATTACTTAAAATACCTGCTTTTTAAATTCTTTTTATCATTATCATTATTATTTCTTGCTGGTTAAATTTGCTTGTTTGTAATTTGCTCTGTGTATGTATTCAATATGTGGGAGGGGCCTAGCTGAGTACTGCGGCTGCACATTGGTCCAAAGGGAAGGCAGAAGTTTTTGTTTTTTGTTTTTGTCGTGGGATTTTTGTTTTGGTTTGTTGGTGGGGGTTGCAACTTTTTTTGGTTTTAGATAAAAGATGTGGACACAAATTGGATTATTTGATTTTTATTTGTTTTTGTCTTTTTAAAAACTGATTGATATCGCTTATGCTTATTTGATTGTGGGTGGGGACTTCAACAAGGTTTCAGATCCTTTGTTAGATAGGAGAACACTTTCTCCGAAGACCCAGTCTGCCGTGATACTGGCACTCCAGGCTTACATGATGGAATATGGTTGATGCTTGGAGAATTGTACATCCTGCTGACAGAGAGTATACTTTTATTTCATTAGTTCACCGTATTCAAATTCAAGGGGTGGTGGAGGAAAAAAACCCCTGTATATTGCCCTTTTAGAGTTAATTGAAAAAAGGGTGGGGTGAAAAATAAATGTAGTAAGTTAAACATACAATGCCATTAGGAAATGTAGTAATCCAGCCTTTGAATGAAGTCTGCTGCATTTCTATGGCAGGGAAGGAGGAGGGGGCATCTCTTCTCAGGAAAGCTGCTTAGTTTCTAGCCTGGACGTAGTCACCTGCTTGCAATTACTTATTTCCTCTGGTGACCAGGCTAGTGCTTACATGCAAGGCTGCACTTCTTGGTCTTCAATGCCCTGTCACATTTCTCTCCTCTCCCACGGACATAGGGATATCATTAGGCAGTTTCAGAACTTTGTGAAGAAAAGAAACAGTAAAAAGAACAAACCAGAACATTTTTCTTGTAACTCAGGCACTTTATTAGTTTATTGGTGGCTCTGTAGGGAGTGTAGGAAGCCCTGTGGCATCAGGAGGCCAACCTCTCACCAGGGAACTCTGCGTCCTTCCCAGTCTAGAAAGGTACCATTATCTTTTTCAGAAAGCATGGAGAGCACATTCATGATTCCTCGTGTGCTCTCTTCCACACTCAGGTCCCCCGTCCACTGAAAAAGAGGAAAGAACCACAGCTGCCTAGTCAAAGACCCACAAGTAGAACAACAAGGGCTATGTGCAGTTGGATGTCCTGGTCATAACATGTCAGTTCCCACATTAGAGGCGGCAGTATACTGAGTCAACAGGATGATAATATTGAAGGGCAACAACTATCTCTGAGGACTCAGGCAGGGCCGGCCCTACCATCGGGGTCTAATAATTAGGCAGAGGGAGGCAACCGCCTCAAGCAGAAGATGCTGAGAGACAAAGGCTGCAGCCCCAGGCTGTTCCTCTTGAGCCCCCCAGGTGTTTTGTCCTTTGGAAGGCAGAGCAGTGTGTGCCACATGGCCTGTTCTGAGGCCCGGGCCGAACTAGCCTACTGCCTGAGGTGTGGTGGAGAATGCCATTGCATCAACTGCCAGTCCAGGCAGCTTCAGTATATGGAATGGAGAGGGGGTGCCATCTTGTCCTTTTCCTAGGGCAGCACAATATCCTGGGCTGGCCCTGGCCTGAGGCCTATCCCGGTTCATTGAGATTATTCGCAACCCCAGGAAGAAGGCACCTGACTGTCTTGAAATTCTGCTTGTTTGGGTGTCTAATATCTCCAAGCACCACTCTGGGGGTCTTAACACTGAGCCAACCCTGCGTTTATGCTACCTTTCTGCAATCAAGTGCTCAGGGAATCACATATTCCCTTCACTGACATATGGAGATTTAGCTTTGGACCAACCCTGTTCCAATTCCTTTTTCAAGATTGCCATTCCTCCGTCTCCATATTTACGGATTGTCAGAAGACAAAAAAAGGCCAGGTCATTTTCGGGGACTCAATGTTCGTTCCCTTGGCATTCACCCCACCCTGATTGCTTAAGCAAGGGTGGGCAACCCAAGGCCCATGGGCCGCACGCATCCCCCCATCTTGTTTGCAGCCCCCACTCCACCCCTGCTGAGATTTGAGGGGGAAGTCTGGAAGTCGCCCACCCCCAGTAAAGGTTAAAGCTGTTACCTGTGCCATTTCAGTTCTCACATAGCCAGGATGGATGCAAGCACACAGAATCCCATAGTTTTTGTACTGCAGTGATTGGCACTTGGTGAGCAAGTTTAAAGCAGCCTACAGGGAGAAAACAAAACAAAAGGAGTGCATTTGGGCTCAGATAAATCACCAAAGGAAAAGATACTGGATTCAGTTGTATGACTGAGCTAAGAAAGGAAAGGGAGGCACAGAAGTCTTGAAGAAGCAGGAAACATCACTACATGGTTCCTGACACAAGATCTAACAGCCTGGAAGGAAGTTGGGAAATGCAAGAACCTGGAAATAAACATGAGGGGTGCTATAACTACATTAGCACCATCAACTCTTGACTTCTAATCTTCTTCGGAGTGCCTGGAGTGGGGAGATCAGGGAAGTGCCCAGCTATCTGTCTAGTAAAGAAACTGGGGGACATGGGGCATGGGGAAGTGAGATACAAGTGTTCCTGCTAAATAGTGGCGCAGCTAGGTAATCGTATGAATAACTGCAATTCTTTAATGTTTAAATACTGTGTGTGGCCTCTGAGAGGCTATAATGTATCTGTGTCTGTGAACTGGATGTTTTAGTCCCTTAGGGTTGGAGTCCTCACTCAGATGAAGAGTGAAGAGAAAAAACAAATATAGTCAGCTTTTTGTTGGGAAGCTTAAAGCTGGAGAACTGATCCATGTTTATAGGCTCTTATCCCCTTGTATAAGGTAAACTGAACTGATATTTGGGTGTAGCAGGACTGTAAGTGGATGGGAATCATTTTTGTTCTCTGGGATTTGTTATGTCCAAAGGGAGTACCAAGTGTCATCTTGTGGAACCAGAGACACATTGGGCCTGGCGCGCTGCAAAGTTGCAAGCAGGAATTCCATAATTTTGTTTGGACTCAGAAGGACTAATTGTTGCATTTGTTTGTACTGGCCCATTGTTCTATGTTTGTATCACTTTATTTCTTCCAAAAGACAGGTCTGTTCAGTTATAGCTTTGCAAGTTTATTCTAATTCAGCCCCACAGAACCCACATAGGTGGAGGCTATAGAGGGCTGAGGCCTAGCGTTGCTACTGTGTTGAAGGCCTGCTTTAGCCGTACTTGCGTAAGGACAGTTCTGAAAGGGAAGAGAGAGACTATTGTTTCTAATAGTTTTGGATGGGGTAAATTCAGAATAAAGTTCAGGTAAATTCAATTTTGATTGGTCTGGGAAACGCCAGGCTCTAATTGGCAGAGGGTTCTAGCTAGGCCGAGTAAGGTAGTTGGGAAATGGCAGGGAAAGAGTAGACAGGGATTCAGTTAGTCAACTGGGAGTGGAGAGGGAGAATCTGTTTGGTGTGATGTGTGAAGCAGGACTAGGAAAGGCTGAGAAGAAGGCAGAAGTGGAGGCCTGAATGCCAAGCAATTCCTTCTCTGTGTGATAGCCATGCATAGTTGGTGACGATTAGGAGCAGGTGGCTATGCCAGGAGACTGCCTTAAGATCTTGCCGGAAGACGTTTACACAAGCAGACATTAAAAATCAGATAAACTGTCCAAGCAGCCAGTGGTACAACCGGAGGAGCTCGGGTGTCAGAGGAAAACAGCACCAAGAGCGGGACCTGGTTGTGGGGAGGAGTTTAAGGAACTTGGCCTGAGGTAAAAGAAGCCATTAAGAGGCTTGTTTTAGCAACAGTGTCTCTTGAGTCCTTAGGAAGTGTCAGCCAGTCTTCCTTTGAAACGCCTGTACTATACGGTAGTATTCCCGTATGTATAAAATATCCCTTTATTAAACTTGTTTAGTGCTTAATCCTGTCTCTAACGTTGGCACCCATCTCACACGTAAGCCTCTCACAGCAAGCTACTCAGAGGCTTTTAAATGACTGGTGGCGGCCGAAAAGGGTCAGCTTGTGGAACTCTGACTTATAGAGGCAGAGAGTTCCTGTGGCCCTGAAATATAAGCATTGGCCAGAAAATGTAAGAAAACCCATACATGGGATTCCCCAGTGAAAGAGCAATTTCCTCATACCTGAATTTCACAATACGTACCTTACTGCAGCGATACCCAATAACCTTCATCTTATCCCAAAGGAGCACGACTTCCACGGAGCCCCCAGCACTGGATGTATTGATAACGGCTGCCTTGCTGCAGCTCAGGCCCTTCTGGGGACTCCTCCGAGCTGCCATCTTCAACAGGGGCAGAAACGCCTTGGGGAGATACAGGCAGTGTGGTGAGGTCCACGAAATGCTGCTTTGCAACGACAACGACATCAAAGAAGACAGAGCCAGCACTGGGTGCAGTAAGATGAGGATAGAAGCAAGGCTTGTACTTTCAGCAGCCGTGAAGCCATTACTGTGGGACTGCTGCTTTGAAAGGCTTTCCATGAGGTTTAGCGGCACAACAGTCACTACCTCTCAGACGTGTAGCGGAGCGGTGTTGCTGTGACAGGTAAAGGAATACGTGCATTTTGCTTGCTTGGCCATAAGCCATACCAAAACTAAAGTATCACTACAAAGCAATATTATAAAACAACACTTTTTGATAGAGGTGTACACCGACTGGAAGATTCAACTTAGACTCTGATTTGGTGCTTCAGAAAGTGGCCTGACTTGGCTCAGACTGATTTGGAGGTTGTCCGCTTCAACACGGATGCCAAACTTGACGCATAATTAAGAAATCCAAGGCTCTGTGCCTCCCATTGACTATCATGGAAATTTAAACCATGTCTATGACTTCTTCCTGTTTGTCCGGACTGGATGAAAATTGCAGGCGTAATAGCCCTTTAGGAGAGGATTAAACCTGCCAATGTTCAGAAGAATACATGCACTGGTTTTTCTGTTATGCACCTTCATAGTTTTAGAAAAATAATTGGACTTTTCTTTTTCTTGGCAGAATTGGACGAAATTTGCAGGGATAGTTGCACCTTTGGAGGGAACGGGCCTGCCATGTTTCAGATGAATGGGTGCACGGATCTTTGTGCAACAGTAGCTTTTACATTTGGGGGGTATTCAAAATAGGACATGCTTTTCATCCTAGGTGCCTTGCAGACCATTCTTCTGAAAATGCAGACAGCAGAGATGTGGTCCAAAGTAAATAAAGTGCAAAGTTTCAGAAGGATCGGTGCACTGATTTGTGTGGCAGGGCAGTCCGAAAAAGACTGGGGCGTGGGGAGAGGCAGTGGGGGGTTTTCTTCTTCTCTCCCCTGTGTTTTTTTCTGGGGGGCAATTTGTACGAAAATGGTAGATGTCATAGGGGTGTCCCCAAGCAAGATACCTCCAAAGCTTCAGAAGGATAGGTGCAGGGGCTAGGCAGTTGTCGTGCTAGGAAATCTGTTTAAGGCCTTTTTCATAGTGAAGTCTGGTGGCGTTGAAAGAAGGGCCATTTCAAGGTCTCATCCTTGCCCTTCAAAGGACAACGATTGGAGAGCCCCTGGTGAAACGTGGCCTATGATTAGAAAATGGACGTTCAGTCACTCAACCTCCTTCCCACCAGCTCACCAGCTGGTACAAAAAGAATACAAAAGATACAATTTTTGGAGATACACTGTCTGCCTTTCCAAACCACAACGGTGGATAAAGCCTTGTTCAGGGTCTAGCTTTGGTTCTGCTCACTTTAGGGGAAGTCCACTTCACCTTAGGAAGCACCAGAAATGGAGAAACCTTCTCCATGAGAAGCAAGAGCTTACCTGGGTCACCTGTAGCGGCCCGATAGTATTGGTGGCATATACAGCTGCCATGTCCTTTGCGTTTTCTGTCTCCAGGTCGTTGAGAAGACCAGTGCCAGCATTGTTCATCAGGAGGGTCAGCCCATATTCTCCAACATACTTTGTCACTTCCTCCACAGCTGCGTTGATGCTCTTGAGATCAGTGACGTCTGTAGAATGACAACATTCATTTCAAATACTTAGGAACTTGAGGGGAAAGGCCCAAGAGTGTAATTAAGAAAAGGTTCATTTAAACTGGGAAGGCTGTGATTTCCAGAATTTCAGAAGGCCGGCAAATCTATCCAGGTAAGAGAAGTTCTTCTCCGTGAACCTGTCTGTCACCTCAGCTTGTCAGCTGCATTAGAGAGTGTGGCATCCACCTTCCCAGCCGGAGAAGCAGAACAAGGGCCTGTGTGTCAGCAGGGAGTACAGAGAGATGGCAATTATTTTAAAAGTAGCAACAAATCAGTTTGGCAGAGACTGGGCTCAAAGGAGGGCATTTGAAGTCCAAAGTAGTTTGTTCTTTGTGAAATCTAAGACAACACAACTGAGCACAACACACAAAGCTTAGGCTACCATGACAGATAGCCTAGCAGCCCATGGCTTTGGTAGGCCTTTCCATAGAGCTCCTTTGCACAAGCACTTTACAGACCGGGTTGCACTGGTTCTTTGGATGGCACCTAACCAAAACCCTGGGGCTATTTTTGCAGTACAAACCTTGAGCCAAGTTACCGACAGTCATAGAAGACAGCTGACGGTAGCACAGGGCGATGGAATACCTACCTAACTGCAGTACCACCAGATTCTGGTATTGGGATGCCAGGTCCATTACCTCCTATAAAAAAATGATATTTTTCTCTTTGGATTAAACTGAAATTATGTTCCAGGAGAGGATATAACATGAAGCTGTACCCCAAGATGGTCAGAGAAGGACTTGCACCCAGGAATAACACGGGGGACAGATTTCAGCTGCTAGAATAACCCCCTCTTCTACAAATATCAATGGAGTGAGCAGTGAACAATCTGAAAGCCGTCTGGGATTTCTCCCCTGCTGTGCTATGCCATGTAGCCTCCCGCCTGCCTTGCAGCTGTATGTTCATTTGCTCCACTCATGTCACTCCCCTCTCACTACAATATCCTTCCCTGCAACCACCACATGGGTTTCACAGCTATGGTGGCCCATTCGCTCTCCGGGACACAGGATAAGCCCTGACAGTCTCATTGTGTTTTATGCTCACCAGGGGTAGGGTGAAGCAGGAACTAGCAGGTATGGTACCCTGGCAATTTCTCTACAGGTCCTCTAGCCAGAAATCTTGTGCGAATGGGACTGTTGGTCTCTCTCGCACAGTATTCCCTCTGCTCTGGCTAGCAGTGGCTCTCCAAATCCTTGGGCAGATGTCTTTCCCAGTCCAGCTACCTAAGATCCCTTCAGCTGGAGATGGTACCTATTGGACCTGGGATCTTTGGCAGACCCCGTGCTACAGCCACTCCCCAGGCAAGAACCTGCACTTGCAGACACGCTGCTGTTGTTGCTGCTGTTACGACAGACTAACGTGGTGATTCTTTCACGCCAAATTACCGATTCTCACCTTGTTTCTTGGGTCATCCATCCAAAGGGCTGTAGCGAAGACCCACTGGGGTGGAGTTGGCAGCGTCAGAAACTGCTTCACCAGACCTAGACCAATTCCCGAACTGGATCCTGTCACCAGGACGCTGCAGACAGAGAAATCTGTCATCGCCATCGTCCTGGCGCGGCAGCTCCTGGCTCCTGCTCCCTGCTTGCTTAGACGTTTGCTTCAAAAGGCATCTTCTCATCACGTTAGACGCTATTATAACAATTAGGCACCTGACACTAGATCTTCAGATAAGCTTCTGCTAGATATTGCACAACATTGCCAAGTTGATCGTTGGCTTCCCTAGGGTTCTTAACTAACGAACCCTCCGGGCCAATGAGGAAGCAAGACACCTGTAGAGGTGGCAGTGTGGTGTAGTGGACAGAGTGGAGGGAGATTTTCCCATTCAAATTCTTATAGGGTGACCTTGAGCCAGTCTCAGCTTAATCTACTTTACAGGGTTGTTGCGAGGATTTAAAAAGCAGGGGTGGCGGAGGAAAAAAACACATGTAGTTAATTGGAAAGTTAATGAGTTAATTGGAAAAAAGTTGGGGTGAAAACATAATAAGCTAAACATACAGTGGCATTAGGGAATGTATTAATTCAGCCTTTAGGATGAAGTCTCCAAAAGTTACCAGCCTGCAAAAAGAGCTTTGTAGCCTGTTGGATATTGGCAGAGGAGGAATGGGGAGTTCTGCCCCACCTGCAGCACCCTGCTGCATTTCTGTGGTGGGCAATGGAACACCTACCTAACTGCAGGACCTCCATTACCTCCTATAAAAAAAGAATATTGAACTGAAATTACACAACTGAAGACGATGGAAAGTCACGCTGTACCCTAAGGTGCTCCAAGAAGGGCTTGCACCCAGGCAGTACATGGGGGACAGACTCCAGCTCTAGAATAGCCCCCTCTTCTACAAATATCAATGGAGCGAGCAGTAAAGGATCTGAAAGCCCTCTGGAATCCCCCCCCCTTGTGCTGTGCCATGTAGCCTCCCGGCCGCCTTGCAGCTTTATGTCCCTTTGCTCCACTCATGTCACTCACTCCTTACTACAGTCTCCTTCTCTGCAACTACCACATGCAGGGACATGCTAGGTTCTTAAAAGATGCAGGGCACAGGCCCATAACACAAATTTGTGTGTACACACACACACACACACACACACATAATATATCCGGCTCTAAGCACACCTCTAATATGTATTTGTGTGTGTGCGCACGCGCGCGCATTCTTGCATGTGTGTATAGATTACATACATACATACATACATAAGAAGTGTGCACTGACCCCCCCCCCACTCCACTTCAACCCAGACCCTGATTCTGCGTTTTGGAAAACGTCCTGCTTCTGCTCAGGCCAATTTGTAATCGGACCACTTCAGCTCACCACCAAACCTGAGTCGAAGTTTGGAAAAATGAGACTTTATGCTTCCTGTTGACTACCATGGGAAATTAGGAAAAAACTGTAACTTTTTTCTCTTGGTCAGAACTGGATAATTTCAGGCATAGTAGCCTCCTAGAAGGGGATTACACCTGCCCAATGTCAGAAAAATAGGTGCAGGGTTTATATTTTGATTTTCTTTTAAAGGGAACTGCCAATAACATTTTTATTACTTGGAAGAATTGGATAAAAAAATCAGGATTCATTGTCCCATTGGAGGAGATAATGTCTGCCAAATTTCAGAATGATAGACACAAGGGGTTTTGTGCAAGGGTGGCCTTGACATTTTGAGGTCTCCAAAAGAGGACATACTTATCTCCTTATTTTCCTTGTGGACCATTGTTCTGAAAATTACAGACAGTCCCCCAGGCAAGAAACCTGCAAAGTTTCTGAAGGATATACATGCATGCAAATTTAGAATTACTAGAATGTATTTACAAGGTGATGCTCAGAATCCTACAAGCTAGGCTTCAGCAGTATGCGAACCGAGAACTACCGGAAGTACAAGCTGGGTTTTGAAGAGGCAGAGGAACTAGAGATCAAATCGCCAACATTCGCTGGATCATGGAGAAAGCAAGAGAATTCCAGAAAAATGTCTATTTCTGCTTCATTGACTACGCTAAAGCCTTTGATTGTGTGGATCACAACAAACTGTGGCAAATTGTGGCTCAGCCTTCCTTATAGTCCAGCTCTCACAGCCATACATTACTACTAGGAAAACCATAGCTTTGATTATATGGACCTTTGTCGGCAAGGTGATGTCTCTGCTTCTTACTATGCTGTCTAGGTTTGCCATAGCTTTCCTCCCAAGGAGCAAGCATCCTTTAATTTCATGGCTACAGTCACCGTCTGCGGTGATCTTGGAGCCCAAGAACATAAAATCTGTCACTGCTTCCATTTCTTCCCCTTCTATATGCCAGGAAGTGATGGGGCCAGATGCCATGATCTTAGTTTTTTTAATGTTGAGCTTCAAACCAGCTTTTGCACTCTCCACTTTCACCCTCAACAAGAGGCTCTTTAGATCCTCTTCGCTTTCCGCCATTAGGGTGGTATCGTCTGCGTATCTGAGGTTGTGGATAATTCTCCCGGCAATCTTAATTCCGACCTGTGATTCATCCAACCTGTCGTTTCTCATGATGCACTCTGCATATATGTTAAATAAGCAGGGCGACAATATACAGCCTTGTGGTACTCCTGTCCCAATTTTGAACCAATCGGTTGTTCCATGTCCGGTTCTTATTATTGCTTCTTGACCCTCGTACAGGTTTCTCAGGAGAGAGGTAAGGTGGTCTGGTACTCCCATCTCTTTAGGAATTTGCCACAGTTTGTTGTGATCCACACAATCAAAGGCTTTAGCGTAGTCAATGAAGACGTTTTTCTGGAAGTCAATGAAGTCAATGAAGACGTTTTTCTCTTGCTTTCTCCATGATCAATGAATAAAACAAATAAAAAACTAATAATCCAATTTGTGTCCACATCATTTATCTAATACCAAAAAAACTTGCGACCCCCCCAACAAACCAAAACAAAAATCCTACGACAAAAACAAAAAATAAAAACTTCTGCCTTCCCTTTGGACCAATGTGCAGCCGCAGTACTCAGCTAGCCCCCCCCCCACATATTGAGTACATACACAGAGCAAATTACAAACAAGCGTAGTCAATGAAGACGTTTTTCTCTTGCTTTCTCCATGATCCAGTGAATGTTGGCGATTTTAATCTCGCCCCCCTTCCTCCTCCTTCGCCTCCTCCTCCTCCTGGGAAACTTGAGTTCCTTCAGTGGAGGGAGGGGGCAGTGACTCACCCCGGACAATCTGTTTGTCAAGGCCTTCTGAAGAATCTCTCCCAGCGTCTTGGGGAGTTCTCTCCCCTGGGCTTTGATCTAGCTGTTTTAACTAGGGATGTACAAAACCCCTACCAATCCACGGTAGGGGGGAAGCGCTCCATCCCTCCCCCCGGAATCCTCAACGGGCGGGAGGCGCTCCGCCCCTCCCCCCGGAATCCTGCCCAGCCGGCTCTGGCCGCCCGCAGCCGGACATCCGGCCGCTGGGCAGCCCTGCAGGGACACAAATGGCGGCTGTCGTAGCCGCCACCATTGCGTCTCTGTAGTGAGCCGTCGTAGGCTACGTAAGTATTTATGTAGCCTATCACGGCACGGGGAAAAAAACCCCAGCGTACGCAAATGGCGGTAGCCGCTGCCATTTGCGTATGCTGGGGTTTTCCACCACCCTCCGCCGTGATAGGCTACGTAAATACTTACGTAGTCTATCATGGGCTCCGTAGGGACGGAAATGGCGTCCTTGCGTTAGCCGTGATAGGCTATGTAAGTATTTACGTAGCCTATCACGGCTATTGAGCAGAGGAAGCGAATGGCAGCTGCAGGACGGCCGCCATTTGCAAAGCAGCGCGGACGGGAGCAGGTAAGTGCTCCATTTCACGTGCCTTTCGTGGGGTTGGGGCGGCGGGGACTTCGTCCCACGCGCCTTTCATGGGGTGGGGGGGTGGGGGCTTCATTCTGCGATGGATTTCGGGGGGCCGAATGCACTGGCATTCGGCCTCACCGAGATCCGTCGCGGAATTCTCTGACATCCCTAGTTTTAGCTCTGATTCAGAATTGGAGTTAGCTAAGCCCAGGAACCTTTGTAGGTCTTCTTTGGCTGACGGAGCTTGCCAAGATAGCACAGCTTGTACTTTAACAGGATCCATTTTGATGCCTTCCACTGAAATCTTATAACCCAGGTAGTCCAAAGTCTGTCAAATCAAAAGCGCACTTTTGCTGTTTTGCAGAATCATTTCTTACTGGCATTAAAATTAAAACTAAGGATCTGTTATCCCCAGCTCCCTGAATTTGGACTTCAGCAACTTTTTCTTTTTCTTTTTTCTAGTTGCTAGTCAGTATTTTCCCATCTTGTTTTAGTGTTGCACTGGCTTTTTTTCATATAATCTCTGGGCAACATGCCAGACCTAATTGCATCGCATTCTATTGCTTCTTCCTTTTTTTCTTTTCTTCTTTTTCTTTTCTATTCTTCCCCCTCCTTTTTTTCTTTTTGCCTGTCTATAACCATGTATGTATAATTTGTCTCCTGAGTGTGATTATTTACACATTTTGATTAAACATAGGTTATATGTAACTATCACATTAAACTTAGTTGAATAAGGTTCTATCTATCTATCTATCTATCTATCATCTATGTATCATCTATCTATCTGTATATATCTCCAGATAAAATATTACTTAAAATACCTGCTTTTTAAATTCTTTTTATCATTATCATTATTATTTCTTGCTGGTTAAATTTGCTTGTTTGTAATTTGCTCTGTGTATGTATTCAATATGTGGGAGGGGCCTAGCTGAGTACTGCGGCTGCACATTGGTCCAAAGGGAAGGCAGAAGTTTTTGTTTTTTGTTTTTGTCGTGGGATTTTTGTTTTGGTTTGTTGGTGGGGGTTGCAACTTTTTTTGGTTTTAGATAAAAGATGTGGACACAAATTGGATTATTTGATTTTTATTTGTTTTTGTCTTTTTAAAAACTGATTGATATCGCTTATGCTTATTTGATTGTGGGTGGGGACTTCAACAAGGTTTCAGATCCTTTGTTAGATAGGAGAACACTTTCTCCGAAGACCCAGTCTGCCGTGATACTGGCACTCCAGGCTTACATGATGGAATATGGTTGATGCTTGGAGAATTGTACATCCTGCTGACAGAGAGTATACTTTTATTTCATTAGTTCACCGTATTCAAATTCAAGGGGTGGTGGAGGAAAAAAAACCCTGTATATTGCCCTTTTAGAGTTAATTGAAAAAAGGGTGGGGTGAAAAATAAATGTAGTAAGTTAAACATACAATGCCATTAGGAAATGTAGTAATCCAGCCTTTGAATGAAGTCTGCTGCATTTCTATGGCAGGGAAGGAGGAGGGGGCATCTCTTCTCAGGAAAGCTGCTTAGTTTCTAGCCTGGACGTAGTCACCTGCTTGCAATTACTTATTTCCTCTGGTGACCAGGCTAGTGCTTACATGCAAGGCTGCACTTCTTGGTCTTCAATGCCCTGTCACATTTCTCTCCTCTCCCACGGACATAGGGATATCATTAGGCAGTTTCAGAACTTTGTGAAGAAAAGAAACAGTAAAAAGAACAAACCAGAACATTTTTCTTGTAACTCAGGCACTTTATTAGTTTATTGGTGGCTCTGTAGGGAGTGTAGGAAGCCCTGTGGCATCAGGAGGCCAACCTCTCACCAGGGAACTCTGCGTCCTTCCCAGTCTAGAAAGGTACCATTATCTTTTTCAGAAAGCATGGAGAGCACATTCATGATTCCTCGTGTGCTCTCTTCCACACTCAGGTCCCCCGTCCACTGAAAAAGAGGAAAGAACCACAGCTGCCTAGTCAAAGACCCACAAGTAGAACAACAAGGGCTATGTGCAGTTGGATGTCCTGGTCATAACATGTCAGTTCCCACATTAGAGGCGGCAGTATACTGAGTCAACAGGATGATAATATTGAAGGGCAACAACTATCTCTGAGGACTCAGGCAGGGCCGGCCCTACCATCGGGGTCTAATAATTAGGCAGAGGGAGGCAACCGCCTCAAGCAGAAGATGCTGAGAGACAAAGGCTGCAGCCCCAGGCTGTTCCTCTTGAGCCCCCCAGGTGTTTTGTCCTTTGGAAGGCAGAGCAGTGTGTGCCACATGGCCTGTTCTGAGGCCCGGGCCGAACTAGCCTACTGCCTGAGGTGTGGTGGAGAATGCCATTGCATCAACTGCCAGTCCAGGCAGCTTCAGTATATGGAATGGAGAGGGGGTGCCATCTTGTCCTTTTCCTAGGGCAGCACAATATCCTGGGCTGGCCCTGGCCTGAGGCCTATCCCGGTTCATTGAGATTATTCGCAACCCCAGGAAGAAGGCACCTGACTGTCTTGAAATTCTGCTTGTTTGGGTGTCTAATATCTCCAAGCACCACTCTGGGGGTCTTAACACTGAGCCAACCCTGCGTTTATGCTACCTTTCTGCAATCAAGTGCTCAGGGAATCACATATTCCCTTCACTGACATATGGAGATTTAGCTTTGGACCAACCCTGTTCCAATTCCTTTTTCAAGATTGCCATTCCTCCGTCTCCATATTTACGGATTGTCAGAAGACAAAAAAAGGCCAGGTCATTTTCGGGGACTCAATGTTCGTTCCCTTGGCATTCACCCCACCCTGATTGCTTAAGCAAGGGTGGGCAACCCAAGGCCCATGGGCCGCACGCATCCCCCCATCTTGTTTGCAGCCCCCACTCCACCCCTGCTGAGATTTGAGGGGGAAGTCTGGAAGTCGCCCACCCCCAGTAAAGGTTAAAGCTGTTACCTGTGCCATTTCAGTTCTCACATAGCCAGGATGGATGCAAGCACACAGAATCCCATAGTTTTTGTACTGCAGTGATTGGCACTTGGTGAGCAAGTTTAAAGCAGCCTACAGGGAGAAAACAAAACAAAAGGAGTGCATTTGGGCTCAGATAAATCACCAAAGGAAAAGATACTGGATTCAGTTGTATGACTGAGCTAAGAAAGGAAAGGGAGGCACAGAAGTCTTGAAGAAGCAGGAAACATCACTACATGGTTCCTGACACAAGATCTAACAGCCTGGAAGGAAGTTGGGAAATGCAAGAACCTGGAAATAAACATGAGGGGTGCTATAACTACATTAGCACCATCAACTCTTGACTTCTAATCTTCTTCGGAGTGCCTGGAGTGGGGAGATCAGGGAAGTGCCCAGCTATCTGTCTAGTAAAGAAACTGGGGGACATGGGGCATGGGGAAGTGAGATACAAGTGTTCCTGCTAAATAGTGGCGCAGCTAGGTAATCGTATGAATAACTGCAATTCTTTAATGTTTAAATACTGTGTGTGGCCTCTGAGAGGCTATAATGTATCTGTGTCTGTGAACTGGATGTTTTAGTCCCTTAGGGTTGGAGTCCTCACTCAGATGAAGAGTGAAGAGAAAAAACAAATATAGTCAGCTTTTTGTTGGGAAGCTTAAAGCTGGAGAACTGATCCATGTTTATAGGCTCTTATCCCCTTGTATAAGGTAAACTGAACTGATATTTGGGTGTAGCAGGACTGTAAGTGGATGGGAATCATTTTTGTTCTCTGGGATTTGTTATGTCCAAAGGGAGTACCAAGTGTCATCTTGTGGAACCAGAGACACATTGGGCCTGGCGCGCTGCAAAGTTGCAAGCAGGAATTCCATAATTTTGTTTGGACTCAGAAGGACTAATTGTTGCATTTGTTTGTACTGGCCCATTGTTCTATGTTTGTATCACTTTATTTCTTCCAAAAGACAGGTCTGTTCAGTTATAGCTTTGCAAGTTTATTCTAATTCAGCCCCACAGAACCCACATAGGTGGAGGCTATAGAGGGCTGAGGCCTAGCGTTGCTACTGTGTTGAAGGCCTGCTTTAGCCGTACTTGCGTAAGGACAGTTCTGAAAGGGAAGAGAGAGACTATTGTTTCTAATAGTTTTGGATGGGGTAAATTCAGAATAAAGTTCAGGTAAATTCAATTTTGATTGGTCTGGGAAACGCCAGGCTCTAATTGGCAGAGGGTTCTAGCTAGGCCGAGTAAGGTAGTTGGGAAATGGCAGGGAAAGAGTAGACAGGGATTCAGTTAGTCAACTGGGAGTGGAGAGGGAGAATCTGTTTGGTGTGATGTGTGAAGCAGGACTAGGAAAGGCTGAGAAGAAGGCAGAAGTGGAGGCCTGAATGCCAAGCAATTCCTTCTCTGTGTGATAGCCATGCATAGTTGGTGACGATTAGGAGCAGGTGGCTATGCCAGGAGACTGCCTTAAGATCTTGCCGGAAGACGTTTACACAAGCAGACATTAAAAATCAGATAAACTGTCCAAGCAGCCAGTGGTACAACCGGAGGAGCTCGGGTGTCAGAGGAAAACAGCACCAAGAGCGGGACCTGGTTGTGGGGAGGAGTTTAAGGAACTTGGCCTGAGGTAAAAGAAGCCATTAAGAGGCTTGTTTTAGCAACAGTGTCTCTTGAGTCCTTAGGAAGTGTCAGCCAGTCTTCCTTTGAAACGCCTGTACTATACGGTAGTATTCCCGTATGTATAAAATATCCCTTTATTAAACTTGTTTAGTGCTTAATCCTGTCTCTAACGTTGGCACCCATCTCACACGTAAGCCTCTCACAGCAAGCTACTCAGAGGCTTTTAAATGACTGGTGGCGGCCGAAAAGGGTCAGCTTGTGGAACTCTGACTTATAGAGGCAGAGAGTTCCTGTGGCCCTGAAATATAAGCATTGGCCAGAAAATGTAAGAAAACCCATACATGGGATTCCCCAGTGAAAGAGCAATTTCCTCATACCTGAATTTCACAATACGTACCTTACTGCAGCGATACCCAATAACCTTCATCTTATCCCAAAGGAGCACGACTTCCACGGAGCCCCCAGCACTGGATGTATTGATAACGGCTGCCTTGCTGCAGCTCAGGCCCTTCTGGGGACTCCTCCGAGCTGCCATCTTCAACAGGGGCAGAAACGCCTTGGGGAGATACAGGCAGTGTGGTGAGGTCCACGAAATGCTGCTTTGCAACGACAACGACATCAAAGAAGACAGAGCCAGCACTGGGTGCAGTAAGATGGGGATAGAAGCAAGGCTTGTACTTTCAGCAGCCGTGAAGCCATTACTGTGGGACTGCTGCTTTGAAAGGCTTTCCATGAGGTTTAGCGGCACAACAGTCACTACCTCTCAGACGTGTAGCGGAGCGGTGTTGCTGTGACAGGTAAAGGAATACGTGCATTTTGCTTGCTTGGCCATAAGCCATACCAAAACTAAAGTATCACTACAAAGCAATATTATAAAACAACACTTTTTGATAGAGGTGTACACCGACTGGAAGATTCAACTTAGACTCTGATTTGGTGCTTCAGAAAGTGGCCTGACTTGGCTCAGACTGATTTGGAGGTTGTCCGCTTCAACACGGATGCCAAACTTGACTCATAATTAAGAAATCCAAGGCTCTGTGCCTCCCATTGACTATCATGGAAATTTAAACCATGTCTATGACTTCTTCCTGTTTGTCCGGACTGGATGAAAATTGCAGGCGTAATAGCCCTTTAGGAGAGGATTAAACCTGCCAATGTTCAGAAGAATACATGCACTGGTTTTTCTGTTATGCACCTTCATAGTTTTAGAAAAATAATTGGACTTTTCTTTTTCTTGGCAGAATTGGACGAAATTTGCAGGGATAGTTGCACCTTTGGAGGGAACGGGCCTGCCATGTTTCAGATGAATGGGTGCACGGATCTTTGTGCAACAGTAGCTTTTACATTTGGGGGGTATTCAAAATAGGACATGCTTTTCATCCTAGGTGCCTTGCAGACCATTCTTCTGAAAATGCAGACAGCAGAGATGTGGTCCAAAGTAAATAAAGTGCAAAGTTTCAGAAGGATCGGTGCACTGATTTGTGTGGCAGGGCAGTCCGAAAAAGACTGGGGCGTGGGGAGAGGCAGTGGGGGGTTTTCTTCTTCTCTCCCCTGTGTTTTTTTCTGGGGGGCAATTTGTACGAAAATGGTAGATGTCATAGGGGTGTCCCCAAGCAAGATACCTCCAAAGCTTCAGAAGGATAGGTGCAGGGGCTAGGCAGTTGTCGTGCTAGGAAATCTGTTTAAGGCCTTTTTCATAGTGAAGTCTGGTGGCGTTGAAAGAAGGGCCATTTCAAGGTCTCATCCTTGCCCTTCAAAGGACAACGATTGGAGAGCCCCTGGTGAAACGTGGCCTATGATTAGAAAATGGACGTTCAGTCACTCAACCTCCTTCCCACCAGCTCACCAGCTGGTACAAAAAGAATACAAAAGATACAATTTTTGGAGATACACTGTCTGCCTTTCCAAACCACAACGGTGGATAAAGCCTTGTTCAGGGTCTAGCTTTGGTTCTGCTCACTTTAGGGGAAGTCCACTTCACCTTAGGAAGCACCAGAAATGGAGAAACCTTCTCCATGAGAAGCAAGAGCTTACCTGGGTCACCTGTAGCGGCCCGATAGTATTGGTGGCATATACAGCTGCCATGTCCTTTGCGTTTTCTGTCTCCAGGTCGTTGAGAAGACCAGTGCCAGCATTGTTCATCAGGAGGGTCAGCCCATATTCTCCAACATACTTTGTCACTTCCTCCACAGCTGCGTTGATGCTCTTGAGATCAGTGACGTCTGTAGAATGACAACATTCATTTCAAATACTTAGGAACTTGAGGGGAAAGGCCCAAGAGTGTAATTAAGAAAAGGTTCATTTAAACTGGGAAGGCTGTGATTTCCAGAATTTCAGAAGGCCGGCAAATCTATCCAGGTAAGAGAAGTTCTTCTCCGTGAACCTGTCTGTCACCTCAGCTTGTCAGCTGCATTAGAGAGTGTGGCATCCACCTTCCCAGCCGGAGAAGCAGAACAAGGGCCTGTGTGTCAGCAGGGAGTACAGAGAGATGGCAATTATTTTAAAAGTAGCAACAAATCAGTTTGGCAGAGACTGGGCTCAAAGGAGGGCATTTGAAGTCCAAAGTAGTTTGTTCTTTGTGAAATCTAAGACAACACAACTGAGCACAACACACAAAGCTTAGGCTACCATGACAGATAGCCTAGCAGCCCATGGCTTTGGTAGGCCTTTCCATAGAGCTCCTTTGCACAAGCACTTTACAGACCGGGTTGCACTGGTTCTTTGGATGGCACCTAACCAAAACCCTGGGGCTATTTTTGCAGTACAAACCTTGAGCCAAGTTACCGACAGTCATAGAAGACAGCTGACGGTAGCACAGGGCGATGGAATACCTACCTAACTGCAGTACCACCAGATTCTGGTATTGGGATGCCAGGTCCATTACCTCCTATAAAAAAATGATATTTTTCTCTTTGGATTAAACTGAAATTATGTTCCAGGAGAGGATATAACATGAAGCTGTACCCCAAGATGGTCAGAGAAGGACTTGCACCCAGGAATAACACGGGGGACAGATTTCAGCTGCTAGAATAACCCCCTCTTCTACAAATATCAATGGAGTGAGCAGTGAACAATCTGAAAGCCGTCTGGGATTTCTCCCCTGCTGTGCTATGCCATGTAGCCTCCCGCCTGCCTTGCAGCTGTATGTTCATTTGCTCCACTCATGTCACTCCCCTCTCACTACAATATCCTTCCCTGCAACCACCACATGGGTTTCACAGCTATGGTGGCCCATTCGCTCTCCGGGACACAGGATAAGCCCTGACAGTCTCATTGTGTTTTATGCTCACCAGGGGTAGGGTGAAGCAGGAACTAGCAGGTATGGTACCCTGGCAATTTCTCTACAGGTCCTCTAGCCAGAAATCTTGTGCGAATGGGACTGTTGGTCTCTCTCGCACAGTATTCCCTCTGCTCTGGCTAGCAGTGGCTCTCCAAATCCTTGGGCAGATGTCTTTCCCAGTCCAGCTACCTAAGATCCCTTCAGCTGGAGATGGTACCTATTGGACCTGGGATCTTTGGCAGACCCCGTGCTACAGCCACTCCCCAGGCAAGAACCTGCACTTGCAGACACGCTGCTGTTGTTGCTGCTGTTACGACAGACTAACGTGGTGATTCTTTCACGCCAAATTACCGATTCTCACCTTGTTTCTTGGGTCATCCATCCAAAGGGCTGTAGCGAAGACCCACTGGGGTGGAGTTGGCAGCGTCAGAAACTGCTTCACCAGACCTAGACCAATTCCCGAACTGGATCCTGTCACCAGGACGCTGCAGACAGAGAAATCTGTCATCGCCATCGTCCTGGCGCGGCAGCTCCTGGCTCCTGCTCCCTGCTTGCTTAGACGTTTGCTTCAAAAGGCATCTTCTCATCACGTTAGACGCTATTATAACAATTAGGCACCTGACACTAGATCTTCAGATAAGCTTCTGCTAGATATTGCACAACATTGCCAAGTTGATCGTTGGCTTCCCTAGGGTTCTTAACTAACGAACCCTCCGGGCCAATGAGGAAGCAAGACACCTGTAGAGGTGGCAGTGTGGTGTAGTGGACAGAGTGGAGGGAGATTTTCCCATTCAAATTCTTATAGGGTGACCTTGAGCCAGTCTCAGCTTAATCTACTTTACAGGGTTGTTGCGAGGATTTAAAAAGCAGGGGTGGCGGAGGAAAAAAACACATGTAGTTAATTGGAAAGTTAATGAGTTAATTGGAAAAAAGTTGGGGTGAAAACATAATAAGCTAAACATACAGTGGCATTAGGGAATGTATTAATTCAGCCTTTAGGATGAAGTCTCCAAAAGTTACCAGCCTGCAAAAAGAGCTTTGTAGCCTGTTGGATATTGGCAGAGGAGGAATGGGGAGTTCTGCCCCACCTGCAGCACCCTGCTGCATTTCTGTGGTGGGCAATGGAACACCTACCTAACTGCAGGACCTCCATTACCTCCTATAAAAAAAGAATATTGAACTGAAATTACACAACTGAAGACGATGGAAAGTCACGCTGTACCCTAAGGTGCTCCAAGAAGGGCTTGCACCCAGGCAGTACATGGGGGACAGACTCCAGCTCTAGAATAGCCCCCTCTTCTACAAATATCAATGGAGCGAGCAGTAAAGGATCTGAAAGCCCTCTGGAATCCCCCCCCCTTGTGCTGTGCCATGTAGCCTCCCGGCCGCCTTGCAGCTTTATGTCCCTTTGCTCCACTCATGTCACTCACTCCTTACTACAGTCTCCTTCTCTGCAACTACCACATGCAGGGACATGCTAGGTTCTTAAAAGATGCAGGGCACAGGCCCATAACACAAATTTGTGTGTACACACACACACACACACACACACATAATATATCCGGCTCTAAGCACACCTCTAATATGTATTTGTGTGTGTGCGCACGCGCGCGCATTCTTGCATGTGTGTATAGATTACATACATACATACATACATAAGAAGTGTGCACTGACCCCCCCCCCACTCCACTTCAACCCAGACCCTGATTCTGCGTTTTGGAAAACGTCCTGCTTCTGCTCAGGCCAATTTGTAATCGGACCACTTCAGCTCACCACCAAACCTGAGTCGAAGTTTGGAAAAATGAGACTTTATGCTTCCTGTTGACTACCATGGGAAATTAGGAAAAAACTGTAACTTTTTTCTCTTGGTCAGAACTGGATAATTTCAGGCATAGTAGCCTCCTAGAAGGGGATTACACCTGCCCAATGTCAGAAAAATAGGTGCAGGGTTTATATTTTGATTTTCTTTTAAAGGGAACTGCCAATAACATTTTTATTACTTGGAAGAATTGGATAAAAAAATCAGGATTCATTGTCCCATTGGAGGAGATAATGTCTGCCAAATTTCAGAATGATAGACACAAGGGGTTTTGTGCAAGGGTGGCCTTGACATTTTGAGGTCTCCAAAAGAGGACATACTTATCTCCTTATTTTCCTTGTGGACCATTGTTCTGAAAATTACAGACAGTCCCCCAGGCAAGAAACCTGCAAAGTTTCTGAAGGATATACATGCATGCAAATTTAGAATTACTAGAATGTATTTACAAGGTGATGCTCAGAATCCTACAAGCTAGGCTTCAGCAGTATGCGAACCGAGAACTACCGGAAGTACAAGCTGGGTTTTGAAGAGGCAGAGGAACTAGAGATCAAATCGCCAACATTCGCTGGATCATGGAGAAAGCAAGAGAATTCCAGAAAAATGTCTATTTCTGCTTCATTGACTACGCTAAAGCCTTTGATTGTGTGGATCACAACAAACTGTGGCAAATTGTGGCTCAGCCTTCCTTATAGTCCAGCTCTCACAGCCATACATTACTACTAGGAAAACCATAGCTTTGATTATATGGACCTTTGTCGGCAAGGTGATGTCTCTGCTTCTTACTATGCTGTCTAGGTTTGCCATAGCTTTCCTCCCAAGGAGCAAGCATCCTTTAATTTCATGGCTACAGTCACCGTCTGCGGTGATCTTGGAGCCCAAGAACATAAAATCTGTCACTGCTTCCATTTCTTCCCCTTCTATATGCCAGGAAGTGATGGGGCCAGATGCCATGATCTTAGTTTTTTTAATGTTGAGCTTCAAACCAGCTTTTGCACTCTCCACTTTCACCCTCAACAAGAGGCTCTTTAGATCCTCTTCGCTTTCCGCCATTAGGGTGGTATCGTCTGCGTATCTGAGGTTGTGGATAATTCTCCCGGCAATCTTAATTCCGACCTGTGATTCATCCAACCTGTCGTTTCTCATGATGCACTCTGCATATATGTTAAATAAGCAGGGCGACAATATACAGCCTTGTGGTACTCCTGTCCCAATTTTGAACCAATCGGTTGTTCCATGTCCGGTTCTTATTATTGCTTCTTGACCCTCGTACAGGTTTCTCAGGAGAGAGGTAAGGTGGTCTGGTACTCCCATCTCTTTAGGAATTTGCCACAGTTTGTTGTGATCCACACAATCAAAGGCTTTAGCGTAGTCAATGAAGACGTTTTTCTGGAAGTCAATGAAGTCAATGAAGACGTTTTTCTCTTGCTTTCTCCATGATCAATGAATAAAACAAATAAAAAACTAATAATCCAATTTGTGTCCACATCATTTATCTAATACCAAAAAAACTTGCGACCCCCCCAACAAACCAAAACAAAAATCCTACGACAAAAACAAAAAATAAAAACTTCTGCCTTCCCTTTGGACCAATGTGCAGCCGCAGTACTCAGCTAGCCCCCCCCCCCACATATTGAGTACATACACAGAGCAAATTACAAACAAGCGTAGTCAATGAAGACGTTTTTCTCTTGCTTTCTCCATGATCCAGTGAATGTTGGCGATTTTAATCTCGCCCCCCTTCCTCCTCCTTCGCCTCCTCCTCCTCCTGGGAAACTTGAGTTCCTTCAGTGGAGGGAGGGGGCAGTGACTCACCCCGGACAATCTGTTTGTCAAGGCCTTCTGAAGAATCTCTCCCAGCGTCTTGGGGAGTTCTCTCCCCTGGGCTTTGATCTAGCTGTTTTAACTAGGGATGTACAAAACCCCTACCAATCCACGGTAGGGGGGAAGCGCTCCATCCCTCCCCCCGGAATCCTCAACGGGCGGGAGGCGCTCCGCCCCTCCCCCCGGAATCCTGCCCAGCCGGCTCTGGCCGCCCGCAGCCGGACATCCGGCCGCTGGGCAGCCCTGCAGGGACACAAATGGCGGCTGTCGTAGCCGCCACCATTGCGTCTCTGTAGTGAGCCGTCGTAGGCTACGTAAGTATTTATGTAGCCTATCACGGCACGGGGAAAAAAACCCCAGCGTACGCAAATGGCGGTAGCCGCTGCCATTTGCGTATGCTGGGGTTTTCCACCACCCTCCGCCGTGATAGGCTACGTAAATACTTACGTAGTCTATCATGGGCTCCGTAGGGACGGAAATGGCGTCCTTGCGTTAGCCGTGATAGGCTATGTAAGTATTTACGTAGCCTATCACGGCTATTGAGCAGAGGAAGCGAATGGCAGCTGCAGGACGGCCGCCATTTGCAAAGCAGCGCGGACGGGAGCAGGTAAGTGCTCCATTTCACGTGCCTTTCGTGGGGTTGGGGCGGCGGGGACTTCGTCCCACGCGCCTTTCATGGGGTGGGGGGGTGGGGGCTTCATTCTGCGATGGATTTCGGGGGGCCGAATGCACTGGCATTCGGCCTCACCGAGATCCGTCGCGGAATTCTCTGACATCCCTAGTTTTAGCTCTGATTCAGAATTGGAGTTAGCTAAGCCCAGGAACCTTTGTAGGTCTTCTTTGGCTGACGGAGCTTGCCAAGATAGCACAGCTTGTACTTTAACAGGATCCATTTTGATGCCTTCCACTGAAATCTTATAACCCAGGTAGTCCAAAGTCTGTCAAATCAAAAGCGCACTTTTGCTGTTTTGCAGAATCATTTCTTACTGGCATTAAAATTAAAACTAAGGATCTGTTATCCCCAGCTCCCTGAATTTGGACTTCAGCAACTTTTTCTTTTTCTTTTTTCTAGTTGCTAGTCAGTATTTTCCCATCTTGTTTTAGTGTTGCACTGGCTTTTTTTCATATAATCTCTGGGCAACATGCCAGACCTAATTGCATCGCATTCTATTGCTTCTTCCTTTTTTTCTTTTCTTCTTTTTCTTTTCTATTCTTCCCCCTCCTTTTTTTCTTTTTGCCTGTCTATAACCATGTATGTATAATTTGTCTCCTGAGTGTGATTATTTACACATTTTGATTAAACATAGGTTATATGTAACTATCACATTAAACTTAGTTGAATAAGGTTCTATCTATCTATCTATCTATCTATCATCTATGTATCATCTATCTATCTGTATATATCTCCAGATAAAATATTACTTAAAATACCTGCTTTTTAAATTCTTTTTATCATTATCATTATTATTTCTTGCTGGTTAAATTTGCTTGTTTGTAATTTGCTCTGTGTATGTATTCAATATGTGGGAGGGGCCTAGCTGAGTACTGCGGCTGCACATTGGTCCAAAGGGAAGGCAGAAGTTTTTGTTTTTTGTTTTTGTCGTGGGATTTTTGTTTTGGTTTGTTGGTGGGGGTTGCAACTTTTTTTGGTTTTAGATAAAAGATGTGGACACAAATTGGATTATTTGATTTTTATTTGTTTTTGTCTTTTTAAAAACTGATTGATATCGCTTATGCTTATTTGATTGTGGGTGGGGACTTCAACAAGGTTTCAGATCCTTTGTTAGATAGGAGAACACTTTCTCCGAAGACCCAGTCTGCCGTGATACTGGCACTCCAGGCTTACATGATGGAATATGGTTGATGCTTGGAGAATTGTACATCCTGCTGACAGAGAGTATACTTTTATTTCATTAGTTCACCGTATTCAAATTCAAGGGGTGGTGGAGGAAAAAAAACCCTGTATATTGCCCTTTTAGAGTTAATTGAAAAAAGGGTGGGGTGAAAAATAAATGTAGTAAGTTAAACATACAATGCCATTAGGAAATGTAGTAATCCAGCCTTTGAATGAAGTCTGCTGCATTTCTATGGCAGGGAAGGAGGAGGGGGCATCTCTTCTCAGGAAAGCTGCTTAGTTTCTAGCCTGGACGTAGTCACCTGCTTGCAATTACTTATTTCCTCTGGTGACCAGGCTAGTGCTTACATGCAAGGCTGCACTTCTTGGTCTTCAATGCCCTGTCACATTTCTCTCCTCTCCCACGGACATAGGGATATCATTAGGCAGTTTCAGAACTTTGTGAAGAAAAGAAACAGTAAAAAGAACAAACCAGAACATTTTTCTTGTAACTCAGGCACTTTATTAGTTTATTGGTGGCTCTGTAGGGAGTGTAGGAAGCCCTGTGGCATCAGGAGGCCAACCTCTCACCAGGGAACTCTGCGTCCTTCCCAGTCTAGAAAGGTACCATTATCTTTTTCAGAAAGCATGGAGAGCACATTCATGATTCCTCGTGTGCTCTCTTCCACACTCAGGTCCCCCGTCCACTGAAAAAGAGGAAAGAACCACAGCTGCCTAGTCAAAGACCCACAAGTAGAACAACAAGGGCTATGTGCAGTTGGATGTCCTGGTCATAACATGTCAGTTCCCACATTAGAGGCGGCAGTATACTGAGTCAACAGGATGATAATATTGAAGGGCAACAACTATCTCTGAGGACTCAGGCAGGGCCGGCCCTACCATCGGGGTCTAATAATTAGGCAGAGGGAGGCAACCGCCTCAAGCAGAAGATGCTGAGAGACAAAGGCTGCAGCCCCAGGCTGTTCCTCTTGAGCCCCCCAGGTGTTTTGTCCTTTGGAAGGCAGAGCAGTGTGTGCCACATGGCCTGTTCCGAGGCCCGGGCCGAACTAGCCTACTGCCTGAGGTGTGGTGGAGAATGCCATTGCATCAACTGCCAGTCCAGGCAGCTTCAGTATATGGAATGGAGAGGGGGTGCCATCTTGTCCTTTTCCTAGGGCAGCACAATATCCTGGGCTGGCCCTGGCCTGAGGCCTATCCCGGTTCATTGAGATTATTCGCAACCCCAGGAAGAAGGCACCTGACTGTCTTGAAATTCTGCTTGTTTGGGTGTCTAATATCTCCAAGCACCACTCTGGGGGTCTTAACACTGAGCCAACCCTGCGTTTATGCTACCTTTCTGCAATCAAGTGCTCAGGGAATCACATATTCCCTTCACTGACATATGGAGATTTAGCTTTGGACCAACCCTGTTCCAATTCCTTTTTCAAGATTGCCATTCCTCCGTCTCCATATTTACGGATTGTCAGAAGACAAAAAAAGGCCAGGTCATTTTCGGGGACTCAATGTTCGTTCCCTTGGCATTCACCCCACCCTGATTGCTTAAGCAAGGGTGGGCAACCCAAGGCCCATGGGCCGCACGCATCCCCCCATCTTGTTTGCAGCCCCCACTCCACCCCTGCTGAGATTTGAGGGGGAAGTCTGGAAGTCGCCCACCCCCAGTAAAGGTTAAAGCTGTTACCTGTGCCATTTCAGTTCTCACATAGCCAGGATGGATGCAAGCACACATAATCCCATAGTTTTTGTACTGCAGTGATTGGCACTTGGTGAGCAAGTTTAAAGCAGCCTACAGGGAGAAAACAAAACAAAAGGAGTGCATTTGGGCTCAGATAAATCACCAAAGGAAAAGATACTGGATTCAGTTGTATGACTGAGCTAAGAAAGGAAAGGGAGGCACAGAAGTCTTGAAGAAGCAGGAAACATCACTACATGGTTCCTGACACAAGATCTAACAGCCTGGAAGGAAGTTGGGAAATGCAAGAACCTGGAAATAAACATGAGGGGTGCTATAACTACATTAGCACCATCAACTCTTGACTTCTAATCTTCTTCGGAGTGCCTGGAGTGGGGAGATCAGGGAAGTGCCCAGCTATCTGTCTAGTAAAGAAACTGGGGGACATGGGGCATGGGGAAGTGAGATACAAGTGTTCCTGCTAAATAGTGGCGCAGCTAGGTAATCGTATGAATAACTGCAATTCTTTAATGTTTAAATACTGTGTGTGGCCTCTGAGAGGCTATAATGTATCTGTGTCTGTGAACTGGATGTTTTAGTCCCTTAGGGTTGGAGTCCTCACTCAGATGAAGAGTGAAGAGAAAAAACAAATATAGTCAGCTTTTTGTTGGGAAGCTTAAAGCTGGAGAACTGATCCATGTTTATAGGCTCTTATCCCCTTGTATAAGGTAAACTGAACTGATATTTGGGTGTAGCAGGACTGTAAGTGGATGGGAATCATTTTTGTTCTCTGGGATTTGTTATGTCCAAAGGGAGTACCAAGTGTCATCTTGTGGAACCAGAGACACATTGGGCCTGGCGCGCTGCAAAGTTGCAAGCAGGAATTCCATAATTTTGTTTGGACTCAGAAGGACTAATTGTTGCATTTGTTTGTACTGGCCCATTGTTCTATGTTTGTATCACATTATTTCTTCCAAAAGACAGGTCTGTTCAGTTATAGCTTTGCAAGTTTATTCTAATTCAGCCCCACAGAACCCACATAGGTGGAGGCTATAGAGGGCTGAGGCCTAGCGTTGCTACTGTGTTGAAGGCCTGCTTTAGCCGTACTTGCGTAAGGACAGTTCTGAAAGGGAAGAGAGAGACTATTGTTTCTAATAGTTTTGGATGGGGCCTGGTTCAGGTAAATTCAATTTTGATTGGTCTAGGAAACGCCAGGCTCTAATTGGCAGAGGGTTCTAGCTAGGCCGAGTAAGGTAGTTGGGAAATGGCAGGGAAAGAGTAGACAGGGATTCAGTTAGTCAACTGGGAGTGGAGAGGGAGAATCTGTTTGGTGTGATGTGTGAAGCAGGACTAGGAAAGGCTGAGAAGAAGGCAGAAGTGGAGGCCTGAATGCCAAGCAATTCCTTCTCTGTGTGATAACCATGCATAGTTGGTGTCGATTAGGAGCAGGTGGCTATGCCGGGAGACTGCCTTAAGATCTTGCCGGAAGACGTTTACACAAGCAGACATTAAAAATCAGATAAACTGTCCAAGCAGCCAGTGGTACAACCGGAGGAGCTCGGGTGTCAGAGGAAGACAGCACCAAGAGCGGGACCTGGTTGTGGGGAGGAGTTTAAGGAACTTGGCCTGAGGTAAAAGAAGCCATTAAGAGGCTTGTTTTAGCAACAGTGTCTCTTGAGTCCTTAGGAAGTGTCAGCCAGTCTTCCTTTGAAACGCCTGTACTATACGGTAGTATTCCCGTATGTATAAAATATCCCTTTATTGGTTAATCCTGTCTCTAACGTTGGCACCCATCTCACACGTAAGCCTCTCACAGCAAGCTACTCAGAGGCTTTTAAATGACTGGTGGCGGCCGAAAAGGGTCAGCTTGTGGAACTCTGACTTATAGAGGCAGAGAGTTCCTGTGGCCCTGAAATATAAGCATTGGCCAGAAAATGTAAGAAAACCCATACATGGGATTCCCCAGTGAAAGAGCAATTTCCTCATACCTGAATTTCACAATACGTACCTTACTGCAGCGATACCCAATAACCTTCATCTTATCCCAAAGGAGCACGACTTCCACGGAGCCCCCAGAACTGGATGTATTGATAACGGCTGCCTTGCTGCAGCTCAGGCCCTTCTGGGGACTCCTCCGAGCTGCCAACTTCAGCAGGGGCAGAAACGCCTTGGGGAGATACAGGCAGTGTGGTGAGGTCCACGAAATGCTGCTTTGCAACGACAACGACATCAAAGAAGACAGAGCCAGCGCTGGGTGCAGTAAGATGAGGATAGAAGCAAGGCTTGTACTTTCAGCAGCCGTGAAGCCATTACTGTGGGACTGCTGCTTTGAAAGGCTTTCCATGAGGTTTAGCGGCACAACAGTCACTACCTCTCAGACGTGTAGCGGAGCGGTGTTGCTGTGACAGGTAAAGGAATACGTGCATTTTGCTTGCTTGGCCATAAGCCATACCAAAACTAAAGTATCACTACAAAGCAATATTATAAAACAACACTTTTTGATAGAGGTGTACACCGACTGGAAGATTCAACTTGGACTCTGATTTGGTGCTTCAGAAAGTGGCCTGACTTGGCTCAGACTGATTTGGAGGTTGTCCGCTTCAACACGGATGCCAAACTTGACTCATAATTAAGAAATCCAAGGCTCTGTTCCTCCCATTGACTATCATGGAAATTTAAACAATGTCTATGACTTCTTCTTGTTTGTCCGGACTGGATGAAAATTGCAGGCGTAATAGCCCTTTAGGAGAGGATTAAACCTGCCAATGTTCAGAAGAATACATGCACTGGTTTTTCTGTTATGCACCTTCATAGTTTTAGAAAAGTAATTGGACTTTTCTTTTTCTTGGCAGAATTGGACGAAATTTGCAGGGATAGTTGCACCTTTGGAGGGAACGGGCCTGCCATGTTTCAGATGAATGGGTGCACGGATCTTTGTGCAACAGTAGCTTTTACATTTGGGGGGTATTCAAAATAGGACATGCTTTTCATCCTAGGTGCCTTGCAGACCATTCTTCTGAAAATGCAGACAGCAGAGATGTGGTCCAAAGTAAATAAAGTGCAAAGTTTCAGAAGGATCGGTGCACTGATTTGTGTGGCAGGGCAGTCCGAAAAAGACTGGGGCGTGGGGAGAGGCAGTGGGGGGTTTTCTTCTTCTCTCCCCTGTGTTTTTTTCTGGGGGGCAATTTGTACGAAAATGGTAGATGTCATAGGGGTGTCCCCAAGCAAGATACCTCCAAAGCTTCAGAAGGATAGGTGCAGGGGCTAGGCAGTTGTCGTGCTAGGAAATCTGTTTAAGGCCTTTTTCATAGTGAAGTCTGGTAGCGTTGAAAGAAGGGCCATTTCAAGGTCTCATCCTTGCCCTTCTCAAAGGACAACGATTGGAGAGCCCCTGGTGAAACGTGGCCTATGATTAGAAAATGGACGTTCAGTCACTCAACCTCCTTCCCACCAGCTCACCAGCTGGTACAAAAAGAATACAAAAGATACAATTTTTGGAGATACACTGTCTGCCTTTCCAAACCACAGTGGTGGATAAAGCCTTGTTCAGGGTCTAGCTTTGGTTCTGCTCACTTTAGGGGAAGTCCACTTCACCTTAGGAAGCACCAGAAATGGAGAAACCTTCTCCATGAGAAGCAAGAGCTTACCTGGGTCACCTGTAGCGGCCCGATAGTATTGGTGGCATATACAGCTGCCATGTCCTTTGCGTTTTATGTCTCCAGGTCGTTGTTCATCAGGAGCGTCAGCCCATATTCTCCAACATACTTTGTCACTTCCTCCACAGCTGCGTTGATGCTCTTGAGATCAGTGACGTCTGTAGAATGACAACATTCATTTCAAATACTTAGGAACTTGAGGGGAAAGGCCCAAGAGTGTAATTAAGAAAAGGTTCATTTAAACTGGGAAGGCTGTGATTTCCAGAATTTCAGAAGGCCGGCAAATCTATCCAGGTAAGAGAAGTTCTTCTCCGTGAACCTGTCTGTCACCTCAGCTTGTCAGCTGCATTAGAGAGTGTGGCATCCACCTTCCCAGCCGGAGAAGCAGAACAAGGGCCTGTGTGTCAGCAGGGAGTACAGAGAGATGGCAATTATTTTAAAAGTAGCAACAAATCAGTTTGGCAGAGACTGGGCTCAAAGGAGGGCATTTGAAGTCCAAAGTAGTTTGTTCTTTGTGAAATCTAAGACAACACAACTGAGCACAACACACAAAGCTTAGGCTACCATGACAGATAGCCTAGCAGCCCATGGCTTTGGTAGGCCTTTCCATAGAGCTCCTTTGCACAAGCACTTTACAGACCGGGTTGCACTGGTTCTTTGGATGGCACCTAACCAAAACCCTGGGGCTATTTTTGCAGTACAAACCTTGAGCCAAGTTACCGACAGTCATAGAAGACAGCTGACGGTAGCACAGGGCGATGGAATACCTACCTAACTGCAGTACCACCAGATTCTGGTATTGGGATGCCAGGTCCATTACCTCCTATAAAAAAATGATATTTTTCTCTTTGGATTAAACTGAAATTATGTTCCAGGAGAGGATATAACATGAAGCTGTACCCCAAGATGGTCAGAGAAGGACTTGCACCCAGGAATAACACGGGGGACAGATTTCAGCTGCTAGAATAACCCCCTCTTCTACAAATATCAATGGAGTGAGCAGTGAACAATCTGAAAGCCGTCTGGGATTTCTCCCCTGCTGTGCTATGCCATGTAGCCTCCCGCCTGCCTTGCAGCTGTATGTTCATTTGCTCCACTCATGTCACTCCCCTCTCACTACAATATCCTTCCCTGCAACCACCACATGGGTTTCACAGCTATGGTGGCCCATTCGCTCTCCGGGACACAGGATAAGCCCTGACAGTCTCATTGTGTTTTATGCTCACCAGGGGTAGGGTGAAGCAGGAACTAGCAGGTATGGTACCCTGGCAATTTCTCTACAGGTCCTCTAGCCAGAAATCTTGTGCGAATGGGACTGTTGGTCTCTCTCGCACAGTATTCCCTCTGCTCTGGCTAGCAGTGGCTCTCCAAATCCTTGGGCAGATGTCTTTCCCAGTCCAGCTACCTAAGATCCCTTCAGCTGGAGATGGTACCTATTGGACCTGGGACCTTTGGCAGACAACGTGCTACAGCCACTCCCCAGGCAAGAACCTGCACTTGCAGACACGCTGCTGTTGTTGCTGCTGTTACGACAGACTAACGTGGTGATTCTTTCACGCCAAATTACCGATTCTCACCTTGTTTCTTGGGTCATCCATCCAAAGGGCTGTAGCGAAGACCCACTGGGGTGGAGTTGGCAGCGTCAGAAACTGCTTCACCAGACCTAGACCAATTCCCGAACTGGATCCTGTCACCAGGACGCTGCAGACAGAGAAATCTGTCATCGCCATCGTCCTGGCGCGGCAGCTCCTGGCTCCTGCTCCCTGCTTGCTTAGACGTTTGCTTCAAAAGGCATCTTCTCATCACGTTAGACGCTATTATAACAATTAGGCACCTGACACTAGATCTTCAGATAAGCTTCTGCTAGAACAGAACGTTGCCAAGTTGATCGTTAGCTTCCCTAGGGTTCTTAACTAACGAACCCTCCGGGCCAATGAGGAAGCAAGACACCTGTAGAGGTGGCAGTGTGGTGTAGTGGACAGAGTGGAGGGAGATTTTCCCATTCAAATTCTTATAGGGTGACCTTGAGCCAGTCTCACCTTAATCTACTTTACAGGGTTGTTGCGAGGATTTAAAAAGCAGGGGTGGCGGAGGAAAAAAAACACATGTAGTTAATTGGAAAGTTAATGAGTTAATTGGAAAAAAGTTGGGGTGAAAACATAATAAGCTAAACATACAGTGGCATTAGGGAATGTATTAATTCAGCCTTTTGGATGAAGTATCCAAAAGTTACCAGCCTGCAAAAAGAGTTTTGTAGCCTGTTGGATATTGGCAGAGGAGGAATGGGGAGTTCTGCCCCACCTGCAGCACCCTGCTGCATTTCTGTGGTGGGCAATGGAACACCTACCTAACTGCAGGACCACCATTACCTCCTATAAAAAAAGAATATTGAACTGAAATTACACACCTGAAGACGATGGAAAGTCACGCTGTACCCTAAGGTGCTCCAAGAAGGGCTTGCACCCAGGCAGTACATGGGGGATAGACTCCAGCTCTAGAATAGCCCCCTCTTCTACAAATATCAATGGAGCGAGCAGTAAAGGATCTGAAAGCCCACTGGAATCCCCCCCCCCTTGTGCTGTGCCATGTAGCCTCCCGGCTGCCTTGCAGCTTTATGTCCCTTTGCTCCACTCATGTCACTCACTCCTTACTATAGTCTCCTTCTCAGCAACTACCACATGCAGGGACGTTGCTAGGTTCTTAAAAGATGCAGGGCACAGGCCCATAACACAAATTTCCGTGTACACACACACACATATATATGTATAATATATCCGGGTCTAAGCACACCTCTAATATGTATTTGTGTGTGTGCGCACGCGCGCGCATTCTTGCATGTGTGTATAGATTACATACATACATACAAAGTGTGCACTGACCCCCCCCCACTCCACTTCAACCCAGACCCTGATTCTGCGTTTTGGAAAACGTCCTGCTTCTGCTCAGGCCAATTTGTAATCGGACCACTTCAGCTCACCACCAAACCTGAGTCGAAGTTTGGAAAAATGAGACTTTATGCTTCCTGTTGACTACCATGGGAAATTAGGAAAAAACTGTAACTTTTTTCTCTTGGTCAGAACTGGATAATTTCAGGCATAGCAGCCTCCTAGAAGGGGATTACACCTGCCCAATGTCAGAAAAATAGGTGCAGGGTTTATATTTTGATTTTCTTTTAAAGGGAACTGCCAATAACATTTTTATTACTTGGAAGAATTGGATAAAAAAATCAGGATTCATTGTCCCATTGGAGGAGATAATGTCTGCCAAATTTCAGAATGATAGACACAAGGGGTTTTGTGCAAGGGTGGCCTTGACATTTTGAGGTCTCCAAAAGAGGACATACTTATCTCCTTATTTTCCTTGTGGACCATTGTTCTGAAAATTACAGACAGTCCCCCAGGCAAGAAACCTGCAAAGTTTCTGAAGGATATACATGCATGCAAATTTAGAATTACTAGAATGTATTTACAAGGTGATGCTCAAAATCCTACAAGCTAGGCTTCAGCAGTATGCGAACCGAGAACTACCGGAAGTACAAGCTGGGTTTCGAAGAGGCAGAGGAACTAGAGATCAAATCGCCAACATTCGCTGGATCATGGAGAAAGCAAGAGAATTCCAGAAAAACGTCTATTTCTGCTTCATTGACTACGCTAAAGCCTTTGATTGTGTGGATCACAACAAACTGTGGCAAATTCTTAAAGTGATGGGAGTACCAGACCACCTTACCTGTCTCCTGAGAAACCTGTACGAGGGTCAAGAAGCAATAGTAAGAACCGGACATGGAACAACCGAGTGGTTCAAAATTGGGAAAGCAGTACGACAAGGCTGCATATTATCACCCTGCTTATTTAACTTATACGCAGAGTACATCATGAGAAATGCCGGGTTGGATGAATCAGAGGTCGGAATTAAGATTGCTGGGAGAATTATCAACAACCTCCGATATGCAGACGATACCATCCTAATAGCAGAAAGCGAAGGGGATCTCAAGAGCCTCTTGTTGAGGGTGAAAGAGGAGAGTGCAAAAGCTGGTTTGAAACTCAACATTAAAAAAACGAAGATCATGGCATCTGGCCCTATCACTTCCTGGCATATAGAAGGGGAAGAAATGGAAGCAGTGACAGATTTTACTTTCTTGGGCTCCAAGATCACCGCAGACGGTGACTGTAGCCATGAAATTAAAGGACGCTTGCTCCTTGGGAGGAAAGCTATGGCAAACCTAGACAGCGTAGTAAGAAGAAGCAGAGACATCACCTTGCCGACAAAGGTCCGTCTAATCAAAGCTATGGTTTTCCCAGTAGTAATGTATGGCTGTGAGAGCTGGACTATAAGGAAGGCTGAGCGCCGAAGAATTGATGCTTTCGAACTGTGGTGCTGGAGAAGACTCTTACGAGTCCCCTGGACTGCAAGGAGGTCAAATCAGTCCATCCTAAAGGAAATCAACCCTGAGTGCTCATTGGAAGGACAGATACTGAAGCTGAAGCTCAAATATTTTGGCCACCTAATGCGAAGAGAAAACTCTCTGGAAAAGACCCTGATGCTGGGAAAGACTGAAGGCAAAAGGAGAAGGGGACGGCAGAGGATGGGTTGTCTAGATAGCATCACCGATGCAATGAATATGAACTTGAGCACGCTCCGGGAGAGAGCGCAGGACAGGAAGGCCTGGCGTGCTATGGTCCATGGGGTCACGAAGAGTCAGACACGACTGAACGACTGAACAACAACAACAACAACATTTACACTTCACCAATGTTAGCAACAGGGGAACATGGGTGGGAAGGTGCTGTTGCACTCATGTCCTGCTTGTGGGTTTCCTGTCGGCATCTGGTGAACAGAATGCTGGACTAGGTGGACCTTGGTCTGATGCAGCATGACTCTTCTTATGTTCTTAAATACAGAGTGCCTCTGAGCATATGCAAAATGCTTTTCTTTCACCACTGAGCATTTACATTCTCCCCCTACCAATTCTATTCCCCTCCATGCAACCATCTCTCCTCATCCTACCATCCTCCAACAACTCTTCATAAAAACAGATGTCATGTTTTGTGCAACTCTCCTCTACCTCCTCCTTGTTATGCACAAGCTCGCATTATATCTTCCTCCCCATAACTTCATTTGTATCAAGACTTCACCAGGATTCAGCCAATAAGTCTGAGTTTCAAAACTAGGGCTAAGTTACGGAGAAACTTTCAGCATGTACTAAGTGCCTTTCCCTCACCACTGAACCTGGAGTTTATGCACAAACATCTAAAAGCACAAATGGCAAAACATGCTTAGGACTGAGCTGAAAGGCTTTTAAGGTCAATTCATTAGATGGAATTGAGTAGATACTGTATTAAAAGCCTGCAGTACCATGTTGACAACTCAGGACTTGTTTCTGAGTAAACATGCAGCACATTAGGGTGCAAACCTCCCTGCCAAAGTAACTTTGGCTGGAAACCTATGCACACTTTCCTGAGGGTAAGCCTCATTAAACATGATGGGGCTTCTGAGTAGGCATACATAGGCTTGTATAAATAAGCAGTATTTATCTCCCCTCCACTTAAAAACAAAGCCCAAACTCCTATTTTTATTGAAGCTTTCTGTTCATAGGAACAGAGGAAGCTGCCTTATACTGAGTCAGACCCTGGGTCCATCTAGCCCGGTATTGTTGACACTGACTGGCAGCAGTGGCTTTCCAGGGTTGCAGGCCAGATTCTTTCCTAGCCCTACCTGGAGATGCTGGGGATTGAATGTGGGACCTTCTGCAAGCCAAGCATGTGCTCTACCACTGAGCTACAGCCTTTCCTATTGCTGGATAATGGCAACTGACAAACAAAACAGCCCCAGATTTGTTTCTCTGGAACCATGTTAACCCAATTTTCTCAAAGACTTGAGTGAGGAGGAGAAAAAACAACCCTCCTGCCTGTAGGGATGGACGAATCCCTGACCTGGGTCAGCGCAAGGGCATCCGAGGTGGGGGGGAGGCGCTCCGTCCCTCCCCCCGGAATCCTCCCTGGCTGGCTGTGCTCCGTGGCAGCTCTGCGGAGCCGCCGGCCGGGGCCATCCGCAGCCGGAGTTCTGGCCGTGGCCGGGCTGCTGCGGCCACGATTTGTGTCCTTGCAAGCAGCCATGATCGGCTACGTAAGTATTTACGTAGCCTATCACGGCAAAGAGCAGGGATGCAAATGGCGGCCGCAGCAGCCTGACCGGGGCCAGCCAGGAGACCAGCCGCCGCCACCGCCGCCGCTGCCGCATCTGCCCCAGGTAAGTTCTGTCACTGGGGATTTCGCAGGGGAGCGGGAGGCAGGAGGCCGTTCCGCCACGGATTCCGGGGGGCCGGATTCTAAAGAATCTGGCCTCCCTGGAATCCGTGGCAGAATTCTCTGACATCCCTACTTGCCTGTTTGTAAAGTGAAATACAGTTCAGTACTTCTCTTGCCCACCAGAGAGAATTCTCTTTAAGAATTCCCCAAGATATGCTCTGAGTAGAATAAAGAAGAGAAAGAAAGAACAGGATAGGGGAAGGAAGGAGAAAAGAAGAATGGTGATTGGAAAGGTGGGGGTGGGGGCAGATAGAGAGCATTCCCTAAGCCAAGTGGCTCCTTTCAGAGAGGTAGTACTTCGCAGGAATTTAGGAGACTGTGCGCGGTTTGTAAGGACTGCACATACTTAACTTTATAAGGTGAGGTGGCTGAGGGCTTTTTCTAGCTTTTTTAAAACTGTAGAATCTATTTCTACAGTTTAATACAGTGCCTGTTAAATAGCTTCAGCTATTTAAAAGCCTCCTTGATCATGATGCCACATAGTCCTAACCCTCCTTTTGGAATAATTGGAGTCCTACAGCTGTTTAGGAGAAATTAAAGTGGAGGGGGAGAAAGAAGTTTGTGGAGGCTGATTGGATCCTTTGCTGTAGTGAAGCTACTAAACTTCTGCAGAAGCTAAAGGTTCCAGTTTGGGGCAGTAAAATCAGATGCTGCATGAAATACGAGTATTTCACATGGAGCTCTTTCCTCCCTTCTTCTCCTGCTTCAAAATATCATTGCAAGGAAGCTCCCAACAGTGGACATGTAAGAGCAGCAAATTAGGGGGAGAGAGGTTTTTTGCCCCAAAAAGCCCTACCCCCCCCCTGAGATTAGGGATCGTGACCTCTTAATTGTCACCTTAAATGCCTTCTGATTAGGATCTCTAATCACCTGTGGGGCTTGAGCGTTGACTTTTTGTGTTAGTCTTTGAGAAAAGGAAACTTTATGCAAGGCTAGCACAAAAGCCACTGGTCCTAACTGCCTGAAATTGGGAATCAGCTCCATGGGGGCTACCAGGTCTCCAAGTTTCATGTATTTATCATATAAACTAAAAAAAGTTATGGTCGTTTCAATTTTCCAATGCAAGTCAATGGGAAAACGTAATAAAATGGCAATTAGGGCAGCTCAAAAGTTCCAGGGCACAGCTCAGAAAGATCCAGGGCCCATGCCCAGATGGTCCTCTTTTAAATGACGCCACTGACCACGTGGGTTTTTCAGCTATGGTGGCCCATTTGCGCTCTGGGACACAGGATAAGTCCTGATGGTCTCATTGTGCTTTATGCTCACCAAGGGTAGAGTGAAGCAGGAATTAGCAGGTATGGTACCCTGGCAATTTCCCTACAGGTCTGCTAGCCAGAAATTGTGTGCAGTTGGGAAAGACCTAATATTACTGTCAATGCAAAATGACAAACAGCTGAATACAAATAGTTTAACATCTTTGATTAAGTTTGAAATTGTAAATGTCTTCTTTTCTTTTTTAGGGGACAACTTGAACATTGTGTCTTACATGGCCCTGTAGATTTGCCCCACTCCCTCTGCTAATACCTTGAGCATCAGCAATGAGAGAGAGTTTCTCCACCCAACCACAATTTCACCAATCTCACAATCTCAGATAGCTGTAGCAATGCCGCTACTGCCAACAAACTGTAGCCGATAACTCCATTGTTGTATATTAAACCACCTATAGAGTAAACCTTTAGCTTCTAAAATGCTTAGCAGGCAAAACAATCTTAACCCCTATTTTGCTGTATCATCCCTAAATCCCAAAACACAATTTACCCCTTAGACGAGCCTGCTACTGTCTCTGTTGAAACCCGTCAGTTCTAGCGCCTGTGAAAGGTTTGATTCAGACTGAGCTTCTTATGTTTCTGCTTTCTGTAAACTGCAGCTGCGCAATCTAATCTTATTGCCCTGAACGCAGTATTCAGCCTATATAACTCTAAGGGGTTCATCACACATAGCTTTTATCCTGCTACTGAGATGGCTCTGTCACGGACGTTTGCGGCTCTTTAAATGACGCCGTTACCCTCCAGGGAGTCTCCCGCCATTTCCTCCATCCTATCTCGTGTTTTCCCCAAACGTGAAAAAAATGTGGTATTTTTTCCAGCCCACGGAACAGGAGCACCACGGATTTCCCCCGTGAAATTCTCCAATAGCAGAAGAAACCGCTGTGTCTGCCTGCTGTGGGTGTTTGTTTTCAGTTGTGGGGGTGCGCGTGGTCAGGATGACGAAGGCATTGAGGATGGGAGCAGGGTGTGCAGGAGTAGATTTGACAGGCGCGAGGGCAAGAATCGCCTGCCAGTTGCAACCCCTGCCTCTGCTCAAGTCTTGCTGAGGAAGGACGTTCCTCGATCCCCAGGTGTCTGCCATGTAGATGCTTGAGCACATTTCTCAGCTGGAGGGAGAAGAGGGTAAAATGCCTCCCTGAAACCAAGGGAGACACATCAGATCCCCCACCCCACCAAGCTCAGAAGCAACATCCTCTGTTGATTCAGAGCACCCCATTAAGTTCAATGGGTCTACTTATGTCTACTCAGAAGTAAGGCAGAGGTTTCCTGGGGGCTGCAAGAAAAGAGTACAGCAGAAGTTAAGCTACAAAAACAAGACCCCCCTTTGCACACATGCCAGGGAGGGAGGAAGGCACTCCCTCAGTTCAAACCATGTGTCTGCCGTGTAAAGGAGCCCTTCCTAATCCCACAAAGAAACCGAAAGCAGGAAGCTCCAGAAAGGATGTGGATTTCTGCAGGTTTTCTGATTAATGTAGAAACACCGTAAAGTAGTACCTCCTCATGTATGATAGAACAGATTGCCCAGCGGTTCTCCACTTTCATTGATAGCCCTCATTCTTTTACTGCCTTTCTTATTCTTATTTAATTAATCTATATTACTAATTGCTATCTTTTTCATGTTATTGAAGCATTCTTGTTACACCAGAATGTGCTGGGAAACATGGGGGAGGGGGGAGAACAAAGGGATGGGAAACCAGCCCCCTTTTTAACCCGATGCTATGCAGGATCTCTATAACGAAGGTGTGAAGTAGTTACTTTCTAAGGCAATAAACCAAACAATGGTGAATCGGAGCCGAGATCCCGCTTTACAGCCTTTAGGGAATTTGTGCTTTAAACTGTGCCATTTTGGTTGAGGGGGATCTCTGTAAATTCTGATGTGGACATTCAGGGGACAAGCCTCATTGACCACAACAGGAGTTACTTCTGAGTAAGCCCTAATTAGTTTGTGTAGGGATGGGAAACACACAGGAAACACCACTTGACCGAGGTCATGGTGAAAGGCACACCCCCAGGCAGGGCTAGCATACCAGAGGTAAATGCGGGGGTTGGGGCACACAGCAACTATACTGCGGAGAACCTGACTTAAGGAAAAGAAATGGACTTCATGCAATCTCAGGAAATCCGGGTTTTCTCTTATATGCTCTGGGGTGGCTGCTGGATGGCCATGACGTCATATATCCCAAAAGACCTCCAAATGCAGCCCGCTCAGAGTAAATCACTCATGGAGACACCCCCCAGGGACCTCTGTGTCCTTTCAAGTTTAGAAAAGTACCATTATCCTCTTCAGAAAGCAAGGAGAGCACATTCATGATTCCTCACATGCTCTCCTGCACACTCATCATCCCCATCTGCTGAAAAAGAGGAAACAACCATTGCTGCAAAGTCAAAGGCCCACAAGTAGGAAAAAAAAGGATATGTGCAGTTGGATGTCCGGGGGGGGGGGCGGGGGGCGGGAATCTTCACGACAACGGAATAACAAGCGCATTAGAATATTACCCAGATTCTCATGGAATCGGTTTGGTCTGTCAGGGACACATGAAGCAAGAAAAGCTGAGTGCAGCGTACCTTTAAAATCCACTTGGATTTTGCACAGAAAGCGAAAGAGCGCTTTAGGGGAAGTTATGATTGCACAGAAGGCGAAAGAGCGCTTTAGGGCAAGTTACTAAAGTTAGCCTTTAACCCTTTACATGCTTCTACTTCTAAGTAAACATGCACAGAAGGGGGGGGGGTTGCTGTCATTTGCTTTGCCCTTGTAGGATCTCCCTTCGTTTATGATACCTGAAACCTCTGCTTTGTGGGAAGTGTTGCATGAAAGGTGGTGAAGCCCTGTTTGCAGCTTAGGTATGAGGTCTGGATTGTCCTTCCCCTTTGCAATCAACACCACAAAGAGACAAAGCTCCAGGCTAATAAGATTTTATTTTGTTAGAGACTGAGCCTCTCTACAAATGCAGATTTAAGAAAGCACTCAGACTGTGTCAGGCCCTAAACAACTAATCCGCGATCTCTAATCAGAGGAGACAAACCAGAGAGTAGAGAAGATGCCGACAGTTTTGCCCATGGACTTCATGCCCCAAATTTGCTTTGCAGTGGTGCCCGTCCCTTAGGGTGGCTCCCTCCTAAGTTGGCCTCTAAGAGTGGCTATCCCGGCAGACCATCAGAGCCCCATCCCTAACATTTCCTGCTTTGCTTTGCAACTCGCCCTTGTTGTTGTTGTTGTTGTTGTTGTTCAGTCCTTAAGTCGTGTCCAACTCTTCATGACCCCATGGACCATAGCATGGCAGGCCTGCCTGTCCTCCGCTCTCTCCCAGAGTGTGCTCAAGTTCATATTCATTGCATTGGTGATGCTATCTAGCCAACTCATCCTCTGCCATCCCCTTCTCCTTTTACCTTCAATCTTTCCCAGCATCAGGGTCTTTTCCAGGGAGTTTTCTCTTTGCATTAGGTGGCCAAAATATTTGAGCTTCAGCTTCAGTATCTGTCCTTCCAATGAGCACTCAGGGTAGATTTCCTTTAGGATGGACTGATTTGACCTCCTTGCAGTCCAGGGGACTCGTAAGAGTCTTCTCCAGCACCACAGTTCGAAAGCATCAATTCCGGCTGCTTTAAACATGCTCACCAAGTGCCAGTCACTGCAGTACAAAAACTATGGGATTCTGTGTGCTTGCATCCATAGAGAGGCTATAATGTATCTGTGTAAGGTTGGGAAAACACACCTAGAACACGTGTTTGTCTGTACCCCCTCCTGTCCGGTGGCATTGTTAAGAAGGGACTTATTGACTAAGCTCCAAATTGAGATGCTTTCACTTCTGACGGAAGGATAGAAGTACGGCTCCCCCTCTTTTGGATTCTCCTGATGCAAGCAGGGAGTCTATTGCAAAGGTCTCGAGCAAACTGGGCTCCGTCCGTCTGCGTGCCATCAGCCATTCCAGCTCTTCTGCTGACATTGGGGCCAACAACTTCCATGGCAACTACGCCTTTGAGGGCATTGGTGATGAAGACCTCTAAGGGCCCTGCCGTGACGCAACTCTGTGGGATGTAAAATCTCCTCCTGGGTGGATCTCCATGTGCCTCAACCCCAGCCAGCTGCCCACCCTCTTGTCTACATGGATGGGGAAACGGCGCGACCGCTGTATGAGGCGCTGCAAAAAGATAAATTAGATAAATGGAAATAGACCAAAAAAAAATGAATAAGTCTTTCCTCAGTCTCAAAGCTGCCCTTGTGTCGCCACCTGCCCTAGCCATACCAAATCCCAGTCGACCATTTAGACTCTAGGTGCATGAGAATAAAGCCGTAGCCTCGGGAGTAATTTGCCAGCAAAAGGGCCCCTCCCGGAGGCCGGTGGGATATTACTCCAAGGTCCTTGATGTCGTGGCAAGAGGCTGGCTGAGTTGCTTAAGGGCAAATAAGGCCGCAAAGAGGGCAGCCAAGGAAAGAATCCAAGGGACATTTCTCGTCTTACCCAGAAGAGAGGAGCCCCCCACATACTCCCCTTCCAAGTTACAGATGGCGCAAGAACACAGAGTAAGTCCCCGTGGCCGACAGATGGATCCAGATGACAGATGGGAGGCTGCTCCTACCACAGACCCTGCACGGAGCTATCTTAGAGCAAGTGCATCATTCTCTTGGACACCCTGGGGCATCAGCCATGATTGACTATTGCAAGAGGCTGTTCGTCTCTCCTGGCCTAACTGTACGCGCCCATCGATTAGCAGCAACCTGCGAGGTTTGCCAGAAAACTAACTCCCCCAGGGCACCCCCCCCACCAAAAGGAGGGCAACCATGGGCGTATTATCCCTTCCAGAGGGTGCAGATTGATTTTGCTGAAATGCCACCATGTAGGGGTTACAGATATCTGCTTGTAATAGTGTGTCAAATGATGGGGTGGGTAGAAGCATTCCCATGCAGAAACTGTCAAGCAAAAACTGTAGTTGCTAAGTTGTTACAGGAGGTGATGCCCCGGTTCTCCCTGCCTGAGGTTGTAGAGTCCGCCCAGGGCTCACATTTCACCTCAGCTGTTATGCAAGGACTGGCACGAGCTCTGGGGGTAAAGTGGCACTTACATTGCCCCTGGAAACCCCAGGCGAGTGGACAGGTTAAAATAACTAATCGGAGTCTCAAGGAGACCCTAACCAAGCTCCAGCAAGGGGTAAAGCTTACTTAGATTAAGGCTTTGCCAATAGCTCTAACAAAGCTTCAAAGAATGCCAAGAAAAGACATAAAGTTGTCCCCCTTTGAGCTAATGTTTAGATTCCCGCCCCGGGTACACTGCAGAAGGAGAGAAGAAGTCAAATGGGAAATGGGGGATCAGATGTTGAGGGGCCAGTTGACTTCTCTACAGTCCGTTCTTTCACAGCTACGAGCTTATTCCGTCCCATTCCAGAGGTTGCCGCTAGATGCTCCCATCCATCTCTTCCAGCCAAGAGACAAAGTGTTGCTGAAAAAGTAGAATAAAGAAGCTCTAAAAGAAGGGTGAGAAGGGCCTACCTGGTGGGACCAACCAGCCATTCATGTGTGAAACTTGTAGGTTCTAGCAAATGGACACATTGCAGCCGGTTAAAGCCATTTAGATAACCCCTGCCTCCTCCTGCCACCCGGAAAGAACAGGAGGACATGGGCAACAGTCCTCTGCTCCCTGGCACCCCCCCGGAAGCTGCCAGGGACACAGGCGAAGAAGCCATCCAGGAGCCGCAATCGCCTCTTGTTTATAAATCCCAGCAGTTAATGGAAACTGCCGTGTGAAAACAAATGCTTTTGCTTTACTGCACAGACAAAGAAACTCCGCTTTAAGACATGAGTAAAGACTTAAAGGAGGGAATTGTTAGAAAAAGGGGAAGTCTAGCGAGACAGTCACATAAGCATAATCAGAAATAAACATGTTGACACAGTCGTGCTCTAATGAGTCAGCTAACGGCTCACTCAGTTGACATGACTTGTGGCTAACAAAAAATTATAAAGGGGGAGGGTATAAAAGATTTGTGCATGCTTAACTCAGGGTCCAGACTGCTCTGCACCCGTTTTGCAAAACGACTAATAAAATAGTGTTAGATCCACTGCTGCCTGCCTGGCATCCTTTCTTTCAACCAGAAGCAAGAACTTTTTATCTAACAACATGATGCTACCACCACCATGCTTCACCATGGGGATGGTGTTCTCATGGCTTTGCACCACGTATAGCATTTTGTGGTAAGGATAAAAGTTCAGCTTTTTCAGACCAGAGGACCTTTCCCCACATTTGCTGTGTCTCCCACATGTCTTTTGGCAAAATTCAAACAGGATTTGATTTTTTTTTCCCCCAGCAATGGCTTTCTTCTCACCACTCTTCCATAAAGCTTTGTGGAGCGTTTGGGTGATAGTCATCCCTTGGACAGTTTCTCCCATCTCAGCTGTTATTCCCTCCAGCTCCTTCAGAGTTACCATTGGCCTCTTGGTCACTTCTCTGATCAATGTCCTCCTTACCTGGTCACTGAGTTTTGGTGGATGGCCTTCTCTAGGCAGATATGTGGTTGTACCATATTCCTTCCAGTTTGTAATAATGGATTTAGCTGTGCTATGTGGGATGTTCATAGTTTGGGGATTTTTTTTTATAACCCAACCCTGATTGGTGGTTCTCCAGAACTTTATCCCAGACTTGTTTGGTAGCTCCTTGGTCTTCATGATGCTGTTTATTTAGGTATGCTCTCCCACAAACTCTGGGGCCTTCCAGAAACAGGTGTCTTTAATCTGAGACCATGTGACATTTGAATTGCACACAGGTGGACTCCATTCAACTAATTATGTGACTTCTGAAGGCAGTTGGTTGCACAAGTTGGAGCTTATTTAGGGGTGTCACAGCAAAGGGGGTGAATACTTAGGCAATCCAGACTTTTCAGTTTTTTATTTGTAAACCATTCTGTAATATATATAGATTTTTCCCCATTTTGACATTATGGACTATTTTGTGTAGATCAGTGACAAGAAATCCTAATTAAATCCATTTTAATTCCAGGTTGTAACACAACAAAATGTGGAAAAGTCAAAACAGGGTGAATACCTATGCAAGGCACTGTAAATTTCCAGCTCTGCTACATATGATAGCAGTGATCTCATTTATAACAATGTTACAGATTTTATGAAGCCAGTCATATAAAAGGTTTTGATTTCCAGTTCTGTGCTATAAGCATTCTTATAGCTTTCTTAAAAGCATCCTTAAGCATTCTTTAGTATAAAACCATGTCATATCAAGTTTCTTTTCTTTCTCTCTTTTTTTATGCTTCTCAAATCCAATAATGAAACCATTTCAGGAGTAAGTTGAACTTCTGAAACCCAAACTTCTGATAACAACCTTAATCTACAATACTGCTTTTTATCTCCAACATTGTGCAGCAGGAAGGGGAAACATTCTTTTAATTTGAGTTTGGGTGTAATGCTACCTACATCAGGGAAACTAATTCAGAGATGTTGGGTGTTTCCGGATGAAAGGTTCGTAGCACTGCCAATCAAAAGGCACTGCACAGCTATTCAGTCTTTTCCCTCCTTAACACATTTTGTTCCTGTTAAGAAAAAAAAAGAAGAAATGGGAAAACACAGGAAGATTACAAATTGAAGATGCCTGGGCCCCGGGTGCTTCCAGATGGAGGATTCCAGGTGCTACCCATCAGAAAGCATTATGCAGCAATTCTGTCTCTTTCTCCTTACTGGATTTTTTTGCTCAGTAAGGAAAAAGGCAGAAGAAGCAGTGGGAAAACACAGGTGGGGTTATGAGTGAAAACCAATATTGTCTGGTGTGCCCCCGCCCACCATTCCATGAATGAGGCTGGGCGATGGCACTATAAAAGCCTTGTATGGAAGCACCCAATGTTTTCATTCTGACTGTTAAAAAGGCAATATAAATTTGAGTCAAATTAAGGATGCTAAATCCAGGAAATACAGCTCATTTACACCTACACAGAACAGTCTGACTTGTTCTCTCCAGGGTATTTATGAGTAAAAGGTAACTGGGCAATGGGTGAAAAGGAGGGGAGGGTTGGGGGTGTATTGTCTGAGTAATAGATACAACCCATCCACATATCATACAAGACAAAACTAACTTTGCTGGTTGCCAAAACAGAATTTTGCTCTTTTAAAATGGAACCTAGTATTGTTAAGCTGGCCATAAACAGCAGTCACAGCTGTTGTAGGCCAAGGTCTTTCTGTCTTGCATTTCTAAATTTTGAAGAACTGAATTATTGCGGGTGCATAGGGGGGAGAAATGACGAGACAACACAAATAGAGTTGGGATAAAACTGGGCCACATTTATTGACATATTACAATCTGCGAAGGAAGCACCGGCGGGCACATAGAAAGCAAGTAATCATGACAGGTATAGAGTGAGGCATTCGTCATCTGAGGCATGGCGTCTACTGTAGCCACCCTGCAGATCGATCCACCCAATTCTGGGCTGGGAGACCTTCCCCTGTCACCACCCCTCGAGCCACGGAACCCGAGTGGGTGAGGAGGGTCAGCCTCAGAGGTAAGCCTTATCTCCCAACTTGGGGCCACAAAACCCAGAGCCGAGAGCCTCGGGCCTTACCAGTCACCTGAAACGGTGCCCACGAATGCTCACCTGTCCTCTCCCCCAGTGGAGTGCCCACCCGGAACCACCATAGGAGGGTGACAAGCCTCTGCTTAGTCACCCTCCCCCCAACCTACGCAGCAAAACATTCCATGATGCCCCTTCGCAGATACTCCAACAAGAAAACATTTCCTAGGTCAGAGATGACCACCATCTTCAGGGATCCCGACCGTCATTACATGCCCCTCTCGGCAGCAGGATGGACCCAATGATGGCAATTCTGGGCCAGCGACACCGAATCAGCTGTAAATCTCAGACTTGAAGAATCAGGGCCTTGCCCTTCAGCAGGCATAAATTATTCCCCCCATGTGCAGAACCAGAATCTGCGGGGGAACCTTCACCACAGAGTGACTACCCAGAATTGATGTTTGGTCAGGGGAGAGGAGTCACTAAGGCAGAAGAAAGGGCCGGGGAGACTCCTTCAGACCTAGAGAAAAGGCCCCCAGGGTGGTGACTGGAGGAAGGTCCAGCACCATGGCTGGGAACAGCGACGCACTAACCCCACTCCCGACCTGGTCGGTTTTGGACTTCCTCAGCAGAATAAAGACCACCTGCTGGGGAAATTGCACATCACTAAACTGCCAAGCCTCATGTGGTGAGGTAACCAAAGGCCGCAAAGCCCGTAAACCCAGCCAAATGTCTGGCAGCAGAAGGGCTCTGGAGTCTGGAGGCGCCAGGGATCCCCGAGACCAACCCTGTAGCACCTGCCTGACCAGGAAGTCAGCAGTGTTGTCGGCCACACCCTTCATCTTTAGCCCAGTGCAGCAAGCCTGCCCCAATAGTCTGGGCAGTCCCTTTCATGGGCTTTTGAAAATTGACCATAGTCCTGAATCAATTCCAGCTGAACAGGATGCTGAGGCCTTTGCTTGGGAAGAAGCTGAAGCCAAAACTATAGTTACTCTAGCAGGATACCCTATGGGTAGGGTAAGAGAAGAGCAAAAGAGCCTAGACTACATCTTACTTAAAGGCCAGGATTGGACACATCTCCTGTACTGCCATAGCAGTGGGCATAGTAAAGGAAGCTGAATAATAAGAAAACTCCTGCTATACATATAGGCCCAAACAGCTCCCATCAACTGCCACAGAGAAAATCTTAACAATTTGTCATCTACTCTCCAAGACTGTCTCCATTCAAAAGTCACCTGGGGGAGCAACGTGAGGTAAGTTAGAAGCCGCACAATGAAACACAAAATGAATATTAGGACCTGCGTGTAGCACTCTAAATGTTTGTTAACCATTCTGCTACTTAATGCTGAAGCATAGCACAGCAAACCTCTAAGTTTTTTTAAAAGAAGCTGGTTGACTTTTATTTTCTGATTAACACACGGGCTTATAAATATCCAATTCAAAGATCAGGGGAAAAAATTAACAACAGGAATTAGCTGCTGGGTACAGCTAAAACTGGAAGACATCAGCTTTTGCCACCCTCAAGGTGTTGCCACCCTGGCTTCAAACACTGGCACACCAAGTTGGTGTTCTGAGCTTTCCCTGGCCTGTCCACTTGAAGGTGGACTGAGGGGCCTGTGATTGTTCCAACCCATTGCCCCTGGTCAGCAACCAGTGAGGCAAATTCTGCTAACCACACCCTCCGAAGCTGGCAATGATATAAGTTGGGTTAGCAGCCCATTACCTTCTAGGAGGTGCTCCAAACGCATGCCGCATCTGCCAACCACTGAATGGTGGCATACCAGCTAAGGCCAAGCTGGGATCCACTGCTTGAGGAGGCCCTCCAACGGGCACAGAAAACCATGCTGCGCTCAGAGATGAACACCCGCACTGGTTCGCACACACTCCGGCCATCTAACCAAGCGCTTTCCTCCAGTAAAGTTGAGGAAGCAAGCTGGACCGATGATCATTATAGCTGGCAAATTGTGCCGCATGATCTGGGAAAGGTCCTTGCCTTTCCCACCCACACAGGTTGTTCCCTCTTAGATGCAGCACTGGAACCTGCAGGGGAACACGCACCAACCCATAATGGAACGGAGTGGGAAGAAAGCACTCTCGCTACAAGCTGCGCTGGTCAATCCGCGAACACATGCACCGTGGAACAGGCTGCTCCGGGAGCTGCAGCCTGATGTATATGCGCTACGACCAGCTCGAAACAACAAGCTGTGTCCGGACATGAGAACGCGTGCGCACGGGTTGATGTCCAATACATTGATCAAAGAAAAATAAATAAATAAATAAATAAATAACTGTAAGGACAAGAAAAGATGCTGAGCAGTAAAGTCCACACTTTAGGAATGGACACAAGACCATAACTGTAAACTACCGGGAGGGCTACAACTGTTGCAGCTGAATGAGAGAGCAACACCCCAGGGCTCCCTATCAACCCAGGTATAGAAGGCCCTTGTCATGTGAGACATGAAGTGCAGCATGGCTTACACTCCTTAAATACACAACACTCAACAAGAGCCTCTTAGCGTGGTTTCTGGAATTTCCAGCGTCCGGGTATTAGATGAAACATTGGCACTGGTGCTCAACCTGCCGTTTGTATGCCTCATGAGAAAAACAGGCGTTACGCAGGAGGTGTTGCAAATTCAATACTACTACCCGATCCATAAGGATCGGATTGCGGGAGGACTGTGGTTTAATAACCTGAATGGAGGCCTGCCCCTCACACACAAGGAATTTAAGAATGGATGTAAAGGCTTGAATCAGCCTGCATGAGCAATGCTGCGTATAAGAGAATTTTGGAAAACGGGATTTCAAGAGATCATAGGTAGGGGTGGACGAAAGGCACTTACCTTTCGTCGAAGCTTGTTCGCGGTGGGGGGGAGGCGCTTTGCGGCTCCCCCCGCGAAGTTCAGGCCGGGGGGGGAGGCTTCCCGCCTCGCCCCGGCCAAAATTCAGGCCGGGGGGGGAGGCTTCCCGCCTCACCCGGCCGAAATTCAGGCCGGGGAGGAGGCTTCCCGCCTCGCCCGGCCGCGAACTCCATTGTTTTTTTTTTTAAAAAAAACCGCCCCCGTGATAGGCTACGTGACGATTAACGTAGCCTATCACGGCTGACTTTGCAGATCTAGCCGTGATAGGCTACGTTAATTGTCACGTAGCCTATCACGGGGGCGGTGTTTTTTTTTCTTTGATTGCAATGGTCGAAAGACCGGCTGCTGCTCCCGCCCCGCTCGAACACCCGCCGAACCGCCGGCCGGACCCGCCGCCGGGAGGGACATTCGGCGAAGGTAAGTCCCGTCCCGGGGGGTGGGGTGGGGGGGCGGAGGATTTCTCCCCGAAACGTGTTCGGGGGGCCGAACACGTTGGCGCTCGGCCCCCCGAAGTTTCGGGGAGAAATTCTCCACCATCCCTAATCAGAGGGCAGCCCTTGGGCGTGGCACTACGCACCAGATGATCCTATACATTGACCCTAACAGGGTAGTGTTTCATACCTCCCGTGTTACTGCACAGTTGTAACCTTAATAAATTTAACCAGTTAGCTGAATTGGCACAGACTCCTGCCACTGACTGTGGAGTAAACAAAAAAGGTGGGGGGGGGCAACCTTGTTTAGCTTCAGCAAAGCAGAAGCTATCTGTTCCTCCCGAGCATGCCCTTGGAGAGAATGCTAAAGCCGCTGCCTCGGAATATGAACAAAGAACAACCCTTACAATCATCAACCCATTGAGGCGGGTTACACAGAGAGCCAGGGATTGGCCTAAAGTCACACAGTGAGCTTTACGGCCAAGTGGGGACTAGAACCCATAACTCCAAGTCCCATTATGGCACTTTAACCACTGCACCAAGCTGGTACTCTAAGCTGCCAGGGAGGTGTGAAAACAGGAGAACCCCAAACCCACATAGCTACCGGTCTCCCCTCACGGGGGTTGACAATGGCTCTACCAGGGGCGTGAGTCAAGATTCTCACCACGCCCTACCCAGGGAAGCTGGGTATCAAGCCCCAGACTTTGTTAACAATAAGGGGGCTCTGTGAGATGCTCAAAGGCCTGAGTCTGAAACTTAGGCAAGGTGGAGGGCCTTCCCCCCTGCTCACTTTTCTTTTCTTCTCATTTCCTTTTGTCCCTTTTCCTCCCCATCTATGGACCTTGCACTCTGACCTGAAAAATTAAGACCACAATTCGAAGTTGCCTCCCCACGGAAAGGAGACCTTCTATGTGGGGTGGGAATGGATGGAAACAACCCTTTGAATTGTAGAGGGGGATCTATGTCTTCACCTCCCCACCCAAACACAACTTCCCCTGCAGCAATGGGGCCACATGCACATGTCCCCATTCCTTCCTATGAGGGTGAGAAAGGAAGAATCTGCTCACAGTGCATAGCCCTGATGCTATGTATTCATTTGGCCAAATAAAAGAAAGCCCTTGTCTCTTCTTCCAGAGATCATCTAAAAGATCTCTCTGGAAGAGAGGGAGAGACTAATAACAAACAAAATACATGCACTTCCCATGCAGAAAATGATAGCTGAATATCCTAGATACAACTTGGCACTTTTTTCCTTTTCTTTTTTTTTTTGGTCTCCTCCTCCTCCTCTTCCCATCTAAATACAAAAGACACAGGGCAGGCAAGGCCACCAAAGATCATAGAATCATAGGGTTGGAAGGGGCCTACAAGACCATTGGGACCAGCCCCCTGCTAAATGCGGGAAGCCTGATTCCCAGGCGGTCACCCAGCCAAGTACAAACCAGGGCTGACCCCGCTTAGCTTCTGAGATCAGGCAAGATCGGGCACATCCAGTCCTTTGACTGATTGCTTGGAGGTGTGGGGAAAGAACTCCGCCACACGCTTATTATTATTATTATTACTGCACTGCAGGCCGTTCAGGAGGCATGGGCGAACCCACCCCACCCCTCTCTGGGCTGGCAAGGCCGCTCTGCTGCCACCCACAGCAAAGGCAATTCAGGCTGCTTCGTAGCACTGAAAACTCCCCTTCCCTCTGCAGGGGCGGCAAGGCCACTTAGCCGCTGCCCACTGAAATCCCCGGCTGAAGGGCCTCACTGGAGGTGCAGGAAGCACCCCTAGCGCAGCAAGGCCAAGCTACTCAGGGGTGATTGCTAGCTGGTAGGCCGATCTGCTATATTGGCCAAACAGGCCACACTACCCGCAAAATGGGAAGAACCCTCAGGGAATGGCAAGGCAGCGCTGCAGCCGCCCACTGCAAAGCGCAGCAGAATCCGGGCCATACAGGGCATGGGAAACTCCCCCCCCCCGATAGGCACAGCGAGGGCCTGCAGGGTCAGCCGCTGCAGTCAGCGGGGGGGGGGGATGCAGGGAACTACTCCCTCCCCCCACTCGAGAGTGATGGCCCCACGAGGTGGGGGGGGGACACAAAACAAACAAACAAAAAACCAGCCCACCCTAAGAGTGGCTGGCACCCTCCTGTGGCTCGCTGGAGCGTTGCTTCCTCCTCGACGCTGCTGCTGCGCCAGCCAGAAAAGCCAGAATGAATGAGGAAAGGGGGCGGGGAGGCCTAAATATCTGCCGGCTCAGCCCCCACCCTACCTGGACGTGGGGAGCGAGGGCAAATGGCCTTCGATCTTGTCCCACCCTCCCCCCCCCGCAACATCCCCCCCACGGCCAGGCAAGCCGGACGCGGGGTGAGGGGACTTGACATCTATTTAATAACACGCATCATACTTCTCTCATGCCTTTCCCCAAGAAAGCTAAATTTGGAGTACACAAGTGTATATCTTTTTATCTTCACAACATGGTGAGGTTGATTAAGCTCAGAAAGTGACTGGTTTAGGACCATCCACTGGGGACTTGAATCTGGAATTCTCCACTCATTCTCTCTACCCACTCTGTCAACTATACCAAGGTAAGATCTCTGCAGCTTCCTTTTTTCTTTTCTTTTTGCACTGGTCCTGAGAGCTGGTTAAAAAGCAAAGGAAGCAATATTTATTTTGTAATGTACAGCTTAATTGCAGGAAGTGCAATTAGATGTTGCACTTCCACGCAAGTATCTCATCTATTCAGGAAACTCTCATTTGGAGTAACATCCCAAGCAAGGAAGAAGCAGGAGCCAAAAGCTGTAGCTTTAGGAGGATGGTGCTGACAGATTTCATCATTCACAGCGTCCTGGTCACAGGATCCAATATGGGAATTGGTCTAGGTCTGGTGAAGCAGTTTCTGTTGCTGCCAACTCCACCGCAGTGGGTCTTTGCTACGAGCCGTGAGATAGATGGACCAAAAACCAAGGTGAGAATCAGTAATGTAGCATGAAAGAATCGCCATGTTAGTCAGTTGCAACAGCAACAGCTACAGATGCATGTATGATACAGGAGATTCTTGTGTGGGGAGGGAAGGAGGTGTTGCTGCAGTACAGCAGCTGCAGAAGCTCTAATCCTAAACATCTCCTTTGCCTATGGTTTTGCCTTCTGCCTTTCCCAGTGCTCAGTTTTGGCCCCTGAGAGCATCTCAGAAATGGAATTTGGCTCTCTGGCTGAAAGAGGTTCTGGACCACCGCAGTACTGAGTGAGAAAGACCAGTGGTGTGATTCAGTACCCGGTGGCAATACACGGACCTTCAAAAATGTATGCCAAGTAATAGGTCTGTTTGATGTAATGCTGAACTTCAGATCCTGGCACCATGTGGGTGTGGTGAAGTTCTGCATGGGTGCAGGAACTGCTAATGCTCAACATGATAATCACAAGGAAAGTTAAGAGTATCTGTATTTAGATTTTTGCTGTGGCTGGCTTACAATGTACTCTTAGGCCTTTCACAAAGATTCTGGCTAGAGAGCTCTTAGTAGCAGAGAAATTGCCAGAGTACCATACCTGCTATTTCCTCAACACTGTATCTCTGATGGGCATAGCACCTAGTGAGATCATTAGGCCTCATACTGTGTCCTGCAGAGCAAATGGACCAGCACAGCTGTAAACCCCTTATGGGGGGTTGCAAAACGGGAGGTTGTAACAGGGAGATGTGTGACTGGAGGAAAGGGACATGCAGCGGCAAGGCAGGCAGGGGATGAAATGGCACAGCGCAGCTGGGGAAGAAATGGAGAGCTTTCAGACTCCTTATCCACTTCCCCTTGAACAAAGCTTTCCGTTCATTTCTGATGTTGCCCTACTCCATTGATACCGCAGCAGAGGGAGTTCCTCCAGCTCAGGGACTTCACTATTGTTGAAGCAGGAGCTGCTCTAGATGCCACCGCCAAGGCCACTTGGGGGGCCTCTCCCAGACAGTGGGGGGGCTCTTCTTTCTTCCCCACAGCCCTGGTCAAGCAGAAGGCCTTTTCAGGCCTCTACTCCCCATCCCACTCCATGTTGTCCAAGCAAAGACTCATCAGGCAGTCACCAGGCAGGCAAATTCTGACAGGCTCACTTGTCAGAATTAAATATTCTGACAAGTGAGCCTATCAGAAATAAAACACACACAGAGTGTGTCCGTTCTTGGGGAGATCTCTCTGGGGGGCACCGCCCCACACTCCTAAGAGGGAGTCGTTTCTGACAGAGTGCTCTGCTCTGCTCAGGGTGGCAAAATCTCCCGGTGCAGGTCCGCGTTGCCCTCTCTCACCCATGCATTCACGCCTCCCTGATGCATCGCTGCAGCTGGCCAGCCACATCGCTCTTTGCCTCTCGGGCTCCCCTCCCGCCATAGCTGATGGGCTGACTGCTGTCCCCACCACCACCGTACAGCTGGTGAGCAACAGGTCTCCTGGGTCCCCACCCCTGAAGCCTCCTCTGGCGGCCCAGGTCACAGCAGCCAGCCCACTGCTAACGCAGACGGGAAGGCCAGGGTAGAGAGCCCCTGCTGAGAGTGAGCAGCCACACAAAGTGAGAGGGAGAGGTGGCAGCGATAGAGGTGATAACGACAGAGGAAGAGAGGCAGAGCTGTTGAGTGACTGGCAGCCGCCACTGGCCCTCAGGCCCTGCAGTGAAGAACACTGTTCTAGCCAGAGGCTGCACCTGTATGTGTCCTGGTTGCCATCTTCCTCTGAGCATTTTAGAATCTGCCTCGATGTATAGCTCACCACTGGTGCCTAATTCCAGTTTGATCAAAGAAAAATATATGTTTGTTTTTTACAGGAGATAAAAAAGTTGGTTTCCAAATACCCAAATCTGGTGTTTTTGCAGTTAGGTGGGTATCAAGCTCTGTGTATTCTCAGCTTTCTTCCTGTGATTGTCAGCAGTTCTTGTGAGTCGTGTAGAAATGCCCCCAAGTGTGGGAGCTGTAGCCAGAACCAATGCAACGGATTTTATTTAGTTAGTTAGTTAGTTCATTTCATTTCTTTACCATCCAATAGCTGAAGCTCTCTGGGCAGTTCACAAAAATTAAAACCAAAGAGCACACAATAAAACAATATAAAATATATAAAACATAAAAATTTATTGATTTAGAAATGCTGTGTAAGAACAAAGCAAATAAAGATGCATTAACACACAACTGAATATAGCAAGACAACATGCACATGCCTGGAAATGCTAGAAGCCTCTGAAGTTCATAAAAATATGCACTAGACAAAGATATTTTGTATCAGGAGAAAAGGCAGGGAAATCGTTAGCATATAAATTAGAACAGCAAGGGAAGTGTCAAATTGTTATTAGAAAGCTAATGGATCATTATTTAATACTGGTGCCAATGAACTAAACAACAAATGTGTTGTTATGAAGTCCTGTTTTTATTTTATTATGAAGTCCTGTTTTTCACAAAGTCCCTGTGCAAAGGAACTTTCAAGAAAGGCCTACAACAACTTTGGGCTGCTATGGTATCTTATCATGGAAGCCATACCTTTGTGTGTTGTGTTGTGCTGTGTTGTGTTGTCTCAGCTTCCACAAAGAACAAAGTACTTTGGACTTCAAATGGCCTCCTTTTGAGCCCAGTCTCTGGCACTGTGATTGTGTCGTGTTTTTCATTTCAAAATTCTTGTTTACGGGCAGTTCTCTGTGTTCCCTGCTGACACTCACGGTTGGTGGACTCCTTGCTTCAGGGAAGCCCTTGTTCCTCCTCACCAGCTTGGGTGTGGTAGCTGCTGCACTTAAAGCTGGTAAGTGAAGGTGACAAACAGGTCTTCAGAGGGTTCAGAAACCACAGCCTGCCTAGTTTAATATGGGCCTCCCCCCCAAAATTAGGCCATTCTGCCTTCCCCACCCCACACACAAGTATTTTAAAATGATGTTATACTTCTACAGATGTAACTGACCTCAACAGCATCAAGGCAGCCGTGGAGGAAGTACAACGGCACGTTGGAGAAAGTGGGCTGACCCTCCTGATGAACAATGCTGGCGTTATGCTTTGCAGCACCCTAGCGAAAGAAAATGCAACGGACATGGCGGTTGAATATGCCACCAATACTATCGGGCCACTACAGGTGAGCCAGGTAAGCTGTTTCTTCTCATGCTGTTGGAAAGCCCCTTTTACTTGCAGTGATTCCTCTAGTAAGAGTTGTGATGGCCTGGCACTTGGACAGAAGAAGCATCGGGGTCTATCCAGAAATTTCTCATGGCAGGGGTCTATTCTGCTGGGGGCACATTGCTGTTGGATAAAATGTGCACATGTCCATATGCACTCCAGTAGGCCTAATGTGTTTGTTTGCTTGGATGATATCTAAGGTTGAGGTCTAAGGGGTCAGGGCGGAGCTTTATGCCCCCAAGGCCTTTCACAGTGAATGTACAGTGCCAACCAATCTCCTTGCTATACAGCACGGCTCTTTTAAAGGAAATGTTTGAACTTCATAGTGTGGTGATAAGTTCGCTGTTACAACACACCTGTGTGTTTTCCTTGTGTGTGCATGCATGTGCTTTGTTGCTTAGAGTCACATGCATGACATTTAGAAGCCTACACAGAGTGACAGGAGATCCTTAGAAGACGGAATTTAACAGCACAAATCCTGAAGGGTGTTATATTCAAGCTTCACACAAGAGGCATCATGAACTTAGTAGTACCCCTCTTATCATATTTCAATATCCATGTTGGGTGGGGTAGCCTTAGGAGGTCCTGATCAGGATTTCATGGCTGCCATGACAACTAGAGGGCTGTCTCAATATGCCATTGACTCAACACATATTGCATGACACACTCTTGACCTGGGCTAGATCTACACCAGTGCTTTTTATCGGTATTGAAGTGCACTGATAACTGTTGGGGAACATTAGGCATTCCATATAAGCTTTTCTAGCATTATTTCCTGCTTTTTATTCCATATTATCCAAAACATTACAACAGATGTCATCGTGTGTGCTATGAGATATAAATGTGCAAGAGGAGTATAGCGTCACCATGATGGAATTGTATGGATATGACGTGAGGTGTAGATCTGGCCCTGGTGTTTTCAACCAAGCAGAATGCTGGTAGTCTGGAATTGTGGGCCGGGGAGGGGGGAGTCTCTTTAAACCTGTTGTCGTGGTCATCCCACTTCCTGGTGAAGTTCATAGTACTGGTGGCTTTCCCCCAGGGGTGGTGGGCTCATTAAGTTGGTCCCGCCTGGAGAATTACGGAATTTACATGGCTGGCACTCACTACGGTCTCACTATGGAATGGTGAGATGTCTAGGGCTGTTGACACAATTGCTCGCTCCGAAGTGTCCTCTCTGGCACTGCAGAGCCTGGCTGGCTCCCTGGTTTACTAATGAGCTGGGGTGATGCAACGAGCAGGGTGATGATTAGCACACAAATGGCACAAGTCTCAGAGTGAGCATGACCGGGCACTTTATCATGCCTACTTTGTGGTGGTGAGGGCAGCGTAGTGATTTTACTTCTCCACTTTCATTGCATGCTTGGGGAGCTGCCCGGAAGAGCTTCTTCTTTTTAAAAAAATACTTTTTTCTTTTTTTTTTGTCTTTATAAATGAAATAAACAATACCAACAACCTAATCAGTAGCTACAGTTTCCCAACAATACAATATTCTTAAGAGGACACAACAATAACAGAAAGGAGCAAAAGAAAGAAAGAAAGAAAGAAATTATTTAAAAGGATTAAATTTAAACTCCAGTACACACGGGCTTCAAATTCCATTCACTTAAAAATTATACCTATAACATTGATAAAATTGCAATTCAATACAGCATGATTAATCTTATGTCATCAGTCTTATAACAAGGAAGCAGGACTACAATTCATTTCCAGTGACCATATAGCCAGTCTCCTCCTCCTCCTCCTCCTCATCATCATGGAGAGAAATTAAAAAGGATAAATAATGATAACAAATCACTAATAAGTTTTATAATGTTATATGATAATAAAGTTTCAAAACAACCTTACAATAATCAGTAATATATTTTATACTAGATATGTCAATGAGTGTGCATATTTCTATGAACCCTCAAACCATATATTTAAGAACAGTATGTCATATCCATTTTAAAGAAGAAGGATTTTAAAAAAGAAAAGAAAGGAAAATAAGAGAAAGCAGTTGGATATATATATATATATATATATGCAATTAACTCTGGCCTAATCTGAGTCACTCAGACTGGACATAACCAGTTAACAAAAACTGTTTATGGATTCCAGTTCATGGGGCTGTAACAGAGATCTCACTCATTTTTGCGTTTAGCCACGCCTCCACCATTTCATGATTCGGGAACTTCTTCATCTGACCTTCAGAAACAATGCATAATGTAGCAGGATATTTTAAGTAATATTGTAAGTTCAATTGTTTTGCCAGATTTTTTCACCTTGATGAATTGCCTTCTTTTCTCAGCAATTTCGTTAATATAATCCAGAAATAACATAACTTCATCTTGTTTCCAAAAACAGGATATAATTTTTTGTGGAGATTCTTGCAAATTGGACTATAATTGTATAGGCAGTCCCTTTAGCATTTGGCACACGGAGTGCCTGCTCAATATCAAGTAAATAATCAGATGGCACGGGGAGTATCTCATGCAAAAGCTTATCTACAAAAGTAGACAAATTTACATCACTAGGCACATCCTTAATGCCGATTATACATACATTAGTTCTACAACTAAAAGCCTCCAGCTGAGAAATTCCAACAAGCGAGTTTTAAAAACTTGTGACGCAGTTTCGTTGGCTGCCACCCTATCTTCCAGCTTGTTAACCTTCACCTCCATTTTTTTTGCCAAGAATTGTTAATTAAATCTACAGCCCCTTGCAGGGTGGTGATGGAATTTTAAATTACATCCAACCTTTTAGCCTGTTCAGCAGGCTAAACAGCGAAGACAAAGTTTTTATCAGAGTAAATAACTCCCCTATATTTTCAGTTCTCGGCGCCTTTGCCAAAGGAGGTACGGGGGGAGTGGGCGGAGACGCGTTTCTTTTTTTTCTCCTTGCTGTAGCCATGTTTCTCTTCAAACAGATCTTGCAGGTCCTCAGATATCCTCAAATATTGTTAATATTTCTTAAACCATTCCTCAGATGTTGTTCATATTTCTTAATCCATAAATTAAATGGAGCACGTCAGCCCTAATTTCTCCTATTTAAATAGGAGTTTCAAAACAACTTTTGGCGATGATTAAGCTCTGGGAGGGTAGTCTTGGAATCCAGCCCCCCTACTGCTTCGCCGAGGTGACTAATTTACCAAGACTTAATCCAGATGCTGCCTTGACTCCCCTTTTCATTCCAGAGGAGAGATGAAAAGGTTTTTCAACCTTTTAAAAAGCTGTTTGAGATAGCCTCCCATGGAGACTCCGCAGGGTGCTGCAAGGGCGACATTGGCTCCGACCGGAAGTCCCGGAAGAGCTTTTTCAAGCGGTAATGGGATTATTACATCTGAACTCTGGGAAGGTTATGCTCAGTGGCCTGCTGTGACATGTTAGCTAGACACTTCAAAGATAACGTTGCTTGTATTTGCTCTGACTTCAATGCCATTATTGACACAGTTCCTGTGCAGGTGTCTTGAGCACCAACTGACCCATTTTTATGGGATCAGTTTCAATTGATGCAGCCTGAAGATGTAGACAAGGTGCTCGGAGTGGTTTGTCCAACCTTTATTCCTGACACTTGCCCATTTTGGCTAGTTACATCAAGTCAAAGGGGATTGACTGGGTGGGTCCAGGAGGTTATCATTACCTTGTTGAGGGAGGGAGTAGTCCCGGCAGTTGCAAAGCTACTTTTGAAGAAATCTTCACTGGACCCAGAAGATGGCAATACATATCGCCCAGTTGCAAATAATCCCCTTTTGGTGCAAGGTGTCCGAGAGGAGGTGGTGGTCTAACTCCAAGCACTATTGGATGAAACGAATTATCTGGACCCATTTCAATCTGAGTTTAGGCCACGATTTGGGACTGAGACAACCTTGATCATCCTGATCTCTCCTCTGTCAGGAGAGAGTCAGGAAGAATGCAACTCTGTTGATTCTCTTTAATCTCTCAGCAGCTTTTGATACTGTCGATCATGATATCTTATTAGACCAACAGTATTGCAGTGGTTCCACTCATACTGGCAGGGTCAGTTTCAGAAGGCAGGACTGGGGGACTGTTGCTCAGCTCCATGGCATTCGAGCTGTGGAGTCCCACAAGGTTCCATCTTATCCCTTGTGCTCTTTAACATCTATATGAAGCCACTGGGTGAGTTTATCCAGGGATTTGGAGAGATGTGTCATCCCTATGCAGAAGATACCCAGCTCTGGCTGTCATCAGATTCATGTGAGGCTGTGGAGGTGCAAAACTGTTGTCTGGACTCAGCAATGAGATAGCTGAGGGTCAATAAATTGAAGCTGGATCCTGACAAGATGGAGGCACTGTTGGGAAAGAGACAGGGGGAATGCAACTCGATTCTCCTTCATCTCAACAGGGGGTTCTCAGGTCCAGGAAGTTGGTGTACAGCTTGTTCCAACTGCAGTTGTAATCCCCCCGACGACGCAGGTGTGCAGCTTGGATCCAACATTGTCTCTAGTGGCCTGAGTGGCTTGAGTGGCTTTGAGCACCTTTTACCAGCTTTGTCTGCTTCATCATCCTGCAGCCTTTCCTACATAGGAATAGTCTGGCTACAGGGATCCATGCTCTAGTAATCTCCAGGTTGGATTATTGTAATATGGGAGCTTCAACTAGTACAGAATTCAGCTGTTAGAATTCTGGCTAGTTGGCCTCAGTGGAGCCCTGTATTACATCAGTTCTGAAGGAGCTACATTGGCTGCTTTTTCACTATAGCCAATTCAAGGTGCTAGTCTTTACCATTAAAACCCTCAATGGCTTGGGATCCAAATATCTGAAGGAGCACCTTTTCCCATACCAACCTGCCCATGCATTAAGGTAATCAGAGGGGGTCTTTCTCTGTTCTGCTTCCATAAGAGAAATATACTTAGCATCTTCAAAAGAGAGGGCCTTCTCTGTGGTGAGTCCAGCTTTGGAATGCCCTCTCATGGGGCATCTGTCTGATGCCAACTGTACTTTCTGGGGGGTGCCAAAACTTTTTTTTTATTTGCACAAACATTTTAAAACAAACTTACAAAATTTTTGATATTTTTAGATTTAAGCTTGTATCTTCAGCTGGTTGAAATAGCAGTATGCTTGTCAACTTTTAAAGATTGTTTTAATTGTATTATTTTGTACGTTTTTAAGTTGTTTTATGTACACTGCCCTGAAATCCTTCTAGGGATGATTTTCAAAAACTTTATGATTGTGTTCATAATTTTTAAAAATAAATATTATCATTTATTTCATTTCTATACCTCCTAATAGCCAAAGCTCTCTGGGCAGTTCACAAAAATGACAAACCACAAATACAAGATAATAAAACATAGTATAACATTTTTAACATACAACATTTAAAACAACTTAAACAGCTAAAACAATTTCAATAAATAAAAAACTGACAACTTCACATTATTTGTCAGGAAAATGGTCCCCATTTTCTTAGAATGACCTCCTTCATCTTGAAAACACTGGTGAGCCTTTTGTGCACAGTAACAGTGGAGTCTGCTAGGAGTGTCTTTGGCAGATGGGGCAGAAATGGGTTGATCAGGTTTGGGGTTGCAGAGGAGCCTGAACTGCTCACTTATGTTCGCACGTTATCCGTCATTTTTTATATCAGCTAACATAATACGACATCATAACTTGAACTGGACAAATGGTCTTTGCGGACTGCGCATTTGCATAGCTGGAACAAATTCCCTAAAGCGGTCTTCTGAGCTGAACCCTGGTTTATTCATTCTAACAAAATCCCACTTATTTTAGCTGTGCTGTCTTTTAGCCACTGGAGGGAGTGATCCAGCTTTGAAGAGCTGGGTTGTTTCTTTTACTTCTGATTCATAAATTCCAAATAGCTTGGTTCAGAAACCTACAGTCAGTTGAAGAGGACACAACCAGTCACATCTGCCGTCATGCTCTTCCCCTAGAAGTGGAATCTATTCAGCCAGTGTGGGGAGGGGGGAATGAAGCCCAACAGAAATCTCCTTGCAGAAAATCTTGGGAATTTCAAAACCATTGACCATATTATCTTTCTGAGACGTCTCTTTGGGATGGGACTTGGAGGCACTGTTCTACAGTGGTTTTGATCCTCCTTGGAGAGACATTTTCAGAAGGTGGTGCTGCGGGTCTCCTGTTCAACACCTGGGCTTTGGCCTATGGTGTCCCTCAGGATTCCATCTTGTATTTAATATATATACATGAAACCACTGGGAGAGACTGTCCAGAGTTTGGGGGTTTGATGACACCAATATGCTGATGACACCCAACTTAGGCTCCATCACATGGGCAGAGAATTCCACATCAATGCTGGTTCTTTCCCCATCTGGTATCACTGCAGGACTGGGTCATTCTCTTTAGATGGCTATCCCTGCCGTGTTATTTTTCATTTCTTTCTCATGGGGGTGGTGATGCTGCTCAGAGGCATCGCCATGTTTCTGCAAAGAAACATTACATCTGCTCAGCGTGTAGTAATAATTCCTCCCTGGTTCCTGCCCCTGTTACTTGTGGATGAGGACTGACATGCAGACAGCCCCCCCATCGATCTCCCTGCCCCCCCGCCTCCCTGTTCAGTGTTTTTGAACATCTCTGTGGTTTACTCAGCCATTTACTCACTGGCAATGCACAGCAGGGAGGGATCCTGGCAGGCCAGAAGGCTGGCACGCCACTCTGCTGACCTGCTGCTCTGCCACCTTGTTCAGGATGCTGCAGGCTGAAAATGGTGAGGACCCAAAATGGCGCAGGTGTGGGAAGGCGACATGTCACATAGCTCATTCTCGCTGCCTTCTCCATCATGACCGCACCCCCAACAACCCAAAACAACCACCCACAGCCACCAACGCACAGTGGTTCATTCATGCTCGGGGAGAAATACATGGGGAGATCATGGCGTGCCATTTGCTTATATTTGGAAAAATAACACATTTTTTTTCTGTTTGAGGAAAACACAGGATAGGTGGGTGGAAATGGTGGGATAATGACTGGACAATGATGACGTCATGTAATGGGCCCGCACAATTCAGTGAGTGGCCAATCATGAATGGGCAATAAACTGGAGGTGTAGAGATGGCCTGCATCTCTCCTTTCCATCTCAATCCAAGGAAGCTGTTCTGGTTCTAAATCAGTGTCTGATGCTGGGAATGGACTGGCTGAGGATGAACAAATTAAAACCAAGGAAGCTGTTCTAGTTTAACAAGTTAAATACATAGTTTAATAGCTGTTCTGGACTGCAAGGAGGTCAAATCAGTCCATCCTAAAGGAAATCAACCCTGAGTGCTCATTGGAAGGACAGATAATGAAGCTGAAGCTCCAATATTTTGGCCACCTAATGCGAAGAGAAAACTCCCTGGAAAAGACCCTGATGCTGGGAAAGACTGAAGGCAAAAGGAGAAGGGGACGGCAGAGGATGAGATGGCTAGATAGCATCACGGATGCAATGAATATGAACTTGAGCACGCTCCGGGAGAGAGCGCAGGACAGGAAGGCCTGGCGTGCTATGGTCCATGGGGTCACGAAGAGTCAGACACGATTGAACGACTGAACAACAACAACTTTAATTTAGCAAATTACATCCATGAAAGCTGTTCCAGTTCTAAACCAGTGTTTGATGTTGGTAATGGATGGGATGAAGATGATCAAATTAAAACTTTATCCTGACAAGATAGAGATGATCCTGCTTCTATTTAAATTTACTCTTTGAACTCTGAGTCCTTTGATTAAAAAGAAGTAACTCCTGTCCTCAGAGCGAATGTGGTAGGTCAGGGATGGTGTATGTAAGGGCATCCAGAGGAAGTTGGGGGATTACAACTCCCATCATCACTCACTATTGGCCATGGTGGCTAGGGATGATGGGAGTTGCAGGCCAACCTCCTCTGGAGGCCCACACATTTTGTAGGTCTTGCTTGGACCTTTTGTACAGAAGAAGCTCACAGAAACCTTTTGTGGAAAGAGAAAGCCCACAATTCGTTCTCAAAGGTGCTGAAAGCACAAGCCTTGCTATTTTTTCACCTTTATGCAACCAACCTTGACTCTTTCCTCTTTGACATGCTTGCCATTGCAAAGCTGTATTTCATGGATGTAACAACAGCCACTGTCTGTGTCTCCCAAGGCGTTTCTGCCCCTGCTGAAGATGGCAGCTGAGAGAAGTCCCCAGGAGGGGCTGAGCTGCAGCAAGGCAGCCGTTATCAATACATCCAGCTCTGGAGGCTCCATCGAACTCATGCCCAAGTTTGATAAGACTCAGAATGTTGGCTACCGCTGCAGCAAGGTACTTAATGTGAAATTCAAATGAAAGACTCTGAAACAGGTGGAGCCTGTCCTGCTCTGGGCTGTGTTCCTGAGGGTTTCTGTGATGGCCTGTGCACGTGATTGTGTGCACATGCATGCCCATGTGTGCAATAAGGATCCGCTTATGACTCATTTGTGGGTCATAACACGCCTCTTCCCTTGTAGCTGCCCTTCTATTGCAGGGATGTCACATTTTCTGAAATGATGCACAGCAGCGAGTGGACAGGCTTGTCTTGCTATTCTTTGCTAGTTTTCCATAACGATGGGGCCATGCAGGAGGTACTAATTACTGTTGATGTTTGGCAGAAATTAAGGTCTGAGAAATTAAGGTCTGAAATTAAGGTCTGAGATCCATAATCATCAGGGAAGCAACACTGCTCACAACAGCAATGGGGGAATAATCGCAGTTTCTTGGGTACAAATTATTGCTTAGTTTGTGATCCTCACCATTTCTGCAAAATCCTGGTTTTTAAAGGCATGGAGACAAACCCAGACTGCAAGGAAAGACAGGTACATACGTCCGCTGGGATAATTCTCCCTATGCTGAACTATCCAGGCAGATTGCAAAGGCTGTGGTCCCAGACCTAGTCACTATCAGCTGTGTGATGTTCCTCCCATCAAAAAAAGGAATCTACTCCCTGTTGGGAAGCCCTAAATATAAATAGTTTATTGCAGAACAAGAAAACAGAACTGAACAAGAAAATAAAACGCTACAACACTTTGAGGTTGGAGTCTTTAGCTCCAACCCAATATTGTGAAGACATAAAATTAGACCTTATCATTTCTGATTACTGCAAGCTGTATGGGTAGCCACTTACTGTGGCAGACTGAAGTATCCAGCAGGAATAGCAAACGCTGAAACAATGCTCCTAGCCCTCAGTGTAATAGCTGTGCAGAAGCCGTGTCCCAGGTCAGATACAATAGGGCCTATTGTGTTTGACTTGGGGCATGTCTTCTGCATCACTCTAACACTGAGGACTGGAAGCATTGTTTCAGCATTTTCCATCCTTGCTGGGTATTTCAGCCTCCAACAACTCCCATGTCATGGAGTGTATAGTAGATAGGTTTGAACCTTGGGGCTGAAGTCAAGGGCCCTGCAGTGCAGAGGCTGCAAATGACCACCCAGAGACCGGTATGTTCCTTTCTCTTAAAAAAAAAAAAAAAGTCAATGGGTGGACACCCAGACATGTACATGGTTTCAGATGCTCATTTTATTATTTTTACTTTTAAAAAGTATTTGGCCATTCTACAACCAAGTGGAGCTTATTTCCAAGTACATTTAGCATCAGGTTTAGCATCAGGGCAGCAGAAGCAAATTCCATGTTATTCCCATAGTCATGAAGGTGCCATGATTTAAGTTAGTTTAAAATGGGAAATGGCATATGCTCAAGAGTATTTCTATTTTGTCTTTTTGCTCCAATGTATCAGGAATCTAGAAGCAGTTGTAAATCATGGAATGGCAGGGTGGGGGAAGAGGAAAGAAATGGGAATAGTGTGCTTCATGACTGTCTAAAATGGGCCCTTTAAGATCATTTAAGTCCAGGATCTAGAATCACCTAGCTGCAACACGTGGAACACTTCGATCTCTCTTCCCCCCACCCCATCCCCTGTAGTTTTGTTACCAGCCAGGCAGCTAGGAACTTCCCTGGCCTTCCACCCGCACCCCCTCCAGCCACTCCCAAGAAGATCACAAGAGTTGATGGTGCTAATGTACCTATAGTGCCCCTCATGTTTAGTTCCAGGTTCTTGCATTTCCCTACTTCCTTCCAGGCTGTTAGATCTTGTGTCAGGAACTAGTGTATGTTCCTGATTCTTACAAATTTCTGTGTCACCCTTTCTTTTCTTAGCCCAGTCATACAACTGAACCCAGTATCATTTCCCTTAGTGATTTATCTGAGCCCCCAAATGCACTCCCTTTGTCTTTTTTCTCCCTGTAGGCTGCTTTAAACATGCTCACCAAGTGTCAGTCACTGCAGTACCCAGACTATGGGATTCTGTGTGCTTGCATCCATCCTGGCTTTGTGAGAACCAAACTAACAAAGGTAACAGCTTTAACCTTTATGGGGGGTGGGAGACTTCCAGGCTTCCTCCTCAAATATCAGCGGGGGTGGTGGTAGGGGGGAAGTGGAGGCTGCAAACAAGGTGGGGGTGTACATGCAGCCCATGGGCCTGATGTTCCCCACCTTTGCTTAAGCAATCAGGGTGGGGCAAATGCCAAGGGAACTAACATTGAGTCCCCTAAAATGACCTGGCCTTTTTTTTGTCTTCTGACAATTGGTAAATATGGGAATGGAGGAACGATGATCTTGAAAAAGCAATTGGAACAAGTTTGGTCCAAAGCTAAATCTCTGTGCCCCCACTGAAGGGAATAGGTGATTCCCTGAGCACTTGAATTGCAGAAAGGTAGAATAAACACAGGGTTGGCTCAGGGTTAAGACCCCCAGAGTGGTGCTTGGAGATATTAGACACACAAACAAGCAGAACTGCAAGGCAGTCTGGCGTCCACTTTATGGGGTTGCGAATAATCTCAATGAACTGGGATAGGCCTCAGGGCAGGGCCAGCCCAGGATATTTTGCTGCCCTAGGAAAAGGACAAGATGGCACCCCCTCTCCATTCCATATACAGAGGCTGACCGGACTGGCAGTTGATGCAGTGGCATTCTCCACCACACCTCAGGCAGCAGGCTAGTTCGGGGCCTCGGAACAGGCCATGTGGCACACACTGCTCTGTCTCCCAACAGAGGAAACACCTGGGATGCTCAGGAGGAACAGCCTGGGGGCTGCTGCCTTTGTCTCCCAGCATCTTCTGCCTGAAGTGGCTGCCTCACTCTGGCTAATTATTAGGCCCCAATGGTAGGGCCGGCCCTGCTTGAGGCCTTGCAGATGGTTGTTGCCCTTCAGTATGATCACCTGGAAGACTGAATATACAGCCATGACCGAGTGCACATAGCTCTTGTTTTTCTATTTGTGGGTCTTAGATTGCAACGATGGTTCATTCCTGTTTTTCAGTGGATAGGGATGCTGAGTGTGCAGAGGAGCACGCGAGGAATCATGAATGTGCTCTCTACACTTTCTGAAAAGGATAATGGTAACTTCCTAGACTGGAAAGGACGCAGAGTTCCCTGGTGAGAGGTTTGCCTCCTGATGCCACAGAAGTTCCTATGCTGCTTGCAGAGCCACCAATAAATTAATAAAGTACCTGAGTTACAAGAAAAATGTTTCTGTTTGTTCTTTTCCTTTTCTTCAGAAACTGCCTAATAATATCCCTATGTCTGTTGCAGTGGAGAGAAATGTGATAGGACATTGAAGACCAAGTGCAGCCTGCCTGGTCAACAGAGGCAACACGTAATCGCACGCAGGCGAACATGTCCAGGCTAGAAGCTCAGCAGGCTGCCCAGGGAGGGATGCCCCCACCTCCTTGCCACCACAGAAATGCAGCAGGCTGCTGCAGGTGGGGCAGAAATCTCCATCCCTACTCTTCTGACCTCCAACAGGCTACAAAATTCTTTTTGCAGGCTGGTAACATTTGGAGACTTCATCCAAAAGGCTGAATTAATACATTCCCTAATGGCATTGTATGTTTAGCTTATTACATTTTCACCCCACCCTTTTTCCTATTAACTCAGGGCATTCCACATGTGTTTTTTTCCTCTACCACCCCTGCTTTTTAAATCCTCATAGCAACCCTGTAAAGTAGATTAAGCTGAAACAGGCTCAAGGTCACCCTGTAAGGATCTGAATGGGAAAATCTCCCTTCACTCTGTCCACTACACCACACTGCCACCTCTACAGGTGTCTTGCTTCCTCATTGGCCTGGAGGGTGTGTTAGTTAAGAATCCTAGGGAAGCCAATGATCAACTTGGCAACGTTGTGCAATATCTAGCAGAAACTTATCTGAAGATCTAGTGTCAGGTGCCTAATTGTTATAATAGTGTCTCACGTGATGAGAAGATGCCTTTTGAAGCAAACGTCTAAGCAAGCAGGGAGCAGGAGCCAGGAGCTGCCGCGCCAGGACGATGGCGATGACAGATTTCTCCGTCCACAGCGTCCTGGTGACAGGATCCAGTTCGGGAATTGGCCTAGGTCTGGTGAAGCAGTTTCTAACGCTGCTAGCTCCACCCCAGTGGGTCTTTGCTACAGCCCTTCGGATGGATGACCCAGGAAACAAGGTGAGAATCAGTAATTTAGCATGAAAGAATCACCATGTTAGTCTGCTGTTAAGGCAGCAACAACAACAGCATGTCTGCAAGAGCAGGTTCTTGCCTGGGGAGTGGCTGTAGCACGGGGTCTGCCAAAGATCCCAGGTCCAATAGGTACCATCTCCAGCTGAAGGGATCTTAGGTAGCTGGACTGGGAAAGACATCTGCCCAAGGATTTGGAGAGCCACTGCTAGCCGGAGCAGAGGGAATACTGTGCGAGAGAGACCAACAGTCCCATTCGCACATGATTTCTGGCTAGAGGACCTGTAGAGAAATTGCCAGGGTACCATACCTGCTAGTTCCTGCTTCACCCTACCCCTGGTGAGCATAAAACACAATGAGACTGTCAGGGCTTATCCTGTGTCCCGGAGAGCAAATGGGCCACCATAGCTGTGAAACCCATGTGGTGGTTGCAGGGAAGGATATTGTAGAGAGAGGGGAATGACATGAGTGGAGCAAATGAACATACAGCTGCAAGGCAGGCGGGAGGCTACATGGCATAGCACAGCAGGGGAGAAACCCCAGACGGCTTTCAGATTGTTCACTGCTCACTCCATTGATATTTGTAGAAGAGGGAGTTATTTTAGCAGCTGAAATCTGTCCCCCGTGTTATTCCTGGGTGCAAGTCCTTCTCTGACCATCTTGGGGTACAGCTTGATGCTGTATCCTCTCCTGGAACATAATTTCAGTTTAATCCAAAGAGAAAAATATTCTTTTTAATAGGAGGTAATGGACCTGGCATCCCAATACCAGAATCTGGTGGTACTGCAGTTAGGTAGGTATTCCATCGCCCTGTGCTACTGTCAGCTGTCTTCTATGACTGTCGATGAATTGGCTCAAGATTTGTACTGCAGAAATAGCCCCAAGTATTTGGCTAGGTGCCATGCAAAGAACCAGTGCAACCCGGTCTGTAAAGTGCCTGTGCAAAGGAGCTCTATGGAAAGGCCTACCAAAGCCATGGGCTGCTAGGCTATCTGTCGTGGTAGCCTAAGCTTTGTGTATTGTGTTGTCTCAGATTCCATAAGGACAAAATCTTATGGACTTCAAATAGTCTCCTTTTGAGCCCAGTCTCTGGCAAAGTGATTTGTTGCTGATTTTAAAATATTTGCTATCTCTCTGTACTCCCTGCTGACACACACCCCTCAGAGGCTCTTGTTCTGATTCTTCAGCTGGGAAGGTAGCTGCTGCACTCTCTAATGCAGCTGGCATGTTGAGGTGACAAACAGGTTCACCGAGAAGAATTTCTGTTGCCTGGGTAGACTCGCAGGCCTTCTGAAATTCTGGAAATCACAGCCTGCCAAGTTTAAAATGAGCCTTTTTTTCATTACACTTTTGGGCATTTCCCCTCAAGCTCCTAAGTATTTGAAACAAATGTTGTCATTCTACAGATGTCACTGATCTCAAGAGCATCAAGGCAGCTGTGGAGGAAGTGAAAAAGTGTGTTGGAGAATATGGGCTAACCCTCCTGATGAACAATGCTGGCATTAGTTCTCCAAATAACCTGGAGACAGAAAACGCAAAGGACATGGCAGCTGTATATGCCACCAATACTATCGGGCCGCTACAGGTGACCCAGGTAAGCTCTTGCTTCTCATGGAGAAGGTTTCTCCATTTCTGGTGCTTCCTAAGGTGAAGTGGACTTCCCCTAAAGTGAGCAGAACCAAAGCTAGACCCTGAACAAGGCTTTATCCACCGTTGTGGTTTGGAAAGGCAGGCAGTGTATCTCCAAAAATGGTAACTTTTGTATTCTTTTTGTACCAGCTGGTGAGCTGGTGGGAAGGAGGTTGAGTGACTGAAACGTCCACCTTCTAATCATACGTCACATTTTACCAGGGGCTATGAAAAAGGCCTTAAACAGATTTTCTTGCATAACAACTGCCTAGCCCCTGCACCTATCCTTCTGAAGCTTTGGAGGTTTCTTGCATGTGGACACCTCTATGACGTGTACCATTTTCATACAAATTGCCCCCAAAACACAGAGGAGCTGAGAGGAAGAAAACCACTCCCTCTCCCCCCTCCTCGATCTTTTTCGGACTGCCCTTCCACTTAAATCAGTGCACTGATCTTTCTGAAACTTTGCAGTTTGTTTACTCGGGACCACCTCTATGCTCACTGCGCTTTCAGAAGAATGGTCTGCAAGGCACATAGGTTGACAAGCATGACCTATTTTGAATACCCCCAAAATGTAAAAGCTGCTGTTGCACAAAGATCTGTGCACCTATTCATCTGAAACTTGGCAGACTCGTTCCCTCAAAAGGTGCAACTATCCCTGCAAATTTCAACCAATTATGCCAAGAAATAAGGTGTATAACACAAACACCACTGCACACATATCTTTTTCTGAACTTTGGCAGGCTTAATCCCCTCTTAATGGGCTGTTATGGCTGCAAATTCCATCCAGTCTGGACAAACAGAAAAAAGTAAAAGACATTCTTTAAATTTTCATGATAGTCAGTGGGAGGCACACAGCCTTGGATTTCTTAATTATGAGTCAGGTTTGGTACCCGTGTCGAAGCGGACAACCTCTAAATCAGTCTGAGCAGTCAGGCCATTTTCAGAGAACCAAATCACAGTCCAAGTTGAATCTTCTGGTCGGTGTACACCTCTACCAAAAAGTGTTGTTTTATAATATTGCTTTGTAGTGATACTTTAGTTTTGGTATGGCTTATGGCCAAGCAAGCAAAATGCATGTATTCCTTTACCTGTCACAGCAACACTGCTCCGCTACACATCTGAGAGGTAGTGATTGTTGTGCCGCTAAACCTCATGGAAAGCCTTTCAAAGCAGCAGTCCCACAGTAATGTCTTCACGGCTGCTGAAAGTACAAGCCTTGCTTCTATCCTCATCTTACTGCACCCAGTGCTGGCTCTGTCGTCTTTGATGTCGTTGTCGTTGCAAAGCAGCATTTCATGGACCTCACCACACTGCCTGTATCTCCCCAAGGCGTTTCTGCCCCTGCTGAAGATGGCAGCTCGGAGGAGTCCCCAGAAGGGCCTGAGCTGCAGCAAGGCAGCCGTTATCAATACATCCAGTGCTGGGGGCTCCATGGAAGTCGTGCTCCTTTGGGATGTGAACCAGTCTGTTGGGTATCGCTGCAGTAAGGTACATATTGTGAAATTCATGTATGAGGAAATTGCTCTTTCACTGGGGAATCCCACGTAAGCGTTTTGTATACAGTCCTGGTAACCCAAACATCAGTTCAGCTTACCTTATACAAGGTGATAACAGCCCATAAATAAGGATCAGTTCTACAGCTTTAAGCTACCCAACAACAAGCTGACACTTTGTGTTTTCTCTGAGCTCTTCCTCTGAGTGAGGACTCCACCCCTAAGAGACTAACATCCAGTTCATATGAGTTATACCTACAGATAGATTATAGCCTCTCAGAGGCCACACACTGTTTCTAAATGTTACAGAACCTTAGTTATTTATATGGCATTTCTTCATACCATGTGAAACTACCTTCAGCACATAGATCCTTCCCAATCCTGGTATGATTGCATTGCCAGTTGAAGAGTCTGTGATAATAAGCATACATTTGTACATATATAATATTAAATCATATCCCTGATGAATATACAGTGGAGGTGAGGAATAGATTTCAGGGATTAGACCTGATAGACAGAGTGCCTGAGGAACTATGGACGGAGGTCCGTAACGTTGTTCAGGAGGCAGCAACTCAATCCATCCCAAAGAAAAAGAAATGCAAGAAAGCAAAGTGGCTGTCTGATGAGGCTTTACAAGTAGCTCACGAAAGAAGGGAAGTGAAAAGCAAGGGAGAAAGGGGAAGATATACCCAACTGAATGCAGAGTTCCAGAGAATAGCAAGGAGAGACAAGAAGGCCTTCTTAAATGAACAATGCAAAGAAATCGAGGAAAACAACAGAATGGGAAAGACTAGAGATCTCGTCAAGAAAATCGGAGATCTCAAGGGAACGTTTTGTGCAAAGACGGGCATGATAAAGGACAAAGAAGGCAGGGACCTAACAGAAGCAGATGAGATTAAGAAGAGGTGGAAAGAATATACAGAAGAACTATACAGGAAAGATCTGAATGTCCCTGATAGCCATGATAGTGCGGTCACTGAACTTGAGCTGGACATCCTCGAGAGTGAAGTCAAGTGGGCCTTAGGAAGCATTAGTAACAACAAAGCTAGCGGAGATGACAGTATTCCAGCCGAGCTATTTAAAATCCTAAAAGATGATGCTGTTAAAGTGCTGCATTCAATATGCCAACAAATCTGGAACACTCAACAGTGGCCACAAGACTGGAAAAGGTCAGTTTACATTCCAATTCCAAAGAAGGGCAACGCCAAAGAGTGTTCAAACTACCGCACAATTGCGCTCATTTCACATGCCAGCAAGGTGATGCTCAAAATCCTACAAGCTAGGCTTCAGCAGTATGCAAACCAAGAACTACCGGAAGTACAAGCTGGGTTTAGAAGAGGCAGAGGAACTAGAGATCAAATCGCCAACATTCGCTGGATCATGGAGAAAGCAAGAGAATTCCAGAAAAACGTCTATTTCTGCTTCATTGACTACGCTAAAGCCTTTGATTGTGTGGATCACAACAAACTGTGGCAAATTCTTAAAGTGATGGGAGTACCAGACCACCTTACCTGTCTCCTGAGAAACCTGTACGAGGGTCAAGAAGCAACAGTCAGAACCAGACATGGAACAACCGATTGGTTCAAAATTGGGAAAGGAGTACGACAAGGCTGCATATTGTCACCCTGCTTATTTAACTTATATGCAGAGTACATCATGAGAAATGCCGGGTTGGATGAATCAGAGGTCGGAATTAAGATTGCTGGGAGAATTATCAACAACCTCCGATATGCAGACGATACCACCCTAATGGCAGAAAGCGAAGAGGATCTAAAGAGCCTGTTGTTGAGGGTGAAAGAGGAGAGTGCAAAAGCTGGTTTGAAACTCAACATTAAAAAAACTAAGATCATGGCATCTGGCCCCATCACTTCCTGGCATATAGAAGGGGAAGAAATGGAAGCAGTGACAGATTTTACTTTCTTGGGCTCCAAGATCATCGCAGACGGTGACTGTAGCCATGAAATTAAAAGACGCTTGCTCCTTGGGAGGAAAGCTATGGCCAACCTAGACAGCATAGTAAGAAGAAGCAGAGACATCACCTTGCCGACAAAGGTCCGTCTAATCAAAGCTATGGTTTTCCCAGTAGTAATGTATGGCTGTGAGAGCTGGACTATAAGGAAGGCTGAGCGCAGAAGAATTGATGCTTTCGAACTGTGGTGCTGGAGAAGACTCTTACGAGTCCCCTGGACTGCAAGGAGGTCAAATCAGTCCATCCTAAAGGAAATCAACCCTGAGTGCTCATTGGAAGGACAGATAATGAAGCTGAAGCTCCAATATTTTGGCCACCTAATGCGAAGAGAAAACTCCCTGGAAAAGACCCTGATGCTGGGAAAGACTGAAGGCAAAAGGAGAAGGGGACGGCAGAGGATGAGATGGCTAGATAGCATCACGGATGCAATGAATATGAACTTGAGCACGCTCCGGGAGAGAGCGCAGGACAGGAAGGCCTGGCGTGCTATGGTCCATGGGGTCACGAAGAGTCGGACACGACTGAACGACTGAACAACAATATGTACCCATATTACGTACGTATGTGCAATAAGCATACCTGTATTACTCATGTAATACATTAAAATCATTAAGTCCAGGATCTACAATTACCTCACTGGACTACTGTATGGCAGGAACACTTACATCTCTCTTCCCCCCACCCTGTGTCCCACAGCTTCTTTCCTAGCCAGGCACTGGGCACTTCCCTGACCTTCCACCCCCACCACCCAGCCACTCCCAAGAAGATCACAAGGGCTGATGGTGGTAATGTAGCTATAGCACCCCTCATGTTTAATTTCAGGTTCTTACATTTCCCTACTTCCTTCCAGGCTCTTAGATCTTGTGTCAGGAACTATGTAGCGATGTTCCCTGCTTCTTACAAGTTTCTGTGTCTCCCTTTCCTTTCTTAGCCCAGTCATACAACTGAATCCAATATCTTTTCCTTTGGTGATTTATCTGAGCCCCCCAATGCACTCCCTTTGTTTGTTTTTTCTCCCTGTAGGCTGCTTTAAACATGCTCACCAAGTGTCAGTCACTGCAGTACCCAGACTATGGGATTCTGTGTGCTTGCATCCATCCTGGCCATGTGAGAACTAAATTAACAGAGGTAACAGCTTTAACCTTTACAGGGGGTGGGTGACTTCGAGACTTTCCCCTCAAATCTCAGCAGAGGGGGAGTGGGGGCTGCAAACAAGGTGGTGGGATGCATGCGGCCCATGGGCCTTGCAATCAGGGTGGGGTGAATGCCAAGTGAACTAACATCGAATCCCCTGAAACGACCTGGCCTTTTTTTGTCTTCTGACAATTCATAAATATGGGAATGGAGGAACGGCAATCTTGAAAAAGCAGTTGGAACAGGGTTGGTCGAAAGCTAAATCTCTGTGCCCGCACTGAAGGGAATAGGTGATTCCCTGAGCACTTGAATTGCGGAAAGGTAGAATAAACATAGGATTGGCTCAGGGTTAAGACTCCCAGAGTGGTGCTTGGAGATATTAGATACCCAAACAAGCAGAACTGCAAGGCAGTCAGGAGTCTGCTTCCTGGGGTTGTGAATAATCTCGGTGAGCTGGGATAGACCTCAAGCCAGGGCCAGCCCAGGATATTGTGCTGCCCTAGGAAAAAGACAAGATGGCACCCCCTCTCCATTCCATATACAGAGGCTGACCGGACTGGCAGTTGATGCAATGGCATTCTCCACCACATCTGAGGCAGCAGGCTAGTTCGGGGCCTTGGAACAGGCCATGTGGCACACACTGCTCTGCCTTCCAAAAGACAAAACACCTGGGGGGCTCAAAAGGAACAGCCTGGGGCTGCAGCCTTTGTCTCTCAGCATCTTCTGCTTGAGGCGGTTGCCTCCCTCTGCCTAATTATTAGACCCCGATGGTAGGGCCGGCCCTGCCTGAGTCCTCAGAGATAGTTGTTGCCCTTCAATATTATCATCCTGTTGACTCAGTATACTGCCACCTCTAATGTGGGAACTGACATGTTATGACCAGGACATCCGACTGCACATAGCCCTTGTTGTTCTACTTGTGGGTCTTTGACTAGGCAGCTGTGGTTCTTTCCTCTTTTTCAGTGGAAGGGGGACCTGAGTGTGGAAGAGAGCACGCGAGGAATCATGAATGTGCTCTCCATGCTTTCTGAAAAGGATAATGGTACCTTTCTAGACTGGGAAGGATGCAGAGTTCCCTGGTGAGAGGTTTGCCTCTCGATGCCATGGGGCTTCCTACACTGCCCACAGGACCACCAATAAACTAATGAATGAGTTACAAGAAAAATGTTCCTGTTTGTTCTTTTTTTCTTTTTCTTTTCTTCAAAGTTCCAGAGAAACTGCCTAATAATATCCTTATGTGCGTGGGAGGTGGAGACCACCACCCTCCACCACCTCTTTCAGGCAGTCTGGGATCACTCCCTCTTGCAAGGAGGCATTAATCACCTTCCCAGCCCAACTGGCTGTTCCCTCCCTGTTAGTTTTTATTAGCCAAGAGGGACAAGGATCCAGTATGGAAGTGGTTGCATGAAGCTATCCAAGCACCTTGCCCATGTATTCAAGCTGTACCAACTGAAACTCATCCAAGAAAACTGGACAAGACTGTGCTCTGGATACCCCACCAGATTCACCTACAGTAATACTAGAGTCTAAGTCCTGGTGGATACAAGAGATTTTATTCTGGAAGTGCCTAGCCAGTGCATTACAGCGGGCTTCAGATGGTTCCTTAGTGTCCTTAGGGCCAGAATGTAAAACCCCCCTAAAAAGCTCCACTGGGTGGCATATGGGCAATTGAATAGAGGCAGTGAAATAGTTTTCCTTGCCGCTCTCACTGCCTTTGAATATACCTGGCCGTAGGCACACACCAGGATTCAATTCATCCACTAGGAGTTTTTCTCCATCTGCACTCAAGCCATCTCCTATTTTGTTCCATCACTCTCAGCTCCGGGGTATACCATGGAGCCGTATGAGCTCTACTCTGGAGAGAGTGCTCAGGAGCGACCACATCAACTGCCTGGGTCATTTCTGCATTCCACAGGTTGACCAGGGCTTTGACAGGAGCGCCAGCCATATCAGCCAGAAAACCCCCCAGGGCCCTCTGGAAACCACCCAGATCCATTAGCCTCTGGGGGTGGACCATCTTAATAGGCCCCCCACCCTTGCAGAGGGGAAAAGCCGCTGTAAGTCTAAACCTCAGCAGGCAGTGACCTGACCATGACAAAGGGACTGATGTAAAGTCCCCCACTTTTAGATCACGATTTCTATGTCCAGTTGAGAAAATCAGGTCTAGAGTATGCCCTACTACATGAGTTGGGCCGATAACATGTTGGAACAGTCCCATGGCTGTCCTGGAGACCATGAAATCCTGAGCCACCCCAGACAAGGTGCCCTCAGCCTGAATGTTGACATCCCACAGAACCAACAGTCTGTGAGACCTCCGCAGCACATTCAAGGCCACTTCTGTCAGCTCACCTAGGGAGTCTGTTGAGCAGTGGGGTGGGCGGTACACCAACAGAATCCCTAATCTGTCCCACTGACCCAATGCAAGGTACAAACACTCCAGACCAGTAGTCACATGGACAGGGATCCTGCAGAGGGAGATGGAATTCCTATAGACCACAGCAACCCCCCTCCCCGGCCCTCAAACCTTCCCTGATCCTGATGCTGGACCAAGTACCCCAGTGGGCATAGTTGGGAGAGAATGACTCCTCCCTGCTCACCCACCCAAGACTCAGTTACACATGCCAGATCAGCCACCTCATCAACTATTATGTCATGGACAAGTGGTGGTGGGGGGGAGGGCTTATTCTGAACCAATCTGGAATTTAAAAGCAGCATCCAGAGACTCGGGGGAGGCTGATAGGACAACCACCAAACCTGCAGGTGCGGAGAGGACCGGAACACGGCACAGCCGTAATCTGTTTGGGCTGCATTCCCCTTACCTGTCAAGTCCTCCTCACAATGCCATATTTCCCTCTACCCATCACTACGCTGATTGCCCACCCCCCCCGGCCCACCCAATTGGCCCAATATCCTCCTGCCCGGGCACATACTCAAGCCACCAGAAAGCCAGGCAGAGGAACAGGTCCATGTCCTATAGCACTTACAGCTAGGTGGTCTCTGGTACCTCCATGACCAGGAGCAGCCTTTATAGCTGGAGCCAGGTTGGAGCCCTGCCCTCCCAGGCCAGGAGGAAAGAGCCAGGCAGATGAACAGGGTTCAGGTCCTGCAGGGTTCACAGCTGGGTAAGTGCAGCCTTGCATGTAAGCCAGTGGCAACAAGTAATTGCATGCAGTCGAGTACTTCTAGGCTAGAAGCTAAGCAGGCTTCCTAGGGAGGGATGCCCACTCCCCCTTGCCCACCATAGAAATGCAGCAGGTGGGGTACAACTCCCCATCCCTACTCTTCCAACCTCCAGCACGCTACAAAACTCTTTTTGCAGGCTGGTAACTTTGACAGACTTTGTTCAAAAGGCTGAATTAATACATTCCCTAATGGCATTGTATGTTTAGCTTATTACATTTTCACCCCACCCTTTCTCCAATTAACTCAGGGTAATATAAATGGTTGTTGTTTTGTCCTCCACCACCTCTTCTTTTTAAATCCTCATGACAACCCTGTAAAGTAGATTAAGCTGAGACTGGCTCAAGTTCACCCTGTAAGGATTTGAATGGGAACATCTCCCTTCACTCTGTCCACTACACTACACTGCCACCTCTACAGGTTCCTTCTTTTTTCATTGGCCTGGAAGGTTGGTTGATTAAAAAACCGATGGATGCCAACAATCAGCTTGGCAACGTTGTGCGATATCTAGTAGAGGCTTCTCTGAAGATCTAGTGTCAGGTGCCTAGTTCTTATAATAGCGTCTCACGTGATGAGAAGGTGCCTTTTGAAGCACACCTCCAAGCAAGCAGGGAGCAGGAGCCAGGAGCTGCCATGCCAGGAGGATGGCGATGACAGATTTCACCGTCTGCAGTGTCCTGGGGCCTGTTTCCATGAGTGATTTACTCCAAACTGTCTGCGTGTGGAAGTAGTTAGGGATAGGGATGGCGGAGAATTCCATCACGGATTTCAGGGAGGCTGAATGCACTGGCATTCGGCCCCCCAAAATTCGTGGCGGAATGGCCTCCCCCCCGCCCCCCCACGGATTCCCCCCCGGGACGAAGCTTACCTGGTGCGGATGTTCTGCTGGCGGCGGCTCCAGCAGCGGCTCCAGTGGCAGTGGCGGCTGGTCTTTTGACCAGCTGCTGCAGCTGCCATTTCCATCTGCCCTTTGCCCTGATACGCTACGTAAGTATTTACGTAGCGTATCACGGCAAGCGGGAAAAAAACCCGCGTGTACTCAAATGGCGGTGGCTACGACAGCCGCCATTTGCGTTCCCTTTTTTTCGCAGTTTTAACCTATGTAAATATTTACGTAAGCTATTACGGCAAAAAAAAAAGCAACGCAAATAGCGTAGTGGGCACTATTTGCGTTCCTTTTTTTTTCGCCGTAATATCTTACGTAAATATTTACGTAGGCTAAAACAGCAGGGAAAAAAAGGAACGTAAATGGTGCCCACTACGCTACTTGCGTTCCCCTTTTTTTCCCCGCTGTAATAGCTTACGTAAATATTTACGTAGGCTAAAACTGCAGAAAAAAAGGGAACGCAAATGGCAGCCGCTGTAGCCGCCGCCATTTGCATATGCGGTTTGTTTGTTTTTTTCCGGAAGGAAGGCTGCCCAGCGGCCAGATTTCTGGCTACGGGTGGCCCTGGCCGGTGCCTCTGTGGAATCTCCACAAGCGGAGCTGGCTGGAGAAGGATTTCAGGGGGAGGTGCGGTGCGCCTCCCCCCCACCGCAAATCGCCTCGTCAAAAAGGTAAGTGACTTTCGTACATCCCTAGTTAGGGATACATGATGTTGTAGCCATCCAGCAGTCACCCTGGAGCTTATAGCAGGAAAAAGCAGATTTCCTGAGACTGCTTATAGTCTGATTCTTTTCCTTAAGTCAGGTTCTCCCCGGTATAGTTGCTGTGTGCCGTCACCCTCACATTTACCTCAGGTATGCTAGCCTTGCCCAGGATTGTACCTTTCACCGTGACCCCGGTCAAGGGGTGTTTCCTGTGTGTTTCCTGTCCCTGCACAAACCAATTAGTGTCTCCTCAGAAGTAACTCCCATTGTGCTGAATGAGGCATGCCCACTGAATGCCCACATCAGAACTTACAGAAATCCCCCACAATTGACATGGCACAGTTTAAAGCCCAATTCCCTAAGTGTGGTAAAGCCGTGATCTTGAGGCTCCGATTCTCCTTTGTTTGGTTTATTGCCTTAGGAAGAAACTACTTCAACCCTTCGTTATAGAGATCCTGCAGGATAAAATGGGGGTGGTTTCCGTCTTTGTATTTACTGCTCTCTTTCCAACAACAAACCCATTAGTGTCTCCTCAGAACTAACTCCCATTGTGGTCAATGAGGCTTTCCTTCTGAATGCCCACATCATAACTTACAGAGATCCCCCTCAATTGACATGGCACACTTTAAAGCCCAGTTCCTAAGTGCAGTAAAGCACAATCTCGAGGTTCCGATTCTCCTTTGTTTGGTTTATTGCCTTAAGAAGTAACTACTTCGACCCTTCGTTATGCAGATTGTGCGGGTTAAAATGGGGGCTTTGTGTTCTCCTCCTGTTTTCCAGCACAAGTGTACGTGTGTCTACGCAGAAGTAACTCCCATTGTGCTCAATAAGGCCTGCTCCTGAGATGCAGGTGCATCTGGACTTTCAGGGGAAAGGAGAAAGGGAGGGAGAGGTAGGGAAGCCTCTCTTATTGGTTGAGCAGCCCCTGCCAGTCAGATGACATTCACTCCAACCCCCACCCCCACCAGGAAATATGTTCCGTAAGCTATTTTTACTGATGCAGAGAACCTGCTCATGGCACCCTGCATGGACCAAACAGCAGCAAAGCTGATTCCTTTTAAAAAAAATCCAGTACTCCTCCATTAGCTCCTCCTTCTGTTGTCATGAAAACATGGCCCTGGTGACAGGATTCAATACAGGAATTGGTTTAGGTCTGGTGAAGCAGTTTCTGCCACTGCCAACTCCACCCCAGTAGGTCTTTGCTACAGCGCTTTGGATGGATGACCTAGGTTTCCGAAGAGGAAGAGGGGCGTGACTTGAAAAACACTAGGGCAAGCCGCAAAGCCAAGCTGACCAAAGGGAGGGGCATCACTGCAAAGTGACTTTGGCCATGTGGTTCATGTGGCAAACTGTCGGCCACTTCTCCACCATCTGGTTGTCTCCTCTGATTACAGATCGCAGATTAGTTGCTTAGGGCCTGAGGCAGTCTGGGCGCTTCCTTTAATCTGCATTTGTGGAGAGGCTAGTCACTAGCAATATAAAGTCCTATTCACCTGAAGCCTTTTGTCTTTGTGGTGTTGACTGCAGAGTGGAAGGATTATCAAAATCTGACAGCTTGCCGACAGTTTTCTCCCCCACACTTGTCCCCTCCAATCCCCATCTCACCACTTCAATTTCCTGACAGCTCTCTCCGCAAGCATCGTGGAACAAGCACTTGCCAGCCTGACGCAAGGGAACCAGGCGCTCTGCGACCAGGTGAATCAACCAACGGGGGCTGTCAACACGTTGCAGGCAGCCACTCCCTCCGCTCCCCCCCTCTGATTCCACCTGTTGGAAATGCCCAGTGGGACTGCCGGAGAACTGTGATGGAGGCAAGGGTCTGTTTCTGATTTTCTGGACCCAGTCGGAAATGTATACGTGCCTAAGGCTGGACGATTTCCAGATGGACCAGATACATGTGGCATTTATAATTAACTTGCTTTCAGGAGTGGTGGCTAAATGGGCCTCAGCCTGTCTCATTGCAAATGACCCTTTGCTGGCGAATTACCAGTGGTTCATGGACGCAGTGGTGGGTTTTTGGGGCAGCCCCTTTCGTGGAGAGACTGCGACCAGGGAGATCATAAATGATCTGGAATTAGGAGTGAGCAGTGAAGTGGCCAAGTTTGCAGATGACACCAAATGATTTAGGGTGGTTAAAATAAAAAGGGATTGTGAACAGCTCCAAAAGGATCTCTTCAGACTGGGAGAATGGGCATCTAAATGGCAAATGGGGTTCAATGTAAGCAAGGGTAAAGTGACGCACATTGGGGCAAAAAATTCCAACTTCAAATATAACCTGATGGGATCTGAGCTAGCAGTGACTGACCAAGAAACAGATCTTGGGGTTGTGGTGGACAGCTCAATGAACATGTCAACCCAGTGTCCGGCTGCTGTAAAAAAAGTAAATTCCATGTTAGGCATCATTCGAAAAGGAAGTGTGCAACCACACTTGGAATACTGTGTACAGTTCTGGTCAGCACACCTAAAAAAAAGATATTGCAGAGCTGGAAAAAGTGCAGAAAAGGGCAACTCAAATGATCAAGGGGTTGGAGCACCTCCCCTATGAGAGAAGGTTACAATAGCTGGGATTGTTTAGCTTGGAAAAAAGGAGGGTAAGGGGAGACATGAGAGAGGTGTACAAAATTATGCATGGTGTGGAGAATGTGGATAGGGAGACATTTTTCTCCCTCTCTCAAAATACTAGAACCCAGTGGGGTCATCCCATGAAGCTGATTGGTGGGAGATTCAGGACACATACAAGGAAGTACTTCTTCACACAGTGCATAGTGAAACTATAAATAAATTATGGCATTCACTACCACAGGTTGTATTGATGGCCACCATTTTGGATGGCTTTATAGGGGTGTTAGACAAATTCCTGGAGGAAAAATCTATCAGTGGCTACTATTCTTGATGGCTATGTGATATCTCCAGTACCAGAGGCAGTGAGCCTATGTACACCAGTTGCTGGGGAACATGGGTGGGAGGGTGCTGTTGCGCTTGTGTCCTGCTTGACAGCTGGTTGACCACTGTGTGAGCAGAATGCTGGACTAGATGGACTCTTGGTCTGATCTAGAATGACTCTGCTTATGTTCTTATGATATCAAGGATGAGTTCAGGCCCTTTGAGATTTCTGACAGCTCTGATTCTGAATCAGAATTGGAACAGCTAGATCAGAGCCTGGGGGAAGGACCTCCCCTAGAGCCCCAAGATGCTGGCAGAGATTCCTCCAGAGGCCTTGTCAAGCAAATGGTCCAGGCTGAGTCGCTGCCCCCTCCCTCCACCATGAGAACTCAAGTTTCTGAGGAGGAGGAGGAAGAGCAGGGGCATGACTTGAGAAATGCTAGAGTGTGTCGCAAAGCAAAGTGGGAAAGGTTAGGGACGGGGCTCAGATGCTCCACCAAGACAGCCACTCTTAGAAGCCAATGTAGGAGGGAGCCACCCTACGGGAGGGGCACCACTGCAAAGCAGATTTGGGGGATGAGGTTCACAGGCAAAACTGTCAGCAACTTCTCTACTCTCTGGTTTGTGTCCCCTGATTAGAGATTGCAGATTAGTTGTTTTGGGACTGAGGCAGTTGGAGCACTTCCTTGAATCTGCATTTGTAGAGAGGCTTGGTTCTAGCAAAATAAAGTCCTATTAGCCTGAAGCTTTGTCTCTTTGAAGTTTTGATTACGAAGGGGAAGGAAGATCCTAGCCTGACACCCAAGCTGCAAACAGAGCTTCATCACTTTTCATGCAATTCTTCCCAGACAGCAGAGATTTCATACATCGTAAGTGAAGGAAGATCCTGCTAGGAAAAGCAAACGAGAGCAACCCCCCCCCTTCTGTGCATGTTTCCTTGGAAGTAAGAAGAAGCATTTAAAGGGTTGAAGGTTAACCTTAGTATCTTACCCTAATGTGCTCTTTTGCTTCTTTGTGCAATGGTTATCTTGATGCTGTGCTTCTTTGATGTTCTGTGATTTCTCTGTTGTAAAGTTACAGTAATCGACATCAGAGCTTCTCATCTCATTTACAGCAGGGAGAAGGAGAAGGGGGTAGAAAGGGGAGATTTTGGCTTCTCAAGGCAAAAGTGTGCACATTGGGGTAAAGGGGGGCAATAATGTAGTTGCTGGGGGGAGCCTTCAGATTGATAATAAGTTGCCCTCCATTCATAATAACGTAGTAGTAGCAGGGGGGAGCCTGGACAGTGGTTAGAAACAAACCTCTCTCATTGGTTGAGCAGTCCCTGCCAGTCTGATGATGTTCAGTTCAACTCCCCCCACCGCACCCAGAAGTATGTTCCTTTCAAATGGATTTTAAAGGAATGCTACACTCGGCTTTTCTTGCTTCGGTGTCCCTGATGGACCAAACCTATTCCATGAAAATCTGGGTAATCGTCCAATGAGCTTCTCATTCCGTTGTCATAAAGTACTCCCCCTCCCCCCCGGACAGCACATATCCCTTGTTTTTCTACTTGTGGGTCTTTGACTTGGCAGCGGTGGTTCTTTGCTCTTTTTCAGCAGATGGAGACGATGAGTGTGCAGGAGAGCACGCGAGGAATCATGAATGTGCTCTCCATGCTTTCTGAAGAGGTTAATGGTACCTTTCTAGACTGGGAAGGACACAGAGTTCCCTGGTGAGAGGTTTGCCTCCAGATGCCATGGGGCTTCCTATGATGCCTACATAGCCACCAATAAACTAATAAAGTGCCTGAGTTCTTCACAAAGTTCCAGAGAAACTGCCTGATAATACCCTTACGTGCGTGGGAGGGGAGAGAAATGTGATAGGACACTGAAGACCAATAAGTGCAGCCCTGCATGTATGCACTGCCTGGTCACCAGAGGCAACAAGTAATGGCATGCAGGCGAACACGTCCAGGCTAGAAGCTCAGCGGGCTGCCTGGGGAGGGCTGCCCCCACCTCCCTGCCCCCACAGAAATGCAGCAGGGTGCTGCAGGGGGGCGGAACTCCCCATCCCTGTTCTTCCAACTTCCAGCAGGCTACAACATTCTTTTTGCAGGCTGGTAACTTTTGCAGACTTCATTCAAAAGGCTGGATTAATACAATCCCTAATAGCACTGTATGTTTAGCTTATTACATTTTGATCCCACCCTTTTTCCAATTAGCTCAGGACAATCTACATGTTTTGTTTTTCCTCCGACACCCCTTGCTTTTTAAATCCTTGCAACAACCCTGTAAAGTAGATAAGCTGAGAGTGGCTTAAGGTCACCCTGTAAGGATTTGAATTGGCAACGTTGTGCAATATCTAGCAGAAGCTTATCTGAAGATCTAGTGTCAGGTGCCTAGTTCTTATAATAGTGTCATGTGATGAGAAGATGCCTTTTGAAACATGCTTCCAAGCAAGCCAGCAGGGAGCAGGAGCCAGGAGCTGCAGCGCCAGGAGGATGGCAATGACAGATTTCACCATCTGCAGCGTCCTGGTGACAGGATCCAATTCAGGAATTGGCCTAGGTCTGGTGAAGCAGTTTCTGATGCTACCAACTCCACCCCAGTGGGTCTTCGCTACAGCCCTTCAGATGGATGACCCAGGAAACAAGGTGAGAATCGGTAATGTGGCATGAAAGCATCACCATGTTAGTCTGCTATTATGGCAGCAACTACATCAGCATGTCCGACAGAGCAGGTTCTTGCTTGGGGAGTGTCTGTAGCACTGTGTCTGCCAAAGGTCCCAGGTCCAATAGGTACCATTTCCAGTTGAAGGGATCGTAGGTAGCTGGACTGGGAAAGACGTCTGTCCAGGGTTCTGGAGAGCCACTGCTAGCCAGAGCAGAGGGAATACTGTGCGAGAGAGACCAACAGTCCCATTCGCACACGATTTCTGGCTAGAGGACCTGTAGAGAAATTGCCAGGGTACCATACCTGCTAGTTCCTGCTTCACTGTACCTCTGGTGAGCATAAAACACAATGAGACTGTCAGGGCTTATCCTGTGTCCTGGAGAGCGACACCATAGCTGTGAAACCCATCTGGTGGTTGCAGAGAAGGATATTGTAGTGAGAGGGGAGTGACATGAGTGGAGCACAGGGACATCCAGCTGCAAGGCAGGCAGGAGGCTACATGGCACGGCACAGCGGGGGAGAAATTCTGGAGGGCTTTCAGATTGTTCACTGCTCACTCCATTGATATTGTAGAAGAGGGGGTTAGTCTAGAACTGGTGTCTGTCCCCTGTGGAATTTCTGGGTGCAAGTCCTTGTTGGAGCATTAATGGTACAGCTTGATGTTGTATCCTCTCCTGGAACATAATTTCAGTTTAATCCAAACAGAAAAATATTCTTTTTAATAGGAGGTAATGGAGCTGGCATCCCAACCAGAATCTGGTGGTACTGCAGTTAGGTAGGTATTCCATTGCACTTTGCTACTGTCAGCTTTCTTCTATGACTGTTGGTGAATTGGCTCAAGGTTTGTACTGCAGAAATAGCCCCAAATATTTGGCTAGGTGCCATGCAAAGAACCAGTGCAACCCAGTCTGTAAAGTGCCTGTGCACAGAGCTCTATGGAAAGGCTTACAAAAGCCATGAGCTGCTAGGCTATGTGTTGTGGTAGCCTAAGCTTTGTGTGTTGTGTTCTCTCAGATTCCATAAAGAACGAAGTCTTTTGGACTTCAAATGCCCTCCTTTTGATCCCACTCTCTGGCAAAGTGATACGTTGCTGATTTTAAAATATTTGCCATCTCTCTGTACTCCCTGCTGACACACCCCTCAGCAGCCCTTGTTCTGCTTCTCCAGCTGGGGAGGTAGCTGCCACACTGTCTAATGAAGCTGGCAGGTTGAGGTGACAAGCAGGTTCTCCAAGAAGAACTTCTCTTGCCTAGATAGACTTGCAGGCCTTCTGAAATTCTAGAAATCACAGCCTGCCCATTTTAAAATGAGCCTTTTCTTCATTACTTTTTTGGGCATTTCCCCTCAAGCTCCTAAGTATTTGAAATGAATGTTGTCATTCTACAGATGTCACTGATCTCAAGAGCATCAAGGCAGCTGTGGAGGAAGTGAAAAAGTGTGTTGGAGAATATGCGCTGACCCTCCTGATGAACAGTGCTGGCATTCTTATTCTACACAACCTGGAGTCAGAAAACGCAAAGGACTTGGCAGCTCAATATGCCATCAATGCTACTGGGCCGCTACAGGTGACCCAGGTAAGCTCTTGCTTCTCATGGAGAAGGTTTCTCCATTTCTGGTGCTTCTTGAGGTGAAGTGGATTTCCCCCCGAAGTGAGCAGAACCAAAGCTAGACCCTGGACAAGGCTTTGTTCACCATTACGGTTTGGAAAGGCAGACAGTGTATCTCCAAAAATAGCATATTTTGCTTTCTTTCTCTAAAAGCTGGTGAGCTGGTGGGGAAGGGGGTCCACCTTCTGAAATGTCCACCTTCTAATCATAGGTCACATTTCACCAGGGGCTCTCCAATCATTGTGGTTTGGAGAAGGGCAAGGATGAGACCTTGAGATAGCCCTTCTTTCAATGCCACAAGACTTCACTATGAAAATGGCCTTAAACAGATTTTCTAGCATGATAACGGTCTAGCCTCTGCAACCAACTTTCTGACGCTTTGGAGTTTTCTTGCTTGGGGACACCTCTATGATGCGTACCATTTTCGTATGAATTGCCCCAAAAAATACAGGGGAGGAAAGCGGAAGAAAACCACTCCCTCTCCCCCCACCCCAATCTTTTTAGGGTTGCCATTCCACGCAAATCAGTGCACCGATCCTTCTGAAACTTTGCACTTTATTTACTTTGGACCACCTCTCTGCTGTCTGCATTTTCAGAAGAGGGGGAAAAGAATGTCCTATTTTGAATACCCTCAAAATGTAAAAGCTGCTGTTGCACAAAGATCCGTGCACCCATTCATCTGAACCTTGACCAGCTCATTCCCTCAAAAGGTGCAGCTATCCCTGCAAATTTCATCCAATTCTGCCAAGAAATAGAACAAAATCACATTATTTTTTTAAAAAAGTATAAACGTGCATAACACAAAAACCACTGCACATATTTTTCTGAACTTTGGCAGGTTTAATCCTCTCCTAAAGGGCTATTACGCCTGCAATTTTCATCCAGTCCGGACAAACAGGAAGAAGTCATAGACATTGTTTAAATTTCCATGATAGTCAATGGGAGGAACAGAGCCTTGGATTTCTTAATTATGAGTCAAGTTTGGCATCCGTGTTGAAGCGGGCAACCTCCAAATCAGTCTGAGCCAAGTCAGGCCACTTTCTGAAGCACCAAATCAGAGTCCAAGTTGAATCTTCCGGTCAGTGTACACCTCTATCAAAAAGTGTTGTTTTATAATATTGCTTTGTAGTGATACTTTAGTTTTGGTATGGCTTATGGCCAAGCAAGCAAAATGCACGTATTCCTTTACCTGTCACAGCAACGCCGCTCTGCTACACGTCTGAGAGGTAGTGACTGTTGTGCCGCTAAACCTCATGGAAAGCCTTTCAAAGCAGCAGTCCCACAGTAATGGCTTCACGGCTGCTGAAAGTACAAGCCTTGCTTCTATCCTCATCTTACTGCACCCAGCGCTGGCTCTGTCTTCTTTGATGTCGTTGTCGTTGCAAAGCAGCATTTCGTGGACCTCACCACACTGCCTGTATCTCCCCAAGGCGTTTCTGCCCCTGTTGAAGATGGCAGCTCGGAGGAGTCCCCAGAAGGGCCTGAGCTGCAGCAAGGCAGCCGTTATCAATACATCCAGTGCTGGGGGCTCCGTGGAAGTCGTGCTCCTTTGGGATAAGATGAAGGTTATTGGGTATCGCTGCAGTAAGGTACGTATTGTGAAATTCAGGTATGAGGAAATTGCTCTTTCACCTGGGAATCCCATGTATGGGTTTTCTTACATTTTCTGGCCAATGCTTATATTTCAGGGCCGCAGAACTCTCTGCCTCTATAAGTCAGAGTTCCACAAGCTGACCCTTTTCTGCCGCCACCAGTCATTTAAAAGCCTCTGAGTAGCTTGCTGTGAGAGGCTTAGGTGTGAGATGGGCGCCAACATTAGAGACAAGATTAACCACTAAACAAGTTTAATAAAGGGATATTTTATACATACGGGAATAACTACCATCTAGTACAGGCGTTTCAAAGGAAGACTGGCTGACACTTCCTAAGGACTCAAGAGACACTGTTGCTAAAACAAGCCTCTTAATGGCTTCTTTTACCTCAGGCCAAGTTCCTTAAACTCCTCCCCACAACCAGGTCCCGCTCTTGGTGCTGTTTTCCTCTGACACCCGAGCTCCTCCTGTTGTACCACTGGCTGCTTGGACAGTTTATCTGATTTTTAATGTCTGCTTGTGTAAACGTCTTCCGGCAAGATCTTAAGGCAGTCTCCCGGCATAGCCACCTGCTCCTAATCGTCACCAACTATGCATGGTTATCACACAGAGAAGGAATTGCTTGGCATTCAGGCCTCCACTTCTGCCTTCTTCTCAGCCTTTCCTAGTCCTGCTTCACACATCACACCAAACAGATTCTCCCTCTCCACTCCCAGTTGACTAACTGAATCCCTGTCTACTCTTTCCCTGCCATTTCCCAACTACCTTACTCGGCCTAGCTAGAACCCTCTGCCAATTACAGCCTGGCGTTTCCCAGACCAATCAAAATTGAATTTACCTGAACTTTATTCTGAATTTACCCCATCCAAAACTATTAGAAACAATAGTCTCTCTCTTCCCTTTCAGAACTGTCCTTACGCAAGTACGGCTAAAGCAGGCCTTCAACACAGTAGCAACGCTAGGCCTCAGCCCTCTATAGCCTCCACCTATGTGGGTTTTATGGGGCTTAATTAGAATAAAACTTCTAAACAAAAGCCATAACTGAACAGACATGTCTTTTGAAGAAATAAAGTGATACAAACATAGAACAATGGGCCAATACAAACAAATGCAGCAATTAGTCCTTCTGAGTCCAAACAAAATTATGGAATTCCTGCTTGCAACTTTGCAGCGCGCCAGGCCCAATGTGTCTCTGGTTCCACAAGATGACACTTGGTACTCCCTTTGTACATACTTTAAATCCAGACCACAAGACAATTTATAATCTGCAGCTTATAAAGGAATCAGCCCTGCAATAACAATATGACTATAACAAATCCCAGAGAACAAAAATGATTCCTATCCACTTACAGTCCTGCTATACCCAAATATCAGTTCAGTTTACCTTATACAAGGTGATAAGAGCCTATAAATATGGGTCGGTTCTCCAGCTTTAAGCTTCCCAATAACAAGCTGACTCTTTTTGTTTTTTCTCTGAGCTCTTCCTCTGAGTGAGGACTCCAGCCTGAAGGTACTACATCATCCAGTTCATAGGAGTTACACCTACACAGATACATTATAGCCTCTCAGAGGCCACACACAGTTTTTAAACATTAAAGAACCACAGTTATTCATATGGCATTTCTAATTTCTTCATATCATGTGAAACTACCTGCAGCACATAGAGCCTTCCCAATCCTGGTATGATTGCATTGCCAATTGATGATGGTGTCTGTGATAATAAGCATACATTTGTACATATCTAATACGTACACGTATTACATACATATGTGTAATAAATATACATGTATTACTCATGTAATACATTAAGATCATTAAGTCCAGGATCTAAGATTACCTAGCTGCACCGCTGTATAGCAGGAACACTTGCATTTCTTTTCCCCACACTCCATGTCCCCCAGTTTCTTTACAACACAGATAGCTGGGCACTTCCCTGATCTCCCCCCTCCAGCCTCTCCAAAGAAGATCACAGGGGTTTATGGTTCTAACGTAGCTATAGAACCCCTCGTGTGTAATTCCAGGTTCTTGCATTTCCCTATTTCCTTCCAGGCTGTTAGATCTTGTGTCAGGAACTATGTAGCGATGCTCCCGCCTTCTTCAGGACTTCTGTGCCTCCTTTTCCTTTCTTAGCCGGGTCATACAATAGAATCCAGTACCTTTTCCTTTGGTGATTTATCTGAGCCCCTCAATGCACTCCCTTTGTTTTTTTCTCTCTCTCTGTAGGCTGCTTTAAACATGGTTACCAAGTGCCAGTCAGTACAGTACAAAAACTGTGGGATTTTGTGTGCTTGCATCCATCCTGGCTATGTGAGAACTGAAATGGCAGAGGTAAGAGCTCTAATTTTTAAGGGCGGTGGGCAACTTCCAGATTTTCCCCTCAGATGTCAACAGGGGTGGTGGCAGGGGGGAATAGGGGGCTGCAAACAAAGTGGGGGGATGCATGCAGCCCATGGGCCTTGCGTTGCCGACCCTTGCTTAAGCAATCAGGGAGGGGGGCATGCGAAGGGAACTAACATCGAGTCCCCTAAAATGACCTGGCCTTTTTTTGTTTTCTGACAATTTGTAAATATGGGGATGGAGGAACGGCGATCTTGAAAAAGCAATTGGAACATACTCGGTCCAAAGCTAAATCTCCATACACCAGTGAAGGGAATAGGTGATTCCCTGAGCACTTGATTTCAGAAAGTTAGCATAAATGCAGGATTGGCTCAGGGTTAAGACTCCCAGAGTGGTGCTTGGAGATAATAGACACTCAAACAAGCAGAACTGCAAGGCAGTCAGGAGTCTGCTTTCTGGGGTTGTGAATAATCTTGGTGAACTGGGATAGGCCTCAGGCCAGGGCCAGCCTAGGATATTGTGCTGCCCTAGGAAAAGGACAATATGGAACCCCCTCTCCATTCCATATACAGAAGCTGAGCAGACTGGCAGTTGATGGACTGGCATTCTCCACCACACCTGAGGCAGCAGGCTAGTTCGGGGCCTCGGAACAGGCCATGTGGCACACACTGCTCTGCCTCCCAACAGAGGAAACACCTGGGACGCTCAGGAGGAACAGCCTGGGGCAGCCGCCTTTGTCTCCCAGCATCTTCTGCCTCAAGCGGTTGCCTCACTCTGCCTCAGAGATAATTGTTGCCCTTCAGTATGATCACCCGGCTGACTCAATATACAGCTGCACATAGCTCTTGTTTTTCTACTTGTGGGCCTTTGACTTGGCTGGGGTTTTTTTCCCCGTGCCGTGATAGGCTACATAAATACTTACGTAGCCTACGACGGCTCATTACAGTCTTTTCCAGGGAGTTTTCTCTTCACATTAGGTGGCCAAAATATTTGAGCTTCAGTATCTGTCCTTCCAATGAGCAGTCAGGGTTGATTTCCTTTAGGATGGACTTAATCTTAATTCCGACCTGTGATTCATCCAACCCGGCGTTTCTCATGATGCACTCTGCATATAAGTTAAATAAGCAGGGTGACAATATACAGCCTTGTCGTACTCCTTTCCCAATTTTGAACCACTCGGTTGTTCCATGTCTGGTTCTGACTGTTGCTTCTTGACCCTTGTACAGGTTTCTCAGGAGACAGGTAAGGTGGTCTGGTACTCCCATCACTTTAAGAATTTGCCACAGTTTGTTGTGATCCACACAATCAAAGGCTTTAGCGTAGTCAATGAAGCAGAAATAGACGTTTTTCTGGAATTCTCTTGCTTTCTCCATGATCCAGCGAATGTTGGCGATTTGATCTCTAGTTCCTCTGCCTCTTCGAAACCCAGCTTGTACTTCCGGTAGTTCTCAGTTCGCATACTGCTGAAGCCTAGCTTGTAGGATTTTGAGCATCACCTTGCTGGCATGTGAAATGAGCGCAATTGTGCGGTAGTTTGAACACTCTTTGGCGTTGCCCTTCTTTGGAATTGTAATGTAAACTGACCTTTTCCAGTCTTGCGGCCATTGTTGAGTGTTCCAAATTTGTTGGCATATTGAATGCAGCACTTTAACAGCATCATCTTTTAGGATTTTAAATAGCTCGGCTGGAATACTGTCATCTCCGCTAGCTTTGTTGTTACTAATGCTTCCTAAGGCCCACTTGACTTCACTCTCGAGGATGTCCGGCTCAAGTTCAGTGACCGCACTATCATGGCTATCAGGGACATTCAGATCTTTCCTGTATAGTTCTTCTGTGTATTCTTGCCACCTCTTCTTAATCTCATCTGCTTCTGTTAGGTCCCTGCCTTCTTTGTCCTTTATCATGCCCGTCTTTGCACAGAACGTTCCCTTGAGATCTCCGATTTTCTTGACGAGATCTCTAGTCTTTCCCATTCTGTTGTTTTCCTCGATTTCTTTGCATTGTTCATTTAAGAAGGCCTTCTTGTCTCTCCTTGCTATTCTCTGGAACTCTGCATTCAGTTGGATATATCTTCCCCTTTCTCCCTTGCTTTTCACTTCCCTTCTTTCGTCAGCTACTTGTAAAGCCTCATCAGACAGCCACTTGGCTTTCTTGCATTTCTTTTTCTTTGGGATGGATTGAGTTGCTGCCTCCTGAACAATGTTACGGACCTCGGTCCATAGTTCCTCAGGCACTCTGTCTATCAGGTCTAATCCCTTAAATCTATTCCTCACCTCCACTGTATATTCATAAGGGATATGACTTAGGTCATACCTGAATGGTTTAGTGATTTTCCCTACGTTCTTCAATTTAAGCCGAAATTTTGCAACAAGAAGCTCATGATCTGAGCCGCAGTCAGCTCCAGGTCTTGTTTTTACTGACTGTATAGAGCATCTCCATCTTTGGCTGCAAAGGACATAATCAATCTGATTTCGATATTGACCATCTGGTGATGTCCATGTGTAGAGTCATCTCTTGTGCTGTTGGAAAAGAGTGTTTGCTATGATCAGCATGTTCTCTTGGCAAAACTCTATTAGCTTTTGTCCTGCTTCATTTTGTACACCAAGGCCATGCCTGCCTGTTATCCCGGTGATTTCTTGACTTCCTACTTTAGCATTCCAATCCCCTATGATGAAGAGGACATCTTTTTTTGGTGTTAGTTCTAGAAGGTGTTGTAGGTCTTCATAGAACCGATCAACCTCAGCTTCTTCGCATCAGTGGTTGGGGCATAGACTTGAATTACTGTGATGTTGAATGGTTTGCCTTGGATTCATACTGAGATCATTCTATAATTTTTCAGATTGTACCCCAGTACTGCTTTTCCCACCCTTTTGTTGACTATGAGTGGTACTCCATTTCTTCTAAGGGATTCTTGCCCACAGTAGTAGATATGATGGTCACCTGAAGTAAATTCACCCATGCCTGTCCATTTTAGTTCGCTGATTCCCAAGATGTCGATGTTCAATCTTGCCATCTCATGTTTGACCACCTCCAGCTTACCTTGATTCATTGATCTTACATTCCAAGTTCCTAAACAATATTGTTCTTTACAGCATCGGATTTTCTTTTCACCACCAGACACATCCACAGCTGAGTGTCCTTTCGGCTTTGGCTCTGCCGCTTCACTCTTTCTGGCGCTACTTGGAAATACCCTCTGCTCTTCCCCAGTAGTATATTGGACACCTTCCGACCTGAGGGGCTCATCTTCCGGCGTCATCTCTTTTAGCCTTATGATACGTTCCATGGGGTTTTCTTGGCAAGAATACTGGAGTGGGTTGCCATTTCCTTCTCCAGTGGACCACATTTTGTCAACTCTCTGCCATGACCTGTCCGTCTTGGGTGGCCCTGCATGGCATAGCTTATGTTGCACAAGCCCCTTCGCCACAACAAGGCAGTGATCCATGAAGGGGACAATTGGTAGGGGGAGAATGTAAATGCTCAGTGGTGAAAGAAAAGCATTTTGCATATGCTCAGAGGCACTCTGTATTTAAGAACATAAGAAGAGTCATGCTGCATCAGGCCAAGGTCCACCTAGTCCAGCATTCTGTTCACCAGATGCCGACAGGAAACCCACAAGCAGGACATGAGTGCAACAGCACCTTCCCACCCATGTTCCCCTGTTGCTAACATTGGTGAAGTGTAAATACATTCTAGTAATTCTAAATTTGCATGCATGTATATCCTTCAGAAACTTTGCAGGTTTCTTGCCTGGGGGACACCTCTAATGACCTGTGCATTTACACACAAATTTACCCCAAAACTAACTGGTGTGAGAGTCAGTGTGGTGTAGTGGCGAGAGTCTTGGACTGGGAACTGGCAGAACCAGGTTCTAGTCCCCACTCGGCCATGGAAACTCACTGGGTGACTTTGGGCCAGTCACAGACTCTCAGCCCAACCTACCTCACAGGGCTGTTGTTGTGAGGATAAAATGGAGGAGGAGGATAATGTAAGCCACCTTGGGTTCCTTGCAAGAGGAAAAAAGGCGGGATAGAAATGCAATAAATAAATAAAAATAAAATAAATAAATACAACTATTGGGGAAGGGGTGAGGAGAAGCAAATCACTCCCCCAATTTGGAGAACTCCCCTTCCACGTGAACTGCTATACCTATCCTTCTGAAACTTTGCTGGTTTCTTACTTAAGGACAACTCTAGGCTGTCTGTAATTTTCAGAACAATGGTCCACAAGGAAAATAAGGAGATAAGTATGTCCTCTTTTGGAGACCTCAAAATGTCAAGGCCACCCTTGCACAAAACCCCTTGTGTCTATCATTCTGAAATTTGGCAGACATTATCTCCTCCAATGGGACAATGAATCCTGATTTTTTTATCCAATTCTTCCAAGTAATAAAAATGTTATTGGCAGTTCCCTTTAAAAGAAAATCAAAATATAAACCCTGCACCTATTTTTCTGACATTGGGCAGGTGTAATCCCCTTCTAGGAGGCTGCTATGCCTGAAATTATCCAGTTCTGACCAAGAGAAAAAAGTTACAGTTTTTTCCTAATTTCCCATGGTAGTCAACAGGAAGCATAAAGTCTCATTTTTCCAAACTTCGACTCAGGTTTGGTGGTGAGCTGAAGTGGTCCGATTACAAATTGGCCTGAGCAGAAGCAGGACGTTTTCCAAAACGCAGAATCAGGGTCTGGGTTGAAGTGGAGTGGGGGGGGGGGGTCAGTGCACACTTCGTATGTATGTATGTATGTATGTAATCTATACACACATGCAAGAAAGCGCGCGCGTGCGCACACACACAAATACATATTAGAGGTGTGCTTAGACCTGGATATATTATATATATATATGTGTGTGTGTGTACACGGAAATTTGTGTTATGGGCCTGCGCCCTGGATCTTTTAAGAACCTAGCAACATCCCTGCATGTGGTAGTTGCTGAGAAGGAGACTGTAGTAAGGAGTGAGTGACATGAGTGGAGCAAAAGGACATAAAGCTGCAAGGCGGCCGGGAGGCTACATGGCACAGCACAAGGGGGGGGGGATTCCAGAGGGCTTTCAGATCCTTTACTGCTCACTCCATTGATATTTGTAGAAGTGGGGGCTATTCTAGAGCTGGAGTCTGTCCCCCATGTAATTCTTGGGTGCAAGCCCTTCTTGGAGCACGTTAGAGTACAGCGTGACTTTCCATCGTCTTCAGGTGTGTAATTTCAGTTTAATCCAGGGATAAAAATATTATTTTTTTATAGGAGGTAATGGAGGTCCTGCAGTTAGGTAGGTGTTCCATTGCCCACCACAGAAATGCAGCAGGGTGCTGCAGGTGGGGCAGAACTCCCCATTCCTCCTCTGCCAATATCCAACAGGCTACAAAACTCTTTTTGCAGGCTGGTAACTTTTGGATACTTCATCCAAAAGGCTGAATTAATACATTCCCTAATGCCACTGTATGTTTAGCTTATTATGTTTTCACCCCAACTTTTTTCCAATTAACTCATTAACTTTCCAATTAACTACATGTGTTTTTTTTCCTCCGCCACCCCTGCTTTTTCAATCCTCGCAACAATCCTGTAAAGTAGATTAAGGTGAGACTGGCTCAAGGTCACCCTATAAGAATTTGAATGGGAAAATCTCCCTCCACTCTGTCCACTACACCACACTGCCACCTCTACAGGTGTCTTGCTTCCTCATTGGCCCGGAGGGTTCGTTAGTTAAGAACCCTAGGGAAGCTAACGATCAACTTGGCAACGTTCTGTTCTAGCAGAAGCTTATCTGAAGATCTAGTGTCAGGTGCCTTTAATAGTGTCTCACGTGATGAGAAGATGCCTTTTGAAGCAAACGTCTAAGCAAGCAGGGAGCAGGAGCCAGGAGCTGCCGTGCCAGGAGGATGGCAATGACAGATTTCTCCGTCTGCAGCATCCTGGTGACAGGATCCAGTTCGGGAATTGGTCTAGGTCTGGTGAAGCAGTTTCTGACGCTGCTAGCTCCACCCCAGTGGGTCTTTGCTACAGCCCTTCGGATGGATGACCCAAGAAACAAGGTGAGAATCGGTAATTTGGCGTGAAAGAATCACCACGTTAATCTGCTGTTACGGCAGCAACAACAGCAGCATGTCTGCAAGAGCAGGTTCTTGCCTGGGGAGTGGCTGTAGCACGTTGTCTGCCAAAGGTCCCAGGTCCAATAGGTACCATCTCCAGCTGAAGGGATCTTAGGTAGCTGGACTGGGAAAGACATCTGCCCAAGGATTTGGAGAGCCACTGCTAGCCGGAGCAGAGGGAATACTGTGTGAGAGAGACCAACAGTCCCATTTGCACATGATCTCTGGCTAGAGGACCTGTAGAGAAATTGCCAGGGTATCATACCTGCTAGTTCCTGCTTCACCCTACCCCTGGTGAGCATAAAACACAGTGAGACTGTCAGGGCTTATCCTGTGTCCCGGAGAGCGAATGGGCCACCATAGCTGTGAAACCCATGTGGTGGTTGCAGGGAAGGATATTGTAGTGAGAGGGGAGTGACATGAGTGGAGCAAATAAACATATAGCTGCAAGGCAGGCGGGAGGCTACATGGCATAGCACAGCAGGGGAGAAACCCCAGACGGCTTTCAGATTGTTCACTGCTCACTCCATTGATATTTGTAGAAGAGGGGGTTATTTTAGCAGCTGAAATCTGTCCCCCGTGTTATTCCTGGGTGCAAGTCCTTCTCTGACCAGCTTGGGGTACAGCTTGATGTTATATCCTCTCCTGGAACATAATTTCAGTTTAATCCAAAGAGAAAAATATCATTTTTTTATAGGAGGTAATGGACCTGGCATCCCAATACCAGAATCTGGTGGTCCTGCAGTTAGGTAGGTATGCAGTTAGGTAGGTAGCTCTACGGAAAGGCCTACCAAAGCCATGGGCTGCTAGGCTATCTGTCATGGTAGCCTAAGCTTTGTGTGTTGTGCTCAGTTGTGTTGTCTTAGATTCCACAAAGAACAAACTACTTTGGACTTCAAATGCCCTCCTTTGAGCCCAGTCTCTGCCAAAGTGATTTGTTGCTACTTTTAAAATAATTGCCATCTCTCTGTACTCCCTGCTCACACACAGGCCCTTGTTCTGCTTCTCCGGCTGGGAAGGTGGATGCCGCACTCTCTAATGCAGCTGACAAGCTGAGGTGACAGACAGGTTCACTGAGAAGAACTTCTCTTACCTGGATAGATTTGCCGGCCTTCTGAAATTCTGGAAATCACAGCCTGCCCAGTTTAAATGAACCTTTTCTTAATTACACTCTTGGGCCTTTCCCCTCAAGTTCCTAAGTATTTGAAATGAATGTTGTCATTCTACAGATGTCACTGATCTCAAGAGCATCAAGGCAGCTGTGGAGGAAGTGACAAAGTATGTTGGAGAATATGGGCTGACCCTTCTGATGAACAACGCTGGCATTGTTAGTCAAAACGACCTGGAGACAGAAAACGCAAAGGACATGGCAGCTGTATATGCCACCAATACTATCGGGCCGCTACAGGTGACCCAGGTAAGCTCTTGCTTCTCATGGAGAAGGTTTCTCCATTTCTGGTGCTTCCTAAGGTGAAGTGGACTTCCCCAAAGTGAGCAGAACCAAAGCTAGACCCTGAACAAGGCTTTATCCACCGTTGTGGTTTGGAAAGGCAGACAGTGTATCTCCAAAAATTGTATCTTTTGTATTCTTTTTGTACCAGCTGGTGAGCTGGTGGGAAGGAGGTACAGTGACTGAACGTCCACCTTCTAATCATAGGCCACATTTCACCAGGGGCTCTCCAATCGTTGTCCTTTGAGAAGGGCAAGGATGAGACCTTGAAATGGCCCTTCTTTCAACGCCACCAGACTTCACTATGAAAAAGGCCTTAAACAGATTTCCTAGTACGACAACTGCCTAGACCCTGCACCTATCATTCTGAAGCTTTGGAGGTTTCTTGCTTGGGGACACCCCTATGACGTGTACCATTTTCGTACAAATTGCCCTCCCCAAAAAAAACACAGGGGAGAGAAGAAGAAAACCCCCCATTGCCTCTCCCCACGCCCCAGTCTTTTTCGGACTGCCCTGCCACACAAATCAGTGCACCGATCCTTCTGAAACTTTGCACTTTATTTACTTTGGACCACATCTCTGCTGTCTGCATTTTCAGAAGAATGGTCTGCAAGGCACCTAGGATGAAAAGCATGTCCTATTTTGAATACCCCCCAAATGTAAAAGCTGCTGTTGCACAAAGATCTGTGCACCCATTCATCTGAAACATGGCAGGCTCGTTCCCTCCAAAGGTGCAACTATCCCTGCAAATTTCGTCCAATTCTGTCAAGAAAAAGAAAAGTCTACATTATTTTTGTAAAAGTATAAAGGTGCATAACAGAAAAACCAGTGCATGTATTCTTCTGAACATTGGCAGGTTTAATCCTCTCCTAAAGGGCTATTATGCCTGCAATTTTCATCCAGTCCGGACAAACAGGAAGAAGTCATAGACATTGTTTAAATTTCCATGATAGTCAATGGGAGGAACAGAGCCTTGGATTTCTTAATTATGAGTCAAGTTTGGCATCCGTGTTGAAGCGGACAACCTCCAAATCAGTCTGAGCCAAATCAGGCCACTTTCTGAAGCACCAAATCAGAGTCCAAGTTGAATCTTCCGGTCGGTGTACACCTCTATCAAAAAGTGTTGTTTTATAATATTGCTTTGTAGTGATACTTTAGTTTTGGTATGGCTTATGGCCAAGCAAGCAAAATGCACGTATTCCTTTACCTGTCACAGCAACGCCGCTCCGCTACACGTCTGAGAGGTAGTGACTGTTGTGCCGCTAAACCTCATGGAAAGCCTTTCAAAGCAGCAGTCCCACAGTAATGGCTTCACGGCTGCTGAAAGTACAAGCCTTGCTTCTATCCTCATCTTACTGCACCCAGTGCTGGCTCTGTCTTCTTTGATGTCGTTGTCGTTGCAAAGCAGCATTTCGTGGACCTCACCACACTGCCTGTATCTCCCCAAGGCGTTTCTGCCCCTGCTGAAGATGGCAGCTCGGAGGAGTCCCCAGAAGGGCCTGAGCTGCAGCAAGGCAGCCGTTATCAATACATCCAGTGCTGGGGGCTCCGTGGAAGTCGTGCTCCTTTGGGATAAGATGAAGGTTACTGGGTATCGCTGCAGTAAGGTACGTATTGTGAAATTCAGGTATGAGGAAATTGCTCTTTCACTGGGGAATCCCATGTATGGGTTTTCTTACATTTTCTGGCCAATGCTTATATTTCAGGGCCGCAGGAACTCTCTGCCTCTATAAGTCAGAGTTCCACAAGCTGACCCTTTTCTGCCGCCACCAGTCATTTAAAAGCCTCTGAGTAGCTTGCTGTGAGAGGCTTACGTGTGAGATGGGTGCCAACGTTAGAGACAGGATTAACCAATAAAGGGATATTTTATACATACGGGAATACTACCGTATAGTACAGGCGTTTCAAAGGAAGACTGGCTGACACTTCCTAAGGACTCAAGAGACACTGTTGCTAAAACAAGCCTCTTAATGGCTTCTTTTACCTCAGGCCAAGTTCCTTAAACTCCTCCCCACAACCAGGTCCCGCTCTTGGTGCTGTCTTCCTCTGACACCCGAGCTCCTCATGTTGTACCACTGGCTGCTTGGACAGTTTATCTGATTTTTAATGTCTGCTTGTGTAAACGTCTTCCGGCAAGATCTTAAGGCAGTCTCCCGGCATAGCCACCTGCTCCTAATCGTCACCAACTATGCATGGTTATCACACAGAGAAGGAATTGCTTGGCATTCAGGCCTCCACTTCTGCCTTCTTCTCAGCCTTTCCTAGTCCTGCTTCACACATCACACCAAACAGATTCTCCCTCTCCACTCCCAGTTGACTAACTGAATCCCTGTCTACTCTTTCCCTGCCATTTCCCAACTACCTTACTCGACCTAGCTAGAACCCTCTGCCAATTACAGCCTGGCGTTTCCCAGACCAATCAAAATTGAATTTACCTGAACTTTATTCTGAATTTACCCCATCCAAAACTATTAGAAACAATAGTCTCTCTCTTCCCTTTCAGAACTGTCCTTACGCAAGTACGGCTAAAGCAGGCCTTCAACACAGTAGCAATGCTAGGCCTCAGCCCTCTATAGCCTCCACCTATGTGGGTTTTATGGGGCTTAATTAGAATAAAACTTCTAAACAAAAGCCATAACTGAACAGACATGTCTTTTGAAGAAATAAAGTGATACTGTTAGATAAAAAGTTCTTGCTTCTGGTTGAAAGAAAGGATGCCAGGCAGGCAGCAGTGGATCCAACACTATTTTATTAGTCGTTTTGCAAAACGGGTGCAGAGCAGTCTGGACCCCGAGCTAAGCATGCACAAATCTTTTATACCCCCCCCTTTACAATTTTCTGTTAGCCACAAGACATGTCAACTGACTGAGCCTTTAGCTGACTCATTAGAGCACGACTGTGTCAACATGTTTATTTCTGATTATGCTTATGTGACTATCTCGCTAGACTTCCCCTTTTTCTAACAATTCCCTCCTTTAAGTCTTTACTCATGTCTTAAAGCGGAGTTTCTTTGTCTGTGCAGTAAAGCAAAAGCATTTGTTTTGACAGGGCAGTTTCCATTAACTGCTGGGATTTATAAACAAGAGGCGATTGTGGCTCCTGGATGGCTTCTTCGCCTGTGTCCCTGGCAGCTTCCGGGGGGGTGCCAGGGAGCAGAGGACTGTTGCCCGTGTCCTCCTGGTCTTTCCGGGTGACAGGAGGAGGCAGGGGTCGTCTAAATGGCTTTAACCGGCTGCAATGTGTCCATTTGCTAGAACCTACAAGTTTCACACATGAATGGCTGGTTGGTCCCACCAGGTAGGCCCTTCTCACCCTTCTTTTAGAGCTTCTTTATTCTACTTTTTCAACAACACTTTGTCTCTCGGCTGGAAGAGATGGATGGGTGCATCTAGCGGCAACCTCTGGAATGGGACGGAGTAAGCTCGTAGCTGTGAAAGAACGGACTGTAGAGAAGTCAACTGGCCCCTCAACATCTGATCCCCCTTTTCCCACTTGACTTCTTCCCTCCTTCTGCAGTGTACCCGGGCGGGAATCCAAACATTAGCTCAAAGGGGGACAACTTTATGTCTTTTCTTGGCATTCTTTGAAGCTTTGTTAGAGCTATTGGCAAAGCCTCAATCCAAGTAAGCTTTACCCCTTGCTGGAGCTTGGTTAGGGTCTCCTTGAGACTCCGAATAGTTCTTTCAACCTGTCCACTTGCCTGGGGTTTCCAGGGGCAATGTAAGTGCCACTCTATCCCCAGAGCTCGTGCCAGTCCTTGCATAACAGCTGAGGTGAAATGTGAGCCCTGGTCGGACTCTACAACCTCAGGCAGGGAGAACCGGGGCATCACCTCCTGTAACAACTTAGCAACTACAGTTTTTGCTTGACAGTTTCTGCATGGTAATGCTTCTACCCACCCCATCATTTGACACACTATTACAAGCAGATATCCGTAACCCCTACACGGTGGCATTTCAGCAAAATCAATCTGCACCCTCTGGAAGGGATAATACGCCCATAGTCGCCCTCCTTTTGGGGGGGGGGTTGCCCTGGGGGAGTTAGTTTTCTGGCAAACCTCGCAGGTTGCTGCTAATCGATGGGAGCGTACAGTTAGGCCAGGAGAGACGAACAGCCTCTTGCAATAGTCAATCATGGCTGATGCCCCAGGGTGTCCAAGAGAATGATGCACTTGCTCTAAGATAGCTCCGTGCAGGGTCTGTGGTAGGAGCAGCCTCCCATCTGTCATCTGGATCCATCTGTCGGCCACGGGGACTTACTCTGTGTTCTTGCGCCATCTGTAACTTGGAAGGGGAGTATGTGGGGGGCTCCTCTCTTCTGGGTAAGACGAGAAATGTCCCTTGGATTCTTTCCTTGGCTGCCCTCTTTGCGGCCTTATTTGCCCTTAAGCAACTCAGCCAGCCTCTTGCCACGACATCAAGGACCTTGGAGTAATATCCCACCGGCCTTCGGGAGGGGCCCTTTTGCTGGCAAATTACTCCCGAGGCTACGCCTTTATTCTCATGCACATAGAATCTAAATGGTTGACTGGGATTTGGTATGGCTAGGGCAGGTGGCAACACAAGGGCAGCTTTGAGACTGAGGAAAGACTTATTCATTTTTTTTTGGTCTATTTCCATTTATCTAATTTATCTTTTTGCAGCGCCTCATACAGCGGTCGCGCCGTTTCCCCATCCATGTAGACAAGAGGGTGGGCAGCTGGCTGGGGTTGAGGCACATGGAGATCCACCCAGGAGGAGATTTTACATCCCACAGAGTTGCGTCAGGGCAGGGCCCCTAGAGGTCTTCATCACCAATGCCCTCAAAGGCGTAGTTGCCACGGATGTTGTTGGCCCCAATGTCAGCAGAAGAGCTGGAATGGCTGATGGCACGCAGACTGACGGAGCCCAGTTTGCTCGAGACCTTTGCAATAGACTCCCTGCTTGCATCAGGAGAATCCAAAAGAGGGGAAGCCGTACTTCTGTTCTTCCGTCAGAAGTGAAAGCAATCTCAATTTGGAGCTTTGTCAATAAGTCCCTTCTTAACAATGCCACCGGACAGGAGGGGTTACAGACAAAGGTGTGTTCTAGGTGTGTTTTCCCAACCTTGGTGAGCAAGGGACAAGAAAGGGGCACTCGGGTTGCCCTTCCCTCAACCCCCATTATGGTGGTAGATCCCCCACTTCCCGTTGGTGGTTGGCTAAGGGGGAGGATGGACAGGGCGGCCCCTGTATCTACAAGGGCATTGTAGGAGCGGCCCCCAACTTTAATTTTGACTATGGGGTCCCGTCTTGCCTCAGAGATGGCTAAGAGGGGGCCGGGCCCCGGTCTGTCTTAGTCTCTTTCTTGTTCATGCAAAATCCTTTCTGCCCCCCCCCCCCCGCACCCTCCTCTCTCTCTCTCTTTGCTTCAAGGCTTCATAGTCACGCTTCTAGTGCCTAATTTTCTTACAGAAGGCACTCTGGTCTCTTCTCAGGGAAGACCCCTTCCTCCCTCCTTTTCTTCTCTTTTTAGCTCCTCCTTTGTCGGGTCTGAGAAACACAGCGAGGAGCTTTGCTTGCCTCTTGTCTTTCATAAACTTTCTGAGCTACCTCTACTAAAACACCTAGGTTAGCTGCCAATCCTCTCTCAACTTTTTGCAGCTTCTTTCTGATGTCTTGGCAACTATTTCCCACGAACTGAGTCGTGAGAATCTTTAAATTATTTGGGTCATTCAAGTCAATATCAGTATACTTGGCGAAGGCTTCCCTTAGCCTTTGGAGGAACACGGCAGGAGGTTTGTTTTTGTCTTGTTTTAAAGTCAGGACTTTTTGCAAATTGTAGCTAGACCCCCTTTTGTCTCTCCGCCCTTTTCGGGGGCCCTTTCCTGTGACAAGGGTCCCCATGTGTCCTCTAGTATTTCTAACTTTTTTCAAGGGAATTTAGACGATCTTGCAAAGTGTCCTGGAACTCAACTAGAGGGACGGGGTCCTCTAGCACCACTTTGCGAGAGGTGTCCTCCTCGGGGGCATTTCGCTGCCGAGTGGGCTCCTCAGGAGATGCTGGTGCATGTAATGGGCGCGGTTGTCTGGTGACGGCTGTCCCATAGGGAGGAGGAAGCAGTGGGTCCTCCGGTGCCATGGCCACGACCCTAGGTGGCCCTTTCTTTGTTGGTTTCTTATTGACCATCACGGGAAGGGCTAGAGACATGCATTTGACAACTCACAGAGTGGGCTTGCCACCAAGGGGTACACAGGTCACCCATGAATCAATATAGGAGAACTGGTCTCAACTTCCCCTTTGTGTTACTATTATACGCACAACAGATACCAGGGTTGGGTCAAAAGACCCCTCGGGTGGCCATTTGGGTTCTAATACCGGCCATTCCCGGGCACAAAGAAGGACAAGGCGATCCTTTGTCATCTTAGTTCCATAATCTTGCTTAAAATGTGAACAATTGCGCAAACAACACTCTAAGGGCATAGGGGACTCTTCTTCAGGCTTGGATTGGGACCCGCCCATGACGGTGGTAATTTCAATCAACAAGTCTCGTGCTTCGCCCCCCTCTGACCCAGCCCGTCGCCGGGGTAGGGAAATGCAGATTGGGGCTCCTCACTCGCTTCTCCCGTAGGCGTCTCACACAAGCACAAACACACCACCGTCCCGCGTTTATCCCCTAATGTAAGCTGTTTCACTTACCCCAAAGGCCTCTTCTGTCCCGCCCGCAGCTGCGTCCAGCTGCTTTATTGATCCACTGCCGGTGCCTAAAAGGAGTGATCACGTCTCCCTCTTCCTCTGGCGTTAGTCCCCAAGCGCCTTCACCACCGCCGATGTGAGGAGAAAGCAGTGTAAAACAACCGCCTGTGGCCACTTCTCCTCCACGGCCCCTCGGTTCAGTGCAAAGGGGACGCGCCCCGAAGCAGGATCCGAGTCACGGCACCAAATTGTTAGATAAAAAGTTCTTGCTTCTGGTTGAAAGAAAGGATGCCAGGCAGGCAGCAGTGTATCTAACACTATTTTATTAGTCGTTTTGCAAAACGGGTGCAGAGCAGTCTAGACCCTGAGTTAAGCATGCACAAATCTTTTATACCCCCCCTTACAATTTTTTGTTAGCCACAAGTCATGTCAACTGACTGAGCCGTTAGCTGACTCATTAGAGCACGACTGTGTCAACATGTTTATTTCTGATTATGCTTATGTGACTGTCTCGCTAGACTTCCCCTTTTTCTAACAATGTTGTGGGGATGTTTTTCATCAGCAGGGACTGGGAAACTGGTCAGGATTGAGGACAAGATGGATGGAGCCAAACACAGGGCAATTCTAGAGGAAAACCTGTTTCAGTCTGCAAGGGACCTGGGACTGGGACAGAGGTTGACCTTCTAGCAGGACAATGACCCTAAACACACAGCCAAAGTTGCACTGGAGTGGTTTAAAAACAAGAACCTGAATGTCTTAGAATGGCTCAGTCAAAGCCCAGACCTCAATCCAATTGAGAATCTGCTGCAAGACATGAACATTGCTGTTCACCAATGGTCTCCATCCAAGCTGACTGAGCTTGAGCAATTTTGCCAAGAAGAATTGGGCAAAAATTGCAGGATCCAGATGTGCAAAGCTGTTTGGAACTTACCCCCAAAGACTCAAAGCTGTAATTGCTGCCAAAGGTGCTTTCACCAAGTATTGACTCAGGGAGGAAAATACTCACAGTCAGGGCCAGAAATATCGGAACAAGGATAACTGTTTTGGCAGTTGGCCTCTGTGCGCCACCACATTGAAGTTGAAAGGAAACACACCTAGATGGGAGCAAAGGCAGGACTTCCAGCTGTAATTCAAGGGGTTTGACAAAAGTGGGGCACTAACCATTCAGGAAGTACAGCCAGTGGCATACACACACACCCATCGCTGGGGGCTCCATGTATTGCCACCGGGTACTGAATCACACCACTGGTCTTCCTCACTCAGTACTGCGGTGGTGCAGAACCTGTTTCAGCCAGACAGCCAAACTCCATTTCTGAGATGCTCTTGGGGACTGAAACTGAGCACTGGGCAGGGCTGAAAGCAAAACAGGGCAAAGCCACAGGCAAAGGCAGCAGGGCCAGTACTAAAATTAGCAGGATCCTTTAGCTTAAAGCTTTTACTGCCAGTAGTTAAGCCTTAGGAGAAACATGTCAACCTTTGAAAATGAGGAAAACCCTACAAGAAAGCTGGGAAAACAGCAAATGATCAGCTGTTGGGGGAAAGGGCTGAGACCATCTGGATGCCAGGCAGGCCAGGTTTGACTCATGGGCTTCTGCACTGCTATAGTATTGTCTATTCCTTATTTTGCTCGTATTGTTTTTACAGAAAATTAACCCAGGCACACACATAAATACATATACAAACATACAAATATATAGTACATATACAACAGAAACTATTTTAGAAAATATGTAATACCATGAAGCTATATATGTAACACCAAGGTGACATCCAGAATCTTGAAATGTCCTATTCGAAACATAACGAAATCAGTTTTTCTATTGGGGCACAATCCCTGGTTAGACAAGAAAAATGTTCTACAACTCCCAACATGCCATAGCCAGCCAGCCAGCCAGGCTGAAACATTTTCTGAAACTATTTTCTGTCTAACCACGCATAGGACTGTGGCTTTAATCCGTTCATTTGTTGCTCATTCTGATTCCACAAGAAGCAAGCAATCGTCTATACTAGCACGTGCTGTAACAGTGCTGTTCAGATAGCCAACGAGCCAACCATGACCTCTCCTAAGGCACTCTATTCCATCCCCTCCCCCTGCATACCATGCCCCCTGAGCATAATCTTCATTGGGCTGTTTGGGGACCCCCCTTTCCATCCTTCTAAGATCCTTTTAACTGGAGATGCTAGGGTTAAACCTTCTGCAGCCACTGTGCTACAGCAACACCTCGCTCCCTCCCCACACAAGAATCACCCTGACAGAGATGCAACAACATCAGCTACCCATGCAACAGACTTAAACGATGATTCTTCCATGCTACGTTACTGATTCTCACCTTGTTTTTTGATTCATCCATAGTATGGGTCGTAGCAAAGACCCAGTGGGGTGAAGTTGGCAGTGCCAGAAACTGCTTCACCAGACCTAGACCAATTCCTGACCTGGATCCTGTGACCAGGGCACTGTCAACAGTGAAATCTGTCGTCGCCATCCTGGAGCTGCAGCTTTTGGCTCCTGCTTCCTACTTGCTTGGGAAGTTACTCCCAATTTTATAATCAGATGAGTTGCTGTTACGTAAAAGTGCAACATCTAGTTGCACCTCCTGCAATTAGATGTTCAGATAAGGTATATTACCAAGTCAATTATATAGCTTCCTTTGCTTTTTAACCAAGTCTCAGGACCAGTGCAAACAGGAAAGAAAACAGGAAGCCGTGGAAATGTTAACGAGATATAGTGGACAGAGTGAGAGAATGAGCGGAGAGTTCCGAATTCAAATCCCCACGGGATGATCTTAAACCAGCCACTGGGTGGGTGACAAGCTAGGCACTGGGGGCTGTTTTGCGAATAACCCCCAGTGTGTGGTTGGGGCGCCTGACAGACGATTGGGCACACCACCCACAGTGTGTAGCTTGTTTCCCCCCACTTCCCCCTCAGTCCTCCACCCATCTCAGTCTGGCATCCCAGGGCACTTGGCGGCAGAACCCATCTTGTCTGCCGCTAAGCCCCCCTGCAACCGTTCTGATCACGATCACAGCTTTTTTTTTCAGTGCCCCTTTCCCCTTGGCAGTGCCAGCCCCCCCAAAATGCTCAAATAGAAGTTGGGAGGGGCTGCCACTGCCCCTCCAGCTCCGGCCAAGCCCTCATCCTCTCTCCAGCCATAATCTCCTTCGTGGTCAGAGCCCCTTTAAAAAAAAAAATCTATTTTTCTTTTCTTGTGCAAAAAACGGAGCTGGGAGAAGTTTTTTCGCATGTTCCCAGCCCCATTTTATGTGCTCAAAGGGGCCCTTTATCACTACACAGCTGCAATAATGGGGGATTGAACAGAGGAGGCCTGGATTATACTTGCCTGCTCTCCCGTCTGAGTCCTCCACTTGGCCCTATTGATCCTGAGCCTGGGCCAAAGATATCGTTTATTTACATCCCACTACTCGCCTTGCAGGGCTGATATCGCAGACTGTGCGTGGGATAGAGTGATTTGAAGGAGACTGTTTTGTTGTTGCTTCCTTGGCTCCTTCTGTGTTCCCTCTTTATCAGCCGCTTCTTCGATTGGGCTGGAGACTGGGCTGAAGATATTGTTCATTATTCTTACTATTATGCTTGAGTTCAACACCACTGCAATTGTGGTGGATAGTATTGTTCCTACTTGCAGACCTTTTGCTCTTTCAGCTGGCCTTTCCACTTAGCCCTGTTGCTTTGGAGGCTGGGCTGAAGATGCAGTTACTTTATTCACTCCCTGCTTTTGATATCCCAGGCTGTTGACATAGGCAGTGTGGCATTTGGAGTGAAGATCACTGAAGAGACAGCAGCTTAACAAAATTGATTATTTATTCTCAGCTGGGCCATAGACTTGTACAGCGGATGGACCTGAGGTCTTTGGATGTAAGTCTTTGCTTACTACCTGGTTCCACCTGTTCTCATTTATTGGCTCGTTGACTCCTTTTTTCTTTTCTTTTTTAAAATACTTTTTATTCTATTTTTAAACTTTATACATGAAATAAACAATACCAACAACCTAATCAATAGCTACAATTTCCCAACAATACAGTATTCTTAAGAGGACACAGCAATAACGGAAAAGAAAGAGAAAACGGAAGGAGGAGAAGGAAGAGGAAAAAAAGGATTATTTAAAGAAACTGAATTTAAACTCCATTACACAGAAACTTCAAATCCCACTCTGCTTAACAATTATACCTATAACATTGGCAATATTACAATTCAGTACAGCATAGATAACCTAACATTTCAATATCATATCATCAGTCTTCTAGCAAGGAAGCAGGCCTACAATTCATTTCCAGTAACCATATATTGCCCTTCAGCTAACATATAGTAATAAAGCTTAACAATTTAACCAGCCAAAGATCTTACTAACCAGTAATAATGGTAATAATAATTTAAAAAGGAGATTTAAAAGGATAAATAATAATAACAAATCACTAATAAATTTTATAATGTTATATAATAATAAAGCTGAAAATCAACCTCACAACAATCACTAATATATTTTGTACTAGATATATAAATGTATACATTGTACAATATATCATGAAGAATTTAAAGAAAAGAAAAAAAGAGAGAAAAAATAAGGGGGGGGGAAACATCTCTGGCCTAGCCTGTATCTTCCAGACTAAACATAGCCAGTTAGCAAAACATGTTTGTAGATTCCAGTTCATGGTGCTGGAACAGAAATCTCATGCGATTTTCCATTTAGCCATACCTCCGCCATTTCATAATTTAGAAACTTCTTCATCTGACCTTCAGAAACAATGCAAAATGTAGCAGGATATTTTACATGATATTGTAAGTTCATTTGTTTTGCCATATTTTTCGCCTTGGTAAATTGCCTTCTTTTATCAGCAATTTCTTTGATGTAATCTGGAAATAGCATAACTTTATCTTGTTTCCAAAAAAGGTTTCCAGCCTCTCTTGCCAAATGCAGGATATAATTTTTTGTGGAGATTCTTGCAAATTGGACTATAATCGTATAACCAGTCCCTTTGGCATTTGACACACGGAATACCTGCTCAATATCAAATGAATAATCAGATGGCACAGGGAGTATCTCATGCAGGAACTTATCTACAAAAGTAGACAGATTTACATCAGTAGGTAAATATTTAATACCAATAATACGTACATTTGCCCTGCACGCTAACGCCTCCAGTTGAGAAATTGACAAAAATTGTTGAAAAAGCTTGTAACGTAGTTTCATTCTCTGCCAGCCAATCTTGCAACTCGTTAACCTTCGCCTCCATTTTTTGCCAAGAAGTGTTAATTAAATCCATAGTCCCTTGCAGGGCAGTGATGGAATTTTGGATGGTATCCAGCCTCTTAGCCTGTTATGCAAATTTCAAGGACAAAGTTTTTATCAAAGCAAGTAACTCCTCTGTATCTCCACTTCTCGAAGCCTTTGCCAAGAGGGGTGTGGGTGGGTGGAGATCCTTTTTTTCGCCTTAGTGTAGTCATCCTTCTCTTCAAACAAATCTTGCAGGTCCTCAAATATTATTGATATTTCTTAATCCATTCCTCAGATGTTGTTGGCGTTTCTTAATCCAAAAACTACAATGGAGCACGTCAGCCCTAGTTTCTCCTAATTAATTGGGAGGTTCAAACAGCTTTGAGCGATGATTAAGCTCTGGCAGACTAGCTCCGGAGTACAGCCCCCCTGCTACCACACTGAGAGAGCTGTTCTTCCAGAACTTCATCCAGAGCTGCTCCTGCCTCCCCTTTTAATTCCAGGGGAGAGATGAAAAGGTTTTTCAAGCTTTTAAAAAGCTGTTTGAGATAGCATCCCATGGAGACCCAGCGGGAAGCTGCAAGGGCGACATTGGCTCCAACTGGAAGTCAGGTCGCTGACTCCTTGACTGATCTTTTCTTCAGTTATTTCTATTTGGAGGCTGGGCCGCAGGTCCAACTTGTTGAGTGACTGTATAAAACTCCCAGCCCTGGCTCTTCACAGTTGTTGCTTTCCTGATATTCTTTATGACCCTCTAGCTAGACTGGACGCTAGCCATTTTTTTGTTTGTTTTCACCACGGTTGGTGGTGGCTGGGACGGAATTTTGTAATCCTTTTGTAACCTGTTTTATCTTTTGGGCTTTAAATATTTTCTTTCTGCTCATTTTCTACTTTCTAATGTTATTTCTTCTGTTTTCTATCTTATGGCTCATTCTCGTTGTGAATTAATTTCATTCCTGTTCAGCATCTTCCCCTCTCTCAGCTCCTTGTTGCTTGTTCTTTATGGAATTACCACTTCATTGCTCCTAAAGCTATTATCATTCATGATTTATTTATTTCTAGATCTCTTCTTCTACTCGCTCTCACTGAACCTGGCTTCCTGCTCACGATACTGCCATTTCACCCTTACTTTGGGAGACTTAAATATTCATGTGTCTGCAGCTCTACATTTTCTCTCGCTACCTTTTTGTTTTGATCTTAAACTCTGGTCTGACTCATCCACACATTCCCTTGGGCATTGTCTTGATCTTGGTTTTACCAAGAATTGCTCTGTCTCTAATCTCTCTGTTGTTGAGTTTCCTTTGTCAGACCATCGCTTACTTCCTTTCATGGTCACTTATAATCCTCCTTCCTTACATGTTGTTTCTCACTCTGTCCGCGACCTGCATTCTGTTAATCATGAGGCTTTTTCTCAAGCATCGTCTGCTTCTCTTCCTTCTGTTATTGCTGCTGGCTCCTTGGACTCAGCTGTGTCTGTTTTTAATTCTTCTTTATCTTCAACTCTTGAAAATTTGCCCCACCATTGACATGAATGCTTCTTACTCGTTTTCTCCATTCTTGTGCCTGGGTGACTGAACGCCTCTGGTGGAGGACTAGGGAGTGGGCAGATTATATTCATTACACATTCATTCTTCCTTCTTTTTCTTCTGCTGTCTCCTCTGCTAAACAGCAGCACGACTCATTGTTAATTCAGGTGAATGCCGGGCATCCCCAGTGACTTTTAATTCTCTTTTAAAGCCTGTCCCGCCATCTCTTCCTCCCTCTCTTTCGGCAAATGACTTTGTGTGACGTATCTCCCTTACCACACCTGTGGTTATTATATCATAACCACTCTTCTTATAAATATTCTTATAACAGCAAGTGCTGATTCTAGCTCCAGAATTTCAGTACCTGTATATTCTCTCAGCCTCTTCCTTGAGATAATACCTTGGATTGAATGTGTGTGGAAGGAATACATCAACTATAACCCCAGCAACCACTACTCTTCTGTTTTTCTCCCTTTTTAAATAGAAAACCTTTTTATAAACCTTTATTAGAATGCTGCCACCCTCCTCCTCATGAGGACAGAACCTTCCATTTTTGTGTGCATGAGTGGGTGCAAATTCATAGGCTATGGCTGATTTCTTTCCAAGTTTCATCTAACCCTTTTTCTGACAACTACTGAGACTGAGAATGGCATGGTTTGAAAGAACAAATTAAAAAATGAATCTTTATTTACAAGGTATAAGATGTCTCAATGCAGTTTAAGTTTTATGTGGTAAAATTATTGTTTCAAGTTTTTATTAATTGCATACCTGCTCTAGCCCTTCTAATAATAAGGCTTTAAAATAATAAATATACCTCCCTCCATCTCCCAGGGGAATCTAATCACCCCCTAGGCTTGAACCAAGTGCCCTAATCCTACCCCTCAGAAAGCCAATCCCGATCTAAATCGCTAAAGAAAACCAAGTGCCCCTTATTCCCCCACACTCCCAACCGAAAAAGAAGCCGCAGATCAGGAGACACCATTTTAAATCGGAACTCCCCCCTGCTCCCTACTTACCATAGCCTTTAGGAGAAACGATTTCTATGTTTTCTCTGGTCTCATCTGATGAATTATCTACAGTTCCGTCCGCCTCAAACCCTTCCACTTGTTCTCTTTATTCCTTCTCCTCTTTTACTTAATGCTATTCCTGTTATCCTCCTTTCTTTGCTTCATATTATTAATCTCTCTTTGACTTCTAGATCATTTCCCTCTTCTTTTAAGCATGCTACTGTTTCTCCTATTCTCAAAAAGCCTTCTCTTGATGCATTTTCTCTTTCTAATCACCATCCTCTTTCTTTGCTGCCTTTTGTTTTGAAATTCCTACAGTGGGAGGTTTATTGGCGAAGAGCCCCAGTGACAAAGTGTTGGCAAACAAGTGAGTTAAGCAACTGTGTGAATTTAGCAACAAGGCGAGGAAGCCAGGGCGGTGAACTCTCCCCTCCCTACTCCATACTTACAGTAAGTAACTGTAAATCAATAACTATAAATAATTTCCCCAACTTCTCATAGTACACAACTATGTTTTTCAGGGAAAACACACCCAAATAATAAAAAAACAGTTATGAAGGTAGAAAGCCAGCAGTGGGGAAGGGGCTGTTCAGGGTATTGCACTGAGTGCCACATGTACGACTATCTACCTGCTGGACAGAAGTCGTGGTGTGTGCTCGGCATAATGAGCTTCTGGCTCTCAGGGGAAGAAGTGCGTTCCCTTGAGGCCAAGGTTGCTGACCTGGAGAAGCTAAGAGAAGCAGAGAGGTTGGTGGATGAGACCTTCAGGGACCCATTAGCTGTGTCCCGCTCCCAGGGTGACAGCTCCTCTGTTGGCATGGTGAATGTGGGTCTCGGGGAAGGAGGGTGTCATTCTGAGGAAGAGGGAAGTGATCCCTTAGAAGGGACCCAGTCCTCAGAAGACAAACAAATATCCTCTCGGGCCGAGGATGTGCCTCTGGGGGGAGGGGGGCTTGTGGTAGTGGGAGATTCGATCATTAGACACATAGACAGCTGGGTTTGTGATGGGTGTGTAGACTGCATGGTGAATTGCCTGCCTGGTGCGAAGGTTGCGGAGGTCACGCATCGTCTAGATAGCCTAGTAGATAGTGCTGGGGTGGAGTCAGTGGTCGTGGTCCATGTTGGTACCAACGATGTGGGGAAATGTAGTCGTGAGGTCCTGGAAGCCAAATTTAGGTTGCTAGGTAGGAGGTTGAGATCCAGGACCACCAAGGTGGCTTTCTCGGAAATGCTACCTGTTGTATGTGGAGGGCCAGCTAGACAAGCGAAGCTGAGGAGTCTCAATGCGTGGATGAGATGGTGGTTCAGGAGGGGTTCAGATTTGTTAGGCACTGGGGAATGTTTTGGGACAAGCCAGGCCTGTACAAGAGGGATGGGCTCAACCTGAACCAAAATGGAACCAAACTGCTGGCAGTAAACATAAAAAAGGTGGCAGAGCAGCTTTTCAACTAGACCCTGGGGAAAGCCGATAGGAGCTGGGAAGCATCTGGCTTGGGTTTGATCATCCCAAAGGGATGAAGAAGAAAATGTTTTCGATTGCCCAAATGTAGAGGGGGAAGAAATAGGCCAGGAGCACATCGTAGAACATGACAGCCAATCAAAGGGGCCAACGTTCCATAGCAAAAGATGCACGTGCCAGAGGCATCTGGGGAAGGATACCGTGTATAGGGGTGTCTCTGCAAATGCTAGAATCTTCCGCACCAAAATGGGAGAGTTGGAGTGCTTGATTTTAAAGGAAAACCTGGATATAGTGGGCATTACAGAAACCTGATGGAGCGGAGAGAACCAGTGGGATACGGTCATCTCTGGATATAAACTCTATCGGAAGGACAGGGAAGGGTGTATTGGGGGAGGTGTTGCCCTGTACGTCAAAGAGGACGTACTCTTTGTGGACTAGAACACCTAAAATGGATAGGCTTTTCCCCAGAAGGTCTGTGGTGACAGTACTGGGCTCCAAAACTACTTTAGTGCTAGGAACATGCTATCGTCCCCCAGACCAGAATGCTCAGAGTGACCTTGAGATGGAAAATGAAATCAAGGGGACCTCCAAACAAGGAAGTGTTGTAATAATGGGCGACTTCAATTACGCCCACCTTGATGGGACAAATGTATGTTCCAGGCACGACAAAGAGGTTAAATTTCTTAATGCCCTAAACAATTGTGCCTTAGAACAGTTGGCCATGGAACCAACTAGAGGGCAGGCAACCTTTGATTTAATCTTAAGTGGTGTTGCTCAGGACCTAGTATGAGACGTAAATGTCATTGAACCATTTGGAAACAGTGATCACAGTGCTATCAGATTTAATATATATTTAAGTGGAAAATTGTCCAGGAAGTCCAACACAGTCACATTTGACTTCAAAAGAGGAAACTTCCCTAAAATCAGGGAACTGGTGAAAAGGAAGTTAAAAGGGGGAGTCAAGAGGATTAAACCCCTTCAAAATGTTTGGAGATTACTCAAAACCACCATAATAGAAGCCCAGCTAAAATGTATACCACAGGTTAGGAAAGGTAGCACCAAGTTCAACAGGTCGCCGGCATGGTTAACAAGCAATGTTAAGTGAGCTATTAGAGAATGCTGGACTAGATGGACCCTTGGTCCAGCATGGCTCTTCTTGTGTTCTTATTCACATTGCCTCAACTTTCTTTCTAGTCATTCTGTCCTGGATCCTTTTCAATCCGGACTTCATCCGTTGCACTCGACTGAGACAGCTCTTATGAAGATTACCAATGGTCTTCTCACTGCCAAGTCCAATGGTTTCTATTCTGTTCTTATTCTATCTTTCTGCGGCCTTTGGCATGGTTGATCATGATCTTTTGCTGGATTCCCTTCATGACCTTGGGTTCTGCAATTCCGTTTTTAACTGGCTTGCTTCCTGTCGGGTCAGCCATTTAATGTGCTGGCTAATGGCTGCACTTCATCTTCCTTTCCCCTTTTAGTTGGGGTTCCACAGGGTTCAGTTCTGGGCCTGCTGTTGTTTTCTCTCTATTTGTTATCCTTAGGTGATTTTATTCAGCCTCATGGCCTGCAATATCATTTCTATGCCGATGATACCAGTTATATCTTTCATCCCCAGATCCTTCTTCTGAGGTTCAATACCAGTTATATCTTTCATCCCCAGATCCTTCTTCAGAGGTTCAAGATCGCATTTTGGCATGTCTTTTGGATACCTCAGCTTCGATGTTTCATTGTCATCTAAAACGTAATATGGCAAAGACAGAATTGCTTGTTTTTCCTTCCAAGTCCTCTCTCCAACATACATTTTCCATTACTGTTAATGATGTCATCATTCTCTATCCGGTTGAGGAAGCACATACTCTCAGTTTCATTTTCGATTCCTCTGTTTCCTTTGTTCCACATTATTGAAGCTCTAGCCAAGTTTTGTCATTTCTTCCTGCATAATCTTGCCAGGATTCAGCTGTTGTTATCTGTCTCTTCTGCCACGTTTGTTCATGCCCTGGTCATTTCTCGTCTTGACTATTGGAGTCGTCTCTTGACTGGTCTTCCTTTATCTCATATTCATTCTTTGGTTTCTCTTCAGCACTCTGCCGCTAAGAGTATTTTCTTGGCCCGTCGCTTTGATCATCTTACTCCGTTTCTGAAATCCCTTCACTGGCTCCCTGTTCAGTCTAGGATTCAGTACAAGCTTCTTCTTTTGACTTTTAAAGCTTGTTATGGTCTAGCTCCTCCTTATCTTTCAGTCCTTATTTTGCATCACAGAACTGCTCGCGTTCTTCGCTCTTCGAATGCTTTGCTCCTTAACCATCCAAGAGTTTCTACTTCCCTTGCCTGGCTCCATCCATTCCCTCTTGCTGCTCCTTACTCTTGGAATTCTCTTCCAGAATTTTGCGGACTGCTGGTTCAATTACTGTTTTAAAATCTCAGTTAAAAACCTCTCTCTCTTCTTATGCTTCTGAATTTTAGTTTAGATTTTATTATCATTTGTAATGTTAATTATTTAGCTTTGTTTTCCTGTGCCTGTATGCTGTATTCCCTTCCACTCCTTTTGGTTTTATTTTGTGATTTTATTTGAAAGTACGCCTTTGTGTCGGGGATTTCCTGTTTTATTGTTTTATTCTGTACATTGCCGTGTGCACTGATGGCACTATATAAATAAAATCATCATCATCAATTTTTCCAGTTAGCAACTACAGAAAAGAGCCAATCAAAAAGCAGAAAACTGAGTGCTGTCAAGGTGTTAAAGAAAGCAACAGCGCCCTGTGAAAATGACAAGAACCACATTTGTTCCAACCTGGCTTGCTTGCTTTTTACCTTTTGCTTAACTCTGAACTGTATTAGCAGATTTTGATTTGTTTTGAGAGCTTTTTTGGTTCTTGCCTCCCTTTTGGGAGAAGAAGAGTCTTCTTTTCTCTTTTGAACATGTTTTCTCTTAGCTTTGAGGCTATTTTGGACTATCTTTCCCCAAGCCAGTTTCTTTGAGCCAGGCACCTGGCGCCTGAACAGCTTGGTGTAGTTTTTGCCCACTATTTTATTTCACTCGCTAGTGAAGCATGGGCTTTGCAACTCTTTCCAAGTTAAAGTATTGTCTTCACTCTCTACCTGGATTAATTATCACTACCTGGACTTTGCTGAGTTCTACCCTCTGGATTCTAGGAGAGGTCCCTTTCAACCTTCCTCTGGGTCTACCAAAGCCTGGTCTTCAGATCTCTGCTTGGGATTTGCAGAGATAGCTTATACATTCCTTTTAATCCTTCCCCCCTGCCCCTCACTCTTTTCCTTTTCTCTAAAAGTTTGGAACATACTGCTCTATAGCTGAAAGCTTCAAACAATGCATTTAACTACTTTGGATTGGTGGATGTTTAAGTACAGCTAAGTACAACTGAAACTACTTTTGGGCTTACTTGGGGCTACTAACATTGGTTGGGGCCTAATAACATTGGGCCTACTGGACCTACCAACAATGTTGTTGTTTTTTAATAGGCCTTAGCAAGAGTTAAACTGTAGCGTATAGTGCACTGTGTACACATGTATTTTCTTTGTAATCACTGCATGTTTCACATTTTACTTCTGTATATGATGTTCTTCTGCATTTAGTTTTCTTTATAAACCATTCATATCTTAAGACTTCTCGTGTGGCCCTGATTTCATTTAACAACTTAAAAGGGTATTAATTGTTATCCTACTTAAGTTTTAAAATATATTTTCAAACATATTGAACTTTTAGATAGCCTTGAGATAGCAGGGATCTGTATTGGGACCAATGCGTTTCAACTTGTTCATAAAGACTGTGTGGTGTAGTGGTTAGAGTGTTGGAATGGAACCTGGAAGTACTGGGTTCTAGTCCCCACTCAGCCAGGAAGCTCACTGGGTGGCTTTGGGCCACTCACTGACTCTGAGCCTAACCTACCTCACACGGTTGTTGCGAGGATGAAATGGAGGAGAAGGATGCCCATGGAAGCTGCCTTGGGTTACTTGCAAGAGCAGAAAGGGCAGGATATAAATGTAATGATAACAAATGTAACAGCAGTAATAATAACAACAGTAATAATAATAAATGATCTGGAACTACGACTAAGCAGCAAGGTGGCCAAGTTTGCTGTTTACACCAAATTATTTAGGGCAGTTCAAATAAAGAGGGATTGCGAAGAGCTCTAAAAGGATCACTCCATAGATCTCACTCTTTAGAAACCACTTCTGGGTGAGAGATGTAGATTGAAATTGTATGCAAGCCTATTTATTTATTTATTTATTTATTGCATTGTATTCTGCTTTTTAGCTCAAAGGTCTCCCAAGGTGACTTACAAAGATAGGAAATATGATAGCCCCTGTCCACCGGCTTACATTCTAAAGGTGCAATCCTATCGAGATAGGCGTCCGCCTCTGAATGCAGAGGCGACCGCCTATCCAAAGCAGGGCAGAAGAAGCACGGAGGGGATCATTCCCTCCGCCCTCCTCCTGCCCTGCTTTTTGGGCTAGACAGCCAATGTAGCTGCCTGTATGACACATCCTATGTGTTGTACAGCAGCCTCCTTTCACTCTCCATGGTCCTGCGGCTAGACAGCCAATTGCAGCTGTCTAGCCGCAGGAGCACGTAGAGTGGAAGGAGGCTGCTGTACGACACATAGGATGTGTCATACAGGCAGCTACATTCTCCTCACCCCGGAACACCCCCAGACACACCCCTTTCCAGCCGCTCCGCAATCCTCTTGCGAGCGCGGAGGACAGGGCTGTTCTGCACTGCCTTGGAGGCAGCGCGGAAGTGGGGGGAGGTGGGTTCTCTGGGAACCGACCTCAGAGCGTGGGCTTCAAGGTTGGTTCCCGGAAAACATCATATCCTATGGCCATCTAACCGCTATCCAGTGGCCATAGGATTGCTCCCTAAAAGACATAACACAAAAGAAAAAGGATTGGGAGGGAGCAAGGAAGGAAGGAAGGAAGGAAGAAACACAGAGGCAAGATGGAGAAGCCATATGGCACAGCTGTTTCTCATTACACATTGCACAGTTCATACAAGAACACAATGCAAAAGGAGGATCATCAAATCCAACATGCTATAAAGTCTTTGGACAAATCAGGTTTACAACCCAACAAACCGTACGCACGTTGAATTCAAATAAACAGTAAGTGAAGACAGTTCCTGCCAGCAGGCTTACAATCTAAAAAGACATGACACACAAGGAAAAAAGAATAGGGAAGGATGGGGGGGGGGAATAGGATGCAATCCTAGGCACGTTTAGGCAGAAATAAGTTCTACAACTCCCAGCACTCCCTAGCCAGCCTTTCAGTAGGAATGGTGCTGCTTCTCACTCTCATCTCTCCCAGCACAGCCTGCTAGAATGGAATTTTTAGGCCACTTTTAAGGGTAGAACTTATAAAGGTAGAACTTACAGGATAAAAAACTACAAAATTATACAAATGGACAATTTTTTTAAAAATAAACATTTTATTTTTTGAAATAGGTTATCTTTTTGTACAAGAAAAGGATGCTGATTCTGAATGAAATGTGTTCAGCATCAGGATAGCAGAAGTAAGCTCCATTTTATTTCTGTAGTCATAGTTGTGATATAATTTAAGTGAGTTTAAAGTATAAAAATTACACATGATCGAAGTACTATTACTTTTTAATCAGGGTTGGCAAACAATTGTACACCATGGATTGGTGAGGCAGGGGTGTGAACGTGTCCCTGTATTCCAAAGGCTGCTTTTTTGTGTGATTCTGAGAATATCATGTGTTATTTTAATCATGATCATTATAATTGATTCTGTGGTTTGGGGTGTTTTTGTGTATGTGTGAGGGGGGTAGGGGTTGCAAAGGGTTTCTGCTGGCTTCCAAGAGATATAATCATCATTATTATCATTATATACAAAGGGATGCCTATACTTTCTCCTGAGCAGTCCAGTCCTTACTTCTTACAAGTAAGATAAGCATAATCTGGAGAGCTTCGGCTATTGGGCAGTAAAGAAATTAAATAATTTTGTACTGTGCTGCTTCTGAGTAGGCCTGCTCTGGTGGATGCTTTGTGATGGATGTTTGGATGCTTTCAGAACAAAGGCATGGATGTTGGGAGGCTTTTGGAATGTGTTCCTATGTTCCAAAGGCTGCTTTTCTATGTGGCTCTGAGAGTATCACATATTATTTTATCATTATTATGGCTGTGTGGACTCTCCCCATTCATTGTCTTAAAGTCACCTGACGCTCTGTGAAATGCCCGTTATTGCTAGAATAGGAGAATGTGGATGCAAAGGAGTACTTTTGTGTGGTTAAGTGATCCCCACCCCCCGCACGTTTTGTGCCTCAGTTTTCTCCTTCTTTGGTATGGGTCGGGGATTCAAAGACTGCTTCTCATCCACTGATCCCCTTTGTCTCCACTTCTCATGAGCTCTGCCTCTGCTGACTTGCCCTCCATCCCACCATTCAGACTGGCCACTGGCCTCCACGGTATAATAGTGGGGTTAAACTTATGCATGGTTAGAGAAAGTGGATAGGGAGACATTTTTCTCCCTTTCTCATAATACTAGAACCCAGGGTCATCCCATGAAGCTGATTGGTGGGAAATTCAGGACAGGTAAAAGGAAGTACTTCTTCATACAGCACATAGTGAAACTATGGAATTCGCTGCCAGAAGATGTAGTGATGGCCATTAATTTGGATGGCTTTAAAAGGACATTGGACAAATTCATGAAGGATAAGGGTATCAAGGGCTACTAGTCATGATGGCTACAGCTATCTCCAGTATCAGAGCCAGTATCCCTAATTACACCAGTTGCGGGGGAACATGGGCAGGAGGGTGCTGTTGCACTCATGTCCTGCTTGCGAATTCCTCATGGGCAGCTGGTTGGCCACTGCACAAACAAAATGCTAGACCCTTGGTCTTATCCAGCATGGCTCTTCATATATTCATATTAGAGATAGGACCTCAGTGCTCAGAAGCACTGTATCTCTGATTGCAAAGACAGAGATAGACAGAGACAGACAGACAGACAGACAGACAGACAGAGGTAGGGGTGTGTGTGTGTGTGTGTGTGTACACACACACACACCCCTTGGGGAGACATTTACTTTTCAAAAACCAAGGAAATTCAATCATCAAAAAACCTGCCAGTTTAAAAGACCAGACGATAAGGCTATCTCATGTTGGTCTAAACTCCACAAAGCCAGGACATTGGAAGCTAAGGCTGATGCCTTATCCGACATGTCCCATGATCAGTCATAATATTGTGCAATGTCACAAATTGTGACAGTTTCTCCACCCAGCCAGAATTTCACCAGTCTCAGATAGCTGTAGCTTTTTGAAATTCAGCATTATTTTCCAAAGAAGCCAATGGTACCTTGAAGCCTAACCTGGCATGCATTTTTGAAGGTGCATATGAAGCTACTTAGTACTGACTCAAGCCACTGGTCTCTCTCGCACGGTATTCCCTCTGCTGTGACTAGCAGTGGCTCTCCAGAACCTTGGACAGACATCTTTCCCAGTCCAGCTACCTCAGATCTCTTTAATGGAGATGGCACGAGTTGGACCCTGGAACTCTGGCAGACACTGTGCTACAGCTACTCCTCAAGCAAGAATCTGCTCTTGTAGAGATGCTGATGTTGTTGCTGCTGTTACAGCAGACTAACAAGGTGATTCTTTCATGCTAAATTACTGTTTCTCACCTTGTTTCGTGGTTCATCCATCCGAAAGGCTGTAGCAAAGACCCACTGGGGTGGAGTTGGCAGCGTCAGAAACTGCTTCACTAGACCTAGACCAATTCCCCTATTGGATCCTGTCACCAGGATGCTGCAAACGGAGAAATCTGTCATCACCATCCTTATGGGGCTGCAGCTCCTGGCTCCTGCTTGCTTGGAGATTTGCTTCAAAATACATCTTCTCATCACATGAGATACTATTATAAGAATTAGGCACATGACACTCGATCTTCAGATATCCTTCTGCTAGATATTGCACAATATTGCCAAGTTGACTGGTGGCTTCCCTTGGTTTTTTAATCAACCAACCCTCCAGGCCAATGAAAAAAGAAGGAACCTGTAGAGGTGGCAGTGTAGTGTAGTGGACAGAGTGAAGGGAGATCTTCCTATTCAAATCCTTACAGGGTGACCTTGAGCCAGTCTCAGCTTAATCTACTTTACAGGGCCGTTGCAAGAATTTGAATAGCAAGGGGGGGAAAGAACACTGTATATTGCCCTGAGTTAATTGGGGAAAAGGTGGGGTGAAAATCTAATAAGTTAAACAGACAGTGTCATTACAGAATGTATTAATTCAACCTTTTAAATAAAGCCCGCAAAAGATACCAGACTGCAAAAAGAATTTCGCGGCCTGCTGGAGGTTGGGAGAGTAGGGATGGGGAGTTCTGCCCCACCTGCAGCAGCCTGCTGCATTTCTATGGTGGGCAAGGAGGAGAGGGCGTCCCTCCCTGGGCAGCCCGCTGAGCTTCTAGCCCGGACATAGTCACCTGCATGCAATTACTTGTTCCCTCTGGTGATCAGGCTAGCGCTTAAATACAAGGCTGCATTATTTGTCTTCAATGTCCTATCGCACTTCTCTCCCCTCCCACACACATAAGGATGTTATTAGGCAGTTTCTCTGGAACTTCGTGAAAGAAGAAAGAAAGGGAACATTTTTCTTGTAACTGAGGTATTTTATTAGTTTATTGGAGGCTCTGAGGGCAGTGTAGTAAAGCCCTGAGGCATCAGGAGACAAACACCTCACCAGGGAACTCTGCGTCCTTCCCAGTCTACAAAGGCACCGTTATCCCATTCAGAAAGCATGGGGAGCACATTAATGATTCCTCGCGTGCTCTCTTCCACAGTCAGGTCCCCCTTCCACTGAAAATGAACCAGTCAAGTTATGAAAGAACCACTGCTGCCAAGCCAAAGACCCGTAAGTGGAAGAACAAGGGCTGTGTGCAGTGGGCTGTCCTGCACCACTCTGGGAGTCTGAACCCTGAGCCAACCCTGTGCTTATGCTACTTTTCTACCATTCAAGTGCTCAGGGAATCACCTATTCCCTTCAGTGGGGGCATGGAGATTTAGCTTTGGACCAAACATGTTCCAATCGCTTTTTCAAGATCACCGTTCCTCCATCCCCATATTTACAAATTCTTCAGAAAACAAATAATTTCCAGGTCCTTTTTGGGAACTCAGTGGTAGTTCTCTTAGCATTCCCCCACCCAGATTGCTTAGGCAAGGGTGGGCAACGCAAGGCCCATGGGCCGCATGCACACACCCCCACCTTGTTTGCAGCCCCCACTGCCCCCACCCCGCTGAGATTTGAGGGGGAAGCTGGAAGTCGCCCACCCCACTTAAAGGTTAAAGCTGTTACCTTTGTTAGCTCAGTTCTCACACTGCCAGGATGGATGCAAGCACACAGAATCCCATAGTCTGGGTACTGCAGTGACTGGCACCTGGTGAGCATGTTTAAAGCAGCCTACAGGGAGAAAAAAAACAAAGGGAGTGCATTGGGGGGTTCAGATAAATCACCAAAGGAAAAGATACTGGATTATGTTGTATGACTGGGCTAAGAAAGGAAAGGGAGGCACAGAAGTCAGTAAGAAGCAGGGCGCATCACTACATAATTCCTGACACAAGATCTAATAGCGTGGAGGGAAGAAAGGAAATGCAAGAACCTGGAATGAAATGTGAAGGTTGTGGCAGACTGAAATACCCAGCAATGGCAGCAAATGCTGATACAATGCTTCTACTCCTCAGTGTTAGAGCAGTGCAGAAGCCACGCCCCAAGTCAGACACGATAGGCCCTATTGTATCTAACTTGGGGCACGTCTTCTGCACAGCTCTTAACACTGAGTACTAGAAGCATTGTTTCAGCATTTGCAGTTCTGCTGGGTACTTCATCTGCCACAGTAAGTGCCTGCCCATACAGTTTGCTATAATCAGAAATGATAGGGTTCAATTTCACTATACTGGGTTGGAGCTAAAGACTCCAGCCTCCAACTGTTCTAGTGTTTTATTTTCTTGTTCAGTTCTGTTTGCTTGGCTGTGCAATAAACAAGTTATATTTAGGGCTTCCCAACAGTCAGTAGATTCTGCCTTTTTTTAAAGTGAGGAACATAACACAGCTGATAGTGATAAAGAGCATTTCTTCATGAGGCTTTTATCTTGCACCCTTACCAGGGCTTTTGTATTCTTTGTGGGATTAAGTTTGGATCCTTTACATGTGCCTTTTTGTCCCTGCCCTTCTATATGTTTCATTATACAACCACTAGATGGCACTATTGTATAGCCGAATTGTGCTTTTAACTGTGGCTTCTATGGTGGGATGAGAGAAAATACCAGACTGTGCTCGTTATGAAAAAACCTGCGATAATGGTTGCCAAGGGTGGGAGATGCCCTGGAGAATGACATCATTGTCTAAAGGACCAGCAAACTACCGTGAGTGAGCAATCACAAGTGCATCATAAAAGCTTCATGTAGAAATGCCATAGGTCTGGGACCACAGTAGCCTTTGCAATCTGCCTGGATAGCTCAGCACAGGCAATATTATCCCAGGGGAAATATGTGCCTGTCCTTCCTTGAAGTCTGGATTGGACCCCATGCCTTAAAAAAAAAAGCAGGATTTTGCAGAAATGGTGAGGATATCACATTTTTCCTGAACACAAACTAAGCAATAGATTGTACCCAAGAAACCATGATTATTCCCCCATTGCTGTTGTGAGAAATGTTGTTTCCCTGATGGTTATGGATACCTCTTTCAGACCTTAATTTCTGCCAAACATCAACAGTAATTAGTACCTCCTGCATGGCCCCATCGTTATGGAAAACTAGCAAGACAAACCTGCCCACTCATTGCTGTGCATCATTTCAGGAAATGTGACATCCCTGCAATAGAAGCGCAGCTACAAGGGAAGAGGCGTGTTATGATCCACAAATGAGTCATAAGCGGATCCTTATTGCACACATGGGCATGCGTGTGCACACAATCACGTGCACAGGCCATCACAGAAACCCTCAGGAACACAGCCCAGAGCAGGACAGGCTCCTCCTGTTTCAGAGTCTTTCATTTGAATTTCACATTAAGTACCTTGCTGCAGCGGTAGCCAACATTCTGAGTCTTATCAAACTTGGGCATGAGTTCGATGGAGCCTCCAGAGCTGGATGTATTGATAATGGCTGCCTTGCTGCAGCTCAGCCCCTCCTGGGGACTTCTCTCAGCTGCCATCTTCAGCAGGGGCAGAAACGCCTTGGGGAGACACAGACAGTGGCTGTTGTTACATCCATGAAATACAGCTTTGCAATGTTAAAGAGAAAAGAGTCAAGGCTGGTTGCATAAAGGTGAAAAAAAATAGCAAGGCTTGTGCTTTCAGCACCTTTGAGAACAAATTGTGGGCGTTCTCCTTCTACAAAAGGTTTCTGAGAGCTTCTTCTGTACAAATGGTCCAGCTTCTTCTGTACAAATGGTCCAAGCAGGACCTACAGCAGGGGTGAGGAACATGTGGGCCTCCAGAGGAGGTTGGCCTGCAACTCCCATCAGCCCTAGCCACCATGGCCAATAGTGAGGGATGATGGGAGTTGTAGTCCAACCTCCTCTGGAGGCCCACATGTTCACCATCCCTGACCTTCAGTACCACATTTGCTCTGAGGACAGGAGTTACTTGTATTGAAGTTATTAGTGGATCAAAGGACTCAGAGGTCAAAGAACAAATTTAAATAGAAGCAGGATCACCTCAATCTTTTCTGGATTAAGTTCAATTTGTTTGTCCTCACCCGTTCCATTACCAACATCAGCCACTGATTTAGAACAAGAACAGCTTCCTTGGATTTAGATGGAAAGGAAAGATACAGCTGGGTGTCATCAACATATTGGTCGTCCAAACCCTAAAATTCCAGAAATCTCTCCTATCTGTTTCATGCATATGTTAAGTAGCATGGGGACAAGATGGACCCTGAGGGACACCATAGGCCAACAGCCAGGATGATGAAAAGGAGACCCACAGCATCACCTCTGAAATTGCCTCTCCAAGGAAGACCAAAGCAACTTTAGAACAGTGCCTCCAAGTCCCATCCCAAAGAGACGTCTCAGAAAGATAATATGGTCAATGGTTTTGAAAACAAGGAGATTTCTATTGGGCTTAATTCCCCCCTCCCCCCACTGGCTGAATAGATTCCACTTCTAGGGGAAGTGCATGACGTCAGATGTGACTATGGTTGTGCCCTCTTCAGCCAACTGTAGGTTTCTAAACCAAGCTATCTGGGATCTTTGAATCAGCAGTAAAAGAAACAACCCAGCTCTTCAAAGCCGGTGCACTCCCTCTAGTGGCTGAAAGACAGCACAGCTAAAACAGGTAAGGCAGATTTTGTTCGTGGGAATGAACCTGAGTCCAACTCAGAAGGCTGCTTTGGGGGATTCGTTCAGGCTTTGCAAATGTGCAGTCCCAAAAGACAATTTGTGTAGCTCAAGTCACGCAAATGTTGAATTACGTTAGCTGATATAAAAAGTGACAGATAATGTACGAACTTTAGTGAGCAGTTCAGGCCCCTCTGGAACCCCAACCCTGATCATCCCGAAGTGCCTAGCGAATGCGTCACAGTAGGCCTTTGTAGGTTCCAACATAACCTCCCCAAGGTTCAGATGTCATAACCCCATTACCACTCAAAAAAGCTCTTCCAGGCAGCTCCCCAAGCATGCAATGGAAGTGGAGAAGTAAAATCGCTACACTGCCCTCACCGCTACGAAGTAGGCATGATAAAGTGCCCGGTCATGCTCACTCTGAGACTTGTGCCATTTGTGTGCTAATCATCACCCTGCTCGTTGCATCACCCCAGCTCATTAGTAACCCAGAGAGCCAGCCAGGCTCTGCAGTGCCAGAGAGGACACTTGGGAGCGAGCAATTGTGTCAACAGCCCTAGACATCTCACCATTCCATAGTGAGACCGTAGTGAGTGCCAGCCATGTCAATTCCATAATTCTCCAGGCGGGACCAACTTAATGAGCCCACCACCCCTGTATCAGGGGAAAGCCACCAGTACTATGAACTTCACCAGGAAGTGGGATGACCATGACAACAGGTTTAAAGAGGCCCCCCTCCCAATTCTAGAACACTAGCTTTCTGCTCAGTTGAAAACACCAGGGCCCAATCTACATGGAAATGGAATGAGAAGCACGTTCTGATTTTATCTGGCTTTTCATGGAATCAGCTTTGGTCTGTCAGTGGCATACAAAGCAAGAAAAGCAGAGCATACACCACCTAAAAACCCGCTTTCACAAATCACACAAGAGCGCTTTAAACTGCCTTACTTTGGGGTTGGGCAGAGTTCTGCCAGTTAAAATGAGCATCAACAGCAGAGATGCTGCTCAGTGAATGAGAGAGGCTTGTTCCCCACCCTGTCTGTGCTCCCACTACTGGCCACCCCCCTCTCCTTCCCCTCTGTGTATTCTTTAGTTTTCAGTGTATTGCAATAATGATACCGCAAAATACCGCTGCTGCAGGCTCCCACTACTGGCCGGCCCCTCTCCTTCCCCTCTGTGAAACTGTCCTACTGTAAACAGGAAAAAAATAGGCTAGATAGTTAGTGTGCTACTGCGAAGATTTGAAACAGTGCACCTCCAATTTTCTCAATGGGGAAAAAGATGGTACAGATTCTCAATGGGGGTAAAGCAGGAAGTACGCTCTTCTGAAGGCTAGAAACGGCACATCCTTGATTTTCAAAATGGGAAAAAGATGCGACAGATTCTCAGTGGGTAAATGCTTGTGAATGGAAAGCACCACTAAGTGGGAAAAAGTCTGTGTCCAAAAAGAAGGAATGGGAGGGGAGGGGTGGACCCACCCCTTGACTGGGTCACTGCCAGGTCACAGAAATAGGCATGTCCAGGATTTTATGTGGGGGACAGGCACACTGCAACGGAACTGCTCCAGAGCTGTATTTAAGAAAAACAACACACTGTAACGGCACTCTAAAAATGCACCTTTTCCAGAAGGAAGCTGTGGGGTGGCTGTGGATTGGCGACAACGTCATCTGTCGCAAAGGACCCTGATGTGCTCTCCCTCCGCATTAAATTAGCCGTGTAGATTGGCTCCAGGTCAAGAGTGTGTTCTGCAATATGTGTTGGGTTGATGACATATTGAGACAGCCTGATGATTGGCATGACAACCATAAGTCCCCAGCAGAATTGCCTAAGGCTGCCCCACCCAACAGGGATATTGACATATGAAAAAGAAGGTAATACTAGAAAATATGTAGTGTGACATTCTTAAGAGGGACTGCTGCCCCGTGTTTGTGCATTTTCCCCCTTCAATTCTTAGTCCCCTCTCCCCCCCACTCCTAATAAAGTTTTGTTGGAGTCCATGATGCTTCTTGTGTGAAGTTGGAATATAATGCTCTTCAGCATTTTCCTGAAATTCCCAGTAAGGATGTTGGAGAAATCTGCAACAGAACCAAATGAGGTAGGATTTCATGAATCTGCCCTGTGAATTCCACAGCTGACCAACTTTCTCCTGTCAGGCAGATTCCATGGACTTGTGGACTGATTTTCTACCTTTCCCAAATTTTGCACAAGTTTTGTTGCAGAAAAATATGCAAAAAATAAAAAACTCTGGACAAAAATGCGCATACCATGCATAAGCTAAAGCGTGAAAATGCACATTTGGGGGGAATCTGTGCATGTTTGCACGTGAGAAATTGCACAATTGTGAATTTGTGCAAATTTGGAAACAAAAAAAAATCCGATTCCATTGCTGGATGGACAACAGAACGAAAAGCACCTGACAATCTGTGAAGCACAGATGGAACAGATTTCATGCAATCTGTACATCCCTAATTCCCAGTTCTAAGGATCTCTCTATAGGCTTCCATATGTCAACATATGTAACTCTACGCAACAAAGCATATGCATACACACACAAAGGAAATGGACAGGTGTGTTGTAACAGCGAATGTATCACCGCACTGTGAAGTTCAAACATTGCCTTTAAAAGAGCCGTGCTCTTTGAAGAGATGGTAGATGTGTTTGGCAATGTACATCCACTGTGAAAGGCCTTGAGGGCATAAAGCTCTGTCCTGATCCCTTAGACATCATCAAAGCCAATGCACACATTAGGCATCCTGGAATGCATATGCACACATGCACATTTTATCCAAGAACAACATGCCCCCAGCAGAATAGAGCCCCACCATGAGAAATTTTCTGGATAGACCCCTGATGCTTCTTCTGTCCAAGTGCCAGGCCATCACAACTCTTACAAGAAGAATTCCTGGGGAGTAAAAGGGACTCTCCAACCGCATGAGAAGAAACAAGCTAAAAGGGGGAGTCAAAAGGATTAAATCCTTCAAAATGCTTGGCACTTACTCAAAACCACAATAATAGAAGCTCAGCTAAAATGTATACCACAGGTTAGGAAAGGCAGCACCAAGTCCAAGAGGTCACCGGCATGGTTAACCAGCAGTGTTAAGGGAGCTATTAAGAGAAAAGAGAGCTTCTTCCAGAAAATTGAAGTCTTACCTAAGTGAGGAAAACAAAAGGGAGCACAAGCTTGCACAAAGGTGATGCAAGCAGACAATAAGAGATGCAAAAAAGCATTTTGAAGAGCATATCACTAACAACATCAAGGCCAACAATAAATAATTCTTTAAATATATCAGAAGCAGAGAACCAGCTAGGGAGGCAGTTGGACCATTGGATGACAATGGAGTTAAAGGAGTACTGAAGGAGGACAAGGAAATTGCAGAGAAGCTGAATGAATTCTTGTCATCCACCTTCACTGCAGAAGATATAGGACAGATACCTATGCCTGAACTGATGTTTTCAAGAAGGGGGTCTGAGGAACTGAGGAAATAGTGGTGGCAAAAGATGAAGTTCTCAACCATATTGATATTTTGAAAGCAAATAAATCACTGGGCCCAGATGGTATCCATCCTAGAGTTCTTAAAGAACTCAAATATGAAATTGCTGGTCTTCTAACCAAAATATGCAACATGTCCCTAAGATCAGCCTCTATACCATAGGCCTGGAAGATGGCCAATGTAACACTATTTTTCAAAAAGGGATTCAAGGAGGATCCAGGAAATTATAGGCTGGTTAGCTTAATGTCTGTTCCAGGTAAATTGGTTGAAGGCATTATTGAAGATAATATTAGTAAGCGCATAGAAGGACAAGCCCTGCTGAAAAATAATCAACACAGCTTCTGCAAAGGTAAGTCCTGTCTCACTAACCTTTTAGAGTTCTTTGAGAGTGTCAATAAACATGTGGACAGGGGTGATCCGGTAGACACTGTTTACTTGGACTTCCAAAAGGCTTCTGACAAAGTCCCTCACCAAAGACTCCTGAGCAAACTTAGCAGTCATGGAATCAGAGGACAGGTCCTCTTATAGATCAGTAACTAGTTAAACAACAGAAAGCAGAGAGTAGGAATAAATGGTAAACTCTCCCAATGGAGGGAAGTAAATAGTGGGGTCCCACAGGGATCTGTATTAGGACCAATGCTTTTCAACCTGTTCAAAAATGATCTGGAATTAGGAGTGAGCAGTGAAGTTGCCAAGTTTGCCAATGACACCAAAGTATTTATGGTGGTTAAAACAAAAAGGGATTGTGAAGAGCTCCAAAAGGATCTCTCCCAACTGGGAGAATGGGCATCTAAACGGCAAATGCGGTTCAATGGAAGCAAGTGTGAAGTGATGCATGTTGGGGCAAAAAATCCCAACTTCAAGTATAGCCTGATCAGATCTGAGCTAGCGGTGACCGACCAGGAAAGAGATCTTGGGGTAGTGGTGGACAGCTAAATGAAGATGTCAACCCAGTGTCCAGCTGCTGTAAAAAAGCCAAACTCCATGTTAGGCATAATTAGAAAAGACATTGAGAATGAAACTGCCCAAATCATACTGCCCCTATACAAATCTATGGTGTGACCACACTTGGAATACTGTGTCCAGTTCTGGTCACCACACCTAAAAAAAAGATACCGTAAAGCTGGAAAAGGTGCAGAAAAGGACAAGTAAAACGATCAAGTGGCTGGAGCATCTCCCCTATGAGAGAAGGACACAACAGCTGTGATTGTTTAGCTGGGAGAAAAGGCGAGCAAGGGGAGACATGATAGAAGTGTACAAAATTCTGCATGGTGTGGAGAATGTGGATAGGGAGACATTTTTCTCCCTCTCTCAATACTAGAACCCAATGGGATCATCCCATGAAGCTGACTAGTGGGAGATTCAGGACAGATAAACGGGAGGACTTCTTCACACAGCACCTAGTCAAACTATGGAATTGGCTACCACAGGAAGTAGTGATGGCCACCTGTTTGGATGGCTTTAAAAGGGGGTTAGACAAATTCCTGGAGGAAAAGGCTATCAATGGCTACTAGTCTTGGTGGCTATGTCCTTCCTCCAGTACTAGAGGCAGTGAGCCTTTATACACCAGTTGCTGGGGAACATGGGTGGGAGGGCACTGTTGCACTCATGCCCTGCTTGTGGGTTCTTCGTCGACAGCTGGTTGACCACTGTGTGAACAGAATGCTGGACTAGATGGACCTTTGGTCTGATCCAGCATGGCCCTTCTGATGTTATGTTCTTAAAGAGCTTACCTGGCTCACCTGCAGCGGCCCAATAGTATTAGTGGCATATTCAGCCGCCATGTCCTTTGCATTTTCTGTCTCTAGGGTGGTGTAAAACATAATGCCAGCATTATTCATCAGAAGAGTCAGCCCATATTCTCCAACGTGCTTTTTCACTTCCTCCGCAGCTGCCTTGATGCTCTCAAGATCAGTGACATCTGTAGAAGGAAAGCATCATTGTCAGGATCTTGGGGGTGGGTTGGGGAAGGCAGAATGGCTTAAGGCCCATTTTGCAAAGGCCTTTAAATGGGCAGGCTGTGGTTTCTGAACCCTCAGAAGACCTGCAAGACAAGAGAGTTCTTGTCGGTGAACCTGTGAACCCGTTTGGCACCTTCCCTCATGAGTTCTATTAGACAGCGAGCTGGCGAGGGGGAACAAGGGCCTCCCTGAGCAAGGAGTCCACCGACCGTGAGCGTCAGCAGGGAACCCAGAGAGAACTGCCCGTAAACAAGAATTTTGAAATGAGAAACACGACACAATCACGTTGCCAGAGACTGGGCTCAAAAGGAGGCCATTTGAAGTCCAAGGTACTTTGTTCTTTGTAGAAGCTGAGTGAACACAACACGTAAAGGCATGGCTTCCATGACGAGATGCCATAGCAGCCCAAGGCTGTTGTAGGCCTTTCTTGCAAGCTCCTTTGGACAGGGATTTTGTGAAAAACAGGACTTCATAATAACGAACACCTTTGTTGTTTAATTCATTGGCATCAGTATTCAAATAATCATCCATTTGCTTTCTAATAACAATTTGACACTTCCCTTGCTGTTCTAATTTATATGCTAACGATTTCCCTGCCTTTTCTCCTGATACAAAATATCTTGTCTAGTGCATATTTTTATGAACTTCAGAGGCTTCTAGCATTTCCAGGCATGTGCATGTTGTCTTGCTATATCCAGTTGTGTGTTAATGCATCTTTATTTGCTTTGTTCTTACGCAGCATTTCTAAATCAATCTGCTGCATTGGTTCTGCCTATGGTCCCACACTTGGGGGCATTTCTACATGATTCGCAAGTACTGCTGACAATCACAGGAAGAACACCGAGAACACGTGGAGCTCAATACCTACCTAAGTACAGCAACACCAGATTTGAGTGTTGGGATGCCAACGTTTTTATCTCCTGGAAAAGAGAAGCAATTTTTCCTTGATCACACTGGAATTAGGCACCAGTGGTGAGCTATACATCGAGGCGGATTCTAAAATGCTCAGAGGAAGATGGCAACCAGGACGCATACAGGTGCAGCCTCTGGCTAGAACAGTGTTCTTCACTGCAGGGCCTGAGGGCCAGTGGCGGCTGCCAGTCACTTGACAGCTCTGCCTCTCTTGCTCTGTCATTATCACCTCTATCGCTGCCACCTCTGCCTCTCACTTTGTGTGGCTGCTCACTCTCAGCAGGGGCTCTCTACCCTGGCCTTCCTGTCTGCGTTAGCAGTGGGCTGGCTGCTGTGATCTGGGCCGCCGGAGGCTTCAGGGGTGGGGACCCAGGAGACCTGTTGCTCACCAACTGTATGGAGGTGGTGGGGACAGCAGTCAGCCCATCAGCTATGGCAGGAGGGGAGCCCAAGAGGCAAAAAGCAATGTGGCTGGCCAGCTGCAGCAATGCACCGGGGAGGTGCGAATGCGTGGGTGAGAGAGAGCAACATGGACCTGCACCGGGAGATTTTGCCACCCTGAGCAGAGCAGAGTGCTCTGTCGGAAACGATTCCCTCTTAGGAGCGTAGGGCGCTGCCCCCCAAAGAGATCTCCCCAAGAACTCACACACTCTGTGCGCACTTTATTTTGCCATGTGTGGCAGCTGCGTTTCTCTAGGGATGTACGAAAGTCACTTACCTTTTAACGAAATTGATTCGAGGTGGGGGGGAGGCGCTCTGTCCCTCCCCCCGAAATTCTGGCTGGGGGGGAGGAGCTCCGTCCCTCCCCCCCGAATCCTGGCCGGCTGGGCCCGCAAATGGCGGCGGCCATAGCCGCCGCCGTTTGCGTCCCTGCAGCCAGCCGTGATTGGCTACATAAATGTTTACGTAGCCTATCATGGCTGAGTAAAAAACAAAACAAAAAACACTCGTACGCAAATGGCGGCACCCATGGGCGCCGCCATTTGCGTTCCTTATTTTGGCACGTCTTAGTCTACGTAAACATTTACGTAGACTACGGCAAAAATAAGGGGAATGCAAATAGCGTAGATGGGAAGTGGATAAGGAGTCTGAAAGCTCTCCATTTCTTCCCCAGCAGCGCTGTGCCATTTCGTCCCCCGCCTGCCTTGCCACTGCATGTCCCTTTCCTCCAGTCACACACCTCCCCATTACAACCTCCCGTTTTGCAACCCCCCACAATGAGTTTATAGCTGTGCTGGTCCATTTGCTCTGCAGGACACAGTATAAGGCCTGATGATCTCACTGGGTGTTATGCCCATCAGAGATACGGTGTTGAGGAAATAGCAGGTATGGAACTCTGGCAATTTCTCTGCTACTAACAGCTCTCTAGCCAGAATATTTGTGGTTGTGAAAGGCCTAAGAGTATATTGTAAGCCAGCCACCGCAAAAATCTAAATGCAGATACTCTTAACTTTCCTTGTGACTAACACCTTGAGCGTTAGCAGTTCCTGCACCCATGCAGAACTTCACCACACCCACATGGTGCCAGAATCTGAAGTTCAGCATTACATCAAACAGGCCTATTACTTGGCATACATTTTTGAAGGTCCGTGTATTGCCACCAGGTACTGAATCACACCACCGGTCTTTCTCGCTCAGTATTGCAGTGGTGCAGAACCTGTTTCAGCCAGACAGCCAAATTCCATTTCTGAGATGCTCTCGGGGGCTGAAACTTGAGCACTGGGCAGGGCTGAAAGCAAAACAGGGCAAAGCCACAGGCAAAGGCAGCAGGGCCAGTACTAAAATTAGCAGGATCCTTTAGCTTAAAGCTTTTACTGCCAGTAGTTAAGCCTTAGGAGAAACATGTCAACCTTTGAAAATGAGGAAAACCCTACAAGAAAGCTGGGAAAACAGCAAATGATCAGCTGTCGGGGAAAGGGCTGAGACCATCTGGACGCCAGGCAGGTCAGATTTGACTCATGGGCTTCTGCACCGCTATAGTATTGTCTATTCCTTATTTTGCTCTTATTGTTTTTACAGAAAATTAACCCAGGCACACACATAAATACATATACAAACATACAAATATATAGTAAATATAAAATAGAAACTATTTTAGAAAATATGTAACACCATGAAGCTATATATGTAACACAAAGGTGACATCCAGAATCTTGAAATGTCCTATTCGAAACATAATGAAATCAGTTTTTCTATTGGGGCGCAATCCCTGGTTAGACAAGAAAAATGTCCTACAACTCCCAACATACCATAGCCAGCCAGCCAGCCAGGCTGAAACATTTCCTGAAACTATTTTCTGTCTAACCACGCATAGGACTGTGGCTTTAATCCGTTCATTTGTTGCTCATTCTGATTCCACAAGAAGCAAGCAATCGTCTATACTAGCACGTGCTGCAACAGTGCTGTTCAGATAGCCAGCGAGCCAACCATGACCTCTCCTAAGGCACTCCATTCCATCCCCTCCCCCTGCATACCATGCCCCCTGAGCATAATCTTCATTGGGCTGTTTGGGGACCCTTTCCATCCTTCTAAGATCCTTTTAACTGGAGATGCTAGGGTTAAACCTTCTGCAGCCCCTGTGCTACAGCAACACCTCACTCCCTCCCCACACAAGAATCACCCTGGCAGAGATGCAACAGCATCAGCTACCCATGCAACAGACTTAAACGATGATTCTTCCATGCTACGTTACTGATTCTCACCTTGTTTTTTGATTCATCCATAGTATGGGTCGTAGCAAAGACCCAGTGGGGTGAAGTTGGCAGTGCCAGAAACTGCTTCACCAGACCTAGACCAATTCCTGACCTGGATCCTGTGACCAGGACACTGTCAACGGTGAAATCTGTCGTCGCCATCCTGGAGCTGCAGCTTTTGGCTCCTGCTTCCTACTTGCTTGGGAAGTTACTCCCAATTTTATAATCAGATGAGTTGCTGTTACGTAAAAGTGCAACATCTAGTTGCACCTCCTGCAATTAGATGTTCAGATAAGGTATATTACCAAGTCAATTATATAGCTTCCTTTGCTTTTTAACCAAGTCTCAGGACCGGTGCGAACAGGAAAGAAAACAGGAAGCCGTGGAAATGTTAACGAGATATAGTGGACAGAGTGAGAGAATGAGCGGAGAGTTCCGAATTCAAATCCCCACGGGATGATCTTAAACCAGGTGGGTGACAAGCTAGGCACTGGGGGTTGTTTTGCGAATAACCCCCAGTGTGTGGTTGGGGCGCCTGACAGACGATTGGGCACACCACCCACAGTGTGTAGCTTGTTTCCCCCCACTTCCCCCTCAGTCCTCCACCCAGCTCAGTCTGGCATCCCAGGGCACTTGGCGGCAGAACCCATCTTGTCTGCTGCTAAGCCCCCCTGCAACCATACTGATCACGATCACAGCTTTTTTTTTCAGTGCCCCTTTCCCCTTGGCAGTGCCAGCCCCCCCAAAATGCTCAAATAGAAGTTGGGAGGGGCTGCCACTGCCCCTCCAGCTCCCACCAAGCCCTCATCCTCTCTCCAGCCATAATCTCCTTCATGGTCAGAGCCCCTTTAAATAAAAAAACCTATTTTTCTTTTCTTGTGCAAAAAACGGAGCTGGGAGAAGTTTTTTCGCATGTTCCCAGCCCCATTTTATGTGCGCAAAGGGGCCCTTTATCACTACACAGCTGCAATAATGGGGGATTGAATAGAGGAGGCCTGGATTATACTCGCCTGCTCTCCCGTCTGAGTCCTCCACTTGGCCCTGATATCGTTTATTTACATCCCACTACTCGCCTTGCAGGGCTGATATCGCAGACTGTGCGTGGGATAGAGTGATTTGAAGGAGACTGTTTTGTCGTTGCTTCCTTGGCTCCTTCTGTGTTGCCTCTTTATCAGCCGCTTCTTCGATTGGGCTGGAGACTGGGCTGAAGATATTGTTCATTATTCTTACTATTATGCTTGAGTTCAACACCACTGCAATTGTGGTGGATAGTATTGTTCCTACTTGCAGACCTTTTGCTCTTTCAGCTGGCCTTTCCACTTAGCCCTGTTGCTTTGGAGGCTGGGCTGAAGATGCAGTTACTTTATTCACTCCCTGCTTTTGATATCCCAGGCTGTTGACATAGGCAGTGTGGGATTTGGAGTGAAAATCACTGAAGAGACAGCGGCTTAACAAGATTGATTTTTTATTCTCAGCAGGGCCATAAACTGTACATCGAGTGGACCTGAGTTCTTTGGATGTAAGTCTTTGCTTACTACCTGGTTCCACCTGTTCTCATTTATTGGCATCCTGACTCCTTGACTGAACTTTTCTTCAGATACTTCTGTTTGGAGGCTGGGTTGCAGGTCCAACTTGTTGGGCGACTGTTGAGAACTCCCGGCCCCAGCTCTTCACAGTTGTTGCTTTCCTGATATTCTTTATGACCCTCTAGCTAGACTGGACGGTAGCCATTTTTGAGTTTGTTTTCATACTGTTTTGTAGTGATCTAGCTGTTCTGTTGTCTCATGTTTCTTGGCTGGCCACGGTTGGTGGTAGCTGGGACGGAATTTTATAATCCTTTTGTAACCTGTTTGTTTTCTCTTTTTGGCATTAAACGTTTTCTTTCTGCTCATTTTCTACTTTCTAATGCTATTTCTTCTGTTTTCTATCTAATGACTCGTTCTCATTGTGAATTTAGTTCCTATTCAGCGTCTTCCCCTCTCAGCTCCCTGTTGCTTGTTGTGTAAGGAATTGCCGCTGTATTGCTCCTAAAGCTGTTATCGTTCATGATTTATTTATTTCTAGAACTCGTCATCTTCTCACTCTCACTGAACCTGGCTTCCTGCCCATGATACTGCCATTTCATCCTTACTTTGGGAGACTTAAATATTCATGTGGGTGATGCCCAGGACTCTGCAGCTCTACATTTACTCTATCTTCTTCTTTTCATCTTAACCTCTGGTATGACTCATCCACACATTCCTTTGCCATTGTCTTGCTCTTGGTTTTCCGAAGAATTGCTCCGTCTCTGATCTCTCTGTTGACGAGTTTCCTTTGTCCAACCATCATTTCGTTTCTTTCATGGTTACCTATAATCCTCTTTCCTTATGTTCTGTTTCTCCCTCTGTCCGCAACCTGCATTCTGTTAATCATGAGGCTTTTTCCTCAAGCATTGTCCACTTCTCTTCCTTCTGTTATTTCTGCTGGCTCCTTGGACTCAGCTGTGTCCATTTTTAATTCTTTATCTTCAACCCGTGATAATTTTGCCCGACCATTGACATGAATGCTTCTGCGAGTGAAGTTCCCTTTACTCGTTTTCTCCATTCTTGTGCCTGGGTGACTGAACGCCTCTGGTGGAGGACTAGGGAGTGGGCAGATCATTCATTCATTCATTCATTCATTCATTCATTTCATTTCTATACCACCCAATAGCCAAAGCTCTTTGGGCGGTTCACAAAAATTAAAACCAAACAACACGCAATAAAACAATTTAAAATATATAGAACATTAAAACCACAATATAACAATACAACCACAATAAAACCTAGCAGCAGTGCAGGAGTTTAAAATACAAATTTTTAAAACAGCAAAGCTAAAAGTTTAGAAAGCTAAAATGCTAAAATGCCTGGGAAAATAAAAAGGTCTTCACCTGGCGCCGAAAGGAATACAATATAGATGCCAGGCAAACCTCACTAGGGAGCTCATTCCAGAGCCAGGGTCTCACAGCAGAAAAAGCTCTCCTCCTAGTAGCCACCCGCCTCACTTCCTTTGGCAGGGGCTCACGGAGAAGGGCCGCTGACGATGATCTTAAGGTCCGGGCAGGCGCATATGGGAGGAGGCGATCCTTCAGATAACCTGGCCCCAAGCCGTTAAGGGCTTTGAATGTTAACACCAGCACTTTGAATTGGGCCCGGAAATGGACTGGCAGCCATTTAGGGCTAGGACTAGGGAGTGGGCAGATTATATTCATTACACATTCATTCTTCCTTCTTTTTCTTCTGCTATCTCCTCGGCTAAACAGCAGCATGACTCATCGTTAATTCAGCTGAATGCCAGGCATCCCCAGCGACTTTTAATTCTCTTTTAAAGACTGTCCTGCCATCTCTTCCTCCCTCTCTTTCGGCGAATGACTTTGTGCAATGTACCTCCTTTACCACACCTGTGGTTATTATATCATCACCACTTATAAATTATATCATCACCACTTATAAACCCTTATAAATATGCTTATAACAGCAAGTGCTGATTCTAGCTCCAGAATTTCAGTACCTGTATATTCTCTCAACCTCTTCCTTGAGACAATACCTTGGATCAAATGTGTGTGGAAGGATTACATCAACTATAACCCCAGCAACCACTACTCTTCTGTTTTTCTCCCTTTTTAAATAGAAAACCTTTCTATAAACCTTTATTAGAATGCTGCCACCCTCCTCCTCCTCATGAGGAGGGAATCTTCCATTTTTGTGTGCCTGAGTGAATGTAAATTCATAGGCTATGGCTGATTTCTTTCCAAGTTTCATCTAACCCTTTTTCTGACAACTACCGAGACCGAGAATGGCGTGGTTTGAAAGAACAAATAAAAAATGAATCTTTATTTACAAGGTATAAGACGTTTCAATGCAATTTAAGTTTTATGTGATAAAATTATTGTTTCAAGTTTCATTCCGTTTTTAACTGGCTTGCTTCCTGTCAAGTCAGCCATTTAATGTGCTGGCTAATGGCTACACTTCATCTTCCTTTCCCCTTTTAGTTGGGGTTCCACAGGGTTCAGTTCTGGGCCTGCTGTTGTTTTCTCTCTATATGTTATCCTTAGGTGATCTTATTCAATCTCATGGCCTCCAATACCATTTGTATGCCGATGATACACAGTTATATCTTTCATCCCCAGATTCTTCTTCTGAGGTTCAAGATTGCATTTAAGCATGTATTTTGGATACCTCAGCTTCGATGCTTCATTGTCATCTAAAACGTAATATGGCAAAGACAGAATTGCTTGTTTTTCCTCCCAAGTCCTCTCTCCAACATACATTTTCCATTACTGTTAATGATGTCATCATTCTCTATCCGGTTGAGGAAGCACATACTCTCGGATTCATTTTCGATTCCTCTGTTTCCTTTGTTCCACATTATTGAAGCTCTAGCCAAGTTTTGTCATTTCTTCCTGCATAATCTTGCCAGGATTCAGCTGTTGTTATCTGTCTCTTCTGCCACGTTTGTTCATGCCCTGGTCATTTCTCGTCTTGACTATTGGAGTCGTCTCTTGACTGGTCTTCCTTTATCTCATATTCATTCTTTGGTTTCTCTTCAGCACTCTGCCGCTAAGAGTATTTTCTTGGCCCGTCGCTTTGATCATCTTACTCCGTTTCTGAAATCCCTTCACTGGCTCCCTGTTCAGTCTAGGATTCAGTACAAGCTTCTTCTTTTGACTTTTAAAGCTTGTCATGGTCTAGCTCCTCCTTATCTTTCAGCCCTTATTGCGCATCACAGACCTGCTCGCGTTCTTCGCTCTTTGAATGCCTTGCTCCTTACCCAACCAAGGGTTTCTACTTCCCTTGCCTGGCTCTGTCCATTCCCTGTTGCTGGTCCTTACTCTTGGAATTCTCTTCCAGAGTTTTTGTGGACTGTTGGTTCAATTACTGTTTTAAAATCTGTTAAAAACCTCTCTCTTTTCTAACACTTTTGAATTTTAGTTTAGATTTTATTATAATTGGTAATGTTAATTATTTAGCTGTGTAGTGTTTTTCTGTGCCTGCCTGCTGTATTCCCTTCCCCCCCCCCTTTGGTTTTATTTTGTGATTTTATTCGAAAGCATGCCTTTGTGGCAAGTATTTCCTGTCCTATTGTTTTATTTATTTATTTATTTATTTATTTATTTATTTATTTATTTATTTATTGTTTTGAACTGTTTTTATTGTATGTTGTACATCTCCCAGAGTGGCTGGGTGACCAGCTAGATGGGCGATTAATAAATTTAATAATTAATAGTTTTATTCTGTACAGTGCCATGTGCAATGATAGCACTATATAAACAAACAACAACAAATTATCAGTGGAAGCTGGTGGTTCCAATTTTGGTGGAGCTGTAATTCCATTCTGGGTTTCAGCCAGAATTCTAAAGGAACTATCCAAGGTGTTGAACCCAAAATAGGTTCAGCAGCTTAGATAGCTCCTTCAGAGTTCTGGCTGTTTCTGACTGAAACCCAGAATAGATTGATTCTCAACCCCACCGAAATCAGAGCCATTAGTCTCCACTGCCCTTTATTTCAATTTTCTTTTTCTCTGCAGTTACAGAAGTGTGCAACTGTCGGTATCCAAAAATATAGGGGCTTGGTTTTGCCTCTCCCATGTATGTGAAACACACAAGGCAACACTTTATCAAGGCTGTTTTGACAGCCTTGCACAGTTGAGAGGTGGGGGGAAAGGCTGTAGATCACTCCCTAAGATTGTCCCCAGGGTTCAATGCCTTGCCTTGAACCTTGTGGGTGCCCTGCTAGGAATCCCCACTTGCCCTGGTCCCCTGCATGTGTTAAGGGTGCCTAAGGCTCCCCTTTCTCTCCTCAGATCTCTGTAACTGCTTCTATTTTGGCAGCTGTCAAAATAGAAGCAGTTATTTGCTTTGGGGTAGGGAAATGGGGTGGTGTCCACTTTTCTACAGAAACCCAGTGCTGTGGATCCCCTCTGAATGAGAAGGAGGGGATCCACGAGGTAGAAGTGGCAGTTTAAATCACAAGGGTCTTTGGCTAACTGGGAGATCTTAGCACTTTTGACAGGTGGGGAAAGTGCTTAAGATCCCCTAGGGGATGTCTCCATGAGTGATTTACTCTGAGCTGGCTGTGTTTGGAGGTCATTAGGGATACATGACATCGTGCCCATCCAGCAGTCACCCCAGAGCTTATCACAGAAAAACCAGATACGATTCTTTCCCTCAAGTTGGGTTCTCGGCAGTATAGTTGCTGTGTGCCCCAACCCCCGCATTTACCTTGGGTATGCTAGCCCTGCCAGGGGTGTGCCTTTTACCATGACCGCCGTCAAGGGGTGTTTCCTAGCACAAACCAATACTGTCTAGTCAGAAGTAACTCCCGTTGTGCTCAATGAGGCTTCTGCCCTGAGTGCCCACATCAGAACTTATAGAGATCCCTCTCAATTGAAATGGCACAGGTTAAAGCCCAGCTTCCCTACGTGCTGTAAAGCCCAATCTCTAGGCTCCAATTCTCCATTGTTTGGTTTATTGCATAAGGAAGTAACTATTTCAACCCTTCATTTTTGAGATCCTGGGCACCATCTGGTTAGAAAGGGGACTTGTTTCCCATCCCTGTGTTCTCCCCCACCCTCTTTCCCAGCACAATCATGTGTGTGTCTACTTGGAAGTAACTCCCATTGTGCTCAATGAGGCTTGTCCCCTGAATGCCCGCACCAGAATTTAAGGATTCCCCTCAACTGAAATGGCACAGTTTAAAGCCCAATTCCCTAAGTGCTGTAAAGCACGATCTTGAGGCTCTGATTCTCCGTTGTTTGGTTCACTACCTAAGGAAGTAACTACTTCAACCCTTCGTTATAGAGATCCTGCGCAGCATTGGGTTACAGTGGGGGCTGGCTTCCCCGTCTTTGTGTTTACTGCTCTCTTTCCCACAACAAACCCTCATAACTCTCATTATGCTGAATGAGGCTTGACCCCTGAATGCCTACATCTGAATTTACAGAGATCTCCCTGAATTGAATACAGAGTTTAAAGCACAGATTTCCTGAAGCCTGCAAAGCACTTTACTGAACCTGCAATTCTCCAATTCTCCTTGGCTTGGTTTATTGCCTTAGGAAGCAACTACCTCACACCTTCGTTATAGAGATCGTGCGGATAGAAAGGGGACTCGTTTCCCATCCCTATGTTCCCCCCTGCTTTCCCAGCACAAGCATATGTGTATGCTTAATATTTACGTAGGCTAAAACGGCGAATCAAAAAGGGACGCAAATAGCGCCCGCTACGCTATTTGTGTTCCCCTTTATTTTCGCCGTCATAGTCTATGTAAATATTTACGTAGACTAAGACGGCCAAAAATAAGGAATGCAAATGGCGGCGGCCGGCCGCCATTTGCGTACGCGTTTTTTTTTTTTTACCCAGCCATGATAGGCTACATAAATCTTTACATAGCCTATCACGTCTTGTAAAAAAAAAAAAAACACCCCAACAAGACTGCAGATGGTGGCAGCGGCAGCCAGTTGGAAGACCAGCTGCCGCCAGAGCCGCCGCCGCCGCCAGAGCCGCCACCGCCCGGAACATCCGCCCCAGGTAAGTCTCGTCCCGGGGGGGATCCGCGGGGGGGGGTGGCAGGCTGTTCCGCCACAGATTTCGGGGGGCCGAATGCACTGGCATTCGGCCTCACTGAGATCCGTGGCGGAATTCTCTGACATCCCTAGCAGCGATAAGACTTGGCCACCAGGTCTACCAAAATAGGTAGATCTAGCCTCTGAGAAATGTGTATACCACGTCTACCCCTTGTCAAGTTCCTTCATCCTCTCTCTCTTCACAGTCAACACACTCCAGGATACCAGGCTTGAGGCTCACTACTTTATTAGTTAACGACCAGGTTCTTTACAGATGCAAATTCTAGGAAACTCTCAGGCTACAAAGGAAACAGCCACTCCACACAATTACGAATACCAATAAAGGAGCCAAAGTGGAAGATAGAGAAGTTGCCGGCAGTTTGAACAAGAACTTCCCGGCCAGACTAGCTTAGGGGGGACGCCCTTCCCTTACAGTTGCTCCCCCCTACATAGGCTGTCACGCATAGCCAACCTGGAGGAGCATCTGAGCTCCACCTCTAACTTTTCCTGCTTCGCTCTGCGATGGACCCTAGCATCCCTCAAGTCACACCTCTAACCTTTCCCGCTTCATTCTGCGATGGACCCTAGCATCCCTCAAGTCACACCTCTAACTTTTCCCGCTTCATTCTGCGATGGACCCTAGCATCTCTCAAGTCACACCTCTCACTCTCCTCCTCCCCCGAGACCTGGGTTCTCATGGAGGAGGAAAGGGGGGGGGTGCTTCAGGTCGAGCCATCGTGCGCCAAAGTCTTGAGAACACCTTGCCATATCTGAGCTCGCTAGGGAAGGAACCTCCCCCAGTCCTGGCTGTTCCCATTCTGAGTCTGAACTGATAACTATCTCTACACGCTCCAATTCATTCCTGACACCCCTCTGTTGTTTCTCAGTAGGTAAACCTGGCTGGTGTACAGACAGTATCTTTCTACCCACAGCTGAAACCCTCAGTTATTTCCATGACTCCTTTCACCCCTGTAATGGTCCTTTGGGCCAAAGGCCATGACAGGATTGAAGGGCATGGCTAATATTGGGGTGGGTGAATTACTCAGCTTGCATCCTACTGCTAGGGTCTGCTCTACAGGCAACGCACAACAGATTCAGGTACCTTCACGAGAGGTTTCTTTATTTCTAGAATACATGAGAAAACACTAACTTTGGAAAAGCAGCATGGCACACTGTCTCCGCTCCAAGGCTACCACTAAGAAAGAGATGGGGAGAGGTTCCACTTGGGCCTCCTGTGAGAGCTAAAAACGGCAGATTCTCTTTATATATATGTAATCGCAACAACCCATTCTAACCCTTAATTGCACTGCTGCTACAATCAATTTTACAGACCCATCTGTACTTCCCTGAAACACCAACAACACTGGACTATGCTGCAGAGTTGTCATACACTACTCTAACACGCACCCCTCCCCAAAATGGGAACAACACTGGGCTACTTTGCAGGACTTCTGTAATCCACACTTTCTCAGCCACAGCCTTACCTCCTGCAACATGGGTATAAGGATGAACTGTATCTGCATACATTCGCAAGGTAATGTTAAAAATATTTATACACTCAGGAAAAAACATATTAACAAGACTTGAGCTAGAAAGATCACCACCTCCTGTCTTTGCTGCTTTTTATTTTTTGGTAGAAACACTACTGCCCAAATCCAGCTACAGGAAACGCCTGGATTTTTAAATGGCTTTCTTTGCAGCTGCAACTATTTCCTAACAGGGAAGATCCCCAAAAAAGCTTAACACTCCCAGAAAAGTTAACACACCCAGATAGTGGTGTGCTAGCCATTGCTGTGACTCATTCATTGACTAAAAATGCTAAAAGGTGGGAGCAGGTGAGTTTCTCACAAAATGAATGGGCAGAACAGGGGCTGCACATTTGCCTCATATCTTGGGTTCTCCAAAGGCTAGAGACTTGCTTTTTAAAAATGAAAGCTGGGAATCTGGAGATTATGGACCATAACATAACCTTGCATGATCAAATAGACTTTGATTGGCCTAATATCTTGCCAAACTCAAATCCATGATTTGTATGCTTTGCTCCCAAAATTACAGGATTTAGCATAAGATGCTCATGCTATCAGGATTATGGAAGTCCAGTACAATTACAGTAAAACAAGCTTTTGTGGCAGTTCAGATCGCACAACTGAAGATATAACATCACTGCTGAGCCCATTGCAGCTGTTGCGTTTGCGTTCCTGATTGTGGTAATCTGGTATCATTGCTATGGTTGTAACTGAAATTTCAACCAACTGAAACCTGTAATCAAATACAAGTACAGATCCTGCCCTCCACATGTAAAGATCTTTAAAAATGTATTTTGTTTTGAACTGCTAGTGATGCCATTTCCCAAGAACAGACCCATTTAGCGGTTCCACCAATTTGTTTCTAGATTCAGCACCCACCTACATGCAAAAGGCTCAGTTGCGCTATATGCTATTGGCAAAAAGACGTTTTGGTTTAATTAGAGAAACTTAAGCACCTCAAAATGTCTAGGAGGAAAACACTAGGGAAGGACCATTTGCAATTATGGGAAGCAATTAAGATAACATTTTTAAATGAACAGAGAAACCTACAGGTCCACAGTGAGAAGCCTGGCTAGAAAGCTTGCTTTCCTGGCCCTGGTTTCCCACTCATGCCCCCACTTACAGAAACCTGGAACTGAGCCACATATTACTGCTCTGCCGTATACCATCTCAAGAGGCATATGGTCTATTTACTCATAAGGGATACCATGGTGGCAGCTCTGGATTTTGATAGAAATGCTTTGCTTTTAGTACGTTAGATTTTATGCAGGTATGATTTTATTTTTTTTGCTTTAATTGCTGCTGTGAGAACTTTTTAAACCCTTGGAATCTGTCATGGCACTAGCTTACCTGAAGAAAGCACAAGCCTCTAAGATATGACCTAAGTGAAAAGTTAAATATTCACATTCTTGTAGGTATCACTGATCCAAAGCTTGCCTTCACCCAGTTTCAGACTGGTGTACCCATCCAAAACACACACCACCACAGCTGCCTGCTGTACCTATCTGAGAGGTCAGGAACTACCCCACAAAATCCAGTGCAAATAGTCTTGCACAGACCTGCATGAACTCATGATCTGGCACAGAGGTATGAACACAGACACAGATGCACCTCTACACACACACACACACACACACACACCCTACAGGAAGCTGCCTTATACCAACTTAGACTACTCAGCCCAGGATTGTCTTCATGGAGTGGCAACGGCTCTTCAGGGTTTCCAACAGGAGGGTTCCCCAAGTCTATCTGGAGATGTCAGGAATTTAACCAGGGGCCTGGTGCATTCAAAGCATATGCTTTCCTACTGAACTACAGCCCTTCTTCAAGCAGACGGCATACACAAGCAGCACCAGAATGGAGCATAAGACAGTGACACAGGATACTGGCCATTGCACATGGATGTATATTTTAATAAAAAATAATTCTGTCAAAATACAACAGAATGTGGGTTTCTTTACCATATTTCCAGTACATTTTTTTCAATAATTTTTTTTCTTCAGTTAAAATTTCCTCCCCTTGGAAGGTTTCATGCTAGCGTTGGTTGGATAACTGAACTCACAAATACTAAGCAGAGACTGAACCAATGTGCACAGTTTGGCAGGATGTCCATTGAGCTGACGTCCTCAATGAAGAGAAAATCCCAAGTGATGACGGATGCCTTGTGGAGCTAAGATTTTGCTCAGCCTGTTTATTTGGTGGTTGGGTTTTTTGTTTTGTACAGTTGATGGATGACATTATTAGAAAAAATAAAGAAACAAAAGTGTCATGACATTCCATGCTAGAGCTGGTTACCTGAGTTCTGAACAACAGGAAAAAGGTGGAGAGGGATTGAATTAGCATCTGTTCATTACATTGTTTCCATTTTGGGCCTAGCTTGAGTTCAAAGATGTCACCCAGCCATGGCCTGCCAGCCCCCCAACATGTTGCTGTTCGCAGATTCAAGATGAGCACATGCACCCCGGAAAATTAAAAACTCAAAACAAAAAAATTACTCAGCCTGAAGATTAAAACCTTAAATATTTCCACTTCATAGTAGATCTTAAGATGTTCATTCCAATACACTTCAGAGTACTTCTGTAAGCAGTGTCAGCCAACTACACAAAGGTGAATTGAGGCTACCAGATTTTTAGGTAGCAACTAGTTTTGTTGAACATCGAGAAAGGAAGTGCGGTGGACAAAGCCCCAGTGCCCACTTGCCAATGGCATGCTGGCAAACCCCAGTGCCACACCTGTTCATCCCTCCACAATTCTTTTTTTAAAACCCTCAGGTTTGGCTATTGGCATCCAGATAGCCAGTCCTGGTGCAGAACTAAAAGCAGACTGTGCTTGATGAAGGGATGGATTCTTGGGGTAGCGGCGGGAGGCATGCTCCCATCTGTGATTAAAGGATTAATATCACTCTTGGATCTTAATCTTGGGATGCAACAGACATTTTGCCTTGCTGGACCTCTGGTGCCACCTTTGACAAGGCCATATTACAAAAGGCCTACAGAACCAAAGCTCAGGCAGTGTGTGGTCTGGTAGGTCTCATTTTGCACGACACGTAGGTTGGCTGAAAATGACATGCTAATCTAAAACTAAGACCACAGAAAGGCTTTGGCAAGCCTCACTGAGATCATGTTCTCAATCAAGTTCTATGGGACTGTCCCTCTACAAAGCCATCTCTCCACTTATGTTACAACACCTGTTACTATATGAGATGAGAGAACTCCCACCCCCAGCCCTTTATCTGTGGGAATTCTTGTTTGTATGATGCTAATGTAAGGGGGCTTCTATAGGAGAGAGTTGCTACTTTATCTGTTGATGTGGGACCATTCCTTAGTATAAGATTTCAAAACACAGGCAGCATATGCTAGCCGTAACATATAGGGTCCATTCCACTGCCGGATTACAGAGCAAACAGTGACACATTATGGGATTCTGGAGCTGCTGAGATTTCCCAGTGCAGAATCTAGAAACACTGTAACTAGGAACTTTCAGTCCATGTTCCATCTATATGGCAAATGTTCAGGAATGGAAGGATGTTGTGAACTCTGTAATTTTCTCCCTATAGATGAAAATCTGGGGTAAGATATATTGCATCCAAAGCCAATGCACGTTTTCTGGTGGCAGGGGAGAGAACTGTTCACAATTCAGCGTTAGATGGTGTCCAATTTTTTTTCGAATGGCATACATTTATACTGTAGTCTGTTCATTTAAGAGCAATTGTTATAGGCTTTGATATAAACAGCTACACCTTGGCTATACCCTCAAAGAGTTTCTGGGTCTAAGCATCAGGTCCAGAAGAAGGGAATTCTTGTATCCTGAGCTGAACTGACTGGCACTGAATGTTTTCCTAAACTGTGATGAGGGGTATTAGCACTGTCTACAGGGCCATGAGATCAAACACTTGCCTGTGTGATCAAAGCAAGCAGATTGTCTTAGATCAAGAACACACAAAAGAACTTGTTCTTTTAGAGATTACTTGGCAATACAGTGCAAGCTATAGTAAGATGGGTTACACTGTTTTCTGCCTGAGAAAATTTTCTGAGAGTGCAAAAATCCAAGAAAAAGATTGAGGAGGGAGCCTCAAGGCAAGGAATGAAAAATCAACCACAGCTTGGGAGAATGGAGAAGCTAATTAACACAAGTAAGCCCCTCAAAGCAACTTTGTAAAAGAAAGGAATGTGAAAACTGAAGAAAACAGGCCGGGGTAAGGGGTAAGTAAGCATGAAGGAAGTCTGTCCCAAAGCAGGGAGGAGACTGCTTGCAGAAGACTCATCCAGAATGGGTAAAAATTAAAAATGAAATCCTAAAATGTGAAATCCAGTAAACAGCAACCACAGCCAAAGGAAGACTGTAGAACAGCTGCGAGAGAGAATGGGATTGGGGACGGTGTGAAGACATGGCTGTTTGCACAGGCATTTGCCTTCTAAGATGCATGGCTGAAGATGCTAGTAGAGATGGATTAAAAAAAACAATCTGTGTTTTTAAGCTGGCTTTGATGAGAGATCAATTTCATGGTATTATAATTTCCTTGTTTGGTATTAAAATATGCAAGCTAGCATTGAGAGCACTTAGAAAGGTACAAGGCAGGATAGAACTGTTAAAAATAACAGAAAAAAGCAACACACACACAAAAAGAAAAAAACAATTCAGGGATCGTGTTGGCTAGGCAATGCCAGTTATTGCTGACACCTGGCAAAAGGGATAATGAAAAGGGATGTTTTCCTTGAGCAAGTGGCACTTAAGATATTCTGCTTTGATCTAACCAGCACCAGAGACCAGTTACAGCCCATTATTCAATGCTATTGAACAGTCAACAAAAAAGGGAAAGAAATCAAGAATTAGGAATTGTGTGTTCCACAGTCATCTCTTTGATTTGCACTTTTTTCTTGTAGTTTTTCTCACAAATATTCAGTCCACTTCTGCAGAGGATGAAGCAATGTGCTCTCTTCCAATCCAATCCCCAAACGCACACTGTCTGCCTTATGTTCACACCTGCAAGCAAAGGTGGATCTTTATCAACCCTAGACGGACTCCACTGAATTTCTGCACTGCAAGTAATGGGGATTGTGCAGAAACATTTCCATTACCTGGGATAGCTCCCATTCCCATCAGTGGTGCTTGTACAGGAGACGTTCAAAGTGTATTGCACGTGTGTGTGTGTTCCTCCCATTATCCCTCCAAGCCCCAAACCAAAGTGCCACTTTCCTTCTAATGTGACCATTGTTCTCTACCTTAATGAACACACCTGTTATTTGTCATATCAAGAGTCTGTCTCTTATATAAGTTTCTGCAATACTGAAAGACCACTTTAACGAAATGCCTTGCTTGTTGAATTAATGGAAAACTTTTTTTTTTCATTTTCCCATTAGAAAAGCATTTTAAAAGATAGACAAGATATTGAAATATACCAGCAAACCAACGATCATCAAGTTCATTATCCATACTATTCCCAGACAGAATGGTTTTAGTACAGTGTACTTCTCCTGATGTGCATTGCAAGAAATACATATATACACCCTCATATAAGTTAACCTGGTATGAGAGTTGTTTTCCACCCACAATATCTAGCAGATTTCTGCAATGTACTGGTTTTGAAGTGGACAGCCCAACAACAACAAAAACGGCTACTCCCTGGAGTAAAAACTACAGATTTGTGTTTTTTTAAGGAAAAGAAATATTGGCTTATGTCCTCAATTTCACATTTTAGTTGGTGATTAATCAGGTAAAAATAAGATTTTCATACTGTTGTCATAGAAATATCTGAGAGTCTAAGATCAGTGTAAAACCCAAGATCCATAGGCAGTAAGGGACATATGAGCTGGCTCCCCATGTGTCTAGCTGAGCCCCAAAAGCTAGACTGGGGGCTTCTCAGCTTGGATGCCCCAGTGACTCAGAGGATTTGACTGCATGAAGAGGCAGCCATCAGACAAAGTTAAAGGCCCTAGCAACGGGCCTCTAGCCCAGACAGAAGAGACTGGAGTGACACACAGCCTCGTCTTTCCATTCCACTGGAAAGATACAATTCAGATTAACAGGACAATGAAATAGACAGGGGGAAGACACTCTACCCCCTACACCTCTAGGGGGCGAGCCCTACTTTTTCGATGGTAGCTGCCACTCAAATGACCATGTTAGATTGAAAATGCTTATCTAACTGCAGTGGGCCTGGATGACTTGCTCTGTCTGACTAATGCATCTGAGTCAGTAGCATCTTCTTGCTCTCTACGGGGCCTGGGGGTGTGCTCAATTAACAGGATCTCTCTCAGAGCATCAGACAACCTTCTACTAAAGGGCTGGCCTGACCTGATGGTCTCCAGATGTGTTGGGCCCTTGACCATGCTGGCCGAGGATAATGGGAGCTGTAGTCCAACACACCTGGAGGCCATCAGCTTGGGGAAATTCCCATCATCCCCAGCCAGCAGGGCTCTTGACTGTGCTGGCAGAGGATGATGGGACCTGTAGTCCAACACACATGGAGGCCATCGGGTTGGAGAAGGCTGGGCTAGATCAAGGTACTGGGCACCTTTGGTTCTCATCTTCAGCCTTTCCCTGGGATGAAGCTTTGCAATGATCATCTCTTAAGCACAGATTTCTCAGACCGGTCCGTCACACGGCATGGAAGAAATCAAAGGGAACCGTTCCACTGAACCAGCAGAGCTCTGGTGGCATGGGGTGAAGTCCGAGGAACACATGAAGACCTCTTGCCCTCTAAGAGGACTAACGCTAGAGAACAATACCGTGCCACTGGCATGCATGCCAACAGTTTCCCCTTGTGAAAATAAAAACAGGCCATCACCAACTCAGATACAAGTTTATCTCTAAATTAGTAGAAACCAGCTCAGCACAAACTCTCCAGATATAAATACTGGTGGCTCAGTCAGAGAAATAAAATAATAAAATAAAGATAAAACCCTAAAGTCGGAAGGCGCTACATCAGAATGACCAGTGAAAATACTGAGTGCTGCAGGAGCGGCAGGGCAGAGCAGGCTGCGGTGATGATGATGGGGGCCCCTGCCAGCAGTTTCCAAGGTGAGAAATGAAGGCGCAACAAGGGTCCCCCCTCAGTCAGCAATGTGTCCTTCTGCTGGGCAGCGTGTGGGGAGGCTGGTGGGGGTGGGACGGGGGGAAACGCGAGGCGGGGAGAGGTGATGGTGGCAGCACTGGAGGGGTCACTCTGTCTCACTCAGTGGCTAGTGCAAATAGTCATCCACTCTGGCAAAGGAGCAGGAACCCAAGCCCACGCGAGCCATGAGCCGCAAGCACTCCGACGCCTGGCCCAGGGCGAGCAGCAGCGGGGGCTGCTTTGGCAGGTTTTGAGACTCTGCAGAGAGAGAGGGGAGGGGGGGAGAGGAGGACATTACAACATGAGCTGAGGTGCAAAAGACAGGTCATTCATAAAATCTACCTCCTTTCCTTCACTCTCTTCCCACCCCTCCCCAAGCCCTAATGTGTAAGGATTAGACTCCCCAACACCTCTGTAAAAACACTCTGAGAAAGTGTGGGAATTCATTCAGAGTCAGATGAGGAAGAGGGACAAGGGGTGGTGGAAAGACCAAGGTCGCAGGAGATAGGGCAGGGGAACAGTGGCAGAGAGGAGTCTTTCCAGGTGCTAGCTAATCAGCTGGATAAAGCCAGCCAAAGACCTCTGCATCCCTGGGAAAGCAAGATCTTATGGTGGGGGAGGAGCTGGGAGTGACAGACCCAAGAATCAGATGTCAGGGAGGAAGGAGGAGCAACTTTGGGACATGAGGTGTTCTAGAAAGCTGGCCTCTCAAAAGAGGTCTCCAGGGGAAGATTCTCCCTGACGGTGGGACTGGAAAAGCTACTCAGGCTTTATACTGTCGGCTGGCACCAGTTTCATGGCAACGTCTTATCATAAGTGCTTTCATCAAAGGTAGCTTCCTGTAGTCTAACTAGTATTATGCAAAGCTGACTAAAGAAGTTAGCTCTGTGTTGCTGTATGCAGATTACATCTATAACGTGAAGTGCACCTGCTCTAGCTGTGGCTTGCATAATAAAAGCTATTTATTAAGAGCTTGTCTTCACTGTGACTACAACGACAACCAGAGGCCTGGCACTTGACAACAAGGCCCTCCCCACTGCACAGAGTTCAAAAGTAACAGGACGGGTTGTCTTGCTATGTTGGAACATGCCCTGCCACAGCAGGAGAATGGCTACAAGAATGCAGGTAAGTCCCTACTCTCCTGGCAGGCACACAGGCCCCATTGAGGGAAAGGTCTCTCGAAAGGCTAATGAGAGAGCACCAAAATTGACAAACATATTGTTTGGTCATGGATCCACAGCCAGTTAAGCACTTTTACAATTCACTAATTTCAACGTGAAAGTCAAACACGTGCTTAGCTTTCCCCCACTGAAATAAATCAGACAAAAACACTTCAACTTAGCTGGACTGTGTTGTTGCTTTGGCAGGGTATCCAAATCATTCACAGTAAATCTTTACAAAGGCCCTATAAAGGCAGGCAAGTACTATTATGCCCATACAGCAGACTGGGAAGCTGAGAGACTGTAGCTTGTCAAAGGCCATGTAGCGAGTTCATGGGTGGGGTGAGGTGAGATTTCAGCCGGGGATTTTCTGCTTCCCAACTCATACTGTTAGCCAGTTTATCACACCAGCTCTCATTTCCCTCTGTGACTGTGAAGCACATGTGGCAATAAACTAGCCATGACTTAGCTCAGTGACTCTTAAAATTGTGGCATTTGCCCATGGTATACTTTCAGGAGGTCTTCTTCACGGACCACGATGAAAGCAAAGGAAAATGCCAAGAAACTGCTCTCGCATTACGCCCACCTCATGGAGCAGCCACTTTGCAGAAGCCTTTAAAAGTAGTCTCCCGTGTGGTGGCAGTAATGTAAACAAGTTTGCTTTGAATAACAAGTGTCCCAAGGACACAAAGCAAGAGCAAACTTATTAACACTTTCCTTTTGCCTTTATGTTATTTTGGAGAATTAAAGACACTGTATAGCTGCATTCCTCCACCCCTGCGCGCACGCACACGCGCACAGACACACACACACTCAAGAGAGATTTGACAAGGTTAGCAAAAACCCTGCCAAGTGCTCCAGCATTAATGGCATCAGTGCAGAAACAGGTGCACATGGAAGAGAAGGCAACATCTGCACTGGCTCTCTGTGCACCAACTTACCCAATATGGCGCTATTGAGTGCAGCACACACAGGCTCCCTCTGGATCGGATCCAGCTGCTGACCAACAGGACAGTTCCATGGATCAGAATAGGCTAGCAAGCTGAACGCATCCTGAGTGAGAGGAGAGAGAACTGAACAGCACTGCAAACACACTGGCATGACCAGGATCCTGAAAATGTCCCATTGGGCCTCCTCAAATAACTGAGCCTCCCCAAATGGGGAATCAAGAGGCTCAGTTTGGCACATGAATTCTCTCCTCTGGCTGGGAGGAAGCAGATCTGAAGAAATTTCAGGGAAAAATATTACACTGATCTGCAGCATACTTTAAAATGCTGGATCTAAATTTTTGAATCCAGAGGGCGAGAGGTTGTTTGTTCCATTGGGCCTGACAAGAATTAGAGTGCTAATTCTTGGTCCAATCAAGATACACAATAGCTCATTTTAGACACTATGGCAAACCATTAAGGAATCTTAGCTATGGCTTGATATGATGTCTGAATTGACAAACTATGGTTATTTCTATCACTCGGCCTCCAGCGTCTGCTGCACCATGGAGGTTGGAGTGACAATGATGCTGAACTCTTGAGAGGACAGAAATGAAATCAGGCGAGTGGCTCTAAACCATGGCTTGCTTGTTGTACCCTTGGAAGTCAAAGGATGGCTTGGGATCTTAACTACAGTAAGCACAAACCATGGTTTGAAGAACTGAACTCAGTTTGTCAGGACTGAGCCAACGGGAGAGATAAGTGGAGGAATCTAACCCTTTGCTGGTACCTTTCTGTACTGCTGAACATCCTTTTAAAATCACTACATGAACAAAATGCACTGGGGAAGGGAGAAGAAGAAGACTGAAGGGCTAGCAGATTGGCCTGCGGATAAGCAGGGAATTTGACCCCCTTCCTCAATTCAGTACATAGCAGCTGGGGCAGACTACCATTTAACCGAGTGGGTAGAGAGAGCAAGCTCCCTTCACATTGCAGGAAACCCTGCCAACAGAAGATTACTTGCATACAAGGAAGATGGGCACAGGGTTTCCTTTGTGAATGATCCCTTCTCATTTATTCTACTGAATGCTGTTTTAAATAATTAAATACTGCATATGCTACCTTGAAAGTTTTATAGTGAACAGTGGGACAGAAACATTTTGAATGAGTATATAAATCATAGCAGTCCTAGCCATGAATGTGGAAGAGCCCTTGGCCAAATGGCACACCTGCAACATTTTTTTATGTGTTGTATTCTTCCCATACTCTCTGCACAGCTGCTCGCTCAGGGTCTGCAGTTCCCGGCCAAACTGGATCATCCGCTCGGTGGCAGCATGGTTTCCCCCGCAGAGTTGCCTCTGAGGACAGCCATCCTCTAGAGCAGAGGAGAGAAAAAGGAAGGAAAGATTAACAGAGAGGTACCTATGCAGCACCAAAACAAGTCCCCTCCTTCATCTCCCCCAAAAGCCATTCATTCCAGTGAGGCAAGGAAAACAATCGTCAACAGAAGCCTCATAACAGCCCTAACACTAGAAGCATAATCCAGTCCCCTTTTTGATTTTTGAGTTTCCAATACTGGCTGCACCTCCACAAACATGAAGCCTAGCCATTACTCATCAGAAGTTACAATTTTGTGCCACAGCCCATATGAAGTGCAGCCATATGCATAAAATATACAAAGCAAACCACCCTATGCCTGCACAGAAACACGTCTCAATATTTTTGCAGCCTGTGCCTCTACATAAGGAAATTCTTGACTGGAAGAGGCTTCCTAAGAAGCGTTTTTTCCCTAGGGCAGGGGTACACAACGTGGAGGGCACCTGGTTGCCTACCCCTGGCCTAGGAAGCATCACCCACGCTTGCTAAATTTACTGTGTTCTGGGAAGGAAGGGAAGGCATGTCTTTCACCCTGAACCCTACCCATGCTGGAATCATCAGTCTGCAGGATCTCTTCATGCTTGTAAGTGCCATTCATTATCCTTGTTGCAGAATTCTCCAGGACTCCATTGGGGTAGTGTTCTGCCTCCATCTCCATCTCACTGTCACTGTCACAGAGGAAAAAGAGGGAGGATGTTAGAAAGGACCAAAGTACATTTTGAAGGGGGGGGGGGGGAGAGACATAGGATCATAAGAAGCTGCCTTATACTGAGTCAGACCAATGGTTCAGCTAGCCCAGTACTGTCGACACTGGCTGGCTGCAGCTATCCAGGGTTTGGGGCAAGATTTCCTAGCCCTACCTGAAGATGCCAGGGATAGAACCCGGGACCCAATGCATGCAAAGCATGCACTCTACTTCTGAGCTATGGCCTCTCCCTAAGCAGCTGAGCGGGATATACCCTCAGCAAGGGCAGAAGCGCACTTGGGATTGAAAAAGTGTTCTGGGTGGATTATATTTAGAAAACAAAAAAAAAAGGTAGCTACACTGAGCGTAAGAAAAATTCCAACATCCATATAAGTGTAATACCTTCATTATTAGGCTAACCAAAAGATCACCAAAAATGTGCATATTTTTGTGATCTTTTGGTTGGCCTAATAAAGGTATTACACCAATATGGATTTGGGAATATTTATTTGGGTTATTTAAGTCCTGCTTTGGTAACATTAAGTGTCAATTATACTGAAATGGAATTGAATCAGGCTGGAAAAAAATGGATTTGGGTGTAGTGGCTGCTTGTGCACTGCAAACGTTACATAGCAAAAAATAAAAATAAAAATCCTGGACATAAAAAGCAGAGCACAGTATCAGTGTCTGCCACCTGTTATTACAGCTGGCTGTTGCACAGATCTCTCCAGAAAGGGAGCTTCTGTGCTACCTGGTCTCTTGGTTGCTGGTGCTGCTGTGCTGCTGGGACTTGGTGGAATCTGTGGAGTTGGACTCTGAGTAGTTCACTGATGAAGGGGATGATGAGGAAGAGGACGATGACGACGAACTCAGTGCTGGATATTTACTGTGGCTCTGTTTGGTTTTTATGGAGGTAACTCCATTGCTACAGCTTGGGCTGTCTGCTCCTGAAAATAGAAGGAGAAGAGTAAAGACTGCCCCCACCCTCTGTTTTAATGTCACAAGGGGATCTGGAAAAACACACGCTGGGGTCCACCATGGGTTGCTTAATCCATATTTCTGGTCCAGCTACTCAAACCAAGTGTGATCTTTATTCTTACTCGAAGCTGATAAATAACACACAACTTCTCAGTGGAACGCACACAGAATGTACATGTCCAGGCACAGGCAAGCAAGGGAGTGCTTATTCCCCAATGGGTTGGCACTGACAAGATAAAATAATATGAGGAATGTGCCTAAGGAACAATGATTTATTAATGCTCTCTGATGAAGACATGCACATTGGATAGCATATCTAAAGAACTTACCAGGAAAAGAGTCTTCAGAACATTTTCCACCGATAGAAAAAGATACAATTCTTGAATATTACTTAGATGAGGACAGAGTTGTACATGTCTGGGAACTGAGAAGACTAAGGAAAATGCGTAACCGCCATGGCACCATAGAATAATTCCAAAGACTATCTACTCATAAACAGCCAAAGAGTCTTCCCTGTGATAAAAGACAACCTGGGGTTCCCCAAGGGCACTCTCATTAAGGAGCGGCTGTCCTCACAGTTGTGCTGTACCAAGGAACTAGTAAAGCGTATCATACGACTCACTCCATTTCTGATGTTCAGGTGTGAATGCTGTTGTTTATGTAACCAAAACAGCACCAGCCACAGATAAGAGGGAGGTATCAGCAAGCTCAGGGGAACTCCAATGTTTGCAAAAGCAGAAAAGAAAATTTAAAACCCTGAGCAGAGAGGAGGAAATACCCCCAAATAGCCCAAAGAGAACTGAGCATGCTCAGTGGCCACAAACTGGCTGCATGAGGTGATAATGAAGAGACAGAAAACTGGGTGGGAGGGGGAATAGTATGGAGTGGCTGGAATCCTGAATAGGGAGCACTCCACACTGCAACATCTCCTGCAGGTCCCTCTTGCATAGACCAATAACGATCTCAATTCCCTGAGTGCTGGTCCTTACGTAGCCAAAAGGGGGAGGTGTCAGCAGGTTCAGGGGAGCCCCAAGTTTTGCAGAAACAAAGAAAGCTTTAGAAAAAAACCCTCAAGGGGAATCCCCAAAAACAGCAGATTGAGGAATGTGTGCGCCCAGTGGCCACAGAATGCTGACTGTTGCAAGAATGAAACCAGAAAACTGGCACTGAAGACAAACATTCCACACTGTAACATTGCATTGCAGATTCCACTTCTATTATATATTGCTTTTATTTTTAAGATATGCTTGAAAGCAATTATCTGTTTCTTATATATATAAGCCAACAATATCTACATACAATATAAGGCAGCTTGCCCCAACCTGGTGCCCTCCAGCTGTGTTAGACTACAACTCCCAGTATCACCAGCCAATATACCTGCTGACCATGCTGCCTGGTGATGCTGGGAGTTATAGTCTAATACATCTGGAGGGCTGGTGCTGGAGAAGACTCTTACGAGTCCCCTGGACTGCAAGGAGGTAAAATCAGTCAATCCTAAAGGAAATCAACCCTGAGTGCTCATTGGAAGGACAGATACTGAAGCTGAAGCTCAAATATTTTGGCCACCTAATGCGAAGAGAAAACTCCCTGGAAAAGACCCTGATGCTGGGAAAGATTGAAGGCAAAAGGAGAAGGGGATGGCAGAGGATGAGATGGCTAGATAGCATCACCGATGCAATGAATATGAACTTGAGCACACTCCGGGAGAGAGCAGAGGACAGGAAGGCCTGGCATGCTATGGTCCATGGGGTCACAAAGAGTCGGACATGACTTAACGACTGAACAACAACATCATCTGGAGGGCATCAGGTTGAGGAAGGCTGGTATAATGCAACCTTACTTCTTGCTACTTCTACTGGCATGAGAGACCGGTTACTAGGGACATCAGCTAAATTTGCAATGAATTCAAATGAGTTTGGATTTCTCTGAATCCAACCAGTGGATTCTACAGCCAACCAGCTTTTCCCAAGTCACGCAGATTTTGGGGACCTGTAGACCAGTTTTTCACTTTTGAGGATTAGCACTAATATGGATCAGCACCAATGCAGACCAGCGCATTTGCATAAGTGCGCATTAGTGAGAATGCAAATTAGCGCAAGTAGAATGGAATTCTGGTACAAAAGATCAGATTCTGTCAATGAGCGGATGACAGAATGAAAGATGCCTGACAATCCATGAAACACAGATGAAACAGATTTAATAAAATCCATACATCCCTGGTGACAAAGTTACAAGTAGTAATATTAAATCCCTCCAGGAGAACATACAATTAGGACACAAGTAGATCCATCTTTGAAATTACAACCTAGTTTTATAAGAACATGTACTAACCAGAAAAACGCACAACAGCTTTCACTGGCAATGACTGTCTTTTTAGAGAACATGTCAGCACATGTGGAATCAGTATAGACAAGATATTGGAGATCTGCATCTTCTTCTTCTTGAAATCAAGGGCTAGTCCTCCAGACGTTGTTGGACTCCAAGACACATCAGTCCTAGCCAGCATAGCCAATGGTGAGAGATGATGGGAGTTCCAGTCCATCATCACCTGGAAGGCCACATGTTCCCTATCCCTGCGTTAAATGTTTATTAAATGAAGCTGCAAGAGGGAAGGGGGGATTCTGATCAAGATCATGGTGCTGGGATAGGGGTTACGTTTTTCCCTTGTGCCATTTGCCTGATGAAAATCACTACCCACCCATCCCAACTGCTATTTTCCCCATTCAGGAAAACATACCAGTTCACTTCAGGGCAATAAGGAGCATGGGAAGAGATTTACATCAGGCAATAGCTCAAGGGGAAAGGGTTGACCCATCTGCTCACCTAGCACTGTGTCCTTGATCTGAAATGAACACCTCCCTCCCTTGACAGGTGTTCTTTAAAATAAACATTTAAAAAGAGACAGGACATCCCATTACAATCCACATCATTTTTAGTTTGGCCCTCAGTGTGAATCTACAGTACAGACAGAGCACCGAATGTACACAGATGTAAAAGTATGCGACAATACTAAGTATCCCAGCTTTCCCTAACAGCATGGCTGGCTGGGGCATGCTGGGAGTTGTAGTCCAATACATCTGGGGAGACCCAGGTTGGGGAAGGCTAAACTACCCCATACGTAAGAGGCACATCCTACTCAGCCTTGGATCTTCTCCAACAGTACAGGACCCTCACAAGAAGAGACTTCCTAACAAGATGAAATGTGGACATACACAATTCTTCTTGGACACTAATTCTTCTGGAGAACTCCTCTGGAGTGTTTCTTCATGGATGTGTATGGACAAGTAGTCCGCCTGGGCAGGGAACCAGAAAAATGCTAACAAGGTTGCTGCCATCTAAGTTCTGCCAAGTTCAGCATCTGCTCTATTGCTTGACAACTCTTGCTGCTTTACAAGCCTCCTACAATGTATATGGATGTTAAGAAGGCTAGGAAAGTTTAGGCACTACTATGTACAAAGACTTCAGTGCTATAGAACCACTTCCAACAGCACAATCTGACTTGGAAGCTGCCTCTAAAATACTGAGAGGCTGGTGAGAGAGAGATGTTCAGACTTGCTGTAGAGCTCATGACAAAAAGGGGACAACCTGCCTGCAGAGAATACGCCAAGCAATGCAACGTGTACCATCCAACTTCTCCTCTGCAGAGGGCATTGCTCAGGATTTTAGGGAAGATACCCCAATCTTGGCTTCCAGAATGGGCACAGGGAGTAATGGAGATCTAGCACAAAGCCAAGTAGCTGACCCACCTGGCAGAGAAGAAAACGCTTACCAGTGCTGTGAATGTGCAAATTGTTCGAGCCGTGCCTGGGACTTAGGTTGGGGGAGTCGGGGTAGCTGTCCTGGGATTTGGGGCTGCGGGCACTGAAACAACGTACTTCACTGTCTGTTCCATTCACCATCTCCACGAACTGCCGGCACCTGTGAGGAAGGGGGCGGTGGGAGAAGAGTGGAATTGAACACAAAATGGCTGATCAAGGAATACGCAGTACAACGGTTCTGCAAGGTATGCTAGCACTTTAGCCCTCTGTGGTAGTTACATATCGGAAGAAGGATCCCTAGAAACACCCACCCGACAAAAGAAGCATTTGAGCATGGACAGCAAGCCTTCTTCAAGCTAGAGATGGCTAATAAACAGTTGAAACCCAAAGGATGATGCAGGAATTGAATGTCCCATTTGAACGCTCGTGGTAAGAGAATCAGGCATAAGCAACATGGAGTCAGGCCAAGACAGGAGACCAAGCCAGTCTCAGAACAAAATCCTTGGCTGCAGTGTCTGTGAAGGGCACTAGCGATGGTAGCTGTTCTCTCTACTCAAAACGGTGGTGATATTCAGACAATCACGGGAGTAAAAGAAGCCATCATGGCCACTCCCCCTGCCCCTGCGTGTGCAATCGGCATAATCACCTGTGATGCAGCATGGGTTGCCGTGTCGTCCGAACCTGGTGCATGGTGCAGTGGGGGTGGCTTCTCACCCACCCTACAACCCCTACTGCAAGGGGGGGCTAAGAAGCCACCCCCACCACGTCGGGTTCAGAGGACACAGCAACACATGCTGCATCGTGGGTAATTATGCAAATTGCGGGCACTGGTGCAGCACGTATGAGAGCAGGGGAAGAAGCCACAATGGCTCCTTTTACCCCTGTGATCATTCAAACCCTGTCAGTGTTACGAATACCAATCTTTCTCTGGGTAATAAAAAAATTAGGAGTACCACAGGTGATAAAGGCAGCAGGTAAGGTACCAGGGCAACAGGTAAAATGTTCTCTGCATCACACAGGAAACATCCCTGTGCCATCAGCTCTGTTTCTCATAGGAAAGAGTTAGTATTGTGATACCAGCCTCAAGAGAGAACGATGAAGAAGAAATGACTAGTATTAAGCCCCATTCACAGCTCGCTTTTGAAGGAACACAACAGCAAAGTCTAGCACTTGACTGCCCATCCCGTCAATTCATAAATGCAGGTGGCACTGCTAAGCTCAAAGATGCATTGTGAGTAAAAATGCACAACCCCCTACAAAGGTGGTGTAAGCCCAGATCACTGCTTAATAGGAACAAGCAGTTCGTTAGGTTGTGAGCTTGTGGGGAATATAATCTGTCAAACACATAGAAAAATGTAGGCCCTTTCTAAGTGAAAATAATAGATAATAACTAATCCTGGCCTATAGCCTCCGGCATGCTTGACTTAAGAACTGAGAGGGACAAAGAGCCATTTTGAGCTGCGTGAGGCTTTATTCCAACACACTTCCGAGAACAGAGTGTCCTTTTAAGCCTCTTCTTCGACTTTGAAGAACTGAAGGGAATGCTCCTGCAGCAATACCATGAAGAAAAAAGAAGCCACAGTTACAAAGAATGTCAGGCATTTAGAGTGGCACGCAAGTGTTCATTGGAGGATTTGCCACCTCTAGCTTTTCCATGGCAGGCTGGAACTTGGTTCAAGGAAGATCCCAGCCTGTCACCCTATTCTTATGTTCAGAGGGGTGCTTATATTTTGAATGTTCCAAGTTGCTAAGAATAGGTTATTAGCCAAGCTGATGCTCTGACCCTGTTTTGGTCTCCTGCCACTCTCCATGTTGCAAGTCTTGCTCTGCCTGAAGGGATTTGGACATACTCACTTTAACATGAACAGGAGGTTAGGATTGTGCTCTAGGAGTCCTGGGTATAGCTGCTGTGTGGCTTCAATGGCTTCCCCAACTCTTCCTGCCAAGACCAACTTCTGTATTCCTACAGATGAAAGGAGAATCACTGGGATGCAGGTAATCCTGCTGTTTCAGTGATAGGTGGCATATGCCATGTGCTATAATCCCATACACAGACAATAAAAACTTACATTGTCTACCTGACAACTTACTGAGGCAGGTATTTCCCCCCAGTTGTGAAAACATTACGGAAGAGTGTACATAGGATGGACAGAAGAGCAACAGATACAAAGGTAACTGTTATGAGCTCCTCCTCCTGTGGGCATCAATATCTGTCATTGGGGCCCTTTTATCGGTATGATCAATGATTTGATTCAAAGCCAATCTATCCTCAACCAGAAGCAGGGTTTTTTCTCTGGGGGCCTCCATTCTTTGACACTCCCTCCCTTTGGAGGTTCAGCCAACACAGCTTTCTCTTTTTTGCAAGGGAGTAAAAATTTACTTTTTTCACTGTGCCTTTGGGGATTACATTAAGTTGTTGCTATTTTGCCAATTCAGATGCTCCCATTTTGATTGTCTGACAGTTGCTGCTATTGGATTAGAATTTCTTTGCAACCATTTTCTAGAAGTATCCTATTTATTTAGCATAATTATGTGCCACCTTTCTACCTGACAGGGCCCCAAGGCAGCTGATAAGCACCCAGTTCACATGAAATAGCAAAATGTGGGTTAATTGACCTAAGGTTTGCCACGCTCGTGCGGGAGAGAGTGGGTGCGCTGCTGCAGCACGTCAGCCACTTCCACTTTGAATCAACATCCTACGACTGGCCAGGCTGTAGGCTGTTGAGCATGATGGGCGAACCTGGAGTGCTGGTTTGTTTAGGGGCTAAACAACCCAGAGGTTAACCCATGGTTTGTTGTGGAGTTAACTGCTGGTTGTTTTGCCCCTAAACAGTGCTTCAGGTTCACATATCATGTTCAAAAAACCTACAAGCTACTCAGATGATTGTATGTTGTTGATTAAATGTGGAAGTAAGGAGTGCATGGGGGGCATTGCACTCACTCAGTCCTGATCATGAATGGCAAATTGTGGGTTAATTAACCCACAGTTTACTGTTACATGCGAATCAGGTCTACAAGTGAGGACCAACACAATACATTTCTTTAAAAGGTAGTGGTGACTTATGAAAGCTCTGGATGGATATGATGATGGAAAATGTCTACTCCCCAGGCCTCAGATCCTGGTGGTGCTTGTGGTGTGGCTATTTCAACTGCTGCTCTTTGATTGTTCCATGGAGACCACAGGAGAGAATCCCCCCTGCCCCACTGTGTGCTACCTGGCAACCAGAGCCAGGTAGCACCAGATGTTTTTGTCCCTGGGAGGGCAGGGCATCTCCTCACATGGGCCAACTGGACAAACTGCAGCTCCTGGCTCTTCCTGACTGAGCATGTGGGTCATGATGAAGGTTCTGACAATGACAGAAAATGTCCAGTTCTTTAGATGCTACTGGCAGTGTAGCTGTTTTCTTAAATATATTTCAGATTTAGTGTTGTTTTAGACTTGATGGCGGAGATGTAGGTGGTATTCTGGTCTATGAGGATTCTGCCGAACAGTTGAGTGCCAGTACTGGGTGTTTGTATCTGGTCTTAGATGCCTGGGAGAGATTAGGAATGCTGCTCCTGTACTCATCACCCAGATGCTTAACAATCTCCCTACCTTAGCTGGTAGAAGTGGCCTCGGATTTGGTGTTGAGGACCCCCAGGCTGTTGGTCTTGGGGGGCTCTGACATGATGCTGCCTTGTCAAGGCCGTAAAGGACTTCATGGCTGCTATGACAGTCACAGGGTTGACCCAAAATGTGCTTGGCTCTAACATGGCAGGTCATGCCCTAAATCTGGTGTTATTGACTGGACAGGAAGGTGATCTGTAAGTGGGGGAAGTGTTACTAATTCCTGTCACAGACAGATCATGTCCTGGTGAGGTTTAGACTTAGGTGGCACCATAGAAAGCCATTTAAGAGGATTCATCCCTGGAGGCTGATGGATTTCAAAGAGTCCTCGGGGAATTTATGGTCGGTGTGGCAGGCACTCTGAGACACTGAGATATCCTAGGCCATAAACGTGTTAGTCCCTAGGTTTCTTCTCCCACTGAATAGAGCCCAGTCAGCTCCAGGATGCTGGGGCAGAAAAAGAAAAGAAAAAAAGATGGGATGGCAATGAGAACACAGGAGGAAATCTCAAGGTGTGTCTGACCAAGCACAAGTTAAAGCTAACCATAGAACCCACACTGTGGCAGCTGCACTTTTTTACCACCACAGTGCTGTCCCCTCACAGTGCTGTCCAGTGAAATTCCAAAAACCATACTAGCATTAATACCATTGTTAGGCCAACTCAAAGGTCTCAAAAATATGATTCCAAGTGATATAGGACCTTCTTCAAACTGATTCCCAGGATGATCTTAGGGAACCCTTGGTGGCCCACTACAAGTTCTTTGTTAAGCACTTTGAGGAGAATTGTCATGTATACCTTGACTTGGATGCCATTGAGGGCAGTCCTGATTCAGGACATGCCTCGGGTTCTGTCTCGTCATTGTCGTTCAGATCAATTTTGGTTGTTGCAGCTTGAGGATAAGATGCTTGACAATGCTTATTGGCTCAACCCTTGCACAGTCTGGCGTCATATGACATCTTGCAAAGGAGAGACTGCCTGGGTCTAGGAGATGGTTAGCATTTGCACTTTAATCTTTCACTTTTATGGTTTTATTCTTTTAGTTTTTCTAATCCATCCAGAGAATGTGTTATTGGGCTACTAAAAATATAACAAACAAATAAATTGTGCTACGAAGTTGCACAATATTCTATCTTGCATGCTGTTTAACATCTACAAGAAACCGCTATGGGGCGTTATTCAGGGATTTGGGGGAATGTGTCATCAGTATGCTATTTTTCATCTGACTTCAGTGATGTGGTAGAGTCAGTAATGGATTATATAAGGGCTAATAAACTGAAGCTCAGTTCAGGCAAAACACAGGCCACTGTTGGTGGGATGGCTCTTCTGACCCACAGTTAGCATTCATCTCATTCTAAATGGGCTTGCACTCCCCCTTGAGGAGCAGGTTGCAGCTCAGGAATGCTGTTCTACCTGGCCTTTGCTGTCTAGCATCTAGGGCATGAATTTCCTTTCACCAACTTAGGTTGATGTGCCAGCTGCACCCTCTTGAGCAGAAAGAGTCCGGCCAAATGCTCTAGTAAAACATCAAGATTAGGCTAACACTGTACATGGGTTTTCTTTTGAAGACTACTCAAATTGGTACAAACTACCGGTGCTGCTAGATTGATGTTCCATGGAGCTAGTTCTAGTCAATGTTAAAACATTCAAATGGCTTCTGGTAAATTTCTGGACATATCTGAAAGTGTTAGTTTTTAACCTTCAAAGCCATCTTTTATAACTTGGGGCCTGAGTATATAAAGGACCACCTACTGCCATATGAACCTGCCCAATTAGGATAACCTTCAGAGGCCTTTCTCTGGATGCTCCTGCCTTCAGAGGTTGGATGGGTGGTGACCAGAGGTAGGAAATTCTCTGTGGTGGTCCCCCAGTTCTGGAATTGCCTCTCTAGGGAGGCAACCCTGATGAGTGTTCAATGCCAGGTAAAAACAGTTTTCTTTGTCCAAGTTTTTGATTGAACAGTGATACTGATTTGTTTGCTAATGTTATATAGTTATAAGCTGTTTCTTGTTCTTTTATTGATTTTATTAAAGTGTAAATGTTCCATTTTATAGCTACTTTAATGTTTTAACATTTTATATGGAAGCTACACCAGAAATTTGTTAAGAGGGTGAGGTTTAAATATATCTACATGCCTGAAATAATTTTTTTCCTGTAAACTGCCTTAGCAGCCATTATTGCAGAAAGATGGTCCATGAATATAGTAAATAAAAAATCCAGCAGCTGGAAGAAGAGATGGTGCCCAGTGCTAAAAATTTTGCATGAAGACATCAGAGGAAGGACTGCATACACTCTGCACTAAAAAGCAAGTAGTTCAAATTATTTGTAAAGGAAACTCAAGGACAATATGCAAGGTAAAGTCAGACAGATCAGATAAGATCTGTTTTCTTGAGAGTGGGTTATCTGGCTTCTAATACCATCAGAGATTTTTGTTTGGGAGTGGCAGAATGAAGGAAAGAATGATGAGATGTTGGAGGACAGGGCCATAGCAGTGGAACAGAGCATGCAGAGCGGGCCTTTGATGTTCTTCCTCCTGACCACTTCCATTTGGCATCTGAGTACGTAGACTTCGGACTTATGTCTCGCTGTAGGCAGGCAGAGTTGTCTGCACAAGACTTTTGGAAAAGCAACAGAAGTTTCAAGAATACACTTACTTTGCCTGTTCTTTATGGAGATCTGCTCTTCCTGGATTGTACTCTCCGTCACCCTGGCAAAGGCAGTCGCTGTAGCACAGTACCCGTGATGCACCAGATAGGAGGAGACCATACTGGGAAACATAAAAAGGGATGGATACAATAGGCATCATTGTCACCACAGATCCACAACAACCTTGGAAAAAATATCTCTGGGAGGATCATGTTAATGTGAGGTCAGTTTGGTGTATCCTAGAGTTGTCTTCTCTGCGCTTCCTACTGTGAAAATAAGACACTGCCTTTGCGGTGAACAAAGGCATACTAGGAAAGGAAGGGCAGGCAGTACTCCTGTGACATTCACACAGACAGACACCACAGGAGTTCAGCTCTTAAAAGGGAAGAGTCTGTAATATCTGTTCCTTCTTTGCTTTAACTCCTTTCTGGAGTTCGAGAGCATTAAGGGCTTGAAGTATTATCATGGTGAAGGAACCTTGAATGAATGCTGCTGCAAAAAATATCAGCATCTCTGCAGAGAAGTGTCCAAAAACATAGTGTATTAATATAAGTGAACAGCAATGTTGCTGGGCCAATTTAGTGAAAAACTGGGGTGCTTCCAGACTGAGAGTTCCTAGCGCTACCAATCAAAAGACATTATACAGCTATTCCATCTTTTCCTCAATTGATTCTCTGGAGAAAGAAAAAGGATGGAAGAAGCAGTAGGAAAACATGGGAGTCTTAAAAATGGAAGACAACTATATCTGCAGTCCTGGATCCAAGGAAAACTCTGTTAATGAGGCAGACCGATGGCATGATGAAAGCCTCATCTGGAAGCACTAGTCATAAACCATGAAATACACTGCCTGCTCCATTGAGGCCCTTCGCTGTCCTACAAGTCTATCTAACTCTTTCTGAAAGCCAGACACAATATTAGGTTAATCGGTGTTGTAAACCACCCTAAAACGTTTTAATTGAAGGCCAGTGGAAAAACCTTTAAATAAATAAAAAAATCCCAAGGCAATAGATTATAGAAGGGGGTGAGTATTAAAACGGGCTGCTTGTTGATTTTGTCAAGCTTAATTTATAATCTAGATTCTAGATTTTCTCTTTTACAGGAAGCAGGAATAATCAGATTTTCATCACTACTACCATTCTGCTCAGGAGCGATATCTGTATAATACCTTACTTTCTCTTATTTCTTCCTGGGACACGGATAACTAAAGTTGTTATCCTTCTCCAAATCATTGTATCTTCTCTTCACATCTGGATCCCTCAGATGGTAGTGATTTGTCCCCAGAGGGGCTAAAAAAATGGTCAAGTCAAGCAGGTTTCTAAAAGCAGCACATCACTCGGGGATCGCTACCGAAGATCAGGCCTGTACGGTTGATGTTTTCAAACACAACTAACAGCAAAACAGGTGCAGGGCAAGCAGCCAGCAAATTTCTTCCTCCTTCCCATTAAAGAACCTAACCAACACCACATCGCTCATCAGGCACAAAGGAGACCAACATAACGGAAGAGGGGTGGGGAATGTACCTTTTATCACAGGCAATTCTACAGCAAGTGTTGGTTTAAATTAAGCTTCAAGTTGAAAGAAATCAAAGCTCCCACTCACTTCTGCAGCATGGCTTGCCATTCACCTAGCCGGTCACCTATGGGAAACCTCTTAATGGTGCCCTGAATCTTTGCTCGCCACTCTCTCATATAATCTTCAATGTCGAACACAAAAGGCTGCTGCCCAAAGTTGGCATCCACTATCTCTCCAGGCGTCTGGAGCCCCACAGTAGGATACAGATTGGCCTGCCAAAGGAAGAAACCCAAGTTAAAACCCTGGGCCCTTTATGGAAGAAAGCAAAAACATAAATTTCTCTCTAATCTTCTCAGAGGAAGCTTGAATGAAGCCTCTGGGACAGACAGATGTGATGGATACTGTGCACAAAGCACATCATGGAGAACAATTTGTAAGGAACCAAGTCTAGGTACAAACAACATTTTTTACATAGAATTGAGAGTTTTTGGATCTTTTGTGACTTCCAACAATAGTTTAGGGGTGAAAGAGAAAAATTAAACACACAGACAATTGTAAAGAGATTGCACATTTCTCCAGGGCTCTTCAGTCTTCCTAGAAACAGACAGTAGAAATGAAGCAGATCATGGTATAAAGTGCACTCTCCCCAAAGACAGTCACAGAAAGTGTTCCAATAATTTGTCAAGGCTGAACTGAATATTCTCCATTTGCTCCAAAGCCTCCAAAACTACCCCTTGCCTTTATGCTATTTTAGCCAGTTACCTGTGGGAAATACACTTTGTAAATACACACTGACACACCTTTGGGAAAGAAACAAGCACTTTGTGGGGTAGGCCTTCAAGGGCACCCCAGTTAGGAGAAAGGGAAGGCTGCTTAGAAAGAAAAGCTGATAAAGAGAACTGGAAGAGAACTGCTTCCAGCACTTGGAAGCAGGCAAGATTTTCTAGTTCAACCCAAATGGAAATCCACAGTCACAGGTGACCTTTTAAATATCCTACAGAAATCAAAGGTCGCTCCACAAGCAGAGGAATAACACATCAGGAACTATGAGGAAGTAGCCTTACTTGCTATCACATGGCCTAAAGCAGCCTTCCCCAACCTTATAGGCCAAAACATCTGGAGGGCACAACTCCCATCATCCCTGAGCATTGGCCATGCCAGCAGGGGCTAATGGGAGTTGTAAGCCAAAATATCTAGAGGGAGCCATGATGGGGAAGGCCGGCCTGAAGTATACCAGAGCTACAAGACAAGACCTCAAGTGCTTTGGAAGACACTATTTCACCCATATTTACATTTCCTTTCCAAGAAGTCATGCCAGTCAGTGAATACCGGTACTCTTCACAGGTTGGGGTTCCAGCCTACATACTCATTCACTTTCCCATTTACTCGCTCTAATCACTTACAGTTGGCCTTCTATGGAGTTTGTCCACATTTCTGTGCAGTATTCCCAATCTTCATTCAGAAACGCTCGTGGTGCTGTTTTGGTTTTGCAGACTAGAAGTTGCTAAGGCATCCATTTCTTGAATGCCCTTTCTCTCTTGAATCCAGTACTCCAACAGTGCACACTAAGGAATTTTCCTGACTCTAAAACCCACTTTTAGACACACAATTAGTAGTATTTATATTTCCTTGGGACTAACGTTACAAACCCTGGAGTGCTGCAGCTATTGGAACATAACATCATCACTAATAAAACTAGAACCCATGCAGTTACCATCACCTGTATTAGGGTTAAGCTATGATTAAGCACCCTCTGAAATCAAGTGACTTCCTGGAAATATTGTGATGTAAGAACATAAGACGAGCCATGCTGGATCAGACCAAGGGTCCATCTAGTCCAGCATTCTGTTCACACAGGGGCCGACCAGCTGCCCACAGGAAACCCACAAGCAGGACCCTAGTGCATCAGCACCCTCCTGCCCACGTTCCCCAGCAACTGGTGTACTCACTGTCTCTGGTAGTGGCGGTAGCATATAGCCATCATAATTAGTAGCCACCGATAGCCTTCTGCTCCAGGAATTTGTCTAAACCCCTTTTAAAGCCATCCAAATTGGTGGCCATCACTATGTCTTGTGGTAGCAAATTCCATAGTTTGACTAGGCGCTGTGTGAAGAAGTACTTTCATTTATCTGTCCTGAATCTCCCACCAATGAACTTCATGGGATAACCCTGAGTTATTATAAGAGAGGGAGAAAGTATTTTCAGTTTGTCTCCCTATCCACATTCTTCAAACAATGAATAATTTTGTATATCTCTATCATGTCTCCCCTTACCCTCCTTTTTTCCAAGCTGAACTATCCCAGCAGTTGTAACCTTCCCTCATAGGGGAGATGCTCCAGCCCCTTGATCATTTTAGTTGCTCTCTTCTGCACTTTTTCCAGCTCTACAGTATCTTTTTTTTTAGGTGCAATGACCAGAACTATACATAGTATTCTAAGTGTGGTCACACCATATAAGGGCAGTATGATATTGGCAGTTTCATTCTCAATTCCTTTCCTAATTATGCCTAACATAGAGTTTGCCTTTTTTACAGCAGTCATACACTGGGTTGACATTTTCCTCAAGATGTCCACCCCAACCCCAAGATCTCTTTCTTGATTGGTAACTGCTAGCTCAGATCCCATCAGGTCAATCTTGAAGCTGGGATTTTTTGCCCCAACGTGCATCACTTTACACTTGCTTACATTGAACTGCATTTGCCATTTAGATGCCCATTCTCCCAGTTGGTAGAGATCCTTTCGGGGCTCCTCACAATCCCTTTTTGTTTTAACCACCCTAAATAATTTTGTGACATTGGCAAACTTGGCAACTTCACTGCTCACTCCTAATTCCAGATCATTTATGAAGAAGGTGAAAAGCATTGGTCCTAATACAGATCCCTGTAATAATACAGATCCCTGTGTATTATCTGTATCCCACTATTTACTTCCCTCCATTGGGAGAATTTACCATTTATTCCTACTCTCTGCTTTCTGTTCTTTAACCAGTTACTGATCCATAAGAGGACCTGGCCTCTTATTCCATGACTGCTATGTTTGCTCAGGAGTCTTTGGTGAGGGACTTTGTCAAAAGCCTTTTGGAAGTCCAAGTAAACGATGTCTACCGGATCACTCTTATGTCTTTGGCATACACGCTTCACCTTTTTCCAATAAGAAATATTTTCAGTTTGGAACTGCATTACTTTTCACACCACCAGGGGGGAGCAAGACCATTGAGCTTTTGCTGAACGGATGTGGCCCCAGCTTCTGTACAGCCTATCCAGACATGTATAACGTGGGGATGAGGATGATATTAAAAGATAGGGAAAGGGTACCCTATTCAGCATGGCATCAGTTTCAGAACAGAACAAAAGATTACATCTGACTGGGTCAGTCTACCAGTTACTCACAGGATGGTTTTAATCCAAAGTCTTTCCTGGCACTACTCAAGAGAAGACAATATTTTTCCTGTCTCCTTCACTGCTGATTTTGAATTCAAGTGATATTATAGCAATGGAGCTCACCAGAAAATAAATTCACTGTCACCTGCAACACACAGTTAAGAACAGGTGTGAAGAATTGAAGCTCCAAAGAATTGGCAGGTCTGGCTTGTGGGGTGCAATAGAGACCCTGCAGCTATCTTGAAGAGACCTGTATAAGTGGAATCAAGAAGTCCAGTGTACAGGCAGAAGGGAGGTTGAAGAGCTAAAACAATAAGATTTGGGCAACACTCTTTCAAACAAGAGAATGACTGCAATGAGAAGGTTGATGTACTGGGGAGGATTACATAAAGAGCAGCTTGAAGTTCGAGAGACTGGAGATCAAGGACTTTTCTTGCTATTAAACAGTAACGGAAAGAAGAGTTCTCACGTAGCAGACTGTCATTATGCCTATGAGGTGCACATAAGTGTAAGTCAAGTTTAATGTAGGCAAAGTTGCCACAGACTTGCAGACAACTGCACAAAAGGTCTTGTTAACATAGGAGAAGCATTCTCAACTATGCACTGACTTAATTTCTGTTCCACTGCAGAAGTCAATATGTCCTAGCTCTGGAACATGTGGAAGACCATGTGCACTAACCAACTTCATCATCTAGAAGATGGAGCAGTCTATTCTTTCATCCAGAACCCTTGTGGAGAAGGGGCTGGCCAAAGGGAAGAATATAAAAGATCAGCATGACACAGTATATGGGCAGGTTGAGTACCAATTTTTAGATGCACTGCAAGACATGGAAGCAAATCAGGGAGAGAACTAGCCAGGGCAGTGACATGCTAGAAAACAGAGAAGTACCTTAAAAGTGATAGTGAACACTGCAATAATCTAATCTTGCATTTACAAGGAGGCCTTGTTTCTCCACTGGTCCTTGGACTGATCACTGGGGCTCTTCACACAACACACAGACCCACACTCACTGGTTGATGTGGGTTGTTCGTTGAACTGTGGGTTATGTTGTCTGAATGCAGGCAGGTTGGCTTGTTAACCATGAAGTGTGGCTTATTTTCTCAAACAAGCCACCTTAAGAACCCATGGTTTGTTGTTGGATTGTTCAAGGTGGTTAATAAGCCATACCGCATGGTTAACAAGCCACCCTGGCTTTATTCAGACAACACGATAACCCACCCTGCAGAAAACATGCTGCAACAACATGCTAACCCATGATTCAACAAACAACCCGTGGTTCAACCACTGAGTGTGGGTTAGTGTGTTATGTGAACAGCCCCATTAACTCTTTCTGAAAGAAACAAATGCTACATACAAATAATCTGAAAAGCAGATCACAGGTCTGAATGCAGCAGCAGACAGAGCAGAGAAATAACCAGATTGATAATAGCAATGAAAACCTCATCTCCTTGGCCTCCAAAATAAATCATGGTATCAACAGCTAGAAAATGCTTCTCTGGTATATCCTGGACATCTGCCTTATATTTATGTAACAGTTCTTAAATCTTCACTCATAAGGGGGTGGGCGGGGAATAAGAAAGGAATCATTATTGCATATAGCAAGACAAACACCCACTCCATGTACAAACACAGGCAGAAACAGAAGGCCTCAAAGATTTTGTTTGTCAATATTCATGACCCAGCAAAGTGGACTGCAATTCAGTTATATCCAAAGATTTCAAGCCAGAAAGGACCCAGAAGGTTTCTTCCTTGCTTTGCCTTTCAAGAAACTTTAAAATATTAAAAATTGTTTTCTTATGCCATCTACAAACTCAAACTTCTATTTGGTATTGCAACACTTGCATATGCTCAACCTATGTCATCAATGGTTCTGGTCTCTGTCTGTTCCTTCCACAGGATTTGTAAAATGTTCTTTCAGCCTGTGATCTACTCACTTTTTAGGGGCTTGTTCTGCATTCAAGGGCTACTTATTACATGGCATTTTATACTCGGGTGCTGATGCGAAAGTACAAAATATATGCATTATATTGGGCTTGAAAAGTGCATGGTGATATGTTTCTGCTTTTCCCTTTATCAAAGACATGAGCGGTATACAAGATCACCTCACTGTGTATTTTTAAAGAGGAAAGCAATTGACACAAACATACTGGCCTGGTTCACACGTAACGACAACCCAGAGTATGGCTTGAGTCAGGGGCGGTGCCTGTCAAAAGGCAGCACAGCCCTGCCCCCAACGCCACTCTCCCATGAAAAACACAAGTAAACAACTTAAGTTTGGCTGAAGCATGGCATCGTGTGCCGGCTGCTGCTGTGGGACCAGGAAAGAAAATCACATCATTTTGGCAACTGCACATGCCTAATCTGGCATTTTCCCTGTGTGGGGAAACCCTTCCTGGAGAGCATGCTCCCCCATCAGCCACCATTTTAAAATGCAAATTAGCCCTCATCACAGGGATTGACAGGGGCAGCCAATCAGAAAGAACCCCTTCCCTCCCAAGGGCTGCTGCAGCACTTGAGCCTTGTCTCCCACCCACTCGCCTTTCAGAGCAAGAGAAGCCAGTTCAGATAGGGTTATCCTAATTTTATTTAAGCGCCCAGAGCCTCAATTCAGATTGAGGCCACAGTGCTCTGGAAGGGGGGGGAATCTCCCTCCCCCCATTTTCGTCATGAAATTCCACCCCTCACACGAGGGTTTAAAAGAAGAAAAGCCTCCATTGGAGTTTTTTCCCCACTTGATTTAATCCAGCGGCGGCGGGAAGTCTGCTGCTTTAAATATATGTCCTGAAAGGCCATTTCTCATGCTTGTGTGGTGGGAATTAAAAAAATATCAATTTAGGATACTTTGGGTGCCTGTGTATTTTTAAAAGTCAATTTAGCGTGCTGGGGATGCTTGGGGATTTTTACAATTTGGTGACCCTTTGGCTTCACCTTTTATACTTGCTTTTTGCCCCTCCGGCCTCATTAGCCACCAGCTGCCACTGGGATGAGTATGGGTTAAGTTGTGGGTTGTCATTACATGTGAACTCTGCCCTATGGTTTAACTATAGCGCAGGGTTAAATCATAGCACAGGGTTTGTACATAATGACAACCCATGACTAAACAACAACCCACAATGCAATGACAACCCATACTCAGGGTTGTTGCTACGTGTGAACCAGGTCAGAGTGTTTCCATCTGAACCAACACACGTGTATTTTGTAATCCATACCGGCATTCATGTACAAAGCACCAGAGAACAAACAGCCCTCAGAGGACTATCTCTCTCAAAATCCCCCTGAAAGGGGTCAAGTGGTCTTGCATCTTTGCTCGAGCTGAAAAGGACAGCATGACTTGATTCACCAGGACCATTAAGGTCAGTTGCTGGATTTCACTTCAACCAATGAACCCAAGAGACAAAGAACTGCCTGGATCGCAGAAGTAGTTTGTATGGCACAAATAGAACGGAACATTCCAGAACTTGGGAATTCCCCATTGTGTCTTTAGAGAATGTACATTGCTTAACAATTCACTAACTTAAGCTATTTTTAGTTTGCTTGAGGCAGCCAAGATGAACATAAAAGTCTTGTTTTATTTTAGGCTCAGGTTTTGTTTTGCTTCTTTTAAAGAAGCAGGCCATATTCCTGCAAAACTATTAAAATCGCTAAAGGTCTTCCAAAGTTTTAATTGTTATGTTAATGATTTAGTTTCCCAGTAAATCCTAGGAAAAGCCTGATAATTACCAGCACTCTTTCTGAATCTAGTTTCTCTGAGAAACTTCCCAACCCTGACTGCAATGCAAGCAAGCCTTCCTAATACTAACCACTTCCAGATGGCACGGCAAAGAGAAGACGTTAGTACATCCCAGTCACTTTCCCCCTCCCTTCAATTGGCATATTTCATTAAAATACTGAAAATAGTTGTACTTACAGGGAGGTCTGTAAAGGCTATACCTGTGGGGGGAAAAATATTAGAATTAAGACAAAGGATTTTTCCCCATTTGCCTACAACTTTAACTTGTTACACATACTACAAGTTATCATCAGATTCCAGGCTGGGCCTAGTAGAAGCAATGTGCAAGTGTGAAGCAGGGTCTCCCGTGCATTCCCATCTCCTGTGACCATCAAGAAGCCTCACGGTGCAATACTATGCCGGCTTACTCAAAAGTATATCTTACTGTGTTCAGTATGTCTTACTCCCTCGTAAGTGTATATAGGATTGCAGCCTATGTTCCTCAGATTAATGTTCAACATAGGCCCAAATTAGAGCTTTCACAAAGAGGTTTAATTCATTATTCACTATCAGAACACGTTGAGTTGCCAATATATTCTCAGATACAGACCCACACCTGATTCTCAACATACATGGCCGCCATGAGAACTACACCAGAGTGAAGGGGTTTTGTGTCGAAAGAACACACACTGAGGAGCAGAGCTAGGACTTCTCCTGCACAGGAAATCCTATTAAACTAAGGAGAGGGTTTACTTCCAGAGCTTTAAAAAATGGTTTTTCGGAGTGATTTCTTTGGTGTTTGTTCCTTTAAGGGAATGCTACAGAAAGGAGATGCAGAAATGTGTGTGTGCATGGATACCTGAACAACCAACAGTGTGCTGATAGGAGGGAGCCAGAGCTGCACAAGAGGAGAATGTCTCTGTTGTGCATATAACTGCAGAAATGCTTCAAGATGCCACACAGAGCATCGAAGGAAGCTAAGTTGAGGCAGGAGGAGAAAAAATGCATCCCTACAGATGGCTGCAGCGAAACAAACGTGCTGGCAGAGTTGCCCCCCTTCAAACTGCAGCAGACAGCAAATCAAAAAGTTGGCACACCAGCTGGGCCAGAACCTTTTCTCCCTGTTTCATATTTGTAAGTTTTATGTGGAGGAGCAGCATTCAGAACTGGACAGCTTCTGAATGCTGTCCCCCCCCATCTGCTGTAGAAAATGGTCCTGCCCCTTCTGCTTCCTCAGCACTCCCACTTCATTCTCTTGCATGAGTAGAAGAGACTTTCTCAGTCTCTCCTGTAAGGAGAAGACGAACACACACACACGTGCGCATACTTTGTACTCTTCAAAATCCAAGTTTTTGGATTTGCTTCTTTAATATATATGTCGGAATGTCAGAATCAAGGGCTAAAGTGTAGGAGAAGATATGGTAAATGCAACTCAAGGCGTGGGAAGTCCACCCCTTCTAGTTTAAGATGTTAGCTAAAAAGAGGTGGATGCAATCATTACTTTCTCTGCTCAAGGAAGCCTGGGTGCCTGCAACTGCACTTGTGCATATTCATCCTGCTATCTAGGCTTTTCCCTTTCCACCCACTGCCACATCCTTCACTGACAAAGTTTACATTTTAAGCTCCTTGGGGCAGGGACCTACCTCATTTTTCTTACTGTCTTAAATGCCATGAACATGGATGGTGCTTCATAAATCCAATTTAAAAAAAGCAATCACCACCATTCAACAGTTTAATACCTTTTCTTAAAATGAAAGCTAAGAAACTTCACATGAGAATGTAGAGATCCATTATTTTAAGAGAAATGTGTCACTCTGGAACAGTTTTGAGGCATGTACACTTCCACTCTCCAGTGTGGGGTGGGCAAACTGCGGCCTTCTGCCTAAGTTCAAACGCTCTCTGCAAGTGATTAGTTGAGACTTCTGGCAAGAGGAATCAGTGCCTCCTCTGGGAGCCTGTTGTGAGGAGAGGGGAAGTGGTGGTGTCATATAAAAAAAAAGAAATAGGGTGGCAGAAAGAAAGAGCAGGGGTGGCCTTGCCCACTTTTGGCTCTGGCCCTGCCCACTGCTGGAATCTGTCCACACAGGACTGACAAAAGACTCCCCAACACTGCGTTAGAGATAAATGGAAACCAGCTGATTCCCTCCACAATTAAAAGAGTGTCTTAATCATTCAAGCCACACTAAGAAGGTCATTGTAACAAGAGGGTACAACCGTAACACCGGAAACAGTTCTGAGATTATCAGGTTTCAAGCTACTTGTATAGGGCAGATTCTGCAGACATGCAGGGACCTACATTATACCCCCTACAGCGTCCTCTATTCAGAGAAACCCCACAGCAAAAGGTATTAACCATCAGGTTGCACATTGCACTTCTCACAGATGCCTTCAAAGTACACATACAGAAAAGCTTTTTGTGCCCTTAATGAAGCAACACCCATGAGCCATTTCTGTCCTATGGAAAGTCCGCTGACAGTGCATTGCAGATTTTAAGACAGGCTTTAACAGGACATACAGGTACTTGTGGAGAAGGGAAGCAAAGTTAAGTTTCTGGCACTAACATAGGACATTCTACGTAACAGCCATTTTATTCTGTCCTGGTAAGATCAGGTACCCCTTCATGGATCACTGCCTTGTTGTGGCGAAGGGGCTTGCATAACTCAGTGAAGCCATAAGCTATGCCGTGCAGGGCCACCCAAGACGGACAGGTCATGGCAGAGAGTTCTGACAAAATGTGGTCCACTGGAGAAGGAAATGGCAACCCACTCCAGTATTCTTGCCAAGAAAACCCCATGGAACGTATCACAAGGCTAAAAGAGATGACGCTGGAAGATGAGCCCCTCAGGTCGGAAGGTGTCCAATATACTACTGGGGAAGAGCAGAGGGTATTTCCAAGTAGCGCCAGAAAGAGTGAAGCAGCTGGGCCAAAGCCAAAAGGACACTCAGCTGTGGATGTGTCTGGTGGTGAAAAGAAAATCCGATGCTGTAAAGAACAATATTGTTTAGGAACCTGGAATGTCAGATCAATGAATCAAGGTAAGCTGGAGGTGGTCAAACATGAGATGGCAAGATTGAACATTGACATCTTAGGAATCAGTGAACTCAAATGGACAGGCATGGAAGAATTTAATTCAGGTGACCATCATATCTACTATTGTGGGCAAGAATCCCTTAGAAGAAATGGAGTAGCACTCATAGTCAACAAAAGGGTGGGAAAAGCAGTACTGGGGTACAATCTTAAAAATGATAGAATGATCTCAGTACGAATCCAAGGCAAACCATTCAACATCACAGTAATTCAAGTCTATGCCCCAACCACTGATGCGAAGAAGCTGAGGTTGATTGGTTCTATGAAGACCTACAACACCTTCTAGAACTAACACCAAAAAAAGATGTCCTCTTCATCATAGGGGATTGGAATGCTAAAGTAGGAAGTGAAGAAATCACTGGGATAACAGGCACGCATTGCCTTGGTGTACAAAATGAAGCAGGACAAAAGTTAATAGAGTTTTGCCAAGAGAACACGCTGATCATAGCAAACACTCTTTTCCAACAGCACAAGAGACGACTCTACACATGGACATCACCAGATGGTCAATATCGAAATCAGATTGATGATGTCCTTTGCAGCCAAAGATGGAGAAGCTCTATACAGTCAGACAAAACAAGACCTGGAGCTGACTGTGGCTCAGATCATGAGCTTCTTGTTGCAAAATTTCGGCTTAAATTGAAGAACGTAGGGAAAACCACTAAACCGTTCAGGTATGACCTAAATCATATCCCTGATGAATATACAGTGGAGGTGAGGAATAGATTTCAGGGATTAGACCTGATAGACAGAGTGCCTGAGGAACTATGGACGGAGGTCCATAACATTGTTCAGGAGGCAGCAACGAAATCCATCCCAAAGAAAAAGAAATGCAAGAAAGCAAAGTGGCTGTCTGATGAGGCTTTACAAGTAGCTGAGGAAAGAAGGGAAGCGAAAAGCAAGGGAGAAAGGGGAAGATATACCCAACTGAATGCAGAGTTCCAGAGAATAGCAAGGAGAGACAAGAAGGCCTTCTTAAATGAACAATGCAAAGAAATCGAGGAAAACAACAGAATGGGAAAGACTAGAGATCTCTTCAAGAAAATTGGAGATCTCAAGGGAACGTTTTGTGCAAAGACGGGCATGATAAAGGACAAAGAAGGCAGGGACCTAACAGAAGCAGATGAGATTAAGAAGAGGTGGAAAGAATACACAGAAGAACTATACAGGAAAGATCCTAATGACCCTGATAGCCATGATAGTGCGGTCACTGAACTTGAGCCGGACATCCTAGAGAGTGAAGTCAAGTGGGCCTTAGGAAGCATTACTAACAACAAAGCTAGTGGAGATGACAGTATTCCAGCTGAGCTATTTAAAATCCTAAAAGATGATGCTGTTAAAGTGCTGCATTTAATATGCCAACAAATTTGGAACACTCAACAATGGCCGCAAGACTGGAAAAGGTCAGTTTACATTCCAATTCCAAAGAAGGGCAATGGCAAAGAGTGTTCAAACTACCGCACAATTGCGCTCATTTCACATGCCAGCAAGGTGATGCTCAAAATCCTACAAGCTAGGCTTCAGCAGTATGCGAACCGAGAACTACCGGAAGTACAAGCTGGGTTTCGAAGAGGCAGAGGAACTAGAGATCAAATCGCCAACATTCGCTGCATCATGGAGAAAGCAAGAGAATTCCAGAAAAACGTCTATTTCTGCTTCATTGACTACGCTAAAGCCTTTGATTGTGTGGATCACAACAAACTGTGGCAAATTCTGAAAGTGATGGGAGTACCAGACCACCTTACCTGTCTCCTGAGAAACCTGTACGAGGGTCAAGAAGCAGCAGTAAGAACCAGACATGGAACAACCGAGTGGTTCAAAATTGGGAAAGGAGTACGACAAGGCTGTATATTGTCACCCTGCTTATTTAACTTATATGCAGAGTACATCATGAGAAATGCTGGGTTGGATGAATCAGAGGTCGGAATTAAGATTGCTGGGAGAATTATCAACAACCTCCGATATGCAGACGATACCACCCTAATGGCAGAAAGCGAAGAGGATCTAAAGAGCCTCTTGTTGAGGGTGAAAGAGGAGAGTGCAAAAGCTGGTTTGAAACTCAACATTAAGAAAACTAAGATCATGGCATCTGGCCCTATCACTTCCTGCATATAGAAGGGGAAGAAATGGAAGCAGGGACAGATTTTACTTTCTTGGGCTCCAAGATCACCGCAGACAGTGACTGTAGCCATGAAATTAAAAGACGCTTGCTCCTTGGGAGGAAAGCTATGGCAAACCTAGACAGCATAGTAAGAAGCAGAGACATCACCTTGCCGTCAAAGGTCCGTCTAATCAAAGCTATGGTTTTCCCAGTAGTAATGTATGGCTGTGAGAGCTGGACTATAAGGAAGGCTGAGCGCCAAAGAATTGATGCTTTCGAACTGTGGTGCTGGAGAAGACTCTTACGAGTCCCCTGGACTGCAAGGAGGTCAAATCAGTCCATCCTAAAGGAAATCAACCCTGAGTGCTCATTGGAAGGACAGATACTGAAGCTGAAGCTCCAATATTTTGGCCACCTAATGCGAAGAGAAAACTCTCTGGAAAAGACCCTGATGCTGGGAAAGACTGAAGGCAAAAGGAGAAGGGGACGGCAGAGGATGAGATGGCTAGATAGCATCACCGATGCAATGAATATGAACTTGAGCACGCTCCGGGAGAGAGCGCAGGACAGGAAGGCCTGGCGTGCTATGGTCCATGGGTTAACGAAGAGTCGGACACGACTGAACGACTGAACAACAACAGAGATCAAGTAATATACTGAGTATTACATAAATCAACATAACTCAGAGACAGCACTGCATTTCTAGTAGGATCATTGCCATCTATAGTGCAACATCCTATCACTGGAATTTTACGCGCGCGCATGCGCGCACGCGCACACACACACACACCATTATGGGCCATCTGCATCTGTCCAAGAATATACTACAGACATTCATATTACCAGGAAGGATAACTCACCCTCTTTCTCCCTTCCTGCCAGGACAACTCCCTGTGCACTTAACCCTAATTGGGGTTTGCACGACAGGCTGCCCATCTCTGGTGACACAGTTGTTCTACAGGCATGTAGAAAGCTGTCACCAAAATAGGAGCATCTCAGGACAGACTGCTTCCAGTTTTAGCCAAGCACAGCAGCTTTAACATGTACAGGCCAACGATGCTGCAGCCTGGAGAGGACAACAAGCACTATACAGGGGGATGGGGTATTAAAAAACATGAGTGCTAATGTGATTGCAATATAGCATTTGATTGTTAAAATAAGTAATTTGGATGCTCCAAAAGCACATGCTCCCCAGCAACAGCAGACTCAGGAACAGAAGGCCTCTATATCGTTTTTCTTCCCTTTTCAAAGAGAAAAATCCTCCTTTCAACAAAGCAATCCATAAGAACAAAGCTTAAAGGTCTGGTAACAGGACATCTGAACATAAGAGCTGTGTTGGATGAGACCAAGGGTCCATCTAGTCCAGCATTCTGTTCACACAGTGACCAACCAGCTCCCACGGGAAACCCACAAGCAGGACATGAGTGCAACAGCACCCTCCTGCCCATGTTCCCCAGAAACTGGTATACATAGGCATACTGCCTCTGATACTGGAAGCAGCATATAGTCATCAGGACTAGTAGCCATCGACAGCCTTATCTTTCATGAATTTCTAGTCCCCTTTTAGAGCCATCCAAATTGGTGGCCATCACTACATCTTGTGGAAGTGAATTCCATAGTTTAATTATGCGCTGTGTGAAGAAGTACTTCCTTTTATCTGTCCTACCAATCAGCTTCATGGGATCACCCGGGTTCTTGTATTATGAGAAAGGTAGAAAAATGTCGTCCTACCACTTTCTCCACATCCCTATCCATATGGATTATTGTTGGGTTAACTCTGGGTTGTTCAACCCATAAACAACCCAAAGTTTCTGAGTTCACATGTTACAAAACAATGAATTAAAAGCAGAAATGGCTTGCATGGTCCGCTCATCCCTATTTCTATGTTAAACAACCCAGGAAATGCTGCTGTGATGTGCAAACTGAATCATAGCCTGGTTTCCTTTTAAAGCCATCTAATTCAGCGGCCTTCACCACATCTTGTGGCAGTGAATTCCAAAAGTTAATTAGGTGTTGTGTAAAGAAGTACTTTCTCTCGTCTTCCCCAAATCTATTACCAATTAATTTCACTGGTAGTACAAAATCTAGTACTGAGAGAGTAAAAAGGCCTCCGGATACTTTTGCCAAACCATGTAAACTTTTATAAGCCTCTACCGTGTCTTACATCTCCCTAGCTTAGCCTCTTAGGGCACAACCCCATGCATGTTTACATGGGAAAAAATCCTACAACTCCCAGCTGGCTGGGAAATGCCAGGACTTGTAGGACTTTTTCTTTCTAAAAATGCATAGGGTTGCACTCTTGTCATTTTTCCCTCCGCTAAAAAGCCCCAAATGCTTTAGCCTCAGAGACTGCACCCAGAATTAGCTAAACCACAATATGCACTTGCAGAGATGGACATTACCCATACAATATCAACAAAGGGATGCAGAAACGTCTGACTAAAATGTGTTGTAGTCCTAGGATGAATTTAGGCACGTGGAGTGCCTTTACTATAGAACTGACATCTCAGTCCTTCGATTGGAGTTGTATTTGATGCAGAACTTGGCAAAGGTTCATAAAAAAATATTCTGAGTAAAACATCAAAAACACTCAGGGAATCCAAAATTCACAATTAGGAAATATCATTTTTTAAGACCAACCAAAATGCCACAGAAGATTGTGCAAGCTTTTGAGTTCCCCAGAACCCTTCAGCAAGCTATGTTTCAGAAGAGACCAGGGATGGGGCGGGGGTGGCAGGGGGAGAGAAAGAGAAATGTTCAAAAATTAGGCCAGATGTTGTGGCCATGAGGTTTTCAAGATAAGCTTAGTTCCAAAATGGGGATAAAATGAGGACTGCAGACAGAATGGGCCAGGTTGCGTGACATGACAGCCCATGGGTTGAACAACCCATGGGCAACTGGGGATGAACGCGAGACAGCGGACACACTACCTGCAGCACACCCACCACTTCCGCTTTTCCTCAGCAACCCACAAATGGTCCTGTTATAGGTTGCTTAGCGTGCTGTCTGAACCCGAACAGCAGGGTTGTTTAGGGGCTAAACAACCGAGCAGGTAACCCAACAACAAGCCATGGGTTAACAGCAGGGTTGTTTAGCCTCTAAACAACCCAGCTGTTCGAACAACATGCTAAGCAACCTATGGCAGAGCCACTCGTGGATTGCCCAGTAAAAGCAGAAGTGGTTGGCATGCCACAGACAGTGCATCCACTCTCTCCTGCTCATGCACAATAGCCCATGGGTTGTTTGACCAATGGGCTGTCATGTTGTGTTAACCAGGTCAATGAGTCAGTGGTAGGTGTTGCAGGTATCAGGTAGCGCCTAGCATTCTGGGACAAACAAGCAATGAATAAGCCCCATCGGGCCAATGTTAGCTCCACACCAAAATGCAGATTCAATTTATGCACATGTTAACTACCTTGCATCATCTGCACACAGAATTTTCTTGAAACATCACTGGCACTTCTAGGCAGTGCTGACCTAAAGCATTATGCTGCTTGAAATAGAGCAGCATATGTTCCCCGGGCCAATGTTTTAAAAAGTCTTGCTGCACCATTCAGACACCAATTCCCTCTTTCAAGGTGCTGCCTGAAGACCACAAGCCCTGCTTCTGGGTCACAGAATATGCCAGGTCCAGCATCCATGCAAGATACAGCATGAATAACTGGATATTAGAAATGTACTTTCTAGCTAAAGAAAGGGCATCATACTTTAGAAGGTCTGGTATTCACAAAGCATCTCTGAAGCAGTTCAAGTAGCTGGGGTTTTCCTTGTGGATCCCATCACACTCTCAGACAACAGAGAAAGCATTCATCAAGTGTATGTGTCAGTAAATACAGTGCAAGGAAACAGCGTGCCATTTCTTTCAGTGTGTATCTAAACCATCAAGGCATAGCGCTTGGACTAGTTACTACGACATTTCATAATGAACTCAATAATCCATGGTATGAATATTGATTGGGATCCTTCCCTGCATCTCTATCTTATATGCATGCATCAAAGCAATATGTTCACTCCAGCAAAGAACTGGGGCTGTCATTCAGCTTCAGTGTATGCAGACCAACAGCGTGGTGCCCTGAACTCATGCTCCAGATCAAAAGAAATGGGAATGTGTCCTTTACAGTTCTGTTACCAGAAAACAATGAAGTGGACCCTGTTCTCTAGCAGACAGATCTATCTAATGCAAGATTTTTTTGTTTCTAATGATCAAAGATTAAAAAAAAGTTCTTGTTAGCTGAGGAAATGATGCAATGGAAAAGAAAAAAGGTAAAGTGGTTGCCAACAAATACACAAATTATTCACACTTGCTAGCATTAGCACAAATAAGTCCAACATGTTACCGCTCTTGGTTTTTCTTTCTCCCTAGAAGTCTTGAAAGTTAGAGCTCGAACTAGGAGATATGTTAAAGCTGCTCAGTTTGTAATTCAGCAACAATACAAAGCTGGGCTAAAGGTCTGCTTGCCTACCTAAGCTGTGCCCATTCTTTGTGTAGAAGCAGGTGTTGTTGATGAGGTTCACACAGCAGCCAATCACATCGCCAGTAGTGAACGTGGGGCCGTAGGGCTGCCCTGTCCCTGAAGAGCAGAAGGAGTGTCCATCATCACCATGGTAGCCATAGGAATGCTTATCCCAACCTAAAGAGAGGAGAACACCAGAGGACAAGTTTAAAAGAAGGTTGGGCTGACAACAGGAACAAACAGGATTATCGGATGCATGAACAGGGAATGCTCATGAATTGCATCATGCTAGTGAGATATGGAGATGCACCCTCATATAAAGCAAGGAGGAAAGTAGGAGTAGTTAATATTTCTTAGAATACTAGTGGAAAGAGGAGGATTTTTGAAATACAGGTTGATGACTTCCATGTGGTTTCCTATGCCAGATTCAAGCAAGCCCTGGAGAGGCAAGCCAGAAAATGAAGAGAGACACTATTTACTTGAGATCTGATAGGGAAAACATTCTAGATTTTAACACTATGGAGGACAACAATTATCAGTTAGCTTCAGCTGTTATTTCTTCCAGAAATTATTGCATCAAATATGATTATGAAGTTTAAGATGTATATTCAAATTGCGGTTTCTTAACAATTACATGTATTTGAATGTAAAACAAGGAACTACATTCAAGATTACTGTTCATAGTAAAGCACCACAATTGAGGTCTTACTTAGTAGCACAGTGGCCAAATTTAAAAAGAACAACAGGATTAGTCTACAGCCTAGGGACCCTGGATTCCAACTCCAGTTTGCCAGAGTTGGACAAGCAAGAGTTGAGGGTTTGGATGTCATACTAACCAAGCCTGGGATGGAGCTTCCCTGGGTTGTTAAGCTGCTCCTGCTAGCAGGAGAAGCCAAGTGGGAGCAACTGAGACATTTGAACTAGCATGTTGGGTCATCCATAGCAACCCAAGATTTTTTTTTAAACCTGGGTTTCTGTGACGTGCAAACTGGGCTGGTAGCTATACAAAAATAAACAACCCATCCTTGGTATAAACTGTGGAGTACATATCTAGGGTAACTAAATACTTCTGACTGTCCTAATACATTTTCATTTAGCATGTTTTTTAGCTCGATGACAAAATGCTATTGTTTATTGTAGAAACCAGATGAAATACAGTAAGTGGAAAAGAAAGAACATTGTTTTAAGCTTGAAGCATAAGCTATCATGTAAAGCATGCAAAATATAGGCTACCAATCCTTGGTCTATCAGGCCATGTAGCACTCTGTAGCAGAAATCCAATTCCAATGAGCCGATTGACTGAGCGTCTGTTTTGATAGATGTAACTATTGTCTGAAATTACACACACAGAGGTGGTGCTACACTGATGCAACCAGGCCATCAGTTCTATGAACATCACCAGTTTTCAGATTCCTTCCCACCAAATTGAGGCAAAATTCTCAAAAGTGGAAGAAAACACTGATTTCACAAATGTTATTCAGCAACCACTGTCTTGGAATTCATTCCTTCTTTTCAGTTATCAGCTTGCTTTGGAATCTATCTATCTATCTATCTATCTATCTATCTATCTTCTTACTGTTTATATTTTCCTCCACAAGACACAATGGATTTTCCCAATTCTTTGTGAGACCTCTAACGTCTTCCCATACCCACTTCCAAGTGGCTTCCATTTTCCTCTTCACCTTAGAGTTGTTGGTATTCTACATCCTCCTGTCAAGGGCTCCTTGGAGGCCTCTCTCAGTCTAATCTAGTAGCCAAGTCCAGACACAGACAAAGGGATTCCTTTTAAAGCTTTATTCTTCTTTTATAACTTAACAACTCTACAGGTAGCAACTAGATCTGAGCAGCAGAGTACCTATGCCCTAAGTTGGAACAGTTGGTCCCCGTTTGAAAGGGAATTACTGGCAGACCCCTGAACTTAAGGACTAGGGAGAGTCCCTCCCCTTTTCCCTTGGATCCCCGGGGTGCAGCCGTTGTTTGCGTGCCAACCGGGCACTGCGCTTTCTTTCTGCGCCCTCCATCTGGCGCTGCTCTCTGAGTTTGCGTCGCGCGTCCACCAAGTCTGCTATCTCTGCTCGGTCACTCCCTGGACTGCTTTCTAATCTAGGAATGCTGGTGGGAGGAATCTCCGTCAGCTGTAGGCTTTGGGAAAGAGGAGCGTGCTCCTCTCCCAGGAGCGACTGCTCTTCCTCAGAATCAGAACTACTCTGGGATTCTATGGGCTCAGTGTCTACCCCGACATCTCCCTTCTTAATATCCCTTGAGAGCATTTTCTTCCCTTAACTAAGGATGCTAAGCAGCGGAGAGCAGAGCAGGAGTGCATGCTGTGATTGCAAGATAAGAGCATCGTGGCAGCATCAGAAGATGTCCTCAAGTGATCCAGTCTTAGGCAAGTGTGTCCAAGCTTGCCAAGCAGCTAGAGCAGCACAGGAGCTCAGCCAGCAGCATCTACAAGCTCCATGGCTCTTCTGTGAATTACAGGAGTTTGAGGAGGAGTGGTGCATATTCCATTGAAATGTATTGTACGCTATTAATTCCAAGTTGCTATTTTTCTATCCTGTTTACTGTCATGGTTTTAATTCAGGGCTTACCTCTTTTTTTTTAGTCCAGAGCCTACGGAACTGGACTGAAGTCCAGAACTGGACTTCAGTGCACTACAGGGAGGTGGCCCAGTCTCCTGAAAGTCAGCAAGACAGTTGGATTTCCAGGGATAAAGTGCAAAATGGTGTACAATTCATTATGCTACATTCTGTGACAAATCTGAAAAAGCCATTTGAAGAAAACCTAAATTCACACATGGAAGAAATATCTACTGGGATGTGCTTATTTTATTAACATGGCTTTTGTTACACAAGATCTGACTAGTAAAATAAGCCCCTCAAAAATGTCTTTGTCATTAAAACTTCTGGGGTTGGATCCAGGATCTGCCTTCTACAAGAGGAAGGGAGCTTTCATGAGAGGAAGGACTCTACTCATGGAAGGTCCCTCCACCCAATTTGGGGGGATCCCCCCATAGCTCACCCCATTCAACAGATTCTCCTGACTTCCTGTGTAGCATGTTCAGGGGGTTGGAGTGGCTGTCATGGGAAGGAGGGTCCAGAGAAGCCCACTTCCATCAGCACAGTTGATCCAGCATAAATCTGGATCAACCCCATATGTATGTTTCTTTGATGCAACTTTCCAGGAACAGAAAACCAAGTTATGAAGATAAGGAAAAATCATTCCTGAGATACCATCAGGGGATAACACTAATAGCCCATTTAACTTGCCCTCTGTTTTGAGGAGGAGAGGGATATGATGCACTGCCACGTCATCCTATAATACGCAATTAAAGTCACACAGAGAAAAGGGAAGAGGAAAGGTGGCCAACTGCGTTTTATGGAGTCCACTAATGAGTTTGTTCTTTCATAATCAGCTGCTTAACATGTTTCCTGGATGTGAATCTCCCCGTCCCATAATTTTTTTTTTTTAAATGCATCCTGCTTTCCTCTGCTCCCTTTTCTCAGAGGACCTATATTATTCTGAACAGATTAGGAAATTATGTTTGCACTGGGCTGTAGTCTATAGCAAAACTGAGCTAGTCCCTTTCAAATGTGTATAATAGTTATAGTGCTAACATACCGCGCTCTGTGTGTGTGTGTGTGAGACAGACAGACAGGCAGGCAGGCAGGCAGGCAGGCAAGAGCAAGCAGGCAAAGTTTGATTGAGATGAAAAGCCAATTGTGAGCCATCTCTGGTGCCTTCAGCACCATTCGTGCTGCCTGTCAAGAGCCAAGCCAGGAATAAGCACCTGCACCTCATAGCAAAGCTGAGGGATCTTCCATGAAAGCCCATCTTTCAGCAGCAGAGGAGAAGGCCTCTTTGTTTTTAATAGAAATGCCTTGTAGTCACAAAACTAGCTCTTGTGTAGCTTCCAGCAGATTTATGTTCAGCCACATGCTGCAGACATTTTCACCATCTCTCTCTTTTAACATAAACCACAGATTCCTGTCAAGGAGGCATTGAAGCATCATGTTACACAAACCAGTCAAGTCATCATGGACTAAATATACTCAGCTGTTCCACAGGCACTCATGGGCTGGCAAAGGAGCCAGGTCCCACTCTGAGAGGAAAGCTACCAAAATAACCTAGTGCATGTTCAGGACAAAGAGTCCTGGCAACTTAGAGCCAAAAACATGAGGATATTGCCCTATGTTCCCAGGGCAGCAGCTTGCCTCCTGGATTTCCTCTAAGAAATGAAATTCAAGCCGCTTAGTCCCAGACTGGTTTATCTGTGGTTAAACCTATGCAAAACATGGAATCAGGCACACAATATGGTGGCTTGAGTGACTCTGCTTCCATTTCAGAGTAGCACTATCCCCATGTCACATTGGAGCTGCTGGCCAAAAAGAAATGTTTCCATTTTGCCTCTGCAAAATGAACTCTAAAACACCACTCTGAAAACTCATGGTGGCCACAGCCAACTTCAAATAAACATGCTCAGGCACATGACAATTTGAGCACTTGTTTGTGATCTGTCAGACTATCTCAAATGTTGTCAACAGCTTTATCTAGAATGACTCAGGAGTATATACACCAAATTACTCCACCTGAAAAAAACTTCTTCCTCACTAATTCAGAATTAAAAAACCACAGAGTGACCTACTTCATTCTTGCACCCACAAACTTGTGATCATCTAATTTAAGAATGATTAACAACGTCCGACACTTGCAACAATAGTTTCTAGAGTGAACACCCATATGACAACTCAGCACTGGAATCACCAGTATTTTCCAGGACTTCTTAGTCACCACACCCTTCTGGAAGTGCCCTTGAATCAGCCACCCATCAGGGCCGTCTGGATCTTGAACTGCCCCCATTTTCATGCCAAGTTAAGCACCAGGAAAGTAGGCAATAGGGAAAAGGATTTGATGAATGAACCTGTAGCCAAACTCTTGAGACAAACCAAGGATTCAACCAAGTACACTGGCAAAGCCTCGCTCACAATGGGTACTGTTGCTGCTTTACAAGTGATGCCAGGAGAAAAGTATTCTTTAGCCAGGGTAGTTTCTATTTCGGCAGGAAAGGAAGTCGCTTTACAAAGAGAACATAAAGCAGCTTTTCCCCACCTGGTGCCTTCCATAAGTTTTGGCCTACAACTCCCATTGTCCCTGTCCCTTGTGCCTGTTAGCTAGGGCTGATGGGAGTTGCTGTTCAAAGCATCTGGAGGGCACCTGGTTGAGGAAGGCTGACAAAGAGTTCTGAAGAAGTTGTAAAGCATTTGAACTTGCCAACCTCAGGCGCCTATATTCAAATGTACAAATAGTAGACTTAATTCCACAGGCGACAGTTCCTATGCAGCCAAAATGGCACCATCTATGCTCAAGAACGAAGTACCAGCAGGCTCAGGGGAACCAGACATGATTACCCACAGAGGCCCATTTGTAGGGCACGTGTGAAAGGGCTTTCTCCTGTGTCTCTCCAGAACTGCAGAATGCACTCTTCCAAGAACTATAATTGGCCCCCACTTTTCTGGCTTTTAGAAAAGGTGTGAAGACTCATCGTTTTAATTTAGCCTTTAAATTATGTAGTTTTACTGTTTTTAATGTTCTTGTTTTTATTGTGTTACAGTTTTATTGTTTTAAACAGTTGCATACCACCTTGATGGCTTTTTAGCAAATCAGGCAGTATACAATCAATCAATAAATTTCTAAATATAATCTTAGGAATTTCTCAAGCATTCCAGAAAAGAACAAAGGATATTTACAAAGCAACACTAAAAGTGCACACTACTGATCACAATGTTGATACAATAATACGGTAATCCTAAACCCACGGATTAGGAAGTCCCATTAACACGGTTCCATAAACACTCACTGCTGATGACTGCGGCAACTGTCTGCCCCGCCCAATCCCTGCGTATTGCGAGATGCCCTTCCATTTCCCCTGAATCCAGAGAGCTTGGAAGGGGGAGATAGTTATCTTGCTTTAGTGCTGAGAGAGACTAGTCTCAGCCCCAACTCCTCTGGCATGTGAAGAAGTCTTAGTAGAGGGAAGGCTCAGCTGTCTGGAGTTTGCAGACACTTGGAACCAGGAAGAATCCTACTTGTTACTTCTCAGTATTTTCAAAGCACAGCCCTAAAGGAAAGACTGATTTACCCCCACACCTATTTTTGCTACCTACTTGGGATGGCAGAAACAAGGTGGGTGGGTCAAGTATCTGGCAGACAACACCGCACAGCTTCTGAGCTGTGTCCTGGTTCACACAATCAAAATAAGCCAGCACCTATTTAAGACATGGCGTGTGAGGAATGCAATTTCCAAAATCACCACCCAGGCACGGCTTATTTTGTCATCTGTATTTGGGTGGCATGGCTTGTTGGAGGGGGAGACAACCCTCTTATAACCCATGAGTTGTTATAGAGTTATTAGAGGGATGTTTCCCCACTCCAACAAGCCGTGCCGCCCAGGTTCGGACAACAAGAAAAGCCACACCCAGGGAGTGATTATGAAAATTGCACCACAAACACGCTGTGATTTAAATAAGCCACAGTGGCTTATTTTGATCATGCAAACTGGCTATGTGTGTCAGCTTGGTGGGCCACAAACTGTAGTCCACAACCCATTTTAGATTCTGAGAGTAATATTTTCAAGTACCATAATTTCAGCTCTGAGTTGTTACTGTGACTCTAGATGGGCATCCAGAGTAGCAGGTACAATGACTGCTCTTCCTTCTGAATTTTTTCTTATGCCCCAACACTGAAAACCAGCCTAAGCATGCACAGGGATGAACAATAATCTGACAGATGTTTTGCAAATCACACTCAGCACCTGCCATTTCTAGCAACCCAATGTCAATTTGCTTTTGCTGGAAAAGCCTGGCTGTGGCCCAACCCGCTGGTCAGATGAATGGCCATTTTCCTGGAAGCTGCAGCCTGATGCATTTCTAGTAGCCAGCAACAAAAGTGTTAAATGGCAAACACAGCCCAAAGCCCTGCATTTCACACAAATCATGTGGGTACTCTAATAATGTTCACAGATCTCGCCTGACACTGTCATTTCCATGTGACCTTGCAATCGAGTTCAAACGCGAAGCATGTGCAATTCTAGGCTAAGCAAGGAGCTGCTATGAAGGATGAGTCATTAATTAGCACCATAGTACAGGTTTTTGTGTTTAAAAGATGATGCAACTACTCAAATAGCAGACTCCAAACATATGGACATAAAGCACAGTTGCTTTTGCAGAGCCTTTCCTTTATTCAGCCTAATGCTGAGCTGAAATGACACCATGCTTTGTGAACCTTCCTGCCCCCATTAACGATGCTTCCCTCTGCAGTGAGTTCACACTCGTTTGCAAAAGGGTGCAGAACTGTTCATAAGGGGGAAAATGTTGGGGCCTAAGAGGGAATGTGTTCCCATTGCCAAGGCAACTGTAAAGTTATTTCACACTGGGCTATGCACCCAAATGTTCACTACTGTCAACCGGATGCGTATCCCAATGACAGGGAATGTTGGCTCAGTCACCTTGGCAAGAAGGATGAGTTCCCTCTCATCTCCCACTAATAGTTTCACACCTAAGTAGCAGGAAATGAGGGGGGAGGATGATGGTAAGCAGGTGTAAAAATGTAATGCGTGAAAGACTCAAAATCGCCCCTGAAAAAAATTAGGGCAGTATCTCAACCACCTGCTTCAAGCAACAGTTGAATAGCTATTTAACTGAGCAAAAGCACATAAGAAAAAGAAAGTTCTGGCAAAGTCTCTGTTATTGTTTTTTTCTGGAAAAGAGGAGCTAAAGGAGTCCACTGGAGGTGGCTTATCTCCTGACAGAGCGAAGGGCTTTTCAGCCATTGCTCACTGCCTCTGTTAAAAAGTTGATTGTAAACCAGGGCTGTAGCCTCTCCTAATCACAAGACTATCTGGTGTTACTGAGTAATTCATCTGAAATACAAGTTCTTCTGTGCTAATCAACACAGGAAGTGACGTCTCTAGGCCTCTAATATCCCAAGACTTATTCAAACATGTCACGATCATTAAGATGCTATTAAGATCAGAGCACCATCCTAACAATAACATCTCGACACAAAAGTCCATTGTCTGGTCCAACTATCACCTAGTAACGGCCATTCTATCAGGCTGCAGCAGAGGGAGGGAAGGACAGCAGAGCTATTCCATTAGCTCTGCTGAAAAACCCAACTGCATTTGGCTCCCTCAGCTGTCACCTAGCAGCAGCAGCCATTCCATCAGGCTACCGAAATATCGCCATCCAAACTGGTTGTTATAAGAACTTGTTTCTGAGCTTGCTTGTTTTCCTCCTCCCTTCCTTTCTCCTTGTTGTAAACCTGAGGCCAGAGACTGTCTTGTTTTCATTATCTGTAAGCCACTTTGGGAGGTTTTTTGGCTAAAGAATGGAGTAGAATAATTTAACAAATAGGCATATAAAGGAGTGTGGCTGCACCAGAACCAAGATTTACATTTGGGAACATTTGGTCAAACACCACCACACAGCACTGGAAGTGACCTAGAGAACATCTAGCCAGCTTAGCACACTGAGGCAGGCTCTTCCAGAACACAAACATTAAAACCTAGATTGCTCCACATCACCCTAAGTGAAGAGGGTCAGAAGCACACAGAAAGTATACCATACTTGGGGGAGGGAAGGGGCAGTGGAAAGGCCACAGACAGCATTCCTCAGAGGCAGGAATTTTGTCTAGGGACAACCAATTGCTGTTTCCTACTCTTAACATGGCAAGAGGGACAGAATAAAAATCTAGATATTTAAAACATCTTCAGAAACAGAAGAAATTAATTTTCACATAATACAGAAAGGTACCAGGAGGGAAACACACCCACCATTAGCAGAGGATGTGACATTTTATAGCACAAAGAAACAATGTTGTAATTGGAGATGCACTACTACTCAAAGCCTTATTGCAGAAATGGAGAGACTGATGGACAGGTAAATGGTTTGTAGGAATAAAAAGAAAGAAGTGTGAAATCTGAAGGTGAGTTTTGGAAGCCAACAAGAAAAAGGCTAAAACTGGTCATCACATTCAGTATTGCCTATTTTTGGAGTGGAGTTCCACATGCCCAATGGGCTCAAAAGCAATGAGTCTACTGTTACAGGACAGGAAGATCAGATGGAAACAAAGACTTAACTTAGTGAGGTTCTCCCCAAACACTACTCTGCCTCTGGACTTCAGAGGTAGCAGGAACACTCCCACCCTGCTGTACTCGACTACTTTCAGGGTAGTGATGATTAGCGTAACATGAGCACAAACAATTCTTAACAGTGACTCACCAGGAAGTCTGTTCATGTTGACACCTTGGGCTGAGAGTCCTATCCCCATGTACCTTCAAAACAAACAGAAGTATTTTAATTCAGCAAACAGAATGGTCAAGCAAGATCACACAATGTTGCTCTTTCCTACTGAAAGCACAGACTGAATGGGAGGAAGTTAGTTATCACTCAGTGGAAACTGTGGTCAGATGTCTTCTAAAGTCAAGCAGAAATGGCTCAGTCAACTGGTCAGAAGAACAGCTTTAAAAAAAAGCAAGCCTTTGTGGCATGCTCAAATTATCTCTACCTTTGTTACCAGCTCTGATATAAAAATGTATATGTCATTAATATGTAGTCACAGATAATGCATGTAAATTATTTAAGCTAATAGCCATAGCCCAAGGCTGAGAATTTTACACAGGGCCGAATTGGATGTATCTTCAACCTGGTTGCATACTCTGAGCCAGATCCCTCGACTCCCAGTCAGAATTAACATGCAGCAATCTGGGACCCACAGCTTTGTAGAAGCACTGTATGCATGCCTCATCTCCAGCTGCACACAAGGTGCTTCATTCCCCAGTGACTAAGCATGGTAAATTGTCCATCACAGATAGCTCGTTTGAATTATCTGCTGCTGGCAGGAGTGATTCCCCGTCATAGACACCCAAGGTCCAATCAGGTTGTGGAGTTTTTACATTGTAAGGCTTGCCATATATTTTCTACATGAAAGGAAGTCTACTTGACTGGGACTTCTCTGATGGTTCAAGCTTAGTAACAGTTTTCCACTTCCAAGGAACCGGAAGTATTTAACTACCACAGTGACACTGCTTTATAGCAGGCATCAAAGCCCCTGCTCCTAGACAGACAACAGGGTCCATTTTTAAAAAAAATCTAAGATTCTTAGATTTAATTCTCTATTCTGTCACAGACTAACTGCATGAGCCTGAGAGCCAGGTTCTGTACTGGTTAGAGTGTTGGACTGGGATTCAGGAGCTCTGGGTTCTAGTCCTCACTCAGCCATGAAGTTCACTCGGTGCCTCTGGGCCAGTCACTGACTCTCAGCCTAATCTACGTCACAAGGTTGTGGTGAGGATACAATGGAGAGTGGGAAGACAACATAAGCCACTGGGTTCCTTCCAAGAGGAAAGAAGATGGGATCTAAATCTAATAATAAATAAATATGAGTCTGGTAAATGCTAACTTCTACCTTGCAGGGTACAGAGAGCACAAACAGCACAATTCTATGCATGTTTACTCAGAAGTCTGTCTCACTTTGCTCAATGGGACCTACTCCCTAAGTAAGAGTACTTATGATTGCAGCCTATGATTAGCTACTAAGAATGTATTAGGAGTTGTTAGGATCTTCAGCTGACCTATTTGTAAGTTCAGAGTACACCAAGCCATTTACCTGTGCAAGGACCAAGTGATTTAATACACCATGTTCTTAACTTTGTTTTCAGAACAAACTACCTGGCTGTGCAACAAGATCTATTCGCTTTGAACACCAGTGCCTGTACACTTTAAAAGCATGGAACATTAAGAGTCCATTAAAATAAATTCTCTATTCCTCCTTATTCAGTATATAGATGTAGAGGTATAGCTTACACAGAACGTTTGTACATCTCATTCCATGGAAGCCACATGCTAAACCACAATTCACACATTCAGAAGCGCTGACTTTTTAGAAATTAGTTTTGGGGCATATAATTACAGTTTGTTTATTTACCTATTTATTTACAATGTTTGTATACCGTTCCATATCTAAAACATTTTTTGCAGCAGTGAACATAGAGGGTAAAATAGTAAAAGGATAAAGAAGCACCATATTAAAATTATGCTTTTTAAAAACAGAATGCCAATAAAACTGTGGCTGGTCAGTTAAGGAATGCCTCCTGAAACAGTGCCATTTTCAGGAGGTGCTGGAAGCAACATAGTTTTGGTGGCTTCCTCACCTCCAGGGGCAGGGAGTTCCAAAGAAATGGGGGTTCCATACTGAAGGCTCTTCACCTGGTGGACTCCAACCAGGCCAAAGGTCCATGTGGAATGACCAGGAGCATGCCCTCTGATGACCTCAGTGACCAGGCAGGTTGGTAAGGGAGAAGGCGCTCTCTCAGGTATCCTGGTCCCAAGTGGTTTAGGGCTTTGTACACTAGTACTAGAACCTTAAACTTGGCCTGTTAGTGAATAGGCAGTCAGTGCAGTTCCCTCAGCAAAGGAGTTGCATGATGAAAAGAGGCAGCTCCCGACAACAGCCGAGCTGCTGTTCTATTTGTAGGGTCTTAGCTAGAAGGAACCCCACCAATCACATACCCTAAAGCCCCCAAACCTCAGAGATAGTAGTCCAGACTTTATTTGAAATCCTAAAAAAGAATTCACACCTGAATTCTTAAAACCACCATTTCCCCAGATGTTTTGACACTGCACACTCTTAAAGTTGCTTGTTTGACTGCTCATCTTGCCATTGTGCTAACACACTGCCAAAAACTAGCCTCCATGACATTCTTGAAGTTTTGGAGATTTGTGTTTTGCACTGCATTAACCATAAAGAGGTACAAGTTTTCCTTGCCATTAGGAAGTGCTTATTAGCACTACAAAGCCCAATGATTAGATTTCAACTTTTATAATAGAGGTAAATCTTTAGAAGCTCTTACACACTAGTCAAGGGGTAGGCAGGCACTCCCCACCCCCGCTATTTCACTAGCACTCAGTTTTTGAACAGGATGCTCTTGTCAGGAGCAAGAGAACTCTAGTTTGTTTGACTTGATCAATAACTTCTATTTTCTGCCAAGTTCTCTACCAGGAAAGGAGAGAAGCTGCTCTATATCTTCACCAGTAATAATAGTAAGCAAGTTAGGGCCAAAAGCCTTAAAAGATTAATATTAACCACATCAATTTAACTATCAATAGGAATGTGTGTCAACCTGGAAGGGGGAAAAGGGCTGGGAACCTTCAACTATTGGGCGGTATAGAAATAAAATGAAATAAGTAAAATAAATACATATAAATAAAACCCTGAATTGGTGCTATTTTGTCTCTTGTATTCCTGTGGTATTTAATGAATTGCACTGATGCTTTATTCTTCTATGATTTGATGTAAACTGCTTTGGGGGCCATACAGCGGGAAAACAAGTAACACATTTAAAAGTAAATAAATCCATGGTGATCCAACTCTCAATACCCTATTCTTAAACATAAAACCTGCATTGACAAAAACAAAACAAAGATACCAAAATTTATGAATTCCTACAGCCACCGTGGAAGTCAAAGCTAAATGGTTTCCATAAGAAGATTTGGGCAACTCCACAAGTAAACGCACTTTCTTCTCATGCCGGCATAGCTCGCTGGGAGGTTGCCAGACTTCAGTACTAAGGCCGAAAAACTGTTGCTCTCACTCCATATCAGAAAAATTAAAATGCCCTCCAGTGGGCAGTTGGCACTGGCCTCTCTCTGCTGCAGGGAGACAGTGCACATTCCAATGCCATTATAAACAATAGCTAGAGCAAAGTATTTTATAAGTGTAAGTAACTCATATGAAAGAATCCAAGTCCTTTATAAACATCACATGCCAGAGATGAAAGACTAGTTGTGACAGTCACACTGCTCACGCTGTTTATTGTATTAATAGCTCATCCCCTTTCTACAGAACAGCAGCTCTCACAGTCTGGCATAAACACTCATTTAGCAGAAAACTATTTCTGGGTACAACCAGGTCTCCAGACACCAAACCAAGCAAGCTATCTGATAGTGCCATGCCAAACTGGCATAACTATACACACACCCAGGTATAATTTTTCAAGACAACCACCTCACTCACAAGAATACTATGAGATAGGGTCACTATTACTCCCATTTTACAGATGGAACTGAGACAGAGAAAGTTTGACTTGTTCTACTGAGAGGTCACGACTGAGTGTGGTTAGAAAACAGTGTGGATCCTCAAACCTGCCACTGTGCCACAATGTCAACGCTGCCAAGATACAGTACTAATACTTTGGGGAAAGTATAGCACAAACCAGAACTAGAAGGCCAATCTCTGCATGCTTGTACAATAATTATACAAACCTTACTATGGGACAGTATCAAAGCATCATAGTATTCTTTGATTTGCCCTTATCACAAAAACCAAAAAAATCCCACATAACCTAGGATCACCAGCTGCATAAATATCAATTCCACAGTCAATAGCACAACAAGCATTGTGCCATTTTCAGAATCTTATGATTACCATAAAATCCACTAAATTATGTCAACTAATTTGAAATAGCCACCCCCTGACATCTATTGGCTGGTACTATGAGCATATTCAAATTGGAAAGTGTGGACACTTGTAATGGCTTCCCTCTGTCTGCCCACACAGCAGACATTCAGCCCTTTGGGAGCCCACAGGAACATATTGTGGACAAAGTCTACTTCCTTCATTGGGAGCGCTTTGTTTTGAGCTGTGTCTGCCTCTTGAACCCACCCTTCTTTTCATGCCTTCTTTATGCCTCCTCTCAGCGACTGCTTGATGTCAATGTCCTTTGGCTTTCAGTTGCCATTACAGCTAGTTGGCGCTTGTACTGGTATGAACTTTTGCTCTGCAAGACACATTCTAGACATAATCATTCACCGTCTTAAAATCAAAAAGACAGTTTTTCAGCTACGAGATGACGGAGATCCTTAGTGACTCTGCTTGCTTACTGAAAGAATATACAGAATGCTGGTACATGATCTCCTTTTCTCAGATGGCTGTTGGCATTAAATCCCAATGGAAGGATGTTTCAGATCATTAAACTGCCCTGGACAATACCTATAGGCTAAAATAATCCAATGTCAACTGCACTGACAAAAACGTACTAACTGAAGAACCACTTAACATAGCAGCAACTTCTCATTTTCCAGTTTTGTATAGAATTGCCGACTTGGTCTTTGAAGACATCTCGAATATCTCCATTTGTAGGTACCTTTTCAGGGCCCTCATACTTCATGCCATTCAGCAGCACAGCATAGTACTTTTTGTGGGAGACAAGGGGAGGTTGGGGGAGGTTCACCTGGTGTTCAGTGGGGTGTGGCTACCCCTGAAGGACCAGGTCCGCAGTCTGGGGGTCATTTTAGACTCCCAGCTGTCCATGGAGGCTCAAGTGTCAGCCGTGAGCCGGGCAGCACTGTACCAACTCCATCTAATACGGCGGCTGCACCCCTATCTCCCTAACCATCTGTTCCCATCAGTAGTTCATGCCCTGGTCTCCTCTCGCCTAGACTACTGTAATGCGCTTTTTGTGGGGTTACCCTTGAGGATGGTTTGTAGGTTGCAGGTGGTGCAGAATGCGGCGGCCCGCCTGATTAAAGGCAGCCATCAGCAAGACCACATCACTCCAGTGCTGAGAGAGTTGCCAGTTGTTTTTTGGGCCCAATTCAAGGTGTTGGCATTGACCTTCAAAGCCCTATACGGTTCCAACCCAGTCTACCTTAAGGAGCACCTCCAACAACACCAGGGACGCCGCTCAATGAGCTGGCCAGATGGGTGGCAGATAGATAGATAGATAGATAGATAGATAGATAGATAGATAGATAGCAGTTATGAGCATCCACTCAGAAGCCTGTGGTTCAAGTCTCACTCAGCTCAGTCACAAACTTGCCAGGCTGCCTTAGGCAATCCACCATCTCTCAACTTCCCATCTATAATGTGGCTATAACAATCACATCCTAACTTACAGGTCTAATGTAAGAATTAAAAAGGTAAAGGTGTCCCCAACCAGTCGTGTCCGACTCTAGGGTGTGGTGCTCATCTCCATTTCTAGGCCGAAGAGCCAGCGCTGTCCAAAGACACTTCCGTGGTCACGTGGCCGGCATGACTGAACACCAAGGTGCACGGAACGCTGTTACCTTTCCCACCGAAGCGGTACCTATTTATCTACTTGCAATTTCTTGCTTTCAAACAGCTAGGTTGGCAGAAGCTGGGACTGAAGACGGGAGCTCACTTCGTCACGCAGCACTCAGGTCTCGAACTGCCGTCCTGCTGACCTTCCGGTCTGCAATTCAGCATCTTAACCACTAAGCCACCGCGGCCTCAGTGTAAGAATTACTGAAACAATACAGTTTTGAGTATTAGGAAAAAAATGATGCAAATATCAGTTCCTACTGTCATGTTGGTAACATCCCTCTTGAGTCTCTGACTTGACAATGCAAACAATGTTTCTGTATTGCCAAGACTGACTCGTTAGATAGTTGGGAAAGAGCAGGAACATCACATGTCTGCCATTTATTTAAGCTATCCTCAGAGATATGATCCCAGCTTGCCTGGATCTGATCCCTTTGATGGGACTGAAGGTGTCAGTTGTTCCTAGGTTTATTACACGAATGTCTACTGAATAATTCCTGATTACAGCTATCACACACCACTGACAGCAGATCACCTAGCTCTCATCTCTTGTGCCAATGGTATAGTGGCCCCGTTTTCTGAGCTTTAGTTAAAATTCAACCCCCACTGACTGGATTTATATAAGGATTTACAGTCAATGTTTTATTTTAAAATTGTTTTACAGGGTAATCCTCACATCATTATAGGGCATAAACAAGTTTTGCAGCAATCATGGACACTCATGGGAATTTCTTATTAACCCAGTGAATATCTGATTACAACTTCATTCTGAGAAATGCAGAATGAATTTTGCTAAATAGAAGTAGTCTTATGACAAAATTTGGTCCAGCTGCCAATAGTACACCAGATCCACCAAAAATATTGTAACTGTTCTATTCCCTCACCAAGATTACTCAAACCAATATCTTTATGCATATGTAAGAAAAGCACAGCATCTGCAGTAGGACGATATCTGCTGGAAGTAGAATTTAGAAATAGATCCCCCCCAGTACAGCCCCTACTAACAGCAATCAACTTCACAGGCCATAAATTTATTCCTCTTTGGATCACCACCAGCGTCTTATCCAAAATAAAAAGCTACTGTGAATACAATGAACACCCACTAGATTGTCTGCATTAGGAAATTCCACAGGAAGCTGATGGTGCAAAATATCTGGGGCAAGCCTGACACACCTCATGTGGCTTTGTCCAGTGCTTCTCTTCCCCCCTGCCTCCCATTAAGGAAGTAATAATATGAGTCAACATGGAACTAAAAACAAACTTATGAATGCAATATTAGGATATGTCTCTAGATCATCAAGGATCTACTTAAGCTTGAATCAGTTTTTGAGGGGTACTTTAGTGACCTAGACTAGAGGATAATCCTTCAACAGTAGAATTTGGCTGCCACCTCCAACGCTGAGCAACAGGCAAGGGGTACTCTAGACCAGGCTGAAAGAGAAAAGACAACTTTTGGCAAATGGGAGAATAGCGAGAAGTCCAAAGAATTTAGCAAAACTTCCTTGGGGACTGATCATCTAATGCCAATTCTAACCACCTATCTTCAGCCCCTCTAAGTGCTACTGGTACAATCCTGCTCGCTCCATCCCTTTAATCCTTTTTCCTTAGGAAGAGCTGGGAAGGGATGTTGGAAGCTGCAGATGAGCAGAGAAACAGACTTACCAGTACTTGTCTTTAAAAACAGTTCAAACATAAAATTTAAATAAGCAGAGTTTAACATAGTAAATGTGTTAATTCATCTGAATACAAATAATAAGTTTTGGCATTTTTTCTGCACATCTCTACCTTCCAGTTGCCAGCTGCAGGGTACGACTGTGTAATACAGACACACGTATTAACAATTTCTCCAAAAAAACCTACAGATATATATTTGGTCCTTAGCAGACACTGTCCTCTATTTAACGGAATAGGGCCTAATAGGCAGTATAACTCAGATAAGTACTTCAGAAGCACAGGCTGCAATCCAATGAACACTTACATGGGAGTAAGCCCCAGTGAATTAAGAACATAAGGAGAGCCATGCAGGATCAAACCAAGGGTCCATCTAATCCAGCATTCTGTTCAAACAGTGGCCAATCAGCTGTCAACCAGGACCCCATAAGCAGGGCATGAGTGCAACAGCACCCTCCCACCCTTGTTTCCCAGTAACTGGTGTACAAAGGCTCACTGCCTCTGATACTGGAGGTAGCATATAACCATCAGGACTAGCAGCCATTGACAGCCTTCTCCTCTAGGAATTTGTGTAACCCTCTTTTAAAGCCATCCAAATTGGTGGCCATCACTACATCCTTTGGTAGCCAATTCCATAGTTCAACTGTGTGCTGTGTGGAGAAGTCCTCCCGTTTATCTGCCCTGAATCTCCCACCAATCAGCTTCATAGGATGACCCCGGGTTCTAGTATTTTGAGAGAGGGAGAAAAATGTTTCCCTATCCACATTCTCCACACCATGCATAATTTTGTGGACCTCTATCATGTCTCTCCTTACCCTCCTTCTTTCCCAAGCTAACCATCCCAGCTATTGTAACCTTCTCTCATAGGGGAAATGCTCCAGCCCCTTGATCATTTTAATTGCCCTTTTCTGCACTTTTTCCAGCTCTACAATATCTTTTTTTAGGTGTGATGACTAGAACTGTACACATTCAATAGGGTTTGCTTCTGAGTAGGCATGCATAGGATTGCACTGTATATGGCTTAGCCATTTCTCACAAGGACTCCCTTTTGTTATCATTGCCATTTTCCACATCCTTGCAGAGATTTTTCCCTGTACTTCAATACATGAAACTTCTACCAGGTTGAAAAAGTGTTCATATTTCATTGCTGCACTCTATTTCAGCTGACATTTCACTTACAATATTTAATAGGAAATTACTTAGCTGCTTGGCAATGTGCTTCAGTCTTCATGAAGTAGGCAGTAACTTTTTAACTTAAAAAGTAGAAATGGTACCTGTAGGCCTAGAAGTCACATTTCATACAAAAGCACAATGACCTTTTATTTTAGTTGCAGCGTTTGAAGAATATGCCTACAAGCAACCAAAGTGAATTAAATCTTAACAAAAACAGGACATGTGTCACAGGAGTTCTTGTTTTATTGGAAGTTTTTCAGGCTCTTGTAGAATGATGTCATCAAGAAAACCACCAAGGAAACTCTGACATGGTACACAGAACTCTATGTTCATATTTGGTTTGCCTGGTGAAGATTAATTAATACATCAAGTTTGACCCCAAAGGAGACTGTAATTAGTTGCAGGTGAAGGACTTCTCTTTGGCCAGGAAAGGGCAATGATGTGTTCCAGGACCAGGATATTTATGCAACTTCCAGTTTCCAGACAATAGCATGATATTTTCAAAAAGAAAGACCTTTTCTTTCCCCAATTCATCAACAAGCCCTCCAACCTCAGCTGCCTTGGAACCTCACAACTGTAACTTGTCTGCAAGAAGCATGAATAAAACACTGCTACATATCTATAACTTCTTCACCAAAGTCAATGTTAATGTAGGAATGAGAGCCCAATTTGAATGCAGGAAACTATACATTAGGTTGCAATTTATACAGGCTTTATCATCCAAGTGCTAAGATGGAGAATGGCTTGGCTAACTATAGAACCAATGCACACAGCAACAACTTCTTCTGGATGTTACATAGGAGTATAAACCCCTGATCCCCACAGGCTATACGGCTACAAACGTAAACATTCTAAACCATTCCTTGCCATCACTTGCCTGGGGAGAACCTTAAAAATGGAACTATATAGAATTTGTAGAGCCCCTGGTACAATTTAATAATGTAATTAAGTAGATACTTCAGGGGCAGCTGGGATCTGATTTCTCACTTTAGCAACTGGGACAAAGACACAAAAATACTGCTGTGGTACCAGAGTGAGGAAACAGTATTCAGAGGTGTTTCTAAGTCTCCACACCCTTTCAGTGACACTGGATTCTCAAAAACCTGGTGTCCACATACATGATTTCATAATTAGTATTACAACACCCAAACAACCTAAAGCCAGCCAGCCAAGTCCACCTTCCATTGCTAACATCTTATTTTCCCTTTTCCAAATGTATCAACTCTTCTTCACTATAGTATACATAACCAACTTCTGGTAAAGATTTTGACTAAACCTCCTATAAGAACAGTCCTACATTTGGCCTTATCCTAGCATTCAAGGTGTTTGTTTTTTCTCAGCACCCTTGAAAAACCATGTTTGCATCATATGAACAGCCTCAAAAGAGCAGCAGAACAGCCAAACTTCCAGAGTATTACTAATTACCTCAAAACTATTTACTCTAAAGTAAGTAATGTGACTGAACATACTACCTCACAATAATGTACTGAAGTCTACAGTCTAAGGCAGGGATGGGCAATACAGTGACCTTCAGATATTTTGGACTACAAAATTCATAATCCCTGACCGCTGGCAATTCTGGCCAGGGCAGCTGTAGTCCATAAAATCTGGAGGACACCAGGTTACCTACCCCTGGCCTAAGGTAACATAAGTGAAAGTATTTCCTGATGATGCTTTAACAGCTGAAAGTGCAGGATTACTATTCTGCAGTTCTCACTGGGCCGATTCGCACGTCATGCTAAGCCACTGTGGCTTAATTAACCTGCGAGGCTTCATGGCGTGCACCAACCACAGTTTTGAATATACAAGCTGCAGTGGGCTCCTATGGGTTGTTTAAACCTTGCATAACCCACTCCACCCGGGTATGCATGACACAAGCCATGGTGTGTGCATGCCATGACTTGCATATTCAAAATGGTGGCCAGCACATACCACAGCCAACCATAGCTTTAATAAATAAATAAGCCACAGTGGGCTGATTTGATCATGCGAAGCAAGTCAATATCCTTTAGATTTAATGGGCCATCTATGCCCTTAATTTCCTTATGCCCACAGAACTGCTTAGCTACCCATATCCTTTGTCTTAAGTGCTGGAAAAGGATTCTTATAAAAACTTGTTTTAAAGCAAAAGGAATAACACTTTGCTTAGTTCCACTCAGCTACATGGATGGTTTTCCTCCACATCCCTTACAGTCACTGCCATATTGGATTTCAGTCCCAACACACTAACAAGCCACACTGGAATTTTAAGACGTAAGCTTGGTATAATTACCCATATCAGCCAGCAAAGGGAGCAGCATAATAAGCATGCCTCATCTCAGTATATATTACTGGCTTGGCATTTGATGGCAGGAAGTCAAACCGGTTTTTTAACTTGAACTGGAGCTGAACCTGAATCATAGTTGTAGCCTCCCAACTAAACCTAAATCCAAACTAAAGAGCTGCCTCATCTCCTATTTTAAAATTAAACCGGTATAATTTCATGCATGTTGGGGCTACACAGACACACAGTGCTACCCCCCTCCCACATCAAAATGTCACCATCTAGCTTAAGTGCTAGCAGTGAGGCCAGGTCAAACCTCCCAGAAGACAGAAAGTCAAATTTTCCAGGATACATTAAAAGCACACACTTACCCATCTCTACCTTTACTGACTATCTTCACTTCAAAGTAATAAATACCACAGGCTGCAGGGATGGGGTGGGTAGCCCTGACTGAAGCAGCATCCTTGTGATTTTTCCCATGTCCTGAAAAAACAAAAAAGGGAAGGGAAGGGAAGAAAAAAGGCAAAGGGGGGGGGTGAGATCACAAGCCCTTTCAATTCCTTTGTGGCCAGCATCAGACTAGAACAGGGACTTTGCAAGAGCCAGAATTTTTCTACGTGGAAACCCAGAAAACAAAGCAGTGGGCCCCCGCACTGCACCATGGAGGAACAGACAGCAAGCATGGCCGTGGCTCTGCCTTTGTCTTTCGAAAACGTCAGGCAACACAGCTTGGGGCAAACAAGCCAGCAATCCAAATTCTAGGGGGAAAGCAAAGGAACAGTTTGTTGCCCGGACACAACCCGAAACCCAGCCCCCAGCTCTTGCAAAGGGCTCGACAGTACCTCGCATCTACCAGGGCAGGGCAAAGCCCCTTCCGCCTGCCCCCAATTTCCACACAGGCTGTACTATCCCCCGGAAGACCCCCGTCTCTGCCAGAGCAACAGGCAAGTCAGATTGAGCCAAGTCGAACCAAGCCCCCTACCCATCAGCACTCCCCAATCTCAAAAGACCAACCCCAGGAAGACTTCCCCTCGGCAAGGTGCTCTCTGGCTCTGCTGCCCAAGATCCCCCTCAGAACTAAACCCGACGCACCTCCCTCGACATCCCTTCTTCTCCCTCCACGGCCTTCCGGAATCCGAGTCCTTCGCCGCTGCCTCGCTGCTCCTCTTCTTCCAGAGGCGTTTTTCACGGCACCCGCAACCCCTCCACCATCCCCGCCTGCCCCCCAATCCGAAATCCTTCATCCCTCGCCTCGTCCCCGCCAGAGGATGCCCCCACTGCCTCGCCCCAAACGGCCCCCAACTGACACCAGGCCTTGCCCCGAGCGACCCCCGCCCTGAATCGTCTCTCCCCTCAGCCCGTCCCTCCCTACCTTTGTAGTGGACGCGCAGGTTGCCCTGGGAGAGGCCGATGTAGTTATACTTGTCCTTGGGGCTCCAGGCACGCGGCAGCGGCGTCTCGGCCGGGTTGACGGCCGGGTAGAGGCGGCGGAGGCGCTGGCTCAGCTCCTGCTCCTCCGGGGGCGGCGGCGGCGGCGGAGGCAGCGCCGAGTCTCCCCCAGGTAAGCTCGCTGCACCCACGTCCGCCATCTTGGATCCACTATTGTGTCAGCGGGAGGGGAGCGGGCTCCGTTTCCTAGGCTGTCCAATGGGAGGCGAGCTCGGCCACAATGGAGCCGAAGGGCACCTCGGGAAAACGAGTCCAACCTCTCCCTGAGGACTGGGTCAGCTCAGGGAACCAACTACAGGTCCCGAGGAACACCGCGCGAGAGGGCCCGCCCACTCGCGGCGTCGCACAGCCCGCCGGGACAATGAGTCGAGTAAGGACTCGGCTGCACGGAAAGCGCAGTCCCGGAAAGCTCTCAGCTTAAAGGGCTGAATGCACCTGCTTAGTCACACTTATTGCGGAGTAAGTCCCGCTGAATAAAGCGTCGCTGAGGGGTCGGGCAGTGTGGCTGCAACCCTGTGCGTGCTAAAAGCGAGGTCCAGCCCCAGTGGACGCAGTGGGGCTTACTTCCGAGTAAAAATGCACGGCGTCGTCTGACTTTGTCAACGAAGGGGTGGGAAGGGAGATAAGCGGACAAGGATCGGAATTTCTGCCCGGCCCGGCCCGGCCCGGGGGACAACAGTTACCCGCCCCCGTGGCCACACGCTCACCCCACCCCGCCCCCGTGGCCACACGCTCACCCCACCCCACCCCCATCTCAAGAACATTATGTCTGGCCCACCGCACCGAGCCCACCCCTCCTTGGGCCAAGGAAGCTGCTCCTGCGATCCCGGGAGGCTGGCGGCTCCGATGCCAGCGCGGCCGGGAATCCGCGCTGGGTTCCAGCCGGAACTCTAACGGAACTCGTCAAGGTGCTGGGCCGCCTTGGAGAGCCCCTTCAGAGTTCTGGCTGGCTCTGACTGAAGCCCAGAGCGGGCGCGCGGCCCCACTGGCACCGGCGGCACCAGCCCCCGCTGCCCGGGCTGCCAGGCGCTCAGCGAAGGCACCCCGGGCCGGCGGACCTGCGCCCCGCGCTGTCGCGGGCGCCTCTAGGGGGCGCAGCGGCCTCGGCCTAGAGACGCCCGGTGGCGCCGGTTGCCACGGCGACCCGGTGTAAACAGCCTCGGCCGGCGCCGCTTCGCTCCTCCGCTTCGCGGCCATGGAGGGTCACGCCTCGGCCTCCTGGGGGTGAGTCCACGCGGAGGGAGCCGGGGCGGAGCGGAGGCGGGAGAAGGACACCCTTGCAGAGGCTACCCGGAGGCGCGACACCCTGAACCCTGGATGTGTGGGAATGACGCTTCAGGAAAGGCGCTTCGCACATGCTCCGGGACACGTTATTTTTTTATTATTATTATTATTATTATTATTATTATTATTATTATTAAAAACAAACACCCGTGTCCTTAGGAACGTCGGGATCTGTCTTCTACGGGTCGGGCCATTTGCGCGCCGCTCTTGAGGCCGAGAAGGGTCTCCCACCCACATCACCCGACCCCCCAGATACCCGGGACCTTCCGCATGCGAAGCAGGCGATCTGCCGCTGAGCTATGGCCCCCGAGTCTTGAAACAGGATCCAGCAGCGGGGCAAGAAGAAGGCGAAGGGGCGAGGTTCCCACCAAGGGGTAGTAGCCGATATTAGCCTTACTCAGAGTAGACCCACTGAAATGAACGAGACCAAAGTTGGTCATGACTAACTTAAGTCGCATTCATTTCAGTGGGTCTCCTCTGAGTAGGACTAACATACCGCCCAAGGTTTAAAGTGGGGTAGGTAGGGAATGCTACCCCCAGACGAATGCTGTCTGTCCCACAGAATTAGAATTTATGGAGAAGTCCACCTGTGGCCTGAATCGGGATCATGGCTTTTTTTATCCCACACTCCAGATGTTAAATGAACCAAGCAAAGCCAGGGTTGTTCTTTAATTTGTTAGTTAGTTAAATTTGTATCCCAGCTTTGTCTGCCTTGTAACAGGCTCACATGGCTATCACTCTGGAAATGGTTAGAAGCAGCCCCGGTGTTATCCCATCCATGGTTTGCCCCACGCAGAAGGGGCAAAGGGTCAGAGGGGTGGGGGGAGAGATTTGTCCTTCATGTTACATGTCTGAAGTGGAAATAACACTGAGTTTCAAATTAATGCTCCCATCCTAAACATATTTTCTCTGAAGTAAGTCCCACTGGTTTTGATAGAGTTAACTTTTGAGTAAGTTTTCTTAGGATTGCTTGTTTTAATTCCCTTTAATTCAGGTATAATGTGTATGTGAAGTGCTTTCCTTTCAAGTAAACACAGCGGTTCAGCAAGTGTCTGTAGATAAGAGACAATCCATTTGTCAGAGGTTGTTTGTCCCCCTCTCTCTATTCAGAGGGGGATACCATCTATTCAGCCCCGGGTGTAATTGTATTTTATTTTTTGACTTAAACTGCTTTGGGGACCCTTCTAGATCAAAGGCAGGATCAAAATAAAATAGTGAATACATGCCTATGCATTTTTACCCTGCTCTTCTCCCTGTGCATAATCAGTGCAGCTAACAAAGTTAAAATATTGGCAAATATGTACTTTAAAAAAAACACCCACCACTATAAAATAAACAAAACATAAAACAAATAAAACAGACAGTATTTCATGAAAGAAAGAAAGAAAGAAAGAAAGAAACTCACACTTGAGCATACTTGACCCAACAGTGCAATCCGTGCAGGTCTCTTCAGACAAACACCTCACTGAGTTCAATGGGACTTACCTTGGAATAAGCCCCATTGAAGTCTATGGGGCTTGCATCTGAGTCTATATATATAGGATTGTACTGTACATTGCAAATCAAACAGTGTATTTTAAAAATAATTGCAGCTAACAATTATTATAAAGTGTAAAATATATATAAAGTGTAGTGAAAACAAAATGCTTGGGGGTGCAGTTAATTTACTAAAGTCCTTAGAAGAATTAATTCAGACGCATGGCATGTTTGTGTGGCTTGCAAAACCGTGAACATTCTGACAACCTCCTTTTGGTTTTAAAAGTAAGTTTCTAGCACTTGTGTTTGTCATGGCAAAAAGTGCAAATGGATCCCAAAGGAGGAAGGAAGTAGAAAGAAGCCCAATTATAGTATGTTTTTCAACTCTTGGGATTTCTAGAACACTGTTTATCAACCACAGATACATAGTTTCACACCTGATAGTAACAATTTCAGGAGAATTTCCAGATGGTCTAGCCATGTTAGTCGTCCAGCAAAAACAACAGACAGTCTTGTGGCACTTTAAAGGCTTAGAAAATTGATTTCAGCAATAAGCTTGCACAGACTAGAATACATTTCACTGGATGCATGAAGCGTTATGCAGAAGAAAAACCTGGTAGGTTAAGTACAATGGCCATATTAATGAACATTAGATGTAAATGATATTAATTACATGTTATACACATTTATGCTCTGGGAGAGAGCGCAGGACAGGAAGGCCTGGCGTGCTGTGGTCCATGGGGTCACGAAGAGTCAGACACGACTGAACAACAACAACAATACACATTTATGGAGATTAGCTGCAACCTTCTAGTTTATGATTTACTCCTAATGTAGCCCTTAGTGTTTTCAGTTTGTCTCCATGTTTTAAGCATTTGAGCCATTACTCTGTATAGGCAAATATCATGTTGTCTGCTGTCATTTTCAGAAAACAGTAGCAGAGACATCTTAGCCGTTTTAATAACTAGACTTTTGTAGAGCTCGGCAACGTCCTGTGGTCATATAAGAATATTTTCTCTCTTTTTATTTCAGGGGCTGTGGTCAGGAGCCTGGGAAAAGGTATTATGATAACAAGAAGTGTGAATTTAAATTCATCTTTGGTGTTGCAGGAAGTATGGTTGCTTTATGAGCTACCTTGCCAGCAGTTGTCCACTATAATGGGGCATTTATTTATTGTTTATGTTTCTTTGTTCATTTATTACATTTGTATCTTGCTTGTCCTCCTAGCCACTTAGAGTGCAATCCTATGCCTGTTTAGATAGAAAAAAAGTCCCACAACTCCCAGCATTCCCCAGCCAGCTTAGCTGGGAGTTGTAGGACATATTTCTGTCTAAATATGCATAGGATTGCTCCTTTAGAGCAGTATATATGGCAGGGGTGGGCAACCTGAGGCCCTCCGGAGATGTTGTTGGACTGCAACTTCCATCAGCCGTCGTGCATTAAAGGCAGCCGCCGGCGAGATCACATCACTCCAGTGCTGAAGGAGTTGCACTGGTTACCAGTTGTTTTCCGGGCCAAATTCAAGGTGTTGGTTTTGACCTTTAAAGCCCTATATGGTTCCAGCCCAGCCTATCTTAAGGAGCGCCTCCAGCAGCACCAGACAGGCCGCTTAACAAGATCAGCCTCGGATGGCCTTCTCTCTGTCCCATCAGCCAGGACAGCTAGACTGGTGGGGACGAGGGAGAGGGCCTTTTCTGTGGTGGCCCCCACTCTGTGGAACTCCCTTCCTAGGGAACTCCGTCATGCCCCCTCTTTAATGAGCTTCCGTCGTGCATTAAAAACGTTGTTGTTCAGGCAGGCATTTGGGGTGGGTTAGGGTATTTTAGAAAATGATTTTATTGTAGAATTTTATTGTTTTAAACTGTTTTTATTGTATGTTGTACATCACCCAGAGTGGCTGGGTGACCAGCCAGATGGGCGATTAATAAATTTAATATTAAATAAATAAATAAAATCAGCCTTAGCCAGCATTAGCCAATGGTGAGGAATTATGGGAGCTGCAGTCCAACAACATCTGGAAGGCCACAAATTTGCTCACCCCTGATATATGGGGTTGCCAGATGATCTGCCATACCATTGATGATTCCTGATTAGCCTCCTAGACAGACTCCTTTGGACTGCTCTGCACAGTTGGCAATTAATTACCAGAATCATATAGGAATAATTAACCCAAACTTAAAATTAACAAACCAATAGGGGGGATGAAATTCTGTACATAAAAATATCTGCAACCTGAAAGACCTATTCCTTGAAAGACTGGAGCATGTGTGACATGTAGACATCTTATCCCATCTTCTGACAGCGGGCAGAACAGAAATAGCAACATAATGGAAAACAACTAACTCAGCCTACAATATCAGCATGGTAGAGGCAAATTTGGGAGGGATGGAGTAGTTAACTTGCAGAGCATTCCTATACTCAGCTGCATCACCTGAAGGTGTGTAGGATTTGGTGGAAGCCCCGCTATACTGGCAGAACTCAAGATATGCCACCTCTATGAGAGACATGCCAGTGGAACACTCTGTAACTTTGCTGGTGGAACAGCTCCATTGGTAGAGTGTTCCACCTGTGTATCTGAGGTATTCCACTGGTGTATTGTCATGGCAGCAGGATATCCGATGTTCCGCCAGTAGAGTGGGGCTTCTACTGAATCCCATTGCCTTTCAGTGGGCATATCTACAGTATAGGATTGCATCCTTCCTATCCTGATTAGTAAACTGACATTAAACCAGAGTTCCCCATTTCAGATATAAGAGGGAACTCTGGTTTAAACAAATCAGGATATATGCACCAAAGCCTGGCACATGAGAGGAGAAGGGGGACAGGGGAAGCAAAGGAGGGCTGCAGAGGCACGATGCTCATTCCTGGCTTCATAAAGAAAAACTGGTCATGTTATGTCCTCCCCTGCCTAATGTCTATTACACATTTTGGGGTGCAGGAATTGGACACTAAAACGGATCTAACTGGCATAGCAACTAAGGCAGTCTTCTCCATCCTGCTGTGTTGGACTTGGCCAGCGTGGCTGAGGATGATGGGAGTTGTAGTCCAGCACATCTGGAGGGTGCTGGTTGGACAAAGCTGCACTATTCCTAATAAGTGCCTTTCCTTTGAAGTCCAGTTGGGAGGCTGGGAAGTCAGAAGAATTAATGACATCACTCACTCTCCCTTTGGCTAAGACTCTCTTTCTCAGTGGCGCTGCTGTTTTCCTTCTTCTTGCTGTTATCCAGGGTCTCCTTCCACCAATCCTCTCCGAGTTCAGAATGTCCAGCAAGCTTACCCAATCTGAAGAAATCAGAACAGAAGAAACGGAAATCTCTGGTGAGTGGAGCACTTCTAGTCAGGAGAACTGGTAACGTTAGGAGGTAGGGCCATCTGACCTTGGTGGCCTGCTGATCATTGCAGTTCTCCTCCCCAAGCAGCCAGAGCAGATGCAGGTCTAGGCAAGAGAGCAAAGGTCCTCCCTATGGAACCTACGCAACTGCCCCCAGGTTGCTCACACATGGTTCTGACTGTTTGCCTTGTTCAGTGATTGAAGAGATCGCTCTTATGGTCCCTGGGTTCGGAAACAGACAGCACTTTGAACTGTGTTTGGAAACAGACAGGAAGCTGGCAGAGCTGATACATAATGGAGCCATATGCCTGTGGTCAAATATTTGTACCAGTTGAAGCTTCCAAATCAGCAATGCTCTCAGGACAGGACTTTGGGGCAGAAGGCCAGGGCTCCACTCAGCAGGATGAGCAAGAGCCCCTGCCCCCAATACAGCAGAGTTGGCTTACCATCTCAGGAGAAAGTCATCTGTAAGGTGGTCACATCCAGAATCTAAAATGACACAACTGCACTACTGTTCCAAATACAGAGCCCCTTACAGCAGGGGTGTGTACAAGGCAGATCGCCAGACATTTTGGACGTCAACTCCCAGAAGCCCCTGCCAGCATGGCCAATGGTCAGGCATGTTGGGAGGTGAGGTCCCAAACATCTGGAGATCTGCTTTCTGCCCAGCCCTTCTTTACAGCAGTCCGATCATGGATGTAATGAAGCTGTGCGTGCCCATAGGCCAGGCCAGTCCAGTCATGGCTTGTGGGAGGCTGGGAAAAGCCTTTATGTTCTGGGGCATGGAAATGGAAAGGGTCTGCATCAGATTCCCCCCTAGAGTAGCCATCCCCCAACCTAGTGCCCTCCAGATGTGCTGGACTGCAACTCCCATGATCCCCAGCCAGCATGGCCATTGGCTGTGGGGAGTAATGAGAGTTGTGGTCCAACACATCTGGAGGACACCAGGTTGCAGAAGGCTGCAAGGATATAGGGAGGAAGGGAAGGAGAAAGGACAGTTTCCCTCCCTGTGGAAACTTCCCCCACACCACTGTTCTGTCAGCCAGCCCGCAAACTGAGCACTCTGCCTCTTTCACTATATAAGGGAAAAGCAGGTGGGGAAGCCCCCCCCCCCCCGCAAGTGGCCTGAACAGAACTACAAGGCTTCTGCTCCTGAACAGGAGAACTCCTCTTGGTAGTGGGGAAAATATACTGCAACATTTTGTTGCAGGCCCCATTTGTACAGTTCTGGGCACAATCCTAAGCATATTTAGACAGAAAAAAGCCCTGCAACTGAGAGCTGTAGGACTTTGTTTTGTCTAAATATGCATAGGGATATTTGAGGATAGGTTTCAGCACCTTGGATAGCTCCTTTAGAGTTCTAGCTGGTTCTGAGTAAAACCCAGAATGGATGCACAGCCCCACTGAAACTGGAGCCACCAGCCTCCACTGGCCTTGAGGTTACCCATTAACAGTTAGCACTGTTAATGGTCAGCAGACTGAGCAGGGACTTAGTCACAGTCCTCTCTGCTAGGGGGAGATATATTTTATTTCTATTAAAATTATAGTCATTCTTTTCTAAATGTGCATCTCTAGGTATATATTAGCACATGCAATTTTTGTGCAAATGGGTGTCCTCTTTTTGTATGTGTGGCATATTTTCTTTTGTGGGGGAGGAAAGCACAAGTAGCCATCTAATGCGGTTCCCATGTGCACTGCTCTGAGGTCCTCACAAATATCGCAAGTAAGAAATAAATAGCATTTGAGATTGAAGTTTTTCATACGGAATTCTAAAACACCTCATAGAGGCAGAGGGATGAGAGAAAATGTGGGAGGGTTTAATCTCCATCATTTTGCTCCAGTATGCAAAGGCAGGATCCTTCACATATCAGTGGCACATAGGTTAACCCGCATAATCCAGAACACACAATGTGTTGCAGTTGGAGATCTGAAATGAGCACAGCATCCTGTGCTGAGCTGCCTGCAGAGCAGAGAGTTCCAAATAACTCAGTCAAGCATCTCAAGCCATGTGTTACATGGAGGCCAAGAACGAGAGAACGAACGAACGAAAAAGAAAGAAAGAAAGAAAGAAAGAAAGAGGGGGCCATCACTTTTCTTCTTATCTTCTCAGGTCCATTCTAGCAGCCATTTGTCCTCCTGGCCTGCATATGCACCAGGGCAAGTGATCCTACAGAACCGAAAACCCTGTACTCTCCCTGAATGGCAGAGGTATGTGTGAGCGCAAGATTTTAGACTAGTACATTAAAGTGAAGTCTTCTGGGCCAGAGAAAATGTCTCCACTGCACAAATAGAGGAAATATTTTCCCTTTCACAGGGGGATTGGGACATAGCTCAGTGGTAGAGCCCCTGCATTGCATGCAAAAGGTCCCAGGTTTGATCCCTGGCATCTCCAGTTAAAGCAGGGGCAGGCAACACTTTGCTGGCAAGCGGTTCTCGCCACACCCTGGTGGGACCCCCATAGCCCCCTTCCATCAGTACTCTGCCCCCTGCCATCAGCACGTTGCCCCCTGCCATCTCCATCAGCACGCTGCCCCCTGCCATCGGCACGCTGCCGAAATTCATGCTGACAGCAAAAAAGAATCACCCATTTGCTGCCAGTTTCAAGGTTAATTTGGCCATTGTGGCATTCTGTAGCAGTCTGCTGCTGAGAATCGCTGGCAAATTGCTGTTTTTTTGGCCACTGCCAAATTCTGCAGGGTGGTGGGGTGGGAGGAGTGTGACCCATGTGCAGGGGAGGGTTTGGGAAGGTGCTGACTTCTCCATCGCTGGCTTTCTGGCCAATTACACCTCTGAGTGGCATTCATAACTTTGCTAGGCTACATTGAACGTTCATTCTGAAATGCTGACATTTTGCAAGTGCTGCTAAAAAAATATATGATGTCAAAAAGTGAAAACGTGTCAAGCTGAACTACATTTTATATCTTTCAGCACCAGCAGAGACCACATTTCTCTGTCCATCTCAAAGCCACGCTATCTTGAAGATCTGGAATGCCACCTGCGGAGAGAGCTGCAGGCTCTGGACCTTACTAAAGGGAAAAAAGTTCAGGAACTTAAACTCCAGGTCTGAGCACTGAGCAGCTCTTACACAGATACTGGTGACTGTAAACCTTGGGTGTGGAATGGAACACATATATGTAAGCCCACCAAGAGTCTACTTTAACTGGGTGGACACAGAAATCTACTGTGACTGATGTTGAAAGGATGGAAGCAAAACAGGCATAAGAATATAAAAAGAGCCCTGCTGGATCAGAACAAAGGCCTATCTAGTCCAACATCCTGTTTCCCAAAGCAGCCCACCAGATGACTCTAGAAAGTCCACAAGCAAGACATGAGTGCAATGACTCCCTCCCATCCATGTCCCTCAGCAACTGGTGTACAGTGACATACTGCTTCTGATCCTGAAGGTTATATATGGCCATTCTGATTGGTAGTGTTCAATAGCCTTATCCTCTATCAATTTGTCTAATCCCCCTTTCAAGACATTTAGAGTGCAATCCTATGCGTGTTTAGATAGAAAAGAAGTCCTACACCTCCCAGCATTCCCCAGTTAGCCATGCTGGCTGGGAAACATCAGGTGTTGTGGGACTTCTTTTCTGCTTAAACATGCACAGGATTGCGCCCTTAAGTTGGTGGCTGTCATCACAACTTGTGGCAGTGACTTCCACAGCATAACTATGTGCTCTGTGAAGAAGTGATTCCTTGTGTTCGTCCTGAATCTTACACCATTCAGCGTCACCGGATGACCCCCAGGTTCTAGTATTATGAGAGAGGGAGAAAAACATCTCTGGTCTATTTGCTTTCTCCACACAAAACGGTGGTTGTTGATTTCTTTGAAAATGGTGATTCAGTGAGCTCAAGATTGTTGATTCCCCTTTTGTTGAAACAGCTGGAGAGAAACCCAAAGAGCATCTGGAAGGCGAGATGAAGCTTATATGCTGGGGTGAGGAACAGTTTTGGCATGGGGGTCAAATGACCTCCCTACCCATTCTGTTGTGGGACAGATGTCATCAGGGGCCTGACCACACACACACACACACACACACACACACACGTGCCATGCCCCTGATGGCATCCGGTCCACTGCTGGGGACCAGCTTTGCTTCATGTGGGCTTTCCCTAGCTGGAGAAACGCCATGCACAGCGAAGCTGCCCTGACTGAGGTGGCACATGGAAGAGCATTCTAGCCACCACTTCAGTCAGGGCCACTTCACCTGTGCCACGTCCTCCCCAGTGGTGGAAGGCACAGCGTGGGTAAAGCTGCCCTGACCAAGGAAACAGCTGGAGCACTCCAGCTGCTGCCCCAGCTTGGGGATGCTTCAGCTGTGTCCCGTCTTCCCTAATGGGGGAAGGCACAGTGCAGGTTCCTGGCTTTGCGCAGCACACATGATAAGACCCTAAGAAGAGCCCTGCTGGATAAGACCTAGTCCAGCATTCTGTTCACACAGTGGCCAACCAGCTGCCCACAAGAAACCCATAAGCAGGAAATAAGTGCAACAGAACCCTCCTGCCCATGTTCCCCAGCAACTGGTGTACATGGGCATACTGCCTCTGATACTGGAGGTAGCATATAGTCATCAGGACTAGTAGCCATTGATAGCCTTCTCCTCTAGGAATTTGTGTAACCCCCTTTTAAAGCCATCCAAATTGGTGACTTTTGCTACCTCTTGTAGCAAATTCCATAGTTTAACTATGTGCTGTCTGAAGAAGTGCTTCCTTTTATCTGTCCTGAATCTCCCACCACTCAACTTCATGGGATTATCCCGGGTCCTAGTATTATGAAAGAAGGAGAAAAATGTCTCCCCACCCACTTTCTCCATGCCATGTATAATTTTGTATGGCATTCGCAAAAGGATGGTATGCAAATAGACTTGGCCACCACTGGGAGAAGAAGCTCCTCCCAGCACCAGCAGAGTTCCCCGTCGTCTGCATCCCTGCTGTTATCTCAGATCTGCGGTTGGAGATAACAGCCAGGATTCTCCTTCCCCTTGCTCATCCAACTGGCACTGTTATCTCTGATTCCAGATTGTAGATAATAGCAGAGATTCCTAGAGTGGGGTGCTTGGAGGCCAAGCACTGCCCCCTGGAGGAAACCAAGGAGCCTCTCCAGGCTGGATGGGGAACCCCTGCAGGCCTGAGGTTCCCTATGCCTTTTATACGTCTTTAAAGTAGGCAGGGACAACTGGCAGACAAGAGAACCAGATTCATGCCTCCAGGTCTTATTTTAGGGAACACTGGTTGTGCCACAATGATGTCAAAAAAAGTGAGTGTATCTGCAAAATCTACCAGGTTCCTAATCCCATGGCCGTTGGGACCTTTGAACTTTTGTGAAACTTTATGGGTCACTGTGGCTCTTAAATTTATTTATTTATATTTTATTTATTCCATATCTATACTGCCCACTAGCCAAAGCTCTCTGGGTGTTTCACAACCGTTAAATGTAGCTCAGTTAACAGTAGATTGATTTGAATATGGCATGTGTCATTTCTGCTCTCCAACTTACGCTGTTTTGGCAAAGCTGACTCCAGGTTTGAGGGGCCCTGGGCAAAGTGACTTCTAGTGGGCCCCCTCCTCCATTGGTGGGCCTCCTCAGCTTACCTGGCGGTAGGTGCCCAAGCAATGCTACAAAAAGGACCAGGGGGTGAATCTAGTCACATTTTCATTCCTATCATGCTATAGAGTTATGCTACATCAGGGGCTTTGTGGGAAATTAATATGACCTCTGAACCCAGTCACCCAGCGGTTCTGAGTGCTGGGCCAGGATTTTTTTCTAATGGAAGGCAGATATTAGCACTGGGCCCTACAGGGGCCCCAGCAATTGCCCAAGGCTGCCCTGTGTGCTGGGCTGATGTTGGGACTAACAGTATGAATGAGTAGCTTTTTCAAATATTGGGCAAGCAGTCATATTACGATACACACCCGTTCTGAAAAAAAAGGACAATACCCTGCTGCTGTCACAATAGGCAGTGGAAGATGATAGTTTCAAGACCCCGATATTAAAAACGTACAATCAACAGAGTTGATAGTGATACTGGTTTTCTTTTCTCTCTCCCCTTCATTCTCTCATTAGCCTTATAGAGAAGTATTTGAGTCCTTCATGGAAGAATTCAAAACCTACAAGCCTTTGCTGGCTTCCATCAAGAATGAGTATGAAGTGACAATAGGTAAGAAGAGCCTGGATGTCATCGTATCAAAAGAAGAGCCTGGATGTCATCGTATCAAAAGAAGAGCCTGGATGTCATCGTATCAAAAGTGACAGTAGTTCTGGACAAGCAAATTTGCAGAGCTGATCCTCAACAGTGAAGAGGATAAGAAGCCAAACAGTAGATCAGCCTTCCCCAAAGTGGTGCCCTGGACTTCAGCTCCCATTATCCCCAGGCCAGCATGATCATGCTGGCTGGGGGTGATGGGACTTGCAGTCCAACCCTTCTGGAGGGGCACCAGGTTGGGGGAGGCTGGAGTGGACAAATAGACTTCACCAGTAAAAATTAATAAATCAGCCGTTAATTAACTTCCTCCTAATGAGGCCGACAGACTTAATACGGGCAAAACCTTTGATTTAAACACCACACATCATAATCCCAACAGCAATTCTGTCATGGATGACAATTCTTGGCACGAGATTTACCAGGTGATCGCACCAGAGCTGGCTGCAGACATTTTGCTGGCTGAGGTGAAGGACAAGATAGTGCTACCTCCCCATTTTTATGTACAGAAGCCAACTGGACTGGGAGCTGGATCTAGCTTTAACTGCTGTGATTGGATATTGTCCTCCACTGCACCTGAGGCAGCAGGCTAGTTTAAGGGTCGAAGGACAGGCTGTGTGGCATTACATGGCTCTGTCCTTCTCCAACAGAGCAGAACAGCCAGGAGCTCAGGAAGAACAGCCAGAGGCTGCTGCTGCTGGCCCCAGCATCTGCTCCTGAGGCAGCAGATTGCCTTACCCTGCCTAATGGTAGGGCCGGCCCTGGATAGCAGTATTGGAAACTAATGCCTGACTTACACCAAAAGGAGGCAAAGAATAGTGTTGGCACTTCCCAAGGGTACTGCTAGGTACTTAAAAGACCTAGGCACAGGCCCATAGGACATAAATATGCAGAAAATGCCCCCCACTCCAGCAACATCCCATCTCTTGCAAGCTGTCAAAGAATCTTAAGGCCTAGAAGAGACTAGGTGATCATAATGTGTCCACCCCATTGCAGGATCCTCTTTCCTTTCTTCTTCCCCACCACAGTTCAGGCCACAAAATTCAGACCACAGCTTCTTGCATGCAAAGTGTAGAAACAAAGGATGTACCACATCAGAGCCAAGAGCTCCAAATGAACCCAGCAAACAAGTCAAGCCACATGGGGTGAGGGCAAAAAATAAACCAAAACCCCCCCCCACTTTCCCCAGAATCTGTACAATAAGCAGTGAGTCACCCAAGTGTCTTTCCAAAACAGTCAATGGAATTCAAGTTGGAATCCTAAATAACGGTGATGGCTGGTGGCTTTGATGTGAGTGGGGCATTGAATCCACTCCGGGTTTCAGTCAGAACCAGTCAGAACTCCTAAAGGAGCTATCCAAGGTGTGGAAGCACCTTGGATAGCTCCTTTAGGAGTTCTGACTGGTTCTGACTGAAATCCAGAGTGGCTTCACCATCCCAATGGCATCAGAGCCACCAGGCTCCACTGGTAAATAATGCTTTCTAAGGCAGACTTCCCCAAACTTGTACCCTTCAGATTGGCCGTGCTGGCTAGGAATGATGGGAATTGTCATCATTCTGGAAGGCCCCGGGTAGGAGGAAAGCTGTTCTAAGGAATAAGTCCCATTTAACTCGGTAGGGGTAAACATAGGATCATGCTGTTCATCTTCTGCAGGAAACAAGGAGTGCATGCACATGGGTGTTGTAAGACTATTGGGCGGTATAGAAATGAAATTAACTAACTAACTAACTAACTAACAAGGCCCAGAAATGAAGAAATTCTCGAAGGCCAGCAGACCTTTTGGACATTTGAAAGGCCACATTCACAGTTTCTTGGGGATCATTAGTAACTGGGAACTTGCCTTTTACCCCCTCCAGCACATCTGCAGGAGAAGATCCGCTCCCTGGAGGCAGTGAATGCTGTTCTGGTCACAGCCTCTGATCAATGTACTCGGCAAATCCTGGCTTTTCAAGAGCAAGAGAAAATCGAAATAACAAAGCTGAAGAAGGAGAAGCTCTACTTGCTGAAGCTTATTGAAAAAATGAAGGAGGAGAAATGTTCTCTAGAGACCCAGGTGAGATGGGGCTCTGCCCATCCACATTTAAGCAGCTAGTCCTCAAGAGAAGTGCCAGGGCCACTGCTGTCTCTCTGGCCACTGGGATTATCATGTTGAGGGCCTGTTGCTCCCCATAATTCCCCTGTCCTGAATGCCCTCTCTGGGCTACAATGTGGTCTCCAGTGCTTGGTTTTTCTGGGAGGGGAGCAGGGTTGGGAGAGAGGGGCGGCTAGGACTGTTTGTCTGAAAGATTGTCCTTGCAGACAGGAGTGAAGCAGAGCTGTAGTTAATCACTGATTCACTGGGTACAATTAAGTTATTAAAACAGAAGGAACTGCTATATAACCGGAGAAGCTAAATTACTGAGATAAGGTGCAACAGGGGTGGACAAAAGGTAGATTGGGATCTACTAGTGGATCTCATGATAATTTCCAGTAGGTCAGCAAAGGTTCCCCAACAATGGTAAGAATAAAATAGCTTCCCACCCTTATCCCTGAAGGATATACACACAAGTGTGCCAGTGTAACTGGTGAATCTTCCAGAGATTTTCCTTGTTGGCAGAGAGGCCAATAATGCCCCTGGAGGTATTATCAATTTTTATGGTATCTTCAGAGATGGTGGCTGAATGCAAAGTGAACTGGGCCTACTCCTGTATTTAATCCTTTCAGTGGAGAGGGGTCACTATCCCTTGAGCCATTTCTCCTTTCACAGCAACTGCAATTAATCACATTTGGAAGGACAGGTTCATAAGCTGTTTTCTAATTGGGGTAGGTTCCAGTTAGGATGTCACGAGAACATGGTGGACATGATATGAGGGCCAGTTTTGCCAAGATGATGAGAATCTTGCTCCTGGATCCATTTCTTCATGTCTTGGAGACCTTGTCCATTAACTCACTGGTCCCAGACAGCATCCTAAGAACAGCTCCTGCTGGTGCTAATGGCAAACTGAGCTTGTCAAGTCCAGTGATTTGTGGCCTCCTCTCTCTTATGTTATATAGGTGGCTAAAATGCGGAAGACAGTAGCAGAGGAATACCTTCGCTATCTCAATGAGTGCGATGCCCGGAAGCTGCTTCTTATAGATCTCAACGAAATGTACCGTCAGAAGGAAGAACTGAAGCTCACCAAAATCCAAGGTAGAAGGGATGCCACTTTTCCAGTTACTCAGGGCAGCAGGTTCATGGTGGGGGTTGGTAGGGTGTATACTCTGACCTAGGTGGCCAAACTAAGCTTGAAAGGGTTCGGGCACAATCCTATTGGTTCTGCCCTGGATACTCATATGCCTCCGTACTCAGAGACTTACAAGTATCCAAAGCAGAGCAGGAGGTGTGCTGAAGCTCCTGCTCTAAAATTTAGCTGGATGGACATTTTTGCCCATCTAGCTGAGGTGTTGGGGAGGGGGTACCTGAAGAGAGCTTAAGACGATCAGACTGTGGTGTTTCATATTGAAAAGGGGGCTTGTCTTATCGGCTGGCGACAACCTTTGAGGGAGCAATCGGGGGGGGGCCTCCCGTCATGGTGGAGAATCCCATCCCGATGGAGAACCCCTAAGCCAAGCCTAGTTTCCAGTGGCAACTTTGGGTCTACCTGACCCATTTTCTCTTAAAGACAGCAAGGGGGAAGACACGGTGAAGCTAACGCTTGCATTAAAGATCGCCCGCCAGGACCTCACCAAAGTGCAAGTGGAGCTGAACACCATGAGAGCAAACTACGGGGACGTGGTGCCCAGAAGAGAGTTTGAACTGCACGAACAAAAATATAACGAGTTGGCTGAAAAGGTACCTGAGCAGTGATCCCCCCCGATGCTCCTGAGCTTGGTGGATTCTACATTGGTGGAAGAGGGTTTCCAGAGTAGGGATGAGAGAACCAGGGATGCTCAAGCTCACTGAGATCCCCCAAACTCTGCTTTGAAGCTCAGTCCCCCTTGGTCTCATTTTCCTTTGCGACCTGTTTTTCTTTTTGCCCGAATGGGAAAAGTGCACATTTCCAAGCGCATTTTTTAAAAGTGTGTACTTTCTCCCCACTTACTAAAGGGTGAAAATGTGTGCTTTGAAAAGGGGGCATTTTAAAGTGCACATTTTTCAAAACTATGCGTTTTTGGAATGTGATTGCAAGCTTGGGAATGTATGGGCATTTTTCAAAAAATGTGCTGTTGCTAACGGGGCAAGTTCTGATGATTTGCAAACTGAAATGAAATTCTTGTGCATCCCTAGTCCAGAGTGAGTTTTCCCTTCCCTCTTGCTGTAGAGCAGGGCTTATTTAGGCAAACCAAGCAGGTGTTACTATTCTGTCTGTCAGAGGCACGGGGTGCTTCCAGATGGAGGGTTCCTAGCGCTACCAATCAAAAGACCTTTTCTGTCTTTTCTTCAATGGATTCCCCTTTTCTGGTAAGAAAAAAGCTGGAAGCAGCAACGTGAAAGTGTAGGAGGGTTACAAGTGGAAGATAAGAACAATATCTGGACCCCCCCCGTAAAATTCCGAATTTGAGGCAGGCTGATAAAAGCCTCATCTGGAAGCACCTGCGGGTTTTCTTTGGAGCTCCTCTCCACTTGCAACTTCCAGTCAGCATTTCTGACCAAGATTTTAATATTCTAACAGGAAGTTTCTCTCTCCCGCTCCCCCCCTAGCATTTCTGGTGACCCACAGATATGTGGCCTGTGCCCTCTTCCATGCTTACTCCTTTGGCTTTGCCTTTCAGATGTCTACTCTTCAGAATGACTTTGATGACCTCCAGGAAGAATATGAGACAATGCTGGACGTACACAAGCAGGTTTCAGAGGAGCGAGACCAGTTTTATAACGACTTGATCAATGTCCAACGCTCTTCCACACCCCGGCCTAGCTGGGAGAAGTGTGCAGGTACCTCCGGCTGAACATCAGGAAAAACTTCCTGTTAGAGCAATACGACAATGGAACCAATTACCTAGGGAGGTGGTGGGCTCTCCCACACTGGAGGCATTCAAGACGAGGCTGGACAGCCATCTGTCAGGGATGCCCTGATTTGCATTCCTGCATTGAGCAGGGGGTTGGCTTGATGGTCTTGTAGGCCCCTTCCAACCCTACTGTTCTATGATTCTGTGATTCTATTCAGTTTATTGCTGCTGCTGCTCCTGTAAGATCAGTTCAGTCTTTATTGCTTAAGCTGCTAATGTGAGGCAGGAGAGATGCTGGAACTTTGCATCATCAGGGAACTTCATATTCTGCACCTGGGAGACGCAATCTCTTGTGCTCAAACTGCCTTATTCAGGTTGATAGAGCACATGCATTTATTTTACATACATTAATACTTGGTCTTTAATTAAAACCTGAGAGCTTGAGGCAAGACATGGGGTCAGGAGACAGATGGACAAACGAAAGGCAGTAGAGCCAGTATGATTTGAGATGATGATGAAAGGACAGGCAGTCATATAGGACACAAAAGCTGCACCCTTTCAATTCCAGTGCAGTTTGCCGACGTTCTGTGTGATGCAGCAACTTGTAAGCATATTTACAGCGCAGTCCTGCACATGTTTACTCATGTGTTCAGTGGTGAATTCCCCCCACCCACCAAGGTAAGTATGCCTTAAGACCATTAAATCACGAGACTTTGGGTGCTTACCTACGCACATCCTATTGATCAATGGGGTTTAGGTATGCTTATCATTCCATAGTAGCACCATTCCATGTTTGCCCATATTCTAATGTCTCCCCACAACCATGAGGGCTAGAAACTTGCTTTTTGTTATTGGTTTGTTTGAATAAAATGAAAGTTAAAAGATGTTCGGGATCCAGATTTTGCATTCTGCAGCAGAGTCCCCATCTGTAGTTCAGGACTTACCATCCAGTGGAGTGAGGACATAAATCTACCTGCTGTGTTTAGCTAGCTCTTGTTCATCCCACGAACTTGAGGGAAGTTATTATTATTATTTATTACATTTCTATTCTATACCGCCCAATAGCTAGAACTCTCTGGGCAGTTTACAATGGTTAAAACATTAAATGTACAATATGCGAAATTTAAAATATAACAAATACACAGACAGTATACACAAAGACAACAAAAAACAACTTTGAGCAATCAGCCAAACCATAAAACAAATCCAGGATCAGTTAAAATTCAACTCAAAAAGTTGAATTCTCAAGACTCCCCTGCACAACCTACTGTATGTGAAGCAAAGGTGTAGAACCTCTTTCAAGATCATTGGTCTGTCTTATATCTTAATAGTTCACATTTTCTTGTTGTTGCAGAGGTGATTGCTGGTGGGCCAGAGCGCTGGAAGGTTGTCTCAGAGGGCAAAACTAGTGACCAGCTGGTAGATGTGCTTTTGGAGGATCTTGGCGCAGCAGTGCTGAGAGAAACGGAAAACTTCGTGGGGCGGGTATGCCTGCCTGGGTTGTGGCATTTAGTGGGACTTTAACCTTATTGTTCCTCATTGTGCAGTGCTGCAGATAGGTCAGAGAAGGTCCGGAGGATTCTTCAAGGGACCCGGCCCTCATGCCCAGCAGCCTGGAGACTTCTCATTCCCTTCCTTGCAAAGCAGGAGCAGTGAAAGTATATCTACCTTCAGTGGACACTTTCCACCTTGACTGATCTCCCAAGGAATGCCTGCACATCACAGAGGTTTCTAGATGGAATGCGCACTTGGCTCACGCAGGACGTTGTCCAGGCCTGACTGAGCCTCACTGCCATGCCACATGTGCAACCCGTGCACTGTGGAACTGGGATGGGCAGGTTGTAGGTCAGAGTGAGAACACCTCTTCCCCAAATTTGTAGAAGATTGGGGGTGGCAGAGATGTCTCTCTCACACAAATTGCTGTCTTTTATTTTCAACAGATATATGTAAACTAAGCTGCAAGCCGTCTCTGGAGAGTCAGGATAACGCATAGTGGCTAGGGGGGTGGACTTAGACTGCGAGACCCGAATTCTAATCCCTGCTCAGCCAGTAGCTAATACTGGGCCAGTCACTATCTCTCAGCCTAACCTACCTCTTAGGTCTCCTGGGGGGATAAAAGGAGTGGAGGAGAGATACACATCATGTAACCACACTGAACTCCAAGGAGGAAAGGAGATATATCAGTGCAACAAATCTCTCTGGGCAGGACCAAACCAACCATAAGTAGAATCAACCAACCATAATTGGAATCAACACAAATGAGTTCCTATCGTGCCACACAATCTCCTGTTCTTCTCAGCTGTTCATCTGGCTACAACAGCCCTCCCCAACCTGGAATTCCTTACCATTGGACATGATGGCTAGTGCTGATGGGAGTTGAAGTCCAAAACTTCCGGAGGACAGATGTTTATCCTCTTTTATCCTCACCATTTATCCTCACAGGAGCCCTGAGAGGTATATTAGGCTGAGAGATAGTGACTGGCCCAGCTAGTAAGCTTTGGGTGAGGAAGGTTGGGCTACAGAAATTGCTTTGAAAGAAGACCATTACCTAGACTGACAGAGGTCTGATAATGTCACTTCTGTGTCTGTGTGTTGTGGCTACTTAATAAAATAGACCTAATAATCAGAGTAGCGGTGACTCGGGATTGTGTCTTGATTTAGGATCAGTATTTGGCTTTCTCTAGGATCTGATACACTTTCTCTCTGTAGGGGAGAAGCGAGAAGATCCCCGTGTACCTGAGGTGCGACGGTCTGGTCAGAAATAAGAAGTTGACTAAAAAGGAGACTGTGGCCATTTTAAGGGAAATATGGAGAGAAAAACTTGCAATGGATCAACAGGTCTCTTTGGTCCTGCTCCCCCTTCTCTTATGTGTCATAAGATGTGTCAAGCCCCATGACCAACATATATTTTGATACCGCACCCCACACCTCTTCTCTGGCTCATAAACCAAGCCGTTCCCTCCGCTAGCCTTACAGGGAGAAGCACATACAAAATATTCACACCCAGAGCCTCCCTTATTCCTATCTATATCCTGTCCAGTTCTTTTCACTAAAGAAAAGCATTTGATCCTTATGCTGTGCTGGTGTGTGTGCTGCTACCTGTGCCTGCTCAGACTGAATGAATGTCCCTGTCATCAGGAGTATGTCCGCTTCTCTCCAGCCTTGTGGTGAGGGAACAGCCACTATTGTTAGGAGATGCAAGATCACATTGCAATGTTAGGAAACCCCCATCAGAGACTCGGGTTTGACATCCCTGTAACTTACATAACAAAGTGTAGCCCTGGTCTGAGGCCTTTTTGACCACTAATCATGGTGGCCTCTTCAGTGTAGGACTAAACTATATGTTATGTTAATTTTTAAAGAAAAATGTAGTAGTCATCGGTGAGATTGATCAGGCTCAGGACTGTGGTATGCTAGGGTTAACCACTTCCCCGCATACTTGGTCCTCATGACAATCACACAGCCCCATCAGTTATGAATGGGAAGCTGCTATGAATCCACCATAGTTGGGTTATCTCTTTCCTAAATACGCCTGTGTTTGAACTGGTGATTGCCAATCACTGCCCTGTATAGTAGCATCAGACTATGATCAGGTTTTCTCAGTTCTCTTGGCTTGGTGGAGTTTGCAGTGGCTTCCTTAGAACCAAGTGTGCTTTCTCTTCTTCTTCCCCTCCCAAAGCTGGGGCAAGACTAGAATACAATAGCAGCATTTTTCTTGTCCTGTGGCTAGCCAGGAGTGACTGGACTCACTGTAGACTGACTGGTTCTTTGTAGAGTTAAGGTTCAGGGGGGCAGGCATGCCCTCCACATTACAAGGTAGTCTTCCAGGTGGTAGAGACAGAGTAAAAGTGTCCTGCTACTATATGCAAAGGGGTTGGCTGTGCAATTAGCTTGGGCATCTGCTCGATGAACTTCAAAATGGGTGCCCAAACCTAGCTGAGCAATTGTTGCAAGCGATTCAAAGCCTGCCTTTGCCATAAGGAATAATGCTGACTCTGCCATCTAAAATTATTGGGGGCAGGGAGAAGGGAAGACATTGTGAATCAGGCAGCTGCTGTAAAAAAAATCTTAGGGCCAAACTAGGCAGGACTCTTAATTCAGAGGTGGCCAACTTGTGGCCCTCCAGATGTTTTGGCCTACAACTCCCATCATTCCTTGCCATTGGCTATGGTGGCAAGGGCTGATGGAAGGTGTAGGCCAAAACATTTGGAGGGCCACAAATTGCCCACCCCTCCTCTAATTGCACAGGTAGCAACTACATCTGGGTTTTAAAAACATTTAATACCAGGTGTGCCCCGCCGCCACCATTTTCTTTGGGGCTGCAGCACACAAGATTTAAACCTTCCCTCCTCAGCCACAGTCTGCACCGCCCCCCTTGCCACAATTAGTTTTAGAGAAAAAGTGTCCATTGCTACAGATGGGGGCTCTTTCCCGAACTCTGACTCATGTACGCAGGGTGGGGTGTGTGGATGTTCTTTGAGATTACAGCAGGGGAGGGAAGGGTTAAACCTCCCCTTCCTGTATGATGCATTCCCAATGGAAATCCTCACCGCTCTGGTGCCTGGCTTCAGCTATTAGGCAGTATAGAAATGTAATGAATTAATAAACAACACCCCAGACCTAGTGGCTAGCTACTAAATCACTGTAACATCCTGTTTGGCCTGTACTTCCATCAGCAGAGGACTGTTCCTGAAACCTCTGCCTCTTTTGCAGAGAGGAAAGCGATCCAGCCTTTCAGAGTTCTTCCTGACCTTCTTCCAGAAAAAGTATGGTGATGCGCTTGCTTTTGACTGGACTTACAGTATCTATGAAAACATCAAGCTCTTTCGGTCCAATGAAGCCATGTCCCTGTTTCATCACATCCTGACGGGAACTGTGAGTAGTTCGCCATTGCACTCCAATCGTGTTCCGCTTCCTTAGTTGTACAAATAAACAGGGAATAGGGACCATTTCTTCAAGGTGACTGCTGTCACTCTCGCAGGAGGCGAGAGAAAGGATCTCTTGAAAGAGAAAGCAAGAAACTCTTGAACACTGGAGACATGCTATATGAAAGTCTCCCTTCCTTGGCCAGTGTGGTGGTATTTTATATCAGAAGTTTTTACACTTTTGTCAGGCGAGTCTCTTTAAACCACAGGTGGGCTAAACTGCTGCTGCTGCTGGCGCCCCGTGGAATTCTACATGGTTCTGGCTGCAAAATAATTGCCTAGGTGCTGCTATGGAGCAGCAAATTTAGCTTGTTCTCAAGCTAAATTTGACCTATTAATGCTCCATTGTGGTGAATGGAAGTTTTTTTGCCACTGGGTGGGGGGGCATATGTTGCCCATCTCTGCTGTAAATCATGGGGGCCAGCAGGGTATTTATTATAAATGGGTGATATAAAAATGCTGCCAAGAAAAACATAAATAAAACTTCTGGGAAATTCCCGTGCAGGTGTTTTTTAGGGGATGGGGTGTAAATTCAGCACTGAAGGGCAGGTGAGTGAGACCAGAATAAGAACAAAAGAAGAGCCATGCTGCATCAGAAAAAGTTGTTGACAATCAGAAAAAATAGTGGAAAAGTCGTAATAACTTTATATACTACTTAATCACGTTGAAAAATATGATTAAAACTCAATACGAATAATAAATAAGACATGAGTGTAATAGCACCCTCTTGCTCATATTTCCCAGCAATTGGTGTACTGCCTCTGATACTGGCAGTATATAGCCGTCATAGTCATTGACAGCCTTATCCTCCAAAAAAACAAGCAGACTGCCAAAGGAGGGAATCCTCTCCTTTGTCCCCAGCATAGAAGTGCAGCTCTTCACCATGTCTCCTATGCCAGCCCCCAGCAGGCTAGCACATTTTTTTGCAGGGTAGTAACTTCCTTTTGGTGTGCTTATTTACAATACTAAGGGTGCAATCTTATGCATGTTTAAGCATGGCTGGCTGGGGAATGCTGGGAGTTGTAGGACTTTATTCTGTCTAAACATGCATAGGATTGCGCACTAACTTAACACTTGCAGCTGGCTGAGGTGTTGAGCCGTCTTGCTGCTGCCCCTGCTCTCCTTTCCAACTGTAAGGCAAGTCAGATTCTGTAACTGGCTCAAACATGGTACTGTAGTTTAACTATAGAATCAAAGGGCCTCTCTGGAGGGAAATGACTGAATTGTCAAGATTTTAGAGTTGCCTTTGTTGGCATCTTAATTTCCTATATATCAAAAACTGGAAGGTTCTACAGATGATGCTTAAACTTCACTCTGCTGTCATCACTGTCACAGATGGATGAAGGAGTATACTACAGCCACCTCCAGCAACTTAGTAACCTGTTAAAGGAGCTGACCACCGCTGACTCTGCAAATACTGGCCAGCTGACGAGTGAACAATTCATGTAAGAGCGTGGAGCAGGGAGGTGAAATCTGTAGCCGGATGCAAAGAAACAGAACTGCACTACTAGAAATGCATGTTAATTTTAACAAATTTAAGCATAATTACATTTCTCTGCCTGGGGTCGTCTTGGTGTTTTGGCGTATTTGAAATATATTGGGAAGCAAGAGGGGAGATCAGGTCCCTTCCAGTATTTGTTCAGGTACGCGGTAGAGGTATGTAAGTGGGGGTGCGTGTTAATATAGACATCTGCTCCCTCTCTGGAATAGCTGATCCATAGCAAGTTAACGTTTCAGAAAGGGCATATATGTGCATATATTAGATACACAAACTGAAGTGGCTTCTCTCTCCTATTATAGCCTTGCCTTAAAGGCCGCTTTCCCGTTAAAGACTGATGAAGAGATTCAGGAGTTAGTTGAGGCAGCAGGCTACAAAACAGAGTTCGACAGTGTTATGTACAAGCTCTTATTCTTAGAGGTAGGTTACTTGGCTTGTCACACAGAACAAGAAGCAATCCATTTGTTTTAGGGGCGGAGGTGGGGGGAGGGGGCAGGGGGACTTAGTAGACCAAGTATGTAAAATTATATATGGTGCTGAGAAAACGTTTATATCATAGCACATCCTACCTTTCTAGGCAAAATCTCGTGTCAAGGTGGCTTACAATATTGTAAGGTAAAAGAACATACCGAAACAATGTAATCAAACAATAAAAAGCTGCAGCTGGTGCAGAATGCGGCGGCTTGCCTGATCAAAGGCAGCCGCTGGCATGATCACATCACTCCCGGTGCTGAAGGAGTTGCACTGGTTACCAGTTGTTTTCCGGGCCAAATTCAAGGTGTTGGTTTTGACCTTTAAAACCCTATATGGTTCTGGACCAGCCTATCTCAAGGAGTGCCTCCAGCAACACCAGACAGGCCGCTCAACAAGATCAGCCTCGGATGGCCTTCTCTCTGTCTCATCAGCCAGGACAGCTAAGCTGGTGAGGACGAGGGAGGGGGCCTTCTCTGTGGTGGCCCCCACTCTGTGGAACTCCCTCCCTAGGGAACTCCACCATGCCCCCTCTTTAATGAGCTTCCGCCACACACTGAAAATTTAGTTGTTCAGGCAGGCATTTGGGGTGGGTTAGGGTATTTTTAAACAATGTTTTAATGTGTAATTTTATTGTTTTAAATTGTACTGTTGCACATTGCCACTCAACAGTGGCCACAAGACTGGAAAAGGTCAGTTTACATTCCAATTCCAAAGAAGGGCAACGCCAAAGAGTGTTCAAACTACCGCACAATTGCGCTCATTTCACATGCCAGCAAGGTGATGCTCAAAATCCTACAAGCTAGGCTTCAGCAGTATGCGAACCGAGAACTACCGGAAGTACAAGCTGGGTTTAGAAGAGGCAGAGGAACTAGAGCTCAAATCGCCAACATTCGCTGCATCATGGAGAAAGCAAGAGAATTCCAGAAAAATGTCTATTTCTGCTTCATTGACTACGCTAAAGCCTTTGATTGTGTGGATCACAACAAACTGTGGCAAATTCTGAAAGTGATGGGAGTACCAGACCACCTTACCTGTCTCCTGAGAAACCTGTACGAGGGTCAAGAAGCAACAGTAAGAACCAGAGATGGAACAACCGATTGGTTCAAAATTGGGAAAGGAGTACGACAAGGCTGCATATTGTCACCCTGCTTATTTAACTTATATGCAGAGTACATCATGAGAAATGCCGGGTTGGATGAATCAGAGGTCGGAATTAAGATTGCTGGGAGAATTATCAACAACCTCCGATATGCAGACGATACCACCCTAATGGCAGAAAGCGAAGAGGATCTAAAGAGCCTCTTGTTGAGGGTGAAAGAGGAGAGTGCAAAAGCTGGTTTGAAACTCAACATTAAAAAAACTAAGATCATGGCATCTGGCCCCATTACTTCCTGGCATATAGAAGGGGAAGAAATGGAAGCAGTGACAGATTTTACTTTCTTGGGCTCCAAGATCACCGCAGACGGTGACTGTAGCCATGAAATTAAAAGACGCTTGCTCCTGGGGAGGAAAGCTATGGCCAACCTAGACAGCATAGTAAGAAGCAGAGACATCACCTTGCCGACAAAGGTCCGTCTAATCAAAGCTATGGTTTTCCCAGTAGTAATGTATGGCTGTGAGAGCTGGACTATAAGGAAGGCTGAGCGCCGAAGAATTGATGCTTTCGAACTGTGGTGCTGGAGAAGACTCTTACGAGTCCCCTGGACTGCAAGGAGGTCAAATCAGTCCATCCTAAAGGAAATCAACCCTGAGTGCTCATTGGAAGGACAGATAATGAAGCTGAAGCTCCAATATTTTGGCCACCTAATGCGAAGAGAAAACTCCCTGGAAAAGACCCTGATGCTGGGAAAGACTGAAGGCAAAAGGAGAAGGGGACGGCAGAGGATGAGATGGCTAGATAGCATCATGGATGCAATGAATATGAACTTGAGCACGCTCCGGGAGAGAGCGCAGGACAGGAAGGCCTGGCGTGCTATGGTCCATGGGGTCACGAAGAGTCGGACACGACTGAACGACTGAACAACAACAACAACATTGCCCAGAGTGGCTGGGTGACTGGCCAGATGGCGATTAAGAAATTTAATAAATAAATAAAAATAGCAGAAACAGAAGAGCAACCACCCTCCCTAAAAAAACCTCCAAGTAAAGGAAAATGCCAGCCAAAATAATAATCTTCAATACTTGCCTAAAAGTGGGCAATGAGGGGCCCAGCCAAACCGCTTTGCGGAGAATATCCCCCCCTTTTTTCTCCCTTTCCCATAATGTGTACATTAGTACTCAGGCTTACCTAGTGAAATGAATGGCCATGAATTCAGGACAGATTTTTTTGAAGTACTTTTTTACTTAACCCATAATTAGCTTATGGAATTCACTGCCACAAGCCAAGGTGAAAGCTACTGGCTTAGATGGCTTTAACAAAGGACAAATGCATAGAGCAGCCTTCCCCAACCTGGTGCCCGCCAGATGCGCTGGGACTTAACTGGTTTAGCTGGCGGTGGGATTGTGGGAGTTGTAGTCCAACATATCTCGAGGGCACTAGGTTCAGGGAGGTTGTCAGAGGAGAGTCTATCTGGCTAAATGGAATTCCCATGTCCAGAGGCAGTGTGGCTCTGAACAGCAGCTTCTGAAGAACAAGCAGGAGTTTGTTGCCTTCATTATGCATCTAGCTGGCTCCTGGGCGAGAGAGGATGGTGGACTAGATAGACCTTTCAGCTGATCCAGCAGAGCTCTTTGCACGTTTATTTTGCTTCTGGCCTCCCTCCGGAGAATGTAGTGCATCCAAGTCATCTTGCAGATGATCTAATTGTGCCTGGTTTTGTTTTTAAATGCCTGATAGAATTAAAGCTTGTTGAATCCATAATTCACTACCATAGTTATCACTCCGAAGCCAAAGTTGTGGCCCCGCTTTGCTTTGTTTGTGTCACCAAGCACAAAGAGAGAGGTTTGCCATAGGGCTGCATAGTCCACAAGGGCAGGAACTCAGCAACTTCCTTGCCGGAAAGGTAGGTAATGAAAACCATACCGACAAAGCACAGGGGGAGACTTTTTAGCAAAGGATAATTCATTGCTATGTAATATCAATTGCAGAAGTTAAAATAACTTATGATATTCCAAAAATGTGCAAGCCTTGCAGATTTGAACTGCAGTAATTATTCAGAAGTCCATGATTATTTAGAACGTCCAGTTTAAAAGTCTGAGCAGCCAGGCTTGCTTGTTCCAAAAATATTAAGAGATTCAGCATCCCTTTTCTCTTCTGCTGAGATGTTACAATGGCTAGACAACACACAAACTCTCCTATGTTCAATAGCAGGCCAGTGTGATGACCTGAAAACTAGACCTGTTTCCACTCAGAAAAAAATAATTTTCACATGTTTAATAACTGCTTCAGTTAACTGAATGGAATACGGGCTATCTGAAACTCTGCCCTAATTTCCACTCACCGAACCACAAAAGGGGCTAAGTAGCATCAAACAAGGGCAGTCCTTAAAAGTCTTGTATGCTTTTGCAGGATGAGGAGGGGAAAACAGAACCTCTGATCATGAAACTTAAGAACCAATATGTGAGTGAGAAAAAAGCATTTCTACAGGAGCTGCGCACTGAACTAGGAACCTTGATGTGAGTACAAAAGCCCAGAATATTCAAACTGCTAGTCTGATGCAGACTAAGACTGGGTTCGGATGACACAATAACCCATGATGGGGTTATCATAACCATTGTTGGTTATTGTGTTGTCTGTAGAGCATTTTAAATTCCACAATGGCTTAGTTTGCCGAAATAAGCCACTCTGATAACCAGGGTCTGCAATAAGAGTTATTTAACCCACTATGGGTTATTGTGTTATCTAGCTTTCCACTGTGGGTAAAGGGCCTCCATCAGCAAGCCACTTGGCAAAAGTGGCAGAAACCCCTACTGCTCTTGGCCAGCAGGGTGCAATCACTATTCGGCGATCATGCCCAAGCCGCTGCCCATGCCCCCTTCCCGGTTGGTCGCAATTGAGTCCCTTTTTTAAAAATTTCCCCATTTTGCACAAAACAGGGCTGGGGAAATGTTAAAAGGGGACCCGAAGGACTTAGTGGCAGACAAGTAGTTTTCTGCTGGGTCCCTGGGATGCAGGCTGGAGGTCTGAGGGGAAGGGAGGGGCAAGGCGGAGGGATAAGCTACCCACAGTACCTTATTTGCCCAATTGTGTGATGGGCACAGTGGCTCATAAGCTACTGTGGGCAGCTTATAACCCACCATGGCTTAAAGTGCTGTCTGCACGCAGCCTAAGTTAATTGAACTCACTTCCCATTGAAATTAATAGGAATGACATTGTGACTAGCATATCCCATTGATTTCAGTGAGACCTAAGTTCATCTCACAGAGTAATCTTATGCATGTCTACTCAGAAGTAACCCTTTGCCTTCAGCCCTGCTGGAATTTGCCCCGCCCTCCTCCGAGCTTCTCCAAAATTTTATTCTGTCCTGAGGCTGAAAGAAGTTCCCCACCCCTGCAGTAGGGGCAGATTTCCCTAACCAGCATATAGCTTTCCAGTCCATAGTTTGAAGCCAGGGGGAGATTAATAGGCAGAGGGACCAAGTTATATGCTTGCCCCCTCCAGCCTGCTGTGGGGCAACAGGGATGCCAGGCCTAGAGGTACCAGCAGGGATGGCATTCGCAGATGGGGCAGGCACAGTGTATCCAACTCTGACAGCTGTGTATGTTTGCTTGAGGGCTTTGCTGCATCAGACAAAGGACTATTCCCACTTGTGTGAAGCTGGATCCGTTTACTAGTCTGCAATAAATAAATGCTCTATCTTGCAGTATTTTTTAACAGCCGCTCACTGATGGATGAGGCTTGGATGAGTAGACATACTGAAAAGTGGTCGGGACAAATTGAAAGAATACAACTGATCTAAGACGACATGGCACTTGTGGATTCTTAGTACAGTCCAACAGAGGATTTCCTTACAAATTAGCCTCTCACTGACTGCTTTGCCCTTTTTACACATAGGGAAGTGAGGCCGGACGACCTGAGGGCAGCATTCTGCATAGTTGACCATAGTTTGACTGAACAAACCCTGGATTCTTACATCTGTTATGCCTTCCAAGTTCCAAAAGAGCAACTGGATCCTGCTGTCTCCATACCGATAGATACACTGATGCAAAGGCTTCTGGCTGGAGATATCAGACGACAAGGAACATTTTCAGATCTAAAGTATCTGCCCCCGCCCCTCACGGTAGAAGAAATAGAGGTCCCTACCAATACCTAAATTGACCCACATTCTCCTCGTCCTTTCCCCTTCTGAGAGTTACTGGAGTAATTTTTTTTCTTTACTGAGAAGCGATCTGGACCAAAACTGTCTTACAAGAGCTCTGTTATGAGTGAGCTGTAAAGCCTTTTGGAAACTCTTGCTGAAGCAGTGATCACAGTTCCATTTCTGCATCCAGAAGAACTTAAAAACTGTGTAGCATAAAAACAAGTGTCTACCATTAGACTTCCTAAAAACAATGGGGCTTTTTGGTAACCCAATTTACCAATTTGGTAAAAAAAATTGGTAACTTGGTTTCCATTTTGGACCAGATCATTTTTGCAAACGCAGCACATCAGACTGATTAGCTTCAGGTAATGTAAACTGTTTAGAAGAACAGGCAAGTGTCACAGAAGGGCTAAAGGCTGTTCACACAAACTGACAGCAGTTCCTTTCTCCATAGCACTATGAACACTAGTATTGGACCCCATGGAGAAGCCCTAGTAAATTGGTAGCTTACCCACCTGGGTGTTGAAGCCTTAGAGCTATATAGTTTTAGAAGATTTACATTTAACTTTATTTGTTTTTTTAATTTCGGAATGGGTGCTCATTGAAACGAATTCCAGGACAATGTTCAAGACAAAACTTATTCATACAGAATACAACAGAAACAAACCTCATAACAGAGCAAACTGACAGGCAGAAAAACTAGGAGATGAATTAAGCTAGCATAGTAATTTAAAACACTTGGGGCCCTGGCTAGGCCCTTGCTAGGACTTCTGCAAGTTATAAATAAAACTGTTCAGTTTTTTTCTGGCAATTAAGTATGCTTCTGCTAAACATAGACTTGGTTTGGAAAAGCAAGGATGGTTCCTCAGGGAAGGTGCACTAGTTGGATTCCAGGCTAGTAATAAAGGGGTGAACTGCATTACATGTGGGCAATCAATGGTACTGTTAAGAGACATTGAACTCTTACACCTTTGCCCTGATAACTGCCCCTTGGGCTATTTCTCCACCCCCAAGTCCAAGATTTTTGCCCACGGCCATTTTTAATGAACATCTTGCACTACAACTTTTGTCAAGAATTTGTGTCAGAGAATTTGACCGATGCTAATATCAGCAAGGTAGCATTTGATTGCTAGTTGTTCTAGCTCAGTTACTCATCAATTAGCCTTGAGTGGTACAACAATAAATGCCATGAAGCCAGAGAACAAACACTTAAGCCTCTCTGCTTTTGCTTGCTGGAGGATGGAACAAGGAGAGAGAACAAGAACTGTGTGTTTTATTCAACTGTGCTTCAAATTAAAGACAAAACTTGTACTTACAAAACATAATTTACAACTACAGTATAACAACAAAGCAGCTTCTGTAGCAGAGAAACTGAATTAAGGAGCTTAGCAAATAAAGAAAATATTCACAATACTGAGATATTTCCATAGTCCCTCCAGTTAAGTACCGAGGACTTGCTGACAGGACCATGTATATTGTAGTTTAGAGCCTCTTAGATGTTTCTGAACCTGTGTTCCTTTCCCCAAACTGAGGACAGTCTGCTTCCAACACAAGGGTGCTTTGCAAACATCTCATCGTGACTGGCGAGGAACCACTCTGTTTCCACTAGTGGCAACAGGAATTAGCAGTTTTCTGTACTCCAGAGGCAAGTGACGCTCTATCAATACATTTAAGGGCATCTTGTCTGTTATCAGCCCTTGCCTGGATAAAAGAGGAGATGAGGGATATGGAAAGCAAAAAGAGCATGCATGAGTTCAGTTCATATTGGTTCATTTACAACTAATGCTCATTATGTCTACTAGCCCAAAGCATCTCCAGTTTACCAGGAACGCTTGTTAGGCAGCAGGAAAGCTGCTCTCAGCAAAATCCGTCATTCCGTCCCTTGCCATTGGGAATTGTGACTGCAGGTTCAGACAACTGAGAGGCCAGCTGGATTTTTTTTTAATGGCAAGACAAGTCAGCATAGACATCTATTGCCATATTGGTCCAAAAGAAATGGCGGCATGAAGTAGGACAGCATGAACCCATGTCTGTTAGTACAGTGCACCGAGTTTGTTTTAAAGGTCCTCCAGGACCAGGCAGCAGCAACAGCCCTAAATCTCACATGTTCACCAACAGACATTAGTAAAAAAAAAAAGAAAGAAAGAAAAGTCATCTACACTCTTACTCCATCCACTGACAACATTCACACAGAGCTATAAGGTGGGATTCCAGAGAATTCTGGCATACTGTGAATGAACTGGTCAGTGGCTCACACAGCCCATTCACTCCCATTTTGCTCCTTCCTACTGGGATGACAGCTAAACAAATGAGGAAGGGTTTTGTTGAGCTGCATATTGCTCAAAATGGGAATCCTATTTTGTCGCTCCCCTTACAAACCCCATGCAGTTCAGCTGATTGCTTTAAAAAAAAAAAAAAAGCTGACTAGTTGCTCTAGAACATCCATAGTGTTCAATGTAGCACCCTTGAAACAATGCGTGGAATATCCCTTACCGCCTCATGAGGAGCTCCAGATCAGCTGGCTCTGTTATCTTTCGTTTAGCATGATTTGTATAGGCCTCCAAGTCGTCACTCAGATGCTTGAAGTACACGTTTACACTGGAAAGGTGAGGCACAAAGTCAGTTGGGCAGGCTGCAGCCATCCCTCACTCCAAGATGGGCTGTGCTGCAAAGCTCCAAGAAAACCAAGACGACCCAGCTCCAGAAACACATGTTTTATCGAGTGCTTAGAAATCAGAACTGAGTGGTGACGATGGAAACTGACAACACAATATCCTTCACACTGCGTATCAGAACTTTGGTTTTCTTGGTCAAAAACTGTTCAGCTGGCAACTGCCCCCCACCCCATTAATTTGTATCAAGGCTGTTGGCTTGACTCACCATCTCTCCACAGCCTTGAAAGCATCCTTGGCCACTGGCATCCCCACGTAATGGCTGAATATCTTTTTTATCAAGTTACTGGGAAGCGCTGGATCACGTTTCTCTCTGCGCACCCTCTCAGCTGGCCTTGGAACCCGTTTCATTGAAGGCTGCTTTGAAGGGGACCTCGAAGACAATAAGAAAAGTGTATGTAAGTAACATGCTCTACAAGAAAGGCAGATGCTTCCCATAACACTCATAACCTCCAGGTTGAAGAAAGATTCACTTTCTTGGAGAAACATCACATTAATTTTTCTGATATTGGAAGCAGTAAGTACCTCAGATACCATGTCAATAACAATGTGATAGCTCCTCAGTAGGTATACTCACATAGAGAAGAAATCGTGTGGAACGCGGCTCTCTAAAGCACTTCCGCACATCCTATGTATCATTTTTAGAAAACGTTGATTTATTTGGACTGTCAGTAACCCAAGCAGTTCATGGAGGTTTTCAAACAGTTCTGCTCAGACAGAAAAGCCTGGCAAGAAAGTTTGGGATGGTCTAGAGAAAGGGTGGGCAACATCTTAGGCTACGCGGGCCACATGCAGTGCTGTGCAGTGGGTCAGGGGCTGGCCACACAGACAAAATAGGAATGCGGGGGGAGAGGGAGGCTAAAGCCTCTCTCCACACATCACCCCAGTAATCCTGGCTGCATAGGATCTTTGTGGAGAGGCTAAAACCTCACGCCCCCGGTGATCCTGCCTGCATCGAGATCAATTGTACTGGGGAAGAGGGCATGTGGGAATGACTCTCCCCACGTGCCCCCTTCCCCAGCTCAATTGGGCTCTTGCTAGGAAAAAACTGTTTGACAGAATCGCAACTGAGCTGGGGAAAAGGGTCTGCAGGGTGAGTCAAGCCTGGATGCCCTCTTCCTCAGCACAACTGTGCCACCTCAGCATGGGAAGGAAATGGGGGGCACCTGTGGTGGGCTGCACATGGCCCTCAGGTTGCCCACCTGTGGTCTAGAGTTCCTGTCATCCCTATGGCTTAGCCGGTCGAACAAGTACTTGACAGCTCTGCATTCCTAGACCCATTTTAACAGCAGTTGCAATATCAGGTTTATTGTGACAGGAAGGATACCAAACTGGAGCAGTTACAAAATAATCTGAAGCCACATTAAGCACGAGGAGAGTACCTGTCCATCACTGAGTAACTGCAACTAGCCAGGCACCAGGCACCTGGAAAGTGGAGCAAGGACTCCCGGGCCTGAGAGAATGACTTCCAGGCAGGACATTGAACTCTGGGACCTCTTGTGCTGGGAAGCTGAGAAGAGGCTAAAGGAGTTGCACTGCTTGTGAAAGCCAGCCCCGCAAGTGTATGGCAGCTACAGGCAGTAGGGGGCAAAGCAGAGCATTTCGGGCAACAGCAGTGGCCTCAGCACATGCAGCTGGTGAGGGCTGGTGTTCTATCCCTCAGCAAGCACGTACGTACCCGGAGGCAGAGACTTTCAGGGCACGTGGGGTGGACAGCACTGGTGAACACCGGAAGGCTCTAACACGCACGAATGCTGGTGTCTTCCCAGTTGGCTCTGATTGGAGAAAGAAACGTTAAGACCTGTGTGTGCCAACCCCAAGAAGAATTAAGTGTGGGCTGATGGGGGGTGGACGAGTCACAGGAAAAGTTGCTTGGAGCTCTCTTGGCATAGCGAATCCAATCACCCACGGCAAGAGCTGGAAGGACTGGATTTTGAATCAGCAACTGATTTCTCAGGACTGGAAAGAAATCTAGCTGAGAAGCCCACATAGCAGCTTGGAGCACAGATGGTACTTATCACATTTCTGTACCGCCCAACAGCCAAAGTAATTCAAAAACAAGTAACGCTCTGGAAGAAGGCTGCACTGTCTGACAAGCCCCACCATGGCACCCCCCAAAGGGCAAAAATATTCCCTTTCTGTTCTGAACACCTAAAGGAATGGGCTCCACCAAGGGCCAGGCTTTAATTCTACTTGTCTGTGCTACCACGGGAATTCGCAATCTGACTTTCCAGTCCCCAGCGAGTCTACCCACCAGTATTTTCAGGGTCCGTTTCAGCCTCTGACATCTCCTCAGCCTCAGGATCCATGTCAGCTTCTGACACCACATCGTGCTCAGTTTCTTCATCCAACATTTCTCTTGTTTTACCTCCATTACCAGCTTGTTGAGTTGCTCCATCTACTACTTCCTTTGCGGGTGGGCTCTCCAACTGCTCAGGATCCTTCCGACTTACACAGCTGCTTGGAGTTCGTGCTCCAGTCCTTTGGGGGATGTCAGGAGCTACAGGCCAGTGGCAAATAAACACACACCTTAATTCAGTGCCTTTTAGAAACACAGTCAAATGCCGCCTCTTGAGTGCCTGTCTGGGTCTTCTGCTACATTCACGTTATTCCCAAACAGTCCACATTTCCCAGACTTCCATAGCTACAGGCTTGGCCTGAGACAGTGAGAGTTGGACAGAGCATTTTAAAAAAAAAAGTCATATCTGAACTTCATCTCCATCAGAAAAAACAGTGGGGAAGGTATAGCCAGGGCACTGAAGCTGCAGCCTCTTGGCATTGCTCAGTCCCATTTAGGCTGCTGAGATTACACCAGACATGGCTCACACATGATGTTCTCTGCAGCCTTATAATCTACAAATGAACAGATGAAATGCATAAGATGTACTAATTATAAAGCAGTACTACAAATGTAGTAAATACACACAGCCCTGTGATTGCCCCAGCTTGAACCAGGAGTGGAGAATCCCAGACCTATAGATCCAGTCAGGCTTCCTCCATCCTTGCAACTCAGACATCCCTATTCATATGTCCCCAATTAAAGCCTCTTTAGTTAATCAATAAGCTATACAGACGCTGCTTAATATGGCCTAACCTTGCTTCTCATTCAGTTCCAGTACCATGTTTGTATCAATTCTATGTGGGATAGCCAAGGGGCAGAGGCAGGACCTAGTTCAAGACAATTTTTCCAGAAACATCACAGCAGTACAAGAGATGTCTCCACTGGTGGAGGACTTCAGATGTTCTTCACATAAAGTGGAAGTCCCTGCAAAGGTTATCTGTGTAATGTTGGCAATGTGCCCCCTCCCAATAAGGATTCCCACTGCCAGCTGCATGAACTTACCCCTCTCATAGGGGAAAAGTTCCTCCTCCAGGTTAGCCTCTGATAGGCCCTGGCCCATAACAGCTGGAACCACACTGCTGTCCAGCTCCTTGATTATGTGCGCTACCATTTCCTTCACTGACCGTCTGGCAGATTTCTTACACAGTGAAGCAGACAGGCGGCCTAGCTGTGCTGCTGGGAGTTTGGCATCAGCTGGTGTGGATGATTTTGCTGGGTCCATATCTAGGAGCTTGGCATCAGCTGGCGTGGATGATCTCACTGGGTCCATGTCTAGATTGGCAGAGTTAAGTTGGACAGGAGTTACAGATGTTCAGACAGTGCAATCTACAAGCATAAGAAAGCATCCCAAGATGATGGCATACAGAGTCCTAAATGTCATCTTCTCTATGCAAGGGAAAGAATTTCCCTATTAGCTAAACTTGCCCCAGATGTGCTCCAAGAGCCACATCTTGTCTTTTTTTATGGTGAGAAAGTGAATGTATTGGATGAAACAAGACAAGGGAAATACTAAACCAACTGCTAAACATGGAAGGATTCAAGGATACACTTTCCTCAGTTCCACTGCAAGTTACTTACCGGTGGTCAGATGCTCTTCAGGGCTTAAGAACTGCTCCATATGACTGTTTCCATGCAGGCTTTCTCTCTCAGTTCTCCTGGGAGTAACAGTCCTTTCCTGGGGAACAGCTTCCAATCCATCAGCACGTTCTGTGCCTGGCGTTAGCATCGCCTTCAGGCGACTTTGTATCAGTCTTCCCCCAGCATCCTGCATACTCTCTTTCTGCTCTTCTGTTGGACAATCAGCCTCTTCCTCCGGTGAAGCTTCCAGCCCATCAGCACACTCAGCGTCTGGTGTCAAGATCTGTTTTGGGTCACTCTCGGTCACTCCTTCAACATCCATGTCAGACATAGCATCCTGCCAGGCTGTCTGATTAGAGGGCAGCACACTCCTGCTGGCTGAAGATTGCCTAGCCGAGGCAAGCTGAGAACGGCCACCAGAAAGCCCCACTCCATTCTGCTCACCGGACAAAGGGTGGGCAAAAAGCTCTGTGTCAGCAGAGTGTATCTCTGTGTCATTTGACAACAGGGTTCCTGCTTGCAAGTCCACAAGGTAGCTTTGTGCTGTTAGAAACATTTCAAAAAGAGGAGATGACAGTTTTGAGTGGAGAAGCCAACCTGACTTCAGTCCCATGTACCTGCACCATTCCATGCACCACAGTAAGAACTTTCCTACCTTTGTTCCTGCCCTCAGAAGCTATTCTAACCCTGTGTCCCCTTTACTCACAGGGTGCTACTCAAATAGATAAGACACCCCAGGCCAGGAGGGAAGCAAAGCAAACTCACAGTCTTTTATTTGCAGTAGGTTTTGTTCAATGCCTCCTTCAAAATCCTTCACATTAACAGCTCTGTAATTCTTTGGCCTACGAATTAAGCCTTTTTTCCCAGCAGAGTGCAATGGTGCTGGGGTTGTAAAAGAGATCTGAAGAGACCTGAGAACATAAGAACAGACCACATAGATCAGCTCTTTTTCATCTTGCACTGGATACAAGCATCTTATAGTGGCCATTTTTGTATGTTAATAAATAAGCCGTGCACAGAATTGCCAGCTGGCACTAGCATCCACCTTACTCCTGGACTCTAGTCTTTCCCACTGAATCTCAATGGAGTCACCAGTTCCTGAACCACTGGAGCTCAGCTGTCTTAGCCATGCTCAAACCAAGCCTGGAGAACAGAAGTGTCTACCATCTGGGTGGCCAAACAAACCTGGAAAGCAGCTGATGGATGTCCCCTCCCATACATGCAAATAACTGAACTAATTGTGCACACAAGTAGTGTCGCACACTCAACCCCAAAAATAAATTAAAACCAAACAGCACAAGAACAAGCTACATTCTGAGAAAATGCACCATGGAAGTCCTTTCTGACAGTTTTACTGGCTTTTTCAGATACATTGGGCACTGAATGAGGGGAAACCTGGTAAGCCAGCCATGAATTCACTACAAGCAAAAGCTACTTGTGGATTGAGAGAGCCATGCCATTTTTAAACACAAACATTAACTCCTGGATGCTTGTGGCTATCAAATGAAAAAACATGGATGTAAACTGATAGTATCTACCATGTGTCAAATGCTGCTGAAGCAGGAAGATTTTTCCTGTCTTGACCAGGCGGCAGGCAGATCTGAAGCCTCTAAAATCAGGGTAGGGAAGAGGAAGGTGCTGGATAGCTTTTACTGACATGAATTATGTGGAATGATGCTGATTTGGTAGCATTGAAACAGGAAATTTTAAGCCGCCTGGATAGTCACATGTAGGCCACATTCAGATGATCCTACAAACCAGAGTTTAGAACAGTCATGGGGAATGTGTGGCCCTCCAGATGTTGTTGGACTGCAACTCCCACTGGCTATGCTGGCTAGGGCTGATGGGAGATATGTCCCTGCAGATGTTGTTTGGACTGCATCTCCCATCAGTCCTAGCCAGCCTAGCCAATGTTGAGGGACAATGGGAGTTTCAGTACATCAACATCTCAAGGGCCACAGGTTCTGCACCACTGGCTTAGAGGATCACGCGCAAGTACCAGAGCCTTGGGTTTGTGCACTCCTTTCTCCCCTTCCCTCCACATGGACAAGAGGAGGAAATAAGAAGATCCATTTCTAAGCTCATCCCCTCACTTGCAAGGGGAAGGGTGGAAGTGTGCAAACCCAAGGCTCTCTGGTGCTCATTCCTGATCTTCAAATTCCGGCTAGGAAGTTTGCCATACTGAATGCAGTGGCACATAGTGCAACCAAACGTTTCCAAAGCTTGTGTCACGATGTGTAATTGCTGTTTCATCTCTGTTCACAACATACTGGGATACTGACTTTTGATTTATGTCATGGGTGGGGAACCTCTTTCAGCCCAAGAGCCGAATTCAATTTCAGAGAAGCTCTTGGGGGCTGTATTCCAACGCTGGGCGGGGCCAAAAGCAAAAGGGGTGGGACCAAAAATACCAGCATATTGTAGCTTAAAGCTCTCACTGCCAGCAACTAAGCCTGAGGAGAGGCATTTCAACCTTTTAGAACGGGGGAAAAAACTGCACAAAAGCCAGGACACCACCAAACAATTGGTGACTGGGGGAAAGAAGGTGGGATCAGGGGAAGGGGGTTTGGCCTTCTGGGGAACCCCAGAGGGCCGGACTGAGGTTCTACAGCCCTGATTTATGCTGTGCAGTAGAGGACTAATCGGTTGTTTTACCATGATCACAGAGAAAAGAGGTTTCTGGGTCATAACTTACTTTGTCAGTGATGTGTTGTCCAGCAATGACTGTGCTGAAAAGGAGGTCAAGGCACATATTAAATGACTATGGCAATGAAGTGTGCAAGTTTAACATCTTGCAAAACCCGTAATGAACAAATAAGGCATGCTGTACCACTGGAAGCCCACTTATACCACACTCTGAGGCAAGAGAGAAACCTCATTTGTTTTATTTATTACCATGCATCAAAGGATTTATTTATTTCACTAATACTGCTCTTCTTCAGAGGAACTCATAGTCATTTGTATATGGTTCCCAGGGCTAGCCCTGCTGTAGTTTCAGCAGGAAAACTGTGTTGTGCACTGTCTGACCATTCTCTGGGCATTACAGAAATATTAAATATAGGAATTATCTACAATGTTGATCTGAATTATATGCATAGGTGATATCAAATCTTTTCATAGCAGCATATGTCAAGGCTACACATGTCCTGTTTCTCTGGAAGCATTACCAGGCAAAGACATCGACAAACAATTAACATCTCCACTTATTGTTTCCAACAATTCTCAAGTAACCACACAGAGGAGCACTCATTGCTCAAGACTCTGGCGCTCTTTCTGTCACAGCATGGAGGAAGAGGTGCTTCTGCTGCTCCCATCTGCCTTGACTAGGCAAACCAAGAGCCAGGGTTGACTCCTGTTACACAGAGAAGCAGTTGTAGCTCTGCCCCTTCCTTCATGGTTACTTCCAAATTGTTAAATAATTTTCACTAATGTAGCTTATAAAGTTCTAACAAATTAATCTTTCTCAGATAAGTTAGGCTTATCTTGGTCTAATCCTATATGTTAATAGCTTAAACAGTGAGTTTGGCCAGAGTTGTGGTCCAGGATAGGACTCCCTTACTTGCTTTTCTTAAAAATTGTAACCTATCTCACAGGATGAGGAAGCACACAACTCACTGAACAGTTTCCTTTGCCTGATTATCTTGGTGTAGTACAATTCATAAAAACATCAAACTTTCTGGTGCAGCTTAGCCTTCAAAACTCTCACTCACCTGCACTTGAGTCAAGTTGCTTATTCAGACCTCTCTCAAACTCAGAAAGACGGACCTTTTTTGACCTAGTTTTGAGCAGTCCAATCCGAGACTTATCTTTGGGAGCAGAGTCAGGCAAACTGATTTCTAGGTTGCTAAAAGATGACAAGACAGGTCTTCAGTGTATGGCAATAGTGGAATGACACCTTCAAGGATATATGTCAACATTTCCCTAGCAGCCCTACTGAAGTAAGAACTCACCTTCATAGACCTAGTTCAGACAATCAAAACAGCCCACTCAGGGTTGTTTAAGCCATGATGGGCTGCAGCGCATGCCCAGTGGGATTTGCATATTCAACGCCCAGCCACTCATGCCAACCCAGCAACTGTGGGATACGTGAGGGTTAAACAACCGTCGCATAACCCAACAACAGACCATGGGTTGTTTAACCCCCGCAACCCACAGTCCCCAAGTTCGCATAACACTACAAGTGCGGCTGAGTGCTGAATATTCAAAAAGGCTACCAACACGCACCAGGGTCCACTGTGATTTAAATAAGCTGTGGAGGACTGTTTGATTGTGTGAACCAGCCCATTGTGCTTGAAGAGCAAAAGGAGGACCAAACAATTTTGGGTACATTGCATAGAATTTGTGCTACACCACACATACCAGCTCAATCTTCTATCAGTGACTTAAATACTGAGCCATAGCTACAGGGATACTGCCTGCTCCTTAGGTCAGGAAGCAGAAGAAAAATGCCATCTTAGTCCAGTGGAACTGAAATGAGCAGCTGGTATTGCCCAGAAGCAGCAGCATATTTGTCACTGTATGCACATACATGCTTCATAGGGTATCTGTCCTAAATTACACCCTTATGAAATACCATGATGCCAGCTATGGTATCAGCAGCATGTTCAAATCCTCATCAGTACTGATGAGCATCATCAGATTTACATTTCTGTGTTCTGTTTGTGTGATCTTGCTGGGACAAGCTTTGCATGTTTCATTGCTAATGAAGGATCCTCTACTACTTACAAGAGCATACAAAACTGCAAAGGAAATCTATTGCTTTTAACCATTATGAATATGATTTATACAGCACCATCAGTGTTGGTGCCCTCCAGATATGTTGGATTACAACCCCCATCATCACCCACCAACATCTTCCCCAGCCAACAGTTACAATTAATTTACAAGCATTCAGTTCTTGAGCTATTGCTTTTTCCCAAAGCAAAGCTCAGTGATTTTGTTTCTGAAGCCACTGTAGTGTTATCTCTTTGACCTGCTCAACTTCCAGAAACTAAGCACCACATACTGCCCACTTCTCCTATGAAAGTATTCCGAAGCAGAAGACAGTGGGGTTGTCATTAAGCTTCTGTTAGGATGGCCTGCTACTTTTTCCATTTCCCCGTAAAGCTTCCATTATTATGGATAACTGATAGATTGGATCCCATAACAACAAAGCAAGCCAACCCCTTTCCCCTGCATACAGTATCAATACAACAGCTAGTCAGCTTTGTTCATCCTCCACCACCTCAACACATACTGGGACCAATAAAGTAGCCTTCCCTCAAACTGGTAAAAGGCTTCTACATTTTAAGTTCCATGAAGTAATATCAGGGAATACAATACAACCGTACTGCAAAGAACAGCCTGAGCAAGATCTCCATCACTACTGCGTTTTATATTACTATATAATACACTTTCAGACATAATATACTTTCAAAGATGACTGCACTGTCTCCATAATAATTTGTCAGGAATATAAAAGAACTCATTGCTTAAGCATATTTCAGCAAATATGTGAAGTTACAATTCATACAAATATGTGAAGACTACAAGTTACAATGAAGAAATAATTCTGTTAGATAAGGTGAGTTCAGGGTTTGAGGAGGGTTTTTAAATTCCTCATACCCATCCAGAAAGGAAACTAAGTTCTCCACTATTTCCTTTATGAAGTGTGGCAGTAATCTCATTGATTACAAAAGCATTTACTCCAAGTAAATAGCCTTAGGACTGCTTAATCACATTTTAACAGAAACATGAAGAAGCCACTTACCTGCAGGGAACATCCGCTGGAGGGAATTGGAAGACTGTCTCCACCGGTTTGGGGGAATCAGGTTTTTCAGGAACAAGAGGGGAAACTATTGGCTCTGTCAACAGAATGTGTGACACATTTTATTTCTATAGGACCTTGAAACAAATTAAGATTCCAGCAAGACATTGAGGTGGACAGATATTCCTTTCTGCATTTCTAAAGCAAAGAATAATGCCTAAGAGAGCAATCCTTTGGTCCCTGGGTGAGCACCCCAGGGACCACAGGATGGCTTGGAAAACCCATCTGAGGTCTGAGACAGCCCTCTGAACTCGGAAGGGGGAGCTGGAGATCCGACCTCCCTTATCCCCTTGTAGCCAGAGCAGAGAGAATTACACTGGCTGCCTCTCCAAGGTTATAAAATCGACCTCGGAGTGGGGGAAAGATGGTGTTCTGGTGAGTGGGGAGGGAAGGAGACAGGAGAGGCCAGGATATGAGTTATCCTGAGTCTCCTCTAACCTCCTTTCTCTTCCCTTCAAAGTGCTATCACTAGATGGGCTCAAAACCCTGTCTAGTGAAAATCAGGACAGAGGATGAGGAAGTGGAGATCACCTCTGCCACTCATCCTGCCCTTCTGGCTTCAGCCCAGAATGGTATAAGAAAATTTGGGAGCTTCCAAGCAGTAAGGGCACATTCAATAGGATTGCGCCCTAAATCACCGCGCTAGAACGATCAAAGTTCAACTGCACTGTGCTCAAAAACAAAGGCCATGCCCGCTGTACCTTGCCCAAAATACTTGTGGTGTATCGAGACAAAAAAATAACATGGCACAAATTTTTAAAGCATTGTTATTTACTAAACACAAATAAAACAAACATGCTAAGTTAGATTACAATATTACGGCACCAAAACACAATTCTGATGCATAGGAATTTTCCCCAGAAAGTTTTCTAGTTTAAAACGTTCTAGAAAACCCACCCCTATTTTATGTGGCCTCTCTTATTCCTCAAACCATTTTATTTCTTTGTGAGTTATTAATTCTTAGATAAACTGGTGTAAGCTGCTCTGAGACCATGGAATAGAGCAAGATATAAATCAAATTACTAAAATAACTGCCATATCCTATGTCTCAGGGGTAGGATATGGCAGTTCCCCCCAAGGCCATAGAGAGCGGCGCTATGGCCTGGGCTGGGGGAGAATCTGAGAGGGGATTCCCCCATCCCCTAAGGAAAGTGCCACAGCAATTCCTCTTCCAGAGTCATGGTTGCAACCTTGGACAAGAAGGGTAGAAAGAAGGTGTGTCAGTGTGTGGGGAGGAGAAGAGGGAATTGATCTACTGGATCCACAAGCCTCTCAGTTTCCATCCCTGCCCACTGCCAAGTAAGCAAGCTAGATGGGTTCAGAGGCCCACCTAGCTCTAAATGTTTGTAAAGAGGAACAAGAGGCAAACAAACATCTTTGTGGCACGTCCCACTCTGCCAGGCTCTTGCTGGCAGGGCACTGGATTCTCGGAGCACATCGGCTAGATACCATAGGATTGCTCCATAATACAATTTTGCAACCCGACGAACTGTGCATGATATGCTGACAGCTACTCACCTACAACTTTGAAACTCCCAAGCTTGCCTAAAATCATATTTGCAGTTGGTATCCATTCACTGTTACTAATGAACTTACGAAATTGAAATTTTTCCATAGAAAAATTAAGCACTAGAAAATTTTCCACCCCACATCACTGAAATACAACAAGCGCATTTTAAACAAAAAAAAAACCCTCAACACCATAAATATCCAGAAGCCATCCAACTGACAGTACATTTCGTAGGTAGTCTCCTACCAAGGGAGCAATGTTATCTCCCCCAGACAGCCTCTGCTGTCCTCCCACCCTGCATTGGATAGTCAGCAGTCTCCGAGTTCAGAGGCTGCCAACAATCCACGTAGCATTGTGCCCTAAATGCCTATTTGTTGAAGAGGTACTGCAGAGCCCATCCGCACATCTTGTCCTACCCATCTGCATAGACAGAAGGCTATATCCATCTGTGAGGAGGAAAAAGGAAGAAAAATAGGGGAAAAATCACCCTGTATGGCTAGAATAAGATTCCAATATAACAGTAATTGTTGGCCAGCCATCTCTGTTTTCCCAATTTTTATTTGTTTTGTATACAGGGAAGAGGACCAGATCTTTTAAGTTTTCTTCAGATGCCTCTTATCTTATTGTAAGTAGCTCTTCAAGAACAACGGTGCAATCTTGTGCATATGATGTAAACCAGGGGTACAGGATCTCTTTCAGCGTGAGGGCCAAATTCCATTTTGGAGGAGCTCTTGGGGGCTGCATTCCAGTGGTGGGCAGGGCAGAAGACAAAAGGGATGGGGCCAAAAATACCAGCATTTTGTAGCTTAAAGCTCTTACTGCCAGCAACTAAGCCTTAGGAGAGGAAATCCAAGCTTTCAGAATGGGGGAAAACTTGGGCAACCCCAGGAAACTAGCAAACAATAGGTGGTTGATGGAAAGGGGCAAGGCCATTTGGAGAATTCCAGAGGGACAGATTGGAACTCCATGAGGGTCAGATTTTGCCCCTGGGCTTGAGCTTCTGCACTCCCAATGTAACACATATCCTTCTCAGTTTCATCAAAGACTCCATGCCTTTCCTCTACCCACAACCACCAGAGATGTCTCCCTAGAGACTGTCCCTTACTTACGGGTGTGGAGGACCTTCTTGAATAGAGTCCGAGGCGTTGTGAAATCCGTAACTGTAGAGATGGATGGTTTTTGATAGGCCATATGTCTTTGATAACTGAAGGGTATGCCCTGGGAAGAAAACAAACACTGAATCCAGACACTGAATCAGGTATTGCACAGTCCTAGAATGTTACACAAGAATTCTAAGGACTACACCGCAGACTTAAATTGGTTTAACAATGATTTCAAGTTCCAAGGGCCTAACCAACCCATATTACTGTAGCAAGGTAACACATTTCACTATGGTGTATGTTAACAAGAGGTATAATGGATTTATACCATCGGTTGCTTTTCCTGCCAGACCAATGCCAGATAACGTAGCTACATTTTCTATTAAAAACAGCAACTGCCAAAACAGACAGTGGGATTTCTGGTCTGAAACAGACTCCTAGTTCGCTTTGCTCCCATGGATATGCGATCCAGAGTGAGCATGCCCTGACTTTCTAATCCAAGGGATGATTTATTTATTTCATTTCTATACTGCCTAAGAGGCGAAGCTCTCTGGGCAGCTCACAACAATTCAAACCACAAAACACAATATAAAATACATGATAAAAAATTAAAAGTATAAAGCTACAGTATAAAATGAAGTAAAAAACCGGAATAAAACCTAACAGCAATGCAGAGATTTAGGGCGCAATCCTATGGCTGCTAGTCAGCAGCTGAGAACCGACCTTCCCTATTCCCACATTGCCTCGTACGCAGCGAGGAAAGGCCCAGTGCTCGGATGAGGAGTGTGGAGAGGCAAAAACAGGGCGATCCTGGGGGCATTCTGGGGCAGGGAAGTCGTAAATGCTGGTACTACATGTCGTCTGGCCGCTGCTTCCCCTGCTCCGCCTTCCTGCAGCTAGATAGCAGAAACCGGCTGTCTAGCCGCAAAGGCAGGGCAGCTGAAGCGCAGAGGAGACAATCCCCTCCGTGTTTCTCCTGCCCTGCATTGGATAGGTGGTCACCTCCGGGTTTCGGAGGCGGCCGCCTATCCCGGTAGGATCGCTCCCCCCGAACACGATAACAGATGTAAGACAACAGAGCTAGGAGACCAATTCTGCAGCTTTAATGAAGCTAAGCAGGGTCAGCCCTGGTTCGTACGTGGATGGGGAACCACCTGGGAATCAGGCTTCCTGCACTGAGCAGGGGGTTGGACTCGATGGTCTTGTGGGCCCCCTCCAGCCCTATGATTCTATGATCTATGACCTAATTTTGTATGGTAAGAACGAGCCAGCCTTCCTAGCGGAACGCCCTCTTCCTGAGTCGTGGGGGTGACACCCGAATCTGGAAATAAACCATGGGTTAAGTCTGGGTTGCCCCCACCCTGCTGCACCACCTGCTTTTGGGGCGGGGGGCTTAATGGGGGGCGGGGGGCTTAATGGGGGGCGGGGGGCTTAGCTTCTGAGTAACCGAGCTGCGGCAAGGCCCCCCCCCCGTTTGCTTCAGCAACCACCCAAAGCCCCCGCTGTCTGGGGGAGGCCCCGGCTGGCCCGCCTGCGCGCCCCCGCACCTTCTTGGTCTCCAGCCGCGAAGACCGCCTCAGTCCCCGCGACGCCTCCTGCTCCTTCCGCAAGCTCCTGCGCGCGGCCATCGCTCTGCCTCCTCCTTGCCCGCGAGCCAGCCCCGGGCGCGGCTCTCCCTCTCCCGCTCAGAGATTCAAGCCGCGGTCGCGGCAGCTCGGCGGCTCTCGCGAGAACTCCCGGCTTCGGCCGTTTCCTCCCACGCGCGGATTGGCGGAAGGCGCCGCTCCGTGCCGCTGGCCGGCGGGGCCGCGCCGACGGGTCGGGGGAGCGGGTCCCGCCCAGGGTTTCCGCGCCCGCGACGGGCGGCACGGTGGCCGGATGCAGAAGAGGGCACAAGCCTCCGCCTGCACCGTTCAGGCGCGATCCTATGCACGATTAGACAGAAATAAAAGCAACTCCCGGCATTCCCCAGCTAGCAGCAGCGCTGGCTGGGGAATGCTGGGAGTTGTGGACGTCTTTCTATCTAAGCATGCATAGGGTTGCCCCCGTAATAGTTGTGCGGAAAAGGGAATTTCAGCTGGCATAACTTGTCAGCCTGTTTAAATTCCCTCTTCTAAACAACTCTTAAATGGTGCAGGAACCCTGCCCTTGTTTGTATCTGGCCATCCTTTGACACACCCTTTAAAAAACCTGGTAGTGGATGTATCTATTTTTGTTTATTCGTTCAGGCGCTTCCGACTCTTTGTGACTTCACGGACCAGCCCACGCCAGAGCTTCCTGTCGGCCGTCGCCACCCCCAGCTCCCCCAAGGTCGAGTCCGTCACCTCCAGAATATCATCCCTCCACCTTGCCCTTGGTCGGCCCCTCTTCCTTTTGCCTTCCACTTTCCCTAGCATCAGCATCTTCTCCAGGGTCTCCTGTCTTCTCATGATGTGGCCAAAGTACTTCAGTTTTGCCTTTAATATTCCCTCAAGTGAGCAGTCTGGCTTTATTTCCTGGAGGATGGACTGGTTTGATCTCTTCCCAGTAGCAAGGGACACTTTCTCATTTGGGGTGGGGGAAGGTTTACAGCAGGATTCCAAGGCCTGCTTTTATATAATTTGGAGGTGAAAGTGACGGTGTATTTTAAAAGTTGTGACAACTTCTTTTATACCTCATAAAAAGGATAGCAGCGCTGTCAAACAGTCGTCATTAGTGTCAAACAATTTCTGGCACATATAACTGTCTACTAGTCCCATTGATTTAAGGTGCCTCATTCTGCCTCATTCACAGATTTGTATGGGGGGTCCAGATGATGTTGTCTTTAACTTGTAACCCCCCTGTGTTTTTTCACCACTTCTTTTGTTGTTTTTCCATAAAAGAATCCATTAAGGAACAAAAGATGGAACAGCTGCATAATGCATTTTGATTGGTGCTAGGAGCTCTCTGTCTGGAAGCACCCCTAGAGTCTGGAAGCTTCTTCTCCCTCAACTCTCACTACCAGCCACCATTTCAGCAGGCAAAGCTAAGGGAGAACAGAGCCATTCCACCAGCCCTGCCAAAAGAACTTATTTCCCCCCTCTTCCCTCTCCATTCTTTTTTCCTTGTGGGTTGTGTATTTTTAGATTACATAATCAATTTGATTATATATAAGCCATTCTGGCAGCCTTTTTGGCTATGGAACAGCATAAAAATACTTCAAATAAATAAATAGGATTCACATCATTTATTAAGGGCCTGATCCGCAAAGCCCAGCACCAATACAAGTCCCGTCAAAGTCAACTACAGTACTTCCATGTAAGGCAATGGAACTATTACAGCGCATAATGGTTTAAGGCTTATAAATATAGAAATATTAAAATAGTTCACAGTGGGGGTGGGGGTGGGGAGAGTGACTGAGTCATTTGGAATTAGGGAAAATCTGCAGAATTCCATGACAGTTGTAGATAGTGACAGAGTGATTCAGAGAATGAGAAAGCTTGAAAAGAATCCTTAGCAGCGAATACTTGACAACGGAAGCTGCTTCCAGAGAGTACCAAAAAATAAACAGGAATCTAAAGATAAAAGAATAGTAGCAAGACCAAGAACATCTGGTGAAATTAAGAAACATGAGAGAGGTCTGAATCAAGAATGGACATATGATCAGAAAAACAGGTAAAGTCCATCCAGGGGCTTGTTAGGTCAACTAACTCAGTTGTCTGTGGAGCATATACTATGTAGTGTAACCACAGCTGTTTACCAAACCTTACTGAAACTGGTAGAGACAAATTGCTAAAGAAAAATGTTATTTCTGTTGGGAAAGCTCTGCTCTCATGACTCATCAAAAAGGTTAGTGTATTCCTGATGTCATTCCTTTGAAAGGTACACATATACAATATTGCATATCTTATAGCCATCTTCGTTCCACAACAAAGCAATTGATTTTACAGCTGCAATCCTAGGTGCACTATCTACACTTGACTTGGAAGTAAGCCTCATAAAACTCAGTGGGATCTACTTCCGAGAGAACATGCACAGCAGTCTGCAAATCTCTTACACCGCCAGCTCTGTCCATGTTTACTCACACGTCCTACTATTTCCAGTGGGCTTATTCCCATGCAAGTGTGTTCATCCTGATCCTTTATTGTTTACACACTTACAACATAGCTGGATGGGGCATGCTGTGAGTTGTAGGTCTTTTTTCTGTCTAAGGTCCGTGGTGGCTTAGTGGTTAAGGTGCTGAACTGCAGACTGGAAGGTCGGCAGGTCAGCAGTTCGAGACCTGAGTGCTGCATGACGGAGTGAGCTCCCGTCTTCAGTCCCAGCTTCTGCCAACCTAGCAGTTCGAAAGCAAGAAATTGCAAGTAGATAAATAGGTACCGCCTGGGCGGGAAAGGTAACAGCGTTCCGTGCACCTTGGTGTTCAGTCATGCCGGCCACATGACCACGGAAGCGTCTTCGGATGGCGCTGGCTCTTCAGCTTAGAAACGGGGATGAGCACCGCACCCTAGAGTCGGACGCGACTGGTTGGGGACACCTTTACCTTTTTTACCTTTCTGTCTAAAGACGTATAGAATTGCACTCTAATATATTCTGGCATACGCTTTCATGGACTATAGCCCTACAGTCCAAAAAACATATGCCAGAATAAATGTTTTAGTCTTTAAGGTGCCACAAGACATTAGGTTATGTTTTGCTGCTACACTCTGGGGGGGAAACTAAAGGGTATCTTTAAAATTTACATAGACTTGCATGCTCTGAATCATTTATGTGACGGCTTGTCTCTCTCGTTCAAGCACATCACCGCTCCACAACGCACGATGGAAGCCTGGTCCTTAACCGATCCAAAATATTTCTCGGCTGCCTTTCAGGTCAAGAGGCCCTCCCAAGGCGGCACACAACAGTAAAACACATAGCACTGACATTAAGAACAATAAAAACACAGTAAAAACAGCAATAAGAAATTATAAATTTATTTCTAATGATTGTGACACAGATGTGGGCCAAACATTCCGGCCGTAGGGCCCCGTGTTTGTTTATTCATTGAAGCCCCACTTAAATGTATTTAAGCCCCACTCAAGCCCTAGCAGCCCCACAGTTGGAAGGGATTCCCAGCCACCCCCACCAAGCGCTCCTGGGGGGGCAGGGTGTATCGAAGGGGCTGAGGATGCTGAGGCAAATGAGTTGCCCGGGCAACGAGAGGAAGAAATGCCCCTTTCTCTCCAAGGCAGGGCGGAGACGCCTCCTGCTGAGGAGAAGCTGAGAGGAGGACGCGTTAGGCCCCTTCCAGCCCTACTGCTCTCCGAGTCTACGAGAGCCGCCCGGCCCCGAGTGCGTTCTGGGAGGCGCAGTTTATTTCCATTCCGTTTTACGCTTGGTAGGCCGCTTTTCATCAAAGTTCCCGCGCTTCCCTCAAGCAGGTAAATTTCAGGCATCGTCATAGGCCCAGCCCTACAAACATTAACATGACCCGGGTACCGCGTCCAGGGAAGGTAGAGGGCGATCAGATTTACAAGGTGGGCACCCTTAGATTTTAAAGGACTTCCGACTTTCCGTGTTTAATCACGACGGGAACGATAATTAGGGAACTCTCGGAGGATTCTGGGAAGTGGCGCGATGGGGCGTGGGGCGCGTAGTGCGCGCCCGCGTCCGTAATAAGAGGCTGAGGCAGCGCTCCGCGGCCGCGCTCGCGGGGCCTGGTGGGAAGCGTAGTTCCGCCGCCGGCGCGGCGCCGCGGTGCTTTGTGGGGCGGGTAGTTCCGTTTCCTGTGGCGCTGTTGTGGAGGGCAGGGTGCCGTGGCGGCGACGGCGACGGCGACGGCGAAGGAGCCGCCTGGTTGTCGGGCTCGGCGTCGGGAGGCCTTGTGGGAGCTGTAGTCCCGGCCGCCTCGGGCCCTCCGGGGGAAGGCGCAGGAGGAGGAGAAAGAGGCGGCAAAAGGCGGCACACGGCGCAGACCATGCCCGGGTTCACGTGCTGCGTGCCAGGCTGCTACAACAACTCTCACCGGGACAAGGCGCTCCACTTCTACACCTTCCCGAAGGATGCGGAGCTGCGCCGCCTCTGGCTGAAGAACGTGTCCCGGGCCGGCGTCAGCGGCTGCTTCAGCACTTTCCAGCCCACCACGGGCCACCGCGTCTGCTCCGAGCACTTCCCCGGCGGGCGCAAGACCTACCTGGTGCGCGTGCCCACCATCTTCCCCCTGCGCGGCGTCAACGAGCGCAAAGGCCACCGCGGGGCCAGGCGCGCCCGCCACGCCCCCGCCGCCGCCTCGGGCACCGCGGCGGCGGTGGCCGCGGCCGCCGCGGCTCAAGCCGCGGTCTTGCTCACGCTGCAGCAGGAGGGCGGAGCCGCCGAGGTTGGGCCGGGGCTCCGGGCGGCGGCGGCGGCGGCGGCAGGGGGCGGCGGCGGCGGCGTCCCCGGGGAGGATGTCAAGCCCATCGACCTGACGGTGCAGGTGGAGCTGGGGAGCGCGGCCGCGGCCGCCATGGTGGGAGCCCCGGTCAGGCTGGCTTTCCTGGCGGACAACGGGCCCCTGGTGGACAGCCCGCCCGACCACTCGTACTCGCTCTCGTCGGGCACCACGTCGGAGGAGCTCCTGCGCAAGCTGAACGAGCAGCGGGACATCATCGCCCTGCTGGAGGTGAAGATGAAGGAGATGAAGGGCAGCATCCGCCGCCTCCGCCTGGCCGAAGCCCAGCTCCGCGAGGAGATCCGCGAGAAGGACCGCCTGCTGCATGCCGCCAGCCTGGGGGGGCCGGCCCGCAAGCGCCACGGCCTCTGAGGCCTGCCCGCCTCCTGCCCCTCCCCCCACGGTTGGGTGCCTGCTCTTGGAGGTGCGTCTCTTACGCAGGGCAGCGGACTGGGCGCAAATGGACCCACCTGGAATGGGTTGTGTACAGGGGCAGCAAGGAAGGCCCAGACTTGGTGGGCAGGAAGCTTATTGTAAGGGCAAATGTACATGTCGGGTCTACACCGAGACAGGCGGAGCGCCAGTTCCGAACCCCCGGCTGACATCCTTGTCCTCTCCTGTCAGGACGCCCGGGATCCTGCATCAACTGGCCCGCGCTTGACTGGACTCACACGCTGACCCTTTACATGTACTGCTGCGAAAACTACCCACCAAGACTTCGTTACAATAGTTTTTTAAAAAGACAAACAGTTACTGGTTGCCAGCTGACGCTGTAACTCCTTATATTACATACTGTTCAAAGCATGGTGGCAGACAGCAGCTGCTGTGGTACTCTCAGTGGTGTTGATTCTGTGGGAACTGGTCCATTTTTAGCATCACTGGGGACGTGTCTCAAGTAAAGCTGGATATTTCCACTAAGTGGGTTTAGGACTCTGAGCTCATGGCACTAGCAAATGACATATAGTGCTAAGCTAATTTTGAGGAAAAATAAGTTACTTTTTAGACAAGCACATGTGGGCTGTAAACCATTTACTCTGGAGTAGTCTAACTGAAGTCCTACTGGTATACATGACATCATACCAGGAGTATTCTGCAGTAAATGACTTGTTGATTAACGCCTTAGAAACCATGATCATCAGTGCATTTCATTTGTCCCTCTTTATAAAAGACAAGAGAAAAAATATAAAATTATGGGTTGTTCCACTTCCTCCCCGCCACAGAAAACCTACTGATACATAGTATGTTATTTCTGGGGTCATTTCTTAACAGTTAAAGAGGGCAACAGGAGTGTGTATTCTTTATCCTTGCATTGCAGTTGTAATTGCTGTTTTGCCTTAATTTCTCTTCCTAGTTGATAAGGATTATTGTGGCCATGCCATAGTTGGATGGTTTCATGGCATTCAGCAATTGCTGCTTGTTTCATTTCTGCAAATACTTGATTTACTCTGGTGTAAACCAATAGTGCGTGGTATATTTCCTTTTCACTTCTACTGAGATGCAATCAAGCTAACATAGGAGGAATGAGGTTAATTTCCAGTGACTGCAAATCCTATCTACTTCTGAGTAAGCTAGTACAACTAGCAATCTCTGTTTGGGGCCTGGAAAACTATTAACACCACAAGCATAGACTGACAAGTGAGTTTGTGAGAGATACTTGCATTCCTCAGATTCTAATGAGTTGATGCTTGGTATGCATCTTCGTGAATATGAATACTATTCCTCTTAAAGATGGGTGGGGATGAAAGAGGAGCCTGTGCTACAGTCTGATTCACATTTGTCAGAAATTGATGCCCTTTCTCAGGCTCTGTGTACGTCTGTGTAAAACCAAATAGATGCTTCAGTGCGGCTGATGGTACACTTCAGATAAAAAGCCACCTCGGCATGTGCTCTGCACAGCTTAGAGCTTGGTGGGACTTTTCTTTTACTTTAAGAGGGAGGAAAAGTTAAAACATGGATAGAATAAAGGTGCAATCCTACGCATGTTTAGATAGAAAAAACAGGCTACAACTCCCAGCGTGCCCCAACCAGCCATGTTGGCTGGGGCATGCTGGGAGGTTTAGCCCTTTTCTCCGTCTAAACGTGCATAAATGGGTAGAGATTTTGAGTTTCTCAGGCCGTTATGCATTCTCTAGAAATCACACCTGTGTCCAAATAGTTTGGCTTCAGTGGTTCGGCGGATGTTTAGTCAGAAATAGCTGTGACTTGCTGGGATTAGCTAGTGTGAGAATGGCCAACTGTCCAGTTCTTTTTATTATTTGGTTACAGTACTTTTTATATATATTTTATATAATCTTGAACACAAACCACAAGCACATGTGTTGTGCATACCAACAACAATAAAAGCGAAGAAGAAAACATGAGGAAATTGCTTCAGCTAAAAAGTTTGAAAACATACTATACAGAAAATTTGTATCACATGTGGCCCTTGTTCTTCCTTATTATATACAGGACATAAGATGTGTCCATTTCTTTGCATCCCTGAGAACTGGTGTAACTGACTGTGCAGTTTATCAGGGATATATCAGCAGAATGCAAATCCGAATATCGTTGGATTTTGTGGATGCTCTGCTGTAGTGGCCGGGGGAATTGGTCTGTTCTTTGAACAAGATAGTAGACTGTATCCAGTTATTTGACTAGAAGTTGCTAGAACATTGTCCACTGTATACTATTTTTCGATTTAATTCCTAACTTCTTTCCTCAGACATAGCAGGTTTCAGTGCCAAATCATGCTTCTGGGGTGGGGTAGGAAACTGCAGGCACACTTGCTACGGAGTGTTGCACTTGGGTCAGGTTTGGTCACACAGCTTTCATCAGTATGCATCTGTTGAGACCTTGGGTAACACTCTGGTTTCCTCTCTTTGTAAATAAGACTGTGCATTCTAGCTGGCTGAGAGTGTTTTGAAGGTGTGCGTCGTGACAGTTGTGGTACTTTTCTACCAACATTATGCACTAAAATACGTTCAGTTAATTGGATTGCTGGACTGGTTATCTCTTTGACTGTTCTATTTTCCTGGTTATCCTGAGGTGCTAACAAACATGCTTAATTTGAATAAAGTCTATTTTGTTTTGTTATGTTGGAGTGTACAGTTTGTCCATGGGACTTAGAAAGTGTTTCTACAGTGTTTCTTCCTCCATGACAATCTCTTCACACTGTTTTTGTCTTCTGTCTTGATTAACAGGCCTTTGTATGTAAGATGCACTCCTCAATATGGGGTATGATTACAGTCAATTCATGTCTTAATCTTTTTAATATTCAGTGCAGATTGACATACAATACTCTTTGCCAGGCTCCACATAATTCTTAACAGCATTCAGTATTCCCCCCACCCTTTCAAATGTGAATTGCTGGAATTTGCTCTGATGTCCAGTAGCTTGTGATAAATTTTTACTCTGTATTAAAAAAAAAAAACCACTTCTTGCCTTCCTTGCTGCTCCTAATGAACCTGCAGCTAAATTTACTTTGTTTCACTGCTTTTATATTGGCAATTCAGATAGTGATTTTTGTGAACAGTGTCCCTGATCTTTTTTTTTGTCATGCATAGTTTCTAGCATCAATAGTTTCTTAGAACACAGGTAAGTATGGCTCTGTTCTGATTATTCTTAGGTGGGTGGCCTTGCAGTCTGGGTATTGTCGTCATGAATGAATTGAAGTCTCAGGTTATAGGCTTGAAGGTTTGTGGGTAGAGCCACCTTGCTAAGCAGTTCTGCATGTGGCCTGTGCATGGAGGGTTAGCAGCCAACCTCTGTTCTTTCAGTCACCAGAAAAACTTCCCAGCGACTAAGGCTCCAGTCCTACTTGAGAGGAAGCCCCATTAAATTCAGTGGGGTTTACTTCAGAGTAAAACTGAAAAGGTCCGGGCAGCACAAGAATCTTTTAGGACAGCACCTGTCCATCTTAACCTTTCTTGTTCTCATTTATAGTTATCACTTCTCAATAAATTTTGAAAAATCTGATAAATGTGTTAACTAAATTAGGGAATGAAAATGTGGCATGCTAAATGATTACGAAGTGTAGTTATGTGAGTGTCTGAGATGTGACCAGTTACTAATTGCTCGTCATCTGGGGTGCTGTCATGGGCGGGGGATAGGTAGGTACATCTTGATGGGCTTCATAGAGATTGGACTTGCATCCTTCAATAACCTTCCATTACTATATAAGATCACTGCACTGCTTCTTCTAATGCTTTAGTGAGCAGGGAAACCTGGGAAGTATGTTACCAGGATATGGAGTATCAATTATAGAACTGCTAAGAGAATATCCAAACTAGCCCTATCCAGTGTCCCAACTGATAAGTATTTTCAGGTGCTAAGTGGCTGAGGCACTTGACAAAGGACTGAAATGGGGAAGTAAGCTTTCTATCTATGCTGCCCTCCAGCGCCATCTTTATTTGGTTCTAAAGACTGGTCTTGTATTTTAGTGCTCACGCTCTTAGGCTTTGAGTCCCACCAGTTGCCTTGTGAGAAATGAGTGTTGCGTGAGCAGCCATGCCCACCATGGCACCCATTTTATGAATGGGCATAGTGCCCCCATTGCAGCCATTTTGTGAGAGCACCCATGACACTTGAATTCCAAATGTTCCCACTGACTCAAAAGGGTTGGGGACCCTTGCTCTAGAACAATCTTGCAGACCTGCCTGTGGTTCACTGTCACTAATGGTTAATATAAATACTTGAAAGAGTGCAATCCTATGCATGTTTAGACAGAAAAAATGCCTACAACTCCCAGCATTCCCCAGCCAGCCATGTTGTCTGGGGAATGCTGGGAGTTGTAGGAGTTTTTTCTGTCTAAACATGCATAGGATTGCACCCTATATACACATAGTTCTTTAAAAGCTGGACATCATCCAGCCAAAGTTAATGGAAGCCAATGTATGCTTACTTATAAGTAAATCCCACTGCATTTAGTTTGGCTTACAGAACAGTGTGCATAGTCTTCTTGGCTAGTCTCACTGGTTTTAGTGAAAAAGCATTATGGATGTCTTTAACTTTACAGTTGATATCTAGGGAGGGGAGAGTTGTGTTTTATTCTTACAGAATGAACCTATGGACAGGACTCTCATCCTTTTCATAATTCTCTCAGCAGGGCTTTGCTGGCCATCACGATGCTAACAGTCATGCTAACTGCTGAATATTCAGGATAGATAAAAGGAAGTAATTCTTCACACACAGCATAGTTAAACTATGGAATTTGCTACCACAGGATATAGTGATGGCCATGAATTTGGATGGCTTTAAAAGGGGGTTAGATAAATTCATGGCGGAGAAGGCTATCGATGGATATTAGTCTTGATGGCTATGTGCTACCTCCAGTACCAGAGGCAGTGAGCCTATGTACACCAGTTCCTGGGGAACATGGGCGGGAGGGTGCTGTTGCACGAGGGTGCTGCTTGTGGGTTCCTTGTGGACAGCTAGTTGGCCACTGTGTGAACAGAATGGTGGACTAGATGGACCCTCGGTCTGATCCAGCATGGCTCTTATTATATTCTAACTGTTAAAAACACAAGAGCCACATATCTCAAACGAGTACATACAGAAAGATGTTTAAGGACAACAGCACTTATGCCCAGCACTTCCCATATTATTACAGCTGCACTGTCTCTTCTTCATTCTTGCATAAAAGGGAAATATGAATGCGATGTTCCACATCTGACATATATACATATTTATACTCTTCTTAAATGCAAATAACAATGGCTTGACTTGTAATTTTTGGCTGTGTAAGCTTTTTTAGAATAGGCTGATTTGTTCCAACCACCTTGTGCTTTTGAGATGTAATTTTACAGTCATTAAGGTGGGTCCAGCCACTAGGTAATTTTCTGATTTGCTGGCTAGACCACTGACATTCGAGATAGAGGCTATCACGTTACTGGACAAAACAACCATTGGTCTCTGCTAAGGGGATGGCCTTTACTGAACTCTTGATTCCCATAAAAATGTTGGTTCCCTCTTCTAGTGCTTTCCACATACCATCTAAATGAAGGTCAAGATGCTTCTCTTAAACCATCCTCTCTGCAATGAACTGCATGTGCTCTGGAACCTAAGACTCTGCTCAGGTAAGTAAGATGCTACTACATAAATTTGATTGACTTTATTGATTTTGTTTGGAATTCTGTATATATGTGGGATTGTTGCCTTCCCTTTGTTTTCTTCCCACTCCGTTTTCTAAATAAACTCTCCTCTTATATTTGGATATTTGGCTGTGTTTTAAAAGAAACGTCTCATCAAACACTTCCTCACATGAAAGACTGCATGGTTACAAAGATGTCGCTTGTGTCCTCAGGATTTTTTAAAAGGGGGGCTTGTTTAGTTCTACGTTTCTAGGCTTTGGGGGGAAAGTTCAAGGCATCTTTCTTGTTCTTTTTTCCTAGGTCTGGGCTGTAGGGAGGGGTTCTTGGCAATAGGGCTCAGAAACTCCCCATGCAGGTGGACAGACTAGGGCATGGGTCCACAATGCAGCATTTGCGTGGACCTCCAACAACACTCATGAAGCTCTCAACTCTCTGCCCCTTCAAAAAAAATATTTTTAATAAAAACCTTGAAAACCTGTTGGGCATGAGGTTCTCCTTCCTGTTTCTGCTACTGATCAGTTGTTTGGTGGGCAGGAAGAAAAGGAAAGAGTTGCTTCCTGACCCTGCTCAATCTTCTGCTCATATAGACCTTTCCCCTTTGATCTCTCTCTCAACTCCCAGCCTCTAGCCTCGCTATTCCCCACCCCGCAAACCCTTCCCCGCTCTTTCTCTCCCTTCCCCATCCCTAGCCGCCTTCTTTCTCTCACTTCCTAGCCCTTTCTCTCCCCCCATTCTCATTGTCTTCATTCCACCTCTAGCCTAGCTCTTTCTCTCCCCACACACACCTCTTTGCCTTGCTGTTTTTCCCCCTCCTGGGTTCTAGGCTTGCTCTTTCTCTCCCCTCTGCCTCTTTGCGTTGCTATTTTTCCCTCCCTCCCAGCCTCTAGCCTTGCTATTTCTCTCCCCACTACCTCTTTACCTTGCTGTTTCTCCACTTGCTAGCCTCACTCTTTCTCTCACTACCTCCCAATCCCTTTCTCTTTGTTCCCAGCCCTTCTCTTGTTCTTCACACATGCGCGCATGCACACAGCACCTTCCCAGACATGGGCTCTGATAGCAGAGGAGGAGGTAGAAGTGTCAGGTGGCAAATGGAGTGGCTGAGCCTGAGGCCAAGGTAAGGAAAAAAAAATTCTTTCCTTTGGGGCTGGGGAAAGGTGTGTGGGTAAGATGAGAGCAATCCTATATTGGCCTACTCAGAAGTAATTCCACTAGTTCCATGTAAGCATGCCTAGGATTGCAACCTGAAGTGGGTATTTTGTTGTGCTTCTGTGGGGTCAAATATGTGGATTGGCTTCAGATTCAGATCCCTCCTCTGCTTGTACTCAATTTCTTGAGTGAATTGCTTATCTTTTGACTAGCCAAGCCCCCGTGGCAGCCATTATGTGACTAGCCACATTATCCATGGGAGCCATTTTGGGGTGATGCCCATCGCAGCTTCTCAAATTCCCAAATGCGCCCAGGGGTCCAAAAAGGTTGGGGACTCCTGGACTACGGTGTGTCAGGAGGTTCATTCTGACTGATGGCAGCCTACCAGAAATGCTTTTTCTGGGGAACCCTTGTAATGTAAAGGAGGGGTCCACCAGGAGGAAAGGTGGACCCCTCCCAGTCAATGACTGTAGCGATGGCTCACTGCCAATACCTGCCAGGGTGGGGGTGGGATTTAAAAAAAAATTGGCCCTGGGTTCCAAGCAATTGCAGGTGCCCCTAACATAGCATCACCCTGAGCCACTGTGAGAAATTAAAATGAGGGCAAGACCCAGCAGCCCAACGCTGTGTGTAGCTGCTGCTTGTGGCCAGGTAAGCTGACTTGGGGTTTACCGACAAACGAGAGGGCCCACCAAAATGCACTTTGCCCTGGGACACTTCAGATCTGGAGCTGACACTCAGTTGAGTATAATGAAAAGTTGATGCTAATGTTTTCTTCTTTCTTTGAGCCCCAATCAGCTTTGTAATAGGACAACAGATAAATATGATCATCTATTCAGCACGTGTTCTATAGTCAAAGTGTCATTATACGGCTGTGGGGGTTCCCAGCCTTTTTGGACCTGTGGTCACTTTAGTAATCTGAGAAACTGCTGTGGCCACCACCACAAAATGGCTCCTGTGGAGGATGGGGCTAGTCACATAATGGTTGCCATGGGGGCCTGGCTTGTCAAGTGTTCGGGGGGGGGGGGGAGAAATAGTGAGGCTGCAGGCTGGGAGGGTGGAGGAAATGGAAAGAGTTGTTTCCTGGCCTGCCCAATCTTCTTCCATCCACACAGACCTTTCTCATTTGTGTTCTTTCTCCACTCCCAGCCTCTAGCTTCACTACTTCTCTCCTGCTGCCCCACCTCTTTACCTCACTCCCCCCCCCCAGCCTCTAGCCTTGGTCTTTTTCTCCCCTCTACCCCTTTGTCTTGCTTTCTTTTCCTGCCTGCTGAACAGCTGTGTCCGCAGCATTAGAGGTGCCTTCAGGCACTGCGTTGGGGACCCCAGGTTATAGTTTTATTTATCATATTTCGGAAGCCAGCCAAGGCAGTTTACAAATTTTTTGTTGTATAAGCAATTCATTACCACAACTCTTACATTTCATTGTAAATAGCTAGGGATGATAGATTCTAACAAAGCTTTGGGTTTCTTTTATTTAAGAATGTAGGAAACTGCCTTATACTGAGTCAAGACCCTTGGTCCATCTATCCCCATAGTTGACACTGTGGCTCTCCAGGCTTTCAAGCAGGATTCTTTCCTATCCCTACCTGGAGGTGCTGGGGATTGAACTTGGGACCCTCTGCATGAAAAGCAGGGGCTCTGCCACTGAGCTACCGCTTTTCCTTCAGTTTGTACAAAACTGTTTTTTAAAATGGGGCCACGAAGCGTCGGATACGACTTAACGGCTGAACAACAATTTTTAAAAAAAATTTCTAGGTTCCAAATGGAAGTAGCTCTTCTTTTCCTTTTTAAACCCGGGGATATGATGACTTGTGGAGCAATGCCCCCTCTAACTGTCTCAACACATTAAAGATGCAATCCTATGCATGTTTAAACAGAAAGGCCTACCTTTCTGTTTAAAAGGCTTTCCACACAGCCATGTTTGTAGGACTTTTTTCTGTCTAAACATCCATAGGATTCCACCCTAAGGGTGCAGTCCTATGCATGTTTAGACAGGGGAAAAAAAGGCCTGCAGCTCCTAGCATTCCTCAGCAGGCATGGCTGGCTAGGGAAAGCTGGCAGCCCTAGGACTTTGTTCTGGCTGGGGGGAGTGCTGGGAGTTGCAGGACGCTTTTTCTGCCTAAACATGCACAGGACTGCGCCCTACATCAAGCTGCCCAGCGCCGAGCGCACCCTCGTCTGCTCTGCGTGGCAAGAGACGGCAGGCCGCCACGCTCCCCGCCACCGGCAAGCGACTCGACCCTTTCAACGCGAGGCCGCATCGGAGGCCTCCCGCACGCGACGCGGCGTGTGCGCCGCCCCGAGAGCCACAGCTGGCAATGGCGGAATCCCAGGAGGCGCCATCGCCACCCCTGCGGCAAAGCCTCGCCGCGCCTCCGGGGATCGCGCCCGGCGCTCCAGGGCCGGCGACGCCCCCCGCCTTGGCACGGGCAACGCAACATATAAATAAAGCACCGCGCGCCCCACGATGCTTTGCGGCCGAAGGGAGCTTTTTGTCCGGAGAGCCCGCCGCGCGGTGCTTGCTGGGAGCTGTAGTGCGCCGGCTTTTCCAGGGGAGCGCCGCGGTGGAAGCGCCGGCGGCGGGACTCGCTTTCCCGGCAGTGCTGGCGCGCGCCGGAAGAGGCGGGGACGGCGGGCGAGGAGAGCGAGAGCTCAGTGGGTTTGGGCCGCACTTGGCGCCGCCGCCGCCGCCGCCGCCGCCATTAGCCTAGAGGGAGCCGCGAGGTGAGTGTTGCGGCGCGACTGAGGCGGGAGCGGAAAGGAAAGGAAGCCGCGGCCTCCGTTCTGGCAGCTCGAGCGCCCGGGCTGGGCCTGGCGAGCGAGGGCGCGCCCGGGCGCTGTCCATCTCCCCTCAGCCCACCCGCGGCCTCCCTCAGACTGGGGAAGGGGAAGGGTGTGTCGGCGAGTAGCGAGCGCCCCGTGGTGCTTTTCCTTCTCCGAGGAACAGGAGAGAGCCCCCTGTCTGCTAGTGCAAGATTATCTAGCCCCCCACCCTCCTTTTAGGGGAGCCCGGTAGTCCCGTGCAAATGCGTGCGTGTGAATGCGCACGCCCCCTGCCCGCGCGTGTATTGCCAGCGCAGGGCTTTCTCCCCCATGGTGCTCCTTCTGGGAGTATTTGCGCGCGTGCGAGAGAGGGATCCCCCTTCGAACGTTTCTGGCCTCGGGCGAATAAGTTTTTGCTTTTTCATCCGGTGTGTGAGCCGCCTTTTGCAGTCGGGGCCGTGTTTGATAGTCGCGTCTGCGGTGAGAGTTTAGTAGGGGTTTCTAAAAGGGTAAGGAGAAACCCGATTTGAAAGCTAGTGGTTCATTGAAAACTTTGCCTGCAGCCCATAAGCACATTCCTCCATTTAAGCTCAGTGGGAGTTCCTTTTCAGGGAACGTGCTATTGCTTAGGGCTGGCCCTGTTTTTGACCGCCACTTCCAGATGTCAATAAGAGAGCATGCAGAAAACTGCAGGAGAGAAACCGATCCTTCCTTGGTTGTAGACTTAAAACTCTCTGTTGTTTTCTTTCCATGTCTTTACAAGCAGGTGTGAATCAAGTGACAGCCTTGCTGAAAACTTTCAGGTCTTGGCTCTTTTGATCTCCTGCGAAGATACATTATGAAGGGTGCAATCCTATGCATATTTAGACAGAAAAAAGACCTACAACTTCCAGCATTCCCCAGCCAGCATGCTGGGAGTTGTATGACTTTTTTCTGTCCAGACATGCATAGGACTGTGCCCTTAGTGAATAATTTTCTTAACAAGGAGATAATATTGGGCTGAACATTTGTTATACAGCCTTTCCTGTCTTAAACTCCTTGATCAATGGATTGTAAAAATGCAGCTAAGGTGGCAACATTTGTTACCCAAAGTAGTAATATTATCCAAAGTAATGAAATTCAACATAAATGGAATTACAGACTTGTGGGAAAGGGCAGAAGTTGACTATTCTGCCCGGTCACACTGGGATCAACCACGGGGTGTGGTCTGAGGGCACATGGCATAGCAACTTCGCTGAAGCTAAGCAAGTTGTGTCTGATCAGTGCCTGGATGGAAACCACTGTGGAGCCCCATGTACGCTGCCTTAAGTTCCATGATAGAAGAGGGGATATAAGAAGAAGAGAGAGCCAGTGTGGTGTAGTGGTGAGAGTGTTGGACTGGGAGCCGGGAGAACTGGGTGCTAGTCCCCACTTGGCCATGGAAGCATGCTGGGTGACATTAGGCCAGTCACAGACTCTCAGCCCACCCTACCTCACAGGGTTGTTGTTGTGAGGATAATATGGAGAGGACGAGGACTATGTATACCGCCTTGGATTACTTAGAGGAAAAAAGACAGGATATGGGTGCAATAAATAAGTAAATAAATATAAGTGTCAATAAATCAGGACCACAAAATAACCCCCTTTAAACATCATCAGATTTTGCTGATGCAAGGTATTGAGGTGCCTAGGACTTTCAAGTTGGAGCAGGAAGTGAGTATGTGTGAATTCTTTAATGCAGTGTTTAGAACGCAGGAAGTATCTGAGATTAAATATAGTAATCAGTTGACCAACTTTGTTAGACTAATGGGTAACAAATGGGAAAATGTATTCATAGAAACATACTGAAGGCACGTTTTTACTGTGTTGCATCCTAGTGTTAACACTTCTCAGATGCAAAAAGCCAATAGTGGAAAAAGGGGTAGCAACGAGTTAAGTGGATGGTAGTTAATGAATATTTTCAAAGAAGATATCGGGGACTATTAACTTGAGAAGAGCTGGATATGATACGCATAGGTATAGCATGCATTTTCAGGGACCAGCATGAGATGGTAGGTGGGAATCTGTTGGTAGATCACTGGATGATTTGCAGTAGGTTGGCAAAGATTTCTGACTTCCAGTTGTTTAAGCATAGTAACAACTCAAAGGCTCCTGCTATTCAAATTATTCTATTACATTCCCTGATTTATAGTATGGTAACACAGGTGTATATGCTAGTCAATGTGGGTTATGGAGTGCAGTAGGTAATTGATTTTATCCCCTGAGCCACTGTTTTGCATCTGGCTCTGTCCCCAGATGATATTTTGCATCTAGTTCCAGTTGGGAACCTCAGGCATCTGGTAACACCCCCCCCCCCAACACACCAAAGTAGATCCTGCATTCGTGAAGTCTGCCCATACCTGGTACTAGAGAATGCCAGGTTCTCTGTGAACCTCTTCTCCCTTTAAGATTGTCAGGGCCTTGCTCCATATTCCATCTAGCTCAGAAGAGATCTAGGTCATGGCCCCTAAACTCTGAAACTCCCTTCCAAAAAAGGTCTGGCTTCATCTAACTCCTTACAATTTCAGGGGGAGGGTGCTTATCTTTTGGGAAAAAAGCTTTTATATAGTACATTAGGATTTTGGTGAGGCTTCAAGAAGAAGATAATATTGAAACAAAGTCACAGGCAGGTTTTTTTTTACTCCCAAGCATTCAACATGTGTGGATTTTCCTGTTGTCTAAATATGGCATACTATACCTGCCATAGGTAGTTCTCATTGAAATAGAAATGTAATAAATAATAACACTAAACTGACATAACTAATAGTTGCTTTTCTTTAGACATATACTTTGATCAACAGGATTCCTGTGAACAGCAGTTTTTTTCTGTAACTTTGACAGATCTGCAAAACTGGATTTCTCTCTAGTATGTGGTTGTTCTTGAAAGTAATGGTCTTGATATTGTATCAGAAATACAGTGGTAACTTGTCTTGATGGCTCAATTTCAGTATTGAAACAGTTGTTCTTTTTGCCTGACATTAGGAAAAGCATGGAAGAGATTGAGGTTTTCTACTGAGTGGACTATTGCTCTTTAGAAAGAACAGCCACTCGCCTGTGGTGAATATGAATCCCCTGCAGGCGACCAGGCACCGAAGCATTATAAAGGTTGATTCTTATTTCTTTATTTCAATTTCCATTTTTCTACATATACAATCACAAAAAAATAGAACTGTTAAAAGAAATTATAACAAGAATATAAGACCAGTCAGTGATTAAACACCCCCCCCCAAACAGTGGCCATATTAAAACATGTAAAGAAAGTGTAAATTGAAAAAAATAAAATCAGCTTGACATGCTAAAAGACGGCATGTAAATATGTATAGCCTAACAGTAAAAGGATATCATAGAGGGGGCTTGGTGTGCCTTGTTCAAAAGGGAGTTTCAAAGATTGAGTGCAGCCACAGAGAAAGGCCTTTGTGGGAGATCTCAGGACTTTAGCAGGCTTGTAGAGGAGAAGGCAGCCCTTCAGGTAGCATGCTCCCAGGCTTTTGTAGATCACAACCAGCACTTTGTGCCCAGGAATAAACTGGTAGCCTATGAATTTGTTGAAACGGGTGTCACATGCTTCCTATAAGTGGGTCTGGTCCATGGTCAGGCTGCAGCATTATCCATCAGCTGACGTTTCAAAACATTCATCAAAGGCAGTCCCACATTGAGCACATTAGTAATCCGAAAGAAATAACTGATAACTATGGCCGGAAACAACCAATGTGTATGTATGGACAGGTGAACTAGTGAAATACGTTGTGGGCTAGCCATCTTTGCGGACATATTTACAAAGCTGAGAAGAACATATAGTAGTACTAAAAGTGGCATGCAATGTCAGAATTTATGAATATTGTACAGACTTCACATTATTGTATTTCCACCCAGCCCTGAGACTACGATTGTAACTGGGTTGTGGGGTGGGTTTGTGGTGAGGAAAGGTGACTTGCTTCTAAGCCCCCTTGAACCAGGTAACAAGGATTTGCCTGAATGTGGCACATTCTATGGCAGCTTGCTACCAGCGTTTTGGTTCAAGCAACTATTAATCTTGAATGCTAAACCTCATATAGAATTAAACCTGTCGGCAATGTCACATATTAGGATATATTGGGAATGAAAAGACTGTCAAAAGAGAAGAGGCACTTACTTGGTCCACAAGGGCATAGTGGTCTGAAGATAGTTCCACACAGCCTAGGCAGTTCTACCTGGAGAGGATAAAAATCCATAGACATTAAAACAGGGATGGGCAACATGTGGCCTCCAAATGTTTTAGCCTACAACCCCCCTCAGCCCTAGTCAGAATAGCCAATGGGGAGGGAACATGCGAATTGTAGGCTAAAACATCTGGAAGGTCACAAGCTGCCCATCCCTATATTAGAATAATACTTTGTTATCCTGGAAGTGAACAATGTGATTTTAGGTGTTAATGTGGAAAAGGAAAATTGAACCTTCATTAGAATTCAGACATACATTAAAAACATAGAAATGTTATTTGAGATCTGGGCATCACAACCCACTATGTTCTCTGGTACCTGCCATATTGGGTCCACCTCCTGCTAAGGATCAAGGAGTTGTCACAGTACTATCAGCATCAGGATTGGGCAGTCTTGCTTCTGGGGAAAAAAGATGTTAAAGCAAGCTAGCTGTGAAAGAATCTAAGCTAGAAACTAATATGTCAGACTTGTAATTTGTTGCTGTTGTTGTTCAGTCGTGTCCAACTCTTCATGACCCCATGGACCATAGCACGCCAGGCCTTCCTGTCCTGCGCTCTCTCCCGGAGCGTGCTCAAGTCCATATTCATTGCATCAGTGATAATATCTAGCCATATCATCCTCTGCCATCCCCTTCTCCTTTTGCCTTCAATCTTTCCCAGCATCAGGGTCTTTTCCAGAGAGTTTTCTCTTCGCATTAGGTGGCCAAAATATTTGAGCTTCAGCTTCAGTATCTGTCCTTCCAATGAGCAGTCAGGGTTGATTTTCTTTAGGATGGACTGATTTGACTACCTTGCAGTCCAGGAGACTCGTAAGAGTCTTCTCCAGCACCATAGTTCGAAAGCATCAATTCTCCTGCGCTCAGCCTTCCTTATAGTCCAGCTCTCACAGCCATACATTACTACTGGGAAAACCATAGCTTTGATTATATGGACCTTTGTCGGCAAGGTGATGTCTCTGCTTCTTACTATGCTGTCTAGGTTTGCCATAGCTTTCCTCCCAAGGAGCAAGTGTCTTTTAATTTCATGGCTACAGTCACCGTCTGCGGTTATCTTGGAGCCCAAGAACATAAAATCTGTCACTGCTTCCATTTCTTCCCCTTCTATATGCCAGGAAGTGATGGGGCCAGATGCCATGATCTTCGTTTTTTTAATGTTGAGCTTCAAACCAGCTTTTGCACTCTCCACTTTCACCCTCAACAAGAGGCTCTTTAGATTCTCTTCACTTTCTGCCATTAGGGTGGTATCGTCTGCATATCGGAGGTTGTTGATAATTCTCCCAGCAATCTTAATTCTGACCTGTGATTCATCCAACCTGGCATTTCTCATGATGTACTCTGCATAAATAAGTTAAATAAGTAGGGCGACAATATGCAGCCTTGTCGTACTCCTTTCCCAATTTTGAACCAATCGGTTGTTCCATGTCCTGTTCTTACTGTTGCTTCTTGACCCTCGTACAGGTTTCTCAGGAGACAGGTAAGGTGGTCTGGTACTCCCATCTCTTTCAGAATTTGCCACAGTTTGTTGTGATCCACACAATCAAAGGCTGTAGCGTAGTCAATGAAGCAGAAATAGACGTTTTTCTGGAATTATTTTGCTTTCTCCATGATGCAGTGAATGTTGGTGATTTGATCTCTAGTTCCTCTGCCTCTTCGAAACCCAGCTTGTACTTCCGGTAGTTCTCGGTTCACATACTGCTGAAGCCTAGCTTGTAGGACTTTGAGCATAACCTTGCTGGCATGTGAAATGAGCGCAATTGTATGGTAGTTTGAACACTCTCTTTGGCGTTGCCCTTCTTTGGAATTGGAATGTAAACTGACCTTTTCCAGTCTTGTGGCCACTGTTGAGTGTTCCAAATTTGTTGGCATATTGAGTGCAGCACTTTAACAGCATCATCTTTTAGGATCTTAAATAGCTCAGCTGGAAGACTGTCATCTCCGCTAGCTTTGTTGTTACTAATGCTTCCTAAGGCCCACTTGACTTCACTCTCTAGGATGTCCGGCTCAAGTTCAGTGACCGCACTATCATGGCTATCAGGGACATTAAGATCTTTCCTGTATAGTTCTTCTGTGTATTCTTTCCACCTCTTCTTAATCTCCTCTGCTTCTGTTAGGTCCTTGCCTTCTTTGTCCTTTATCATGCCCGTCTTTGCACAAAACGTTCCCTTGAGATCTCTGATTTTCTTGAAGAGATCTCTAGTCTTTTCCATTCTGTTGTTTTCCTCAGTTTCTTTGCATTGTTAATTTAAGAAGGCCTTCTTGTCTCTCCTTGTTATTCTCTGGAACTCTGCATTCAGTTGGATATATCTTCCCCTTTCTCCCTTGCTTTTCGCTTGCCTTCTTTCCTCCGCTACTTGTAAAGCCTCCTCAGACAGCCACTTTGCTTTCTTGCATTTCTTTTTCTTTGGGATGGATTGAGTTGCTGCCTCCTGAACAATGTTACGGACCTTTGTCCATAGTTCCTCAGGCACTCTGTCTATCAGGTCTAATCCCTGAAATCTATTCCTCACCTCCACTGTATATTCATCAGGGATATGATTTAGGTCATACCTGAATGGTTGAGTGGTTTTCCCTACGTTCTTCAATTTCAGCTGAAATTTTGCAAGAAGCAGCTCATGATCTGAGCCACAGTCAGCTCCAGGTCTTGTTTTGACTGACTGTATAGAGCTTCTCCATCTTTGGCTGCAAAGGACATAATCAATCTGATTTCGATATTGACCATCTGGTGATGTCCATGTGTAGAGTCGCCTCTTGTGCTGTTGGAAAAGAGTGTTCACTATGATCAACATGTTCTCTTGACAAAACTCTATTAGCCTTTGACCTGCTTCATTTTGTACACCAAGGCCATGCCTGCCTGTTATCCCGGTGATTTCTTGACTTTCTACTTTAGCATTCCAATCCCCTATGATGAAGAGGACATCTTTTTTTGGTGTTAGTTCTAGAAGGTGTTGTAGGTCTTCATAGAACCGATCAACCTCAGCTTCTTTGGCCTCAGTGGTTGGGGCATGGACTTGAATTACTGTGATGTTGAATGGTTTGCCTTGGATTCGTACTGAGAACATTCTATCGTTTTTGAGATTGTACCCCAGTACTGCTTTTCCCACCCTTTTGTTGACAGACTTGTAATACAGAGTACCAAAAATCAGCTAAAATGTTTTAGGGCACAATCCTATGCATGCTTAGTGGAAAAAAGTCCTACAACTCCCAACATTCGCAGGATAGCCGAAAAGTATTTGCAGGTTACCCAAACTCCTAGCCTGATTTGCGGGATAACCAAACCGTCATTTAAGAGCCAGAGTTAAAGAAGCAGGAATAGATTTATACCTTTAAGGCAGGAGTGTTGTTGGGGTCTCAGCCCCCCCCCCCGCCCCATATCTTGCTTTTCTCTGTGCACTGATTGGAGATAACAGCAGGGATTTGGCTTTGCATGCTGCTTGTCATCTCAGTCATCATCAGTTGGGAGGGGGAACAATGCACAGGAGAATCACAGAGGAGATTCTTCCAGGGGACAAGGCCTGGAGCACTTGGGGGCTCAGCGGGCTGGATAGGGAGTTTGTGCAGGCCTGATTAGGCCCATAGGCTAGAGGTTCCCCATCTCTGCTTTAAGATTTCATTTATTTAGAACACAAATGGGGAATGTGTGGCCCTCAAGATGCTGCTGGGATGCAGTTCCCATCATCCTTCACCTTTGGCTATGCTGGCTAGGGCTGATGGGAGTTGCAGTCCAAGAACATCTAGACAGCCACATGGTCCACCACTGATTTAGAATGTCTTGTTTTTCCTACCTAGAAGGCTTTGGGTAAGCAATATTTAAATCTATTTGATGTTTAGGCTTTAGTTTGTTTTTTAGTTTTGTAAACTGCCCAGAGACTGTATTGAGTGGGTGGTATATAGATGTTGAAAATAAATAGCCAGCATGGCTGGCTGGGGAATGCTGGGAGTTGTCAGACTTTTTTCTGTCCAAACAAGCATAGGATTGCACCGTTAAACTATTTGGTAAATAGTTCTCCAAGGAAACTATATGTATGCCCTTGTTGGATAGACACATTAAGCAAGATTAATTAGGTGATCTCTTCTTTCAAGAAGGAAGTTTGATCACTCTACAAGGCATGTGCAAGAGGCAAGCGATCTGCTTCTCTTATGGGCAGTAGCTTGTCAAAACATCTAGATCAGTCTTTCCCAACCTGGTACTCTCCAGATGTGGAGCTCCCAGCCGTCCCCCCTCTAGTCATGCAGCTAGGGAATGCTGGGAGTTGTAGTCCAATCCATTTGAAAGGCACCAGTTCAGGAAGACTGATCCAGAAGACTGGGTTTCCTTTTTTGTTTCAGAGTCTTATTTTTGGCTCACTCAGCTAACTTTTCCAAGGGGGACAAAAGAGTTGTGGCTCCCTTTCACTGCTGAATTGCTAAATGCAGATGACACTAAAGTTGGAAATAAGTATCTATGCTAGTGTGGGAGAAAGCTCACGTACCTAATTGCCCAGCCTCCTAGAAATGTCATACTGGCTCCCTAAACTGGAATTTGAAATAATTTTCTCCATTTTTGCTCTCCATAGCATTTTAAAGTATAGTCATCCATTCAGAAACTACAAAATCTTTCTTTGAACTGACAGACCGACCATGTTTCCATGGTCACATTAATCTGAGATTAAAATGAACGTGCAAGTCAAGCTGTGTGTACTCACTCTTGGAAAACATTGGACAGATTAGCTATCTACTCTGAGCTTTGTCTCATCAGTCTCTCTTAGCACTCTGTCCTGCTTCTTTATGCCTCAAACATTTATCACCATTAAGAGCTGTGTAAGTGTTTCCTGTATGTGCTTCTAGAATAATTGACTTCCAATTGTTTTCTCGGTAGTAATGCGGCTGTGGTGATTTGTAGGAAATACTTGAGGCTACATCTACCCATGCTAAACAGACAGGCCTTCCCCAACCTCATGCCCTCCAGATGTGCTGTACTCATCTCCCATCTACATCTCCCATTGGCCATACCAGCTGGGTATGATGGGAGTTATAGTCCAAAACATCTGGAAGTCAGCAGAATGGGGAAGGCTGTTCTAGAGTTCTTTTCTACTTTGATCTTTACTAGGTCTACTTAGCAGTTTTAATAAGGTGGATTTATTATTTTATTTATTATATTTGCCCTTACTGCAACTGAGTTTTGTCTGGAAGTTTACATTATATGGGGTTGCTGATCTAAGGCAGGTTTACACCTTGTCTTGTAACAAATTTCATCCGTTACAACTAAAATGTGGGGTCATTGGTAGAGAAAATGGGGATTTCTCTGGCCTTGTGTTCTTAGCTGCATGTGCTTGTGCAAAGCCATAGTGAGTACTGTTGGTTCTGCTTAATTACTTGTCCCCTTGCTTGTGTTAGCCTTTGATATTTTGCATCAAAAGCTAATGTTATAAGTGTAAAATCATGCACTCTTGGATTTAGTGTTGACATGCCAGTCAGTTGACCAGGCATAGAAAAACTGCTCGTGCCATAAATGCATGGATCTTTGAACAAGAACATAAGCTGTCATTAGTGGCAAAGGTTATTTATTCCCTAGGATCTCCCTTGAATCCACCTTACCTGCTGCAGGAACCAGGGAGTGCCCCCTCCTTGTGATCTTTTTTTATCTGCTCTATAAGGCTCCTCTAAGGAGCCTGTCTGTTTCCCGCCTCCCAGCTGAGCAGAGCAGAGCAGAGCAGAGCAAGCTGCTCCAGCTGGTCCAGGGACTACAGAAGCAGGCAAGCTCCCAGAGAGCGAGCGAACAGAGCGAGCGAACAGGGGGAGCAAACAGGAGTTGGCCAGGGGAGTTGCAGTGGTTGAAGAGACAAAGGAGACAAAGGAGACAGAGGCTAAGAGGTAAGTGGGTTGCAGGAAGCCCAGGGCGCTGCCCTTTATCCTTCTGACTGGCTGTGAGCTCACCAGGAGCTTCTGAGAGCTCCAACTGAATTGGAGGGGTGTGGCCTGAGTACTCCCAGCAGCTGACTGGGCGGGAAGCTTCAGTCTGTTTCCCGCCTCCCAGCTGAGCAGAGCAGAGCAGAGTAGAGCAAGCTGCTCCAGCTGGTCCAGGGACTACAGAAGCAGGCAAGCTCCCAGAGAGCGAGCGAACAGAGCGAGCGAACAGGGGGAGCAAACAGGAGTTGGCCAGGGGAGTTGCAGTGGTTGAAGAGACAAAGGAGACAAAGGAGACAGAGGCTAAGAGGTAAGTGGGTTGCAGGAAGCCCAGGGCGCTGCCCTTTATCCTTCTGACTGGCTGTGAGCTCACCAGGAGCTTCTGAGAGCTCCAACTGAATTGGAGGGGTGTGGCCTGAGTACTCCCAGCAGCTGACTGGGCGGGAAGCGTCAGTCTGTTTCCCGCCTCCCAGCTGAGCAGAGCAGAGCAGAGCAGAGCAAGCTGCTCCAGCTGGTCCAGGGACTACAGAAGCAGGCAAGCTCCCAGAGAGCGAGCGAACAGAGCGAGCGAACAGGGGGAGCAAACAGGAGTTGGCCAGGGGAGTTGCAGTGGTTGAAGAGACAAAGGAGACAAAGGAGACAGAGGCTAAGAGGTAAGTGGGTTGCAGGAAGCCCAGGGCGCTGCCCTTTATCCTTCTGACTGGCTGTGAGCTCACCAGGAGCTTCTGAGAGCTCCAACTGAATTGGAGGGGTGTGGCCTGAGTACTCCCAGCAGCTGACTGGGCGGGAAGCTTCAGTCTGTTTCCCGCCTCCCAGCTGAGCAGAGCAGAGCAGAGCAGAGCAAGCTGCTCCAGCTGGTCCAGGGACTACAGAAGCAGGCAAGCTCCCAGAGAGCGAGCGAACAGAGCGAGCGAACAGGGGGAGCAAACAGGAGTTGGCCAGGGGAGTTGCAGTGGTTGAAGAGACAAAGGAGACAAAGGAGACAGAGGCTAAGAGGTAAGTGGGTTGCAGGAAGCCCAGGGCGCTGCCCTTTATCCTTCTGACTGGCTGTGAGCTCACCAGGAGCTTCTGAGAGCTCCAACTGAATTGGAGGGGTGTGGCCTGAGTACTCCCAGCAGCTGACTGGGCGGGAAGCTTCAGTCTGTTTCCCGCCTCCCAGCTGAGCAGAGCAGAGCAGAGCAAGCTGCTCCAGCTGGTCCAGGGACTACAGAAGCAGGCAAGCTCCCAGAGAGCGAGCGAACAGAGCGAGCGGTCAGGGGGAGCAAACAGGAGTTGGCCAGGGGAGTTCGGCAGGGGAGGTCAAGGGGGAGGCCCCTAACATTTTTTTTTTATTTTTCTTTACTAACTTTTTTCCATTTATTTGTCTTGTAACACACACTTCCACACCAGTGGGACTCTGCTTTTAACCTCTACTGAGTAGAGGAGCAGGCACAGGCTAGTCTAGAACAATCACAAAGCTAGACACAAAAAGGGAAAAGAGGCAATGGAAGGACAAGACTCTCCAGTGGTGGTGACCTGCAAGGTGTGTGCAATGTTTGTTTTCTTGCCTGAGAACAACATGGCCTACACCTGCAACAAGTGCAAGTTGATCACGCTGCTGGAGGAAAAAGTAAGTGGACTGGAGCGGCGACTGTCAACCCTCCGGGGAATAAGAGAACACGAAGAGTTCTTGAACAGAATGGGGGAACTACAGCAGCAAAGGGCAGACCAGAAGCTTGAAGAGCAACAGCAAGATGAGGCAGTGGGAAATGCTGAGGTGAAGAAAAATGGAGTAGAGGATACTCCTTGGAAAACGGTGACAGTTAGGAGAAGAAGAACTAGACGCCACTCTGCACCAGTGGAAGCGGTGGAGCTGTGGAACCGATTCCAGGTACTTGCAGATGAGACTGGAGGACAGCCTGCAGAGGAAGAATCACAGGGGAACCTGCATGAGAGTGAGCAAGAGGCTAAAGGTCAGTCAAACAGAGGCGATGAAACCCAGGCCTACAAGAAGAAGAAGAGAAGAGTGGTAGTAGTGGGAGACTCCTTGCTGCGTGGGATCGAGACCCAAGTATGTCGCGAAGACCCATGGACTCGCCAGGTATGTTGTCTCCCGGGAGGACAGATTAGAGACGTGACTGAAAGGTTGCCTGCACTCATAAAGCCCACTGACAGGTATCCCTTTCTTCTCATCCATGTGGGAACAAATGATACCGCCAAGCGGAGCTACGAAGAGATCACGTCAGACTTTGAAGCTTTGGGAAGGAAACTCAAGAACTTTGGGGCCCAGATAGTTTTCTCATCCATCCTTCCAGTAGTTAGAAGAGGGATAGAAAGGGAACGAAAAATACTCCGGGTGAATGACTGGCTACGAAGGTGGTGCCGACAAGAGAGATTTGGATTCTGGGACCACGGGCTATACTTCCTGGAAGATGGGCTGTTGGCTAGGGATGGGTTGCACCTCACAAAGGCTGGGAAGAACGTGTTTGGCCACAGCATGAAGAACTTCATCAGGAGGGCTTTAAACTGAATCCTACGGGGAAGGGAGATGTAATGTTGGGGGTAACAATGGACGTAGGCGCATGCACTGCAATGGAGAGAACAGCGCTGATAGCGCCCAATAATAGTCTTCAGACACATGTAGGAAGAAAGCCAGACTATGAAGCACATAGTCTTCGATGTCTATATACTAATGCCCAGAGTATGGGAAACAAACAGAACGAACTTGAACTCTTAATACAGGAGGGAAATTATGACTTGATAGGTATAACTGAGACTTGGTGGGATGACTCTCATGACTGGAATACAGCAGTTGAAGGATATAACTTGTTCAAAAAGAACAGGAGGAACAGAAAGGGAGGCGGGGTTGCACTGTATGTGAAAAATACATATCTCTGCACAGAAATACAGGAGGAGGAGCTTGGTAGCCCCATCGAGAGCATCTGGGTTGAAATAAATGGAGCAAAGAATAAAAGGAACCTGGTGGTCGGAGTCTACTACCGGCCACCCAATCAAGGAGAAGCCAAGGATGAAACTTTTGAAAAGCAAATAGCCAATGTTTTAAGGAAGCATGATGTAGTAGTAATGGGGGACTTCAATTTCCCCGATATTTGTTGGGAGACAAATTCTGCAAAACATGGCCCCTCCAGGAAATTCCTGACTTGTGTGGCGGATAACTTCCTCCTACAGAAAGTAGAGGAAGGAACTAGAGGATCGGCTATCCTTGACTTGATCCTAACCAACAGAGATGACTTAGTGGATAAAGTAGCAGTTACAGGAACTCTGGGGGAAAGCGACCATGTTGTACTTGAGTTCTTGGTTCTAAGGGAAGCAAAAGCCGAGTGTACTCAAACGCGTACCCTGGATTTTAGGAAAGCTGATTTTAATAAACTCAGAACAATGATCAGTAAGGTCCCATGGCAAGCAATGCTAGCGAGAAAAGGAGTCCAAGATGGGTGGGAACTTTTAAAAAAGGAAATTCTCAAGGCACAATCACAAACAATTCCAACAAGAAGAAAAGGTGGAAGACAACAGAAGAAGCCAATGTGGCTTCACAAAAAGCTTAGGGATGACCTGAAAACAAAAAAGGACACATATAGGAAGTGGAAAGAAGGCCAAGTAACAAAGGAAGAGTACAGGCAGGTAGCACAGAATTGCAGGGATGGCGTCAGGAAGGCTAAAGCGGAGAACGAGGTGAGGTTAGCGAGGGATGCTAAAAACAACAAAAAGGCTTTCTTCAGCTACGTGCATAGTAAAAGGCAGAGGAAAGAAATGGTTGTTCAGCTATTAAATAAGGATGGCAAAATGATAACAGAGGACATAGAAAAGGCAGAGGTGCTCAATTCCTACTTTGGCTCAGTCTTCTCCCAAAAGAGGGTCTATGACCCCCCTGGCAAAGGCGAAGTACAGGCTGAAGGGGCAGGATTGCAGCTTGAGATCGACAGGCATATGGTCAAGGAACACCTCATTACTTTGAATGAGTTCAAATCTCCAGGGCCAGATGAACTGCATCCTAGAGTCATAAAGGAACTGGCAGAAGAGCTCTCAGAACCGCTGTCTATTCTCTTTGAGAAATCATGGAGGACCGGGGAAGTGCCAGATGACTGGAGGAGGGCTAACGTTGTCCCTATCTTCAAAAAGGGTAAAAAGGAGGAACCTGGGAACTACAGACCAGTCAGTCTGACATCAATCCCTGGGAAAATTCTGGAGCAGATCATAAAGCAATCCATCTGGAAGCACCTTGACAACAATGCAGTGATTACTCGAAGCCAACATGGATTTGTCAAAAACAAGTCCTGCCAGACAAATCTGATCTCATTTTTTGATCAAGTCACCTCCCTTGTAGACCGTGGGAATGCTGTAGACATCATATACCTCGACTTCAGCAAAGCTTTCGACAAAGTGCCCCATGATATCCTGATGAGCAAACTAGCTCGAAGTGGGCTAGATGAAACAACGATCCAGTGGATCCACAGTTGGCTACAGAATCGGACTCAAAGAGTGCTTATCAATGGGACCTTCTCAAGCTGGGGAGAGGTAACGAGTGGGGTACCGCAGGGCTCAGTCCTGGGCCCAGTGCTCTTCAATATTTTTATTAATGACTTGGAGGAGGAGGTGCAGGGAATGCTGATCAAATTTGCAGATGACACAAAATTGGGAGGGATAGCTAATACTTTGGAAGACAGAAACAAAATTCAAAGTGATCTGGATAGACTGGAGTGCTGGGCAGAAAACAACAGAATGGCATTTAATAGGGACAAATGCCAAGTTCTGCACCTAGGAAAAAGAAACCAAATGCACAGTTACAAGATGGGGGATACGTGGCTCAACCACACTACGAGCGAGAAGGATCTTGGAATTGTCGTCGATCACAAGCTGAATATGAGCCAACAATGTGATGTGGCTGCAAAAAAGGCAAATGCTATTTTGGGCTGCATTCATAGAAGCATCGCTTCCAAATCCCGGGAAGTACTAGTTCCCCTCTACTCAGCACTGGTTAGGCCTCATCTGGAGTACTGTGTCCAGTTCTGGGCACCACACTTTAAGAAGGATGCAGACAAGCTGGAGAGGGTTCAAAGGAGGGCAACAAAGATGATCAGGGGACTGGAAACAAAGCCCTATGAAGAGAGACTGAAAGAACTGGGCATGTTTAGCCTTGAGAAGAGAAGACTGAGGGGAGATATGATAGCGCTCTTCAAGTACTTGAAAGGTTGTCACAGAGAAGAAGGCCAGGATCTCTTCTTGATCATCCCAGAGTGCAGGACACGGAATAATGGGCTCAAGTTACAGGAAGCCAGATTCCGACTGAACATCAGGAAAAACTTCCTGAGTGTCAGAGCAATACGGCAATGGAACCAATTACCTGGGGAGGTGGTGGGCTCTCCCACACTGGAGGCCTTCAAGACGAGGCTGGACAGCCATTTGTCAGGGATGCTCTGACTTGGATTCCTGCATTGAGCAGGGGGTTGGACTCGATGGCCTTGTAGGCCCCTTCCAACCCTACTATTCTATGATTCTATGATTCTATAAGGAGACTGGACATGAGTCCAGAAATGTTTGAAAAGTTGATTTAATTGTTTTACAATAACAGTTAAATCTGTTTTTGTAATTGGCATAACTATCAAACCTGTTAATGATGATTAAAGTGGTGTATTTTGTTCTAATAAAGTTATCACTTTAAAAATACTTTCCCTGTCAACAACCAAATCTTTTTTGACCAGTTAAATGCCCAGCCCTAATTGAATCAGTGCGAGGTGGTAAGTTTTGATTGTAGCAACAGATTTTAATACAGTCTTGTAAGTAAATGAGGAATGGTCCCCTGCCTACTGCTATGGTATGAGTTTGATTTATCATAGGAAGGTGAGATATAAATGCTTCCTCTCCTGTCTTGCCCAGCCTGATAGCGGACACAGTCTCCATAGCAGTACAGCGTATTTCAGTAATGCAACTGTTCTTGTTCTGCTTCCTTTTATACGTTTGGAAGCCTTAAAGTCAATGTTAACATAATTTAAAATAAAATAGGCAGGAGGAATGCAGCACATCTCTGTGGCAGCCATTTGTGTATATGTGTGCAGTAATGCTCTCTATGCCCTTTCCTAAAGGGCTGCAATCTGGAGTCTCCCCAAATAAATTTGCCAGCTTGCCTGTGGTAAGAGCACATCATGCCGGGGGGGGGGGGGGTGTGTTTCTGCTTTTCTCCTGAACATAGAGAAGGGCAAGGGACTCTCCCTCACATTGTGCTGACATTCAGAAAGCATTGGGGAACAGATCACATACTTTGGTACAGCACATGCTTTGCATGCAAAAGCTCCCAGGTTCAGTCCCTAGCATCTTTGGTTAAAGAAGGGCCAGTGAGCAGGGGATAAGGAAGCCTCAAGCCTGAGATGGCGGAGAAGTGCTGCCAGCCAGTCAGAGTAGATAATGCTGGGCTAGGTGCACAAATACATTTTGTAAACTGCCCTAGTGCACAAACCTGATATAAGGTGCACAAGCTTAGTATAAAGCAACTTTGTTCCTGAAATAGAGAGAAGTTTTGTTACTTCTGTCTCTGAATTGAGTAGAAGGTAGGGGAGAGTCCTCCTCCTTCCCTAGATACTCAGAAAGCAGTGAGACTCCTTGCTGCCTTCTTAGTATGTGTGAGATTCAGCACAACAGGAATAAGCACCTGATCAGTTCTGGGAGGAGAAGGGCAGGGGCTCATCTCGCCTGCCTCAGTTTCATTGGACCTCAAGCTCAGTGTTACGTCAGAGAAGAGACTGTCCTCTTCCTTGGAGGAGCATCTTATCAAAGCCAGCAAAACTTTGAGGGGGCCTGTCTATTACCCTTTTAAGGGAAGAAAGTAAAGCTGTGAGCATGGTTTTTTTTAACATGTTTATATATTGTCTTTCATCTTATGGGCTGTTTACAAAATGTAATACATTTTTAAATGCCTAATAAAACCTTAAGAAAAAAGGCAGATGATACATAAAGCAGGCAGTTATACCAACCAGCTTCATAAACCAATTTAAAATGCCCAGGCAAGCAAATATGGTTTGGCCAGGCGCCAAAAAGGATATATGTTGGAATCACAGTACTATGCTTCCACGATGTTGCCCAATATTGGCAGCCTACCCCAGCCTCAGATCAGTCAGGGTGAGCAACTAAAAGAGCTTTGGTGGCATGTGCGAGCAGGTGGACTGCCAGATGTGGTTGACACTTGGTGAACCAAGAGTGTTTACTGCTGTTTCAGCATGACTGTTTGAATATAATTCAGTAGTTGAGGGTCTCAGCTTTAGATTCAGTATGATTCAGCTCTAGATTCGGAGTTCTAATTCTGGGTTTTGGATATTGGCCAAAAATGCTCATAAGAGGGCATTGCTACAGAGCAGAAGTCTCACACTCCTAGTGCCTTCGGAGGTGCCATTCTTCAGGGTCATGACATAAGGGTCATGGGTAACCTGTGGTCTATACATGCCCTCCCCCAGCCTTTTTTGTGCCCCTCCTGCCACCCTCCAAAGTGCCGCTGCTGAATTGCTGCCGAATTTTGGTAGCAGCGACCGCAAAAACGCCACATTTCACCTTTAAAACAAGGTGCATGGTCACCATGTGCCTTATTTTAATGGCAAATCATGTTATTCCGGGACCATGGTTTGCCTTGAAAACAATATGATTTTGGCAGTGGGAGGTACAGCCCCAAATGGGATTTAGGGAACAGAAATTGGCCCTTGAACCTTTCAGAGATGCCCACCCCTACTGTAAGGAGTGCCTCAGTGCTGGTGTCCATAAGCAAGTTGCAATCAAGTTGCTTCACTACAGTAATGCAAATGGGAGAAAGTTCTCAGCAGGTGTGATGCTCAAATCCCATGGGTGAAAAATCTTGGGTAAGTGAAAAATGTGGACGCTTCTGGTGAAAAACCAATCTATTATGCTTATATTGTTACAGAGTTGCATTGCTATGGGCTCCTCAGTTTTCACTGCTGTTTCTTTTCTTTTCAGTTGTTGGCTCCGACTGAGGATTCAGAATGGGAGACAAGCCAGTTTTCACTGCTGTTTCTTTTCTTTTCAGTTGTTGGCTCTGACTGAGGATTCAGAATGGGAGACAAGCCTATTTGGGAACAGATTGGTTCCAGCTTTGTACAGCATTACTTCCAGTTATTTGATACAGACAGGACTCAGTTAGGAGCAATATATGTAAGTAGCTACTGTAACAGGGCTCTTCGATTATTTTGAAAGATTGCTCACTTATCCCCCCTCCACCCCAATTTACTTAAAAACATTGGCCATTGCAAACTATCGTTCAGGAATGCCTGCCATTTATTCCAAATAGTCACATCTTAAGTTGTCTTGTGCACTGTGTTGCTTCTCTTGCCTGTTGAGGAATTGTGGTGTTTGCTCTGGTGCCTCAGCCCTGCTTTAAAGCAAATCAGTGCTGCTCCTGATTCATCGTAGAGGAGTATGAGAAAGAGAGAGAATGGGACACTAGCTCCCAAGACATTGCTTTACCTTAGTAGCTGGCTAGAATGACCTTCATCACCAGTGCTGGGCCTGTTACTGCCAAACCAGAAGTGCCAACAAGACAAAACAGCCCCCCCCCCCCCCCCAAATCTATAGAAGTTTTACATTAGCATTTCTTTCATAGAGCCAGCATAAAAAAGGCCTGGCTGGTGCTTCTCCTGTAAACTTGGATGGCAGTGTGTTTTTTCTGGAGGCAATTAAAAATGGCATCTGTTCTAGAATTTGACTTGCAAATGTGTGGAAGATTACTAAGCATATTGGACTATATGTGGAAAGGCTGAAAGACTTCTGAAGTATCTATGCCCAGGCTAAGTCAGTACAACATGGCAGGTGCTTTTGACTACATTCCTCTCACAGCAGAGGATCCGGCACTACATTGGCAGGCCAGTTTTACGCTTCAGAACATTCTGTTGAAGAATAGCAGGTGGTGGGGATTGCAAATAAAATTTTAAAAATCTGAAAATGCTACTGGGTAACAGTGAATTGCAGCTGCTCTGAACAACTGGCATTTCTTCTTTCTGTGGGTGTTGAATGACAGTTTGCATCATTCTGTGTTAAAACTTTGGGAATGGACTCAACAGCTGCCTCTTTTTCTTCTTACGGTGTATGCTTCACTAGGAAAATCTATGAAAGCCAGTGGAGTGACTAAAGAAGTTGGAGATTGATTGAATGGGCATTTGGTCACTCCCAGTTCCATGTTATTGGAAGCAGTGACAGATTTTATTTTCTTGGGCTCCAAGATCACCGCAGACGGTGACTGTAGCCATGAAATTAAAAGACACTTGCTCCTTGGGAGGAAAGCTATGGCAAACCTAGACAGCATAGTAAGAAGCACAGACATCACCTTGCCGACAGAGGTCCGTATAATCAAAGCTATGGTTTTCCCAGTAGTAATGTATGGCTGTGAGAGCTGAACTATAAGGAAGGCTGAGCGCAGGAGAATTGATGCTTTCGAACTATGGTGCTGGAGAAGACTCTTACGAGTCTCCTGGACTGCAAGGTAGTCAAATCAGTCCATCCTAAAGAAAATCAACCCTGAGTGCTCATTGGAAGTACAGATACCGAAGCTGAAGCTCAAATATTTTGGCCACCTAATGCGAAGAGAAAACTCCCTGGAAAAGACCCTGATGCTGGGAAAGATTGAAGGCAAAAGGAGAAGGGGACGGCAGAGGATGATATGGCTAGATAGCATCACTGATGCAATGAATATGAACTTGAGCACACTCCAGGAAAGAGCAGAGGACAGGAAGGCCTGGCGTGCTATGGTCCATGGGGTCATGAAGAGTCGGACATGACTTAACGACTGAACAACGAACAACAAGTTCCATGTTACAGTGTACAACAGTCTTCCCCAGTGTGGAAGGCTGATGTACTACTTACCAATAAGTTTCGAGATTAAATTTTGCTCTATAAACTTCAGTAGTTCTTGTTTTGTTTACAAATATTTATAACATGTTTTAAAATGAGTACATATTTCAATATTTGACTACAACAATCTTAACCCTGCAGTTTCTCAAAGGTATGCTTTAAATTTTTTAATTCACTTACACTTTATTATTGGGCTGCGGTTTGGTAAAAATTGGTAAGCACAAGTGGACAACTTGTGGCCCTCCGGATGCTTTAGAGCTGATGGGAGCTCATCCGGGAGTTCATGCTCTGGATGAACTCCCATCAGCTCTAGCCAGCATAGCCAATGGTGAGAGATGATAGGAGTTGTAGGTCAAAACATCTGGAGGGCCACAAGGTGCCCACCCCTGTTTTACTGTGTAGCAAAGTTCCTGATGTTTAGGTTCATAATAGCACATTTTAACTCCATCCCTCTAAGAGGATTCTGGTGACTTTATCCTACTTGTTTCAGAAGCCCAGAGAAGATTGGGAGGCAGAAGATCTCTGTAGTATGTAGGGAAATGGAATGTTGTAGCTATGCTGTATGCACCACTTTAAAAAGAATTCATCATGTCATGCTAAGATAGGCTGGCATTTCTTACCTTCAGCTGGTTTGTCCATTGCCACTCCCAGCCTGAATGGCTACTGTAGATGGTACTCAGCCATTTTAATAAAAGACTATTTTCTTGGGCAGGTTCAGTGATGGGGACTGCTAGAATCAAGTAACACTTGTCACTGAAATTGCTGCTGACTACCTCTGATCACACGTTGTTTGCTCATTAAAGCACATATGTATCTGGAGGAAGGTTAGGATTGCCCATGTGGACCAAACATATACCTTGGCTGTTCTAAAAGTGACTGCATGTGCTAGAAGACTACATCATGGCTTGTTAGGAGAAAGTGGTCCTTCAATTGTGCTTGGCATTTCCTGTTGACATCAGGTTCTGCGTGGGTGCAATTTATTCCCAATCTGATTTCCAAGCTGTGCAAAATACTTGCATGGGGTGGGCGGACAGGTGGTTCCATTTGGTCAGTCTTATTGCAGAAAGCCATGCAGACATATAACTATCATCTAATTTCATCGTATTAATTGCAGTGCAATAGAATTGGCCAAGTCCTTTCTGCCACCTTGAGAGGATAATGAAAACTTCCCTTTTAAATAGCATGCGCAATCTGGTTTAACAAAGACGCCACTCAAGGCAGCATGTAAAAGTACCTGTATTGTGGCTGGTTGAGGAAGGATATGCATCAAGCTCAGGATGAGTGTAGGCTGTGAACAGAGCAGCTAGAACAACGGGCAAACCTCGAGACAGTACCCAAGGATAAATGCCAGGGCACTAGTTAAGTTGGCAAATGAAGCCAGAAGGAATGCCTTAAGTGCAGCTTCTGGAGATAAGATGAGGTCAAAACCAGAGCACAAACGGATGATTTAGACTCTGAAGTCTGGACAGGGGCAAGATACGAGATGGGAGCTGGAAGCAGGAAGAGGGTAGGTTATAAGCCTCTGGTCGGCAACTGGTTGGCTGGAAGAATGAAGTGAAGATGGGGGCATTGCCTCCCCCCCAATTGGCCTGTGAGCAAGTTCTGTTGCAACAAACACTGTTTAATTGAAGTACTCATAAATTAACAATTAAAATACTCAATAGCTTGCACTTTCTGTTCCACACATTGGACCTATAAAGCAGGTGATGACAATAAAATCAAAACATGCTATAGAAATAAGCAAAAAACATTTCAGGAAAGGGCAAGCCACATTTTAATTCTCAAGGCCAAAATGCACCAAAATAGAATTGTTTTCCACACCACCGTTACCACCTAGATTGACAGCTGGCACAAGCAGTAGGGCTGAGGGACATTTGAGTTGGATGAGAGAGGGCCTTCTTAGTGGCTGCACCCAGAAAATGGAACATCTTGCCCTATGTTGACCCCCTCCCTTGCCATTTTTATCTACTTGTTGAAGACTGTTTTATTTCATCAGGCTTTGATGAACCTGCTTTGTTGGATATAGCAGGTAAGGGTTTAATATTTTGAAAGATAAAGTTTTTATGCTTTGTTTTTAAGTGCTGACCCTGTCTCCTTGGTTGATTTGTTCTATATTGTTTTTATGAAATTGTAATTTTTAAATGCCCCAAGTGGTGTGTTTGCACCAGAAGCTCATGTTATGTAATTTCTTTTAAAATTAATTAAATTTGGCTTAAGGCCTCCATTTGCTGCATGCAGGATCAAGGCACAATGTAGAAAAAGGCCTAGGGAGCAAATATTGGGGAAGATAGTCTTAGGGTGCAATCCTATGCATGTGTAGACAGAAAGAACTCCTACAACTCCCAGTATGGCTGGCTGGGAAAACAGTAAGGATTAGCCAGTATGAGATTGTTGGAAAAGGGGGAGGGCGGTTGTCTGCTGTGGTGTATTTACAAGACTTCAGTTGGCCAGTTATTTTGTGTAGGGGGCCAGCCTCTGAACCTGTTCTTAGCTCTACTGACACTTCAGCAGTTCTCTGTGTTAAATGACTAGAGTTTAATAACTATTGCCGTATCCTTTATACAAACTGAAATCTTCCTTTCCCATGCAGATGGTGACTGTTTTTTATTGTTACTATTTCAGATAGATGCCTCATGCCTTACGTGGGAAGGACAACAATTTCAGGGCAAATCAGCTATTGTTGAAAAACTCTCAGTAAGTTTCTGCACTATTTATTTATTGTGTTTATCTCTGTACTTGAAAAGATTTCCTACTCTATGAAGGTTCTAGTTTTATTTTTGTTGTAGTATTCTTAAACCCGCCTTGAATGTTACAGTTGCCAACTCTTCCATGGTGGCTGCCATACTGATGGGAGTCTGGTTTCTGCACACATGGTTTCAAACTAACAGCTTGTTTAGCATATCATGCAAGCAATACCTGCTCTTTGGGGAGGCACATCACTTCTGTGGAATGTTAAGCATGCTGTTGGAGTAGTCATGTGGGTGGAAGCCTTTATATGGACCCTGCCTGGCATGAGAACAGTAGTGGAACTGGAAGCAACCATGCCATCTGGACTACACACAAAGAAAATCTTTCAAATAAACACGTTTAGGATTGGTTTGTAAGCAGCTAATGTAAACAGTGTTGTCGGAGCTGAGAAGTATCTCATTCGCAGTAGCGCACTTTGAGTTGTATCTTATAACGTTGAATTAAATTTTGGAAATGGGCATCATGGGTCTATGGTGTTTGGATGGCCTTGGCAGCCAAGACAAACATTGTAGTTGCCAGGACCTTGCACTGGTCTTAAGTGCAAAGTCAGGGACAATCCTCTTTTCTCCTGCCCAGAAGTGTATGTGTGTGAGTGAAGCTTAATTCCTGTGCAGCCAAGGCTCTCCAGACACCTCAGCACCACAACAGCCAAACAACTACCAACCTTCCTCCTGACGTGGAGCTGGAAAAGAGGTGGGGATCACCACGCAACTGCCAGGACAATCCCCACTCCCAGCCTTCACAACTCCACAGTTGGGAGGAAGACTAGTCACTCACTCAGAAGCGGCAGCATGCTTGTCATGAGCAAAAACATGGAAGCCTGATTAAAACACTTGGTCTGTGTGCCTTGCACATGTTGCTTTAAACAAAAGGCAGGTCACTAGTTGAATGAATGCATTTTAAGGGCTTTAATGTTCAGTGTTTGTTACAACACAATTTCCAAAGCCTATTTCTACATCTGAGAACCTAACTTGCTGCCACTGACTTAGTCCACAGTGCAGCAGAGAGTTAATTCCCCTTAAATCCATTGATTTCTGTGGATTTAAGAGTGATTAACCAATGTATTAAATTGGCCTCAGTGGTTTGTCAGTCTTGCATCTGATATAAGTAAGTGTAGTATTCTTACCTATACTCCAGTGTAGACAAAGTTTTGACTTCTGTTTTGTGTCATTGTTGAACTGGTCTTCATGGTTTGAAACACTAATTCTGATGTTTTTATATAAATCTACCTATCTATAATTGAATACTGTTTATTCTTGTTTTGCCTTCATTAGTTAGGTAAACATTTTTTTACGTACAAAAGGGAAATTGCCCACAGACCTAGATAGAAAATGAGAAACTGCAGCTTTTCCAAAGAGTGAGGGAGGGTGGTTTTTTGTTTTTTTTTTTACAGTGAGCCTCTTAACTGTAAGTTCTGAGCATTTTTCTCTTTCCTATTACAGAGCCTTCCCTTTCAGAAAATACAGCACAGTATCACAGCACAAGACCATCAGCCCACACCTGACAGCTGTATACTCAGTATGGTAGTTGGGCAGCTTAAGGTAGGTGCTGCTCTTAATTTCAGGCCCTGTGAAAAGAGCATCCAGAGCCCCATTATGACCAATTCAGATATAATGGCTAAACTATGGTTTGGCTACTATAAATGGGCATTGGACTCACATTCTCCTTGCCCTCCTTTCCTATGCCTTATGGTTGGTCAAAAATAGGGAGGAAGAGAATTGGAACAGGGAGGGGAACATGAGCAAGCCTGAGAGCCAAGTCATGGTTTGACAGTTAGATCTGAGCTGGACCTAACATATCAAGGCAGGTTGCTCTAGCACCTCAAGCGACCAAGTCTGCCTTTGATTGGATCATAGAAGCTGAGTGGCCAAGGAAGAGCCAACTGCCAAGAGAGGCTTCCTGCTCAAAGAGGTCCTTGTCACCCCCTTCCCTTTAGTCTGTTGCATTGCCTTTGAAATGGATAAAGTTCAGTAGGGACATACTTTGACTTGGGTGTGAAGGCCCTCATGTTATCAATGGTGGCTGGTGGGGAAAAGCCATTCATTTGTTGCAACTGATGGAAAGCAGGGCCAGTGCTTTTACATACAGCCCTGGCCCTCTGACAGAAGCGCTGAAACCGAAACCTCTGGGCGGAGTCAAGCTCAGAGTCGTCTTATCATGCCCTGTTCTGGAAAAAGAACCATAGCTGTGATCAGGCAGGGTTGCGAGGTATTTTCAGAAATCTTAGGCTGCCAGTTGGACGACCCACAGTAAGTTGTCTAGCTTTACTGTTCTTGGAACGAAGGCTGCATGTCACAGGACAAACATATTGACCCTTGACACAGACCATTGAAAGCAGGCACAGGGAACTTCTTTAGTCTGAGGGCATGTGTGAGTGCATACAGACATCTTCTCACTCCACATGTGGTCCAACTTCAAGAAGTTAGAACTGTGTATGATGCCCCCTGCAAAGAATGTAAAAGTAGCAAACAGTCATGTAGCCTCAAAGACCAATTTGTTATGACATAAGCTTTTGTGGGCTAGAGTCCCCAGAGTTTATGCCACAATTACCTTGTTAGTCTTTGAGGTGCTACAGGCCTCTTTGCTTTTGCCGCAACAGACTCACATGGCTACCCTTCTGGAAGCTGCTATGAATGTGACACTACTGCAAGATTTGAAGCCTGGCCTTTTCTCCAGTGACAAGCATAAACAGCAGGAAAAATGAGGTGGAACATATTCCTCTCCATATCCCTTCCCCCATTTTCCATCTTTTAGCTGCTGCCGGAGCTTCCTCCTTGGAAGAGATTTCTTGGTGCTAGCTGCAGAATGAGGATATGGGTTTCCTAGTCTGCATAAAAAGTAGTAACAGATGGTTGCGCAAATGTTGTTATATATAAAAACTGGAAGGAAGGATTTCTTCTCAAAAGTTAAAGCAAATACCATTATTCTTAGAGCTCTTTCAAATGTGATGCGAAGGGAAAGAAGGAACATACTTGTGCTTCTAATTCTTGACGCAAATCAGTTTTGTGCATCTTCCCAGACAATTTCCAGCAAGATGGGAAAGCACAGGCTGGTGGCACTTCCTGTATCTTCTGCTTACTGTCCTGTCCAAAACAACCCTCAGGGTGATATCACTAGTAGCTTTGTTCATTAACCAGTGGATACTTGTTGTATTACAAAGCCTGTCTTTTTTGGCAGACCAAGGCATCCGGGAAGATACTCTGCACAGTTAGGCTCCCAAAATGGGAAAGCAGACTAATCTATATATCTGAGCGTAAAGATTACTTCACAGGTGTTCGAATAAGTGTTGTGCTCACCTTTCAGTACTTCATTATTCACAGGCAGACTAGTAATAGTAAAATCAGAAGGGCCCACAGCTCCATGATAAAGCACATGCTTTGTATTCAGAAGATCCCAGCTTCAGTCAGTGGAAGGATCTCATGTACAAGGGTTGGGAAAGGTCTTGGAGAGCTATTTATTTATCTGAAGTACATTTATGCCACTCCTCAGCCAAAAAGGCTCCCAGAATGGTTTACTTATACTCTATTAAACAAGACAGTCCCTACCCACAGGCTTACAATAAAAAATGACACGACACACAAGGAAAAAGGAATGGGGAGGAAAGAGGAGGGGAAATTAATTATTTCAGTAGAGCTGGTGGAATGGCCCTGTTCTCCTTCACATCTCCCTCACAGCCTGTTGGAATGGCTCTACTCAGAGTAGACAGCACTGGGCTGGAAGGACTAATAGTTTGACTCTGTGTAAGGCAGCTTCATATGTTCAAAACTTCACAGATGCATCAACTAGATTTTGCTGGCTTCTAGTTATTCACTCACAAGTGGCATGTTGGAAGCTTTTGCAAGTTTTATTGTAGTGAATGAAATGACATGAATTGCTTCTTGCCTGTTAAATAAAACCTCCAGCAAAACAATTAATTTTAAGAAGTACAGCTACGCTATAAATGTTAAGGATAATAATGGACTAAAGTTGTTTTGTTAACTTTCCAGCTTGTTCTTAGCACCTCTTTATACTGCTTCTCCTTTGAAGTATTCAGAAACAGTGGCGGTACCTGCATGTGTTAATAGGGCCAAGCTTGGAATGTTCTGTGTAAGCGAAGTCAGTGCACTCATAACGGAATCCCGCAGGGACACCAGCATTCTGTATTTCAGATACTATCACATTAGTAATGGTTTCTCTCCTGTTCTGCTCAGGCAGATGATGACCAAATTCTAGGTTTCCATCAGACCTTTTTGTTGAAAAGCTTGCAAGGTGCCTGGGTATGCACCAATGAAGTCTTCAGGCTAGCACTCCACAATGTTTAGCTTCTGGCTGCCTCCTACCTCTGATCTTCACAATCCTCACTGAGTAAGAAGCACTCTGCTTGCTCCTGTGTCCTGGTTGATTTTGCAGTCTGAACAGCATGAGCATTGCTTGTGTGTTACCAAAGCAGGTTTGCAGAATGAGAACCCTGCTTGTTTCTCAGGATTGTGGCTCCTGCACTGAGCAGGTGGAGTCCTTTACTTGGAAGCACCTCCTGCAGAATTAATTCAGCGTAACTGATTATTTTTTAATGCCACAGTTGCTTGCTTAACACATCGGACACTCATAATGAACATCCACCTCATTATATTTTAAAATTTTGAGCTAAATGTTGTAGGACTTACAGTGCAGGTGTGTCTGTGCAGTTTTTCCTCTGAGATCAGGGAGATATTTGAAGCACCTTTGAAGCACTGTGAACATGTAGTACATAAACAAAAACTCCGGTCTCTGCTCCAGGAAGCTTACAGTCTAAATTGTAACAGTGCTGGGAAGATGGGAAAGGGAAATGACAAAGCAACCAAGGACCAAATGCAGTTGCAAATACTTACGCCTTGTTTCAGTTAGGGATGAGGATTAAGGGATTCAACCAAAGACTTCACAGAAAAGGTGGGTTTTTAAGAAGGGGTTGGCCTGGTGTTTTAAAGCTGCAGCAGTGAAAAGGCTGGAATGTACAGCATGAGGGTGAAAGATGCTGGGATTGTGTGAAATCCTTGCTTGTGAAAGGACTTGATTCTTAGGAAGTACTTCTGTATGTCTCCTCCACGTTTCTGTCAGGATGCTTTTGTGAAGCATCCTTTCAGCCTCAGTGAAGGTGGGACTCCTATACAGTGTGTATTGGGGGGTGGGAGCTTGGATAGGCATGCAGTGAATAATGATTGTCTTAGAATTGTTTAAGGTCTGTTTTTATATTTTTCAATGGAAATGTAGGTTTTCCAGAGCCAGTACAGAGGTTTCCATTTCAGGTCAGGAAGCAATATACTTTGAATGGCTTGATAGTCAAATTCTGTGTGAAGCACTGGCCATAGCCACAGTTCCCTCTTATCTTTTCTGAAGAATGTTTAACACTTAGAATGCAATCTTATGCAGGTTTAGACAGAAAACATCCTACAACTAGGAGTTGTAGGACTTTTTTCTATCTAAACCTGCGAAGGATTGCGCCCTTATTCTCCTAACAATAGGTGTGCGAGACTCTCTTTACTAATAGCCCTTTGTAATTGTGCAAAAGGCTACTATGGAACTGAAAAGGAAAATTATGTGTACTTCTGTGTATTCTAGAAGATGGCAATAAGGCAAAGGCAGTACAGTCAGTTGACTCTATGGTGACTGTGATGGAAGCCACGCTTCTATCATAAACAAAAATATTACCAGAGTTGCCCCAGCAGATCTGCTTGAACAGACTGCAAACTGGATATAAATACAGCTTGGGGTAGACCACTCTCCTCTTGTAAGTATCAGAAAGAAACCTTCCAGTTAACACAACTGACAGTGAAACCTAATTTTGTTGACTTTAACCGGACTTCATCTTACACTCTTAGACATAGAACTATTTTCTCAGATTGTTCCTAAGGTGTTTTATTAAACAAAAAGAATACAACTTGCAAACTTCCATAAGTATACATTTTAGCTGTAGGACAGCAGTAAATGCTACAGTGATAGTGGAACACCTCCAGGTTTCTAGTGATTGATTATTGTCCATGCCATTGTAATTCTGCATCATTAAGACTGAAAAATGCATGTCAGAATCTCACCTACCTGAATTGTTCATTAGCGCAGTGATGATTCTTAGGCTATATTAAAGCTGAATATTGTTGCCCAAGAGAGAAGTGTGCATGACACGAGCTGCAGGAATTTCCCTGCTAGAATATACTTGCTGCAGTGCAGAGCTTCTAAAATCTTTTTATTCTGTCTTCACAGGCCGATGAAGATCCCATTATGGGATTCCACCAGATATTTCTATTAAAGAACATCAATGATGCTTGGGTTTGCACCAATGACATGTTCAGGCTAGCATTGCACAACTTTGGTTGAGACAGCATCCCTGAGGCACCTGTCCTTTTTCTTTTCTCCTGTCCTCCTTACAGATATTAATCATACTCATGGAACATTCCAAATATCATACACAAACCTGCAACACCACGGCAAGCAAGCAAGACCTGTGACATGCCCTTCTGAAGAGTTTATGTTGTGTCACTAGAAGAGTTCCTTGTGCATGATGTTTGGGAAATTAGACTTAGCTGCATTTGACAAGGGAAATGTGTGTTTTACCTACCAGCATGCCTCGGGAAGAATCCATAATGCAAAAGGTTGTGTTTCTGTACTGACAAGTTTCTCTAATAACCCAAAGAAACAAAAGGAAAGGAAAGAAAAGAACAGCCACCTGAATCCAGCTCAGATATTGATTTTTTTTTTGTTCAGATGTTTCAGTGCTACATTATACAATAAAACCATGCAATTTTCCTAACAGTTTAAATTGTTGGATGTTTAGTCTGTAACTAGAGAGTCTTGCATCTCCAACTGTATCTGAATACTGGCCTGGGAATCCATAGCTGGACATAAGTTTGAAGTTCTTAAAAAGTCTCCATAGCTATTTTGTACTACCCTCTTGTCACTGTTAAAGGCTTAAATGCATTAATTGCTGAAGAATTGCTCCAAATATCTCAAAGAGGAGACCTTTCCTCCTCCTGAAAATCATAACATGGATTTATATGAATTACTTGTTTGCATATTGGATCATTACACTGAACCTCAAGCATTTTCTTCAGTCTTTTATACAGGAATAGTGGAAGACCATGCCTTAAAACAACAGTCCATCATATACTACTGGCAGGCTTGTTTTCTACGCTCGAAGATTTCCAGACTGGCATATTCATACCATTTGCCTCTCCTTTGTTTAAGATCTGAGTCAGTACAACATTCAGCATCTTTAATTGTTTACAGAGTTCTGCCCTTACAGTGCACCTATTTCAAAATGAGCTGTAATTTTGGCCCAGGAGACTAGTAAATGACACTTCTTTCTCTGCTTGCCTGTGGCTTGCTTTGGATGAGTCCACTAGAATTCTTGCTGCAATAAGCAGCAGCCGCTGTCCACCAATAGCAGTGTTTTAATAGTGCCAATACTTATAAACTGCTTAGAAAACTTTCCAGAAAAGGACCTTTTCCTGCAGAGCTGATTTGCTGGGAACAGCCTAGGAGAGGTGGAGAAGAAACATTTTTCAGAATGGCTGGATCCTGTTAGGATGCTTATTCAGGTGGTTAATATGAGCTGAGCAGTCTTGTATTCACAAGCCCTGTGGCGTTAAAAGCATATTTTTTAAACTTAATAGAGCAATTTCCAGGCTATGCTAGGCACTTGAGCTGATCCTTAGTACTTTGTTCCAAATGCTGATAAGTAGCAAGAAATTGCAGTTCTCAAACTTTTGATTTTCAGTTATGGAAAAGAATATCTGAGCTTGATTTGCTAATCAAATCTGTGCCTACTAAGAGGCACACATCAACTCAGTATAAGAATTAAAAGCAAGGAAGATTTGCATTTTCAAGCTTATCCAGATACAAAAATTAACTTCTGAAGCCCCTGGAAGGCCCAATTCTCCTGAAAGTCACTTTCAGCATCACTTGCGTGTTCTTGTTTGGATTCTTTGCACTGATTATTCTATCTTTTTTTTCCCCTCATGCTGTTTTCCTATGCAGAAAATCCCAAAGGACTGCTACTGTTCCCAGCAAACCAGTGCTTCTGAAAAACTACAGCTCATATCTCTAGTCCTTGAGAAATGGTTGTGCATGCCACCGGGTTTGCTGCTTTGTTGCAAGGACTTTGGTTAATACAGGAGCCAATTATATAAACTCAACTTGTTTGGGCAGTGAGGCTTAGATTAGCATCCATGTCTTAGTGCATGTGTACAAGTTTAGTTTGAGAAATCCCAGTGATGTTAGTGGAATTTATTTCCAAGGTTACTTAGGAGTGTGGCCTTCAAAGCAGTTGACAGAGGAAAGAATACTTCCTCTTTTTAAAGTCTGTGAGGGGAAAAGGTGGCCTCATTTTATCCAGCACACCTGGTGGGATGGTTAGGGGAGTGGGTCATTGTATGGTACTGTATGATACCATATTTTGGGTTGGATGTTGTATAGGCCTTAATGGAAGCAGTGTTTAATAGCCATATGAAAACAAAATGCCTTACAAAAATTTCTTAAATAGGAGTTTCACAAGGAACACACTTTGTCTGAAGGGGGCATTTCTCTTTTTAGCTAAGCAGATGAGAAATTCATTTTGACATCCCTATGTGACGATTTCCCATATGCAACAAATCTTGTTGGTTTCATCCTCCCAACATTAGCATGTGGCATTCTGTGAAGAATAGAGTTCTCCCTTAAAGAAAAGCTGCAGATGGAGGCAGTTCAGATAGCCTAGCTGAGAGCAAGGATAGGCTGTGTTCTCCCATCAATCCAAGTTGGAGAGAAAGTTAATCTAGCCTGCATTCCTTAATGGAAACCACTTCTGCCTTGTAATTGTGTGTTTCGGGGAGCAGAAAGAACCCTCAATACATTATAAACTGCTACAGGAAGGGATGATAGAATATCTTATCTGGGAATGCAGATGGTGTGTAAATAGATTAAGGCTATTCAACTGCTCATTAAAGAAACTGCTCATAAAAGAATGGTATAAATCACTTCCCCAACCTGGTATCCTCCAGATGTTTTGGAGTTCAGCTCCCATCAGCCCCAGCCAGCATGGTCAGTGATCAAGAGTCTTAGGAGTTGTAGTCCAAAACATCTGGAGGGTACCAGATTGGGGAAGGTTGTATAAATTCTCTTTCCGCACAAATGCGAAGTGTGACCTTATGTTGGGGTGGGGTTAGAGCAGACCTGCGCACGTTATGACCTACCAAATCAAGCTACCAAATCAAATATCTATCAGCCATATAAATGTGGATTGCTGGGTGATTTTGAACTCTTGTTTTTGCAATTCCTGACAAGCAGCAAAAATAGGTTTTGAACTCCTGGTAGAGCTGTGTCAGGCTTGGTGGGTCACAAGTTGTATAAGCCTTAGGATTCCCCCCCTTTTTTTTTTTTTTGTTCTGGCTATACAAAAATGCACCAAAAATCTGCTTGTGAACTCAAGGTGCATCACTAGAAAAAATCATGTTCAGGTAATTATGACATCTTACACACTGATTAATGGCAGATATTTAATATACATTGGGAGGAAAGCAAACCTTTTTGGGTAATATTGTAGAGCTTGGGTTACAGAATAGCACTGGCTTTGCCAATACATATGCTGAATTTATGTGGAGTAAGACAACCTACCTATTCCATATCAACTGTATAATCTTGGCTTGTTAAGATTGTACCTTTTGGCAAATGTATAAATAAAGATTCTTTGACAAATAGTGTTGCTTTAAGGCTAAGCCTTGAAACTTAAGTTACAGTGAAAATGAAGTTAAATAAATGCTGGGTGCTGCCTTGCTTCAGTGGAAAGGATACTAATAGGTGGCCAGCCATATTCCATAAGAACATAAGAAAAGCCATGTTGAATCAGACTAAAGGCTGCTCTAGTCCAGCATTCTGTTCTCATAGTGGCCAACCAAGTACTTCATCTGTATTGGTTACAGTATTGGGTGAATGCAGATTTCATCTCTGGTGCCATAACTTTGTATTCAACCTCCCTGTTTCTAGTGATAAAAGGGGTGGGGCAGCACTTTATGTGAACTACCATAGTACTGCCATTTGTTAGGGGTGGCTTGCTTTCCCCCACTGTCTCAACTTTATAGTAATTCTCTGTGTCATGTTCTGGAGAGAGATTGGTGCCCAACAAGACGCAGCCAGCCCAAGTAAAATATTGTTAATTTCAAGTTATCCTCACTACTTAGTGAATTCTTGAAGGGCCTATTGCCAGTGGATAGAGGGTAAGTTTCCTGTTTTGTAGTTGATGTATGTTGGTTACACATAAACAAGGAAAATTCCCTTTTACTCTGCTGTTCAGTTCAAATTATTTCTCTTGCCTTTCTAGGTTGTTTATGCAAGTTTCCATGTTAAATATATTGCAATGCATAATATTAGGGTAACTACACCACAATATACAATGCTTTGCAGCCCATGTATACATCTTGTGTTTGACAGTACAATTCAGCTTGGGAACCTTTTGTTTCAAGTATGTACAAGGGCTTCAGACCAGAACAAATCAGGTCAGTTGAGGCACAGGCCCCAAGGGGTGTCATAACCTTAAATGTGATTTGTGGGTTTTGGAATAGCAGTAATGCTTGCTATTCGCTTCTAAGCTTGGGCATATTCAGGAGAGCTTTTTCCATCTAGGAATCTTGTTGTGGAATAACCTTTTCCCAGCAAACAGATGTCTCTATTGCTCTTCCAGGCAGAAGTCCAGGCCAGAGAGCCTGGATGTAGTATGTGGATATGACACTTTCATTAATCTAGTCCAGTATCGTGTACTCTGATTGGCAGCAGATCTTGAGCAGAGGTCTGGCCCAGCTTTGCTACCTGAAAGCCTAAAGATGCAAAGAACTGATCCAAGAGTCTTCAGGATCACAAGCATGTGTACTACAACTGAGTTTACTTTCCCATACATCAGCGCAGCACTTCTAGGCCTGTTCTGGCTTAACTAACCAAACTTCTAAGAATGCTCAATATAGAACCTTAAATGTGTTCAGAAATTTATGAAGTGTTTTTCAGTGCTTTGTACAGATCTTGCCCCAATCTCCTTTAAAGAAAAACTTGGCATAGACATTAATGTATTTATACCAAAAGAATAACATACAAAGTAGCAATAATGAGATCAACCTTTATTTCTGTAGGAATATAAGATTTCAGGTAGCACAGAACTTGTGGAATCAAATATGGTGGGCAAGCAACAACTCCTAACGCATAAATAGCACTAATGCCAATATTTTAGACCTGATTACATATTAGTTATCCTCTAGCCTAACTGCAGAACTATCATCCTTTGGGTTGCTATCTTTCACTGGTCAGAGGCTCTGTATAACAGGCCAAAATCAACTAAGTTTGGGGGGAACTTCCAATGCTGGCTTTTCTGCCTGTCATGCAGTTCACAAAGAAACAACCTCGGTGAAAAGCAGCAACCTTATTTACCACCTATAATTAAAAATGGCTTTATTTGTCTGCAAATAACCATTTTAACCATTGTCTGATGGGTATTTTGCATAACTGGAAAGCTTGTGAATTACAAGATTCTTACAGAAGTGTAGCAGAGTTAGAATGTGACTGAGAAAGCACCCAGGAGTCTCTTGGCATAAAAACAGCACATTCATATGTATGTTGAGTTGGAAGTCCTGCTATGTTCAGTAGGGCTTATACCCTAGTAACTTTTTAGGATTGCAGCCTAAGAAATTTAGGGTCCAATCCTATGCATGTCTAAACAGAAAAGTCCTACAACTCCCAGCCTGTCTAAACATGCATTGGATTGCACCCTTATTGTGGCATAAGCTTCTGTGAAGCTGAGCACTCTTCCAGGTGCATGATGTGGTATCATCAGATGGATTATTTGTGTATGTATACCTACAGATAGTTGGGGTTGTATCCAGTGTTAGTCATACTTACAGTAGACCTATTGAAATGAATGGGTCTTCAGTTAGACTAATATTGGATACTGCCCATTTTGTGTGTACATCATATATGTGTGTGTGGGTATGTACACGTGTACACACAGAGAAAATGTAAACAGTGGGACCAAAAGGTAATGAAGTAAAAGAAGCACATGGTTGCTATACAAAATTCCTTCGTATGTTCTAAGGTGAGGCTTACAAACTTTCAAAGCTTCCTTCAATTGCCGGATCGTCCCATCTTTACTTTGGACAGTTCTTTTGCTGGAGCCAACACAACAGCAACCCCAATCTATCCCGCTCAAATACGTTTACATACAGGGGTTTGGCTGGGACGAGATTCCTGCAGCGGGCGACGACTCCCACTCATGCACGCCTTCCGCGACAGAATTTCATAGCAAATTTGGGAGCGCAGCCTGCCCCTAGGCAAGTTGATTCAGAAGCCCGTCTCCCTGTGTTCAATAGGGCTTGGTCTCCAGTACGCACGCGTCTATACCCCTCCTTTTACGGCTCAAATTAGCCCCAGCCTCTGAATATAAGGCTTAGAGCCCAGTGGGGTCATCCCATCAAGCTAATTGGCGGGAGATTCAGGACGGATCAAAGGAAGGACTTCTTCTCCCAGCGCATAGTCAGACTATGGGATGCGCTCCACAAGACGCGGTGGTGGCCACCAGTTTGGATGGCTTTAAAAGGGGGTTAGACAAATCCATGGAGAAGGCTTTCAATGGCTACTAGTACGCCAGTTGCTGGGGAACATGGGCGGGAGGGCGCTGCTGCGCTCATGTCCTGCTTGTGGGTTTCCCGGGGGCAGCTGGTTGGACACCGTGAGCAGAATGCTGGATGGACTAGATGGACCCTTGGTCTGATCCAGCAGGGCTCCTCTTACGTTCTTAATGCGTGGGGAGGGGAGAGACAGACCCCTTCCTTCTGGGGAGGGAAGAGACAGACCCCTTCAAGCCTTTGTGCCTTGAAGCTTTTTCCCCAAAAGCGCTACTCTTTGGGGAAGCGGAACCCGGGAGGCAGGGTGGCGTTTGCGGGGGGAACCAGGGAGCGGAAGCGGAAGTGGCGAGTCGGGGTTTGGCCTCTCCGGGCGGCGGCGGCGGCGGCGCTGCTGGTGTCGTCGTCGTCGGAGGTGGGCTCGGCGGGGCCCGATGGCCTCGGCTAGTATCGACATCGAGGACGCGACTCAGCACTTGCGGGATATCCTTAAGCTGGACCGGCCGGGCGGTAAGACGGGGGGGCGGTCGGGCTGGGCCCCTGCGGGAGGTGAGGTCTCGCTGATGCCTCTTCAGAGGCTCACTGCCTCAGCCGTGGCCCCTTTTCGCCGGCCCGCCCGCCCGACGGAGGCTGGAATGCGTCCGTGGCGCTGACTGGGGATGGAGAATTGTCGTGCCGAAGAAGAGTTAAAGCAGCCTTTTCTCCCCAAGCTGGCGCCCTCCGGATGGGTTGGACTACGGCTCCCCAGATGTGCAGTCCAGCACATCTGGAGGGCGCCAGCTTGCGGCGCGGGAGCGGGGAGCTGTTTTAAGGATTGCTGTTAGGACTGCGATCCTGTACAGGCTTATTTGGGAGTAAGCCCCGTTGAACGTGGTGGGGACTTGCTTCCGAAGAGACCTGCGTTGATTAGATCATGTTATGGGGTGCAGTCCTGTACATGCTTATTTAGCAATAAGCCCCGCTGAATACAGTGGGGCTTATTTCTTAGTAAACATATGTCAAGGATGGCATTTTAAATTTTGGTCCAAAAGTGCCACTTGAAGAAAAACCTTTGATTTCTGCGTTGGGACCTTCTACTCTAGCCCGTTTTTGGTGCGGTGTGATGTTCAGCTCTCTTTGATGTGCATCTGCCTTCCCCCATCCTCTCACCCTTTATTTTCTGTTTTTCTTTTTCTCTAAAGGTCTGTCTTCTTTGTTCCCCCTGCCCTCTAAATGCAGCAGACAGTTGCATTTGACCTTTTGGGTATTTTAGACCATTTTTTCCTGCAACTATTAAAGCCTGTGGGCCAGAGAGTAGTATCATGTATCTGCTGATTCTTGTAAAGCTGTTTGGAGGCCAAGGCACTCTAGGCAAGGCTGCTCAGGTTGGCACAGAGATCGGACAACTAGCTATTCAGCTCTGACTTTCTAATGCTTCTCAGCAACCAGTGTATGACTTGGCTTTTCCTTAACATGTTTTCTTTGGTTTCTTTGTTTTGTAGTCATATATCTTTGTGTGCCAGAAATCTGGTCATACTTCTCTGTTTTACTAGTTGCTACTGCTGTATTTTTTGAACTGAAAGGAGGGTGCAGTGACAGAGCTGTCAGGTCTAAATTAACCCTGTTTTATGTTTGTATCTCATTTCACTGGGTGCTTCCAGATGGAGGGCTCCTACCGCAACCAGTTGGAAGGCATTGTGTAGCAGTTCTGTCTTTCTTCCTTAACAGATTTTCTGCGGTAAGGAAAAAGGCGGAAGTAGTGGTGGGAAAACATAGGGAGGTTACAAGTGGAAGATGATTTCATCTGGAAACCCCCCCCCCCATAAAATTCTGTGAATGAGGCAGAACAATGGCGTCATAAAAGCCTCATCTGGAAGCATCTACTGTTCACAGTTACAAAGCATCTTTTATCTACCTAGCTGCTTCCAACTGACTAAATGTAGGCTTCTGTCCCTACAAAAGCTAGTTCTCAATGTCTGTTACTTAAGGTGCTGTTCTGAGGTCCACAAAGGACCAACTGTAGTTTCTAATAGCTGGCGAGGCATTCACAGAGGGAAAGTGAGGACATCCCTGCTGTACTTGCTGTCTGGCAAGAGGGATGTACAGGGGAGGGGCAGCAGGAGTGAGTGTGTGCATGTAGCAATCTTCTCCAAATCATAGAACTGTTGCATGGCACCATTTTGAAAGTGGCACTCTCTGACCTGGTTTGCACAATCGCTGCAGTCCACGGTGGCTTATTTAAGCCATGGTGGGTTGCAGCATGTGCAGGCAGCCATTTTGAATATTCAACCCAGTGAGGGGGTTGCCATGGTTTGTCATGTCACTCAAGCCTCAGTGGCTTGTTTGAGGATTAAGCCTTCAAATAACCCAAGGTCCATTTCCTTCTGTTGTTGGTGGGTTTAAAAAATGTTATTCCTTTGGTATATGCTGGTTGTTGCATGCTATGTGTTAACCATATTTGTGGACCTCCTGGTGTTCTCAATATATACGATGGCATGTAGCCATCTTTGTTTTTCTCTGCCCCTACTGTATCCGTGAAATCAAGTTATTTTGTAACACTGAGATTGAATCCAGACAAGACAGAGGTGAAGCTGGGGGGTTGTTGTGTGGCTCTTGATGGAGTTATGCCTTGATTGTGTTTTTGTGGGGAGAGGGAAGTACTGTTTCCTATCTGAGCAGCTTCAGAGCCTGGGGGTATTTCTGGACCCTGCCTTGCTCCTGGATAAGGAGGTGATCCTGCTGGCCAGGAGCATCTTTTTAGTACAAGGGCTGGGCAACTTGTGGCCCTCCAGATATTTTGGCTTACAGCTCCCATAATTCCTCACCATTGGCTATGCTGGCTGGGGCTGATGGGGGTTGCAGGCCAAAACAACTTGAGGGTCACAAGTTGCCCACCCCTCTTTTAGCAGTTTTACTTGATGCATAGGGTCTGACTCTTTTAGACCAGGGAGACTGAGCCACGCTGATACGTGCTTTTGTAACCTGGACTGTTGTAACATGCTCTACAATGGGGCTGTCCTGGAAAACAATTTGGTGGCTGCAGCTAGTGCAGAATTCCGTGACTTGCCTCATGTTGAATGTGGGGAGGCAAGGACATATCCAGTCAGTTCAAGGGCAACTGTAAGTGGTTGACCGTGAGCTTCTGGGCCCAGTTCAGGATGCTGGGGCTTACCTTTAAAGTCTTTACCTTTAAATGTTGCCTGGGAGCATCTCTCCCCGAACAAGCTTCCTGAACTAGGTCAGAAATTGTGTATCCCCAGTGGCATTCTGGAAGGGCTGCAAATGTTAGCTATTTTGCATGGCATTTGGGGTGATGTATTATCTACTGGTAGGCTGAATTATTAGTGTGTGTTTAATAGACACACACACACACACACACTGAGGGTTTCAGGTAAGCAACTTTGAGCTTAGGCAAAAAAAAGTATACAGATGTCTTGAAATTCCTCATCTGTGAGTCTAGCAAAAGGTGTCTGAAGCCCTTGAAAAGTTGAAAACAAACAAAAGTGCATTAGAAGCAATCGAAGGGGGCAACGATGACATGGTTATGGCCAGTTCATCCAGTATTAGATTCACTTTGTTAAATCAGACTTCTCCTCTGCTCCCTTCCCTATCCAGTGAGAGTTCTTGGGACAGGCTTTGTCACTGTTCCAGAGTGTATCCAGTGCCAGACATGACAGGTCAGCCAGAACGAAGCACCCTTCCTAGTATGTTCACCTTTGCTGAAGCACTGTCTCCCCATCCGCAGGTGATCTACCTGGCTAGCGCAAAAGCAAGAATGACTTGGGGAAGGAGGTAAAGTTAAGTGAGCTGTTTTATGCTTTGGGACTCTTCATAAATTGGAGGTACCTGCAGAGATAGGGATAAGTTCCTTAATATTTTACAATGGAGCCATTATTTTAGTTGTAGAGAGTGTAGAGTGCCCATTGAACATGTCATGCTGGCTATTATTTGAGGCCAAAACCGCAACATTTCTGCCTTTGAAAAGTGCATTAGCCTCGTAAGTCATGAACAAGACATGTCGGTGTTTGGGGAACCATGCTGTTTTTCATCATCAGCATAAAATCAGCTGCCCATCCTACAGTAAGACATTCTGTATCATTACTACTGCATGTACTGCACTAGTAATAGAAGCGCAGAATACAGCCTGGACTTTCATCAGAACTTCTTCTGCTCTGCCAGCCTTCAGTCTGATCTTTCCCCTTTTGTCCATCACTGTACATTGGTTTCCAAGGTGCCTGCAGCAGAAACCATTTCATGTGAGCAATGCGGTGTGACTGTTGGCATTTCCTACCCTAAGCTCAACCAGCTCTGTGCTGCTGGGTGGGGTTGTTTGGTTGCTAATATGCTGTGCCACCAGAGCTGGCACGCATTTCCAGCTCTTGAGCAAAGGCTCTGCTGGAAAGTCTCTCTCCATCTTTAATGTTTTCTCCGTTGCTTCGGGAAGGAATTGTCACATTCAAGTCCCTGACATAGCACAGGAGCGAGTGTTGCTTCACTGCATAAGTATTTTCTTTTAGGATGGATGGCAGGGAGTGGGGTGGGGGACAGTATTTTGGCCGCTAACTTAATTTGTAGTAGATGAGTTCTTTATCTTGGCAGAAAATGGGAAATGCCTTTGCCTTGCCTCGCCTTTCCCTAGCTCTGAAGTTTTATTTCTTCAGCGAATGTTGCCTTTCTGTTTCAGTTCTCCCTCTAACTGTGAAAGAAGTAGTGTGAATGAAAGACAATTGAAAGCAAAAGTTGATTCTTAGCATTTCATGTGATTCCCTTGATTCCCTGTTGGAACACATTTTTTAACATTTGGGGTGTGACTATAGCCATACAAACTTCTAAATCAGCTCACATACAAGGCTGGATCCCTGCTTTCATGGGCGGGGGTGTGGCTCTTTCTCCCCTATGTTAGTGTGAGAAAGAAGGAACGCTGTGTGCCAGGCAGCCAGCCAACAGGTGCCAGCTTTGCCTTGCTTTAGTGAAGGCAGGCTCCTTCACCAAAGCAAAGCAGTTAGATAGCAGCTTGGGAGAGGAGAGGTGCTCAGCCAGAGTGGACCAGAGAGGAAACTTCTTTCTGGCCTGTTCACTGCCTATAGATAAGGCAAGTCCTCCACGGACCCGGATATTGTGTTCCGAGCCTACCCACCAACCCACACTCTTACCACTGTGTTGCTTTACTGCTGCTTTAAGGCATCTTGCATATTGCTTAGACTTAGTGTTCTTGACAGTGCTGTGAAGGAATTTTGAACTGCGATCTTAGCTGGCTTCTCTGGTCTCAGGGCTCTTGCCTCCCCATAGCAATCTTCTGGATACCTCTTCCATCCAGTTTCTGTACAGGGTTTATTTTCTGTGTCACAACTGTTGCTGTGTTCTACAACTGGTGCTTGGGCATCAGATAAGGTCCTTAGTTGAGAGGTGGGGGGGCCCTCCACTCCCTCACTCAAAAGAGGGGCTTTCTTAAGGGCACTTGGGGTTATGGGGCACAGGCCAGTTCACTTTGGGATCTGATGCCACTGCCATGCTCCCGGGTGTTTGGGCAGTAGTTGTGGGAAAAGTTCAAGCTGTCAGCAGTTGTTGTTTTCCCCCTTCCAGTGTTTGATTAGAAGGCTAGGCCGGTACTTCTGCCTCACACAGGTTGCCTGTGTATGTCCTGCCTTGCTGCTCGGTATGATGTCTGAATTGAGCTCATGATGCAGTTTGTACAACGCAGCTCTGACCCTGGGTTGTTCTGGGTTTGCTCATCACAGAGAACAACCCAGGCCCAGAGCATCCCTGGGTTGTTAAGCACACTGGAAGCAGTCAAGTGGTCAAAAGCCAGCTCACACGCTCCTGAACAGCCTGTTAACAAATCATGGGTTGTTTCATCATGTGAACCAGGTCAGAGCCTTGCAAGTAACTTTAAAAACACTAATAGAAAAGCCAATGCAATATCTCATTATTCAGACTTACTCCCTCCAGTGCCATTGTAACCCTCTGTGCTCATGCTTATCCAACTCATAAGCATATTTATCTTGAGTGGGATGAATATGCTTCCTATTATTTGCAGAAATTAATGTATCACAAAGTATTTGCAAATCCTTTGCAACTGTTTTCATTATGGTAATTAAACTTTCAGCGACCTGTGTCACTGAAAGGCTCAACAAACTTGAGAGCTTTATTTTTGTTTAATCAACTCAAGGAAGTTTTGAGACCAACCATTTGGTCACAGTTCAGTTGAGATTACTCTTTTCTTACCCATTTGTAAGATCTGTTGGGCATACAATTATTTGATTTGCGTGTCCAATTGCATTAATTCCACATACAGATAAGCTATGCGGATATTTAATGTTGTCTTGGATTCTCTCCCCCCACCCCCATCAGTCCTCAGTATTAATAGTCAAATGGCATGGAGTTACTTGCTTGATTTTGGCCTTGGAACTAAGCAGGACATGCTTAATTTCTCTTGCTTCCTCTATCATTCAACTTCAAAAGCTGTACCACCAGGAACTTCTCTTGTATTAGAGAGGAGAGCCAGCAATTTAACTTGTCCAAGCTTGAGTGGAATGTCTGATGTAATTCTCTAGATCAGCATTCCCCAACCTGGTGCCCTCCAGATGTGTTGCGCTAGACTTCCCATCGTTCCCAAGGTGTCTGGGGATGTTGGGAGTTGTAGTCCCAACACATCTGGAGGGTGCTGAGTTGAAGAAGGCTGTTCTAGAGCAGGGGTGGGCAGAAGGTACGTTGGGATCTACTGGTAAATCTACAGGTGCAGTAGTTCTGCAAGGGGTTCCAGCTCCCAGTGATTTAATAGTGACAAAAAAATCCTTTTCCTTCCCTCCTAAATTAGGCTGATGAAATCAAGAAATCTTGTGTGTGGAACAGAGCAGGAACAGGAGTAGATTTGTTTGTGTACGAGCCCCAGTTCTGGTACTGAAAACCAGTTCCTGGGTGGAGTATGTATACGAGAGCCACCTTGTTCTTCAGTTCTGTGTCTGCCTTCCTGAGCCACTATTTTGCATCTGGACTTGGTTGGTGGACCTCAGAGTTCTACTGGGAAACAAAGTAGATCCCACAAGCCTTAAAATCTGTCCAGCCCTGCTTTAGATTGGCTTCTTTTGGGCTGTTGTTTTAGTGGAAACACAGAGCAAAGCTCTTCCTTGTGCCTAACAAAGACAGCCTTACATTTTTCCTGAACAAAATCACTCCCTTCCATGGTATGGTCTTCTCATCTGAGTCACTGAATGGAGGCTGTCTGCTTCAAAAACATATATGGCCATTTTACTGAACAATTGTGAATGTTGCTCCTCCTTTTTCTCTCTCCCCTCATTCAGGTTCAGTGAATGAAAATCAGAGATCATCCAGTTCATACAACGGAGACCTGAATGGTTTGCTGGTGCCAGATCCCATAGCAGCTGGAGATGGTGTTTCCTTGGCCAAGCCAGTCCCCCAGACAGTTCCCCTTGGAGCACTGCAAGAGAAGCAAGTCATGTAGGTATCTTGGTGGGACGGGGTGGCACGGAGGTGAGAGCCCAAGGTCTATTTGACATGGCTGTGCTGAAATAGACTTGGCAGGGAGCAATCTCAGCAAGCACTCTCTCCTGCAAAGACTTGGTTTCTCGGAGTTCCTTGCTCACTGCTGTAAGGTTATTTAACACTGCGTGCAGCTTCTGCTCCAGAGAGACCCAGTTTAAGCAAGTGTGCTGTCCCACAGATGAGGGGTGTGTTGGCCCACAGTTTAGTGGGAGCAAACTTGTTCAGTCAAAAGAGGCCTCATCATCCATAATTAACGTTGAAGTTTCAGATTCTTGGTTCACATTGCCCTCTGTCTTGTGTTACTTTCACGGACAGCCTACAGTTTTGTTGGAAGATGGTCTACCATGGGAAAGACCAAAGGTAAAATGGCTATATCATCGTAGCAGGTATCACTGTTCGATTGGCAGCCTTCATTAAGACACAACCCTAGCTCTTTAAACTGCTGATAGCAAATGCTATTTGTCCTTCATGTCTTTGGTTTGACATGTGTGTTTTTCTTCTTCTTCCCTCTCTTTTAGCTGCCTCTCTGGAGATGACAGTTCCACCTGCATGGTGATAACTGCTAAAGATGTCGAGATAGTAGCCAGCAGTGACTCCAGCATCACTAGTAAAGCTAGAGGAAGCAACAAGGTAAAAGGGGCAAAGGTCCATCTGGACTATGTACAAAGCAGCATTCTCCAGCCTCCTGAAGTGTTGAAGTGCCGGGACTTGAAGTCCAAACCATCTGGAGCGCTACTTTCTGCCCATCCTTGGGTTAAAGGGCTGGAGAAAAGTAGAAAGGGTTGGAGCTGTGTCGAACTCCAATGTTGCTAGCCCTGCTTCCCTTCTGGGTCTGGTGTGAAACAGTACACATAAGCCATTTCCCTACATGTCTGTTCTGAAACTGATTTCCTTGTGCAATCTGTCTAATGCTGTGGTAACAAAAGTGTCTCCTCCTATTCAGGGATCCTGCTGCCTCTTTCAGGTGGTGTTCTATAAGATGTTGCCATCTTCTTAATAATTCTTATTCTAAATAGCATTACAGTGCAACCTGTACTCAGTCATAAATATGATGAAAAAATAAAAATATACACTAAGTGTGTAGAATGGATTGGATCCAAGGAGCCATGTGGAACAGAGGAAGCTGCCTTATACTGAGTCAGACCCTGGGTCCATGTAGCCCAGTATTATCGACAGTGACTGGCAGTGACTGTCCCACATTTTCAGGCAGGAGTTTTTCCAGCCCTCCCTGGAGATGCTGGGGATTGAACCTAGGAACTTTTGTGTGCTCTATCCCTGAGCCACAGCCCCTCTACCAAGGCACCTCCAAGGCAGAAGGCACTTCTGCTCATGCAAGGGGTGCTCTATGATTTCTGCCAATTTCCTCTCCCCCAGCTTCAGTCCACCCCCATTCTACATTGCAAGCTATTCCCAAGGGTCCTCTTCCCCTCAGGAGCATCTTCTTAGCAGGTGCAAAGGGATGCAGTGGGAAGGGGCTGTGTGGGAAAGCCTGAGTGGAACACTGCTTCTGGGTCTGTAGATAAAAGCCTAACTAAATATAAAATCCTATGAGATCATAGCATTGAAGAATCATTAGTGTTGCCCTTAACATTGTAATATCTACCATATAGCTGGCTTCTAAGTTGAAATGCATCTCCTCAAGTTTTGTCTGACTTCGTGTGCTTTTCAGGTAATAGGTCAATTTCTTCATTTTACCATAATCCATAAAAATCACTTATTTCATGTCTGGCATCTTGTTAATCCAGTCATTGCAGTTATAATTTTCGGTGCTATCAGCCACTCATTTAATTCCCATAAAACATTAGAGGTTGAGTCTTTTTAAGGGGCAAAATTATGTTGATTGACTCTATTTAGGTTTCCACATTTGTGGTCAGTACTTCCTATCTCCATCCCAACTCACCTCTTACGTCCAACTAGGTTAGTCCTGTATAGACATCCCCTTTATTGCCAAAACACCTTTTAGAACACATTCACTTGCAATATAATATTGATTTGTCAGGACAGAGTTGCTCAGGTCTGCTTCTTGATCACACTGCTTGGAGGTTTCCTCGTACCATAGATTAACTAGGCATTCACCATTTCTTCTCTCTTCACTTCCTGGCTAACACCACCTTGCATTCAGCGTCCTGTCTCAGAGCATATGTTTTATAGCCTTCTGCCCAAGAATAGGTGCAGCATTCCTTTTTGGTAAACGTTGAATTTAATTCTACACTTCAGCTGCCCTTTGTGTTCTTTTTCCTCACCCAGGTGAAAATCCAGCCAGTGGCCAGGTATGACTGGGAGCAGAAATATTACTACGGTAACCTGATAGCCGTGTCAAATGCCTACTTGGCATATGCCATTAGAGGTGAGGCATCTCCACCCACTTACTGCGCAACTTGCGGTTTGGGTTGGGGTTTTGTTTGCACTTCAGTTCCTTGGAATGGCCTTGTGTTGGACTGAGGTTCCCTTGCTGTAGGGAGAGCATTGGCTTTGCCTTGGCCATTTGGACTGACATTTTTCTTGCCCCTCTCTGTCAGGTGCCAGCAATGGCTCTGCCATGGTGCGGGTCCTGAGTGTCAACACAGCTGAGCGGACCCTCCTGAAAGGCTTCACTGGTGGCGTGGCAGACCTGGCTTTTGCTCACCTCAACTCCAACCAACTAGCCTGCCTGGATGAAGCTGGCAACCTCTTTGTCTGGCGCCTGGCCATGGAGAATGGAAAAATTCAGTATCTTACCTCTCAAGACTACACATTGTGGAAGAAAGCTGTAGTGTGGTAGATCTAGAGCAGGAGTGGGCAGAAATAGATTGGGATCTACTGGTAGACCGCTGGGTGATTTGCAGTAGATCAACAAAGGTTTCTGACTCCCGGTTGTCTAACAAATAGCAACAACTAAAAAACCTTCCCTACCCCCCACCCCCCAAAAAAAATATTGCTGAAAAAGTATGCTTGGGAGAAAACCAGGAGTGCATTTTTGTGTGAATCATAGAATAGTAGGGTTGGAAGGGGCTTACAAGGCCATCAGACTTGTGAGCTTGGTTCTGGTACAGATCACAAATGCCTAGACTGAGCATGTCCTCAGGGGGCACCCTTTTCTTTACTTCCTAATGTATGCCTGCCTGCCCGAGTTACTATTTTGCACCTGGCTCAAGTTGGTGGATTTCGGGGTTCTAGTGAAAAACAAAGCATATCCCGCAAGCCTGAAGTCTGCTCAATGCTGATCTATGGGCTAGTCAATGGGTGCCATATACAAGAAGAACTGACATCTTCGGTATAAAAAGCGGGCAGGATCTTTTTTAAAAACAACAACACACAACTTAAGTAATATACTAGCATCTTACTTATTTCTGCCAGCCAAGATCTGGGCATAGTATATTCTCTTCTCACAGAAGTCATCCAGCCTGCAAATACCTTAAATCATTGCATTCTGACTCAAAGGGCTGGTTCAGACATAACGGTTTTGGATTAATTAACCATGGCTCGTAGAGCTGAGAATGAGCATTAGGGTGATCCACTAGCTTCAGCACTTCTATCCTGAAACACCAAAGCCAGCAAGCGGACATGGGTGGGTGGGGCATGGGAGCTTGATGCTCGTTCTTAGTTTAATAAACGAAGGCTGAAGACCTTTATGCCTGAACCAGCCCAAACGAGGATGTCATATTCTGGCCCATGTTAGGGATTTGCCCCATTATTGCACCACTTCATTTGTGTCTTCCTCTTAACTTTACTCTTGTTAACCTGATAACAGCTTATATCCTTTTGTCAAGGTATGCCGAAAGTGCAGATACCCAGCATCTGTCTAAGAACTAAGTGAATAGCACCAGTTCTCCAGTACTGCAGTATGTGCCAGTCGTTGAACAGTGAATGGTGCATTTGGCAACCTGGGAGAGAAGTGTATGCAAAAAAAGGAGACAGCAGGGGTGTTCTAGATAGTTGTTGCCATTTTTAGATTTTTTTTATAGGAAAAATGAAAGGAATACCTACACCCAGGCTAAAGAGTGGAGAAGACAGCTTTATGCATTGACCCAATTCATATGATCAAACAACCCATGGTTTGTTAACCATGGGTTGTGCGTGAGCATGTGGGAGCGAGCCAGCCTGCCGGTTCCCACCTGCTTCTGCATTCCTAAATAACACAGGAATGCCCTTTTCGTTATGTCTGAACCCAGATACTCTGGGTTATTTATGGGTTAAACCAAGTGTTAACCCATGGTTTCTTGTTGGGTTAACTCTGGGTTGTTTAACCTGTAAGCAACCCAGTGTTTCTGGATTCGGACATAATGACAATAACCTAGGAACAGGCATTCCAGGATTGTCTAGGAAAGCAGAAGCCGCGAGCATGCAGGAGGCAGTGTGCTAGCTTGCTGCCACAGGGCCACAACTAACCCTAGGTTAAACAACCCATAGTTAGCTGTTACATGTGAACCAGATCATTGTTTAATGTTCAGAGGGTGTGTTGGAAGTTGAAGCTACTCTTTTCCTCACGTTTGTTGCAAGGTGAGGAATGGGTATTGTCTAAAGTCAAATTCTCATTAAAAGTGTGTTCTTGAAGGCAATTGGATCTTATGGTGTGTAAAGTCAGGCTGAATCGCAGGGTCACGGCATTTGTTTCTGAGAAAGTTCTTGGAGAACTTGCTTCTTCTAGCTCTTCGCTGGAGTCGAGCAACAGCCAGTCCTTTGCATTTATTTCCGACATATCTGAGATAAGCCAGAAATGAGTTCATATTAAAATTTCTTGGAGGCTTTCATGAAGGAAAACAGTCTGTAGCATATCCTTAACTTGGTGATCAGGGAGGAGATTTTGGTGAACATCAAACGACCAGACGGGACTCCTCTGAACAGCTTCCGGAGGATCATATGGTGCCCCTTCATTCCTGAAGAGAATGACGACAGCTGCGAAGAAGGCAGTCAGACTCTGGCACTGTTGCATGAGGATAGGGTAAGTAGCTCTGATTTTGTTTTTTTCCCTGAGGCGATGCCTCTTTTTAGGATATTAATAAGAGTAGGTATGCCTGACATACAGGGTTTTTTTTAATATAGTGCTTATATATAAAATATTCAGTGCTCAGAATATTTTAATTAAAAGCTAAAGGTTGCATTTCAGCTGCCGGGAGATCTGTTAAAGCTCAATGTGTCCTACAAGTTGAACCTCTGCCGTCAGAAAAGTCAGCTCTGTCAAGTTACTGCCAAGTGTAGGATTGCAGTCATGCCCTGTAAACTTTGTCCCAGTTTGGCTTAGGAAAAAAGCAAATGAGAGGAGACGTGATAGAGATGTTCACAATTATGCATGGTGTGGAGAAAGTGGATAGGGAGAAATTTTTCTCCCTCATAATACTAGAACCCAGGGTCATCCCATGAAACTGATAGGTGGCAGATTCGGGACAGATAAAAGGAAGGACCTCTTCACACAGCACATAGCAAATTCCATAGCTTATTTAACTATCACGGGATGTAGTGACGGCCACCAATTTGGATAGGTTTAAAAGGGGATTAGACAAATTCATGGAGGGTAAGGTTAGGAATGGCTACTAGTCCTAATGGCAATATACTACCTCCATTAGACAGCATGCCCATGTATACCAGTTGCTGGGAACACAACAGGGAGGGTGCTATTGCACTCATGTCATATTTATGGGGTTCCTACAGGCAGCTGGTTGGCCACTGTGTGGACAGAATGGACCCTTGATCTGATCCAGCATGACTCTTATGTTCTTAATCATGAGATTTTATTAGCAGTTGGGGATGTCTAGTTCTATGATGGAGTCTTTAATAAGAGTATTAGGTCCCCTGAGTATAAATGATGGAAAAACAGGACATAAATATACATTCTTGGGGCATGGCTATGGATTCTCTTTTGGGGGCATCGCTACACGGACTGTCACGATGAGCTCCGGTACTTCACAATTTACCACTGCTGCCCTGGAGCAAAAAGCTAGGTATGTAATATGGTAATGACCAAATGTAGTGGTACATTTGGGCAAGTTGTACTTGTGAGGAATAAACACAGAAAATGGTGTAGAATTCAAGGGAGGACAGTGAATGTAGAGCAAGCTGGTAGCTGGGGTGACAGTTGACTTAACTCCTGATAAAGCTTTAGTGTGCTTGTGTGTTGACTGCTTCTCTTTGTTTTGCAGGCAGAGGTTTGGGATCTCGATATAATCAGAGCCAACCACAGTTCATGGCCATTGGAGGTGACCAGCATCAAAGAGGGCTTTATTGTGGTGAAAGGTCACAGCACGGTAAGAGTTCTGCTGCTCTCTGGTGTAGGGGCAGATGTCTTATTATCATTTCTGATATGTATGTTTTAATTTCTCAACCTCATATTTTCATTTGGCTGAAGATTCCTGTGGCAAGTTGTTCTGAATGAACTAATGACTGTGTTTGTACAGAATGATAATCCAGGAATTCAGGCTTAATAAACCATCTTTTGCATGAGCAGGTAAATAAACCAGGAAGGGGAGAGTTTTGCATAGCATCTGAACCTGAGATCATGGCTAAGATCATCCAAACAAGCCAGGATTTCTACGCTGGCTTTTGCTGTTGGTTTATGAATCCTGCCTCGTTTGAGTGTACTTCCCGAGTTTGGTTTGTCACAAAAAAGCTGTCCGTTCCCAATTTGTTGACCTCGTCTCACAAAGGTAGGAATGAACATGCTGCATACAGTAGCACATAGTTTATTCACATCTTGTTTTATTGAACCAGGATTCCTGGATTATCCTTATGTGTGAACACAGCCATTGCTTTGTTGTTGAGCTCAAGTGGTAAGAACAGATACTATCAAGGAACAGTTCTCAATGACTGGATAAACAGACAGAAGCAAAGATGTCATCTTCATCTTGCTGTATCTTGCTTGTATCTCAGCACTGTAAGGCAAAACACAGCACTGTAAGATGCTATGACAGTATTTTTTTCCCTAATACCCTTGTTTTAATTGTGTAGGTGGTAAACTTGGCTTTTCAGCCTCTGTTTACAGGACACTTTGGATGGCACAGCCATTTTGGTTTAACCCTGTTAACAGCGCTGGGGATAAAAGACACCTCTTTAAAATGGGAAGTGAGACAGCAGGACACAATATGGTGATTGAGGAGCATGACCTTTTGGGAGAGTCAAGGTTGTGCTGGTACTGATGGAAAAGTTCTTCCTACCCCACTAATGGAAAGGTGCTTGAGATGAGAGTGGATGTTGGAAATGACCCAAATAAGGGTCTGAAGGAGGTAGTATATTGGTAGCAGCTGTGCATGAGATGGTGGTGGCAGATGCTAGCTGAACCTGGATGGAGAATATAAAATGAAAAAGGACTTCTAATCCCCCAACATTTCTCATGTGTTTATCAGTTTAAAATTTTGAACATCCAGGAAAGCAAAAGTGTAAACTTCGGGCAGTCCAAATTAGGAGTTTGTGCTGCTGCAAACTAAGTTTGTAAAAGCTTGACCACCCAGTGTACGAGGCAAAAAAGATTTTACAATTCCCAGTCTGAGTTGCCTTTATTTTGAATATGGACCCTCGGATTACATTCTCCATCACAACCACTTGCTTTGTATTTCAGTGATATTGCATTGCTCAGCTTAAGACCATCTCTTCTATATCTTCCATCTCTTCTTTCCTGTTCCTATCTAGTGCCTCAGTGAGGGAGCCCTTTCTCCTGATGGAACTGTCTTGGCCACAGCAAGCCATGACGGCTATGTCAAATTCTGGCAGATTTACATTGAAGGGCAGGATGAGCCAAGGTAAGCAGAGAGAAGACAGGTTGGGTCTCCAGCCGGAGTTCCTAAAGCTTTCTTTGGGCTGTAGGTGCCTTTCAGCTCTGCACCCATGAAAAAGTAGGCTTGCCAGTCATTGTTTCTTTGGTTTCCTGCTTAGGTGCCTTCATGAATGGAAACCCCATGACGGTCGACCTCTCTCCTGTTTGCTGTTTTGTGACAACCATAAGAAGCAAGATCCAGAGTAAGGACATGATCCTGTTTTTTTGCTAAGGGTTTTCCATTGTCAGTGGGAAGCAAGGCTGGCCTCTCTGGGAAAATAGCTGCATGTGTCTTGTATTTACACCAATAGGGTTCATTGCCATAGTAAAGGAGCAGGAGTTTTAGAAGCTGGTTTTTATGGAGGGTTATCAGCTCTCTACTCTTATTTGTTTTGTCTCCAGGTGGGGCCTTGTCAGAATAGTGCCTTTGTGATGTAATTAACTCTGTAGTTTTTAAGAATAAAATCATTGTGGGATGGAAAAATCCAAAGCTGAAGGACTAGAGTTCCCTTCCTTCCTGGGGGTGGCAGTATCCCTGTGCATGCCTCTCAGTGTTAAATGCATCTTCCTGGGGTGTTCATTACTCTTTCTCTTGGCCTACTAGACTTCCCTGGTTTCAAACTGTATTAGCTACAAAACTATGTACTGGTTAGGAAATTTGCCTCCTTGTGACTGAAGATGTAGCTGCAGGCTTCAAACATATAGACACATTAAAATTAATTAAAATTAATTAATGCATTTAAAAAACCAAATAGCCCTGAGGTGCACACCCCTAGGATCCCCTTAGTATGCATGTCAAGTTTCAGGTATCAGTTTCACGGTCTTCGTGCTATGGTGTAGACAGACAGACATCCTCTTTTATTATTATAGATAATATGGTTATTATGTATAATAAATACAATATGTTCCTGGTTCTGCATATTTCTTAGAATATTTTCCATATTTTATAATTAATTACTAGTCACTGGGACATTACAAAATGGAAAAATAGAAGTTTAAGGAGAAATTACACTTACCTGCAGATTTGTACATGGTCGTCATTTTGAATGCAATTTTGAGGGTGTTCCTGTGCTTCAGTTTTTGGTAGATTTTGGCTACGTTAACCAGCTATTATTTCTGAGTGGAAAATACTTTCAAATCGTTCTGTTACAATTTTCTGATGTCAAATTCTATTTTTCCTGGACTATAGTTATTTTTGAAGAAAGGCGTTATCCTGTGTGTATAGTGTGGGAGGGCACAACATGTGGCTCATGGGCTGCATATGGCCCCCACTGCCCCCCATAATTGTAAAACAAGATGATAAAAAAAGACATCTGAAGCATTCATTTTTGCCACCTTTTGACCCTTTTAGCTATTTTTAGTACATCTAAAACAAGCTAATTTTGACCCTTTTGGCACTCTGGATACCATTAAAAAACAAACTTTAAAAATTTCAGCACCTCAGGGCAGGGAAGTGCAACCTGTGGGCAGGGTCTGGGGAGGGGCAAATATGCCCCCCAGACCTCTTGAAGTTGCCCGCCTTGGTATATGAGAGAACGAGAGAGAGTGCGCAAGCACAGAGGGCAACAAAGGTTGTGCTAAAAAATCTACCAGCTAGAATTCTTAGAGAGAAACTGAACAAAATGGCCTTTCCCAGTTGTTGGCTCAGTCCTTCTCATCCATCCTTTTGTTTTTGCAGAGTTCCCTTTTGGAGGTTTCTCATCACAGGAGCAGATCAGAATCGAGAGCTGAAAATGTGGTGCACCGTATCGTGGACCTGTCTGCAGACTGTCCGGTGAGATTGCCACAGTTCTCAGCTCTGTAGTGTGGGTGGCATTGATTGGTGAGGGGGCTTTCCACTTGCAAGGCCTTCATCACCTTCTCCTCCTCCTCCAGTGCCCTTTCTTCAGGTTATGGAGAAGCAGTGTACATTTCCTTCTTTTCATGTTATTTCAGCACCATTTTCCATTTCACACAGCCCAACTTAGCTGCTCTTTTTAAAATGTGAAGCTGCTTTCAGCTATTTTTAGTATATCTAAAACAGCCTTCTCCAACCTGGTGCCCTCCAGATATCTTGGACTACAACTCCCAGCATTCCTGACGATTGGCCATGCTGGCTGGGGCTGATGGACCTTACAGGATGGTGGACCCCTTAGGTGAGGGGTCGTAGTTCAGTGGTAAAGAACATGCTTTGCATGCAGAAGGTCCCGGGTTCGATTCCCAGCATCTCCAGCTAGGGCTGGAAAAAACCCTGCCTGAAACCCTGGAGAGCCACTGCCAGTCAGTGTCGACAGTACTGGGCTAGTTGAACCAATGGTCTGGCTCTGTATAAGGCAGTTTCCTATGTTCCTTTGTGGTAAAGATTACTGAGGTGATACATGTGAAGAAAGCATTTTGAATTCTCAATAAATGCTGTTTAAGTGCCAAGTGTTGTTATCACTGTTGCTTTCAGACATACTTCTCTAACCCAAGGGTTTGTTTGTTTTTGTTTCTAAACAAAAAAGTTGGTTCTCAGGATGCCCCATGTCTGTGCCAGATTCCAAGGCTGAAACACATGGCCTTGTTTAAGGCACCTACTGTGTGTGTGTGTGTGTGTGTGTGTGTGTGTGTATGTAAAAATAAAGATAAAGAATTTCAATTTTGTCACTCTCCCATCGCTAATACTCAGGGGTTGATTCAGGGCACATAAAATACATCTAGAAAAAACAGCACAAGGCTCTCTTTACATAGAAAGTACTACATACATAAGAATGAATTATCCAACACCTGCTTAAACTCAGCCATAAGCCATCCCAAACACAAAAACAGCTTTAGCACTTCTGGAAAATGGTTGTTTTGGTTGGGGCTGAGAGACTGAAGTTCATGTTTTGAAGTGGCTTAGGCTCTGGTGTGTTTCTGTAATAAGGAATGAAAAAGACAAGTTATTAAGGATGCACTTCGCTTCTATGCATGGATGCCTTACAATTTAAGAGTAGACTTTTCCAGATGTTATGTGCATGCATGGGGGAGGGAACTAGGATTGCGTCTGCAGTCTTTGCTCCTGACCTGCACACTTTCATATGAAGATCTGAATTGAGTCTACACTCATACATGTTGTACATGCAGAGGCTCTTTCTATATTGGAAACGCTGTAAAAGGTAGGGTCCCTGATTCTATGTCAGCTCTGTTTGACCACTGGACGAATGCTTGAAGGTTGAGTGCAGGGACAGTAGGCTTGATCCTGATTTTCACCTCTTCCACACATTTACAGAATGTCTGAAAAAAATGCACATCTCTGGACGTTTTGGTAATCGAACAATTATTTAAATGCAGTATATCAACTAAAAAGGTAATTGGTGGGCAACCCCAGTAATACACGGTTTTCGTCTTCTCACTATGTTAATTTCAGGTTTTCTCCAGATATATTCAGCTCCATGAACGTCCTTCCTAGCCTGAAGGCCTGCCTGGATCTCTCCGCTGAGTACCTGATTTTGAGCGATGTGCAGAGAAAGGTAACCATTCGTAGCTGTGGAGCAGCTGGGCATCTGTTGAATTGCCACCACAGTCGGCTCAGCGGTGTGGTGCTCCCTGCCTGCTGTTAACTTATTAGAGGCTGGCAGCAGCTGTTTGATGAAAGTTCTTTGTGGTTGGGGTGGGGGGGTTGTTTTTTACACTGACTGTGACATAAGGGGCAAACTTTTAAAGTTCTTATTTTAAAGAAAGGGCTGTATGAGCCAGTTTAATTCAGTGCTGCAGCCCATCTGTCCTGCCGGGGGTGGGGGAAGAGCCTGTGCTTTCCCCTGTTCTCCTGTGCCTCATCTGCTTCCTGGGCCAAGTTGTAGGGGCCTGCATGCACTTCCTGCTGTAAGAGCCCCCCTTGTGGCTTGCATTGCTACAGGGTGTCTTTCTGGTGCCCTCCTCCCAGGTCTTGTATGTGATGGAACTCGTGCAGAACCAAGAGGAGGGCAAAGCTTATTTCAGCTCCATCTCAGAGTTCCTGCTGACCCATCCCGTCCTGAGCTTTGGCATCCAGGTGGTCAGCCGCTGCCGGCTGAGACACACGGAAGTCCTGCCAGCAGAGGAGGAGAGTGACGGCCTGATGGCAGGTGAGTGGCAAAGGTCCCTTTCCTGAGATGAGGAAGGGAAAGATGTAGTCCTCTCTAGTCGCTAGCCTGATTTTCCCCACACCTTTGCCTCTTCAGTCAACGCTTCTCGGCCCCAAACATAGTGGAATAGTCTCCATACATTAATTGTAAAAAAACATGGTTTGCAAAGCTTAACTGTGGTTTGCCGTAATATACACATTGGCAAACCATGATTTGCGATCAGCCCACAAACCAGACTGTGGCACCATCGTTTGTAGCTGATGTGAGGCCTGGTTCCAGTCTTGGGGGAGCTATAGTCTCTGACTCTGGATCTAGAACAGAAGGAGATGCTCCAGAATCTGGCCCAGCTGTGGGATGCTGGGAGCCTGAGAACTCAGTACTGCCAGGCCTCCCCCTGGCTTGCCAGCTGGGAGGGGAAGAGACGCAGGACACTGATACGGCCTGTCTATCTCATCAGCCGAGAGACCTGACCTTGACGGAAGCCCCTGCTTCTCAACCAGGGGAGCCTTCCTGGGGACAAGGCAACAGGAGGAGGTCTCTGCGGGAGAGGGTGGTTCAGGGGTGTCTCCTTTACGGTGGCATCAATTAAAGAGGATGGAGCAGAGACATCCCGTGAGATGCAGCATTCGCGTAAGAGGCAGGTTTCCCTGCCAAGAGTGAATGTCCGATACTGATCTTTAGTGGCCCCTCCCCTGTATTTAAGCTAGAGCCTTTAGCAGCTTTAGTCTTTGCTAGAGACAACACTTGGATAACTTGCAAAGCTTCCCTACATTGTATTAGACTTTCTAAACTTATTGGGATTCATTCTGCCAAGGTGGTGCAAGACTGCATGGGGTTTGGGTTTGCTGTTCATGAACTGAACCTGGTTTTGAACTCTTTGTTGAGAGCCATTATCTGTGGCTCTTTACTCGGGCCGTAAAGGCAGAAACCTGCTGACTGGAATTACAGCAATAAATGGTTCTATTGTGATTCGGGCTTCATCTCTGGGAAGTCGGGTCCTGACAGCTGGTTTGCAACTGTAAATTGCAGTGATATCCCAATTGGCAAAGCAGTGGCTTCAGCCCTTGCTCCACCTTCTGAAGCTGCTGTGCCTGACCTGGATGGGGAACAGAAAGGCTCAAGTAGCTCTAGCGAATGGTTGCTGATGTGTGTGCTGAGCTAGCTGTCTGCCCGCTGCTTTGATCTCACTGCCCTGTTCTTATACTTGCTTCTCCATGGATCTCAGCTTTTAACATGCTTTCCAACAACAGAAGACCAGGATGCCAAAACAGAGGAGAATCCCAGATGGGGTAGTCGCGCAGTGATCAAACCAGCACAGGCAAGACCAGCCCAGGGGTTTCTGAACAGGCCAGTCATCAGCTACACCACTCACTTGGGGGAGCTGCCCAGGAGTAAGAGGCCAGCATAAAGGCTTTACATAAAAACATAAGAAGAGCCCTACTGGATCAGACCAAGGGTCCATCTAGTCCAGCATTCTGTTCACACAGTGGCCAACCAGCTGTTGACCAGGAACCCACAACCAGGACACGAGCACAACAGCACCCTGCCACCCACATTGCCTGGCAACTGGTGTACATAGGTAGACTGCCTCTGATACTGGAGGTAGCATATAGCCATCAGGACTAGTAGCCATTGACAGCCTTCTCCTCCAAGAATTTGTCTAACCCCTTTTAAAGCCATCCAGATTGGCAGCCATCACTACGTCTTGTGGTAGCAAATTCCATAGTTTGACTCTGTGCTGTGTGAAGAGGTCCTTCCTTTGCTCTGTCCCGAAGCGTTCACATTGTCAGCAATAGGCCAAGGCAAAACTTTTGGGGCAGGGCTCTCAGGGCAAACAGGTGAAAGAAGCCCACAGTGTAAACCAGCCTTCCCCAATCTGGTGCCCTCCAGATGTAGTCCAACACAACTCCCAGAATCCCCCAGCCAGCATAGCCAATTGGCTGCGTTGGCTGGGAATGATGGGAATTGGAGTCCAACAGATCTGAAGCACACCAGGTTGGGGAAGGCTGCCCTGGCTGCTTTACCACGAACAGGCCTGTGCTGTGGTTGTGGCTGAAGGGGGACAGGTCTTTGTGAGCGGCTGCTGTTGCTTGGGAGGCCTGGGTGGGGACTGCCATTGGCGTCACGGTCTAGGCTGGGCCACATGCTGCTGCTGACAACAGGCGAGAGGAGGAAGCAAGTCCCAGTGTTCCAGCTCTTATTTTCTTTTTCAGAAGGCACTCAGGGTACTGGAGCTGTGGAATCAGCTGCAGGGGTGCTGATCAAACTCTTCTGTGTCCACACCAAGTGAGTATGGTGTAGTGCAGCTGCTTTTCCGGGGCTGCCCTCTGATTCTGTGTTGACTTAATGCAGGGACCTCCTGCTGGCATGTCTCATTTGGTCTTTGGCAACAAGAAAAATGGAGCGGTGCCATAGGTTAGAGGTGGGAGAAGGTAGATTGGGACTCGGAGACCCAAAGCGTCCAGTACAGGGCTAGATGGATCAATATGTCTGAGTATAAGGTAGCTTCATATGAAGTTTTGTGGACTACAGCCTATTTCCTCAGATGCAGGTGGGGGGAAGGAAACCGACACAGAAGCCAGCCCCCTCTCCCAGCCACTGGAAACTCTGTCGAAGTTCCTCTTTGATTTATGAGCCTGGGAGACGGGTGTGTTTGATTGTCCTTTTACTGCTGGAGCAGCTTGGGTAGAGAGTGATGGGTTCACCTTCTGATGACTCTTTTGGATTGGATCACTTGCATATGACACCTGGCTCTGAATGCATCTTGCAAGGAGGAAGGCTGAGCTTTGCCATTACGGTTATGCATACTTTAGAAAATGGAGAGGCTTCCCAAAGTCCCCATGAAGGAAAGAGCGACTGATTGGAACGGATTCAGACAACAAAGCTCCAAGTGTGAAATCCACACGGAATGAAAGGGGAGCCACTTGTCTGCTGCCTGCCTTCCCTTGCACTAAGCGGGACCGCGTGTTTAGCATCACAGTGCTTTCCTCAGTGGATCGAGACAAGGTTTGTGAACTGAAGCAATCTGCTTGAATGTCACAGGGCCCTTCAGGATGTACAGATCAGATTCCAGCCTCTCCATAGCCCAGACACAGCTGCTCCAATACCTTCTCATGGCTCCCATGAAGACTTTGGTGAGTGCTCTTCCTTCAGCCAAAGGTTCTGGGCAGAGCCATTGGTGTATTTCCTTGCAGTATTTTACATCATACTTATTAAGTTCTGCAACTGGGACAAACCAGACATATTTGTATATTTTGACCCCTTGCACACTTCTTTGCAGAATTTGGTTTTGATGGGGATGGGGGAGGTGAAAGGGATTCTGCTTTTAATCATAGGCTGGGAAGGAACGCGAGTGTTTCAGGCAGCCGTGGAAGGAGGCTGTGTTGATGGATACTGAGTTGTGTAAAAGTTGGAGCCCATGCAGACCCCTTCTGTTTTCCAAATTCATCTAGCCCAGCATCCTGTTTCCCTCATGGCTAACCAGATGCTTCTCAGAAGCGCACAAGCAGGACCTGAGGGCAGGAGCCCTATTCTTGCTGCTGTTCCCTGGCAACTGGTATTCAGAGGTATACTGCCTCTGATACTGGAGGTAGCATATAACCATCGTGACTGGTAGCCGTTGATTGCCTTATTTTCCATAAATTTGTCTAATCCCCTTTTAAATACGTGTAAGTTGGCAGCTGACACCATATCTTCTGGCAGCAAATTTCATAGTTTAGCTATATGCTGTGTGAAGAAGTTCCTCCCTTTATCTGTCCCAGATCTCCCGCCGTTCAGCTTCATGGGATGACCCCAGGTTCTAGTATTATGAAATCCACTTTCTCCACACCATGCATAATTTTATGTACCTCTATTATGTACTCAAAATCTTGCCTGTCCCTGACTTTGGATGTGGAGTCTCTTGGGAGCAGCCAGGGACTTTGGTTTATCTTGCAACTTGTGTGTTTAACATTATTTTTACTGGGTGGCTGGGATGATGTGTGTGTAATTAAAAAGAATTGCGCTCTTCCCTCTCAGTATGAATTTCTGTTTGTTAATCTGTATGGTGTGTTTTGAAGCATTCCCAGATCACTTGGCTGACCTGGGCACAGAAGGGCTGGGATCAGAGAAGGGATCTGTGCATGGCTCACAGCCTGACTTACGCCGCATTTCGGAGCTATCTGTGCCCGTGGACTTCCTCTCCCCATCTAATGACATGAAGCCCAAGCTCATGACCCCAGATGCATTCATGACTCCCAGTACATCTCTGCAACAGGTAGTTGCCTTGAGTTGGCAGAGTCAGAGGGGAAACCTGCTTATGTTTTGGCTTGGGCTTACTGCAAAAATTTCCCTGGCCAGCTTAATTAGGAGAGTATAATATACAGGACTTGGGAATGTTTAGCTCAGTGAATTACTGAAATGGGGCTTTTGATTTACCTTAGCAATGAAGGTGGTAGAATTCCCACCTAGGCGTCTCTTCTTCCTTTGCCAAAGGCTTTGATGGCCTCAGCAGTTTCTCGTATGGATCTTTCCATTTCAGGATGACAGTTTATTTGAAGGAAACCATTGATCCAGCTGCGCTAGTCATTTCCAGGTGCAAGCATAGGACAAAGAAGTGTGCTTGCAGTAAATGCAGGGTTTGAATGGCATTTTGGGGTAGCAGTTACCACAGGAAAGAAGTTTTTATTTGCAGTTCTGAAGAAAAAAGTTGTTGCAGTCATCAGGTTTTAAAAAACTTTTTAAACAAATATTAAAATCATAACTTCTTTTTGCATACAGCCAATCATAATGGGTTGGTTAGATCTGGGATTTTCTAGAACATATTCTTATGAACTTATCTAAATAGAAGCAGTGTCATAATACCTCCATACGGACAAAAACAAAAATCACAGTGCCAGTGAACTAGCTTTCACATTTCACAGAGCTCTTCCTTGGACACAAAGTTAAAAGAAACAAAAGGGGGAGAAAATATTATAGCAGTACAGGGCATGGTGGAAGCCTCACTGAGTAATGTTAGAGTCTTAAGATGGTGATTCAGGATGCTCCTTGCTGACCAATTAGGTTTGTTTGTGCCCAGGGCAGAAAATCCCTGGGATGCAGAAGCAATAGCCATTTTCAAAGCCAGGAGTTACTCAGATCTGTTCCTAGCACTAATTGGAACTCGCAAGTTCCTTGTAAAGCAGAAGTAAAGAGAAGCATAATTGTCCTTAAATTGAGATTATTTTTAGATGGTGCCTGAGTCTTTAATTTATTATTTTTAATATAGTCCAAATACAGATCTTAGCAGTAGTGTTAATAGTGTTCAATACGATGCATGCTTCCAAGTAAAATGCTAGCTAGGACGTTCTTTACTAACATATTGTGTTGTCTGTGCCAGATCACAGTGTCACCTGGAAGCAGCATTAGTTCCCTCACAGCTGTCACCACCATGAGCAGTTCTTCGGTCAGTGAGCCCCTCATTCCCAGGTAAGCTCTGGTCAAGGACGTCTTTCAGGTGCCACCCATGGCTTGCTTGCCAGGGGTGAATTGACTTCTCTGAGGATCATGCATCAGAATGAACTAAGTCCACAAAGTTGCTCCAGTGAGCTGTTGATAGCAGATCATATGTTCTTTCCAGAACTGCAGTTGTCAGATGTGCTACCCCTCTTCCCAAGGAGAGGTATCCCTTGCATCAATAACTCTCACGCCTCCAAAACCTTTCCTGGAACCTGTAGGCTCCACTCCATGTCATTGGGATGAACAATGGAGGCTGCTAATGGAATGAGATTGTGGGCCAATTGTGAAGGTATCCTAGACTAGGCGGGGAGGAATCCTGTTCCTCGGAATACAGTTGTAACTTGGATATAGAAGAGCACAGAGCCCAATTTGGCACTGTTCACCAGACAAGGCATAAGGGGACATCATACTTCTGATTTCTCATGTGCTAACGGAGAGCGAGACATGTTCCTAGTAAGACCACAGTGATAGCTTCAGTGGATCACACAGGTACTCCGCCGCTAATCTCTTCCTCGGACAGCTCTGGCTTACTTGAGGGAATGGAATATCATCTTGAGTAGGTCCCTTCCAGCTTTTTGGCTGTCAGTGTCATGGCTTCTTCCATGCAGTGTCTCTCAAAGAAGCCTCCTTTACTGAGAGCGCATGTTTGGTTGATGAGTGCAGCAGGACAGGAGTGGGCCGACTTGAAGCTTCTTGGATCTGCTTTGTTCTTTTAACTAGAACCCCCCAGGTCCACCAAGCAGACCCAGAAGTGAAATAGTGGCAGTGGGGAGGGTGGAGGAGAGCTAGATGTAAAACGCTTGCTAATGGAGTGGTGGCAATTACCTACTACAATACATGAGCCATGGCTGGATCTGCATATGTAAATCTACTTCTGAGTCAATTTAGACCAGGGATTTTAACATAGCTCTAAACAGCAAAAAGAGCAAGTCAGAGGGAACCAATTAATTGGCCAGCAGAGCTGCACAAAAGCCTGGTCAAGCGTGCCTACTTTGCAGGTAAGGAATGCTGAGGCTTGGAGATGAGCTGTTAACACAAGGCCAGTCATGGGAGGGAGTTCTTTTTACTTGGATTTTTACTTGCTACTGTTAAACTCTCGGGTGTCAGAAAGCCTTGCTGATCTAATACCCAGAGATCTACCAGTAGGTCGCAGTCTGCCTTCTGCCCAGCCCTGCTGTAGGACTGTAAAGTCAACAGAGTAGCCTTCCTTAACCGTGCTGTGGTAGGAGCCTTTGCCCTGGGGGTCTGCAAGCTTCCCATCGGTCACCGCTGCCTGTCTTTCTACTGCAGGCCGGCTGAAGAAGTGTCTCTGAGCCCAAAGATGCAGCTGGACGCCAGCCTTGCGCTGAGTGGCAGCACTGGGAGCCTGCAGACGAGCCCTCGAAGTCATTCAGTCCTCCTCCCTGGCCTTCCGGACAAACTGACCCCAAAGGCCCCCATCCCGGTAAGTTGGCTTCTCTCTGAGCATGCCAAGATGGATCTCCCTGTCCGACAACACTACCATCCCCACCGTGCCTCTGTGGTATCTGCTCCTGCACTCAGCCACTCTCATGTGCTTTCTGAGGTCTTAACATGCCAATTCCCAGACCAGCACCCCTTCTCCCTGCTCCTCCGGATGCTGCTTCCACAAATAGGGATTTTTAAGCGTGCAATCATTGCAATTTTTTAATTGTATTGCATTTATATCCTGCCTTTTTTCCTCTTGCAAGGAACCCGAGGTGACTTGCATGGTCCTCGTCCTCTCTAGTTTATCCTCACAACAACCCTGTGAGGTAGGTTAAGCTGAGAGTCAGTGACTGGCCCAAAATCACCCAGTGAGCTTCATGGCCCACTGGGGACTTGAACCCAGATCTCCCAAGTTCAGCACTCTGACCACTCCCACCGTGCTCTCAGATGTAGAGCTGTGACTCTCAGATACGTACCAAAGTGTGAGCAAAGTAATAAGAGACCTGGGCCTCCTGTGATCACCGGTCAGTAGTTCTCCATGCATTTACTATTGTTGAGCGGACAGCTTCTGCTTCTGTACTTACCTAGCTACTAGTTTCCTCACCATCATACTTTTAATCCCCCTAAAGCAGGGGTGGGTACTGTGTGGCCCTCTAGATAATGCTGGACTGCAACTTTCATCACCCTTAGCCAGCATTGCCAGTAGTGAGGGATGATGGGAGTTGCAGTCCAATAACATTTGAATGGCCACACATTCCCCATCCCTTCCATAAAGACACTATGCAACAGAGCCGGTGTGCTGTAGAGTGTTTGCTCTGTGCCCACGAAGCCCTGGGTTCTAGTCCTTGCTCGGCTATGAGGATCACTGGGTGAACTTCAGCCTGTCACTGTTTTTCCTGTTGGGTTATTGCAAGGATAGAATTGGGGAACCATCTACACTTCCCTGAGCACCGACGGGCAGAATAAAAATGCAAGTAAAAAACCCAAACCCACATGCTTGCAATGTACACATCTTTTAAATCTTGTGTTCTCTGTATGCTTTGTGTTTTAATTATATACTGCTTTAGGAGCAGCTACCCTACCCCACCCCAAAAAACAGCTGATATGTTTTTTTAAATAAATGTGGAAAATTACACAGACACAGTGGGGAAAAAAGGCAAGGTTAGGAAGGAGGGCAGGCAAGAAACTTGGATATCTAAGGGTGCAATCCTATGCGTGTTTAGAAAGAAAAAAGTCCTACAATTCCCAGCATCCCCCAGCTAGCATGAAAAAAAGTCCCCGGCATCTCCTAGCCTGAAAAAGTCCTACAATTCCCAGCATCCCCCAGCCAGCATGGGAGTTGTAGGACTTTTTTTCTGTCTGCACAGGCTTGTGCCCTGAGTAATCTTTCTAGGTACCTAGCAGTATAGGTTGTTACAAGGGAAATCAACTTTTTTTGATTTCCTTCTCTGGTCAAGGTTTCGCCAGGGAACCCTCCGCTTGTGCTGGACCGGCCAGAAGTGGAGCCTCTAGTGGCGCCCCAGTCGTCCCCCACCCGCGAGCGCTCCCCCGACGTCATTTCCTCGGCTTCCACTGCCATGTCCCAGGACATCCCGGAGATCGCCTCGGAGACCTTGCAGCGCAGCTTTGGGGCAGTCCCCTCAGGGCTCCCTGCAGAGGTGCTGGACTCCAACCCCCACGCGGACAGCATGGCGTCAGCAGCCTCGGCCTTGCACTTGCTGTCTCCGCGGAACCGTCACGGCTCGGAGCACAGCCACCACTCCCTGGACATGGCCCCCAATGAAGTGGACATGCTGACGGCGCCCTCGCTGCTGGAGACGGCCCTACCTCAGGAAAACGCCGCTTCCGACACGGGCGTGGGCCAGCCCTGGCCAGCCGCCCCTGACATCACCCGAGAGACCAGGAACAGCATAGCAGACAGGTTCCCACTCTCCCCTCCCCTCTTTCACGGGGCGATGATGCACTGTCTTGGCCATTGCGTGCTTGGTTCTTGGACCTCTGGGGTAATCGAGTGCGCACCCTCCCTTCCTGCCTTAGGGATGGAAGACGCTGCCTTGTGCCAGGCCAGACTGTTTGCCCATCCAGCCTGGTATTCTGAGTAGACGACCGTGGCAGTGGCTCTGCAGGATCTTGGAGATAGAGAGGTCCTTCCCAGCCTTATATTTCATTCTGTTTTAAACTGGAAATGCTGGGGATTGAAATGAGCGATGGCTCCTCACACTAAACACAGCCTTTAGGAGTGTGTTTTGGACACGGCCTGTAAAGAGCTCTTTTGGGAGCAGAGCTGAACTTGGGAAGTGTGGCAGAGGCAACTCTTATTCAGGGGATATGACCAGATGAGTTCGGGGCGGGGGGCACAGCCTACTGGCAGAGCAGCTGCTTTTCATGCAGAAAGTCCCAGGTTCAATCCCCAGCTTCTCCAAGTAGGGCTGGAAGAATTCAGGCCTGCCTGAAACCCTGGAGAGCAGCTGCCAGTCAGTATCAATGATACTGGGCTAGATGGACCAAGGGTCTGTTTCAGGATAAGGCAGCTTCCTGTGTTCCCACAAACCTACTTGAAATCAAATCTGAGTCCTATTTGAGCACTTTACACAAGAAAGGACAATAAACTGGGTCCCCTTGTGCTCTCTTCGCTTGCATGGATGAAGCAGAATAAATTCAGTTTGATGGAGTTGTCCCCTCTTTTCCCCCTTAGCCCCAGGAATGACGTTGAAGAGAAACACAAGAGCTCTTATCACAGGCACAGCTACCACCTGCTGCAGCATGACAGTCAGGACGCCAGTGCTGAGCAAAGGTATTGGCCACATGCAGATCTCTCTCCCTCTCTGTAGAGGTGTACTGGGTTCAACAGACGCTTCTGGCCACAGCAAACCAAATGAACCTTGGGATGATGCTGTATGAGAAACAGAGCCTCAGCAGCCTTGAATACATCTGCCTGTACACATGCAGTTTTCTCCCCAGAATCATGAGGGCTAGAAACCCTTTATTTGGTTTTAAATGTTGGCATTCCAGTACTTAAAATATATATGTTTGTTGTAGAGGTGGATGGTTTCTACGCTAGAAGCCATAAGCACACTCATCTGTGGTGTGATAGTGGCCAGGCAAATTGTGACGCCTTGCGATACAATCCGTTGCATTATTGCCCAGCTTTGCTCACTGGGCACAGAGCATTCCAGTGGCCCTTACATGTAACAGCTTGTCAGTTGTACACTAGGAATTCTGTGTTAGCAAATGCAAGGTGAGGGTGTGTACTAGTGTGTGTAGTACTTGAGACTCTTTGCATGTGTAGTACTCGTGCCACAGGTTGGTTGTTCATGGTATTAGGAAATTCAGAGCAGACTCTGGGTTTATTGTTTCTACAAAGCCAGGTCTCTTGGACAAGAATGGAGCTATCTGTGCTGAATTTTGAAATAGCTATTGGCCACTTCCTTGGTGGAAAAAGGTGGCAGCATAAATATGCACCTTACCCCAGTTCACCATAGGTGGCTAGTGCCCTGTTCTCTTGCTGAGCCATGGGGTCTGTCCGTCTGAGACTGTTGCTGGGACAAGGAGTCATCAGGACTGCTAGCAACCTGCCTTCCCCTCTCTTCTCTCTGCAGTGATCACGATGATGAAGTTGCAAGCTTGGCTTCGACGTCGGGTGGATTTAGTGCCAAAGCAGCTTCCCAGCGGCTGCCCGTGAAGGACTGGAAAGCCAAGGGGTCCCCACGAGGCTCCCCAAAGCTAAAGAGGAAGGGGAAGAAAGATGATGGGTAAGTATGTGCCCTGTAATGTTGGAGGTAATTGGTTCCCATCAGCAGCCAAGCAGGTCCTTTTCCTTTACATTTTTGTAACGTCGTTGGCTTTTCAGTCCAAAGCACAGAAGCTTCACATTATGGCATCTTTCTCCCACATTGTCACCATTCACTGCCCCACGCACACAGAACGTATGTGAGAGATGCATCAGGAAGCCCATAGTTTGAATTTTGCCTCTGCCATCACTAGGTAGGCTTAGGCAAGTCATTCGCTCTTGGGCTTAGGCACCCCCCACTTCTTCCTCCCTGTCTGCAAGGTAGGGTTAATGATATAGACCTACCTGACAGGACTGTTGTAAGGCTTAAAACAGAAATAATGTTCGCAAAATGCAAATGAACACCAGGAAGGCACCTAGGAACATAAGAAGCTGTCTTATACTGAGTCATACCCTTGGCCCATCTAGCCCAGTATTTGTCAGCACTGACTGGCAACAGCTCTCCCGGTTTCAGGCAGGATTCTTTCGTCACCCTACCTGGAGAAGCCGGGAATTGAACCTGGGACCTTCTGCATGCAGAGCATGTGCTCTGTCACACTGAGCTATGGCCCCTCCTAATTTATTAGTAGAAGTAGCATTTCCAAACCCACAATTATAATCCAGCCAACCAGCATATAAACAGAAATGAAATTATTTAGAATAATGAAACAGAGAAATGAGAGGAGGATGTCCCGATAGTATAGGTGAATGCTCTGGGCTTCAAAAAGATCCAAGAACTCTGGTCAAGCAATTTGGCACTTGTGGAGGCCTTTTATATGTAGAATATGCATTGTTTGACACTGTGGTTTCAAGAATATTGTTTACCCAGGTCTTGTGGGCGGGGGGTGCATCTGAGTTGGTGGTGTTAACTGGACTGCGGAGCAGAAATTTTCCTGACATTCCCTTGGAAACCTCAGCTAGATGGGTGGCTGGTGCTGAGTCTGCAGAGATGGGCATGGGCTTGCTGCATGCAGTGTGCGGTTGCTTGCCTGCTTTTCTTTTGCAGGAGGGCTGTTCACTTTGCTGGGCCTCGGGTCTCCTGTGCCAGCTGAATGGCAGCGGGGGTGTTCACCATTTGGGGCATGAGTGGGCAACCTGCAGGCCACATGCAGCCCTCTGCCTCTTTCCATGCAGCCCGGGGAGCCCCACCCACATTCCCCACAAGGAAAAAACAAACACTGCTGTTAGCACTGCTGGGAAAGCAATCCTGTTTGGGATTGCTGGTGAGCAGAAGAGGCTTTAGCCTCCTCCCAGCAGTCCTTAAGCTGCTGAGATCGTTGTTTCCCCGCTGCTAATAGCGTCCAGAATACAATGATTTCCCAGGGGATCACTGGAGGGTGGAAGAGGCATTAATATTCCCATCCACCAGTGATCCCATCTCAGCGGGCAGAGAGGGGAGGTTTAACCCTCCACATCCCTGTGCGCTGAGATTTGTATGGCGGGGGGGGATGCACATGCACAAAAATGTGTGGCCGCCAGCCCGCCCCCTGGCTCTGCATACAACCTTCATGGCGAAAAAAGGTTGCCCACCCTTGATTTGGGGGATGGACTGCTAGCTCTGAAGCTGTACTATGCCTTGTTCTTTGCCAGCACTCTCTGTGACTTCAGTCAGACTGCTGAAGCAGTCCTGGCTAGTGGTTAAATGTATTCCGCAGTCTTCAGAAATATTGAACGCTGTATTTCAAACGCATCTGGGAGTTTGCTTTATATACTGTCAAAGCTGCAAATTCTGGACTAGTCTCTTAGGTTCCAAGAGGAACCCACGAGAGAAGAAAAATACTCTGGCGATTTCTGAGCCAGAAAATACACACCTGTGCTTTTTGCAGCAGAATGACGCCAGTACTAGGCCACATTCCGATGCGATCCCCGTGGTGATGCACTTGGTACTTGGTGCGTGCAGTTCATGCAGTCACGTTAACATCTTCTCTTCAGTTCCAGGGACGTGACACGCTCGCCACGATCCTTCGAGCAGCAGGTTAGTCGTCTTTTTCCAGAAATTCCATATACTGCAGGCTTTTGCCATTCCCACAAGGAATGCCCTTCCGTCCTCTCCTCTTCTGGCATTACACAGGCTTGGGGTTCAAGAAGCAAATAAAAGAAGAGGGAGAAGGAGACAGAGGACATCCCTGCCTCATCCCCCTTTGTATCATGACACGTTCTGGTGTGACACCATTTCTTAGGACTCCAACCACTGGATTTTTGTAGGTTGCTCTCACTCATCGTCTAAATGGCGTTTTCGGAATCTAAAACTGTAGGTTTCTGCTGTGAAGAGATCTGTTTCATGCACTCAAAAGCTTTCTCTGCATCGAGAGAAAATAGGACCCCAAGTTCGATTGCTCCTCTGAAATTGCGGGGATGTCCAACAGAGACGTAAGGTGATCTGCTTCTACCCTCTGCCTCACAAAAAACCCTCCTGACCAAGCCTGGAAGCTCCAGTTGTGATCTGCTTGGTAAAATAGGTGTCAGAGTTTTGAAATCCACATTGAGGAGGGAAATCAGTTTGTAACTTGAACATGCGACGCTGTTCTTCTCTGGCTTTAGAGTTTCCAGATATTGAGGCACCATGATGTCAGTTGTGATAGATGGTCCTTCTCAAATGTTTCTTTGTGTGCCTCTTTCACTAAAGTTGTCTGCTGATGACATGATATAAAACTTAAACTTATCCAAGCCAGAAACTAACTCCTTGGTCTTAAACACTGCCGCATCTTTGCATTGGGATTTGTTGGTGTGTCCAGTTTGCTCCCACGCAGTGGGTTGGACCCCATGTGTGTTGCTTCCTCTCATCATAACACAGCAGGAACCATTGGGGGTCACAGAGTGCTGACTTTTTCGTGCCTCTTCTTCCAATAGGTTGCTCCTGAGTACCAGGACGAGCTGATGTCTCTGCTGAGGGCCCAGCAGAGGGAGATGGCTGAACTGAGACAGAACCAGATGGACCTCATGCAGAGGCTCACCGACCACCTGGACGCGGTGCAGAACTCCCTCATGGGCCACGTAGAGCGAGTGATGGATTCCCAGCAAGAGCAGGAGCGTATCCTTCCTAGGAAAATGGGCCCTTCTCTGTCCTGGCTTTGTCCCGTGGAGGCTGTAGCACAGTGGTGTGGTGGAGCCAGGGCTCGCAGGGATGCAGCATCAGGATATTTTTTATTAGCAGACATGCTGAGGTCCTCTGCCACCCCCCTCAGACTTGCCTGTTCCCTCTGAGCTCAGCTGCAACCATCCCGGTAGTTGAGGGGGATGGGGAAGAAGGATAAACGCAAGACCGTGTATAACCGTATATACTGTTAAGACCTTTCTCTTATTCGCTGTATAATTATTCTGTATGTTTCTCCTTTCCCTTCAGTAGTCGAGGTTATGTAGGGATTGGTTGCTCCTCCCGCTTGCTTTGTGGGCAGGGCTATGCAAATGACCTCACACTTGGTCGCCTCCAGCGGGAGGAGCCAGTCCCAGCCCTAAACCAAAACGTGATACATGCTGCCTCTGGAAAATAAAACTAACGATGTAGAGTTAAACTTCATTCTGAAAAGGTTTAAGAGGTTCCCGTCAATCCCATTTGAGCCACTCTTCCTCCAAGAAACCCAGTGTCAAGAATGGATCGTCCTCTCCCTTCACAGTCAACACCACAATAGACACAGCTTCAGGCTAATACAACTTTCTTTTGCTAGAGCCTAGACTCTCTGCAAATGCAGATTCAAGGAAACTCTGAAGCCCACGGCCCAGCTAGCTTCGCAGGGATGCCCCTCCCTTAGGGTGGCTCCCTCCTACATTGGCTTCCAAGAGTGGCTATCCCGGCAGAGCGCCTGAGCCCTGCCCCTAACTTTTCCTGCTTTGTGGCGTGCCCTAGCATCTCTCAAGTCATGCCCCTCCTCCTCCTCCTCAGGAACTTGAATTCCCACATCGGAGGGAGGGGGCAGAGACTCAGCCTGTGCCATCTGTTTGTCAAGGCCATCGGAGGAAACCCTCGCAGCATCCAGGCACTCTAGGGGGTGTCCCTCCCGCATGCTTTGATCTAGCAGTTCTAACTCTGACTCAGAATCAGAGCTGTCAGACATCTGAAAATGCTGGGACTCCCCTGATGCCCAGGGGCACAGCTGGCACTATCACAATCCTTTTTTGGCCTCACCACAACCCTGTGAGGTAGGTTCTAAAGCACTCAGAAAGCGCTGTCTAGAGATGCTTTTTATTTTTGCTTGTTTGGGTTGTGGTGGTGCTTGTAAGAAATAGAGAGCGAGGATCCAAGCTGGTCCTTTTGTCAGAAGCGGTCATGCTATTTCTCCATCTAGCTGGGTATCGTCTGCCATAACTCCCAAGCATTTAATGGCATATGGTGAGGCACTTGTGTGAGCTGTGTTGAACAGGTCTGTTATTGAAATTGTGTGCTGAAATTGTTTTTAGCTATTTAAATTGCTTTAAATTGTGTGTGTTAAAATTGTTTAGACTATGTTTGATTATAATGTTGTATTATGTGGTGTTGTGTAGTGTTATAATGTTGTGGTTTTTCTTTTATGTGTGTGTGTGAGTTGTTGTGAACTGCCCAGAAAGCCTCAGCTATTGGGTGGTATAGAAATAATAATAACAGCAACAACTGGCAGCGGCTGTCCAGGGGCTCAGGCAAAGGTCTCTCCCATCACCAGCTCCCTGATACCCTTTAGTTAGAGGTGCCCGGGATTTGAACCTGGGCCATTTTGCATGCATCATGCGTGCTGCACACCCACAGCCCTGGCTGTTCCCTTTGTGTTCCTTAACTCTCTGGGATTCAGAGCGGAGGCTGGACCAGGCCCTAGCTGAGGGACAGCAGCGCACTGGGCAACTGCAGGAGCACCTTTCCCAACAGCTTTCCCAGTCCCTCTCCACGGCTGCCTGCAATCGGCTGGAAAGGACCATCCGCGAGGAGATGAAAAAGACAGTTCCCCCTTGTAAGTCCCACGTTGCAGGTTTCAATCTGCTTACAAAGCAACCAGCTGCTTTGGTTACTTTGAAATGAGAGTCCTGGCCAGAAACCACTCTGGCATGGAGCGCTGAGTGCTGAGCAAGGACCTTGGAAAGAAGGTGCAGAGCCAGCTCTGTGAAGATCCTGGTTCCCAAGGCTCGCTGAGAGACGAGTCTGTGATTCCCCTCTGCAGCACCGGCTGCTCTTTTCAGTTTCTCTCCTCTGGAGACGGTTAACAAGACAGGAAGGATTGACGCCACGGTTTACAGCAGGGGTGCGGACCCTTTTCAGCCCGAGCCAAATTCTGTTTCAGACAAGTGCTCTGGGGCTTGCGTTCAGTGCAAGGGGGCAGTCAAAGGGGCCTGCCCCAAAATTAAAAAACCAGCAAATTTTAACTTAAAGCTCTTACCGCTGGTAACGAAATTTTAGGAGAGGCATTTCAGTCTTTTAGAATGGGAGGAAAAAGCTGCACAAAAGCCAGGAAACCCCCCAAACGATGGGTGGTTGGGGGAAAGGGGCTGGGGCCAGAGAAAGGGAGCGTGGCCTCCTGGGAAATCCTGAAGGGCCGGATTGGGAGCCCCAGCAGGCCAGTTTTGTCCCCCGAGCCTGCAGTTCTGCACCCCCGCTCTAAGATGTGGTGACTGGCTACCAGGGGGATGTCCTCCTCACTGGTGGTGCCACAGTTATGGAATGCTGTCCCCAGAGAAGTCTGCCTGGCACCAACATTGTTGGTTTTTTGGTGCCAGGAAAATACCTTTTTGAATAGGGGGAAAGGCTGCACAAAAACCAGGAAACCACCAATGATTGGTGGTTGTGGGGAAAGGGTGGGCCCAAGGGAGGGGGCGTGGCTTTCTGGGGAACCTTGAAGGGCTGGATTGGGATGCCCAAAGGGCCAGATTTGGCCCCCTGGGCTTGAGGTTCCACACCCCTGGTTTACAGGGATGGCCTATATATGTCATAGAATCATAGAATAGTAGGGTTGGAAGGGGCGTACAAGGCCATTGAGTCCAACCCCCTGCTCAATGCAGGAATCCAAGTCAGAGCATCCCTGACAAATGGCTGTCCAGCCTCGTCTTGAAGGCCTCCAGTGTGGGAGAGCCCACCACCTCCCCAGGTAATTGGTTCCATTGTCGTATTGCTCTTACAATCAGGAAGTTTTTCCTGATGTTCAGCCGGAATCTGGCTTCCTGTAACTTGAGCCCATTATTCCGTGTCCTGCACTCTGGGATGATCAAGAAGAGATCCTGGCCTTCTTCTCTGTGACAAACCTTTCAAGTACTTGAAGAGTGCTATCATATCTCCCCTCAGTCTTCTCTTCTAAAGGCTAAACATGCCCAGTTCTATCAGTCTCTCCTCACAGGGCTTTGTTTCCAGTCCCCTGATCATCTTTGTTGCCCTCCTCTGAACCGTCCCCAGTTTGTCTGCATCCTTCTTAAAGTGCGGTGCCCAGAACTGGACACAGTGCTCCAGATGAGGCCTAACCAGTGCTGAGTAGAGGGGAACTAGTACTTCCCGGGATTTGGAAGCGATGCTTCTATGAATGCAGCCCAAAAGAGCATTTGCCTTTTTTGCAGCCACATCACATTGTTGGCTCATATTCAGCTTGTGATCGACAACAATTCCAAGATCCTTCTCGCTTGTAGTGTGGTTGAGCCACGTATCCCTCATCTTGTAACTGTGCATTTGGTTTCTTTTTCCTAGGTGCAGAACTTGGCATTTATCCCTATTAAATGTCATTCTGTTGTTTTCTGCCCAGCACTCCAGTCTATCCAGATCACTTTGAATTTTGTTTCTATCTTCCAAAGTATTAGCTATCCCTCCCAATTTTGTGTCATCTGCAAATTTCATCAGCATTCCCTGCACCTCCTCCTCCAAGTCATTAATAAAAATGTTGAAGAGCACTGGGCCCAGGACTGAGCCCTGAGGTACCCCACTTGTTACCTCTCCCCAGCTTGAGAAGGTCCCATTGATAAGCACTCTTTGAGTCCGATTCTGTAGCCAACTGTGGATCCACCGGATCGTTGTTTCATCTAGCCCACTTTGAGCTAGTTTGCTCATCAGGATATCATGGGGCACTTTGTCGAAAGCTTTGCTGAAGTCGAGGTATATGATGTCTACAGCATTCCCACAGTCTACAAGGGAGGTTATGTCCCCACCCAACTTCCTCATATTGCTTCCCACATATGGACAGAAAGAATGGGGGCATCACTTTGTTTTCTGTCTTCCGCTAACCAGGCATTTCCAAGACCCTGGATCCTGTTACTGGGCAGCTGAGTAATACTATTGCAGCCAAGCTTACGTCCATCGAGGGGACGCTGAAGGAGAACGTCACCAAGCTGGTGAAATCGAAGGTAATGTGGGGCTTAGCTGCTGGGAGCAGGTTCCCCTCTTTTGCCAGCTTACTTTGGAAGGGAGCTGGTTTGTGGTGGCAGCAAAGCGTGCAAGTAGTGTGTGCCATTCCAGCACTTCATTCTACAGCTGCTGCCCAGTGGCCTGTAATGCCTCCGCCCCCCTCTACAGGGTGGCAGTGTCCTGCTACACTATGCAAGACAGGCCAGGTGCCCCCTCGAGGTGTTGGTGGCCTTGGCATTTCTTCTTTCGGGTTTTTTTCCTGTTTTTCATTGCAGGGTGGGGGATATATCAGTAGCCATGCTGAACTTCGGGCTGTGCTTATGCTTTAATTCCAGAACCTTACAGATGCCATTGCCCGGGCAGCCACTGATGCCTTGCAAGGACCCATGCAGTCGTCTTACAGGGAGGCGTTCCAGAGCGTGGTGCTGCCTGCTTTTGAGAAGAGCTGTCAATCCATGTTCCAGCAGATCAATGACACCTTCAAGCAAGGCACACAAGAATGTACGTCCTGCTCACTTGCCCCTCTCTTTCCAGCTTCATCTTCCGCCAGCCCTGGGGAACATTAGCTACAGTTTACCAAACTCTATGAAACAGCCATTCTGGAAAGAGGAAGAATCCCTTTTTAGCTGTGGTTCAGCAGATTCATGGGAGAGGGTTCTATCAATGGCCACTGGCCATGATAGGCGAATAGAACTTCCATGTTTGGGGACAAGCAAGAAGACATTTGTCTTCATGCCCAGCCTGAGGGCTTCCTGGAAATGTCTGGCTGGCCATTGTGGGGAACGGGATGCTGAACTACTTGGACCGATAGTGTAGCAGTGGCTACTAGCCAAGGCTGCTCTTAGGTTCTTAAAGTGACAAACCCAACCCTTTTTGTTGGGTTCAAACCCATGGGTTCTCATTCTTTCCATGTCACTGTGAGGCTAGAATGCTATAAATTGGGGGCTGATCACAGAATGCTATAAATTGGGGCATTGGGGCTGATCACAGCAGCCTCTGAGGCTGTGGTGTGTGCAGCTGCCATTTTGAATATGCTACCCCTGCATCAGGGGTGGTCATGTCATGTAAACCCAGCAAAGTCACTGGGTTCACACGACACCACAATCCCCGAGCAGAGGTTGCATGTGCAAGTTGGCACCCATGGGCATCATGGCTCGTCGTGGTTAAATAACCCACAACGAACCATGGCATGTTGTCCAAACCCGGTCGCTATGAGTGTGCCAGGCCTGTACTTTGGGCGATGGCTCAAAGGTTTCTAGGCACATCCAGAAAATCACTATTCCACAGCAGGAAGAAACGGAACACGTTAGATGAAGTTTTTGTATGCTCCTTTATTTCTTGTATGCCTGGCTGCAAGATTTGGAAAACTGTGCCAGTTTGAGGATTGGAGTGAAGACCTGAGGAACGTTACAGGGTGGGAGTGCGGGAATCAAGGGTGACGAGGCAAAGGACAGGAGCTGGGGGCCATTGACGAATGGGCTTCAGCTGTACCCAGCCTGTGTTGAGTGTTTGTGAATCCCCTCCCATAGATATTCAGCAGCTGGAGACCCATCTGAAGAATAAGAAAGCGCGAGAGCAGGACGCCCGGGACTCTCTGCTGGGCCAGCTCCGGCAGCTGGTCAACTCCTTCCAGAGCACAACCGACCAAATGGCATCCACCGTTGTGGCCAGCGTGCACTCCGAGGTGCAGCATCAGCTTCATGTAATCGTGGGCAAGTGAGTGTTTGGGCGCAGCACGTGCATCTCCTGTAGATGGAGTGGTAAACCTGAGCATTATCCCCACATCAGTACCGTGCCCGCGCAGAGCCGGATTTACAGCTGTGGTCTCCTGTGCCAGACCGTGTCCAAGCTCCATGGGTGAACCAGCTCAACTGCAAACTTCACATACAAATGTGAGAAAACTGCGCCAACATGTTCTGCGACTCCCTGGCCTGCCAGGCTATTTTAATTAGTGCCCTTTTCTGGTCTTCATACTAGCCAGGCCATTGGCACTGGAAGTTTCCCGACAGCTGGGACCTGTCCCCCGTCTTGGGAACTGTCGCCATGTTCAGAGCAGTTAAGAGAATAAGATGGGAACATTATCTGGAGTCACTCCCGATATAAAGAATGATCTAGGCCCCCAATATGACCACGACCCTACTTTGCGGAGTATTTACTTTGCTGGTTAATCCAGTCCCCCCGTTTCCATGGATATACCATTCAGTCGCTCTGAAGGTAAAACCTAAATCCACAAAATGAATCCATTCATTGGACATTTGGGCATAAAGGACTAGTGGGATGAATCGGGGGCAAGGATATTGTTTGCCTGCCTGCCGTTTGTGTGCAGAGGAAGAGGCGCCAGCCCTGAGCAGGTGCACAACTTTCATCGTTCCCCTCCGTGTGTTCCACCCCCCAGGATCCGCATGACCCTTCTCATCTCCCATTTTTCTTCCCTCCAGCATGCAGGAGTCCATCCTGGCCCAGGTGCAGCGAGTGATCAAGGGAGAGGTGAGCATGGCCATGAAGGAGCAGCAGGCCGCCGTCACCTCGAGCATCATGCAGGCAATGCGCTCCGCTGCAGGCACGCCCATCCCTGCCACTCACCTAGACTTCCAGTCCCAGCAGGCTCATGTGCTGCAACTGTTGCAACAGGGACACCTGAATCAAGCCTTCCAGCAGGTATGCATCCCTCCAGCCGCGGAGGTGAGATGGTCTCTCCAACTGCCCACGGAAAGACCTGGGTGTGACCTCCCAGAGCTGCAGGGAGTCAATCGCAGAGCCCAGCAAAGAGATAACCAGGGAGGTTCTCACTCTTATTGCCGAGCATTCAGCGTACGGGTGTCTCCTTCCTGGGAGTCTCTTTCTAAGGCGCAGCTGATTCTCTACTTCTGAACCAACAGGGGGCGCACAGAGCAGCTGTTTTATAGTTCACAGTATAACATTTAGGTATAACTGAAATGCCATGCTGATGCATATATATCCACTCCTCCACCCTGTATATGCTGCATGTTGAAGGTAACCTAATATAGATTAGTTACTCCCTACCATAGTTCACTATGCTATCTCTATCTTACTTGCTCTCCAGATTGGGAAAGGGTGTCTTCAAGTGTGCAAAGTTTGTAAGATTATCTATGGTGTGGAAAAAAGTGGATGGATAGAGGGGGGGCGGTTCTTGTTCTCCCATGATACAAGAACATGGGGTCACCCAATTGATGGGCAGTAGATTCAAGACATATAAAAGAAAATTCTTTTTCATGCTACACACCATTATTAACACATTCAGTGCTTTTTTTGTCATGTTCTTTTTCCTGTTTTTCCCCCCTTCTTTTTGTTTTTGTTATAATTGCAAATGAAAAATTTTAAAAAATACTACACACCATTAACTTCACGGAATCTGCTACCACAGGATGTAGTGATAATCACTAGCTTAGACGGATTTAAAACAGAATTAGACAAAGTAATGGAGGGTAAGGTCTTATCAATGACTGTATGCAAGTAACTCCAAGGTTGAGAGGCAGTGTATGCCACTAAATACTGGTTGCGGGGGGCGGGTGTGTGTGAAAGCAGTGGATGGCTATTGAGCATCTGTTTATTTGCTTGTTGCCTTTCCACTGGACTGTGCCCAAACTAGCTTGCAACATATCAAATGAACAGCAATAAACAGAACATTAAAAAAAAAAACCTTAATAGGAACAATTATGAATTGCCACAGCATCAATAAATACATTTGTTTTAAACATAAATCAATCCATACAATGTTGAATAAAATGATTCAAATCAACTGACCTAATTCAACAGCTTAGAAGTGAACGGGAGAGAGAATGAAGACCAACATAAAGAATAAGAACGAACCCCATCCAAGGCCTAATACAGCCTTCTCCAATTGTCAAGGGCTCCTTGGAGGCCTCTCTCAGTCTAATCCAGTAGCCAAGTCCAGACACAGACAAAGGGATTCCTTTCAAAGCTTTATTTTTCTTTTACAACTTAACAACTCTACCGTTGGCAACTAGATCTGAGCAGCAGAGTACCTATGCCCTAAGTTGGAACAGTTGGTCCCCGTTTGAAAGGGAATTACTGGCAGACCCCTGAACTTAAGGACTAGGGAGAGTCCCTCCCCTTTTCCCTTGGATCCTCTGGGCGCAGCTGTTGTTTGCGTGCCAACCAGGCACTACGCCTCCTCTGTGCGCCCTCCATTTGGCGCCGCTCTCTGCGTCGGCGTCGCGCGTCCATCAAGTCTGCTTCCCATGCTCTGTCACTCCCTGGACTGCTATCTAAGCTAGGAATGCTGGTGGGAGGAATCTCCGTCAGCTGTGGGCCCTGGGAAAGAGGAGCGCGCTCCTCTCCCAGGAGCGACTGCTCTTCCTCAGAATCAGAACTTCTCTGGGATTCTATGGGCTCAGTGTCCACCCTGACACCAATCTGGTGCCCTCTAGTTGTTTTGGACCTGAGAAGGGCTGTGGCTCGGTGTGATAGAACACGTGTTTTGCATGCAGAAGGTCCCAGATTTGATCCCCGGCAACTCTTAAGTAGGACTGGAAAAAGCTCCTGCCTGAAACCCTGGAGAGCCATTGTTGCCAGTCAGTATCAACAATATTGGGCAGCTTCTTGTGTTCCTGTGACTTCAACTCCCATTAGCTGCAGCCAGCATGGCCAATGGTCAGGAATGCTGGGCAGTGTAGTCCGAAATCTGGAGGACAGATGTTGGGAGAGGCTGGCCTAATAGATCTCCATGCCACAGAGGTCATGTGGAATTCTCCACCATTCACCTGTGCACATGGCTTGGTGGCCACACCGTTCTCACTTGTGACAGCCTTCCTTTCTCCCTCCCTCGCCGCTCTCCCCTGCATCTCCTCTCTCGGCCCCCTCCCCAGCTCTCCCCTTGGGACGTGAAGATTGCCACGCCTCCTTCAAGGCCTGCATATGCTCGCGGCGTTGCTATGAGTTGGCCTATCTCCCCCAAACACACTTTCCAGCAGTGTCTTCCAGGCAGCAGACGTTATCAGTCGCCAGGGTTCTGTGTGGGGTGTGAGGCAAATGGAAACCTTCGCCCACGGGTGGGGAACCGGTAGCCCTCCAGATGTTCTTGGACTGCAACTCCCATCAGCCCTAGCCAACAGCCAATGGTGAAAGATGATGGAAGTTGCAGTCGAACATCTGGGGACACAGCTCAGTGGCGGAGCCCCTGCTTTGCATGCAGAAGGTCCCAGGTTCGATCCCCGGCATCTCCAGGTAGGGCTGGAAGAACTCCTGCCTGCAACCCTGGAGAGTGTTGACAATGCTGGACTAGGTGGACTGACTCAGTCTAAGGCAGCTTCCTATATTTCACCGCGAAATCCCGACGTGCCCCATCCCTGGCAAAGAACCCCTTCATGTTAGTCTCTGCTCCAAGCTGCTGCCTTCATGCCCTGCTTGTGGCCTTCCTGGAAGCATCCGGCTGGCCACCAGTGGGGCTGCTCTGACCTTCTTATGGGATGAGATTTCAGATCTACGCTGGCGATTTTGAGAAAACTCCCTGGAAAAGACCCTGATGCTGGGAAAGACTGAAGGCAAAAGGAGAAGGGGACGGCAGAGGATGAGATGGCTAGATAGCATCACTGATGCAATGAATATGGACTTGAGCACGCTCCGGGAGAGAGCGCAGGACAGGGAGGCCTGGCGTGCTGTGGTCCATGGGGTCATGAAGAGTCGGACACAACTGAACGACTGAACAACAACATAGGAAGTGCAGCTTCCTATACCCACACTAGACCCATAACAAATGGGTCTGGTCTCCTGTATGCACCTTTCCATCATTCTTTGGGCCTAGGTTCCTGTGGCTGCTGGTGCTCCGTAATTGTACCCCATAATCTGCTCTGTCCCTGGGTGTCTGCACATGTCCGTCTGTGGCAAGTGAGGGCCACATGGTTGTCTGTGGCAAATGAGGGCCACAAGAAGTGGAGACTTCGCTTCCTTAGGGCACAATCCTATGCATGTTTAGACAGATAAAAGTCCTACATCTCCTAGCATTCTCCAGCCAACTATTTTGTCTGTCTAAACATGCATAGGATTGCACCCTTAGTATATTAGCAATGGAAGGGATGGGTGAAGAGCCCATTTTGTTACTCTGCCCGGAGTCTGGTTCAGCAATATTGAGCCAGTAAGGCAGCCTTCATGCAGCCCCAGCACACTGTGAGGGCACCAGGTAGGGGAAGGCTGCAGGAAAGAAAATGCAGATTTCACAGATGCCTCATAGTTCCTCAACTGCTTCCTCTTCTCTCTTGCAGGCCCTCACTGCAGCGGATTTGAACTTGGTCCTCTACGTCTGTGAGACCGTTGACCCTCAGCAAGTGTTTGGGCAGCACCCCTGCCCGCTGTCCCAGCCCGTCCTCCTGTCTCTCATTCAGCAGCTCTCCTCAGACTTGGGAGCCCGGACAGAGCTCAAACTGAAGTGAGTGTGGCGCAGTGGTGCTGAAATGGGAGATGCATCCTGCCTCTCTGCAGGGAAAAATGGCAGATGCTTCCTGCAGCATGGCTGTGTGCATTCCAGGCTTTAAAAATAGATGTATTTGTTTTCTCAGGAAGAGCTAAGTCTGCAACTGATGTATTTCTCTTACCCTATATGATTCTGGTTTATCTAGTTGTGGATTGTGAATGGGAGCTATGCTGGACACTGGAGGTCCACCTCCCGAGCCACTGGAAATCTTACTCAACTATCTCTGTGGCTTCTGAGATGAACAGGCATTGCCCACTGGGTTCACACAACACAACAAGCCAGAGTATGGGTTGAGTGTGGGTTGTTGTTGAATTGTGGGTTGTTGTGTTGTGTGAACCCAGCCGCACTAACAAAACATGGCTTGTCAACCATGAATAACCCACGATGAGAACCCATAGTTTGTGGCTGGACTGTGAACTATGGCTTGTTCGTGGTTAATGAACAATAACAAACCCACACTCAACCCATACTCTGGCTTGTCATGTATGAACTGGGTCATACTGTTAAGCACATCTTTACATCCATAAGGGTGGACATAAAGAAACTTGCTTAGTTTTTTTTTTTTTTAAATGAGTTACTCAGGAAGCTGGATTCTGCCCTTTCCCTACAGAATTCCCTTTCATGGAATTTTAGTATATATCCATGATCCATTACTGCAGTTCTGTAGCCAGGATCATGCCCTCAACCTGTACCCTGCTCTGCTCTCTTCTACACAGTTACCTGGAGGAGGCAGTGATGCATCTAGACCACAGCGACCCCATCACCCGGGACCACATGGGCTCGGTTATGAACCAGGTGCGGCAGAAGCTCTTCCAGTTCCTGCAGGCAGAGCCTCACAACAGCCTGAGCAAGCCTGCCCGGCGCCTCATGATCATGCTTCAAGGCCTGGTCACTCCCAGTATGCCCTAACAAGGCATAACCGCTCTCGCACAATGGTGCCCGTCACTGCTAACCAAATGTGGCTGCTCCCCCCCCCTTCTTTCTTCTTCTAGAGCTCTTGCAGGGGGAGAAGAAAATCCATCCACACGACACACGCATGGAAAGGGTAGAAGGGGCCGTCCGAGCCCAGCTGTGTTAGCCCCATATAATCCGAAATACACTTATTTTCTCTGCAGACAGACCCCTCGCCCTGCCCAGCATCTGCCTCACTTTGTACAAGCTGATATTCAGGGACGCTAATCCCATCCTTCTTCCTTCTCCTGTTTTACACCTTGGAGCCCCCTCCCCAAGAGTTTGGGGGTTGGGGAGGGGGTGCTCTGCAAACCTGGCCTGTCATATCATGGGGAAAGGCATCATGGGCCCAGCTCAAGTAAAAAAAAAAAGAGAGTTCAAAAGGTGCAGGCAGATTGTAGAATCACAGCAGGCTTCGTGAGGTATTGCCTCTACCTGCCCTACTTGTGGATGGGGGATGACGAGTTCATGAAGCCCATCCATCTTGGGAAGCAGCGTTGGTTCTGTGTGTGGTGGAGCATGGTCATGGATCAGAGAATTCCTTTAGGGGTTGGTTTTTTTGTTCTGCTTTTACACCACGTTTTTTCCTTTTTATCTAGGATCTTAATCTTTCATTTTTGAATAATGTTTAAAAAGTTCAATAAATGACTTTTTGGAGGAAAAAAAGCTGCTGCTTGTGTTTCTTGATAGGGCCTGGTGGGAGGCTCATCAACTCGCTGACTTGATCATGTTGCAGTGATGAGGCTGAAAGAGGGCGTGTTCCTGTGCGAGGGTTCTGACTTCATACTTCTCCTGCTTAAGCCTGATGCTATCAAACAGGAGTAATACCAGACAGAGAAGGCACCTAATTGCAGAAGATCTCTGCAAGCAATCATTTCAGATCTCTGGCAAGAGTGATCTCTCCTGCCCTGACAGCCCACTGGGCAGTGAGATGGGAGGTCAGAAAGGGAGAGAGGAAAGGGGGGGGGGAGCTGGCAGAAAAGAGAGAACAGGTGGCACCGCCCAATTATCATTCTAGCCCCACTCGCCACCAACGTGCTTCCCTCAACAGATTGCCCCTGAGGTAATGCAGCCCTCGACAACAACAAGATTCTGCCTCTGATGTAGAGAATAGCCACTTAGTCTACAAGAAGCTTCATCATGTCATGTTTGGTTAGTCACAGCCTTAGTTATTCCCTTTGCCTCATCCTAATGGCAACCTTCCTCACATCAAAACAACAATAGGTTGCCTTTTTAGTCCATGAGAAAAGTCCAAAATCCACAGTTATGCAATAAATTCCACAAAATCGTGCAGAACTCTTCATCAGGCAAAGATGCAGGGGATAGGAGAAGAAGCAAAATCCAAAAAAATGGCTAGGAGTTATGGCCATGACATTGCAGTTTAGATAGCCCCAGTCTCAAAATGAAGATTTGCAGGTGATGCCCAACTATGGATTTTGGATTTTCTTCCTTACGTCACCATCCACCTTGTGTTGTGTCTGCGCCCTGCCATGTACATTCTCAGACTCAATCCTCAACTGTGTCCTTACCCCATGGCTCCTCTTAAAACTAACCATCTCCCTTATCGAAGTTTCTCTTAACAGACGAAAACTGATGTGCAAGATGGCAGCTGGAATCTAACATACACCCCTGTTGACAGTGGACCATTGATTGGGATAAGAATTGAGAAGATGACCAGTGTGGAAGGGACACAAGCTAACAGTCTAAAAGTATTTAATTCAGTTGCATGCCCAAAATCCAAGTCTACTGTAGGACCCACTGTGCTGCTCACACATAATGACAACCTTTAGGTTTAAAAACCAATGGGTTGTTGTGCACAGCCACGCGCGCCCCTTCTGGTTTTACTGCACAGCCCATGATCAGCTCCTTCGTATGTTGTGGAACGTGACTACTGAACCCGGAATGCTGGGTTGTGCAGGGGCTAAACAACCCAGCAGTTAACCCATGGTTTGTTGTTGGATTAACCACTGCGCTGTTCAACCCCTACATAACCCAGAGGTCCTAGTTCGCATGTCATGCTGCAACACCTACAAAGGGGGCGATTGTGGGTCGTTCTGTAAAGCAGAAAAGGCTTGCGTTCTGCATGCCACACCCTTGCATGTCCATGATAACCCATTATTTTTAAACCGCTGGGTTGTCATTGCATGCAAACAGCCCACTATCTTTTCTTTCCTCAAGCTTTCCTTAGTTGAATTCATCTCCCGTTTTGTGTGACCCTCGAGACTTTGCTCCCATCCAAGCAGCAAGAAAGCCATTTAACAGGCTTTAGAGGTGTGACAACCCAATGAGATTGATCTTCTTGCCAGGGCATCAAGCTTTTTGTGGGCTAAGGCAGATGTTGCAGCATCCAACATCCCCCAGCTTCATTTTGTCGCAAGTGGAACAAGAAAGCTGCAGGTTATTTAACCTGCAGCTTGTGAGTGCAATCTGAATGTTGGGCTATGCCAGGGGTGCAGAACCCTTTTCCAAGGGCCAAATTCCATTTTGGAGAAGCTCTCGGGGGCTGCATGCATAAGGGGCAAGGCCAAAAACCCAGACATGCCATCATATTTCAGCTTGAAGCTCTTACTGGCAGTAACGAAGCCTTAGGAGAGGGATTTCAAGCTTTCAGAATAGGGAAAAAATTGCACAAAAGCTGGGAAACCAGCCAGCGATTGGTAGCTGGGGAAAAGCAAGTTGTTCTAGGGGAAGGTGAAAAGTTACAGCTCGACTCCTGTGGCAAAACATTGTGTGCCCCTGGATTGGAGCTTGCCTTTGAAGGAGTATATTCTCCAGTATTTTGGCATGTTTGAAAATTCCATGTCCCAAGTATCCACCTAGAGTAGTGTGTTATCTGCCAGCTCCTTGGCCCTGTTGCTCAAGGCCATGCTCAGTCCCTGTTAATTGGGAAACAGATAACAGCTGGGTCTGGTGGGAAGATCCCACCTCTTTTGGATGAAGGTGGTCCCTGTGGGGGATGAGCTGATGACTGGCTAAGGGAAATCTGCTCTGGGTTGCTGGAGCTGGGCCTTAGAAGGAGGTTGAGGAAATGGTGTGGTGTCTCCCGTTGTCATGGTGATCTTGGACCTGCTGTCGGCTGGATGCTATCCTGGGAGGGCTGTACCTAGGTATGTGGAAAGATAGACTAGCTAGTTTGGTATTTTGCTTGGGGTGTGGTATAAAGGCTCTCTGTGTACGCTTTAGTTTTCCTTGCAGGTTTTCAGCTTTGTAATCCTCTGTACAACCTACCACATCCAATTCTCCCCTTCCATATAATAAACAGTTATCCAACTCCAAGTTGGTGTGATCCCTTTGTTTTCAACCTCACTGCTAAATTCAGTGCCTCTTGGCAGGAGAGGGAGGTTACTGGGTGTATTTGGGGCTTGAGGCCAGGTTTGGCCTGTCCTGCCTTGCAGGGACATTGGAGTTAGCTCCAGCATTTCTTCACAATTCCTACTATCTTTATTCCTCCTAAAAAGTGGAGGCACCATTGCTGGATATAAATTGGGGAGCAGAGAGGTTGACAGTGTAACCCCCTGTAACATTTAGGCCACCTTCTGGATGTGGACCCCAAAGCACTTTTATCAGTTATTGTTGAGTTGGGGGTGGGATTCTGGTTCAGTAGCAGGTTCCTTTATGGACCACAATGAAAAGTCAGGTTATATTCCATGGATCGAGTTGCAATCCTTTCTAATAGGAGTAATTGTATTATCATGGCAAGTACAGCCACTTAAATGGCATAGGTTTTCCAAAGTTTTGGAGGACAGGAGGACAAGGGGTGATTGCTGCTGCAGTAATGTCTCATGGGCTCTGTTTGCATACATGAAGCTAGTATCCATTATGGGGATTATTTGGAAAGGGGCTTCATAGCTTTTTGTGTGCTAAAATGGTCCATTTCAGGGAAAGTGTGTGTGAGCGAGCGCGAGAGAAGGAGAATTGCATGGGGATATAGCCCGGACTTTTTATCTACTGTGTTTCCCCCACATTGCTTGCAACTCTTTATTGATCACTTGCCATCCCTACACCAGAGCAACTGCTGCAGAGGCTAAGTAGTTGTCCCTGTTTGATGCAGACACATCCTGGGGAGGGCTAGGAAATGCGATCTTGTAATCGCCAAACCCAGGGATTAAGGAAGGTCCGTGCTCTCCTCCCAAAGGGAAGGCAGTTGAGTCCTTCTTCCTTCTCTCTCTCTCAGTAGGGAAGCCATGCTGGCCAGCTATTGGGGATGAGGTCTGTGCACAAGAGGATCACGCATCTTATTTACATTCCAGCCATTGGGCTATTGCTCCAGTTGTGGCTCGAGATATCACAAAAGGGCTTTAGGGATCAAAGTCTTCCAAAGGGGAATATCCCCTTCCCAGCAGGCTTTTGTGCCGGGGTGGGGGCCAAAATGTCCTTCTCTCAGATGCTGGGCTCCTTGCTCTGTTATGATAGGAGGTAGCGGGGATGGCGAGGGAGGGGATTTAATCCCCCAGGGGCCCATTTTTCTCACCACTAGCCAAGGATTTGCAAACACTTCCTTCTGCATGGTTGCAACAAATAACTTCTCATCTGCTCTAGGGCAGCTTTTCCCAACCTGGGGACCTCCAGGTGTTTTGGACTTCAACTCCCATCCCTGGCCATTGCCCCTTCTAGGAGGGGCTGGTGGGAGTTGTAGTCCAAAACAGCTGGAGGGCACCAGGTTGGAGAAGACTGCTCTAGTATGTTTTTGTTGTTCCTTATTTCTTAGTCCATCCTTGTTTCTTTTGGCTAGCTTGTACAACACAGTCCTATGAACCTGTTAATTCCCTGATGCCCTCTAATGATCCAGACTTCCCCGACCAGATGTGTTGCACTACAACCCCCATCATCTCTGACCATTGGTTGGGGCTGATGGGAGTTCAAAAAATCTGCAGGGCACCACATTGGGGAAGGCTGCCATTGAACTAGTAGGGCATCCTTTCTCAATAATGTTCTTGTTTTTAACAGGGTTCTTTTTCATATAGACCTGGTACACTTAACATGACAACTCAAGAGTAGAGGTTGAGTATGGGTTGTCATTGAATCGTGGGTTGCCACTGAATTGTGGATTGTCAATGGGTTGTTGTGTGAACCCAGCCATGCTAACAAACCATGATTTGATAACCACAAACAATCCAGAGTCCACAACCCAACAACAAACTGGATGGGGGGGGAGGCAATATCTCCCCTTTGCTGACTTCATTGGGACGTGGGGAAGTGTTGAAAAGGGGGAAGACATGGACAAGTGTCAGTTCAAGGCTTAACAGTGAGACGATGACATTGCCAAGGGGGAGTTATTGACACATACCCCTTGGTGCTCCCTTTTGGTGCACTTACCTCACCTGCATTTTTGTTTTCAGTGCCTCTAATTTGTGCAAATGGATTTGTACCTTTTCTTAGTATTATTTTTCTCCTGATCCTTCACACGTGTGCCCAGATTAGCCTATGTGAAGTCTCCCCTTGCCATTTTCCTACTATGTTCCTTTCTCCACTTGACAGCTGTAACTTACAAAGAAATTGACAAGGTGAGGCTATGCATAGCAGACAGGGGAATCTGTGCTCTTGTGCACTTGCAAAGAACTGGGATTTTTTTTAAAAAATGAACCCATTTGTATGCTCCTGAAGCACCAAAAAAAGAGAGAAAAGGTGGTGACCGAGTTATGGTCCCCCGAAAGTGCCATTTTGGCATCAGTGAAGGGGGCAGTCACTCTGGCGAGAGAGGCTGGAGGAGCACGGGCGAGATCGCAAAGAGCAGTTCAGCCTTGGGACAAGCCACGCTGCCGGGTTCAGACATCACGGCAAGCCACCTTGAGAACACCTCAACATCTCTACTACAAGCCATGGGTTCTCAGGGTGCCTTGTTGGCGAAAAACAACCAATGCTGACTCTTCCATACCAGGTTCACAAGTCAGGTTAAGCCACGCTTACACTAGCAAGGCTCACAACCCACCAAGGCTTTGTGGGTCGTGTGAACCCAGACAGTGTGAGACTTTATGGTGCTACGAGACTGTTTTAGCTGCAAGACACGACGAGTGCTATACTAGGCATGTTTAGACAGAAAAAAAGTCCTATAACTTCCACGATTCCCCAGCATTAGTTTTTTCTGTCTAAACATGCCTAGGATTGCACCCTAACTCACCTACACCCCCTGGAAGCAGGGGCAGGGGTATTCCGAATGTGTACTTGAAGGACTGGAAGTTTTAATCCTGTCTGCAACCCGACACTTGGTGGCTGCAAGGAAAAGAGGGGAAAAACCCAAACTAATGAGACAAGTTATCTGTGAATGATGAGGAAATAAAGTCAATCAATAAATAATAAGGAAGAGGAAGGCCAAACAAGCACAGGAGTCTGTGGCATTTTCATATTCAAATATCGTTATAACCTGTTTCAGTGTGAAAATCGACTTAAATCTGGCACACCAGTTTTTGCTGCTGAGGTTGGTTCTTTCTGCTGGGGAACATGGGCGGGAGGGTGCTCCTGCGCTCATGCCCTGCTTATGGGTTTCCCAGGGGCAGCCGGTTGGCCACTGTGTGAACAGAATGCTGGGCTAGATGGACCCCTGGCCTGATCCAGCAGGGATCTTCTTTGGTTCTGTTCTTATGAGTCCCCTTATTTATTTATTTATTTATTATTTATTGCATTTATACCCTGCCTTTTTTCCTCTTGCAAGGAACCCCAGGCGGCTTACGTTATCCTCCTCCTCTCCATTTTAGCCTCACAACAACAACCCTGTGAGGTAGGCTGAGCTGAGAGTCTGTGACTGGCCCAAAGTCGCCCAGTGAGCTTCCATGGCCGAGTGGGGACTAGAACCCGGATCTCCCGGCTCCCAGTCCAACACTCTTGCCACTACACCGCACTGGCCCTTAAACCCAGACCCACCAGTTGAAAACCACGATTTTTGAACGGAAGCCCTGGCTGCTGGTTATTGCTCGGCCATCTCGTGTCCACCAGCTTCCCTTCTCCAGGAGGTTTAAAAACCAAAATCCAGACTTTAAAAAAAGAAGGGGGGGAGATAAAGCTCATGACAACCGGGACAGCCACCGCACTGCGGTTTCGACAGTGTCGATTTTAAGGTTAGGATAACTTCGGCTCCTCGAAAGCTGCAGGAAGGAACTTGCACGGATCCTGCGCCACCGCTTCACGGTTTGCTCCAGGTACACTACGCCGCACCACACACACGTGTCTGTCCCTCGTTGCAAAGCTACACATCGCTCAGTAAATCGCGGCGCGGGCGACCCGGAGCGGAGCGGAGCGGGGCGGGGCGGAGCGGGGCGGAGCGGGGCGGGGCGGAGCGGGGCGGGTTTCCCGCGCCGAGTGGCCGGGCGCGCGGTCCCGCTCCGGAGGCGGGGCCGGGCGGGGCGGAGCCGTGCAGAGGGGGCGGCTCCCGTAGCCGCCGCGCTCTTTTTGCAGCCCTCCCGGTGGCAGCCGGGCTCCGCATTGAGCTGTTGCTGCTGCCGCTGCTGGGCGCGGCGGGCACCATGGGCTGCGGGGCGCTGCTGGGGTCCTTGGCGTTGCTGCTCCCGTTGCATCTGGGTGAGTCCCCGAGGCGCGCCGGGAGGGTGGCCAGCCAGCCAGCCAGCCAGCCAGCAGGCAGGCGTGCACGCATGCATGCATGCAGACGTGCACACGTGTCTGAGCGGGACACGGAAGCGTGCAGCGAGAGGCAGGCGGGCGGGCGGGCGAGCGAGGAGGGTGCCGCCAGAGGAGAGCGGGCGTCCGATCGGAGGACTGCGAGGTCCTTTTGGGACAGGGAGTCCGCCGCCGGCTGAGCTTACCGGGGGGGGGGGGGGGGAGAGGCGCGCGCAAGGGCAGCGCGTGTTTGTGTGTGTATCTGTGTGTGTGCAAATGGAGACTGCAAGCCTGGGGGCGCGGAGTTGAGACCTACCCGGGGTGGGGTGGGGTAGGGGTTGCGATCGAGTAAGCGCGACACGGATCGGGCTGCACGTGTGTAGGAAAACGGCGCGCGCGGGGCAGTGCAGAAGAAGCAGCCCGGCCCGGCGCGCGCGCAAGGCTCCGTGGCTTGGAGATCGCGCAAGGCTCCGAGCGCGTTGCAGCCCGCGTAGGAGGCTGGTCATCCTTAACCATGCTGGTTGGGGCTGATGGCGATTGGAGTCCCCCGACGTCTGCAAGGTCACAGGTCCCCCCCCTCCCGCTTTTAAGCGCCAGCGCGCTTTTCCCGCCGCCTCCGCTCCCTTTCTGCTCGCCTCTCTGCCTGCTGGGAATCTGAGAGAGGTTCGCCCCTTGCAGGGCTTCTCCGAGGCTTGTGCGCGCCTACACCGGAGAACTGCCCCCCCCCCCCCGCTTTCCGATCCTGTCCCTCCAGCCCCAACTTTCACCCCAACCGCACAGGTTGTTTGCCTGCCAGGCCCGCAGTAGCGTGGCGAACTCGGCCGGTTGCTGACCTCGGGCTAATGCGTTTATTGTGGCAGAAGTTTGTCGTGGGCTACAGACAGCCCCCTTTGTCGGATGCAACAGCAGGGGCCTCGCGGCCAGCTCGTTTCGGCAGCCCCCACAGCCCCACTCCCAAGGAGAGCCCAACAATGCGGGCAGCCCGGTCTCCTCTACTCTGGCTGGCAGCCGCTTTCCAAGGTCTCAGGCTGGAGGTCTTCCCCCATCACCTGCCTCCTCTTCCTTTCCACCGGCGATGTCTGCGACTGAACCTTGTATACGCAAAGCATGCGCAGTGCCACCGAGCTGTGGTCCCTCTCCGACGGTCTCTCCCCGGAGGCCGATCCGGAGTAAACAATACAGCCCGAGCCTCAGACGTCGCCTCCTGTTCATATTAATCTAGTGCCAAGAGCGGTGGTGTAGTGGTCAGTTTTGAAGTGCAGGCGCTCATCGTGACAGCCCCGTCACCACGCCCCCGAAGGAGAGTCCAAAATTGCAGGCAGCTGTGCTGATCCATATCAACACACCATTTCTAGCAGTTTTCATGTGCTCGGAGTAGGTCTTTTGCAAAGCAAATGGGTCTTAGCTGCTCATTCAAGACCAGGCCACCATAAAATACTTCGCATTACAACAGGGAAAAATATATAGTTGCTGGGAAAATTCATTTCCCCCCCAGCTACTGTTAAGATCTCAGCTCAGAGGGAACAGGAAAGCCTGAGGGGCAGCAGCCGGGGGGTGGGGGTGGCCAATGACCTCAGCATCCCCTGCTAATCAAAAAGTGCCCGTGAGCCCCGGCTCCACTCCATCACTGTGCAACAGTCTTTGGGCTGTCACCGGGCTCGTCGTTGTTCTTGCTGCAACAGACTAGCATGGTGACCCCACTGGAAATTGAAAACTGTGACAGCTCTTAGCAGTTCCATCCCTGCTGTTACCCTTCTACTGCCTTCTTGCCCAAGCTGTCTGTTTCTGGGTGCCATAGGTGGATCCTGTAACAAAACAGAATAGGTTTAAGGAAAATTAAGAGCGTAAAAAATATGACAGCATTTTAATACTGACATTTCCACAAAACTTAAAACAATTGATTAGCACTCCATCACATATCACATATACGTGGTTATAACACTGACTTCCAAATCAAAAGGTGCCGTACCTCTGTACAGCCTATGTCCCAAACTCATTTCAATCAAACTGACCGTCTTCAGTGAGAGAAATGTGAACAGTCATTACAGCCCTTACTAAAACATGTTTTCATGATGTTAAACTTCCTAAATGGAACCTGTAAAACAAAATACACAAACTTCCTACTGGTATTTCTAACTATGTATATATGATATATTGATGGACTGCTAATCAGTTGTTTTAAATTTTGTGTGAAATGTCAATCTTCATAATAATATTTTGTCATATTTTTTGTTGTTGTTCAGTCGTTCAGTCGTGTCCGACTCTTCGTGACCCCATGGACCATAGCACACCAGGCCTTCCTGTCCTGTGCTCTCTCCCGGAGCGTGCTGAAGTTCATATTCATTGCATCCGTGATGCTATCTAGCCATCTCATCCTCTGCCGTCCCCTTCTCCTTTTGCCTTCAGTCTTTCCCAGCATCAGGGTCTTTCCCAGGGAGTTTTCTCTTCGCATTAGGTGGCCAAAATATTGGAGCTTCAGCTTCATTATCTGTCCTTCCAATGAGCACTCAGGGTTGATTTCCTTTAGGATGGACTGATTTGACCTCCTTGCAGTCCAGGGGACTCGTAAGAGTCTTCTCCAGCACCACAGTTCGAAAGCATCAATTCTTCGGCGCTCAGCCTTCCTTATAGTCCAGCTCTCACAGCCATACATTACTACTGGGAAAACCATAGCTTTGATTAGACGGACCTTTGTCGGCAAGGTGATGTCTCTGCTTCTTACTATGCTGTCTAGGTTGGCCATAGCTTTCCTCCCCAGGAGCAAGCGTCTTTTAATTTCATGGCTACAGTCACCGTCTGCGGTGATCTTGGAGCCCAAGAAAGTAAAATCTGTCACTGCTTCCATTTCTTCCCCTTCTATATGCCAGGAAGTGATGGGGCCAGATGCCATGATCTTAGTTTTTTTAATGTTGAGTTTCAAACCAGCTTTTGCACTCCACTTTCACCCTCAACAAGAGGCTCTTGAGATCCTCTTCGCTTTCTGCCATTAGGGTGGTATCGTCTGCATATCGGAGGTTGTTGATAATTCTCCCAGCAATCTTAATTCCGACCTCTGATTCATCCAACCCGGCATTTCTCATGATGTACTCTGCATATAAGTTAAATAAGCAGGGTGACAATATGCAGCCTTGTCGTACTCCTTTCCCAATTTTGAACCAATCGGTTGTTCCATGTCTGGTTCTTACTGTTGCTTCTTGACCCTCGTACAGGTTTCTCAGGAGACAGGTAAGGTGGTCTGGTACTCCCATCACTTTCAGAATTTGCCACAGTTTGTTGTGATCCACACAATCAAAGGCTTTAGCATAGTCAATGAAGCAGAAATAGACGTTTTTCTGGAATTCTCTTGCTTTCTCCATGATGCAGCGAATGTTGGCGATTTGATCTCTAGTTCCTCTGCCTCTTCGAAACCCAGCTTGTACTTCCGGTAGTTCTCGGTTCGCATACTGCTGAAGCCTAGCTTGTAGGATTTTGAGCATCACCTTGCTGGCATGTGAAATGAGCGCAATTGTGCGGTAGTTTGAACACTCTTTGGCGTTGCCCTTCTTTGGAATTGGAATGTAAACTGACCTTTTCCAGTCTTGTGGCCACTGTTGAGTGTTCATGGATCACTGCCTTGTTGTGGCGAAGGGGCTTGCGTAACTCAGTGAAGCCATAAGCTATGCCGTGCAGGGCCACCCAAGACGGACAGGTCATGGCAGAGAGTTCTGACAAAATGTGGTCCACTGGAGAAGGAAATGGCAACCCACTCCAGTATTCTTGCCAAGAAAACCCCATGGAACGTATCACAAGGCTAAAAGAGATGACGCCGGAAGATGAGCCCCTCAGGTCGGAAGGTGTCCAATATACTACTGGGGAAGAGCAGAGGGTATTTCCAAGTAGCGCCAGAAAGAGTGAAGCGGCTGGGCCAAACCCGAAAGGACACTCAGCTGTGGATGTGTCTGGTGGTGAAAAGAAAATCCGATGCTGTAAAGAACAATATTGTTTAGGAACCTGGAATGTCAGATCAATGAATCAAGGTAAGCTGGAGGTGGTCAAACATGAGATGGCAAGATTGAACATCGACATCTTGGGAATCAGCGAACTAAAATGGACAGGCATGGGCGAATTTAATTCAGGTGACCATCATATCTACTATTGTGGGCAAGAATCCCTTAGAAGAAATGGAGTAGCACTCATAGTCAACAAAAGGGTGGGAAAAGCAGTACTGGGGTACAATCTTAAAAATGATAGAATGATCTCAGTACGAATCCAAGGCAAACCATTCAACATCACAGTAATTCAAGTCTATGCCCCAACCACTGAGGCCGAAGAAGCTGAGGTTGATCGGTTCTATGAAGACCTACAACACCTTCTAGAACTAACACCAAAAAAAGATGTCCTCTTCATCATAGGGGATTGGAATGCTAAAGTAGGAAGTCAAGAAATCACCGGGATAACAGGCAGGCATGGCCTTGGTGTACAAAATGAAGCAGGACAAAAGCTAATAGAGTTTTGCCAAGAGAACATGCTGATCATAGCAAACACTCTTTTCCAACAGCACAAGAGGCGACTCTACACATGGACGTCACCAGATGGTCAATTTCGAAATCAGATTGATTATGTCCTTTGCAGCCAAAGATGGAGAAGCTCCATACAGTCAGTAAAAACAAGACCTGGAGCTGACTGTGGCTCAGATCATGAGCTGCTTCTTGCAAAATTTCGTCTTAAATTGAAGAACGTCGGGAAAACCACTAAACCGTTCAGGTATGACCTAAATCATATCCCTGATGAATATACAGTGGAGGTGAGGAATAGATTTCAGGGATTAGACCTGATAGACAGAGTGCCTGAGGAACTATGGACGGAGGTCCATAACATTGTTCAGGAGGCAGCAACGAAATCCATCCCAAAGAAAAAGAAATGCAAGAAAGCAAAGTGGCTGTCTGAGGAGGCTTTACAAGTAGCTGAGGAAAGAAGGGAAGCGAAAAGCAAGGGAGAAAGGGGAAGATATACCCAACTGAACGCAGAGTTCCAGAGAATAGCAAGGAGAGACAAGAAGGCCTTCTTAAATGAACAATGCAAAGAAATCGAGGAAAACAACAGAATGGGAAAGACTAGAGATCTCGTCAAGAAAATCGGAGATCTCAAGGGAACGTTTTGTGCAAAGACGGGCATGATAAAGGACAAAGAAGGCAGGGACCTAACAGAAGCAGATGAGATTAAGAAGAGGTGGCAAGAATACACAGAAGAACTATACAGGAAAGATCTTAATGTCCCCGATAGCCATGATAGTGCGGTCACTGAACTTGAGCCGGACATCCTAGAGAGTGAAGTCAAGTGGGCCTTAGGAAGCATTAGTAACAACAAAGCTAGCGGAGATGACAGTATTCCAGCCGAGCTGTTTAAAATCCTAAAAGATGATGCTGTTAAAGTGCTGCATTCAATATGTCATATTTTTTACCCCCATAATTTTTCTTAAGCCTGTTCTGTTTAGTTGTGTGTTAGTGATTAAGGACAGAACCGTTCTACCGGTGTTTGATAGGTGTATCCTGTGCCACAGGTTAGATGAGCAAAGTGAAGAGGGTGGGGTCCGGGTTAATATTTTTAACAGATGGTTTAACGTGTTGAATCCTTTCTCCCTCCCCCCCCCTGCCATGTGTATGGCATGATCAGGGTGAAAGGAGAGGGGTGACACAGCCTTCCCCAACCCGGTGCCCTCTATGCTGACTGGGGGATGATGGAAGTTGTAGTCCCAACACATCTAGAAGGCACCAGGTTGGGGAAAACTAAACCAACTGGCATATTGTGGTGTCATTTTTGGTGTGTGTACATCTGCAAGAAACAGTGTGTTGTTGTTAATCTTAATCTGGAACAAGAGGGTGCAATGCTGCCTGTCGTGTGTGCTGGAAACAGGTGCCTAGGGGATTTACCTGTGGAGTTGCAGTTGATCTTTAGCTCTGTTTAGCAATGCCTTTTCAGGCTGATGGAATTCACTCAGTATGGATGAGGAGAACCTTGCTATTTTGGCAATCAGTGGAGCTGGCTTAAAATTATATTTATGTATTACATTTATTTTATTTCAATAGCCCAAGTCCTCAGTTGCAGTGACATTTCCATAAGGAGGGTGGAGATTCACAGCAATGGGTCAAAGGCCTGCTTTTGAATATATTATGTGGGAAGGTATCTTCTTCAGATCAGACCTACTTCTCCATCAAGCTCTCTGTTCATTATTTGTTTGCTACATTTCCATCACATCCTTCCTCCGATGCTTGTCTTCCTCCACATTTTATGTTCACGACAACCCTGTGACTTAGGTGAGGCTGAGAGGTAGGCAAGCCTTATGGCTGAGTGGGGTTTCGAACTCGAGGCTCTTCCGAATCTGACATTCTAACCGCTACACCCCAGTGGTATGTGTCTACTCTGACCAGTAGTGGCTCTCCAGCATCCCAGTAGAGGCCTTCCTCTTTCCCAGCCTCCCCAGCATGGCCAGAGATGATGGGAGTTGTAGTCTAGCACATCTGGGGGAGGGGTGCAAGGTGGAGGAGGGGAGGCTGCTCTTTCTTATCACATGTTGCCTGATCGTTTTGGCTGGAGATGCTAGGAACTGAAGTTGGGACATTCTGCATGCAAAACCTGTGATCTGGCGCTGAACGATGGTTCTTCCCCAAATTCAAGCTTTAAATGGCAAGATGGGCTCATTTAAGAGCATCTCATGTAGCTAGTGCTTGATGTCTTGTAATAACCAGAAATAGAGGTCCTGCTGAGGAATAAGCACATTTGCCTGTGAACTCAAATACCGGGCAGAAATTATCCTTGTATCCAAGAGGGGTGGGCCTCTTGTCTTCTGCCACAGTCCCCCCCCCCCAGCCTTTTTTGGCATTGCTCTCTTTGGGTGTGTACTGTACCAGCTCCCCATTTCACACATTGATGGCACCATGTGATAGGTGCAATTATTATCTCATTAAGCATCACTTCTGAATCTCCTCATAGCTTGGAATAGGAGCATAAAACAAAACCAGCCATGCTGGTCCTTCAGAAAAATGCGAAAATCCATGGTCAAATCTTTATTGGGACCAACCAAAAATGCACAAAATTGTGGGAAAACTTTCAAGGTCTCCAGATCTCTTAATCAGGCTAGATGTTACAAAAAGGTGGGGGCGGAGAGAAAAGATGGATTTGATGCTGAAGTCACAGGAACATTGGAAGCTGCCTTATGCCTTACCATTAGTCCGTCTATCCTAGTATTGTCAGCACTGACTGGCAGCAGCTCTCCAGGGTTTCTGGCAGTATTCTTTCCTAGCCTTACCTGGGGATTGAACCCAGAGCCTTCTGCATGCAAAGCAGGTGCTTTACCTCTGAGCTATGACAGTCTCTCATGAAGTCTGCACGATCAGAGCCTTAAGATGGAATGGAGGAAGAGGCTCAGACTTAAACGAATTAGGTTCTGTAAGGTGTCGTGCAAGTTTCAGATCACACCTAGGACTGTTGGGACAAACAAACATAATGGCTGATTTCCCCTGCCCGCATACACTCATGCATTTTTGAAAATATAAAATCTAGTCGGATTTGTCTCTAGCGGTAAGCAAAATGCACAGGTTCCTTAGTAGATGGAGAACAAAAGTAAGGAAAGCATAGCAGTTTTTCATAACAGCAAAGCTGGAGATGGATTCTGGGTATTAAGCAAGGTTTTAAAGAAAAGTAAACAGAAGCTAACCTGGGTGGTGTTACCTAGGGGACAGAGGGAAGATAACCCACAATGGCTGCAGTTCTCTGAGGCTAGGAGTGTGGTATTTTGTTTCAAGTAACTAGAAATGACTTCATCTAAACCTGTTTAGGATTGAGGTCCCAGACTTACATCTGCTACTATGCTACCGCCAGCATCAGAGGAACTATGCGTACGTACACCAGTTGCTGGGGAACATGGGCGGGAGGGTGCTGCTGTACTCATGTCTTGCTTGTGGGTTTCCCATGGGCAGCTGGTTGGCCCTGTGTGAACAGAATGCTAGACTAGATGGACCCTTGCTTTGACACAGCATGGCTCTTCTTATGTTCTTATGGCAATGATTGCTCTGGATTTCAGAAAGGTTTCTTCCAGCTAAGGCTGAGAAAAAACCAGGCAGTTGTGAAAGAAAAAGGATACACATTTTCTTTTGTGCCCATGGTGAGGTGGTAACTGGTTCACACGTGCACCAACATCACTTGATTACCCCATGCTTGATTACTGTCCTCTGAACATGAGAACTGTTTCCATTAAAAAGTGGTGTACACAATGGCCCACGGAATCATGTGTAAGTCCTAGTTGTGATCAACCCTGCGGATGGCTGATTCACACATGCAAATAATCGCTTGACATGACAGTTGGTGAATGATGAACAATGCATGTGTGAACCAGCCCTGGATTCTTGAAGGTTGTGGGATTAAATGTCATGCTGGATGGTATCTCTAGTATCTCTAGTAGGTCCTTGACCCACTAGTCTTGGCGGATAGGCACAGAGCTCACAATTGCTTCATCATGTACCATAAGTCCCAGAAACTGATATAATCATGATTTTGATGATAATGGGCATAATTTGAAGACCCTTTGAATGCAGTAGATGTTGAGCCAGATAACACTTATTTGGTAATGCCATGTTGAGTTCAGCATATTGTGTGGCGGTAGGGCGTAGGCCTATATGCTTTGGAAACAGTTGTTGGCATGATAACGTGTGACAAGCCCTCATTCTACCTGTTGTGTTCATTGGGGATAGAGGGAACTGCTAAAATTATTTGGGGAGAGGAGAAAAATACCCTTTCTCCAGCTTGTCAGATAAACTGAGGGAGTAGGTGAGATAAGATTGGGCAACAATATATTTTGAGATCAGACTTCAGATTTTTGAGGCTATTCATATTAGACTTGTCCCTTTGGAGCCAAGCAAAGATAATTTTATTTCCCTGAGCTTTTTAGATGCAATTTTTATCCTGCTGACTATCTTATGCTGCTTTAATACTTTTGTGGGTTTTAAGATTATTTTAGGGTTTGTATTTACATTGTAACTATTCTTCTTGTAAACCACCCTGGGAATATGATTGAAAGAGTACTAAAATATGTATAATCTACACAATAGGATGCTGCAAGATGAGTCTTTTAATGTGAAATCACCCTGCCACATTCATGGGTTTTACAGAAGATCCAGATACTGCCATCTTCCATTTGTAACCCTCCCATGTTTTCTCACCACTTCTTCCGCCTTTTTTTCTTGTCACAGAAGATCCATTATTGGAGGGAAAGATGGAAAAGCTGAACTAATCTTTTGATTGGTAGCATCAGGAACTGTCCTTCTCTGGAAGTACCCTATACATGATCATTTCGCCAGTGTCTTAGGTTTTCCCTCTCAACAATTGCGAAGTGTTTTTGTTGTTTGAACAAAAGCCAAGATGCTTTGATTCTAACAAAAAGAATAATGGACTGGAAAAAGGCTGCCGTGGGGTGGGTCATATTGTCTTGAGCTTGATTCCATGGTAGAATTAGCATTGGGGCTGTTTGCACGTAACAGTAGCAAATTGTGGGTTAAATAACCCATGATTTGCTGCAGGCCATGCTGTGTGCATTCCATAGCCATTTTGAATATTCAACCCCCGAACGCAGGCTGCTATGTGATGTCCAAACCCAGACATTATAGATTAATCATAGGCTAAGCAACACACAGTCAACCTGACTACTAACTTGAATTGTTGTCGATCACAAGCTGAATATGAGCCAACAATGTGATGTGGCTGCAAAAAAGGCAAATGCTATTTTGGGCTGCATTCATAGAAGCATCGCTTCCAAATCCCGGGAAGTACTAGTTCCCCTCTACTCAGCACTGGTTAGACCTCATCTGGAGTACTGTGTCCAGTTCTGGGCGCCACACTTTAAGAAGGATGCAGACAAGCTGGAGAGGGTTCAGAGGAGGGCAACAAAGATGATCAGGGGACTGGAAACAAAGCCCTATGAAGAGAGACTGAAAGAACTGGGCATGTTTAGCCTTGAGAAGACAAGACTGAGGGGAGATATGATAGCACTCTTCAAGTCCTTGAAAGGTTGTCACAGAGAGAAAGGCCAGGATCTCTTCTGGATCATCCCAGAGTGCAGGACACGGAATAATGGGCTCAAGTTACAGGAAACCAGATTCCGGCTGAACATCAGGAAAAACATCAGGAAAAACTGTTAGAGGAATACGACAATGGAACCAATTCCCTACGGAGGTGGTGGGCTCTCCCACATTGGAGGCATTCAAGACGAGACTGGACAGCCATCTGTCAGGGATGCTCTGACTTGGATTCCTGCATTGAGTAGGCCATCGGTTGGACTCGATGGCCTTGTAGGCCCCTTCCGACCCTACTATTCTATGATTCTATGATCTACATAGGAGTGGGGGCTTGTCATTGAATTTCTTCACTCATCTTTTATACATTATATTTATTTTGGAAATATTTTGTATTTGCAAATATAACAAGAACAGCAACAACAAAAGAAAGGGGGAGTCACAAAAAAGAAAAGAAAAAAAGAACATATTTAAAACATAGCCGTATACAATCATAGAGTCATGGGGTTGGAAGGGGCCTGTGGGACCATTGAGTCCGACCCCCTGCTCAGTGCAGGAAGCCTGATTCCCAGGCAGTCTCCCATCCAAGTACTAACCAGAGCTGACCCTGCTTAGCTTCCGAGATCAGACAAGATCAGGCATATCCAGTCCTTTGCTCAGATGAGTTATTCAACAAAGAAAGAAAGAAAGAAAGAAAGAAAGAAAGAAAGAAAGAAAGAAAGAAAAAGAGAAAAGGGTGTGTGTTTGTGTGTGGCAGGGAGGGAGGATTTGACCCTTCTGCCTTGAGTAGAGAAGACTGAGGGGAGATATGATGACGCTCTTCAAGTACTTGAAAGGTTGTCACAGAGAGGAAGGCCAGGATTGCTTCTCGATCATCCCAGAGTGCAGGACACAGAATAATGGGCTCAGGTTAGAGGAAGCCAGATTCTGGCTGAACAGCAGGAAAACTTCCGGACTGTTAGAGCAATATGACAATGGAACCAGTTACCTAGGGAGGTCGTGGGCTCTCCAACACTGGAGGCATCCAAGATGAGGCTGGACAGCCATCTGTCAGGGATGCTCTGACTTAGCTTCCTGCATTGAGCAGGGGGTTGGACTTGATGGTCTTATAGGCCCCTTTTAACCCTACTATTCTATGATTCTATGATTCTAAAGACTGGTTGTTTGGGGAGTGCACTTCTAAGACCTCATGTCTTAAAAGAAGTTTAATATCATGACCATCTGCCATGAGAATCTTTCTGTTTCAGGGGTAGGCAACCTGGTGCTATCCAGAAGTTCTGGACTACAACTTTTGTAAGCACCAGCCAGCATGGCCAAAGGTCAGGGGTTATGGGAGCTGTCGTCCAAAACATCTGGAGGGTACCAGGTTACCTATGCTGCCTCTCTTGGGACTGCCCCATCAGTCTGCTCTCTGTCCTTTATTTGTTCTATATAATATTATTTTATTAATTATTATATAATCACAATAATATTCCACCATTTTTCTTCTTGCAAGGAACCCAAGGTGGCGTACATGGTCCTCCTTCTCTTTGTTTTATCCTCCCAACAACCCTGTAGGGTGGGCTGAGAGTTGGGGACTAGCCCAAAGTCACCCAGTGAGCTTCATGGCTGAATGGGGACTAGAACCCAGATCTCACGAGTCTCAGTCCAACATGCTAACCACTACACCACACTGCTGTATAAATATAGAGACAGCTGTCCCCAAAGATCTTTAATGAGGGTTTCTTTTCTTCCAAGGGTTGCTCAGGAAGTATAATTAATGAATAGGTAGCAACAGAGGAAGAAGTCAACTTGTTGCTGAGATTGCATCCATTACCTCCTTCTACTTTAGCTATTCAAATGTGTGTGGGTTTGTTTGCTTTTTTCCTGGGCTGTTTTGTGCCTGTCTCTTACTGAAAAATAGACCCTTATTTTAAGAGGATAGGAGATCCATAACGTTCTCCCTTCTCCCTGATGCCCACAGAGCCCCCTCTATATATCAATGTGTGTGGTTCAGACCCCAAAGGTAATATATGTCAAACTTCTCTCTCTCTCTCTCTCTCTCTCTCTCACTCTCTCACTCACACACACACACACCCACACACACACCTGTCCCCACTTTTCTTCCTGGACAGAGTATATGTTTATGATGCCCAGGGACTGATATTCTTTTGAAACCTGTTGAATGGCTGCTGTACATATATCCCAGGAGAGAGTCAGTGCCCTGTTCATAGAAGTTTTGCCCATATAGAAGAGCAAGCTGAATACGCATTCCATGCACTGTACTGTTCCAAAAAGTTCTAAAAGATGACATTGTTTGTGTTGGTAGGCAGATGTGTGCATGAATGTGTGTGTGTGTGTGTGTGTGTGAGAGAGAGAGAGAGAGAGAGAGCTGTTGGAGTAATTCTCCAGCAGCAGTGATCTTGATCTTCTGACACTGTGATTCTGCGCTTTTGGGTAGAATGATTCACCTGCCAACAAAGGAGGATGAGGATGTTCTGCAGAGAATTTTTTGTTTGTGTGTATCCACATTTGTGCAGATTTACAAGGAGGGCTTGGAGATGAGTCCCTGAAAGTTTGTTGCCTGTGCAACGTGCGTTCTAGCCTGACTGCCCCCCATTTTCCTGAGTTAGTGGTTTGTGGCACAATGAAAGAAAAGGAGAAGCCATCCAATGCACAGACGTTTCCTACCTCGATGGTGTGGAGGTGCTTCCTTCTTGCTATGACTGATGGGTTGAGCGGCTGTTTACAAGTCCAATCTAACAAAATTAAAAGATTAGAGACAGAGGGGCTGTTCACACAACATGCTAACCCACACTCAGTGGTTGAGTGTGGGTTGTTTGTGGAACTGTGGGTTAGCATGTTGTCTGAACTCAGGACATTTTCTGCATGGTGGCTTGTTAACCTTGCAATGTGGCTTATTTTTCTTGAACAAACCACCTTGAGAGCCCATGGTTTGTTGTTGGGTTGATCAGGATGGTTAACAAGCCACCCTGAGGAAACTGCACGGCATTCAGACAACACGATAACCCACCCTATGGAAAATGCACTGAGTTCCGACAACACGCTAACCTATGGTTCAACAATCAACTCATGGTTCAAAACAATCCACACTCAACCACTGAGTATGGCCTAGCATATTGCATGAACAGCCCCAGACTGAGGAGTGGCAAAGGAGGGGTAGGACCTAGCCCAGGCTGTTGAGATAGCAAGGGTTTCTTCCATGCTTGCAAAACCTGCTTTCCATGCTAGTTATTCAGTCTGTAATTGCCATCCTTTATTCATTGGAGTGGCTGGAGCTGTGACCAGAAGCACTTCACACTGCAACTTTTTGTTGCAGGGCCTCACTTGCCGTTCTAAATTCCGGTTCTGTAGCTGGAATTTTTTCGACACCTGAAAGTTCCATAGGTGCCCATGTCTGCACAGAGCATCCTGTGAATTTCACCCCCTTCCAGCTGCTGAATCAGTTACTCTGGGTGTGTGTGTGTGTGTGATTTTCTCTAGTCTTCCCCTGCACACACACTCTTGGTGCATCTAGTGGGTGGAGCGCTGTCTTCAGAGCTGCAGCCTTTTCTATAAGGTGTGGTTTGCACACATTAGACATCTTCCAGGGATCTTAGTGCAAAATGCTACCACACCTGACGTACCACATTCCGTACTCTGTAGTATATTGCAAGTAACCCTTTTCTTGTTTGGGGGTGAGAAGCAGGAACCCACTGATTATTACCAAATGCCAATTTGTAACCCGGCTTCCAGGCTTCGTACAAAAGGCTTAAATTGTGTCAAATGATCCTCCTCCCCTCCCAGCCTCCAAATGCTTGGTGGATCAAACATAATAATCCCGTGCTAAATGTCAGCCAGAATTCCAAGTTCTGAGACTACAAACTGTTATGCACTTAAGCACATCTGTATTGTGTATTAAGCACATCTGTATTGTGTATTTATTTGTGTATTGTGCATTTCTGTTGTTTAATTTGTTACACTTTATTCTGGTTTCCTTTTGGAGCGGGGCTGGGGGGGCTCAGATCTAAATTTTGCGTGTAACTTTTGTTGGTACAGAGCTTTGAATTAGGCCTTGGTCCTGTAGGCGATTAATAACAACTACAGGTGCAGTGCAGATCCATTCAGATTTGCAACTGACTTTAATCTAATCGGCAGTGGGTTGCTAAGTCCCACTTCTTGCTTACTGGAAACTCCAAGCCAATCCTCTTTTTGCAAACAGAGCCCGCATATTTTCAGTAGCTACTTGACATGGGTAGCAGTGGGCATGTTACTTGAGCTTTCCAAGATAAGAGGTCCCAACAGACCCAGACCCAGATATTTTGGTATCTGAGATGGAAAGTCCCATGACCCCCCACCCCCCAGATTAACACAGGACACAGCCCATTTGGACGTTCTCCTGGTGCACACGCTTCAGTGCAATAAATGGACCACCATTCTGCTTTCATGCGACTCCTGTTGATTATTGAAACAGGCTTTGCTCAGCAGAACATCCCATCAGATTGCAACACATGTCAAATTTGCCTCTCCTGTAGTGCCACCCCAAATCTGCCACCCAAGGCAGCTCCTTCAGTTTGCTTCAGGACAGTGCCCACTTCTGGGTTCCAAACAAGTGTTTTATTGCATCAGGTCCTATTTCCACTGGAATATGTAGGCTTTTTGAGCTACATAGAGTTCTTCATCGGGAAGAACGGAGGGTGGGGTGGATAGTACCTATGAAGCTGCCTTTTTACAAAGCCATGCGACTGATCCACCAAGCTAGCCTACAGGCTATAGCTCATTGGAGGAGCACCTGTTTTGGATGCAGGAGGGCCCAGGTTCAAAAGGATCAGGTCTCAGTCGATGAGGGAGACCTTTTCCATTTTATTGTATTTGTATTATTGCCGTTGGATGCCTTATTGTTACATTTCTGTACCACCCAAAAGCTGAAACTCTGACCAGTTCACAACAATTTAAACCACAAAATACAACATGGAATACAATATAAAACTAAACAGTTTAAAACTGCAGTATAAAAGCAAAACCAAAGCAAAACCTAGCAGCAATGCAAAGATTTAAAATACAATAACACATTTAAAACAACAGCATCATTTGATGGAAAAGCAGAATATAAACGTGATAAACAGACACATTTAAAAACAGCCCTGGCATTGCTTAAGTAACATCTGGAGCAGAATGAAACCCTATGGTCTCAGTTTTGGGCAAGGGTGAATTTCTGCATAAATTGTATTTCAGTGGTTCCAGGACACACAGCATTCCTCTGGTATAGCATTCCCTCCCCACCCCACTTGCCCCCCTCCCATTTTCTTTCCCTGCTGTTGGAACCTGTCTCAGGGCTCAGTGGTAGATTACCTGCTTCGCCTGCAGAGGGTCCCAGGTTCGATCCCAGACAATCCCATTAAAATCCCATTAAAAAGTCTGGATATCAGGTGATGGACTGTGAAACAGTGGAGAGCCATTGCCAGTCAAGAGTGGACCATCTTGGGTTGGTGCACAAATGGACTGACCTGAAAAAAGGCAGATCCTGACATTCCTAGCCCAATTCTCTCTACTTTGACTGGCAGTGGACTCCAGGGTCATGGGACCAAGCCTTTGCCAGTTGTGCTACCTGAAAGAGCTTCTGACAAGAGATGCTTCATCTCGCAACCGTTGTATGCAAAGCATACGTCTACCAGTGAGCTATGGGGGAACCCACACAGACATACACACAAAATTTTTAAAAAGAGTCACACCCCTCCCCCAAGATCAATGTCTCACGTGACAGACTTGGTGGGAGCCGGGGAACGACTAGAACCCATCTCCTCACCCCACAGAGCAGGTCCTGAATAACACAGCCACAGGAGTAAAATAACAATAATTGTAGCCTGCCCCATTGTGAAGGCTCCAGGAAAGTAACAATTTATTTAGTTAATATATAAGCAGTCACAAAAGCCCCTCTACCATCAGCTTAAATGTTGACCCCCCCCCCCCCGGCCAGGAAAAGAAAAAGACAAAGTTCTGGTGGTGGCAAACATCAGGTTTGTGGGATCTACTTAGTGTTATTTTCCTAGTACCCTGGGATCCACCAGTCAGAACCTGATGGAAAAGACATGCACATTGAATTAAAGAATTCTGAGCCCTGGAATTTGTTTGGAGTACCAAAACAGAACTGAGTCCACAGTCCTTGGTTCTACACAAAAATCCTCTCCTAGCCATCCCACCCCTTTATCATTTCAGCAGTATAATTTAGGGCAGGAGGGGAAATCATTCTGTTGCTGTTACTGCTAAATCATTGGGAGTCAGAAATCTTTGCTGATCTACTGCAATTCAACCAGCATTCTATCAGTAGATCGAGATCTGCTTTCTGCCTATCCCTGCCCTAGAGGGTAGGACATTCTTCATTGTGGGGCAGCCTTGCCCTTCCCATTGCCTTGCTGAGCTGCTGTTCAAGGGCACTCTCAGTTTGTTATAGAAATCACAGTGAAGGGGAGAATCAGTCTGCCAGCTCACACCCAACCCAGCCATTCTGGACTTTATGGGTCCAAAGCTTGCAGCTGAGTTTTGCACAGAAATTAATATGTAGCCAGTGCGGGTGGTATTTGTGGCTTATGCTCAGCTGTTCAGAAATCAAGGTAGGCTATGTGTGCAGATATATTCAGCAATATTTTAAGAGCACCGTCAGCTACTCCCTCCTCACCCACCCCCACCAAAATTTCCATTTACTTTAGAGGAGCTGGATCACTTAACACTTGTTAGGGACCATAGGAACAGGGCCGGCCCTACCATTAGGCAGAGTGAGGCAGTTGCCTAAGGAGGTGGATGCTGGGAGGTGGCAGCAAGGTGTTGGAAGAGAGAGCTGAGTGCCAAGCAGCCTGCCCTGGGCCCCCTAAGCTAACCTGTTGCCTTCAGGTGCAGCGAAGGACGTTTTTCCATGCTCAGTGTTGAGGAAACAGTCCATTGGCTTTGTACATGGAACAGGAGATGGCGCCGTCTTGTTCTTGGCCTCGGGCAGCAAAATATCTTGGGCCGGCCCTGCATAGGAAGCTGCCTTATTTAGACCTAATCTTTTAAACTGGAGAGATACCAGACCTTAAACCTGGGACTCTTGGCATGTGAAGCATCTGCTCTGCCCCTGAGCTATGGTCTCTCTCTGGCTGGCAGAACTTACATATTTCTGTAATATCCAAGAACCTGAAGTTCTCTGCCTCCCAGACCAGTTTCCAGAGAACGGCATAACTAGTTCTGCACACCTCAGGAGGCTTTGGGCTTGTGCATCTTGGAACAGCGGTTCCTGAAGCTGCCTAACAGATTGCTTTTGAAAGTCAAAAGTGGTTTGTGATACGCCATGGGGCATCTGCTGTCTAGAGGGCTCAGGAATTAGGAATTGCCCTAGACACAGAAGCACAAGTCCAAAACATGTTCATAACCCCAATATTCTTTTTTATATTCCCTCTAGGTCAGGCTTCCCTAACCTTGTGCCCTCCAGATGTTTTGTATTTCAACTTCCTTAATCCCTGACCATTGGCCATGCTGGTTGGGGCTTATGGGAGTTGTAGTCCAAAACAACTAACGGGAAGACTGATCTAGGTTATGAATGAGAACTCTAAGTCTCTCTTTGTCCAATTTTTAACATAATTTCTTATGTAAATTATTTGTGGGTGGGTTTCTAAAATAATAGAAATGTAACAATCGCAGGGGTACGGTGAAGTGTTACAGTAACTGGGGAACAGGTTACAGAACACAAGCGAGAAGGAATAGATGTGGGGAGGAAAAGAATGTACGTACAGTAAAGACTCCTTTTTAACATTTCTTTTAAAGATGTCATCTGGGCTTTTGTTTGTCCAGCAACAATGGCCTGACAGGTAGGCACTTGCCAAGACCCTCATCCCAGCAGGGGCCCCATTGCAGAGTCCTTGGGTCCTTCTTCTCACTGTCACTACTGCATTGCCTGCCCTCTCCAAGAGTGCAAGTGGTTTCAAGAACAAAGAGAAGGGGAAACAGCCTCCTGTTGTCTTGACTTCTCCCTTCTGGGCAGCGGTAAAGATAGGCCCAGAAAGAGCAGGCAACCAAATGAGCAGTGGTGACAGTGGGAAGGGAATGGGGCCCATTCAGGCAAGGTGCCTCACTGAAGGCATTTTGCCCAAGGGCCCCCCAGAATGCAAAGTGACACTGGTAGGAATGCTATTTCAACCTAGTGGATGTAGAGCAGTGGAGGCTGGTGGCTCCGATGTCAGTGGGGCGGTGAATCCACTCCGGGTTTCAGTCAGAACTCTAAAGGAGCTATCCAAGATGTGGAAGCACCTTGAGTTCTGACTGAAACCTGGAGCGGATTCACTGTCCCGCTGATATCAAAGTCACCAGCCCCCAGTGATGTAGAGGGAGACATTCCTTTAAATAAATACATACACACACACACACACACACACAAATGCGGAGTCCCTGAGGGTGACTTTCATTTGATTAATTCTAATCTCATGGTGAGATGGGCTTGGGCTGACATATGGCCTGCCACCTGCGGGTGCTAGACTTCCCATCCTGGGCTGGTGGTTTGCCCTGGGTGACCCAGCAAGGTTGCTGCAGAGCCTCTGACAAGGTTACTCTACAATAAATATGGGTGACAAATAGCTCTCCACTGCTTGCACACTCTGGGGCAGTTTGGTGTGACTTGTGGGGTTGCAGCCTGTGTTAGTCCTCCTCAGAGTAGGCCCATTGACATGACCAGGCCTTGTGTCCCATTCATTTCAATGGGTCTTCTCTGAGTAGGACTAACACAGGATACAACTGGTGGTCTCTTGTTAGAAACAGGAGCATCAGAAATGACAGTCTTCTAGCCCTCATTATTGTGGAGGTAAAGATACAATGGCAAAAACATTAAAAGGATCAGAAACGAGAGCATGCATGTTATGGTAATTATACATAGCTAAAATACGCCAGTCCCATCCCTTGGGTTCACGCTGCATTTCCCATGTGGCCTCTGTGACTTGGCCTAGAATGTTCCTTCCTGTCCTTGAGCAAGAACCTATGCTAGGACTGCCCCAGGGATGGCAAATCATCCCCGCTCTGATTACAGCCAACTGGAATACTTTCCACGTGAGTTGCGGCCATCAGGGGCCGAGCAGGGGCGGACTATGTAGAGTAACGATGCGGGGAGCCACTATGGAGTGATTCTAGCCCAGTTTCTTGTTTTGCTCGTAAACTTGCTACCTTTGGGGAGAGTTTTTTGCACATTGGTGTGGTTGCTTCTCGAGGCATTCTTAGGGAGGAAGTGGCAGTTCTAACCACACTGGTGATGTGAGATGAGTCCAGTGTATGGTGCCTTTAGGGATCGACACACAGCTGTGATGTAAGAACTAGTGAAAGGCCCATAAAACATAGCCTCACTCTTTTGCATCAAGTAAGGCAGCCTTCCTCGACCTGGTGCCCTCCAGATGTGGTTAGTGTGTTGAACTGAGACTTGGGAGATCTGGGTTCTAGTCCCCATTCGGCCATGAAGCTCACTGGGTGACTTCGGGCCAGTCACTGGCTTATCCTACCCTACAGGGTTGTTGTGAGGATAAAATGGAGAGGAGGAGCATGTAAGCCGCCTTGGGTTCCTTGCAAGAGGAAGAAAGCCGGGATGTAGATGTATAGATGGTCTAGGATGCTGGAGGAATAATCCGCATTGCTCTGGTCGCAGAGCAAGAGAGGGAGATGGAGGTAAGCATGTGGGTGGGCGCGCCTTTTCAGCTTTCAGTGTGCCACAAATGACTGGCATGCCCCACATGGGCAGGCAAGGTGTATAAGGAAATTATTGTGGGCTGGTGACTTGTGCAGAATTATTTGCAAGGCAGCAGTCTTACACAGTTGTCTGACCCATCTCGAGGGTGGTTCTTCCCTATCCCATTGCCTAGAGCGGTATATAAATCTGAAATTAAAAATAATCAGTATCTTTCACCTGGACTCTGTGACTTGTACACATGCTGCATTCAGGACACTGAATTCACATCCCCAGCTATTGGGGATCCAGTCCCGTCCCCCCCGCTTTTCAGGCTTCATAAGACATTGCCCTGTCCAAACATCTTAAGGACTAGAAACCTCTGTTTTTGTTAATATGAAAGCAGAGTTCTTCAGTTCTTCACCCAGTATGACTGAAGAATAAACACTCCTGTCCTTGAACCTACTAGCCTTCTGTTGTCAGATATCACAGTCTGTTCATTATAGTATGCGCGTGCGCACACATACACATACACACACAAAGTAAAACTTACTCTACACACTGAATTTCTGTTGCTTTGGCACAGAAGAAAGAGAGTGTGTGTGTTTATACTGAAGAGAGTGCATAACCTCAAGCAATACAGTACACCTCAGCTTTGTGTTGCTGTGCAGACGGATCTTGGGAAGTGGGGACAAAAATGAGCCCAGATTGCTGGAGGTCCTGGAAATTATACAAGGCTGATGCTAATGGGCCTGAGCATAATAGCATCCCCACCTCCACTTTGAGACAACATCCCAGGCTGGGCGCATGCTGGCAATTTAATGGCTGCTTAATAACCTAGAACGCTTGGAACCGTATGGTGAGCAGAGGCAGCCTCCCATACACAGGGATTCTGAGGAAATGTTAGGCTTTCCGGAAGATTCTGGGCCAGGGCCACTCTGCCCCCTCGACTGAAGGGCAAGGTGGGAGCTGTCGTCATGCCGAATTTGAGGGATTCAGCCTTCTCCCAGTATAACTGCCTTGGGCTGGTGGCTGAGATGTGGGAGGTGAGAGCCGTTCCAGGGCTTCTTAGTCGGCTTCTTGCAGACTCCCCTGCTAGTTCTGAGGGGATTTCATTATCCCTGGCACTTCGCATCCGGCTTTTCCTCTTCCCACTGGTGTGTTCAGAAGAGCTGGGTGGCTTGGGGATGTGTTTGATCAGACTGAGCTAGGCCAGCTCACTTAAAATATTAATTATTTCCCTCCTTTGCTGACACTGGAACACCCTGTGGCGTTTTCTCTGCCTGCCTTGTGTAGGCGAGCATCAGTCAGGGCTGTGCCTCTCCAGCTGATCCTGGATCAACTCAGGTTTGAGAGAAAGAGAGAGAGCGTATGTGCATCCACACACACAAATGTGCATCTGTGCAAGAGCACTTGCCAGTAATTATGTCAGAATTACTGGTTGCTAGTCCAGTGCGTTTAAACAGGTCTTGGTGCATTATAATGAGGGCAGTCAACTGCTTATTTATTTATTTATAGTGTTTTTATCCTTCCCCTTAGCCAAAAAGGCTCCCAAGGTGGCTTACAAAGAAAAGAAATAAAACAGTCCTTTCCCACAGGCTTATAAACTAAAAGGCATGACACAAAATAAAGGGTGATTGGGAGGGAGGAGGAAAAAAGAAGAGCCAGGCACTCCATTCTTAGTTGCAAAGATCAGCAGCTCATGGACACAGTGGAAGGGTTGCTGCTTCCTCTCCCCCTAGGGTCAATATCCTTGCACACACATTACATGTATGCACACAGGCAAAACATACATGCACGAGCACAGCCCTTTCCCAGCATCCCTCTCAAACACTCATGCACACAGATGCTCATGAGCAGGGTTTTTTTAGTTGATTTGTCATCTGTTTTTGAATTGTTTAATTGATCTAAAAATGTGAGTAGATTTGCCTGTTGCAGAACGATATTACGATACGCATAAGATAAGTGTTGGATGAATGATGCAGAAAAGGGCAACTAAAATGATCAAGGGGCTGGAACATCTCCCATACGAGGGAAGGTTAGAACAGCTGGGATTGTTTAGCTTGGAAAAAAGGAGGGTAAGGGGAGACATGATAGAAGTCTACAAAATTATGCATGGTGTGGAGAATGTGGACAGGGAGACTTTTTTTTCCCTCTCTCAAAACAGTAGAACCCAATGGGGTCATCCCATGCAACTGACTGGTGGGAGATTCAGGACATACACAAGGAAGGACTTCCTCACACAGCGCATAGTCAAACTTTGGAATTCACTCCCACAAGATTTAGTGATGGCCACCAATTTAGATGGCTTTAAAAGGGGGTTAGACAAATTCCTGGAGGAAAAGGCTATCAGTGGTTACTAGTCTTGATGGCTATGTGCTATCTCCAGTTCCAGAGGCAGTGAGCCTATGTGCACCAGTTGCTGGGGAACATGGGTGGGAGGGTGCTGTTGTGCTCGTCTCCTGCTTGTGGGTTCCTGGTTGACAGCTGGTTGGCCGCTGTGTGAACAGAATGCTGGACTAGATGGGCCCTTGCTCTGATCCAGCAGGGCTCTTCTTATGTTCAGTTAACCACCCCTTGTTAGAATCCATGATCTTTAGCATTTGCTTCTTCATTCCCTACTGCAAAACCTATGTATATTTTATTGTTTCTTACATGTATATCCCCTCCTCCCCTCCAGGGAGTCCAGGGTGGCGACATAGTTCTCCTTGCTCCATTTTTTCCTCAAAGCAACCCTGTGAGGTAGGTTATTCGAAGTTGGAATGATGGGCCCTAGGACACTGATTCAGCTTCATGGCTGAGTGGAGATTCAAACCTGGGTCTCACCGTTCCTGGTCCAACTTTCTAACCACTACACCATCCTGGCTTTCTGATGTTATGAATTAGGGGTGGGCAGACTTCAGGCTTGTGAGATCGACTTTGTTTCATTGCTTGTAACTAAAAAAACCCCCTCTGAGATCCACCAACTGGAACCTGGTGCAAAAACCCCTGCACTTGGAATTAAAGAATTCTGAGCCTAGGAAATAGTTTTTACTACCAGAACTGAACAAAGTTCATAACCCCTCCACAAAACAAACCAGTCCTAGTTGCTCCCTCCTCCCCAAGCTTTCTTTATTTCAAGTGATGGCGGGGGGGGGGGGGATTTGAGTCATTTTGTTGTTCTTGCCGTTGACAAACAATTGAGAGTCCAGAAATCCTGGCCAATCTACTGGAAATCACTCAGAGACCTACCAGTAGACTCAGTCTGCCCTTCCCTAGTGTACGTGATACACAATGGTACAGTGGAGTCAGGGCTCAAGGGATGCTGCACCAGCACTTTTTTTATTAGCAGGGACACTGATGTCATCTGCTACTCCTCTCAGACTTCCCAGTTCCCCCTGAGCTTAGCTGCAGTTCTCACAGCAGCTGGGGAGAAATGAATTTCCCCAACAACAATATATCCTTTCCTGTTGTAATGCAAAGTCCTTTGGGGCGGCTGGGTCTGGAATGGGCAATTAAGGACCACTGGCGTTGCCAAAGTCCTGCTCTTGGTGGAGATTAAAAGGTCTAGGACTGATTTGTTGATGCGGATCAACAAAGCTGCTGGCATTTTTGGACTCTCCTTGTGGCTGGGGCTATGGGGACCGTCATGATGAGTGTCTGCACTTCAAAACGGACCTCTGCACCACAGATGATGCGAGCTAAGTGTCGCCGTTTTCACCCCCTTGCAGCGCTGTCCGAGGAGCCGGCGAGCGTGGCTGGCCGGAAGTGCAATGCCATCTACAAGGGCTTTGCCAAGTGCCTGATCAACCTCGGGGACAGCATGGCTCAGAGTGTTCAGCAGCCACAGGGCGACGACAGCATCCAGGAGCAGCAGGAGTTGGACACCATCTGCAGGTGAGTACTGAATTCCTTCTCCTGGGTACCTGTAGGCGGGGTGTCCATACTGGCCCACATTAAAGAACCACAGGAACTATTTCTCTCTCTTTCCTAGCCTTCCCAAACTGGGTGTCCTCCAGACGTAATGGACTACAACTCCCATCATTCCTGTGGGGATGATGGTAGCTATAGTCCACCACATCTGGAGGGCACCAGTTTGGGGAAGGATTTGGCCCAGTCTTATCTACTCTGGCAGCGGCTTTCCAAGGTCTCAGGTTGGAGGTCTTCCCCCATCACCTGCCTCCTCTTCCTTTTCACTGGAGATGTCTGGGATTCATCCCGGGGCCTTGTGTGCACAAACCATGTGCTCCACCACTGGGCTGTGGTCCCTCTCCAGATGTCCCTCCCCAGAGGCTGAACCTGAGTAAACAGTACAGCTGGACATCTCCTCCTATTCATATGAAACTAGTATCAAGAGCAGTGGTATTGTCAGCAGTGCTGCAGGCGCTCCTTGTGACGGTCCCCGTTGCCATGCCCCCAAGGAGAGTCTAAAATTGCAGGCTGCTCTGTTGATCCATATCGACAAACCCATTCTAGCAGTTTTCATCTGCTAGGAGCAGGTCTTTTGCAACACTAGCGAGTGAGGAAGGGGGTGCGGGGTGGGAACAAGGTGGGACCGGAGTGAGGAAGGGGGTGCTGGTGGGGGACACAAGGTGAGGCCAGAGTGCAAATAGAAAGGGGATCTGGCGAAGGGGGGGTGTAATTCTGGACATAGCCTCTGTCTGGGATACTTCCTATCACAGATAAGATCTTCCGAAAGCAAGGGTATGGGAAGGGATATAAAAAGAGAAAGGGGATGTGATTTGGAGCAGATTCGGAGCGCCATGCTGAAGTCGTTTTACATCACAGTTAATCCGCTAGCTGCACTTTCTCCACTTCCCCATGCAAATGAAGACACCAACACACACACGCCCCATCTCATTTTTCTCTCCTCCTTTTTTTTAAATTGGGGAGGGGATAACAGAGTGCCTAAGCCAAGGGTGCAGAACTGTAGAGCAAGGAGCCAAAGCCGGCTCTCCAGGGATCCTCAAAAAGCCACACCGCTTTCTTCCAACCACCGACTGTTTGGTGGTTTCCCAGCCTTTACGCCATAGGTCGAAATGTCTCTCCTAAGACTTGGTTACCAGCAGCAAAAGCTTAAAACATGCTGGTGTTTTGGCTCTACCCTTTTTGCCTTAGGCCCCTCCCACCGCTTGAATGCAGCCCCCGAGAGCTTCCCTGAAATGGCCTTCGGACCTTGGGCAGAATGTGGTTCTGCATTCCTGGCCTGAACAAAAGGCCCTCTTCTGCTTGTCATAGCAGAGTCCTCACCCGGTTCTCCCTTCTTGCAGGTCCTGGGATGATTTCCACGCCTGCGCCACCCAGGTCTTGTCCAGCTGCCCCGAGGAGGCAGCCAACATCTGGGAGTCGCTTCGACAAGAGTCCAGGAAGATCCAGTTCCAAGGAAACCTGCATGACCTCTGCAGCTCGCGCACCCAGCTGGCGGGCAATGGCCGGGCGTCGGATGTGGATGAAACCAACAAGGAGACCTTGCGGGGCACAGCCTGGCTTCTCTGGCCCAGCCTCATGGGCAGCCTGACTCTCGTGGCTCTTGCGGTCTGGGTACCCTTGGCCTAGCCTGGGAGCAGGGGGGAGGCCTCCCTCCCCTACTGTCCACTCCAGTGCAGGCTGGTGGCCTAGCGCTGCTCCCTTCAGGGAAACTGAGTCAGGCTCGGCGGATGGCAGCGATGCTTGTGGGGTCTTGGCAATATGGCCTACTGGGTAGAAGAGGCAGGAGGCCGTGGGCTTCCCTGCCTTCTACCTGCCCTGCTCAGAGAAGCCAGGTTGTGCTAAAGGTGCTGCTCCGGTCCCTACGCGCCCTCATCTCACCTTCCGGCCCCTTCCAGCTGCTCCAGCGCCCCGCCCTGTCCCTCCGTCTCTCGCTTTCTGGGCCCTCCTCCTCCGTCCTTTACTGCCCAGGAGACCCTGCCCCAGATTACGGCCTCAAAGGTGCCATCTTCCCCCAGCCCCGATTTCAGTAAGAGTATTGGTGACCAACAGTTGCTTCCAGCATCTTTGCTGGGGGCTGATACTCCGGAGGGAGCCTGAGACGGTGGGTGTGGAGGTGAAATGGCGTCAACAGTCTCAGACTGAAGGACCCTTCCTCCATCCAGCAATGCTGCTATGTAGGAGATGAGGTGCCAGCACAGATGCCCCTGATGAGCTCCAGCACTTATGGGAATCCTTCACTAGCTGTTGCACACCCATATATATCTATTTGGCAATTGCATATACTTCTTTTCCACCCTACCTTCAATGGCTGGATTCACACAACATGCTACCCCACGCTCAGTAGTTGAACCGTGGGTTATTACTGAGCCATGGGTTATTACTGAACCAGGGGCTATCATGTTGTGTGAACGCAGCATGTTTTCTGCAGGGTGGCTTGTCAACCATGCAGTGTGGCTTATGTTCTTGAGAACTTTGAGAACCGATAGTTTGTTGTTGGGTCGTTCAAGGTGGTAAACAAGCCACCTTGTGGAAAGCGTGCTACGTTCTGACAACATGATAACCCACGGTGCAACCACAACCCACGCTCAACCTACCCTTCGGGCGGATTGCCATCTCTGCTCCCCCCCAGTAGGGTTCTCCCATTTGCTTTTGTTTTTTGCACCTTCAGGACTTGAAGGGCCAGATTTCTCCTGCAGAAGGTGCATTTTTTAAAAAACAAATCCCCACGCCCTTTTCAGGACTGCTCTCTAGCCACTGGATGCGGCTGGCGGGAGGAGCTGACTTGTGCAGCTCAAGACAAGTGGAGAACCCTCTATTTTATTTATTTATTTCATTTCTATACTGCCCGATAGCTGAAGCTCTCTGTCAACTGGGCTGCTGTCTCCTTCTGCCAGTGAGCCTGTGTACGTGCTCTTGCCGTGTGCCAGGCCGTATCCTGTGTGCACTTCTGCAGTCACGGAGATGGGCCAGTCGGGCTGGGTCATGGCCATTTGGCTGGTCGGCATCCTGCCAGGTGCCCCTGGGGGGGGGGCGGAGGGGCTGTTCAGGGGCACCTTCTCAGTGCGGCCCAGTCTTCTTTCAGAAAGCAGCTCTGTTACTGCCACACAAGTATCTGTCAGCTGAGACTTGAATGAGAAACAAGTGAGCAGTGGAAGTCTTAAGTCTCCTGACAACTGGTGTCAGCTGTTCAAATGTATCTCTATATTTCTATTAAAAGGCACTTTTACATTTCGCTTACCTTGTCCTGTGTTGTGCGCTGCAGTTCATACATGGTGCTGCCAGTAGCATTGTTTTTGTTTTTTCTTTTTCCTTGTCATGTCCCTTGATCCTAATTGCACTTCCTTGGGAGCCAGCATTTCCCAAGGAATTAACTGTGTGCAGAGAACTTCGGTGCATGGTTGTCCCACACCTCACAGTGCAAGAGCTGTCTTCCTTGGACATCTATTGTAAAAAAGAAAGAAAAAAATACCCTGTATTACAAAAAATTTTGAACATACAAAAGTTTTGGGATCACAAGCACATCCCCATTCAGTCTATTTCCAATGTTCAGGTTGTGGGTGCCGAAGCCCAAGATTTGCAGGAGTGCAAAAAATCTTAAGGGGGAAAAACCCTAAGGGGGGATCCCAAAAACTTGAGTACTGAGCATGCCATGAAATGCTGGCTGACTGTTGGGGGCAGGAATGGGAAAATGGGGAGGGGAGGGAAGGTGGAGGTGGAATGGAATGGAATGGAATGGTTGAAATCCTAAACAACACACTCCACATTGCAACATTTTGTTGCAGATCTCACCTGTTATATATATGACTTAAATCATTCTTTTAAAAGTCATAGAATCATAGTATAGTAGGGTTGGAAGGGGCCTATCGAGTCCAACCCCCTGCGCAACACAGGAATCCAAGTCAGAGCATCCCTGACAGATGGTTGTCCAGCCTCATCTTGAATGCCTCCAGTGTGGGAGAGCCCACCACCTCCCTAGGTCATTGGTTCCATTGTTGTATTGCTTTCACAGTCAGGAGGTTTCTTCTGATGCTCAGCCGGAATCTGGCTTCCTGTCACTTGAGCCCATTATTCTGTGTCCTGCACTCTGGGATGATCGAGAAGAGATCCTGGCCTTCCTCTCTGTGACAACGTTTCAAGTACTTGAGCTCTATCATATCTCCCCTCAGATATCTCCACCCCTCTTCTTACAGGGGTGGAGAATCTGTAGCCCTCCAGCGGTTGTTGCACCCCGTTGCCATTAACCCAGCCAGCATGTCCAATGGTCAGGGATGATGGAGTCAACATCTGGAGGACCAAAGGTTCCTCACCACTGGTGTATTACATCTATCTTACCTACACTGCCACAAAAGCTGGAACACAGTGTTGAGGAGAGCCACCCTGAGAAATTAAAGCAAGCCCTTTCTCCCTTCTGCCCTTGGGCACCAGAGGTGCATTCTAACATGGGTTGTGCAGGAGGGAGGAAAGCAGGTGTGTTAACTGGCACATGTTCCCCCCCTTAAGGGTATTAACAGCTTTGCTCGGATTTCAGCTCAGTGTTCCCAGCATTGCTTGCCCATCATGTAATTAATCTGCCTGTTTGCTTAAAGCCTCTGCCGAGCACCCAACATCCACCTCTGTTTTAGCCCAATTAAGCCCTTGCATCAGGTCTGCAGCCATGCTGTGCATCTCCTGGCACCCTCTGCATATTTGCCACGTGCGCGGCCGCACACATACTATGGCTACTTCCAAGGCTGGAAAAACATCCCTTACTGTGACATATGTAGAAAAAGCTCTTTGGAAAACTGAATAAAGCCATCTCCCCTCCCACACGCCTTCTGTTCTTGAATGGGCCAAATCTGCTGGTGCGGTGTAGTGGTTAGAGCATTGCATAGGGACTCAGGAGACCTGGGTTCATGTCCCCACTCGGCTATGAAGCTCACTGGGTGAGTTTGGGCCAGCCACTGACTTGCAGCCTAGCCTACCTCACAGGGTGGTTGTGAGGATAAACTGGAGAGGAGGAGGACCACGTAAGCTGCCTTGGGTTCCTTGCAAAAAGAAAAAAAGGTGGGATGTAAATGGAATAATAATAATAATAATAATACCAGCAAAAGAGCAGTGGATTGATAAAATTTGGGAGACTGTATAAACTTAGCAAGGGCAACAAGCAAGGAATCCTAACTGAAGAATGATATTATGGCACCAGGGTTTCCATTGCATTTTAACTTTCTTTCGGTATTGAGGCTGTTTTACTGTAGATGTTCCAGAAGCATGTCAGTTATAGACGAAGATATTATGTATGTTCTTTTTGTTGCCTTTATTTTGTTAACTTTATTTTGAAATAAATAATCGGATCCTTGTCCTAATCGGATTTTTCCAATTTCCCGAATTTGCGCAAATTCACATTTCCGTAGATTCGCATTTCCATGCTTTCACCTCTGGGCAAAATGCACATTTTCAGCCTTTTAAAAAAAATGCATACATTTTTCTATGACTAAATTTGCATAAAATTCCAGAAAGTTAAAAAAAAACAAAAAAAAACGGTCCTCAAGTCCTCAGAATCCATGAGACTCGGGAAAAGCCAGTCCACTGCAGAATCCACAAGTCGGGCTCATAGAAATCTGAACTCATTGATTGTGTTGTGGATTTCTCTGACATCCTGGCTGCGAGACACTGCACAGATAATAAAATGACATGCGAAAGCTCAAAAATTGTCTTAAGGGCTGGCTTACAGAGATGAGGAGTCTCCATACAACTTCAATCATGTGAGGCATGGATTCTGCTTTGGAAATCATTGTCATCTTTTTCTCTCTGCCCTGTCTGTGTGCCTGTGCTGGTACACAAAGGTGGTTGGGACAAACTGAGGAGGAGGAATGCTCCGCGTGCAGAAATGCAGTGGTGTCTGGTGGCTCTGATGCCGGTGGGAGCACCTTGAATAGCTCCTTTAGAAGGCTGACTGGTTCTGCCTGAAACTTGGAGCGGATTCACCACCCCACTCACATCGGAGCCACCAGCCTCCACTGCAGAAATGAAGCAAAATAATGGGGCAGGGTGGGGGGACAACTGCATCTTTCTCCATGTCATGAAAAGCACCAGCCAGGCCCAGGCCTTACCTTCAGGCAGACTAAGGCGGCTGCCTTTGCGTGTCATGAAAGGGCAGCTAATTATTGTTTAGCTTGTTTTTATTGTAGGTTTTATTCCTGGGGGGGCGGGGGGAGAGGCGCTTGTGGGATTTTGTGCCTTAGATGCCAAAAGAATTTGACCAGCCTTGGATATGATGTACTTTGACTTGTTGATTTGCCTCAGGCAGCAATTTGTCCTGGCACCACCTGTTACATTTCTACATTTCAGGCTGATGTTGTAGGTGCAGGACTGAAATCAAGTTGGCCTACTGGAGGAGTGTGTTCAGGGCTGGCCCACCCATGATGCAGGGTGAGGTGCCTGCATCAAGAGGTGGAGCCACAAGAATGGTGGATCGCACAGGTTCCCCACCTGCCTCCCTTCCCAGCCAGGAGGTCCCACTCCCGCCTTCTGCCTCCAGCCAGGGCTCTAGAGAGCCCTGCCAGCTACTCTCCCACCCCGGAGTTTGTTGCAGCAAGAGAGCGACTGGCAGGGCTCTCTGGAACAGCGCCTGCCCTCTGTTTCACCTTGGAGAGCCCCACAGACTGGAACATGTGGCTGTGAGGTTCTCACGAGAACTGGGCAGGCTCTCGTGAGACACAAGAGGCCGCTTCTTCTGGCTGCATGGCTCTCCATAGAGCCAGCATGGTGGTGGCAAAGATAAAGGGGGCAGGTGATGCAGTTGCAATGGCGGGGAAAGAGGGGGTGCAAGGCAGCGGCAGTGAGCGTTGTCCTACTTTAGGCAGCAGGAGAGCTTGCGCCAGGGCTGAGTGTGTTGTATCAAGTGACGCTCCACAGCCCCACACACCTGTGGTAATTTCCACAATGTTGGTTGAAAATTGTGCTCACTGAATGGCAGCAGGAGTGTTTTGGTTAAGTCAGTGGAGGTTGGTGGCCCCTATTACAGTGGGGCAGTGAACCCAGTCTGGATTTCAGTCCAAAACAGTCAGAACTCTAAAAGAGCTATCCAAAGTGCTGAATCCTATCCCCCAAATGGATTCAGTACCTTGGATAGCACCTTTAGAGTTCTGACTGAAACCCAGAGCAGATTCGCCGCCCCACTGAGTTAAGTACTGTAGCCTAGGAAGGGCCTTGTGGTGGCTCTTTGGCCTATACGAACCAGCCCTACATCTTTGACTCTTGTCAGCCTGCTGTGCTTGGGTCTGAATGTGCCAGAAATCCGGCCTAGCAGGCTGCTCCCACTGGGGCAATGAGGTCAGCATTTTCTGAAAGGCGCAAACAAGAGCCATGAGCCTCCCGAGAGCCTCGGCCCCCAAGGAGCCCTGCTTATTTCCATTTCATGTTCTGTGCTGGCACGCTTCAGGGAGAAATGGTCTCTTCCTTGTTACGGCTTAATATAGCAGCAGGTGTGCTGGGGCGAGCCGGGGACAAGAGAGGCTGAGGCTCTGCTCACTGGGCAGCATCAAGTGGTGCAGGTGGGTGACTTTAGACTCTGGATTTAATGGTCTTACGGAGTGGGGAGGGGGAATCTTTAGATGGTAATGTGTATGACCTCACTTCAAAATGTGGTAAGCCAACCCTCAGGGCTAGCCTGTCAGGGTGGACACTGAGCCCATAGAATCCCAGAGTAGTTCTGATTCTGAGGAAGAGCAGTCACTCCTGGGAGAGGAGCGTGCTCCTCTTTCCCAGGGCCCACAGCTGATGGAGATTCCTCCCACCAGCATTCCTAGATTAGATAGCAGTCCAGGGAGTGACCGAGCGTGGGAAGTAGACTTGGTGGACGTGCGACGCCGACGCAGAGAGCGGCGCCAAATGGAGGGCGCAGAAAGGAGGTGTAGTGCCCGGTTGGCGCACAAACAACGGCTGCGCCCAGAGGATCCAAGGGAAAAGGGGAGGGACTCTCCCTAGTCCTTAAGATCAGGGGTCTGCCAGTAATTCCCTTTCAAACGGGGACCAACTGTTCCAACTTAGGGCATAGGTACTCTGCTGCTCAGATCTAGTTGCTACCTGTAGAGTTGTTAAGTTGTAAAAGAAGAATAAAGCTTTGAAAGGAATCCCTTTGTCTGTGTCTGGACTTGGCTACTGGATTAGACTGAGAGAGGCCTCCAAGGAGCCCTTGACATAGCCCAAGATATTCTGCCACCTGAGGCAAAGAACAAGATGGCACCCTCTCGTGTTCTATGTACAAAAGCCAACTGGACTGTTTCTTCAACACGGACAATGGAAGAGCATCCTTCACCACACCTGAAGGCAGCAGGTTAGATTAGGGGGCCCAGGTCAGACCGCTTGGTACTCAGCTCTCTCTTGCAACACCTTGCTGCTGCCTCCCAGCATCTGTCGCCTGAGGTGGCCGCCTCACTCTGCCTAATGGTAGGGCTGGTCCTGCCAGGAAAAAAAGGAAAAGTTCCTCTTGTACAAGCACCGAGTCATTCCTGACCCCTAGAGGGACGCCATTTTTCCTCGGCGTTTTCCTGGCAGACTGTATAGTGGGGTGGTTTGCCATTGCCTTCCCCAGACCTAACTACCTTTCCCCCAGCAAGCTGGGTACTCATTTTACCAACCTCGGAAGGATGGAGGGCTGAGTCAACCTGAGCCGGCTACCAGAAAACCAGCTTCCGCTGGGATCGAACTCAGGCCGTGGGGAGAGTTTCGGTTGCATTACTGCTGCCCACCACTGTGCCACACAAGGTCCTGCCAACCCTGCTGCATTTGGGGCCCTCCCTCCTGCTCATTCCGCCGAATGGGGCGCTGGATGTCCTGTCCCGGTCCTGCCCTGGCAGTACCACCGGCTACATCCTGCAGAGTGGGAACATCGGCCGAGCCAGGTACTGCTGAGGTAATAAGAAAAAACATCTCCCATCTCCATCTGTGATGTCTCATCACCAGGTATCTCACTCTGAAGGTGTATGTGCCATTAAAACCCACAGTCGTTTTCCAGATCCTTGGGGATAAACTACACATTGGAAGCTGCCTCATGCCAGACAGGGCTGGCATCAAGGGAAGGCATGGTTGGGCACCTGCCGAGGACCCACATCCCACCAGGAGCCCACTGATAGAGCCCCCTGAAATTGCTCCTTCATCATTGCAACCTACTTGTTCACATGGCTCTTGCCCTGGCCCAGACAACGGTGGTGTCAAGGGCTCCTTGGAGGCCTCTCTCAGTCTAATCCAGTAGCCAAGTCCAGACACAGACAAAGGGATTCCTTTCAAAGCTTTATTCCTCTTTTACAACTTAATAACTCTACTGTTAGCAACTAGATATGCTCAGCAGAGTACCTATGCCCTAAGTTGGAACAGTTGGTCCCCGTTTGAAAGGGAATTACTGGCAGATCCCTGAACTTAAGGACTAGGGAGAGTCCCTCCCCTTTTCCCTTGGATCCTCTGGGCACAGCCATTGTTTGTGCGCCAACCGGGCACTACACCTCCTTTCTGCACCCTCCATTTGGCGCTGCTCTCTGCATTGGCGTCATGCGTCCACCAAGTCTACTTCCCGCGCTCGGTCACTCCCTGGACTGCTATCTAATCTAGGAATGCTGGTGGGAGGAATCTCCGTCAGCTGTGGGCCCTGGGAAAGAGGAGCGCGCTCCTCTCCCAGGAGCGACTGCTCTTCCTCAGAATCAGAACTACTCTGGGATTCTATGGGCTCAGTGTCCACCCTGACAGGTAGTGGTGAGAAGGCGGAGCAGCAGATGCCACTGCCTCCTTGCTCCCTGGCTCTCTGCTTGTCAGGCAAGCAAGTGGTAGCAGCGATGAGAAAGAGGGTGAGGAGCAATAGCAGCTGATGATAATGAGGGTGAGGAGGTAGGCCTGTCAGCTGCCAAAGGCTGTCAAAGTAGCGCATATGCTGCCCTGTCTTGTCAATTACCTTGTATGTTTCCTAGTACGCTTTGCTCCCTTTGACAGCTCAGACCTACAAGGCAAGCCTATACATAGTTTGGCAGCTGCAATTGCACACTTCTGCAGTTGTGAAAAACAGACCCCCCCACACACACAAGTAAAAAATAAATAAATGCAATTTATTTAAATGCAAAGACATTTGCACATATTCCGAGGGTTGGGAAAAAATCAGCCCGGTTTTGTGCAAGTGCCGAGGTGATTTTTTTTTTTAAGGTTTGGCTAACATGTGACAGCCCCTCCAAAGTGGCACGTGGGCACCAGTGGTGGGGCTGTCCCTGTGGCATGGGTGAGACCTCTCAGTAAGAACAGCAGGGGTTTCTGCCGCTCTTGCCAAGTGGCTTGCCTGCTAATGCCCACAACCCACAACAGGTTGGCAGTGCCATGTTCAGATGACATGCCGATCAATAGTGCGTATAACAACCCCTAAAGCAAGCCACAGGTTGTTAGGGAGGCTTGTTGTCCATGCACAAGCCACCCTGTGGGAATCAGTCCGGGTTCGCATAACACTACAACCCACCATGGCTTATCACCCACAATGAGTTGTTGTGTCATGCAAATCCAATCAGTATCTTCTTTTTCCATTCTGATCTGGCCATTTGACCCCAGTGTTGGTGATTAAGAGGTCAGTAGATGCAAGGCGACCTCCTTGATACCCTGTACACAAAGTTAAATGGGGCAGACTTAGAAATTTTATGTTAGAAATCTTGGAGTGGCTATATTTGCCCAGCCACTGGGCACAAAATGCAGCCCTCCTTCTCTCCCTGAGCAGGAATAGTTCAGGACAGAAGTCTGCAGGTTTGTTCATGCCCCAGTGTGCATCATGTTGTCTGTTGTGCCTTGACTTCACATGCAGACTCCGTGCAGGCATTGGAAAAATCTCAGATTTATTCAACAGTTATATACAACTGCCTGGCAGGGCTCTAAACACAGGCCTAAAGCAGGTTTTCTCCTAATTCAAGTGAAGAGAAGAAGGGGGCACTGCCGGCTTTCTCACCTTGGTTACTGCACACATCACTACCTGTAGCTGAATGTGTCAATGGATTCCACTGCAAGCTATAGCATTCCAAATGATGCTGATAGATCTAGTCCAGGGCCCTATTTCCCACAGTGGCCCAACCAGATGACTTCAGGAAGCCCGCAAGCAGGAACTGAAGGCAACTGTCCTCTCCTGCGGTTGTTAGCTTGCAGTGGCACCCTGCCTCTGAATACAGAGGTCCCATTTACCTTTTGGGGCTCATAGCCCTTGTTCTGGCTATTCTCATTAACTAGTCTAATCCCCTTTTAAAAGCCAACAAAGCCACTGGCCAGCACTACCTCTTGTAGCAATGAGTTCCAGAAGTAAATTACGTGTTGTCTGAAGAAGTATTTGCTTCTCTCGGTCCACATTCTCTATACCATGGATCCAGAACCTCCAGTCTGGGGGCCAAATCTGGCCTGCCAAAGGTCCCAATCCCGCCCGACCCCTGGGGTTACCCAAATAGTTATGCCACCTTTTCCCCAACCACCAATTGTTCGGTGCTTTCTGGCTTTTGTGCAGACCTCCCACCCACCCCAAAATCTAAAAGGTTGAGATGCCTCTCCCAAGGCCTAGATACTGGCAGTAAGCACTTTAAGCTAAAATATACTGGGGTTTGTAAAAAAATAAATAAAAATGCCCCACCCCTTTTGTCCCCCCCCCCCAAGCTTCTCCCAAATGGAATTCAGTCCTTGGCTGAAAGGGGTTCTCCAACCATGCTCTACACCATGCATAATTTTATAAAACTCTCTCATGCCCACCCCCCGTGGAAGAAAATTCCAACAGCCATTCATCAGACTGATGCTTACAGTGACCCTGCATTTCACTAATCTTGCATGCAGCAAAGTGAAAGTAAACAAAGATGGCAGGCTGAAAGTCTGGGTAAAAAGCAATGTCAGGGTAAAGGGAAAATATTTGTGCCCCAGCTTCAGTGCCACCTGAAAAGCCAGATAAAACCAGAACAGTAAAAACTGCTCATCACACTGGCAACTAGGCTTATTGTTTTGCTACGTGGCAGTTACAACCCAGTCAGAAGTGTTATACAACTTGTCCCGCCTCTGTAATGTTCTGTATCCAATCAGTATTAGCCAAAGTTGTGCTTTGTCATTCATTGTGCAAAAGCTGTAAATTAGAACCTCCTTACAAGAATTTTGTCACAATCTCTGCATACCTATGCTTTCTTTTCTGTCTTTTGTTTTCTTTGAATAAAGATGTGAATGCTCAGAATAAGCTGTGAAGTTTTCCTTGACACTCCTTATTCCTTAGCTCAGCAATGATTCATTCACACCTGCAAGTGCACAGTTTGCTGTCTGTCACCAAACGATGAACACCATTATGTATGGACTTGCCACCAAATCCCTCATTTTGGGGGTGGAAGTTATCTGTTATCATATTGCCATTCTTAGTTGCCTTTTTCAACAAGGTCTTACATCCCCCCACTTTGCAGTGGTGCCCTTTTCTCATTGACACACTGTGTAAATCCACAGGTTTTGAATTTGGTCTCCAACGGTATGTTTTTCGGCATCCAAAGCCCACTGCCAACGTCTCGCCAACAATTCACAATAGGTGTGATGAATCCTGTTAAAAATAGGGACAGGTCAGAATCAAGCATTTGACCAACACAACAGTATTATTATTAACAACATTAATATCCCAACTTTCTTCCATCATGGAACTACATGGGATTCCCATGTCTCCCCTCCATACACTGGTTAGACTCCAACCTGCTTAGCTTCAGCAAAGTGGCTGCCTCATGTGCCCCCGGGAGCATTTATATCCCTTACTCTAGAGAAGACGTGCACATACATATGCTAATTAATGTAAATGCCTGCAGATTTCAAAATTGCCCTGTACTAGCAATTCCACTGAGTTAAAAAACAACAACAAAAACAAGAGGAGAGGAGAGGAGAGGAGAGGAGAGGAGAGGAGAGGAGAGGAGGAACAGGAGTTACCCTTGGTAAATGCGCGTACCTAGCAGTTCCTGCAAGGTCCCTCGGCATATAAAAGCAGCCAGCAGGGCAGATAATCGGCCTATTCTTCATTTACAATTTCAACAATCCTGTGTTTAAGAGTGAATTAGTGCTAGATCTCTGCAGGATTCAGTTAAGAGGATAAGCCAGGCTGCAAGTATGTGTGAACAACTAAGGATACCCAACTCAGCCAGAGCATTTATGGGATGTATAATTTTTCTAGTGGATGTTCTCAAGATCACTTAACATGAATCCTCCACCACTATGTTCATATGGTCCAAAAACATGTGGGGTTTTGTTTTGTGTACTCTTTCAGTTTGGCAAGGTTATTGGCATTGATCCTGAGGACAGAACTGGATGAAAACACTCCAGAGATGATTCACCAGGAAGGAATAAATTGCCCAGATACTTCACATCAGGGAAAGGGGAAGTATAAGGAAGCAGGTTCCTCATGAGATCAAGATGGCCATCATCATAACAGGAAATGTTGTGGTGAGGAGGACTAAGTGCGAGGAAGGCAGGGCAGAGGGAGAAAACCAGAGGAGGACAGAATCTAATTTCACATAGTCTTGTTAAAGAATTTTTTTACAGCATCCTGAGCATTCAGTTCTTTACTAAAAAGAAAACAAAAGAAGAAAGGAAGCATATGTATGTATGTGGAGATTCTTACAACAATCTTATAAGAAGGTTTTCTTTGTTTACAATTTAAACAAAGCTTTTATGCATTAAATGGACGTAGCACACTCATGGCTAACACTGATTGGATACAGAACTCTACAGAGGCAGGACAAGTTGTATGGCACTTCTGATGGGTTACTAACTGCTATATAGAAAAACACTTAAGTGTTAGTTGCTAGTGTGATAGATAGTTCTTGCTGTTCTGGTTCTATTCTGTTATCCAGGTGGCATTGAAGCCTGTGGCCTGAATATTTCTCTTTCACCCAGACTGCTAGCTTTTCTTGCTTTGCTACATGCAAGATTAGCATGTTTTGCTAATGGCTTTGGGGTTTTTCTTCCACAGTCTGATAGGTTAAAGTTGTTGAGCCTGCAATCCTATGGGCCCTGGGAGGGTGTAAAAAAAAACCCCTTACAAACCTCTTCTCTCTTGGTCAGGGATTGGCACTGTTGAGCATTTGCTAATGCCCACACTGCTGCAGGGGGCCTGCTGTTGACACCCTCTTCCAGCTCCCTGGCCCTGCTGCTCCTGCTGCCTGCTAGCTCCCTCCAAGTGACTGAGCAAGGAGAAGGAGCAACAGGGCATCAAGGGAGTCTCCTTGCATCTGGGAAACCCCAACACTCTAACCACTACACCACATTGCCTCCTTTCTTACATTCTTAAAAATCATTTCCATTTATTACATATGTAGAGTCAGCAAAAACAATGCATAGAAGATGGTTGTATCTGAGCTCAATATTTATTGTGCAGTGTTAAAAGAGGGCAGGCAAGGGAGAAGGGGAAAAACAAAAAGGCTGCTCTGGAATTATAATCTTTGCCAATTTCGGATTTTCTGATAACATTTATAATTAGAAATGTACCCAACTAAAAAAAACAACAGTGGTTATTGCATGTTCTGTTATCTTTTTCTCTCTTAAAAAAACCCCTGTTTTTAAAAAGGTGGAACACTTTGTTTTAAATGGAAGCTGAAAATGCAAGGTCTGAAATATCCTTAAGGGGGAACACCCCCCCCCAAGTCGCCTGACAATGGCTCTGTAATAGAAAGACACTATCCCAACTAACAAGTGATATCCTAGAAGAAAAGGTGGTATTGTTGTGTAGGTTTTTTTCCCCTTTTCTCCCTTTCTTTCAGGATATATGCTCCTCACTTCCCCAACCACATACTGGAGATGGGAGGCATTTTTGTACTATTTGTTTTATTTACAAATATACAAGTCAAGCATAGGTGGAGGCAACCAGCATATGTGCTCCAACAAGGAGCAGATCCGCTGCCACACATCAGACCAGTGGTGCAGTTCAGTAGTTAATGGTCTTAAAGTCCCTCACCTGCTCCTCTCTAGATGGGAATGCATATGGCATGCCCTTCAAAACGGGATTAGCCAGCCCTTCTGCATTTGGGGGCGCTCCTGCTCCTTCCTTCCTTCTTCTCTGAAGTCCTGCCCTGATGGTACTACTACATCACATCTCCAGAGAGAGACACCCTTCATCCCAAGATGTCTTCAGCTCACAATCTAATCTTCTCCAAGCTGTTGGCTTTTTCATTCCAGCGATGATCTCTGTATATCCCCAAACACCTTGCTCCCATTAAGAAAATATACTGACCTCTCATGCTGGGCCATTAATATGTAATTTGCCTGGCAAAATGAACTGGTTAGAACAATCACAGGGGGAAAGGAAGCCACCATGGCTTCTTTTCCCAGCCCATGCAGCTCGCATGACCGGCATTTCCCTAATTACCTGTGATGCAGCATGGGTTAGTATGTTGTCCGTTCCCAGCGAGGTGCACAGCACGGGTGGCTTCTAAACCACCCCACAAGCCCTACAACAAACCATCGGTTGTGAGGTGTTTAGATTCCACCCCTGCTGCGCACCTTGCCAGGCTTGGACAACATGTCAACCTGCACCATGTCATGGGTAATTAGGGAAATGGTTGTCATTCAAGCAGCATGCCTGGGGCGGGGGGGGGGGGAGCCATGGTGGCTTCTTTTCCCCTTGTGATCATAAGAACATAAGAAGAGCCCTGCTGGATCAGATCAAGCGTTCATCTAGTCCAGCATTCTGCTCACACAGCAGCCAACCAGCTGTGTCAACCAGGAACTCACAAGCAGGACACGAGCGCAACGGCACCCTCCCACCCATGTTCCCCAGCAACTGGTGAACATAGGTTCATTGCCTCTGGTTCTGGAGGTAGCACATAGCCATTGACAGCCTTTTCCTCCAAGAATTTGTCCAACCCCCTTTTAAAGCCATCCAAATTGGAGGCCATCACGACATATTGTGGTAGCGAATTCTTGGCTATACATTGGCCAAGGTTGCCTGAACTTGGCCAATGTACAGTCAGGCCAGCAGCCATAACACCCAAGTGGTACATCAGAACCTCAAACAGGGTAGAAGTTTGGGGGCTGGGTCCCAAATACAAACATACAAGGAATGACAAAGTTATGACTTCAGGATGAAATCCCTGGGATTTTGCTGCCATGAGTAACTGTATGGCACCGAGTACAACATCCCAAGAGAGCTGGAGGCACATTCCTCAGATTGCACAGGTCTGCGTCATGGGTGCTCCTGAAAAGTATTGCTGCTCCAATCAGCCACTGGGGTGGCTTGTGCAACTGGGCAGGCACGGCCACTGTTTACATAGAGAGCAGCCTTCCCTAACCTGGTGTCCTCCAGATGTGTTGGACTGCAACTCCCATAATTCCCAGCCAGCATGGCCCTTGGCCATGGGAGTTGCAGTCCAACTCCAACATAGGTGGATGGCACCAGGTTGGAGAAGGTTGATATAGAGATATACTTCTTCTGGATGTGGAAGTTCACTAGTGTGACCAAAATACCTCTCCTCTGTTAATTCGTTTTTACCCCTCCATTGTAAAGCTATCTAGAAGGCTACAAGTCTTCATTACATATCGATGGAGTGAGTTCCTGATGACACAACCCTATGCATGTTTAGACAGAAAAACGCCCTACAGCTCCCAGCCATGCTGAGTGGGGGATGCTGGGAGTTGTAGGAGTCTTTTTTTTTCTGTCTAAACATGCATAAGATTGTGCCCTTAATTTATTTACACACTGAGGAATGAAAATAAGTATTTTAAATTGTTGAAATATATTTCTTTATTAAGTTTATATTCTGCCTTTCCACCAAAAATAGTGCTCAAGGTGGCTAACAATAATAAAAGAGAGATGAAAACAAATTCTTAATTAAAATATAACATACAAACAAATCGATGATAAACATAATGACAAACACAATAATAAAAGAAGTAGACAGCACCTATTGTAACACCTTAAGGACTAACAAACTGATTATGGCATAAGATTCTGTGGACCAAAGTGTATGCCATCGAGCTTATGCCAGAATAAATTTGTTAGTCTTTAAGATACTATAAGACCTTTTGTTGGTTTTAATGCAACGGACTAACACAGCTATTAACTGCCAAGTGCTAGTACTGCTAAATGCACCTGGCAGATATATATGTTTATGATGCTAGATGCAATGATATAAAAAAGTCCTGATTAGCAGATAATTCTATTTGTATCCGAAACGCATAGGTATACTTTTTATACATTTCTGCTGACCTGGCCAAGAGAAAAGATTACAAATACATGAACCTGATAGGTGAACGTTATTGATGTCACATTGGCCCTAGGAAACAAAATGGTGATTTTCTGGACTGTCTGAATGTTGTCCTGACAAAATGTTTGGATGATGCAGGCAAAGTTTTGAGTGTGTAAATAGAAAAATACAAATAACAACAACAACATTAATAATAATAGTGATAACCATAATGATGATGATGATATAGACGGAGGCTGTTGACCATCCTAAATCCCAGGAAATGGGCCACAGCAAGAGGTCAGTTTGCTGATCCTGGACAAACAAGACCTTTTCTGGAGCTGTGGCAACCCTTGTGAGCTACACTTTCTGTTGCACATTCATCGACCTGTTTGGTTGTGGGCTCTGCATCTCCATCAAGTGCTATTCATAGCTGATCCAAGAGCCCTCTTGCATTAGCGGCTCTTGTTTTGTTTCATTTGGGTTTAATTTTATATTGACATATACTCAGAAATGGGCTGCGTAGGAGGTAAAGAGGAACTGTGTCAGGAAGAGGCTGTCGCTGCGTACAGACAATGCACGCTGCCCCTGGATGGTACTTGATTAAACAATATGAGGACAAACGCATGCCTGGAGTAATGAATGCCAGCTATAGAATCTTAAGATGTTGGGAATCCATTAAGGCCGCGTGCTGTAGCCAGTGCCTCTCTGAGATTCCGGTTACCTGCATTCAAGCAAGCAGCTAACCAGGCTATCTGTTTTTTGAGACTAGTTGTGAAAAGGCAGCTCAGGAATATCAAAACAGGAGAGAAAGGCAACCCAAAGAGTCCAATCCTCTGTATGTTTACACTGAATTAAGTCTTTCTGTGTTCAGCAGTCCAAGGCAGGGGAGGCTGGTGGCTCCAATTTCGGTGGGGCAAAAATTCCATTCTGGGTTTTAGTTACACCAGCCAGAGGTGCTGGGCCCATTTGGGGGATAGAGTCCAGCACCTTGGATAGTCCCTTTAGACTTCTGGCTGGTTGTGTCTAAAACCCAGAATGGAATCTCTGCCCCACCGAAATCAGATCCACCAGCCTCCCCTGGTCCCAGGAATGCATACGGTTGCTGCCTTGTTGTTGTTGTTCAGTCGTTCAGTCGTGTCCGACTCTTTGTGACCCCATGGACCATAGCACGCCAGGCCTTCCTGTCCTGCGCTCTCTCCCGGAGCGTGCTCAAGTCCATATTCATTGCATCGGTGATGCGATCTAGCCATCTCATCCTCTGCCGTCCCCTTCTCCTTTTGCCTTCAATCTTTCCCAGCATCAGGGTCTTTTCCAGTGAGTTTTCTCTTCGCGTTAGGTGACCAAAATATTTCAGCTTCAGCTTCAGTATCTGTCCTTCCAATGAGCACTCAGGGTTGATTTCCTTTAGGATGGACTGATTTGACCTCCTTGCAGTCCAGGGGACTCATAAGAGTCTTCTCCAGCACCATAGTTCGAAAGCATCAATTCTTGGGCGCTCAGCCTTCCTTATAGTCCAGCTCTCACAGCCATACGTTGCTACTGGGAAAACCATAGCTTTGATTATATGGACCTTTGTCGGCAAGGTGATGTCTGTGCTTCTTACTATGCTGTCTAGGTTTGCCATAGCTTTCAGGACCATGCCACCCCCAAAATACTTTGAATTTCAATTGGGAAGAATATACTGCTGCTGGGAAAATGCTGGAAAAACACCCTCCAACCACTGTGAGGATTGCAACTAAGCTCAGAGGGAACAAGGAAACCTGAGGGTGGTGGCAGGTGATGTCATAGTTCCTGCTAATCAAAAAGTGCTGGTTCTGGATCCCTGTGAGCTTTGACCCCACTACACCACTGCATACCATAACATTACGGCTGTTATTGTGTCCCCCATCAAGTTTAGCTAAGAAGGATGGATAACCTGTTTGTCTTGAGCGGAGGTTAGCTTATGTGGAAGTGATGCGGCCAGGGTGGAGAGAGAAGATTGGTTGCTTGGAGATGGAAAGGCAGCATCACATTTTGGAAAGGAGGCAGAGAAAGGTTAAAAGGAGAGCAAGAAGAACTGAGGGGAGAGCCACCTTTTTTGAAACTTGTGCCTGCCTGTTTTTGGGGAGGACAAAACTGTGTGCCCCTAAGTTTGGTGCCAGTGGGACTTAAACAGAAAGTGAAGGACATTGAGGCTACTATCCCATTTGTTTTCCCCTTTTCTATTTAATTTTTGAATGATCTTTTATTACTATTTTCATAATCTATTTTTGTAACAAAATAAAGAGCTTCAGGGTGAAATCCTATGGATGTTTAGGCAGGAAAAAGAAGTCCTACAGCTCCCAGTATTCCCCAGCCACCCATGCTGGCTGGGGAATGCTGGAAGTTGCAAGACTTTTTTCTCTCTAACATGCATAGGATTGCACCCGTGAGTTCAGGAAAAGGACTTTTGTGTATAACTGAAGTCTGGACCTTGGTATAGAAGTGGTTCATTCTGACAAACAACTATCAATCTCAGATTACACAGGGCTTTTTCCCCCTCCAGGTTTTGGGCATCAGGTTATTCAGGCTGCTGACAAAGCTCAGAAGTGATCCTAATTCATGGCACTGTACACACACCTCTCCTCACACATTCACCAAATGCATGAGGGGAGAGTGCCATCATGCTTGCTGGCCATGCCTCCCCAACTGTGCATATAGCTTTAATTAGAAAGCCCACAGTTAAACTTTGGAGTTCACTTCCACAAGCTGTAGTGATGGCCACCACATCGGATGGCTTTAAAAGGGGATTAGACAAATTCATGGAGGAGAAGGCTGTCAATGGCTACTAGTTCTGATGGCTATGTGCTATCTCCAATATCAGAAGAAGTATGCCTATGTACACCAGTTGCTGGAGAACATGGGCAGGAGGGTGGTGTTGCACTCATGTCCTACTTTTGAGTTTCCTGCGGACAGCTAGTTGGCCACTGTGTGATCAGAATGCTGGACTAGATGGATCCTTGGTCTGAGCCAGCAGGGCTCTTATGTTCTTATGGCCCACATGTGTATAGCTGTACGTACAAAGGGCCCTTTCTCATTCATGCCAAATGAGGCCACCACGGGGTGCAGCCAACAGATGTGTTCAATAAATCACACATTTATTGAATAAGTTGGGGTGACAGCAGGGAGGCTTATTGCAACACCCCTCCTGTATTTCTCAGCAGTGCCATTTCCAGTACTCTTGGTGGTTTGAAGAGCCATACGACAATATAGAGCAGTACGACAATGGAACCCATTCCCTAGGGAGGCAGTTGGCTCTCCCACACTGGAGGCATTCAAGATGAAGCTGGACAGCCATCTGTCAGGGGTGCTTTGACTCGGATTCCTGCACTGAGCAGGGGTTGGAGTCGATGGTCTTATAGGCCCCTTCCAACCCTATGATTCTATCTATGAAATGCTTCAGTATGTTGTGCTGGGAGAGGATAATGGCACATGAGATGACATCCCCCTGTGGATTACCTTGCACTGTGCTTCAAAACCTGAGGTGCATGGAAAAGCACCTCAAGGAAGGAAGGGTGCATACAGAAATCAGCTTGTCCCTGGTGTCATAGGCCCTGTTCGTATGTCCCACCACCAAAAGAAGCGAAGTTGGTGGGTACATGAGACAGGGCCTTTCCTGTAGCAGCACCCTCAGTGTGGAACTCCCACCCAAGGGAGGTCAGATTAGTGTTATCCTTGGGTTTTAGGCAAGCTGTGAAAACTGTACTGTCTCTCCGAAACATTGATAGTTCTTAACATTGTTTTGGCGTGTTTAAAGTAAATAATATTTTGTCTCTGTTTTTATTTTACTGCAATCTTACTGTGTTATTGTATTGTTTTCAATTGTACATTGCTTCAGGGTCCCCCATGGGCAGAAAAGTGATGTATATTTTTAATCGATCAATCAATACTAACATTACTACTAATAATAATAGTGCTATGATGAATGTGACCATTATCCTCATTGCTGCATCACCCTCAAACCACATGTTCAGGTGGTTCATGCTCAAGAGCATTTATCCTCATCTTGAGAGCACTGAGATCATATCATGACCCCAATCCTAAGCAGTGCCATGAACTCTGACCTGGCCCAAGCAGGAGCCAGCCAGATCTGGAGGTCCAGCGGGCACAAACCATAAAGGTGTTGGGCACTGAAACTGAGCTTGTCAGGCAGGAGCCCTTTGAACCAGAGACACCACCCCCAAACCTTGACCCCCACAGAGAGAGCCTAGGAACATAGGAAGCTGCCTTGTACTGCGTCAGACCCTTGGTCCATCTAGCCCGTATTGTCAACACTGACTGGCAGTGGCTCACCAAGTATTTCAGGCAGGAGTGGGTTTTTTTGTCCTGCCCTGGAGATGCCAGGGATTGAACCTACGACCTTCTGCATGCAAAGCAGGTGCTCTACCACTGAGCCATGGCCCCTCCCCTGGGCCAGAAGGATCTGCCTGCTCCCTGCTGCACCAGGGTCCCCACAGTCTCTGATACCTGCTTGCCACTGCAGGCAGCACAAAAGGCAGGAGTTATCAGAAAAATGGGGAGGTAGTGGGCTCCAGACTGGATGTCTGCCCCTTTAAAGCTCTTCTGTTGTCAGGAAGGGGGCGGAGCTTGGGAAGACTATGGTGGACCAAGAGGAATATAAATTGGGCTCTGAGCTTAGCCTTGTTGTTATTTTATGTTTTGTGGCTTATCTACGACTGGACTGACTATGCCACCCTCACTTGCCCCCTAATGCACTGTGTCTATCTCTTGCCTATGGACAAGGGCAGAACATTTACCCTGTGCTAGCGGAATTTTAACCCAGGAGGCAGGTTTAGAGTAAGGCTGTTGTAGTGCCTGAGCAACAGCAAGAATAATTCCAAACTCCTTAAGCAGGACTGGGTGCGCCAGGCCTCTTGGACTGCGCCACTAACGCTAATCCTCACATCTTCTAGCAGAGGGTGGACCAGCTGAGATCTGGATGGGCTAGCAGAGACCTGCAAAGCTCCCTCGTTGTGTCAAGAATGACTCAGCATTCCCGACACTCAAAACATCCTCTGTCTGGAATCACCCTTTTAGGGCTCAACCCTATGCATGTTTAGACAGAAAAAAATCCTACAATTCCCAGCATGCCCCAGCTTGGGGCATGCTGGGAGTTGTAGGACTTCTTTCTGTCTAAACATGCATAGGATTGCACCATTAGTCACAATCAGGAGGAGGTGGGGAGAGAGAGAGAGAGAGAGAGAGAGAGATGGAAGCAGTTAGACTAATAGGGCAGCAAAGCAATGCAAGAAAACAAGCTAGAGCTTAGGAACTGCCCATCCCAGTCATGCAGCTTCCATTCCCATGGTTTTACGTGCCCACACAACCCTTTCCTTGAAAGCCACCCTGAAGAGCTTCACAGTGATTCTTCATGGCTACTTCCAGTAGGCAAGACTTGGTCTGCCATTTCTCTGGTCATCACCAACCCAGTGTGGCTTGTGGGTGGAGTGGGTCATCATCAGGGGAAGTGGGTGCCTTCGGAGCGTCCTGTAGACCCCAGAGCGAATGCCCCTCTCTCCCATTATGAAACTCTCAGCCGACCTACTTTAGGCGCTCTGCCGTTGTTCTTAATTCCTAGAAATGGCTGCACTCCAGATTTTGCCCATCAAGGCAAATTAATTGGAATCAATCCTAATTTGCTCTCTGCTGCTCTTCGGGCAGAAGATTAAATGCTTTGCAGACATTATCCCTGCCGCCGCCGCCTCTCTCTCTCTTTTTCTAGGGGACAAACCTCCCCGAATTGGGAGGGATAGCGGATGGAGGCAACAGATAAAAGAAGGGAGAGTTAAAAGATGATGTTCAAATTCACTCTTTGTAATCGTGGAGCGGGCGGCGGCGGGGGGAGAGATGCTGTGCTGGAGCCATTGTTGGGAGGCTGGGTACCAGATGGTGAGCCTATTCTGGGCAGCTGTGTGACAGCAGTGGACACACGTGGAGTAGAGATGTGAGGGCCAAGGCTGCTGTGGCTACGATGCTGCCTTCTTAAGATTACACTGGAATGCTTATCATCATGCACTGCGGGCCCTGGGAGGATAATTGGATTGAAAGCCAGGGCTGGTCGAGGCTGGTATGGTTCCCTAGATGAAACATTAAATTTTCTCTCATGCGCCAAGATCCTGTAATTCTAGCCTTCATCTCTCTGGTTAAAGTTCTCAGATCCTCAGGCCGGGACCAGTGAATCTGGGTTCATACCTCCATCTCTGGGACTTTGACCTGACCTCTCTAGTCTCTGGGCTGTCAGCATGGTTACCCCTGCATGCAAAATGCTTGTGGTTCCTTTCTAGCCAACCTGTTCATACACTAGACACAAGAGTGCACACTAAGTCTGGTTCACACGTAATTACAACCCAGAATCGTATGGGATGAGTATCGGTTGTCACTGAATCCTGGGTTGTTGTTGAATTGTGATTTTCATTATGCACAAACCCTGCACTATGGTTTAACTATGGGTTGTTAACCACAAACAACCCAGGGTTTATAACCCAGCAACAAACCATGGATTCACTTCCTGGGTTGTTCATGGTTAACAACCCATAGTTAAACCATAGCTAAACCATAGCACAGGGTTTGCACGTAACAACAATCCACAATTTCAGCAACAACCCATACTCTGGGTTATTGTTACATGCAAACCAGGCCTAAGGCCTGGTTTGCGCATAACCCTAACCCATGGTTTATTTAACCCATGGGTTGTTGAATTCTGGGTTGTCATGATGTGTGAATACTGTTGTGCCAACAAACAGTGGTTTGTTAACCAGAAACAACCCAGAAAGAGAACACATATTTTGTTGTTGGGTTGCAAACTCCAGAGTATTTAAACGATGGGTTGTCATTGCATGTGAACCCAGTTTTGCCAGGCTGCAGAGGTGGAGGGCAAGAGTGGTCAAAACCCCCAGCTGCTCTACATGTCAGTACTGCAGTACTTCAAAGGCATTTGGGATACAGGGAGGGAGTGAGCAAAGGAGGAGGAAAACAAACAATTCAGAGATTAATAAAACAAACTATGGTTTGTTTGATCATCTGCCAGACAAAGTCCTGGTTTGCTCATAATGACAAACCAGAGTATGGGTTGAGTATAGGTTGTTGAATTGTAGGTTGTTGTTATGTGTGAACCCTGCACTATGGTTTAACTATTGGTTGTTAACCATGAACAACCCATGAAGAGAACCCATGGTTTGTTGTTGGGTTGTGAACTCTGGGTTTTTCATGGTTAACAACCCATAGTTAAACCATAGTGCAGGGTTTGCACATAATGACAACCCACAATTCAACAACAACCCATGATTCAATGACAACCCACACTCAACCCACTCTGGGTTGTCATTATTTTATTTTATTTTAAAAATGTCTTGGTCATCTTTCGGGGCAGAAGCCCTCCCAAGGCAGCTTACAACAGTAAAATACATAAAAACAGTTAAAATATTAAAAGCGATAAAAACATAAAAACAACAATAAAAGCCAACAATAAAACCAGCAACAACAACACTGGCAGTAACAGCAACAACAGCAGCCATATCAAGATAAGGCCACAATAATGCAAGATGTTTTTAAGGCCTTCTTAAAAGCCTGCAGTGATGGAGCTTGGTAGATCTCCAATGGCAACTTGTTCCAAAGGTGTGGGGCCACTGCAGAGAAGGTCCTCTCACATGTGGTCACCCACCTGACTGTTCTCACATGTGGGCAAATGAGAAGGGCCTCTCTTTCTGATCTTAAAGTGCAGGCAGGCTGATATGGGTGAAGGCGGTTCTTCAAGTAACTTGGTCCCAACCCATTTAAGGCTTTAAAGGTCAAAACCAGCACTTTGAATTGGGCCCAGAAACACACTGATAACCAGTTCAGCTGGCGCAATATAGGCATTATGTGATCAAATTGCCTCGCCCCCACCAATACACGGGCAGCTGCATTCTGCACAAGCTGGAGTTTCTGAACCATCTTCAAAGACAGCCCCACATACAGCACATCACAGTAGTCCAGCCTGGACGTCACTACTGTGTGGATAACTCAGGCAATGTCCATCCTCTCCAGATAGGGCCACAGCTGGCATACCAGCCTAAGCTGGTAAAAAGCACTCCTGGACACCGCAGCCATGTGGGCTTCCCCAGTTAGCTCAGAGTCCAAGAGGACTCCTAGACTGTGCACTTGATCTTTTAGAGAGAGTGCAACCCCATCTAACACCAGTTGTAAGCCTCCATCCGAAGTAGTTGGTTTCCAAACCCACAGTACCTCCATCTTGTTTGGATTAAGTTTCAGCTTGTTTACCCTCATCCATCCTAAAACAGCCTCCAGACACTGGTTCAAGGATTCCACAGCCTCCTTGGGATGTGCAGATGGAAACAAGAGGTAGAGCTGAGTATCATCCACATACTGATGGCATTTCAGTCCAAACTTCCTGATGACTTCCCCCAGCAGTTTCATGTAGATGTTTAAAAGCATGGGGGACAAGAAAAAACCCTGCAGCACCCCACAGGCTAATGGCCATGGGGTGGAACAGAAGTTCCCCAGCACCACCTTCTCCTCCAGAAAGGACCAGAACCACTTTAAAACTGTGTGTCCCAAGCCTGATCCAGACAAATGATCCAGAAGGATACCATGGTTGATGGTATCGAAAGCCACTGATAGGTCCAGAAGAACCAGCAGGGTTGGATTGCCCCCATTCATTCCCTGGCATAAGTCATCTACCAGGACGACCAAGGCTGTTTTTGTCCCATAACCAGGCCTGAAACCTGATTGGAATGGATCGAAGTAATCATCATCAAAAATGGCTTGGAGTTATGAGGCCACGTCACATGCGAGCCAGGTCATATCTGGGTAGAGCAACAAATTACAGGTTAATTAAACAATGGATTAGCATTATGTGTGAACCAGGTCTAAATGTCTTCCCAGGTTCCTGAGCATCTGATCTGTGTAAGGTTGCTGGGTGCTGATGATGAGACATTGACTATTTCCTTTGGAGAGTTTGGAGATACTGTTCCAATGCTTCCTCTCTTTTTTCTCTCTCTCACCCTCCCCATTATATCAAGCAGGATTCTGTTTTGTACCTTACATCAACTGGAAGAAAAGAGACTGTTATGGTTAGGAAGTCCTGATCTCAAAACAGACAGATGGTATCTTTTGGGTAACTTAATCTCAAAGTCCTTGGTCTCTTGTCTTTTTTTTGACAGTCTGACTTTGAGTCACTATGGCATGTGTTAGTACAAAGTGGGATGGTTCTCTTGGCCACTGACAACTAGGCACTATTTGAATAGCCTCTATGGGCCTTTACCAATCCCCTGAGCCAAGGGGAGCCTTACTCTGTTTTGTCCTGCTAATGGTTACTAGGTAATTCATTCTCCAAGGACTGGGACTACCTGCAATTAGTTTTCTACAACATCCCTAGATGTGCTATCTCAGTGTACCAGGCAGCAGAAAAATCTTCTTTCCCAGGGCACTGGGGAGAAAGAGGAATGGGATGCGAAGATCACAGAGGCATATGTTCTATCATAATTATTTCTGGCATTTCAGTTTGGTAGATACAAAGATTTAAAAAAAAAAAAAAACCACAAGTGCACCTTCCCCAATAATTTCACATTGGAGAAAGTTGGAATAGAATAACGAATCGGCATCAGCAAGGTAAGTGTAGCCATCCTGAAAAACTTCCAGGAAGGGGTTGATTTGCTTATGTTACTCTTTTTTTAGGTACTAGTCCCTAATAAAATGCTATTCCTATTCTGTCCTTGGAGGAGATGCTAGGGTTTTAAAATTTCTGTTATTGCGCACATATTTTCATTAGAAGTCTTCAGATTTCAGGGGGTTTCAAGACGAGGCTTTATTGTGCAATTGACCCACCTCATTCATGGAATTTTACCAGGGGTTCAGATGACAACTTATTCTATTTGTAACCTGCATGTGTTTTCCCACAGTTTCTTCTGTCTTTTTTTTCCCAGGAAAAAAAAAAGTTAAGGAGAAAAAGATGGAATAGCTGCATGATGCCTTTTGATCGACAACATTAGCAGTCCACTTCCGCTGAGCAAAGCAACCCAGGGACTCTCTGTTCTTGGGTTGTTTAGCATGACATCTGAACCTGGATTTGTGGATTGCTGGCGGAGAGACAACCCAAAATTGTAACCCAGGAACAAATCATGGGTTACCACTCTGGGTTGTCTCTCCCACAAAAAAACACCATTCCGGGTTCAGACATCACGCTGAACTACCTCAGTTTATCTCAGCAGGTGTGGATGGGTGGGCGGAAGCCATCCTGCTCGCTTGCTCCTGCTTGTTCATGACTACTCAAGATTTAAATAACTCATCAGTAGTTGTGATGTAAGAACTGGGCTGAAGTGTAACCAGTACTCCAAGATGATTCCCTACCAGGCCTGTAGCCAGCCGAAAAGTTTGGGGTGGGGGTGGGGGCTGCCAAAAAAGTAGGGAGGCAGTGTATTTGGTCAGCAGGCCTTCTTAAGAAGAAATTGTAAATTGTTTTTTATTAAATCCTTATTTTTGCAGCCATACTGCAATTTATGTACATTCAACCATTTTCACTAAGTAACTTCAACAATTGTTACTGTTCTTGCCACCAATGAACAAAAAAGGTTAAAAAAATCAAGAATAGAAATTCTGCAGCAGTGATGTTACAGGTTTAAGATATCCCAGTACTTTTAGTGCAATTTCAGTAAGAAAGGGAAAAGAAAGACTACCGATCTCATTGAGCAATCCAATAGCTTCAGTTTTTAGATGACAGCATTTTTTGCACCGGGAAGATGCACTAATTAATTTAAGTGTGGAAAGAATGAGTTCCTCGTCTGAATTTATAACTGTAAATGAATCCAAGTGTCCAGTCCAAGTGGCCAAGTGAACCAACAGGCGTTTTAAAGAACTGCCTTTATAAATCAATATGCCCCTTCTTAAAAACTATGTACAACTGTTCACATAGTCAAAATATTCCTTGATCTCAGGGAAAGCCTCAATTGCATGTACTGTTAGGAATATGTGGCCAGATTCCACTGTGGCACTGCCCCGAAACAATAGCATCTGTACTTTTAAGAAGAAAAACAAAGGCTTTCCTATTGGCGTCCTAAATTTTCTGTAATAAATGTAATTATTTGTTTGTAAAAAATGGGGGGGGAGAAAAAATTGGGTGGGAAGCCCTCACCCCCAGCTACAGGCCTGCTCCCTACTAACAAAGTCTGCTGTAGAACCCAGAACAGAACAGATAGATTGTTATACAATATATTGCAGCAGGTGGAGAAGCAGCAGCAGTGGTGTGCAAGGCGTGTACATGTGTGTGCAAGAAAAAGAGAGAGTCATCCAGTCCCCAGGCCAGTTTTCACTTGCAAAATGTCGGAGCGCATGGATTTGGCCATAGACTGGAGGATTTCCTGCAGTGCTAAGAATATGTGGTTTTATATATAAAACATGCAGACACATTGTCTGATCCCTTGCAGATCTGTGGGGTGGACACATGGCCCCATGTCCTACTTTATAGAGGGCAGTCTTCCATTTGAAAGTGTCCTCTGCTGGAAGGGCTTTTATTTATTTATATATATCTTATTTATTTATTTATTTCTATACTGCCCAATAGCCGAAGCTCTCTGCTGCAACTGCTTTGCAGTCCAAGTCCCTGTTGAAGAGAAAGAACCATAATAAGAATGGAGAGCAGAGCCCTTGAAGCTGCCCATCAACACTTGGAGAGCAGACTGAGCAGGCAGGTGCACACAGGTTGTCTGGTCACAGTCTTCCCCCAAGAGGGTGAGGTGTATTGTATTTCTATTTAAATTATAGCAGCTGTTTCTAAAGTTGTATCCATACATATAAATCAGCACAGGCAAATTTGATGCAAATCTGTCCTAGTGGAGGCTGGTGGTGCCGATGTCAGTGAGGTGGTGAATCCACTCTGGGTTTCAGGCAGAACCAGCCAGAACTCTAAAGGAGCTATCCAAGGTGCTGAACCCATTTGGGGCTTAGGGTTCAGAGCCTTGGATAGCTCCTTTAGGGTTCCGATTGGAGCCCAGAGCTGATTCACCGCCCCATGACATAGGAGCCACCAGCCTCCACTATGTGTTAAGTGGCCACCCTAATCCAAACTCACTGTATCTCGCAAAATGGAGGTCTTAGTTACGGCCTGATCCTATGCTGCTGTTGGCGGTGTCTACCCTCTTTGATTTCAACTGACTTAGGCACGTCTAACACTGCAAAGGATCAAGCTGCTATTCCCTCAAGCTGCTACTGCTGTTTGAACTGAAATAAGCTTTTGTTTCTATAAGGCATGTGTGAAGTTGGATTTAAATAGATTTAACTGAACATGAACCCATCCCTTTTGGAATCCATCCAGTTCAGCACTTCAGCCCCCCCCCCCCGCTTTCCCCACATTTTTTTGCACTCTGAGAAGGGCACCTTCCTTGCCACATGTTCTCTGTGCCCTGGGCCTGTAGCAAAATCAGTTGTCTCATGAAGCCTGCATTTGCTATTCATATTATTTTATTTCTATCCCACCTTTCTGCCCCACAATGGCACTTAAGGTGGCTAATGAAAAAATACAGGTGAAAAACAAAATGATAACTCAAATATAACATAAAAAGAAATAAATTAAAAACAAGCTATTGGCAGGGAATTGAGTTTTTTGGGGGGCAGGGGGGAACTGGCTCCACCTACATTACCTCAGTAATCCTTAGGAACATAGGAAGCTGCCTTAGCCTGAGTCAGACCATGAGTCCATCTAGCCCAGTATTGTCGACTGGATTTGACCAAAGGTCCCTCCAGCCCAGTAGCCTGCTTCCTACAGTGGCCAACAAGATGCCTCTGGAAGCCCACAAGCAGGGCATGAAGGCAATCCTGCACTGTTCCCCCACCCCCTGCCGCCCTGCTCAGAAGATGCTGGTATTCAGTGGCATAACTGCTTCTGATCGTGGATGTCCCATTGAGCCATTGGCGAACCTTTAATCTGTGGGTGTGTCTCATCTCCTTTCAAAGTCAGCTCAGCCAGCAACCATCACCACATCCTGTGGCAGTGAATCCCATGAGCTAGTTATGTGCCATCGTGTGAGGAAGTCTTATGTGTTCCGAATCCACGGCCAAGCCATTTCACCTGGTGATAGTGGCATCTAGTATTACAAGTTGGACTGCCCCAAAATGTTGCAGTGTGCAATGCTCCTGTACAAGGTGCCCTTTTCAGGAAACTCCATTCCATTCCACCTCCCCCTGCTTTTCCAGTACCCTCCCCCCTCAGTCAGCATTCTGAGCATGCTCTGTCTACATAAGGCTGTTTTGTCTCTCCCCTCAACCCCCATTAGGGGTTCCTGCCACTAAATATTTCTTTCTACTTTTGCAAACCTTGGGGTTTCTCTAAATCTGCTGATACCTTCTTCTTGTGCATGGGTGCATGAACATCTTTGTGTGCATAAGGATCCACACTCAGAGAATGAGTTTGCTCTGAGTGTATAAAATGGGAAAGATATCTCTATCCACTTTCTCCACACTAGCCTGGTAAGAGAGCAGAGGTGGCTGTATATTTGGGGCAAATGGGGCAGTGATCCTCTGTTTCTCCCCTACTTATTTCCGGCAGAGACATCCCCCCCCCCGCAACCAGGTACATTTGCTCCAATGCATGGCATGCAGCTGCTGATTGCCACACATGGTCTTCTCCTGCCATCCTCTGACAATCTCAGTGGAATATTGAGTATCTGCCCTGCCCTCCACCCCACCAGCTCCAATGAGCACCAGCTGCCAGTGTAAAAGAGGTAAGTATCATTGTCCCAATACTGCAGATGGGAGGCTGAGAAAATAGTACTTTGCCCAAGGCCACCTGGTGAGTTTATGACTGAGGTATGATGTGAACTGGGGACTTTCCAGCAAATAGCTCAAACTCTCAGGCGCTGCATGCCACCATCTCCTGGTCTGAATAGTTACCTGAGCCCATGTTTGTAATGGCTTTGTGCAGAAGTGGGGAACCTGTGGCACTCCAGCAGGTGTTGGACTCCAAATCCCATCAACCCCAGGCAGTGTGGCCAATAGTCTGGGATAATGGGAGTTGTAGTCCATCAACTTTTGGAGCATCACAGGTCCCCCATCTTGGTTTTAAAGTATCCAGAGCTCTGACTAGAGCTCACTTTGGTAGGGAAGAACCAAGATTCAGGGTTAGAGCACATACTTTGCATGCAATAAGGACCCAAGTTTCCATCCCTGGCATCTCTAGTTAAAGGATCAGGTAGCAGGTGATGGGAAGCACCTTGGAGAGACCTTTCCTGTCAAAATAGAGAGCATTGGACTAAATGGACCAGTGGTCTGGAGCTCAGTGTTGGGTAGCTTCATACATTGCCTGGGCAACAGTTGCCTCCTCCTACCTTGTGATTTGCTGGCATAGTTGTCTGTGCAAGTTATCACTGAGTGGACCTTAGCCCAATAAACTGCATGTGTCTAGCAACCATTATAAATATTTCCAAGATCTGAGTGTAACAAAAATATACACTGCTGGGTAAAAAAGGAGAAGTGAATCTGTAATAAGGAGTTTGAGATCATCCTACACTTTGCTCCCCCACTCTCAAAAAATATTTCAGTAGGGGGAGGGAACTTGTCTCCTAAATGAGAGTCTGCCAAAACACACACACCCAGAACTCTGTTTGTTTGACACAAGAGATTTGGAACGAATCACTTCATAAATGTGTAGAACAAAAGCTCTCTGCAGCACACAGATGCATTATCAAAATGTCTTTAGGTGTTGTGGCATCAATGGGATAATGAACTGGATTCTATTAATTCTCATGGGAATGCTGGAGTTTACTAACAGCATTATTTTCCAGTGACACCACACACACAAGAGACACAAGGTTACTATTTTCCACAAAGAAACAAACTGCATCAGTAAGAGAAGCATCCCAGGAACTGGGATGACCCAAAGAGAGATACTTGCTCTGAGGCAAAGGGTGGAGTGGTGCTGTCAACTGTTGTCTCTGCATCTAAACTAGCAACATGAAGTCCAATGCCTTTTTACAATTTACAAAGGACAAACAGGACCATCTCAATAAAAAAGAATGATTGAATACTAACTGTGCATTAGAAATGGCAATTCAGAGCAACCACAGCGAAAAGGTTTCACTCCTGGGCGGTCTGTTCCTGACCTCACAGACATTATCCTCAAGCAAAAATAAAATAAAATAAAATAAAATAAAAATGTTTACACAGCAGATAGAGCATAAGGCTGCTGAACTGGTGTTTATTTACAGATCTGACGCAATTTTCATTTGCAGTGAATCATGATTTCTAGACTGGTTAGCTTGGTACAAACAGTGATCATCTCTTACATATGAGGTGCTTCCAGATGAGGCTTTTAGACTGCACTTGCCCTACAGGAGCTATCCAGGGTGCTGAACCTATTTTAGGGATAGGGTTCGACACTTTCATAGAATCATAGGGTTGGAAGGGGCCTACAAGACCACTGAGTCCAACCCGCTGCTCAGTGCAGGAAGCCTGATTCCCAGGTGGTCTCCCATCCAAGTACTAACCAGGGCTGACCCTGACTTAGCTTCCGAGATCAGATGAGATCAGGCACATCCAGCCCTTTGCTCGTTGAATAGCTCTTTTAGAGTTCTGACTTGTTCTGACTGAAACCCGGAGTGCGTTCACAGCCCCACTGTAATAGGAGCCATCAGCCTCCACTAACTTAACCAGAACACTCCTGTTGCAATTCAGCAAGCACAGAATTGATTCACAGCCCCACCAAAAACAGAGCCACCAGCTTCCACTGTGCTGGCCAAGCTCTACATCTGTTGGCTTGATGAATCCTTGTGCCTGAATCTCATTACTTCAACTGTTTGATTAATGTATGGTAACCTTGCACTCAGAGTGGCCAAATGCAAAAGAGGTTCCTGCACCTTTAATAATTGTGCAGACAAAGGAATTTCAGAACTGTGTCCAGTTCTGGTCACCACACCTAAAAGAAGATATTGTAGAGCTGGAAAAAGTGCAGAGGGGGGCAACTAAAATGATCAAGGGGCTGGAGCATCTCCCCCAAGACAGAAGCTTACAACAACTGGGATTGTTTAGCTTGGGAAAAGGGAGGGTAAGGGGAGACATGATAGAGGCCTACAAAATTATGCATGGTGTGGAGAATGTGGATAGGGAGACATTTTTCTCACTCTCTCAAAAGACTAAAACCTGGACTCATCCCGTGAAACTGATTGGTGGGAGATTCAGGACAGATAAAAGGAAGTACTTCTTCATACAGTGCATAGTTAAACTATGGAATTGGCTACCACAGGATGTAGTGATGGGCACCAATTTTGATGGCTTTAAAAGGGGGTTGGACAAATTCCTGGGGGAAAAGGCTATCAATGGCTACTAGTCCTGATGGCTATGTGCTACCTCCAGTACCAGAGGCAGTAAGCCTATGTACACCAGTTGCTGGGGAACATGGGTGGGAGGGTGCTGTTGTGCTCATGCCCTGCTTGTGGGTTCCTGGTCGACAGCTGGTTGGCCACTGTGTGAACAGAATGCTGGACTAGATGGACCCTTGGTCTGATCCAGCATGGCTCTCCTTATGCTCTTTATGGTCTTATGTTCTTAAGGTGTGTAGCTTGTCATCCAGACAGGGAAAGTGCCATTGAAATTCCCCCTTCTACACAGCTACTAGAGGCGCAGGAGCCTTGCCTTCTTTTGCATTTGGCCATCCTACATTGTGCTCAGCATGTGCTTTTAATTTCATCTCACAAAATCTTTTCACTGGACTCTTCACAGTCCAACGGCTGCAAGGCTTAGCTGCTGAATCTAGGATAGCCACATGTATGTCACCAAAAAAGAAATGCATTACCAAAAAAGAGAACATGGTTGACATAATATTTTCATATAGTGATTTATATGTATAGACACATATAAATTTAGATTGGACAGCCCTTCAAATAGATGATACCTCCAAACAGTGGACTGTCCTCTGACAGCCCTTCAAAAAGGTGACTCTCCTCCATAAAGTAGGACACACAACCACCAATAATTTCATGGACTGGATTTGATGAATTTTTCTTTGATCTGATGATTACATAATTAAGACAATTACATTTTTTTTAATTAAAAGGAACAACGCCTTATTTACTTCTAAGCAGTTTCAGGACAAACTATGGCAGGGCAAATAAATACACCATATAGCAGGCAAAACAAAACTTTCAGCAATATATAGTAGTAAGTCGGGGCAGGAAATGATATATAGTAACAAAAGGGAGTTCTGTAAGTAAAAAGGGGGGGTTCTACTTTCATTGGTGACACTTTGGAGGCGATATATGTGTGTGCGCGCATGCATGAATGCGCATAAACAGCAGCATGGCTATCCTCTCACAGCAAGGTCCTCTCCACTACCATTTGATACAGATCTTGCTATTGCAAAAGGGAAAAGCAGTTCCAGCAAACTTTGTTTGATTGTGCAGCAGTGCCTACCATCAACCTCACCTCTGGTTGAAATGCATTGTGCCATGTTCCAATTTCAGCTTTACTGAATTGAAAGAAAATCTGTTAATCCAGCCATAAGGCTGCAATCCTCTTATGCCAAAGCAGCCCCATTAAGGTAAACTGTACTAATCTAGAGGAAGGAGTAAGAAGACAGCAACTCTGAGAGCAAACTTCAAGGTAGTTTCAACTACCTTCAACAGGTCACCCAAGAAGCAGTCCAGCATGGTCTTCTTTTCACCCAGCCTCATGTATTATTAATAGTCATAAAGATCTCAGTGCTGCACCTTGATGGCTTATGTTCTCATCATTCCCTCTAATAGCAAACTTGCGTGGTGAGTGCAGATAGAAATGGAGCCAAAATGGGGCCACTGAGAAAGAAGATAGAGGCATCAGCATACTCAGGAGAATCCCGAGGTCTGCAGAAGTTAAAAAAATGTTTTAAAGGAACACCTAAGAAGGTAAAATAAATTCCAAAATACAGCTCAGTGAATATTGAGCATGCTCAGTCAGTAGCCATGGAATGCCAGTTGGAATAGAAAAACAGAAAACAGGATCAAGAGAAATGTAACACCCAACTTGAAGTCTTTGATGCTTGTAGTATCCTAGCAGAGGGCATAGCTTGGACAAGAACCCTGAAGGAGGAGCACTCCTGCTAGGGGGTGAGGATATACTGCAACATTTTGTTGCGTCCTATACTTGTTCTCACGTGGTGCTAATGTCTTGGCTCCAAGAATCCTGCCTCAGTAGGAGGTTTTGATTCAGACTGCAATCCTATGTTCACTTGGATGTAAGCCCCATTTAATTCAGTGTGATTTATTTCAGGATAAACATGCAAATTATTGGGCACTACTAAATATTAGTAGAATGCCTACTTCTTGTGTTTCCTGTCAGGGTTCCCGACACAAGTTCCATGATATGCATAAAATCACCATGCGCCGCATATTTCCTCCTCCAAGCTTGAAAATGTTGAAAGCAGCCTAGCTATTCTTCTCCTATCTACCCTGTTCTCTACCTTCCTTCCCACTGTTTTATTTTATTTATTCATTTTGGCTACCATTTTCTGAATTATATGGATTCTACCAAATCTGATGTACACAAAGCTTGGGAGGCGTGAAGTGCAGTCGTACAGATGCCTACTCTACCCAGAAGTAAGCCCTACTGCGTTCAAAGGGACTTACTGCCATGCAAGTATAGGATTGCAGCGTTAACGCAGTATTTCTCTGTGTGATTTTTCCTTACGTGATAGTCTGCATCGTAGCTACGTTTTCCACGTTATTGTTCCTTACCGTTACTCCTTCTTTATTCCTCATTATTCGGTCGTCCTGTGGTAATCATCGATCTCTCGGCTGATGGGATTGTTTTTCTTGTACTTCCAAAAGTCCCAGAATAATAAGTGACGATCTTTCTCTTCGTTATTGCGTTTCCTGCGTTTGTTGTATGTAGGTCTTGTCCGTAAATCTCAAAGGATTTAGGGCGCCATCCTAAGCATGTTTAGACGGGGGGCCGGCGGTTGGGGGAAGCCCTACAACTCCCAGCATGGCTGGCTGGGAAATGCTGGGAGTTGTAGGACTTTCCCCCCCCCGCCTAAACGTGCATAGGATTGTGCCCCGAGGGTGCGATCCTACGCACACTGACCTAGAATGAGCCCCACTGAAAACAGCGGGACATCCTTCTGAGTTAAACATACATAGGGTCGCTTGGTAAACATGCTTTATTTATTTCGTGTGGGTGTGCGGGAAACAACCACCACCCTCTGACAGCCGCCTCAAGAGGCGGGGTTTGATAATGTCTTGAATAAACGCATATTAAAAGAAGCAAGCGTGTGCACTTCGTTCACACAAACTGGAAACGCGGAGAGCCAAAAGGAGGAGAGCGCCGCTCGCCGCCATCTCCTCCAGGCAGGAGTCTGGGCGCTGGCGGGCCTGTAAGAGCAGTTCCCGTTATCTCCCTGGCCAAGCCCAGGTTTCTATAGCAACCACGGCCCTCTCGTCCAAGCTCTCTCCACCCTACCCTCTACGTAAAGGACCAAGATGGGCCCGCCCATGGCTCGCCTCCACCAATCAGAGCCAGGGAAAGCGGCCGCGCACCATGCGCGGTGTCCCTGAGCGCGCACTGATGACGCAATGACGCGAGCGCCAGGCCGTAACCCCGCATTTGGGCTTGGGCTGGACCCGGCGCCCACCCTGCGGCGGGCTGAGGTGAGTCAGTGCGGGGCGGGTCAGCCCCAGAAGTCACTGAGCCGGACGTGGCCCTTTGCCTGCTTCTGCCTCCCCCCCCCCGCGCAGTCTCGGCGGGCCTTGGCGGGGGGTCTCGGGCGCCTCGAATCTAGAAGGGCCTGCTCGTCTCTCCTCCATGCCCCTGGTACAAGGCCTGCCTTACAGATTCCTCCCCTTCCCCCTAGCCTGACTCTGAGTCTGGGGGCTTTGGCACTGAACCTTTCTCGCCTTGCCTTCCCAAATCAGCACCCCGGGCTGTTCCTCTTCAGCATTCAGAGCTCTTCCACGTCAGGGGCGTCAAAGCCCTGGCAAGGCAGCACCTTGTCCTTACAGCTCGAATAAGCAGAAACGTTAATGGTGGGTGTTGACAGCACTGTCGTTCCTGTGACTTTCAATGAAAGGGATTTATTTCTTTAAAAATCTTAAATATATGAAGCTGCCTTATACTGGGTTAGAGTATTTGGCCACGGTGCCTAGTATTGTTTACCCTGACGGGAAGAGGCTCTCTGGGGTCTCTCAGGCACGGGGTCTTTCACATTACCTGCTGTCTGGTTTTTGATCTGCTGAGGATTGAACTTGGGATCTTCTGCATGCAAAACGTGTGCTTCATCAGCCCCTCCTCCCTCGGTCAGCCATTAACCAGTTTTGAGACATCATTATGAAGCTCTGTGGCCAGATGCTAGTAGAACTTAGCTTGGGTTGACAGGCTGTTGCCTGAAAACCCTTGAGGGATGTGAGAGAGAATGAATGGGAGCATATATGGTAGGTTATTGTTTCCCAATGTTTTTGACCCTATCTGAAATCAAGAGAGCCCCTGTGGATGCATCATTCCTTGCTGCTCTTCTTAATCTCGTAGAAAAACCTGTGGTTTTATGGAAATGAGAATGAGTATCTGCTGCAAAGTTGTGTGGGCACAGAGCTGTTTTCTTCAGCATACCAAGGAAACATGAGTTGTGTAAAACAGGAAACAAGTGCAGCGTGCAGCTTGTTTCTTGTGTGTGAAGATTTCTTCCTACATGATCACTTCCTCTCTGATCTCTTCTTTTCTTAAAGGAAAACTTTAAAAGCAAGTGCCTTGGAATAAACTTTGGTAAGCTTGCTAAATACAAAGAACAATGGGTTTAACAAGCATGTTGGTTTCTTGGGTTCTTGCAACAATCTGAAATCTGATAACATTTCATAGACACACAGTGAAGTATGTTATGGCCACTTAACACTTGCTTACAATGTGAGTGATCCTGGTTGCAGTAATGCAGCCTTTCAAATAGGTCTGCCCCAGAGAAGCAGGGCAATGGCTGTCTTTCAAGCTGCCCTATGACACACAGGGTTGGGATGGTAGATGCACTGATAAATATGAAGCATGTTATCTGTGCGGTTACTGTATTGTTACAGATGGTGATCTTATATTGGACAGTAGTGACCGCTGGCTAACACACCAGCTTCTTGTTATTTAATGCACAAATACACATATACTTCCTTACATTTGTAAATAACTACAGCCCACATGTTTGCCTGTGCTGCAAATTATTAAAACCCAGAACTCTGAATTATTGGCTTATGTGGTATGTGCCAAAGCCTAAGACTTTTCTGTACCCTGACAAATATGAGACAAAAACCTTGGCAAAGACAGGTTTCCGGGTAACCTTGGCTGAAATTAAGTCCAGGGTCTGAGAATATAATATACAGTTTTAAGACAACAAGACCCCTGTGGAATACAGAAAGGGAACATTATGTTTCATTGATTGATATTATAGCAATGCTAGCATTTTCACCCAAAGATGGTGCCTGCCCCTTTAAAAGTTCCCAGGGAATGAGAGAGGATGGGGTGCTACTGTATCTGTCCATTGTCTATTCTCCGCTGCGAACATTAGCAAACAAGATTCTAGGCAGGAAAGATGGTGGCCAAGAGGACCAATGGTGCAGCTGCTGCTTCTCTAAGTGCCTTGAAGAGCTAAAAGGGGGTAGCACCATCACATGATGTAGTCTCGGCAATCATGCCCTCCAATTACTTTCTTATAACTACCTTCAAGGCCAATACTGAGAAACACTTTAGTTCCCTAGCAGATTCTCTCCCACCCTGAGGTTTATATAAGATGGAAGCGGTAAACTGCTTTCCAAGTTCCCAGACTACTTTTGCAGTTTGGGAAGAGTTTGGCATTAAATCTTTTTTACATAATAGTGTAAATTAAAAAAGACATTCCCTGGAGGAGTAAAATGTAGATATGGCAACAGATGACCGTGTGAAAACAGGAAAACTTGAGTTGCTGATTTTTCTCTTGTGTGTCTGCACTTCAATAGTCAGGGTGTACAGTGTAGCTGGTTCACAAACTTGTGAAGCTGGTCTCTAGGAAAATGTCTTCATTAATTTTTTTTAATCATCTTTGAGAGGCAGACTTCTAACACACTCAGTTAAGTGCTTTTATTTTAGATCACATATGCTTAGTCTGAGTAATATACCACACTTAAACCTGTTTTCCTGATATTTTGAATGCTAACAGTGCATGATTGATGCACATTGCAGGTGGTTACATTGTCATAGACATGTGGTAAGCCATCAGCAGCGTGGGAATGAGGTAGTCTTGCTGCCCTTGTCTTGTTCTTCCCTTTCTCGAAACTGAGGATCATTCCAATCCTGTGCAAGGGGGTTTGACTTTAAAGAGATTTTTAGGATTAAATGTTAACCTTTGAACACTGTCTTCCTTAAACTTTTCACTTGTTTCCAAGACTGAATGCTAAATTTCTTTCTGACCTGCCTTTAAAATCTTGCTTGTTCACCTCTGAATAGATGGGATTCTCTTACTGTTGCTCAGGTTTCATGTTCATCTAAGGAAAGGTAAAATCTATTTTGACAACAGATGTTTAGGAAGATCCAACAGCTTTCTAGTATTCCCTTTTGAGTAGTTTGAGTTTAAGCTTCCTTTCTGCTCACACAGGACAAAATGTGAAATCTTAAACTGTCTGGCAAACTGCAATAGTGTGTAGGCAACTTTTCTAACTCCTACCCAGGAGTTTTTGTTCTAATTTTGGTGCAGAATGCAGTAACCTGAATGATAATGGTTTAGACCAGAAAGTCTAAATATGCCACACAATTTTTGTGCCAGTTGCATTCACTGACTACCAGTATGTTTTCAGACCCAATTAAAAGTGTTGGTTTTAACTTTTAAAACTTTCAGTGATGTGGAACCAGGTTACCTTAAGGACCACCTTCACTCATATGATCCTGCCTGTACATTTGGATCTGCTTTGGAGGCCCTGCTTGTGTGCCCCCCAATACAGTCCTTTAGGTAAGCGAGCATGGGACAGAGCCTTCTTGGTGACAGCCTCACAGTTATGGAATTCCCTTTAGTCAATTTATGCTTAACCCTTCAGAAAAGGAACTTTAAAGTTTAAAAAGGCCTTTAAAACGTATCTCTTCATTGTAACCATTCCTTAAGAATGTGGATGGCTTCTGTGATTCACAACAGTTTTCCTCTAAGTGATGTGCCTACTTTTATATCTGGTATCATTTCTCTTTGTACATCACTTTGTGAGGGTTTGGCCCTAAAATGCAGCTTATAAAATACTTTGGATAAAATGAATTAAATAAATAAATCTTCAGGCACTAAAGTAAAGCAAGCTTCTCCAGTGTGATGGGGTATAGGAATGTTTTCATTTTCCAGCAGAGTGACTACAAGCTCCTCATTTTCCTAAAATCAAGTGAATTCAAAGATTTTTTTTTTTCTGAAAAAGTAATGAGAGCAATGAATCAAAGCAAAAAAGCCCAAGCACCCAGTTCTATAGGTATCTAAAGTGCTGATGGCTAAGAATGTGAATCATGTAAGGTTTAATTCGTAAGAATTTGTGATGTTTTAAAGCCCTGATAAATATTACACTGCTATTGGGCTATTTAGCGTTAGACCATTATCAGTAAATGTTACAGCTTACACTGGGACTTTTGTACATGCATAGTATATGTATAGCAGTGGCAATAGCATTGTTTGAATATCTACCATTTTCAATATCTGGCTTTCCAATGGAACTGTAGCTCTTGCTGCTGGGAGAAACAATAGAGAAAAGAAAATGTCAAACCAAATTATGGACAAAATATTCTGACTAGGCAAACATGTAGACTAATGGTATATGCCCTTGGAAGTAAGTCTGATTGACTTCCCTGAGATTTACTTCCAAGTAACTTTTCTAAGATTGGAACTGTAATGCTTTCCAATAATAGAATTCAGGGGGTTTGATTCCAGAATTTGGGATTCTTATGCAAAATTTCCTTTGCCTTCTTGTACCCTTTTTGCAGAAATGTTCACAGCTCAGCATCCATTTCCTGTGTTCAGCTGTTTAGATTACCTTGATATATTTCTCATATAGACTCACTTGAAATGTGAGCACCGACTCCTTGATACTTATGGAATGTCAGTGCTGACTTATCTTTTTCTTTGCTTTTATCCTCCCTCCCTTCGCTTTCTAGTGAATGTGTGTTGGCAACACATTTTTTGCACCCAAGTAATTAACATACAGCTTTTGCAGAGATTGCAATCAGTCTGTTCTAGCATATTCTTTTTGGGATGACCTAAGAAGTGGATATTCTTGAACTGTTTGTGCTATATACTCAACGTTGTCAGATGTTCAGAACTGTTAGACTATCTCACTTTTAACTATGAATCTGTGAACCTTACTTTACTTTATCATGAGAGATCTGGTGCTGTCATGACACTTCTTTCCTTGGGTGCTTGCAGTATAGCTATTAAGCATACTTAAAGCCCTTCTTAATCATATTTGTTGAGAAGCCACATTTTCTAATTTACAGTGGAGATGACATCTAAGTGATTTCCACAAGCAGGATAGGGAATGCAAAGAATGTTAATATGGCTCAACTCAAACATCACACCAAACCATGGTCTATTTATGCTAATCATAACTTGGAATCCAAATCATAGCTTGAGCTTCCAAATGGAGAACAGGTAAACCATGATTAAGAGCTGCTTGTTTGCTTTCATTTTCTGTCCTCTTGGCATTTAGCCTCATAAGCTCACTCCTATGACTATGGTACAGCTGATTCTGAAGGTAATGTCAGTTCAGACATTGTGCAAGCCTACTTCAAGCTATAGTTCCTGATTCTGGTTAGTTGGCTGATTGCAAATTCACAGTTTATCAATTCAAACATCACACGAAATTGTAGTTTACATTTCTTAACCATAGTTTGGTGAGATGTCTGAACCGAGCCAGTGTGCAGAATGGGAGGGGGCATTTATTTGGAAATGTATAATACACTAATGGCTCTTTCTTTCCCCCCAGCTTCTTGGGATGTTGCGAAGGCTGGAGTTATTCCAGACATGGTTGCTGTGGTGTTGCTCTGGGAGAACACCTTGATGGATGATTAGTACCATTCAGTGATGGGCTGTGGGACTAGCAAAGTACTTCCCGAGCCTCCCAAGGATGTTCATTTGGATCTTGTTAAAAAGGTTGAGCCGTACACTGGTTATAAAACTGACATATATAAGCACTTCATCAAGGGCGATGGAGATGCCATCAAATCTGCTATCCCTTCTCCTCCCTGTCACACCAACCCACATGTGGAACAGCCAGAGCCCCGCAAGAACAGAGTGGCAAAGTATCGTGCCAAATTTGATCCCAGAGTGACAGCCAAGTATGACATCAAAGCCCTGATTGGCCGAGGCAGCTTTAGCCGTGTGGTACGGGTGGAGCACAAGGCTACCAAGCAACCATATGCAATCAAGTTGATAGAAACCAAGTATCGCGAGGGGCGAGAAGTGTGCGAGTCAGAGCTGTGTGTGCTGCGTCGTGTGCGGCACACCAACATTATCCAACTCATTGAAGTGTTTGAGACTCAGGAGCGTGTGTACATGGTGATGGAATTGGCCACTGGAGGCGAATTGTTTGACCGTATCATTGCTAAAGGCTCCTTTACGGAAAGAGATGCTACCCGGGTGCTGCAGATGGTACTGGATGGGGTTAAATACCTACATACATTGGGCATAACTCATAGGGACTTAAAGCCAGAGAACTTGCTATATTACCATCCAGGCATGGATTCTAAAATAATGATCACAGACTTTGGACTGGCAAGTGCTCGAAAGAAAGGAGATGACTGCTTAATGAAGACCACCTGTGGGACACCAGAATATATTGCCCCAGAGATCTTGGTCAGAAAGCCTTACACTAATTCTGTAGACATGTGGGCACTGGGTGTGATCTCATACATCCTACTGAGTGGGACAATGCCTTTTGAAGATGACAACCGCACCCGCTTGTACCGGCAAATTCTGAAAGGAAAGTACAGTTACTCAGGGGAGGTGAGTATCTCAGGGCTCCAGGGGCATACCTGTTGTGCAAGAGTATTTTGTGATAGTCTCAAATCTCTGGTCTCTACAAGAAACCCCCTCGTCCTTACATTTTGGCTCCTACAGTGACCCAGATTCTAAAAGGTTACAGCTATTGGCATGTAGTATGCTTTTTGTTTCAGAAATTAAGTCCTCTTTTTGTGAAAATGTGTTGCTTTGTTATACAGTGACTGTCATCTTGGAGATGACAAAGTGGAGATAACGAGTGACTTGGTGACTTCTGAGCAGTGGCAACTTCTTCCCCTGCTATGGGAAGGGCAGTTTGTTTTCAGAATAGTTATTAGGATTCCTCCTCTGTCCATGTATCTTGATTCATTTCATTTTATTCTTTTTTATACACCTTTTCAGCTGAAAAAGCTCTCAAGCCAAAGAAGTTATTAAAGAACCCTTAAAATAAGAATAATTAATGTAATAATAAGCATAATGTTAACATCTTCAGCACTAGAATAGTTAGCTGTTAAGCTGTTAGGGAGGCCTTGCTCTCCTGGCTCCTCTGAAAGAAGAGAGCAGGGCACCTTTGGTCTTTACAACAGACTCAGAAGGAATGGCTGTCTGTTGCACAGTCAGGAATGGCCTTCTGTCTCTGAAATGTTGCACTCTGAAAAGCCAGTTCCCTCTAGGAGTCTGTCTGGTACCAAGGAAAGGCAGTGGGGTAGATCTGACTTCGCTGGCTGGTATTGTCAGGTGCATCTCAAGATACCTTAGTTGCCAGATGTAGGGTATTCTAGCGTGTATGATTTCAGTCTGCTGTTTTACTGTTTGGATTGTTCCATTCTTCGTCATGTGGTTCTAGAAAAAGGGTATCTAAGTGTGGAGATGGGCCTGCTCTCTTGTTCGTTCAGGAAGTAATACTCCGAAATAGAAATAGTTCAGACTGTTGGCCCAAGTGTATCCCAGCAAGAACTGAGCCAAACATCATATATGACTAAGAGCAATTTTTGAATCAGAGGGTTGAGAAGTGACATTAAAATTACTGTCTGAAAAATAAATGGAATGCTTAATACTTTTGGCATTTTAGAAACATGAGACTGTGATGGCATTTCAGTAATGGATGAAGAGGGTTTTTTTTTGTGATGTCTGGGTTGTAATGTTCCTGATGCTAAATCAGGATATAAGATGATGCAGAAATACAAGTTGGTCTTCTTTAAAACTTCCTCTTGAAAAGGTCTGAGGCTGTGTGAGACTTGAGATGTCCTCCAGATAATGTGCTGTTGGCAATCTTAGTGTTTTTTTGCCTGTAGCTTCCATATACATATTGCTGGGTTCTATCATACATTTTCATTTCATTTCATTGATTACATTTCTATACCACCCAATAGCCAAAGCTCTCTGGGCATTTTCAAAGATCGCATGCCATGCAGTCTGATTTCACAAGCAAGTAGGTGCTTCTAGTTTCCTGTGTTTTGGTGGGTATGGTATCTTAACTCAGTTCTGAAGCTGCGTTTGTATGTTTCTGATGAGGCATAGCATGAAATTCTGACAACTGCCATTCAAAAATGTAAAGATAGACAACGTGTTGGCAACATTCCTGTTTGACTATCATGCTTTGCCTCCTTTTTATAGATTCAAGAGCTGGTTTACAAGTTTTTCTCACTGGCTTCATTTGCATGTAATCCTAATCCACAATTTCACACTACATGCAGGAGTCTCTGTAAGCCCAAGCAAAGCCTCAGGCTTATGCACGCTCCATTCTCCTCCTCCTGTTGTGTTGAGTTTCACTTCCAGTTCCTGGGAAATGAACCCAAAATTGTGCTTAAAAACACATTCTGCTTTGTTAAACTGGCAAAACAATCAGGTTTATTGTTGCTTGTTTAGCAGCTGATTAGAATTTGTTTTTAAACCAAGATTCCTGGTTCATACATAATAACAAGCTAGCACTTAGAGAAAGGAGAGAGGCTTCTGTATGTAACAGTAAATCCTGGCTTGGTGTTACATGGAGCTGGCCTCGTGCTTCAGTTTTCACAAAATTAAGGTTTATGCTAGAAGCCAAAGTTAACACTTTCTGCATAATTCTCTCCTGTTCTGTATTATATGGTAGGTTACTTGGCTTCCTAATTCCTGTATTTGTTACCTCCCATTTATTCTCACAGCAGCCTTGTCAGATGGTTTAGGATAAAATTTACTCATGGTAAAGGCTTACCTGTGGTCCCCTAATGAGCTATATAATCGGAAGACTTTATGCAGATGCAAACCCAGTCTTGCCATTTACTTGACAAGGAACTGCAGCCATTCTTAAAATCTGACTACCTGTATAGTACACATGCATGCAAGCAAGTATGGCCAGGTATGTTGCATTAGGTGTACACTTTAAAATGTGATATACGAAACAGGCTTAAGCAAGAGTTGGTGGTCATTGGTAATATCATTTCTAAAGTACGTTAAGCTTTCTAGGCACTGTATACAAAGATTTTAAAAATGATCTACAAATTTCATAAATATGTAGAATATGCTAAGTAAGTTATAAATTATGTATTTTATGTTAAAGCAGTAAAATAGGTTTAGGTTTGATGACAAGGTATTGCAGATGTTTCCATTCCCCCCCCCCCCAGAAAATTTATGGTTTTTTTCTACGGGGGTGAAGGAAATGGAGGGAATTCTTTTCCCCATGGCTTCAAAATTTCTAGAAATTTTACATTTCTGTAGTGAAGAGGGAAACAACCAAACTCACAAACCAAGTCTTAATATTACATAATTATTCTTATAATGACCGGCTGGGAAGGAGAGGAGCCAAATGAAAGTTGGTTCCAGCTCAGCTGAGGCCATGGGCCATGCTTCCCCACCTCTCCATTTGCTGTAACCAGGTGGAATGGCAATTTGAACCTGGATCCTCCATGTCAATAAATCTAAAACACTTGCTCTCATTTTCCTTCCCTTAGTATTTGTTCTAGAAGTGGCAAGTCATTAGTTACAAATAGACAGATTTACACTGGCCTGTTTCACATGTAACAACAACCCAGAGTATGCATTGTGGTTGAATCGTGAGTTGTTGTTGAATCGTGAGTTGTTGTTATCTGCAAACCGTGCACTATGGTTTAACTATGGGTTGTTAACTGCAAACAACCCCTGAAAAGAACCCATAGTTTGTTGGGTTGTAAACTCTGGGTTATTTGTGGTTGACAACCCATAGAGCAGGGTTTGCATGTAATGACAACCCACAAATCACTGACAACCCATATTATGGGTTGTTGTTACATGTGAACGAGGTTACAATGTTGGTGTGACATGAAATAACTGGTAGCTTCCAAGATCCTGGGAAATTCATAGGCAGAATCTGTGGTGCTACTTCAGATGCTGCAGCTCAAGCATAGGTTTGTACCATTATAGTACAAACGGGATAAAATCATAAAGCACTGCACTAATCCCCCCCCCCAATTTCTTGGTAGTCAATGTTTGCAATGTCCCTTGTCTTGAACAACAGCTCTATTGTAGGGGAGTAGATTTGGTGGTCTTACTTGATCTTCAGTGGCTTGATGTAGATGTCATTTAGTGTTACATGCACAAGCCTTTGCAAGCCTGAATAAAGCCTTGGGCTCACATGCTTCCCCTTTCCCTCTCCTCCTCCTGCATAGCCGAAAGAAGGAATAAACCAGGATTCAGTTTCACTTTGCCAGATTCCTGGCTTGTTGTTACATACAACCAAGAATCAGGGTTCAACACAAACTGAAGAACCCTGTTCAAGCATTATGCCCAAACAAGGTACACAGACATGTGTAAGCAACACAGAGCTGCGTACACAGGCCTGTCCCCAACATCACCAGCTCTGCGCCCTCTGTTCCCAACCTTGCCAGATGGAGCAGCAAGGTCTGAAGAGAGGCTCATCTGACTACAAATAGAACTCTCTACACGATCAGAGACCCTGCTTTACCACAGTTCCCAATAGTGCAGGGGACTTTTACCCTGTTCAGTACAGGGAGGTTGGGGACTGAGGGGTGGGGCTGATGTGTGAAGAGATTATGGGGGCAGGGCCAACATGCATGGCCCCAGTCCCCTGTCCCCTTACATGTGTTTGTATACCCTATTTAGGTCTAACACCTTCATTTGTTTAAGCAATCCAAGGTTTGTTCTTGGATTACTTAGCATTGACTAGACTCTCGTTGTTAAGCTAAAATTCCTGGTTTGTACACAAGGACAAGCCAAGAATTGGGCAAAGTGAAATAGAATTCTGGTTTATTTCTCCTCCTGGCCCCTAAAGGAGGAAGGATGGGAGGAATATACAAGCTCAAGGATTTACCTGGGCTTGCAGAGGCTTGTGCATATAACACTAAATCCTGGTTTATTGTTACATGTGGAACCGAGTCATTAAATCTGCACCAGGAAAGTGTAGCATATGATTAGGTGTCAGTTTTATTTTTGTGAGAGAGAATATTGCTAATCCTTATAGCTGTGTTCAAACAATCTAGTTGGGGCTTCTGCTGTGAAAAGGTGACCCCTCTTTCTTCGTCAAAGCTCTTAGTCCCTGCTCATGACCTCCTCAAACTTGGGTTTTTTTTTCTTCTACTAGGAATCCTAGTGAACTCCCGTTGAAGATTTTAACCCCCAAAAGAGATTTCTGTCCACATCTTGCTCCCCAAAATTTGCAACCAAAACAGATGAGGTCCTTATTTAAAAAGCTATTTGTAATTGATTCTCTCTCTGTTCCATAGATCTGGAATATCTCACAAGATTAAACATAAAAATATCAAACATAAACATCAGAAACATTGCTAAAATGGCTTGTGCTTTTCATCCAATACATATTTCGATTGCATTTTAAGCATGTTTTATATATATACACAAAAGACCGCATTACATTGGGAAAAAATATTTTTGGAAGTTAATTGTTCTTTAAAATACTACCCTGCTGCTTAGAAGAGTAAGGTGGCACCCCAATTTATAGTCTAGGGTGGTTGCTTTCTGCTACGCCCCCTTGTTGTCTTTTAATATACAGGCATTAAACCCAAATTTTCTGATTTAGATGACCTAACTAGCTTTGCTGAATGAATCTGACAATTACCATAGCTTGGCACTGGTTTAAACAACAGTGCTTAGGAATGAGTAATACATAACCTGTGGCAAAGTGGGCTTCCAAACTCCCACAGCACTTTTTCAAGACTCATGGGTCTCTCAGAGAAATAATGCTTTGGTTTTCCCAATTATTTTTGGAGTTTCAGCTCCCCCCCCCCTTTTTTTCTGATGTAATGGGACGAAATTAGCCATAAACTGTTTTCATCAGAATACAGCTGACCTTCCAAAAGCAAATAAAGAAAACTTAGGAATCTTTTAAAACCACACTGGACACAACTTTCTTTGGCAAACTGAGTGCAGGGTAGAGAGTGCAGGAGGAAGAAAGAGACAAAAAAAAACTACTAAGGGCACAGTCTTGTGGGATTGCTGCCCACTAGATGGAAGTCTCCAATCTCAGAGGCTTCAGAGTGTCCTCTGCCTTGCCGGGCTGCCACCAGGAGTGTGTACTATGGAGGCAATTTTCACCTCTCCATCCTCTTTTATTTTTTCTTCTAGATGGGTCTCTGAGCATGTCAAGAGATGTGGTGGGGCCAGGGGCTGTGCTAGGGCTGCAGAGGCTGCAGGATACATCAGATCCTGGCCTCTCCTCTACCTTTCTGTCCCCGCCCACCGGAACGCCCACTTTTTGACCTCTATGGGGTAATCCGAGGTCATTTTTCTGACCTCAGGAAGTAGCCATGGTTCTTTCCACAGCAGCTGGGATGGGGATGGGGGGAATGCAGAGCCCCCCTCCCAAAGTTGTAGGAGTGTCTACGGCTTTGGGAGGGGACTCTTGACATATCCCATGTTCCCTGGGACACTCTTCCAGGACCACAGGATTGCTCAGCCCATTTTCTTCACGTTTAGATTTAACTCCAGCACTATGAAATTAACATGTCCTTATCCCTGACAGAGGCACTCCCAAGAGGCAGCTCTATAGAGATCTTATCATAGAGTTACAGGCTCATCTGCAGTGACCTTCTGGGCCACAGCATAAGAAAGCTGTTTTTGAACAAGGGGGGAGTGTCTTGTAAAGGCCTTCACAGAATTTAACCAACAGGCAGAGAACTTGCATCACAGAAGAATCCAAAAAGGGAGAGACTCCCCCCCCCCCCCAATCTTGGAAATGTACTTTCCAAGACAAAGTTGGGCTCCAATGCTAAACTGAGATCACAAAGCCCTATTGAGAGAAATGAAAATTGAAATTCAGGCTGACTTGTGAAGTATTCCCATTTTCTTGACAAGAAACGAGCTGACACCCAACTAATGCAGTGGCTATCTGACAGAGCAACAGAGAGCTTACCATTGGGGTTCTATTCTTGGAGTGCAGGGTCTGTTTGCAAGAGGCTGTTAAGCGATCGATGGGCAAGCTATACCATAATAACTCATTCAGGTCCTGCTGACCTCAACCTCTCTAATTATCATTCTTTGGCTCCTGCATGGTATAGAGTTGATGGCTAAGGCGTGAAATTTAAGGCAGGCTGGACAGAAGTGACTTGGCAAGTGCTTCTGATGATGCTAGCTCCCTGGGTAAGGCTTACGCTGCTCATCAAAGCTGGATCAGTGCAGCCTATCCATCAGGAACTAACTGTGTTCTCCCCTGCTTCCTTCAGTTCCTTCTTTGCTTTATCAGGATTTTACTAAATAAGCTGAAGGGCTAAGCTTTATTGTGAAAAATCCTACAGGTTACATAGCAGAAAGCACCTTCTATTGTTTCTGGTGCTTCCAGGAATATATGAGAACCCAAATGCTTTGCAGACATATATCCAGTCACTCTCTGCATTTCTGATTTGAGATACTTTGGCTATTGGGCTGTATAGAAATGGAATAAAAATAAATACATACATACTAAACTGGAAGGCTTCCACCTTCTTAAACATTGAAACTTAAGGGAGAAGTACTCTGAGAAGGTCCTGCCTGCACTTTGGCATAATTTGTGAAGTGTGGGAGCTGGAGGCTTTTGGCCTGTCAGGATACCTAGTGCTTGGGAGCTGGTTAAAAGAGCTATTAATCTGGCACCCTCTGTCTCAAACTCATTAAATTGTCTTAGTCAAGCTTCTTTCTGTGTCAACCTCAGTCCCCCCGTCTGCAATATGGGGGATAATTATAGTGACATAAATCACTTACAAGTTTCTTGTAAGGATTACAACTAGATAATGAATGGGAAGTGCTTTGAACAGTTGGAAGTGATATACAAATGTTAAGTATTAAGTACAATATGGGGCCTGCAGCAGATTGTTGCAGTGTATCACTGCAAGTTGAATCCTCAACTTCTAGCAGGAGTGCGCCTGTTCAAGGTTCTAGCCAGCCATGCCCTCCTCCAGGAAATTCCATTCCACCCACCCCATTTTCTATTTTTCTTTTCTTTTTAAAGACAAACGTGAAACAGTTGCAGGCAAAGCACAGGAAGCAGGAGGCCTGTTAGCTTTGTTCCTCCATGTTGCACATCCTCTCCCTAATCTGACATGGGTAGGAAGTTAAATGCTTGTGCATTGATGATCATGCTGTAATGATGCCACTCAGAAGCACTGTGAGAAGAGAGTTCTTTGGGTGTAAGCCTGCTTCCAGCACAACCCAGTTCACTGACCAGAGCAGCCTTCTTCAACCTGGCACCCTCCAGATCCGTTGGTCTACAACTCCCATTATTTCCAGGCAGCATGACCCAGGCAGCATCCCCAGTCATGCTGGCTGGGCATGATGGAAGTTGTAGTCCAACGCTTCTGGAAGGCAAGGGGTTGGGGAAGGTTGCACTAGAGTCAACTTCATTGGATAGTGGGCTCCAGTCCACAAACATTTATGCCATAGTAAATCTGTTGGCCTTTAAGGTGCCACACAACTCTTTCTTGTGTTTGCTGCAACAGACTAACATGGATACATCTCTGCCTTATGTGAAGTAATTGCAGGAGAAAGAAATTGTGTTTGCAAGAGAGAACACACAACCACTGAGGTGGGTAAGAAGGCATATAGTATGTCCCATGGATATTTTGCATGCAGAAGGTCCCAAGTTCAATCCCCGGCATCTCCAGGTAGGGCTGGAAAAATTCCGGCCTGAAACCCTGGAGAGATGCTGCCAGTCAGTGTGGACAATACTGGGGTAGATGGACCAGTGGTCTGACTCCGTATAGGGCAGCCAGCTTCCTATGTTCCTGTGCTCCTGCATTTTCTTTTTTTCTCATGTTCTGGATAGGCAGTAAAGGTAAGTCCTGTTCAGGTGTTTGCCTGAACTCATGAAAGCTAAAAGTGTGTGGAGGGACAGAGCCATGCACATGGGTCTTGCCTCCAGTGTCCCTGTGCTCCACCCCCTCAATTCCCAACCTTGCTGCTTTGAGCAGCAAGGTCTGAAGAGGAATTGTAATTGTGTTCAAGCACACACAAGTAGAACTCCTATTACCTCCCTACTCAACACCGGGAGGTTAAGAACTGAGCAGGCGGGGCCTGGTATGCACATGGATGTTGGGGGTGGGATCAGCCTGTCCCTCTACACACTTTAACCCTCATGAATTTGGGCAAATGCCCGAACAGGGCTATTGTTTAAAGTGGGGAGTAGAATCTTGTTTGCTGCAAATCTAGAAGAGGAAATTGTTTGTGTGAATTACATTCCATCTGGGATGATTATTTCCTTTTTGTGACTCATGATTGGTCAACACAGGCAGCAGAATGAGGTAGGAAAGGCAGTAGTAGAGTCCTGGGATAGCAGAATGGGCACAATCAGCTTCAGACTGTAGGTTAGGAGGTTCACATTTTGTATTGCTCCCTTACATGCAAAACAAGAGACCTCTCTGCAAGTAGAAAACCAGCACAGCAGGGAGTAGCTAGCACCTTTCCCTTGGTGAGCTAGGTTTTTTCCTTAAAGGGAGTTTTTACATGAGGGAGTGATGAAAAATTGTATTGTTCCCCTCCACCTGCAGCCTGTAGTGGTACAGTCCACTCTACCACCTCATTCTGGCTGTTTTGGATAAGAACACAGACTTTTTCCAGTTAGCTTTTCTGGGCCACTTCATTTCACCAGAGTTGATAGCACAATTGGCTGCAAGTCTCCTGTCTGAACACATCCCTGACATTTTATTTCTCTCTGTTTTCTCTTTACTTTGGATCAGCTTACTTGCTTTTTGTTTTGTTACATCTATTTTCTCCTCTTGAAGCAGTCACAGATTATCCCCTCGGTGGCCATGCTCCTGCCAATGCCCCACTGAGTTGAGAGCATGATGGTACCCAGTGCTCAGACTAGGGCAGCCTTCCCCACCCGGTCCCCTCCATATGTGTTAGACTGCTGCTTCCTACATCTACTAGCCTGCATGGTCAATGGCTAGGAATGGTGGGAGTTGTAGCCCATAATATCTGGAGGACGCCGGGTTGGGGAAGGCTGAGTTTGGGCTATTTCTGGTGCCAGCAGAATGCTACCATGTATCCTTTTTTTGCTCCACCACCACCTCTTCCTTTCTGTCTCGTAGTGGGCATCAACTGCCATCCTGTCCACCAAGACCAGCCCCCAGTAAGTGTACCACGTAGTTCAGCTGATCAGTCACATCACATGAAAGATTTCCCGTAGTGTCCTCCTCTTCCTCCATTCCTTCTCTGAACAGTGTCTGTTAGAGCACAGTGCATAGAGACTGCTAGCTTTCGTAGGCTCTGAGACACAGTATATTGAGCCACATTGGGGGCAGTGGCAGGGCAACTGGTGGCTGTTGTACTATTTGCTTGCCCAGGGTTATCCACTATTGGGTGAGGCTGCTAACTGAATGTTATGATTCAACCTTGCAACCTACATTTGTCTCCTCTGGCCCACAGAAGGAAAGAGTAAGAGATTGCTGTTACCCTGGTCAACCATTTTTGCTTAAAAGAACTTGAAAGTTCCTCATGATAAAAAGCATTGTTTTTGTATCTTTATTTCTGCTTGTCTGGCATTCTTTGAGGGGCTTGAGCCATGGCCCTCCTATCCTTAATTCTTGTTCCAGGTTTTTTTTCTATCTTGCCTGTCTTGTTCTTCTCTGTCCTTGCATTTGGACCAGGAGTGGAGAGATGTGGCTTCAAATCCTCATTGAGCCACAATGCTCATTGAGTAACCTTGAGCTAGTCACTATTTCTCTTGAGCCTAGCCTACATTATAAGGTTGTTATGAAGATGAGGATTGCAGGGAGAGTGAGGTATGTGTGTCACCCTGAGCTCCTTGGAGGAAAGTGGGGTTATAATGTTGGGGGGAGAGAGCGGGGGGGAGAGACCCGATCCTGCCTTCTTAATTGAAGGTCTCCCTTTACTTAAGGTATGAAAAGCAACGTGGGAAGAAGTCCTGTGCGGAATGTTTCTCAGGGCATGTGTGGAGTACCTGGAAGCAAAATAAGAAGCTTGCATGCATACTTCATAAACTTTTCCCCATCATAAATTTTAAAAAAGTAGAGGCTGCATCATCTGTCTTAAAAGGTGGCTGAAATCTATTGTCATATATGGCTCTCCTGGGAAAGTGGTCCACCAACGTCACCCCCTCCCTTCCTGTTGCTTTGTGACTCACACCAGCTTTTATTCTCCCATGAATGCCACCTCCAGATTGTATGAGGCTTAAAACACCTTGACGCAGAATGCACTTTGAAGGGTCTTGGTGCAGATGTTGTCTGGAACACGCTGTCATACATTATTGTTTGCTCCACTGAATCAGCTTCATTGAGTACAATCAAAGAAAGGTGGGGTCTTGTAAATATCTGTGATTTTTCCGTTCCTGATGCAGAACCTGCAGGTTTGTTCTAGTGAATTGGTATCCTGAACAAGCAACATTAGCATGTCATGTGGAAAGGCAGAAATAGTCATGGAAATAAAGGGACAGGTTTTGCATATCCCCCCAGAAAGCTAGACATGCCCAAGTCTCACTGAAAGCAAAGCAGGGCTTTGGTGCTGAAATACATTGATCTGAGTGGGAATTAGGCATACCTTTTTCTGGAGTGAGTGCCTTTACTAGAAGGGATGTGTGCTTATTTTAATGGTCAGATGTGATGGTGCCGAAAATAATTCTACTTTAACCAAAATTGCTGGGAGGTGATAACTTCCCTTTCTTTAAAACATTCTTATCTAACCTTTCAGTCCATAATTCCCAGGGTAGCCTACAGAATCACTGTAATATTGTATAACAAACAAATAAGACCATTTTAATAAAGTCTGGCAGCAGTAAGACCAGTCATTCTAGGATTGCAATCATATACTTACTTACCTGGGAGTAAGCCCCATTAGACTCAGTGGAGCTTTCTTATGAGTAGACACATACAGGATTGTGGTATTAAAACTGAGGAAAGTAAAACAGTTTAAGTCCCTCCACTTAATAGGTGCTCAAAGATATACAAATAAAATCAAACAATAATAAGACTCAAAAGGAAAAAAAACACATCAGCACCATAAAGTGAATCTAAAAAATAGAGAGCAACATTAAACACTATTAAAAACTTGATGGAACAAAATCGTCTTTGCTGCCTGTCTGAAGCACCATAAAAAGGGTGCCAATCTTCCCTCCCTGGGGAGGGAGTTCCACAATCAGGGGTCTGCTGCAGAAAAGACCCTGTGTCTTCCCCAGCAACCTAGTCTTTCTAGATGATGAACATATAATAGCACCTCTGATGATTGCAAATTACAGGCAGGTTCATGTGGGAACAGCCAGTGCTTCAATAATCCTTGCCGTGAACTTTGTTTTACTTGGCACCCTTCCCCTGAAAGGAATCACATTTGGCACCAGATGAATAGATAGAGGGAAAGCGTTCCACAAAAGAGACTTCTCTCAAGAAGGCCCTGTCCCTGGTAGATATCACGTCACTTCCAAAAATAACCTAGTCACAGTAGTACATGCACTGGTAACTTCCCAATTAGATTACTGCAATGCACTATACTTGGGGCTGCCCTTGAAGGCCACACAGAAGTTTCAGTTAGTGCAAAATGCAGCAGCTAGACTGCTGACTGGAACATCTCATAAAAATCATATAACACCAGTTTTAAAGGAATTACACTGGCTGCCAATACGCTTCCAGTCAGAATTCAAGGTGTTGGTGATGACATTTAAAGCCCTAAGCAGCTTGGGACCTCGATATTTGAGGGAGCACCTCTCCCTATTTAAGCCTGCCTAAGGACTGAGATCTGTTGGAGGGGCCCTCCTCTGTGTCCCACCAGTGTGAGACATACACTATGGTGGGATGTGGGAGAGGGCCTTCCCTGCTGTGGCAGCCCGGTTGTGGAATGCCCTCCCCTTGGAGGCCCGATGGGTGCAGACATTGGTTTCATTTCAGCACCAAGTAAAAACATGGCTTTTTACCAAAGCCTTTGAGGGCTAAATGCATCCCCTAAAGTAGCACACTGTTTTAACTGTTTTATTGTTTTGGATTGTAATTGGTATTAGCTTGTTTAATGTTTAATATGTTTTTAGATGTTTACATTATTTATTGTTTTATACTGCTTAAATTGATTTTATCTGTACGCTGCCCTGAGATCTTAACGATATAGGGTGGGATACAAATGTTTTAAATAAAATAAATAAATAAATAGAAAGGTACTCAGAGGAGGCTGATCTTAACCAGGGAACAGGAAGTCACTTGGATAATGTGGTAAGGCTACATATTCCCTGGGAACTGCTCTACACAGTTCTCCTAAATCTCCCATGGGGATTACATCCATCTATCTATCTATCTATCTATCTATCTATCTATCAATCACATTTATATAGCACCCAATAGCCAAAGCTCTCTGGGCGGTTCACAGGTATTAAAACCACAAAGTACAGAATAAAAACAGTATAAAATATAAAAGCTTAAAACTACAGTATAAAAATACAACCAGAATAAAACCTAGCAGCAATGCAGAGATTTGAAATACAGTAACAGATTTAAAACAGCAAAGTTAAAATACTACAATGTTAAAATGCTGAGAAAATAAAAAAGGTCTTCACCTGGCGCCTGAAAGAGTACAATGCAGGCGCCAGGTGAACCTCTCTAGCGAGCTCATTCCACAGCCGGGGTGCCACAGTATCAGGAATGCCTTGGCGGCCTCCCCCAGTAGATCCCAATAGCCAACACAAGGCACAGACAAAAGGGAATTATTTTCAAAGCTTTAATCCCATTACAGCTTAATGACTCTTTCAGATGCTAATCACCAGCTGCTAGAGCAAGGGACAGGTTTCAGCTTCAGGCAAGCAGTTGATTCCCATTTGAAAGGGAGTCACTTGAAGACCCAGAACTTATGGGCTAGGGAGAGATCCTCCCTCTTTCCCTTGGGAGGTGGCCCTTGCTACGCCTCCTTTCCACGCCCTCCATCGCTCGTCGCTCTTTGCGCGTCTGCTTCGAGCATCTAAGAAGCCCCCCTCCCGCACTCCCTCACTACCCGGGTCACTAAGTATCTCTGGAATGCCGGGAGGAGGAATCTCTGCCAGGTGCTGAGCCTGTGAGGGATGAGCTGGCTCCACTCCCAAGGATTGCTGTTCCTCCTCAGAATCAGAACTGCTCTGGGGCTGTCTGGGCTCAGTTTCCACCCTGACACACAGCAGAAAAGGGCCTCTTCCCTTTCCTCTGTAATTATGATGTATTATTCCCAGAAGGCAAACTATCATTGCCTGCTAAATGGGTCTGGAAGGTTGTTTCTTCCTTTCTGCTGGTGATTGATATATCTGTTTGTTCCTTTTGAAAGTGGAAAAGTGCTGGATGCCTACTTCAAAAGATTATTCATCCCTTCCTGCTCCTTATCAGGAGAATGGGTGTTTGGGGGGCAAGCTGGGATACACTTCCATATGTTCCATACTTGGTTATGTTGGCTGCTTCTAACACAACCCAGTGAATAAAATGTACTTAACATCAGCACAAATCTGAGGGACCTTTGAAAAAGAAATTTACATAACATATGCCTACTTCTATACTTTTGTGCTCTCCTGGCTGGATGTGAAAATCTAGTTGTTTATTTTATCAGAAGGTGCTTTGGTAGCAACTTTTGAGTTCTGTCAGGGTGGAAACTGAGCCCATAGAGCCCCAGAGCAGTTCTGATTCTGAGGAAGAACAGCAATCTGTGGGGGAGGAGCTCGCTCATCTCTCACAAGCACAGCGGCTGGCAGAGATTCCTCCTGCCAGTGTTCCTGGGATAGATAGTGACCCTGGCAGTGAGAGAGCTCTGGAGGGGGGCTTGCTGGACGCTCAGCGCAGACGCGGGGAGCGACGACAGATGGAGGGCGCCAAAAGGAGGCGTACCGCTCATTTGGCGCTCAGACAACAGTCGCGTCCCGAGGACCCAAAGGAAAGAGGGAGGATCTCTCCATAGCCCATAAGTTCAGAGTCTTCCCGTGGTTCCCCTTCAAACGGGGACCAACTGCCTTACCTGGAGCTTAGGCTACTCTGCTATCTTTCCCCAGTGCAGTTCCTTGCTTAGTCGCTAGTGATTAGTATCTGAAAGAGTCATAAAGTAATGAAGGAATAAAGCCTTGGAAAGAATCCTTGTTGTCTGTGTCTTGAGTTGGCTATTGGAAGGGACTGCAAGAGGCAGCTAGGGCACTCCTGACAAGTTCTTATGATTATCCACCGTGGTCTTTTTAGATCCCCCCCCCCCCGTGAGATTTGAGATGAATTAAAATGAGCTTGGATTTCTAAGAATCCGACTTGCGGAATCCGCTGTGGAGTGCCCCCCTCAGGCCCTGCGGAGTCCGTGAACTTTCGGTTGATTTTTGTACTTTCCCAAAATTTACGCATATAAATCCGTAGAAAAATATGAGAGGTTCTGCTGAGGAAACATAGAATGGAATAGGGGACAATACACTAAATATTACGTACTGGGGTAAATTATGTAAATACTTATGTAAATATTTACGTAATTATTTACATATTTTTCCGCATGACAAAAAAAAGAGTTTCGCTTCTGCCTGCGGGTGGATGACGGAACGAAAGGCACCTGACAATCTGCAAAACAGAGATGGAGCGGATTTTACACAATCTGTATATCCCTAGGCCTAGAACTGTAAGTGTGTGCAAGAATGAAGAAACAAATCCATGAAAATCCTGACTGGAATAAATAGCAGCTAGAAAATTCAGCTTTTAAGTGCACCTGAAAGTCACTTCCATCTCCTGTAAGAAGAGAAATCCATTTACAGAGGAATGCGCTCTTGCGTCCCAGATGAAGAGAGCATTGAGCAAGTGTTGGTGAGGCCTCATGTGACCTGAGGGGGCTCTGTTAAAGAGGCAGAGTGTCCTTGTCTTTTCCTTTCTTCCTTTGCTTTAAAGGGGAACATTGAATGGAGCCTGAAATAGGCTGTCTCCATGCCTGAGGTGGAACACTGAGGTCAGCCTGACAAATGCACACTCTGTGGCGAGGCTGTGAAGCCTTTCCGGCTTTGCCTCGTATTCTTTTCTCCTTTCCTTGCGTGTAATACAACTGTCCAACTAAAGTCTAGTGCAGATGTACTTAAGTAGCTTTTGTGCTGGTTTGATTAGCTGAACCGTATGGCCAATCCTCATGCAGTGGCAAAAACTCTCACAGAGCCAAAGAGTCACCTAGCTGAGCCAACATGCTGCTCACACACAAGTCCAGCCCTGGAAATAGTAATGTGCTTGCTTGCTGATGGTGAGTGAGATTGGCTCCAGGCAACCAGAGATGCTGTGCAAAAGATGTTTCTTGTGGGACGGAGAGGAGGGGAACACAAAGAAGACTAACACAAGTATATCTGGGCTGGTAACTTTGGTGGACTTATATTTGAAAGCTACATTACACCATGTTCAGATTGTAAATACATTGAACACAAGATCAGGATTAACCCTGGCAGCTAAACTCATTATTTTGTTTCCACCACCTTCTTGCATTCTTAATCCAGTTTGGTGACATGCCCCAAAATACAAATATCTGGAATTGTCAAGACATATGTTTACCCCTTCTGTGCTTAATTGAAGTGTGAAGGTTTGAGGCCTACAGAGGCAAAAGGAAAAAAAGGTTAGGCTTAGAGAGGGCTTCCTGTGTAGCATGGGTCCCCACACTAATACGCAGAGCAGGAAAAGATTGTACACCCTTAGACTCCTTTGTTTGTAGCATTGACAATATAAACACATGGGGTTTTCACAGTCAATTAAAATGTTTTGGATTTCCATCACTTTGCAAACAAGCGTAATTTGACATGCTAAAGTAAAGCAAAGAACCTTGGGTGTAATGTACAACTCTTTGACAAGTTGTGTGAGTAGAGGGAAGCACAGTTGGGCCATAACGATATAATGCATAGAATTACATTTTCATTTCCCCTTCACAGGGCCTAGCAAAATCCTTTTAAGGGCCCAAATAATGTTCCTGGAGAATTAGAGGCACTGAAAGATGGACACTGGTGAGGTTTAAAAAACAAAATGTATGAAATACCCAGGAATGCCCAGAGAATTTGGTAATACCCATATTCTAGAGAGCATTTGAACTGCTGAGCTCTGCTGTATTTTGTCTGTTTTACTTTAAATTTTTATGTAGCTAACTTGTCAGAAATTAAGTATGGCAATACTTAAGACTTCCTACAGTAATAGAAAATAGAATACAATAAGCAAAATACATGTCTAACATCTATTGACATTTTCTCTTTGGTTGTTCCCAGAGGTAATCATCTGTGGCCAGTTTCAACAGATCTAATAGTTCTGTTGTCTTTTAGTCTTATGGAGTTTATTAATTTCTGCATGATGGCCCAATCGATTTATTTTTGCACTCTTTTGTAGGTGCAACCTTATTTAATCTCCAGTATTTGGCCAAATGCATTGTAGCTGCAGCAACCTTTAACTACATTTTTACTTAATAATTTTGTGTTATGGCTATCATGAAAGCCAGAAAACTATTTAAAAAATTGAACAGACCTTTCCAGTCTGGTTGTTCAATTATGTCTCTAGCATTTTGTCCAAGCCCTGGTTTTTGTTTGGCTTATTCCCCTCCCCTTCCTTGTGTGTGGTTCAGTCTTATCTGTTACTAATGGGTATAGGTTCCCCTCCTGTGGCTCTGGGAGAGTTCCAGTCTGGAGTTCCCAAACATGCTTCCCAATTAGTTATTTGTTTGGACTTAAATTCTTCTCTGGAAGGATTGCGGGGTTCTGCTGAAACCTGAGTATCGGCTCAAGCGAGTGATCAGTGTTGATTGGTAAAACAGTAAACTGTGCAGACAGTTGGTGGTGGGGAGGAAGCTTCCCGCTGTTGGCTGTTAGTAATACCTGCTATTGTTGAATTCAAGGCTTGGCTGTGTGGATGCCTGCTCATTGGCTCATAGCCTGCCGAGTACTGCGCGTGCAGAGCTGCTTCTCTCCTGGGGGAGCCATTATTTTTGAGATATTTCAGGTGATTGATTTCAGAGAGTGATTGGGTAGCTAACCAACAGCTACACTATCAGAGACCAAAGGGCGTTCCAATCTTCTGCAGATTGTACGATATATACAATCCATTCCAACGTCCTGCTGCTGTCTATCTTGAACTTAATCTTGGATATTGGGTGTAACATTCTAGTGACACACAGATCTGTTCATGGCTTGGCTGCTGCCAGTCAATGCCCTGCTTCTACTCGTCTGAGTATCAAAGCCCGTAGCAATTTGGGCTGACTTAGCTAGGACCTAGGTTTCTGTGCCTCTGTCCTTGCAGTCCTGCATTCCCACCCTCACTCTTTGCCTCCACTATACTAACTGCTTCCATTGACCACGGTACTGATGCTTCAGAGTCACACATTCCATTTATCTAATGGCTGGGCTGGACCAGCCCCTGGAAAATTGCTGCCTAGTTATACTTACCCTGATGAGATTTTGAAGGGTCATTCCCCAGTACAGTTGCAGCCAAGAGCCTGTTGTAGAACCATAGGCAAGACTGTATGTATTCACAAACATTTTGAATTGGTTATATAATTTAGAATCCTGGGGGTCATTTTCACCTTATTTCTTCAAAAAAATCCCCATGTTTCTAGTCCTCAAGATCGTAAAGATTGGCTTGAAAGTATGTCTGCATGCCCATGTTAAATAGGATTTGCAGTGATCTGGGCATAGCTTCTTGCCCTTCCCCATGACTCTCCAAGTAACTCTTCTAAATTTGCCTAATGCATGCAAATTTAGTCTTTCTTTGTGTGTTTTTGGATTAACTTGGAGCAGAATTTTCTGGGGGTTTTAAAAAGTAAAACCTTGATGACAGGTTCTCCTTTCTCTCTCAATCTTTGTGCTTCTCTGACTTCAGTAATCTAGTGGAGTGGATGGCCCATCATATATGGCTGCCTTGGTTCCCTTAAAAAAAAAGAAAAAACTACTCATTTTTATATTTTATACTCCACCACATGGGTTGAAAATAGGCCCCTAGAGTGGCTTGTAATATATTTATCAGTTTGAAAACAGTACTTCAGTTTTAAAAAATCCAATGAAACAATGAAACAAACTACATAGTTAAATTAAAATACAACTTATTTAAAATGGTGTAGTAGCAGATAAAATATTCCCCCACGCCCACTTGAAAACAGCCTTTGACTGACCACTTGTTGGAATTAAGCACCTTCTTGCACCTTCTTTACAGAAGTGAGGACAGGATTAGCACAGCAAGCTTCTGTGGGGTGAGAACTCCAGAGAAAGAGCGCTGCTATTGAAAAAGCCCTATCCTTTGTTCCCATCAGTCTGGCCTTGGATGAGGGCCTCTTTTAGCATCTTAATCCTGATTTATGAATGAGGTGGTAGAGTAGACTGCAACATTTCAAATTGTGCGTGAGGGTTACAGGTGTCGGAGAAATACACAATGGATTCAAATGAGTTCGTATTTCTATGTATCTGACCCATGGATTCCACAGCAGACTGGCCTTTTCTGAATCATGTGGACTTGTGGACTGTTTTTTACTTTCTGGAATTGTACGCAAATTTAGTCTTACAAAAATATGAAAAAGCACCAACCATATATGTGCATTTCCCCCTATAGGCTTAAAGCTTTAAAATGCTGATTTGGGGGGATTTGCGCAAAATAGCATTTTATGCAAGTGTGCATTAGCGCTAATGCGAATTAGCACAAGTAGAATGAAATTCTCCTACAAAAAATACACTTCCATTGTGGATGATGGAATGAAAGACGTCTGACATTCTGTGAAACACAGATGGAATGGGTTTAACAAAATCCGTACATCCCTAATAGGGAGTTCACATTTCTTGAATACGTCCCTCTATATAAAGTCACTCTGCATTCAGAAAACTAGCATCACAGGGAGTGGGCTGGGGCAGAACCTTTCTCCTGATGAGGTAGTTTTTTATTTGCTGGAAGCTTGGTACATAGGAAAGCAGCAAAAACTAAATGGTAACCCCAACCTGCAGTCTGTAGCAGTACAATCTACCACTTTATTCTGCTTCATGTATAGCCCAGGGTGGAGAAAAATCATGGCTAAGATGCCCTTTCTTGGACTTCTAACTCCCCATGATTTTGTCTCTCTGCTCCAGGAGGTGCAAGATACCTACTGTACACAACCGCCATCTGTTTCTGTACTTCTGTGTTGTCAACAAATACGACTAATCTGGCCAGTACAAAACAAGTGTGTCAGAGTTCTTACAAGATGGTGCCCATTAAGCCACAGCAAATAACTGCTACAGCATCAAAGTTTTGAAGCAGTGTTTTATAAGGTTTCTAGCTGCTTGGCTTGCTCTATCTTTTGCTGACTACCACCAGCTTGCTGGCAGTCTCGTTCCTCGGGATTCATTAATTTCTTTTCTCTGGTGTGTAGAGAAACAGTATTGCTTGCTTGAGTGGGGCTGATATCTTTTTCTCTAGAGCCTAGCTTTAAATATGGCTGCCTTTAGTTGTGCACCATGTGAGAGCACACCAATTGAGGTAGAGATGGGTATGTCTTAAGGCTCTTCTCCGCTTCTTACCATAAAGTGTGTGTGTGATATTTTTTTTGGAGCAGTTGTTTATTATCTTGAGAACCCTTTCAGATAAGGTGCTTGTGCAAGGGGGACCACATTGGCTATTTTCATTTGAAAAAAAGCTAGGTCATAGGAGATGATAACACCAGATGGCTGCGTATCTGTAGAGTGCTGTGGATTATTAAAGGATTCATCCCTCTCTTATCTGTTCTTTCTCCCTGTCCATAATGACAAGCAGTAGTTGCTTCAGAACTCCCACCTTGGCTGCATAGTTTGGTGCCTCACGACACAGCCCTGGTCTGACTTGAGAGCTCTCAGACATGCAGACTCACCAATTAGTCCCTCCTCACTGGTACTAGAGCCTGATGAAAGGAACACTGTTCTCAATGTCAGTATTCGCCCTGCTGTGTCCAGTGTCATTGGGAGTATGCTGCTGATCCTGCAGTTTCAGCTGAGGATATCCCCACTGAGAGCCTGGGCCAGGGATCCTTAGGAAGGCAGAGTAGTACTTCTCCTAGCTGGGATTTGCTTGCTCACACAGAAGCCAGTCCTAGTTCCAGCACTCAATCAACTGTGCTCGCCCACCCTCCCAGAAGCCCGCCCCAGTTTGAGCTTCAGCCTTTTATGCAGGAATTGGAAGCATGTGGCATAATTCCAGCAAGGCTCCAGTAGCATTTGGGCTGATCCATACATTAAAACCAGTGGTGCTGCTGAGAATGGACACAGGTCAGAGAGGAGTGGTGGCTCGTGTTTTTTTCTCCTAAGAGGGCAAGGCAAAGGAAGAGGAACTGAAACCACTCATTTGAGGCCTCTCTTTCCCCTGCTACTTATGCTGGCATCGGAACAAGATTGCCCTGGTTCACACAGGAGCCTATGCATGAGATTCTGGGTGACTGTAGCCGTAGCTAAGGATTCCAACATCTGTTGCAGCCACCTGTGGAGAGCTTCTGTCAGCCTTCTCATTGCTGCTGCTGCTGCTTGCTTGCTCATGTTTCCTCTGGTAGTGTTTGCCATCGTCTTGAACTTGGGACAGCAGAGAAGAAGAAAGAAGTCATTGCTTGCTGTAAACTTTCTGGGGATCCATGGACCTATTTTTTGCTTCCCTGAGGTTCTTTGCTTGCAACTTTAAGGCACATCACACACACACACACGAGCCAATTCCCTTCCTTTTCCACCGATCTACTTGCTGCAGGCCAAAATGGGCATGCCCACTCAAGATGTCTGCCCTTGCTATGACAAAAGTTATTTCTCACGAAGTGCAGGTCATTTTTTTTTTTTTTTAACATAGAGCTTGTTCTGACACTTATGGACTGGAGTAAAACATAAATTGTAGCACAGTTTGCAGTTTGGGATGCCACTGTTCCATCCCCTTTGGAGTTGTTTACAGCAATATGCCAGACTCTGATCTATGCTTGAGATGAATGGTCCAGACAGCTTGTTTTCTGTGAATGAAGTTCCAATCTTTCTTTTCAATAAACTGCTTGTCATATGCACAGCGGTGGTTTAAAATATCCTCCTCTTGTCTCCATCATCATGGATGCTAACTGTTTGCTTGGTGCTGAACTCTCCTTGTGAACCACAAACCTTTGGTCAGAGTTTTAAACTAGATGAGTGGTTCAAATTTTATTTAATCTTCATTAATGTAAGATTAAAAGTAAGATTACAAAGTACTGGTGGCAAGACCAGCTCCCTGGGAGTTTATTGCAGGGTTAAGAGCATATTTCTTCTTACTGACCAGAAAGCTCCCTTGTGCTACAGCAGACATTAACTCATTTGTCTTGCTGTGAAAGGTTATAATCCACTTTTCCAGTAAAGCAACCCTAGCGTTTAGTTCACAGCAGGGTTTAGTGCTGGATCGAGCTGCTGGCCCAAGAAATCGGAGAGTGTGCAGTTATAAAAGTTTTCTTCCCCTGCAAGCTTTCATTATGGAAGCTGTGGTTCTGTCTGCTGAATCCCTGTCTGCCCTTCTTCAGACTTGGACTTCAGTGCTATGCCAAGGGCAATGGAAACGCTTCTTACTCTAGAATAACATTCAGCTGCTGGCAGACCTGTGGCTCAGCCCACTTCACAGGAGTTTGCAGTTGATCACATCAGCTACATGGCCAAACAAACAAATAATAGGGGAACTGAATAAATACGCTATTTAGAAAATGAATATATGATGATGGCGTGGATTGACTCCCTCTACTAAAAGGAATAACCACCTGCACATATGTGGAATTCATGTCCACATTTAAGTATATGTTGACTGGTATATTAAGTATATGTTCACACATGGCTTCTCCATTTTGGCTTTATTTCTGTCAAATAAATAACGACACAGTGTAATATGTCATGTGTTGTTGTTCATCTGAAGTTGTATTTACCTAATTTTAAGACCTGCTAAGGACCAGATTATTTTTATTATGTCCTGATACGTAAAACCATAGAACTCAAAGAGGGTGTACTTTCTTTTTCACATGACTGTACATATCAAGCTGTCTTATAATGCTCAGGCCATTGCTCCATCTAATCCAGTTATTCTCTGGTTGAGAGCAGTTCTCCAAGGTCTCAGCCAGGAGTCTTTCCCATCCCTACCTCAAGCTGCCAGGGATTCAGTCTGAGACCTTCTGCATGCTAAGCGTGTGCTCTACCACTGAGCCTTTGTGCTTGTTCCTCTGTAGAAGGAACTCATGCATTTGGTTTTTAAGTTGAGCATAAGCAAGTGTGTTGTCTTTCATGGCAAAGCCAGTATGGGCCTATTCTGAAGAGACAAGCTGTCAATTTGCACAAGAGTCTCTGCTAAAGTTTGGAGTTTGTGCTGAGAAGATGTAGACTTATTTTTACTGAAAACTCTTTTACATGCTTGTGTCTCACTTAAGGCTGGCACACACTGTGCATGTATGTGTGAGGTCATACAGGTCATGTTTTGTGGGACAGTTAGCCTATCTGGTTTTGCCATTCTGGGTGAATCATCATCAGAAATTGGGGCTGGGCAAGACCTCTGAGGCCCAAGACCTGGCAGAACTGTCGTCAGCCAGAGAATACTAGGCTAGATGGACCATTCTAAGGCAGTTTGATATGTACATGGGAGTGGGAAAACTCTGCCTGAGATCTTGGAGATCCACTTATGTGCACCAGTTGCTGGGGAACACGGGCGGGAGAGTGCTGTTGCACACATGTCCTGCTTGTGGATTTCCTGTGGGCAGCTAGTTGGCCACTGTGTGAACAGAATGCTGGACTAGATGGACCCTTGGTCTGATCCAGCAGGGATCTTCTTTTGTTCTATTTATTTATATCCCAACTCCCCAGTGTTGTTCAGTAGTCAGATAGGTTCAGTATAAAGTAACTTCCTATGTTCATAATGGGTTTGCTTTTGTTCCTTCATTAGAAATAAAGCGGTATTTTTTTCCCAGTGAAAGTACATGCTGGACAAAAAAATCACTTGTTCTGTGGAACATAGTTTGCAATTGTACTGAAGTTTTTTCTAGCCTGATAGAACCCAACAGCTCTCTTCCAATGCTCTTTGTATCCTTTCTCACACATGCATAGTGAAGAACAATGTCATTTGATTCATCAACTGCCACCATTGCAAACCTATTGCAATAACAATCACAAATCACAATGACAGCCAGCTCATCAGGCAAACTCTTCACATGCTGTGGTGTTTTCTGGGCCAGTGGAGGGACCCACTTAACTGGTAGGTTTCAATTTTGTGTAATAACTTTTAGGAGCTCCTGACTTACATTCCTTTCATTCTCTCTGCATCAGGAAGCAGCTCCTTCTTGCATGGTGATACCATTGGTGAAACAACACAGGACTCCTGGCTTGTTTCTCCCCTTACAAGCCAGGATCTGTCAACCAAGAGCAAACCCTGATTTGTGGTCCTGGCTTGTAAGGGATGCAACAAGCTAGGAACTCCATTCAGATGACACACTAAGTTTTTAATTTCTTGTTAATTTAGCTGCTCATGCTAGTAGACGGAGCCATGTGGGAGCGAACAGTCTGCGTGCACCAGCACGTAGGTTGTTCACAATAAGTCAGGGAAGATTGAGAAGGACTCTGCCTGAGACCCTAGAGAACTGATGATGGGGCAGAGTAGAGCAGGGGTAGGCAACCGTTTGGGCCCATAGGTTCATATAGAACTTTGAAAAAGTGCCCTGGGCACTACCATAAAATGGTTGCCATGGGTGGGCATGGCTAGTCACAAAGGACAAGTAACCTACCCAAAGGCATTCGTGGGAAATTAAGATGGCAGCAGCTAGAGGCTCTGACTCTGTTTTGAAGCAATCCCAAGTGCCAGTAAGAAAATATAAACTATTTGTAAAATATAAATTGAGAGACATAGGGTATTTCAGTGGGCACCAAGGAAGGCATCTGGGGGCATCTGGGTGCCCATGGATACCATGTTGCCTACCCCTGGGGTAGATACTGACATAGATGGACCACTGATCTCGCTCTGTATAAGGCAGCTTCATATATTCATATGGAGTTACTTTTGTTGCCCATTACATTTTGCCCATTATCTCCTGCCTCCAGCAGCTTGAAGTCTCAAATATTCATGTAGGATTGCCTTCTATCAATCCCCTTTTGCTAGGAGTCCATTGAGAGTCAAACTAGACATGACATTAACTATGTCCTTGAATTCCTTGCTTGGAATTCTCCTTACAGCAGCTGCTAGAAGCCTGATTGGGTGAGAGTGTGTGTTTTAACCCTTTCCCTTGCACTGTTTTCTGTGAATATCCCTCCCTTACGTGAAGTTGCTCTTTTGGTTTTAAAATGGAGGAGAATCCTAAACATGGGATTCAAAGATGTGGTTAACTTTGTGTCTAGTTTGATCCTCCGTGGGCAAATCACTTTAAGTCTCAGTTTCTCTATCAGGTTAAAATTGTTATTAAAAGCCAACAATAAATACTACAGTCAAACTGAGATTTTGTTGAGAACCTCGTCATTTTGCCCAGTCATTTTTGTCAATTGACGTTTCTTCCACGCCCCCTCAACCCCCACCCAATTTCAGCATAGAGGTTGAACCAGGTGGTGTGGTACTATGCCATGGATCAACTTTGTCAAGAACTAGATAAAGAAACTGGTAAACTCATCTCACTTATAACTTCAGCAGGGTGTGTGTGTGTGTGTGTGCGTGCGTGCGTGTGTGTGTGTGTGTGTATATATATATATATATATATATTTGTTTCTTCACGAGGGTAGCTTAATTAAATCAAGCCAAAGATACGTACAGTAACAGCAGGTGAAGCCTCCAGTAGCATAAACAGATCAATAAACCGATTTGTGTTTGCTGACCAGAAGAGATTTCTAATTACTAGTGCTCTGTACTCCCCATTTCTGATGGCGCTGGAGTAATTGAAAGGATAAGAAATCCAATTCCCTCTCGTTTGGGAGTTTGTTTGTGTTTAGATCCACTTAACTGGGCTGGTAATGCTGACTCGTCTGTGGAAGCTGAAGGTGGTAATTTATTTCCAATTGTCCTAGTTCCTTATTCAAGAATTGCTTTAAAATGTTGGTAGGATTTATTTTTAGAGGTTTCAGTATGATGTGAACTAACATAATTAATACTTTGTTTCTGGCTAAAAACACATTATGGAAATTGGCCCAGAGTTCCTGGTTATGTTTTGTTCATATTCTAGACCAAGAAGACAGAGATAAAAATGTGTTGGATATACAACTCTTAGCAGTTCTGAATAGGAAACTATCCTCCAGTTTGTGGATTTATGGAAATAGCAAACCTTTGGAATTGAAGTAAATACTTAAAATGGTGTATTGCTGTAATGCTCAAGATTACTGCATGAACTATTGAACTGTACACATGGGTCACAGTCCAGCAGGATTCTTTACGTATTTTTTTTAATAATGTTTATTGTAAAATGTCAACATAACAGAATAAAACAAAGAGGAAAAGAAAAGAAGGATCTTTTTTCATTTCTTCTTTCTTTTTTCCGTTTCTTCACACCTTTACATGGGGGGAGGGTGCGTGTGCACATCTATGAGAAAATACAGCTTTCTAGGAATTATACATAAACTTCAATGAAAGCAGACCAAATATCCATAAAAGTATCCATTCGCAAGTGGATATATACCACCCGTTCAAATGTTGAAAGCATTGTTAGGTTTTCAATCCGCTGCATTATAGGAGGTGAGCATTTATCCTTCCAGTGTTGTAATATCAAGTCTTTTAACTGTCAAAAGGGTGTGGAAAATCCATTTGCGCTGACCATGCATTGACTTCCAGGAAGCAGGTAGATAATTTAAGAGAATATGTACATCAGTAGATCTTAAGGAGTGTTCCAATACAAGGTTTATCTGTATAATAACTTCCTCCCCCAAAGAGGCAACTGTTGGGCATTGCCAAATCATATGGTTAAAAGAAGCATTAGCTGTATTACACCTCCAGCAATTAGCCAACTTAAGACTACCCCTTTAGTAAAGAGATGTTGTTCCATGTCTATTGGATGCCACCAGAGTTTTTGCTGAATAAGGTGTAACCTGAGATCCATAGACTCTTCAGATACAGATGCTAAAGCAGTGATCCATTGATTAGGCAAAATGGGACAATCCAGTTCCCTATTCTATTCCTGCTTAAGACCTTGTGTAGAATTTATTCACGAATAATAAGTGTTTATCATTGGCCATAGAATCCCTGTCCACATGTCTGGAGACAGTGAGTGGCTGGATGGGGAGGAATAAGCTGATGCTGAACCCTGACAAGACCGAGGTACCTTTGGTGGGAGACAAGAGGAGGTTGGGGGATGTTGACCTGGTGTTGAATGGAGTACGGCTACCCTTGAAAGACCAGGTCCGCAGCCTGGGGGTCATTTTAGACTCCCAGCTCTCCATGGAGGCTCAGGTGTCAGCTGAGAGCTGGACAGTGCTGTACCAACTCCATCTGATATGGCAGCTGCGCCCCTACCTTCCCAACCATCTGCTCCCATTGGTAATGCATGCCCTGGTCTCCTCTCGTTTAGACTACTGTAATGAAACCTCAGGGCCATGGTGGCTTAGTGGTTAAGACACTGAACTGCAGACTGGAAGGTCGGCAGGACAGCAGTTCGAGACCCGAGTGCCGCGTGACAGAGTGAGCTCCCGTCTTCAGTCCCAGCTTCTGCCAACCTAGCAGTTCAAAAGCAAGAAATTGCAAGTAGATAAATAGGTACCGCTTCGGCGGGAAAGGTAACAGCGTTCCATGCACCTCGGTGTTCAGTCATGCCGGCCACATGACCACGGAAGCGTCTTCGGACAGCGCTGGCTCTTCGACTTAGAAATGGAGATCAGCACCACACCCTAGAGTCGGACACGACTGGTTGGGGACACCTTTACCTTTACCTTTTTTTTTTTAATGAAACCTCCTCTCCCAGTGCTACCCTCTGGTACCTACCGGAGAGGAAGGACCGGAACCACCACAATACGGTGTCTCCAATGCCCAACCCCTCCAGGCGGTCCAGGTCAATGGTATCAAAAGCTGCTTAGAGGTCGAGGAGAACAAGGAAGGAGCATTCACCCCTATCCAGACCCCTTCTCATATCATTCACCAAGGCGACCAAGGCCGTTTCTGTCCCATGCCCAAGCCTGAAGCCCGACTGAAATGGGTCTAGATAATCGGTTTCTTCCAAGTGTGCCTTCAACTGCATTGCCACCACCCGCTCAATCACCTTGTCCAAAAATGGCAGATTTGAGACTGGGCGAAAGTTCTGAACTTGAGGATCCAAGGAGGGCTTCTTTAAGAGCGGTCTTATCACTGCCTCCTTGAGGGCTGATGGCATCACTCCCTTCTCAAGGGAGGCATTCACCACCGCCCTGATCCCCTCACCCAGTCTCTCTCTGCAGCCCATAATGAGCCAAGATGGGCAAGGATCAAGTAAGCAGGTGGTCGGCCTTACAGATGAAAGCACCTTGTCCACTTCATCAGGAGGAAGAAGCTGGAACCAATCCCACAAAACCGGTTTGCCACAGGCCGCCTCTTGCTCACTAACTGTATCCACAGTGTGCGGAGTAACACTCCTAATCTGATCAATTTTATCTGCAAAGTGCCTTGCCAAGGCCTCACAGGAGGCCTTAGAATGCTTCAATGGTTCCGGAGCCACAGGACCGACCAGGCTCTGGACCACTTGGAACAGCCTCCTGGGACAGCACTCTGCAGACGCGATAGAGGCAGCATAATATTCCTTTTTTGCTGCCTTCACCGCCACATGATAGGCTGAAGATACAGCTCTAGCCCATGTCTGATTGTCTTTGGAGCAAGACTTCTGCCACCGGCGCTCTAGCCGTCTCACCTCCTGTTTCAGAGCTCGTAACCGTGGATTGAACCATGGTGCAGTCCGAGCCCTGTTCAGGGGGAGAGGGTGTTTCGGAGCCACCTGATCTAATGCCCCAGTGATTGTGGCATTCCAGCCACCCACTAGGGTCTCGACCGAGTGGCCGTTGGCGTGCCCCAGAGAATCCCCAAGTGCGTTCAGGAATCCATTCGGATCCATAAGATGCCTGGGGCGGACCATTTTAATGGGTCCTCCACCCCTGCGGAGGGGTTGTGGAACCAAGAAGACTAACATCATCAGGTAGTGATCTGACCATGACAAGGAGGTGGTGGATATACCTCCGACTTCCAGATCACGCCCCGCTTCTCCAGAAACAAACACAAGGTCTAGTGCATGACCGGCTACATGGGTGGGCCCAGTTAGAATATGGTGTAGCTCCCAGGAAGCCATGGTCTCCATGAAGTCCCGAGGTGCTCCTGTGAGGATGGCCTCTGAATGTACGTTGAAGTCCCCCAACACCAGTAAGTTAGGGGACTGTACACGCACATCAGAGACCACCTCAGGCACCTCGGCCAGGGAGTCAGTCGTGCAGTGTGGTGGACAGTACACGAGCAGAATCCCCAGGCTGCCCTTCAGGCCCAACCTCCAGTATATGCACTCAGCAACCTTGGTCTTCCGGAGAGGGGGTCTGGTGAAGACCAAGGACTCTTGGTAGATAACAGCCACTCCCCCTACCCAATCCCCAGCCCTCGGCTGCTGTGCATACGAAAATCCAGCTGGACACATGGCTGCAAGGGTTAGAGCAGCAGCCTTGGCCAGCCAGGTCTCCGTATTACATGCCAGGTCTGCACCCTCATCCAGGATCATGTCATGGATGAGGGAGGTTTTCTGGGTAACAGACCTGGCATTGCAGAGCAGCAAACGAAGGCCAGAAGATGGAGTCACGCCTCCCCCAGCCATCCTTTGGCTCTGGACAGGCCCGGAGCAGGGGACAGATACTACACATCTCTCCCTTGTTCCCCTTACCTGACATGCCCTGCCCCTAGCGCTCCGCCAGCGCCTGCCGCCCGGCCTCGGTATGTTCTGGCCCCCAACACTCCCCCCACTGCCTCCATCAGGTGGACACAATCCCCCCTCGCTCCCGCCTATCAGGCAGGCTACCCACCCCTAAAAACACAACAGAATCCCCCAGAAATCAAAAAAACAAAAACAAAAAAACAACAATTAATTAATGTAGTATTTTATTGTTTTAAATTGTTGTTTTGTTATACATCGCCCAGAGTGGCTGGGTGATTAATAAATTAAATAAATAAATAAATTTATAAACAAGCATTGTGGTTGATATAACTGATCAGCCTCGGTATGTGCTTCCAATAGCGAAGGAGTGTATGATGCTGTAAAAGTGGCAGGGCCAAACCTAGATTCTATTGCAAGTATTGCCATTCACCATAGCAGGCGAATCATATTTGACATGCAAAACTGAGAATGACAAAAACTCATCATAAGCACCTATTAGTTGATCCAAGGTAAAAATCAACTTATCCAACCAAGTCCTCCACAAAAAACATTTTCTTACTATTTTTAAATCTGGCTTTCCCCATAGAGTCAATTTAGCATGAGAAAATGGATCAAAATATAATTGACATGACATTATATGCCACATGTCTCTAACAGCCATAACTATGAGAAGGAGCCCTATCCTTTTTAATGTGCTGAGAATGCCATCCATCTGGAGAGAGGATCCAGACAAGAAGATTCCAAAACTGACCATATGTATGGAATAGCACAACAGTGGTTGGTGCTTTCAATTCCTCCCTCTCCCTTTCAGCTCCCTTGATTTTTAAAGCATTTCATTTAGCATGGCAGGAACCTTGCTGAAGTCCTATCAGAAGTTAGAATACAAAATTATTAATATTATTAACATTAAAAAAGTCCTTTGACTTTTGCATAGAGCAGGGGAGGGCAAACTCTGCCCCATGGCCCTAAGCTGGCCCACACAGGTGCTCAATCCAGCCTGAGGAGGGTTGGGCACCCTCTGCGGGCCCTCTTCAGCTTAGGCTCCACCCCACTCCCCAAGCTTCATCCCCCTGGTCTGGAGCGGGGGGGGGGGGAGGAATCCCCATGTTATCTCCACTCTGTCCAGTGGGAGGGCAAGCAGTAGGAAGGAGAATCCCTTTTCAGAGATAACATGGTGGTTTCCTTGACTTGGCCAGGCTTGCAGGGTTTCCACAAGCCAGGCCAAGTCCCTTTCTCCGTGCAGAGAGAGGCACAAAGCTCTATGCTTCTCTCTACATGGAGGGAAAAAAAGAGGGGACAGAGGGGGGCAAGATGATGTCACAAGAGGAGGCAGAGCTTTGGGGGCCCTTGACATCATCCACTACACTGACTTGGTCTGGGATGGCAATCCAGCCCCAGAACAAAAAAGGTTGCCAGCCCCAAAAAGGTTACTCTAGAGATGGAGAAAAGGGTGTGAGCCTTTGGTCATCCCAGGTGGAAAAGCAACTCGCAACCTCTCTTGACCATCCTTCCCAACTTGGTGCCTTTCTTGATGTGTTGGGCTAGAATTCTCATGATGCCCAGCCAGCATTGCCACTTGGCTTTTGGCATGCATGATGCAGTGTTTATATACGTGTGTGAATTGGCAGCTGAACTCTGTCTGAAGAGGCTTCAGGGGTTATTTAAATTTGTTAATTCAAGGGGTGGGGTGCTCCATCTGAATGACAGCATGCAGGGAGAGAAGGTTTAACTCTTCCCTCTCCAGCCATGATCCTGTCAGAAATCTCTTCCCCCAGCCCCAGCTCTGCAGTTGACAATAGCCCAGCCTGGGAATAGTTTAGGCAGAGAAATCCAGTAGCCTTCAGTCACATAAGCCAAATTTGAGCAGCATCTGTGGTGTATTCCCATGCTGCTCTCTGGAAACGTACAGATGAAGGAATGACAAATGATGTGGCTCGTTCTCGGAGCAAACACCGTGGGCCTGCTTACACATTTAAAACAAACAAGTTAGCTCACTTATTGTCACTCTTAATTCAGTGATGGATGGTATGTTTGTTACCAAATTTGTGAATAATGTTCTCCCCACCCCCCACTCCTTTTTTCTCCTTAATTTTCAGCCATGGCCCAGCGTGTCCAACCTTGCTAAGGATTTCATTGACCGCCTGCTCACAGTGGATCCTAGTGACCGGATGACAGCACTTCAAGCCCTAAAGCACCCCTGGGTGGTCAGCATGGCTGCGTCTTCTTCCATGAAGAACTTGCACCGCTCTATCTCTCAGAACCTGCTCAAGAGGGCATCATCTCGTTGCCAAAGCACCAAATCAGCCCAGTCTACCCGCTCCAGCCGCTCCACCAAATCTAACAAGTCCCGGCGGGTGCGGGAACGGGAATTGCGAGAGCTGAACTTGCGTTACCAGCAGCAGTGCAATGGCTGACAACTAAGTGGGAGGTGGCCTGGCCCATTCTTTCTTTCATCACTGGGACATCTTCTGCACTGGGTCTGCTAAGCAAGAGGTGTCCAAGTGCCAGCTGCCCTCTTTCTTCTCTCAAAGACCAACCTCCACCTTCCTGTCTTCAAGGAGATGGAGCTTTTGGGACACCTCACCTGGGCAGGGTCAGTTCAGTACCTGTCCCAAGATGGGAAGTTGGAAAGGTCTGTTTCATTGCCTGAAATACTGGAGCCACACGGAAGAGTCCTTACTCAACCTGGAATCCTTGCTATACCTGTCTATTTATTGACTTCCAGTTGATAAAAGACAGTCCTTGTTGCTACAAGGTCTGGTGGATGGGTGATCTAGAATGCATTTGTGTACCCATTTACCTGGGAGAAAGCCCCGTTGAACTCAGTGGGACTTACTTCTGAGTAGACATGTATAGGATTGCACTGTTAGTCCCTTGATTAAGTCAGGGTGAAAGAACAACTGGATGTGCCCAAGGCATTTCTATGGGAGCAGACAGGGAAGGCTAATTTTCTCTTCCAGCCGCAACCTCTTGCACTGTATCAAGCATTACTCTACAGGTTCTGATAACATTGGAAGTGGTTTTGTGGGGGCGCAAGGGGCTGGAATGGGGGAGTCTGAAAGGCCCCTTTGTATGTGTGGAACACTGTGTGCAGCTCTCTGGATCCTGGCCTATGTGTCTCAAAGTCACGGTTTCAGTTTTCACTCAGTTTTGCACTAAACAGCTGCCTTCCATCCACATTGCTGTAAAATAGGGACAAAAACCTACTTTGGGTCTGGAGCAGGAAGTCAATGATTATCAGTAGTGGGGCTCTTTTCTCTCTCTCTCTCTCTCTCTCTCTCTCAAGCCAGAGAAATTGATGTGCGTTAACCACATAGTCTTGCTAGAAATGGGTTGGGTATTATCCCTTTCCTCCCATGTATTTTGGAGTATTGTCTTGGTCTCCATTATAACTTTCCATTTAATGCGGGGATGAATTATAGCCAACCCAGTCACTGTTCTGACTCAGCCGAAGCTCTGGTGTGTGACTCAGTACTGCAATGTTGAAAGTGACTGAGGAAACCTCAGGCAGCTTTCTTCCCTCTTCCAACACCCTGTGCACATATCAGAGGGGCCCCCACCACAGTAACAACATCAAAGGTGTAGGTTTCCCATTAAAGGTTTGGCTTGGAAACTTGAGTGGGTTCAAACAACTGCTGTGCCTGCCTCTACAGATGGCACAGTGGGGTGCAGACAGTGCAGTTTAGAATCATAAAATCACCATAGCTTAATGGGACCCAGAGATAATCTACACTGCACACACACACCCGCAATGGATTAACCCACTTTTTTCTGGTTTTAGTGTGCTGCAAGCAAAGAGGCAGGGAGCAAACAAAGTAGCTCACGCCAGAGCCGCCTCTTGAATCAAGTAATATCAAACAGTCCAGATGGTTACAGTGAAGAAACTTGCTGCATATTACAGCAGCAAATCTCCAAAGTCATTAGCCAATCTGAGCAGGAAGAGGAGGAGGGTGTTGTTTATGTCCCCAGCTAGATCTGGTCTGAATCTGTAGCAAAATGAGGTGCTATAATCTTGAAATTTTATTTATTTTATTTTTAAATGGTTGAATTGACTGTCAGTTCAGACAGCAGGTGGAGGATTGTGTTTTGAATGCTCCCCTATGGAAAAATATCTCCATGCATATAGTAAACTAGCAATTCAGGGAGCAGGCTAAGAGAAAATCTTCTTGATACACTAGGGTTTTGTTGTTGTTTTTTTGCACGGCGTATTTACACAGGTGGGAATGGATTAAAAAAATGATACATCATGGTGTTCTGTTCTTACATTCTACTGCATTTGTAGACCAGGCTGTAGTCCCCCAGTGTGAAGGAAAGCTCACCCAATAGGCTTCCTGAAGACTCTGTGAGAAGTTTAATCCAGATGAAGGGACAAGTCCAGATGCTTTGGCCTTGCATTTGCTCCAGTACTGTTCCAGTAGGAACAGGCCAGCCAGGAAGTGGAGTTTGTGACTTTCAATTGATCTTTCCCTGTCCTGTTCCCGATTGGCATGGGGCCCTTTCATCAACTGCTCTGTTTGACAGAAACCAGCTACTTCCATCCTGTGGTGGCACAGCCTGTTTTGGCTGAGTAACACTTTCTGTATGGGTTAATGTGTCATGATAAGTCATCAGAAATCAGCTTACGGGCATTGCATCAGCCATGGTAGGCCATATCATCTTGGTCAGCTAACTGGTGTTAAGTCTTATTAGCACTGGCAAAAGCTGTTCCTGTTCTGATGAACAGTGACTCAGCTGGAAGTGTCAGGAGTTAGAGGTGCCGGAGATGTCTGAGAGTGATGCCAGGCAGTGGGTGACGTTTCGCACGCTTCTGAGTGTGTTCTGCTACACACACAGAGAGAGAAGGGGGGTTTCTGCTACTACACTAGCTGTGACTTTGGGTTGTTCAATAGCAAGGATCTAATTCTGCTGTTAGCCTCACATGATAAAGGTAGATGAGCTTCACCTATGAGCCTCACATGATAAAGATAGATGGAACACAGGGCTCGTGTACTTGGAAAGTTTGATCTAATTCTGCTACAGTGGGATTGATGCATCTCTGTAACTGAGCAGAAACGATTTCTCAGGCCAGAGTGACATCTAGTGGTTCAGGATACCCTCATTCTTTTGTTAATGAGCAGGCTCTTATTGATGCTTGGCTTCATGCCATAAATTACAATGACCTAGTTTGCCCGATCAAAACAGCCCACCATGGTGCTGGCATGCACTGCCAGCTTATTTAAGTCACAGTGGGCTGCAGCACATGTGGGTGGCCAGTTTGAATATTCAGCGCCTGGCCACGGCTTGTCATATTGTGCAAACCCAAGCTAGGGTTAAACATCCCTCATAGAAGCCATGGTCTATTGTTGGGTTATGCAAGGGCTGTTTAACGCTCCCATAACCCATGGTCCCCGAGCTGGCACAACACGGAAAGATGTGGCTGGTTGTTGAATATGCAAATCCTGGATGGCCCACACCACAGCCTGCCATGGTCTAAATAAGCCATGGCGGGCTGTTTTGATCGTCCAAACCAGCACAATGGTTTCATTTTAGGTTTTTTGGCAGTTAGATGCCCCTGTTAAATCGCATGTCACTAAAAAGTATTGCCCTGTACTGGGGCCACACAGGTCTTCCCATTGGCCTTTGTGGCGTGCATGTGAGTGCTTCAGAAGATATCCTAGGGTGGAAGAGAAATCTCTCGTTTCTCTCTGTCTTCTACTGCCTATTCTGGAAGTAGATTACTCGTTTGGGCCCACGCTGTTGCCTGAGGAGGTCACTGTTACCTAAGCATACAGGGTGAGGGACGTGCTGTATGTGAGGTGGCTTCATGCAACATGCCAGCCAGCCATAGAGAGAGACAAATTGGTGGAAAATTGGAATGTTTTAAAAAAGTATAAGTTTTTAGGCCAAACAAACAAACAAACCCCTTATAGCCTCACACTTGTGTCCACCCTGGGTTCAGCAGAGCAGTTGGCACATACTTTCTTCTCTCCTGCTCTGGGTTCATGCCAAGACATAGCTGCCAAGCTGATTCGTTGTGTGTATTTGCTAAAATAATCCTCAAGATGGCGACATCTGGCTATGGAGCCCTCTCTAGATTTTGAGATTGGTCTCTGCCTTGCACCGGCCCTTCCCCCCTTGTTGGAAAAGCAAATATTGTAAATATATCGGAACTTAGCATTACTGTGTAAACCCTCCCCCCACCCCCCGAAAACGCAGATACTGTGGTGTGAAATCCACCTATCCACTGGGAAGTGCGATGAGGACGGTACCACTGTTGGGTTCTTTGCTGTTTTGCTAATATGGGGGGATCTCAGAGACATAACTGGAAAGGGGGAGGTGGGGGTGTGGTGAGCTAGAGGAGTGTCTGGCCAGGCTGTGTCACTGGAAGTGTCTGTTTCATGTTTTGAGCCTGGGCATCAGCAGATATCCAGATTGCTCCCTGCCACTTTGCAAAGTGTGCTGCTCTTTGGATAGTACGTCGAAGTGGCATTGTGCTTTGACACCAGCCAGCAGGGTTGGGAAAGCCTCTTCCTCTGGGACCAGGGACCTTGGGGCAACTTAAACGAATGAGGGCAGACTGGAGCCTGGCATCTTCCTGTTCCATATCCATAATGCCAGGAAAGTGCACTTCTATTTAGCACCTTGATTTTGAGGACAGTGTCCTTTGTGCCTTGAAGCTTCCCCTCCATGAGTCCAAACCTGCGTTTACAGATGGGTGGAGGTTTTCTTGTCTTCATATCCCCCCTGAGCAAACCCTGTGATGGCCAGTTGTAGCAGTCTGAAGCTACCTTTCATCCAGGGAGCCTTCCTGTTCGTCCTTTCCAAGCCAAAGTGCTGCTGTTTTGAGTTGCACTGGGATGTTCCCACATGGAGTGGAGTGCTCCCCACCCCCACTCCCCCCTGGTCTCAAGTACGCTCATGGGTGGAGGTCCCAGAGTTCCTTTGGCTCACACAAGTACTTCTGCAGGCACACCAGACTTCCTCTCCCCTTTCCCTCTGAACTCTTGCTCCTTGTGCTGCACTGAAGGCTGCTCCCAAGAGTCCACTGAGTTTCGGGGCGGACCTTGTTGCACAGCACTGGGCTCCATAGTCAGAAGGGGGGGCCCTCCCCTCCCCCCAGGTTGGTTCATAAACGGTCCTTTGGGTCCTGCCCATTGAGTGTGCCTGAGACTGGTAGGCCAGGTGGAAAATGTACTGACCGCCTGTGCCGATACCAGCTTGGGCAAACAGCAGCGTGTGTAATGGAGTCAGCCCAGATAGCGCAATCTACATGAAGGAACATTTCCCCAAATTTCAAATGACTCTCCCCCCACCCTTTTTTTATATTCATTTTGCTTCCCTTGATGCTGTGGAGCCAGCAGTTTCCGTTCAGGCGTGGCTTTAGTTGCCACTTCTGCTCTGCTGACAACTTTATTCTGCAGTTGAAGAGTTTGTTGTGGCCACTTTCTTTAAATGCAGATACCATTGCTGCTGGAATATACTGTGACTGCAGCTCAGGCTCCTGCATGAGCTGGCCTTGATGCTTCCTCTGGCCCTGTTGCTGGCCTATGAAGGACAGCCTCTTCCAGACTGCAGGTTCCCCACTCACTGAGGGCCAAACTGCAGATTACAGCGCCAGTGCCTGCCCCGTGTCATGTAACGTACTAGTGAGCTGGGAGAAAACATCATGCATTTCCCCACCAGTAGTAGCCAAGGTGGGGAATAACAAGTTGGGGGGGGTGGCGGCACAGGGAGGCCATTTTTAGCAGACATCCTGTGTCTGCCATAGGATGTAGTTTGGCCCTCAGCCAGCCAAGCCTGTGAGTGACCTCGGACTCCTGTCAATGAATACCTCTGGTGGCTGAACATGGTGCTGGGGGGTGGAGATACATTCTGGCCAAGGCTATCTCCCACTCTTTCTGACACACGCTAACCCAAAATCTGAGAACATGTTGTCTTGATTGTAGTTGAACAAAATGCCTCGTACTTTTTGTTTAATGCCAATATTAATGAAACAGCTGAGATGGGCTTCAGGGGATTTGTCAGTAGCGTTCTGCAAACAGGAGAGCAGCAGAAAAAGATTGGGGGGAGGCGAGTATGCACCTTTTACCTGACATATGCATCTCTGCCGTAACTTTTGAAAAGTTGCCTGTGCCACATGCTCTGTACAGGTTTTTCTCTGTCTGCCAACTGGTGCCTTATTTAAACCACTCAGTCTCTGCCCTTGGAATTCCTAGGTCAAGATCCAAAGAACTGCTTCACTAGCAGTGCACACCAAACCAGTCTTCATGCTTGAGTGTACCTGCCTCTCCTTTCCCCTCCATGCTGTGCTACAAACTGCTTTTGAAACTTGGGCATGTGTCAAAAGAAGTTTGATATGGCACAAGGGCCCACTGTTCAAACAACGTTAAAAATCGCTCACGCTTGAGCCATTGGGCCATCTCTAAAGCTGCTCTTTGGATCCCATTGCTAGTATTGATCACTCACAAGCAGAGACATTGCAAAACATGTGAAGCCCACTGGTTGACAGGAGGGCCTGAATGAAAGACCTAGGGCATCCTGCTTGCCACTTTGGCACACCCCCCATGGTGAAAGATCTCTCGCTTGCTCCTGCTTTCCCATTGCTATTTTCCTTCTGCCTCATCTTTGCTTTGGCTGCCCCAGTGCCATAAGGTAAAGTGTTGGATGCAGATGTTTTAACTCAGTGGTTTTCAAACTTTCCAAGCCCCTTTCCAAACCAGCTTGTCTGCAGAGGAACTGCTGCTTGTCTGCTGAAGAACCCCAGCACACTGCAAACAGTTTGGGAGCTTGTTGAGGGGCACACCCTGAGCAAGCATTGCTCGCCAGGCCTGGAACACACCTACTGTTGGCTGAGCGTTGCTGGGGATGATTGGTAGCAACAGGCAAGTTGTCTTTTAGGGCATCTTGTTTGCCGCTGCTGATTTTCTCCCTGAGGAATGCTTTGATAAGCTTTCAGAGGGTTCTCTGGGATGCATATCGAAAACCACTGCTTAAAATAAGTTAAGTCACACTATTACTCTCTGCATAGTAGCAGGTGACTTTCCAAGGATTCTGCACTCAAGCTGGCTTTTGGACTGTGGAACCCCACCTCCTGGCATCCTCTTGCCTGCCTTTAACCTCCCGTGTATGTTTCACTCTTGACACTTCAGTGCCTCTTGGAAGTTCCCCGCTACAGGTTTGAGGAACTTGTTCTGACTTTGCAGACATTTTTCTCTTTCATCACATCCAAGTTGCCAAAAGGGATTGTTCTGAGCCTCTCATTCCTTCTCAATGGGACAGTGGGCTGTTTCTTCTTTTTGTCTCAAGTATTCACGTCTGTGATTTTTTTTAAGTCTCTGGTGCCTTTTTTTACACGATGGAATCTCTACTTTTTTAGAGTGTGATTTGATACATGGCAATTAACCTGTAATGTTGGAATTAGTGTATAGAATTATTTATTTTGTGTATTCAGTTTTTAAATTTGTAAATGTATCCTGTTTATGTAGTAAAATGTTGATCCTCACTCAGTGTTTGGTGGACCTCTTTGGGCTGGCTGGGTTGCGGTGGCTGCTTTAGTGGCTGCATTGTGGATGAGAGAGGTGGTAGTGCTGTGTCTCCAGACTGGAGGTGCTAACAGCTCCTGTGCATGCTAGTGGAGGCTCAGGCATGCTTTGTGAAGCCCTCTGAGGCGGCACAAAAGCCCCTCATCTATCCTGTATTTTTCTGAAGCCTGCACCAATGCTTGCTATCTTACTCTTTTGAGATACTTACAAAGCACAGGATGGGATACCGTCCACATCTTGCCCAGGTGAAAACTAAAGCAAAATGGCTTGTATAATATGACTCTGTTCCAGGTGTATATTTCCTGACTGGGGGTTCTTCAAGACAAGGCTTTTACTATGCAATTGCTCTGCCTCATTCACAGAATTTTACGGGAGGTCCAGATATTATTGGCTTCAGTTTGTAACCCTCCTGTGTTTTCCCACTACTTCTGTTTTCTTTCTTACCAGAGAAAAACGATTAAGGGGAAAAAAGAAGACAGAATAGCTGCACAATGCCTTTTGAGTGTTAGCACTAGGAGGCCTCTGTCTGGGAGCACCCTGGGAACGACACCTGAGAGTTGCCAAAGCATACAAGGGGTAGGTTTTCAGTACCTTAAGGTCCTGCTGTGACCCATGAAAGTTGCACCTGGCCTGGGAGTTCATTTGGTTTGCAACAGCTACAGCAGCTGGAACCAGATTCGGAGCTGCAGTGTGGGCATCTGAATTTATGTACTGGAATACTGCATTGACGAGGAGGACGAACCAGGGTTGCAGGGAGAGGCTTTATTGCATTACTTTCAATGAAAGATGCATATGCTACCTTGGCCGTGCTGATTTTCTTTGATGTCTTTCCTACGTGGAAAAAGCCCTGGCAACAGCATTTCTGGCTTTGGGCATCATCAGTTGTAAGCCACCACTTGCTCGATCCAGTTGTGGAATTGGGAGACACGGGTGTAGACAGCAGGAGCCTGGATGTTGCAGTTTTGGGTGCCCCAGGAGACGATCCCAATCAAGGTCCATATTGAGCCTTTCTGGCACACAAGAGGGCCACCAGAATCGCCCTAACGGGACACAAAAGGGGCTGCCCTTAAAAACCTTACCAACTCCCCGATGAGTGCCTTTCTGCTCATGCTTTGGCACCCTAAGACGTTTGTTTTAGACAGGGGTGAGCAACTTAAGGCCCGCCGGATGTTTTCGCCTACAACCCACATGATCCCGCATCATTGGCTATGCTGGCTAGGGGTGATGAGAGTTGTAGGCCGAAACAGCTGGAGGGCCACAAGTTGCCCACCCCTGGTTTAAGAGAAGGAGCAGGAAGGACAGGTGCCCTTGCTTCAGCTTTTGACCTCAGCCAGGAATCTCACCGGGTGACTATCAGTCCTCCCCTTGTCTGTAATATATGGGGAATAGTTCTTGCTTTATTTGCAGGAGACGATAAGGATTGCCAGGATAATGTATGAGAATACTTGGTGTGGGCTTAGGGAAAGCACTGTATAAATGCTTGAGTTCAACATGAACGGTGCTGAGATCCACCTGAGTTTGCAGCGTTTGCAGGCAAGCTGCGTAAGGGACACAGATCCTGGCAATTGGTCAGTGGATTGTTCCAGGAGAACCAGCACAAGTTGACATCCATGTGGGACAGAGTATGTACAGATATGATCGCGCCAGCCACCCAGACTGCATTTCCCATCCCTCTACCCCCTTGGGTCATCAAAGTGATGGCCGCCAGCCTAGTTGGCTTTGCGACAGGACTAGACACCTTCATGGACTATCGGTGGCTATTAGCCATGACAGGTGGTACCTGCGACAAAACACTGCACTGTAAATTCCAGATTCCAGCCAAGCAGCCATTCCCCCTTCTGGGATATTCCCTTCCTGCTCAGTTTTCTGCTTTTCTCTTCCAATAAACAGCATTCCATGCTCACTGGGCATACTCAGCCTCATTGGGCTGTTTTCAGGTTCCTCCCCAGCAGGGTATTTTCCCTAAAGATATTTTGTACTTCTGTGAATATTGGGGTCTCCTCCAGCCCTGCTAATACCTCCCCCAAGGTTGTGCATAATGCTGTTTTGGCTACATAAGTATCCATGCTTGGGGAATGAGTTCGCTATTAGTATGTAGGAGCGCAACTTGTAACTTCCATGATGCTGGGAACGATCAGCAGCTTGCCTGATGGCAGTGCTGAAGGGGTTGTCTCACGCCCTGCTTGTAAGTTTCCTGGAGGTATCCAGCTGGCTGGAGTACTGGATTAGATGGGCCTCTGGTGCAGTCTAATGGAGTTCTTTTGAGCTCCCCCATCTTACGGTTCCTGGGGGAGGGCGCATAAGATTTAAGCCTGAGTAAAGGGGGATCCCAGTAGCATCCTCTATCTATCCTCGTTGCCTGCATGCAATCTGTGAACGTGGGCCCCTGATGGTGCTGGGCTCCGAAAGGTAGAACGTTTTGCTAGGGAAGGAGATTAAAAAAAAAAACAAGGGCTTGGTTACATGGGACCTTCCTCTGAAGTCCAGACACGCTTTGGCATGGAAACAGAAGTGTGAGAAGCTCTGTCTGAGAAAAGCGACATGATTCCCTGTGCTCTCATCCCACCTTTAACGTGGATCTGTGCCTGTAGAGTTCAGCCTGTGTTTTTCTGGATCTGCCACGCCCAGGTGAACAGGCTGTGCAGAGGTGCCATGTGCCTTGAGAAACTAAAGGGTGCTGATGTGTACTCCCACTCCTCCCCAAAATAAAATCCACCTAGGGCCGTACCCATGCTTTTGGAGAAAAGCACTTCCAGCAAAGTGCCTCCCTCTTTACCCAGTACCGCCCCCCCCCTTGCGCTCACTGTGCTGTTGCACCAGCACTCTTACCTGGCAAGAGGAAGCGCCGGCAGCCCCAGCGCATATCATGGAGCTGGTGATTCGGCTGCCCCAGTATTGCTGGCACTGGTTCACAGTCACCAGGGGAAGAGCCACTTGCTGCAGCTTGGCTGCTAAGCCACTTGCTGGTGAAACAAGCAAACCCCCAAAGGTCAGGCCCAATCAAGGAAAAGGGACCACCCACCCCTTCCCCGCAGCTCTCTCTGTCTCCACTCCCAATCACATGCCCAAAAGCCACCATCAGGATCGAGGCAAGAGCGTGCTTTTTGGCAAGGCATGGACTGAGAAAATAAATACTCCCACTCTTCCCCTCCAGCCTGTGCTGGCAGTTGCAGATTAGGGCACATCTCCTGATTTCATTCCTCCATTCACAGTGCATTAGGGTGGCCAGAAGCAACAGGGCTCCTGCACATCTAAAAGTTATGTAGAAGCTACACCTGCTGAATTTCCCTCCTCTGCTTAACAGTTGTGCAGGAGCCCGGTCCTCTGTTGCATCTAGCCGCCCTATAATACTCTCCAGTGAAGACTGTCTCATCCTTTTGGGCCATGTCATCATTTCCCAGCCTGCCTTACCCCAAACAGGCCCACATACCAGTTCCACTGGTGCGTCCCCAACCAGTGGTGACACACTTCAGCCCTGGGGGCAAAGTCTCGGTGGGAGAAGCCAGGCAGACAGGAGATACACGGTCATTCAACTGGGCAGGGGAGGACAACTTCAAAAGGGTGATGTCGTTATTCAGGTTTCTAGAGTCCCAGTACTGGTGAGTGATGGCCTGGAAAACATCATCCAGAAATAAAGAGGGAGACATGTACATGCTTGAAGATCTCACAGGCCTCTCTCTTTCCTTCCCCCCCGGATCCTCACAGGGGCTGTTGAGATAGCCAACAAAGGCCATCCAAGCCAGGGATGGGCAGACTTTAGACTTGTGGAATCTACTTTATTTTTTGGTAGAACCCGATGGTCCACCAGCCGGAGCAAGATGCAAAGTGGCTCAGGAAGGCGAACATAGAATTGTGGAACAAGGTGCCTCTTGTTCCACACATGCTCAGCCCAGAAATTTGTTTTAAGTACCAGAACTGGTATCACATATGTCTTTTCACACATAAATCCATTCCTGCTTCTCCCTAAGCTTCCTTGGTTTTAGCAGTCTAATTTAGGAGGAAAAAAATATATATATATTTTGTTGAGCTGTTGTTGACACATTGGGAGTTGGAGATCCTTGTTGATCTACTGCAAATCACCCAGAGATCTACCAGTAGTTTCTGACGTACTTTCTGCTCACCCTGATCCAAGCCTTTATCAAGGGATGTTCTTTGAGCCCTTTTCCAGAAATATCAAGGGATGGGCTCATTGGATGGCTTCTTAACATCTTTTCTTAGCTGGCAAAATAACTTCCACCATGAAAAACAGGGTTATGAAGAGCTGGATGGAGCACGAGTGCATGAGATTGTGAAAATTGCTAGGTTCAAATGTAGAGACATCTGCTAGATCTATGTGTGCTTCCAAACAGCAGGCTCCCAGCACTACCTGTTAGAAGGGATTGCGCAGCCACTGTTCTGTCTTTTTCTCCTTAACAGATTTTCTGAGGTATGAAAAACGATGGAAGAAGTGGTCAGGAAACAGGAGGGTTACGAGTAGAAGATGAATGTTGTCTGGACCCCCTGTAAAAATTCCATGAATGAGGCAAGGTGATAGCACAATAAAAGCAACATCTGGAAGCAGTGCTGCCCAGTGGATCATAACCCACAATGGTCTATCACATCACACCACCATTTTCTCTTTTTGTTGTTGTTAAGGCTCTTTAAAAGATAAAGGAAAATGGAAGGAAAAGAGCGAAGGGAGAAGGAGAAAAAAGAATGGATAGTGTTAAAACAGTTAAAAATGGGCCTGTGGTTGCAGGTTTGGATTAAAGGTAGATTCTCCTGGGCCTGAAAATGTTGAAGAAGATGGTGCTAAATGGAAACAAGTTACTTTCCACAGTGGGGAGGGGGAAAGGGAACACAGCACCCATTGAGTTCTGTGGCTCTGTGGGATGAACCTCAAGAAGGAGAAATTATTTTAAAATAGGGTCCTCTTATAAGTCACACATGATAATCAAATCAAGGCTGGGTAGCGGTTAGGGATGGGCAAGCATGCAGTGTCTGAGCTTGTCTGAGCTTCTCTGAATTCCTCCTTGAAGCTCAGTTTGCCTTGGTTGCATTCCCAAATATGAGAGTCTTCCCACCCACCCCATCTCAACTGGGGGAAAATGTGCATATTTTATCAGGGGAAAACATGCATTTTTAAAAGTGTGCACCCAAAATGTGCACTTCCCACCCATATTATAAAGTGTGCAAATGTGGTTTTGGGGGGGAAATATGCACTTGCAAGTGCGCAGTTTCGAACGTGAATGCAAGTTTGGGAAATTGCAAAAATGTCCTGAGGATTTTGCTCCTGCTCATGTTCATGTTCAGGGTTGTGAACATGCCAGGAATGAAATTTTCATACATCCCTAACAGCGGTGGCCAATTGTTTTAAGAGCACCTAACTACTGCTGGTAAGTGTTCTTTCTGTTCCCAGTGTGCTGCTCCTTCTGAGTTCTTATGTGGCATGGCACAATATAACCAACTCACCTTGGCAATGGATCTCCTCTGGATTTTCTCTGCTCCAGAGTTTCTGTCGTACTCTCCCAGAATAACAAAATGCGACCCAGGTCTGGAAGAAAGGAAAATTCTCAGGAGGCTGCTATTGATGCACACGCTCCCCTAGTATGCTCTTGTGACACTGACACACACACGCACACACGCACCACCACCAATAGCTGCACATAGATTTACTACATAATTTAAGCTCTTATACTTTGACAGAAAAGAGATGAGCTGAGGGCAATTTTAGTAGTGCCTTTAAGATCTGTTCTACATGAGGCTGTTAATTGGCCTGTTAATCAGCTGTTGAGCTGCTATATCGACTTTCAGTTTTGTTGCCGAATTGAGATCCAAGTACTATATAAATAGCATTTCCTTTCCTGCTTTTCCACTACATAACCTCTAGGTGGCACTGTGGTATAGTGGAATAGCACAAATACACAAGTGGAAATGGCGTTTTCATTTGCTTTTATAATTAAACGCCACACTTTCCCTGCTCTAAAAAAACTCGCCAAAAGTGCTCTTTAGACATAGAAATGAAACTGGAAGGTCATGTTGTCACCTAAAGAATACAGAAATAACCTTCATTAGAGAATGATGAGTGCACAATAAATGCCTCATGTAGAAAAGCCCTCAGCAAATCTAGGAGCAGGGTGAGATCAGCTGGGTGTGCAAGAAATGAGGAAAGAGATTACATAAACTCATCCCAGAAGTGCTAAATAGAGGGAGAGATGAGAAGCAGGGCCACTACATCAGGCTCCTTCCATTCCTCAAGTGTCTCCTGGCAGCAGCCAATCCATGCAGCAGAAAGACAAAGAGAAAGAAAGCAAGGCCCACTCCATTGGCTCTGGTGAGAGGCCAGCTCTATTTGTCTCCTCCTCTGCCTCAACTGTATCTATTCCAGCAGTTGGTCATAATAACCATGAAGCAATGTTAAGAACTGATGCCTGAGGTAGCATGTTCCCCTCTTCCTTCCTCATCCTTTTTCCTTTTGTGTTGTGTCTTTTAGATTGTAAGCCTGCTGACAGGGACTGGCTTGTTATTTATCTTATGCAAGCGGCTCTGGGAACCTTTTTGCCTGAAAAGCAGGAGTAAAAATGCTTTAAATAAATATTACATCAGAATCTGCTTCTAGCTGAAACAATTGGAAAGTACCAGTTGGCTTCGCATTCTGAGGTTATTTATTTATTACATTTTTGTTTCACCCTTCCTTTAAACTCAGGGCAGCATACATGGTTACCCCTTCTCCCCCCACCCCTTTTCTCCTCACAATAACTGTGAGATAGGTTGGGCTGAGAGACAGTGAGTGACTTTAAGTCATCCAGTGAGATTCATGGTTGAGTGGGGGTGATTTAAACATGGGACTCTCTGGTCATACTCCAACACTCTAGCCACTACCCCACACTGCCTCTTGGAGATCCAGATAAGGCAGAGAGCAGAGACATCACACTGACAACAAAGGTCCGCATAGTTAAAGCAATGGTATTCCCTGTAGTAACCTATGGCTGCGAGAGCTGGACCATAAGGAAAGCTGAGCGAAGGCAGATAGATGCTTTTGAACTGTGGTGTTGGAGGAAAATTCTGAGACTGCCTTGGACTGCAAGAAGATCAAACCAGTCCATACTCCAGGAAATAAAGCCAGACTGCTCACTTGAGGGAATGATATTAAAGGCAAAACTGAAGTCCTTTGGCCACATAATGAGAAGACAGGATACCCTGGAGAAGATGCTGATGCTAGGGAAAGTGGAAGGCAAAAGGAAGAGGGGCCGACCAAGGGCAAGATGGATGGATGATATTCTGGAGGTGACGGACTCGACCTTGGGGGAGCTGGGGGTGGCGACGGCCGACAGGAAGCTCTGGCGTGGGCTGGTCCATGAAGTCACAAAGAGTCGGAAGCGCCTGAACGAATAAACAACAAACCTGTCTTAACTGCTGCTTGGATTCACCAGTAGTTTTGCATCAAGCTGTTGAAGAAGACCTTCTTGATAACCCACAAGATGCTGCCAAGAAAATTGAGTTTTTCTTCTTACCTCACACCACAGTGAGCAGCAGTAACAACCCAGTTCGCATTGATCAGGGAACCGCCACAGAAATGGTTGCCGGAGCTAGTCTGGAAAAAGGAAAAAGAAAGGAGGTGCCCTTGGAGTAAAAAGCAGCGAGAAAACGGAGGCCCTGCTTCGTAGTTCTGTACCTAAGGGCTGTGGTGGCTTCAGGGTAGGACTTTGGGGCAGGAGCCCAGGGACCCACTCAGCAGAAGGAGAACCCTGCAATGCAACTAGCCTGGCTTACCACACTTCGAAGGAAGTGACGTACTACACATTACAATTTCAAGTTTGAGGGACCCATAAGACCATTAAGTCCAATTACCTAACTGCACTAGTGCCTCCTGGGCAGGGATCTTGTTCCTTATTCCCACCCCACTCCCTCCTTCCTCTTTGATTCTGTCTGGGGACTGAGCAGAACAGGAAAACTCTTTTGTGTCAGCCCTTTTAGCCAGTACCTTTCCATGGCTGCCCAAAGCTCATCATATGAGAATTTGGCTCATCTCTGCTAATGCTCTCTCTTAAAGGATGGCATTGTTAAAGCAAACTCTCCCAGATTATTTCTTGTTTTCCAGTGACCGTGAAGAGTCTCCTTTTGCAGTCAGTGTCTTATGCCTTCTTCTAGGTTGACCAGATGAAAAACAAAAACAGGGATCCTGTACTTTTAATTGTTGTGTAAAAGAGGGAATAGGAGCACATGTCACTTTTCTCAACTCTCCACCTCTATGGTGCAACATGTGGCACGGGCCAAAATTCCCATTTTTACACAACACAACAATATGGGATCCTTGTGTCTTAAACCTGGGGCCTGATTGAGCCAGGACCCGCACTAAACAGATTTGAAGATACCGATATCACTCATGTCCACTTGTGTGAAAGAGTTATATACTTTATTGATGGAAGATGGATGCAGATAATAAAAGCAAAGAAAAGCTTACACATACCCCTCAATTGGTAGATCATGATCCCCTCAACTGGTGTTGCATTCATTCCCTGGATGCAACCGGCACCACCTCGAGGGCTATTTCACAGAATCATAGAATAGTAGAATCATAGAATGGTAGGGTTGGAAGGGGCCTACAAGGCCATCGAGTCCAACCCCCTGTTCAGTACAGGAAACCAAGTCAGAGAATCCCTGACAGATGGCTGTCCAGGCTCGTCTTGAATGCCTCCAGTGTGGGAGAGCCCACTAGGTAATTGGTTCCATTGTTGTACTGCTCTAACAGTCAGTAAGTTTTTCCTGATGTTCAGCTGGAATCTGGCTTCCTGTCACTTGAGCCCATGATTCCGTGTCCTGTACTCTGGGATGATCAAGAAGAGATCCTGGCCTTCCTCTCTGTGGCAATTTATCTGAGAAGGTGGTCACTTTCCCCCCTAAGGCACCCTGTCTGCTTCTGTCCCCATTGCATTCAGTCAGCCTGTGCTCCAGGTGAAAGGCTGCGTGACTCAAGTGTTCTGAATTCTCTCTAGCTGAAGCTTATCTGTCAGGTTTTCAAAAACCTCTTCTAGGAAAGAGGCATCTTTAGTAGTGTAACCTGGAGGATAAGGCTCTGAGTGGTTCTGTATTGCCAACAGATCCCAAGGTAGTATGCCTCTGAGTTCCAGTTGATGGGGAACATGGATGGGAGGGTGCCGTTACACCCATGTGCTTGTGAGCTTCCCATAGGCATCTGATTCGTCACTGTAGGAACAGAATGTTGGACAAAAAAGGCTTTTGGTCTGATCCAGCAAGGCTCTCCTTATGTTCTTAATCTAATCCTTATGTTCTCCATCTAGTCCAGCATTCTTTTCACACAGTGGCCAACCAGCTGCCCACGGGAAACCCACAAGCAGGACGTGAGAGCCAGTGTGGTGTAGTGGTGAGAGTGTTGGACTGGGAGCTGGGAGATCCGGGTTCTAGTCCTCACTCGACCATAGAAGCTCACTGGGTGACTTTGGGCCAGTCACAAACTCTCAGCCCAACCTATCTCACAGGGTTGTTGTGAGGATATGGATAATGGAGAGGAGGAGGATAATGTAAGTCGCCTTGGGTTCTTTGCAAGAGGAAAAAAGGCGGGATATAAATGCAATAAATAAATAAAATAAACAGCCCCCTCCCGCTCATGTTCCCCAGCAACTGGTGTACATAGTCATACTGCCTCTGATACTGGAAGTAGCACATAGCCATCAGAATTGGTAGCTATTGATAGCCTTCTCCTCCAGGAATTTGTGCAATCCCCTTTTAAAGCCATCCAGTTTGGTGGCCGTCACTACATCTTGTAGAAGTGAATTCCATAGTTTAACTGATAGTTAACCCTGAACTCCAAACAAGAGAACTAAGATGCTGGTTTGGGTAGTCTGCAGAACTTATGAGAATGGTCAAGATGTAGAGCAAAAGTCAACAATGGACTCTTGGACCTTTTTCTAGGGTGACCTGGTTGCAATCCAGAGATCAATGCCATATTTATAAGGTCCCCACTGAAGCCAGAGATGAGGCTGCTATTGCAGTTTTTCCCACCTGTGTTTCCTTGGGATCTGTTGCCCACCCCTGCTAAAGCAAGCAGAGTATATAGCCACAGACAGGGCAAAGGCCAAATGACAGGATGAGAGAAAAACAGGTAGGAAACATAGACAACTCTCACTCTTCAGTGGGAATCTTCATTATTTAAGCAACAATTGCCACATGGCAGGCTGGGAACCCTATTTTTTTCCAGCCCTGTATTGCACCAGAATATTTAACTAAAATATATGATGGATAATGGCACAGCCCTTCCCTTTCTCTTGCCTTTTCCATAGAGTTAGAAGGAAGCTTGGAGGTCATCTAGTCTAACCCCCATGCTCAGTGCGGGAACGGCAACTACAGCTTCCCTGACAGATGGCTGGCCAGCTTATGTTCAAATACCTGCAATAAAGCCCACCACCTCCAGAGGCAGTCTGTTTCCCTATCAAATAGCTCTTAGCATTAGGAAGTTTCCCCTAATGTTTAGCCAAAACCACCTATTGGTTCCAGTTCTGCCCCTGGAGAAGAAGTCTGCACCATCTTCTGCATGACATCCCTTCACATATTTTGAACCCAGCTCTCATGTCTCCTCTTCTCCAGGCTGAATTGGTTAGATTAATCCATTATAAATCTTTTGTCTGGTTAAGAAGTGTCTCCCCCTTACTTGGCAGGTGAAAACGCAGGTTTAATCCTGAAATCAACTGACATCCATACAATTATGATTTAAATTATTGCTCCTGAGGAGTCCCTATGGCCCAGTGATTAGAGCTGCGTCTTTTCTTCCTTCAGGGCACTGAAAGAGAGACCCCACCTGCCTCCCCAGCCAAAGGGGAGACAGCCTTACCTGCAGGGATACTTGCCAGGGCCAGGAGCCTGGTACTGCATTCTGTCCATTTACAATTTTCTCTATGCCCCTTACATTCGGTTTAATTACTGGGTTCCCACAGCCTAGGAAGCAACAAGCGGCCACTGTTAAGATTAGAATATAGCATCCTTGCCTTTGTGCTCCAGGCTTTAGAGTCACTCCAAGCCCGGTTCTGGGTGGTGTCGGCAGCAGCAGCTCAATTGGCTGTTTGCAGTAATGTGTAGCTTCACTTCCAAATATCCTACATCTGTGCAAGCAGTTGTGCTATAGGAGGAGTGGGGAAAGAGGCTCTTCTCTCAGAGTTGCAATTCCAGCTTGCAGCTGAGGGGCTGGCTGGAAAGAGGCAGGAAAGCTCTCTCTCTCTCTCTCTCTCTCTCTCTCTCTCTCTCTCTCTTCTCTCTCTGTGTGTGTGTGTGTGTAAAAAGATGATAGGAAACCCCTAGGCCTGCAACAGGAAGTTCTCTTCCCTTTCCAGTCTGTTCCTCTTTCCTGTCAGAGCATAAAAAGAGCCCTGTTGGATCAGACCAAGGGTCCATCTAGTCCAGCATTCTGTTCACACTGTGGCCAACTGGCTGGCCCTGGGAAACACTCAAGCAGGACAGGAGTGCAACTGCACCCTCCTATCCATGTTCCCCAGCAACTGGTGTAGGTAGGCATATACAATACTGGAGGTAGCACATTGCCATCAAGACTAGTAGCCATTGATGGATTTTTCCTCCAGGAATTTGTCCAACCCCCTTTTAAAGCCATCCAAATTGGTGGCCATCACTACGTCTTGTGGTGGCGAATTCCATACCTTGACTAGGCGCTGCGTGAAGAAGTCCTCCCTTTACCTGTCCTGACTCTCCCATCAATCAGCTTCATGGGATGACCCCGGGTTCCAGCATTATGACAGAGGGAGGGAAATGACTCCCTACCCACATCCTCCACGCCATATATAATTTTGTACACCTCTATCATGTCTCCCCTTACCCTCCTTTTCTCCAAGCTAAACAATCCCAGCTGTTGTAACCGTCCCTCCTGGAGGAGTTGCTCCAGACCCTTTATCATTTTAGTTGCCCTTTTCCGCACTGTTTCCACTAAGTACATTAGGCAGGATGGTCTGTGAATCTGCTTCAGTGGCCATCTTGTGTGTGTTGTGGGAAGGAAACAGTAGCTCCCTGCCAGCTATGTGCTCCATCAGTCAGGAGGGAAAGAAGGAAGGAAGGAGGGACGGACCAAGGGTGGCACAGGGCTGAGCTGGTGATGGGTGCAGTGCTGCCACTCACCAGAAACCGAGCCAAGGAGGGCTAGGTAGACAGCAGCTGCCCACAGGAAAGCCATTTCAGTTGGTACCCCTAGGGAGGTGCAGATTGCCCAGTGCTGCCTCCTATTTTATACTGGCATGGCAGCTGCACTCAGGAGCACGTTGGCACCTGCACCCTCTGCCCCCACCCACTCCAGTCCTTGAGTTGATAATAGCAGCAGGCCAAATTTAGCCTTGTGTTGTGGGCAAGTGCAATGCCAAGAGGTTTCTCCACCAGGACCGCAGAGCTGCTAACAGCACCTGCTTCCCCCAACTGCCTCCTTTTGGGGGCTGAATGAAAAGCATAACATTCAGAATTAGTTTTTTCGGTATTTAGGTGCTCAGCCTTAGAACAACAGGACAGGAGGCAAAAGCCTTGTTTCGTGGGGCTCCCTGCTTGTCCAAGTGGACAGAATTTCCAGGGGTAGTGCTGCCAGGTTTGGATGAGTGACCGCTGGAAACTGATGGCATCTTTGTCATATTTGCTTTAATTTTTGGAAAGCGTGTGTAAGCGGAGGCAAGCAGACAACCCTATAAGGCAGCAAATCAACTACCCCACATCAGATCTCTCGAGAGGAAGACCCTGCACAGCAAGTGCTTCCTTCACCTTAAGGGTCCCCAAACTCTTTGGGCCGGTGAGCATATTCTGATATCGGAGAAACTGCCGTGGGCACCGCCACAAAACAGCTGCCACGGTGGTGGTGGTGGTGGTGGTATGGCTATTCACAAAATGGTTGCTGGGTATTCACAAAGGACAAGTAACTTGGCCAAGAAACATGAATACAAAGGAGAGGCTGAGTCTCAATGCACAACAAAACACACATTTCATAAAAGGAAAACTGGCGATGCTCATAGAACCCTCCCACCCACCTAAACACAAGCAAAATAACTATGTGCACACCACACACACACACACACACACACACACACACAGCTACAGGCAACACACACATACACCAAAACCAAAACTGCAAACAAAACAGACACATTAAAAAACAACAGCCGTAGGCAACACATACACACAGGCAAAATATCCCCCATCACTCCCTATGCTCCCTGCTCTCCATCTGCCCGGATGCTCCCTAATGCCTTTGGAAATAATGTACTTACTAGTTGCTTGAAACAGATATGCCAGTAGTACATAAGCTTAGACTTTGGTCCTCACGCTCCACCTCAGTACGTGTAACCGAACTGGACATATTCTCCCCTGTTCGTTGTAACTTTATTTTTTTCCTCCCCTTTCTAATTTTAGATTGTAATATACTGGGGGTGGGGACCAATTGTCTTGTTTTTGTTTTGTAAAGTGCAAAGCACCCTGATGATGCTATATTTGTAGAGAAAGCTGTACTTGATTGAACTTAATGTAACTTATGCCTGAGTAGGTATGTATAGGATTGCACTGGAAATCACTCCCTCTGATCGCAAACTCAGATGATGAGTGCTGACGACGATGAAGCCAAAACAGAGCCACTAAGAAACAAGAGGGGCAAACCAGCATGCTCCAGGGATCCCCAAGGTTTACAAAAGTACAAAAAAATATATTTTTAAAAATCCTAAGGGAGCAAATCCCCCACAAAGATCAGCCCCCTTCTAAACCTCTTCAGGTCTCCTGTGAACACAACAACAAAGTTTGCCTGGTTCTTAAACATCTTCTGGAGAGACCCTTCTTTCGAGATCACCACCTTCAGAGGCATGTTTGGTGGTAACATGAGAGAGAGCCTTTTCAGTGGCTGCTCCCAGGCTGTGGAACTCCCTGCCAAGGGAGGCTAGGTTCACTCCTCCTCTGCCGTCCTCCTGTTGGCAGGCAAAGACTGCTTTATTTAAGAAGGCCTTTGGCCTGTAAGTGGGTCTCTTGGGTCGGGTGCTGTTTTTATTCTGTAATTTTTACTTTTTTTTGTATTTTAATGTATTGTTTTATTGTTTTAATCCATTTTAATTGTCTCTGTAAACCACCTTGAGTGTCATTTTTGGGTAGAAAAGCAAGGTACAAATTAAATAAATAACTAAATAAATACTTTTCCAGCTCTGGGCCTGATTCAAAGTGCTGGTATTAACATTTAAAGCCCTAAATGGCTTGGGGCCAGGTTACCTGAAGGATTGCCTCCTCCCATATGTACCTGCCTGGACCCTAAGATCATCTTCAGGGGTCTTTTTCCGGGAGCCCCTGCCAAAGGAAGTGAGATAGGTGGTTACCAGGAAGAGGGCCTTTTCTGCTGTGGCACCCCAGTTGTGGAATGAGCTCCCTAGAGAGGTTCGCCTGGTGCCTATGTTATACTCTTTCCGGTGCCAGGTGAAGACCTTTTTATTTTCCCAGGAATTTTAGCATTTTAGCATTCTAGTCTTTTTAGCTCCGCTGTTTTGTTACTGTATTTTAAATCTCTGCATTGCTGCTAGGTTTTATGCTGGTTGCACTTTTATACTGTCGTTTTAATGCTTTTATATTTTATATTGTTTTTATGCTGTACTTGTGGTTTTAATTTTTGTGAATTGCCCAGAGAGCATTGGCTATTGGGTGGTATGGAAATGTAATAAATAAATAATAAATAATTTATTTTACACCACTCCTGTGCTGCTTCTTTTCCAGCCTCAACACTCTCCCCTAGCTTTTATAATTCTCTGCACATTTTGCTCTCCAACATGGGATAACTCAGCCCGCATCTGTTAGGAACTTCCAGACTCATTCCTCCATTTCAGTGGTTCCAAATGAGAGTCATGCCCTCATTTAACCATTTCTAAAACTATTACGCATAAGACATGTACAATTCTTTGTTGCGCACATCTCAGTCTCCCATTCCCTGAAGGACCTGTGATAGAAAGAAATTTGTAAAAACATTAGCTCAGCTGCAGATATAGACATGAAGTGTAGTCGTGTGTAATTTAGGTTCGATTCTGTAATAGCCCCTTTAACCCTAGAGCTATTGCAAGCAAATTCGCAGTTTAAACACAGCTGTGTCATCGAAGCAGGGTTTCTTCTCAGCACTGGAACAATTGGGTAACAAGCATGCGTCCTCCGGAGGGATGTGGGTTGGACTGATGTAGCTTCTCTATTAAGCATGCACATCTTTTGCAAACCGGTTGGGAAGTCCTAGCTTGAGTAAAAAGGACAAAGGAGGGAGGGGAAGTCCTCCACAAAGGAGGAATTGTTCTTCTCAGCATTTTAAGAAGCAGTGGCGATATATCCATGATCTTTGCATCAGCCCAAGGCATTTTCCTTTACACTGGAGTGCCACTTATCTTCCTGCTCCTGCACCTTTTTGCAAAGGGTGACCTTTGCCTGATGGGCCTCCTCAGTGCCGCAGAGACACAAGGAAACAACACGGTAGCAAAGGCGTCATGGGTGGAGACCAGCTTGTTTCCGAGCGTGTTCCTCAGTGCTTGCTTCCTGGTGGGCCTGCCTGGGAATAGTCTCATGGTTTGGACAATTCTTACCAAGTTTCCGCAGCGCTCGTTCACGATTGTACTCATCCTGAACCTCGCATTGGCTGACTTAATGGTTATGCTGACAGTGCCGTTCTGGATTCACTATTTTGTCAACAGCTGGGTTTTTGGAGAGGTCCTATGCAGACTACTCATGTACCTTGTCTACTTAACCATGTACGCCAGCATCTTTTTAATCATGCTGATGAGCCTCCACCGGTTTGCTGTTATCATAGAATAGTAGGGTTGGAAGGGGCCTACAAGGCCATCGAGTCCAACCCCCTGCTCAGTGCAGGAATCCAAGTCAGAGCATCCCTGACAGATGGCTGTCCAGCCTCGTCTTGAAGGCCTCCAGTGTGGGAGAGCCCACCACCTCCCCAGGTAATTGGTTCCATTGTCTGTTGTAATTGGCTGTTGTGGTCCTTCCGTTTGTCTCCCAAAGATGGTGGAGGCCATGTGTGGTGTATGGTACATTGCTGGTGGTTTGGTTGCTGGCAGGTGCTTTTGCGTGTCCGATCCTGATGTTCACATCGAGCCAGAGGGAGGAAGGGGAGTGCACAGATGACATATATAGTTCTGATGGACAACGCCTTGCAGTTAACCTCGCGGAGACCTTGTTTGCCTTTGTGATCCCTTTTGCAGGGCTGGCCATCTGTTACTCCTGCGTGGCGAGAAGGATTCAGACCCTGAAACGCCACAGGAAAATGAAGACCGGAAAGCTGATTGCCGCTGTGGTTGGAGCTTTCTTCGTGTGCTGGCTCCCTTACCACATCTTAAATCTCATCATAATCTTTGCCATATTGCTGAAATATGCTCAGCCAGACATGCCAAGGGCCTTGCTGGAGACAACAGAATCTTTAACAAACATTCATGGGGCCATAGCCTTTTTAAGCAGTTGCCTGAACCCCACCCTGTACGCCTTTGCTGCACGGAGCTTCCGTGGAGGGCTACAAGAGACCAATTTTGCCAAGCTATTTGGCAAAATGCATGACGACACAGAGGAAAAACCTACCGGAGGCAATACTGTTTCAATGCAGGCTTTGTAACTCCAGGGGAATAGGGGGTACATTTCAAATAAAACCTTCCTTCTCTGAGGTGAGAGTATATATCTGTATATATACATATTCAAAGGGAGGACTGCAAGTGATGTTCGAGTGGAGGTGAGAGCAGGGTAATGTTCTTGTGGCAACTGTCTGTACCCAAAGACTTTCCATTTGCATGGCATTTTCCCCTGTAGTTCATTAGCAACTCTCCAGTATGGGAAACCCTTGTATGTCTACCCAGCCAAGTTCTATTATTTATATTCTGCGAGTGCGAGTTCGCTTATTATTGTTTTTTTTATTTTTGAGTGGCTAATTAATCATGCCTTCATACATTGCCCTGGCATTCGTAAGGATGAAGGGTGGTTTAGAATTACTTTAATAAATAACATGAAATACACTTTCCTTATTTATTTATTATGATTCACTTATTACATTTATATCCCACCTTTCTTCCATTGTGGAACTCAAGGTGGCTACATGCGGTTCCCAGTTGGCCTCCCCTCCAAGCATTGACCCAGACCTGCTTAGCTTCAGCAAGGTGGCTGCCTCATGTGCCTCCTGTGCCTTCAGACCATGTCCTTGTCTGTCCCCAAGCTATTAGCTGCTTGTGTTCCTGCTCTATCTCAGTCCTAGATCAGGGGTGCAGAACCTCAGGCCCAGGGGCCAAATTCGGCCCACCTGGAGTACCAGTCTGGCCCCCCAGGATTTCCCAGGGAGCCACACCCATTTCTCCTGGCCTCACTATTTTCTCATAAACGTTCCCTGAGTTCAGAGGCTTATGTTCATTGCAATAGGATTGCGCCCTTAAGCTACAATATGCTGGGATGTTTGGTATTTTTGGTCCCGCCCCTTTTGCCTCTGGCCCTGCCCACCACTGGAATGCGGCCCCTGAGAGCTTCTCCAAAATGGAATGCAGCCCTCGGGCTGCAAGAGGTTCAGTACCATTGTCCTAGATTCCAAGACATCTCAAAGCATGCCTCTGTGAAAGAACCACGGGCTCCAGTGGTGCTGAGACATGTTGCTTCCCCTAGGTCCTGCTAGGCAGTTGGGTTCCCAGGACAGAAGAGATCTGCTGCCAGATCCTTGGCCAAATGTTTTGCTGCTGCCTCTCCATGGGGGAGTGTTCGGTTCAAACATGCTCAGAAATATCGTCTTGGAATGTTGGAGTGCCTGGCAGGGGAGAGAAATCTGCTTTCTGCACAGCCTGCTATTTCTGCATGGTACTGACCCCTCATATTTGAGTTCCTTGGGTCTATTTTGAATGAGGGTACAGCCAACAGCAAGGAATTAAAATACTGGGCCCAAAGGCACTGGTATTAATCTTAAAAGCAGGGGAGAGGAACTGAGTTGGGGTGGAGAGCCAGATGCCTCCCCATCACTATCCTTCCTCAGGTATAGTCAGCCCTTCAGACAGCCTGGTCACAATTTAGACAGCAACCGCTTCAAATGTTTTGGATTACCACTCCCATAAGCCCCAGGCCAGCATGGCCAATGGTCAGGAACTATGACCTGCTTCAGCCTTCATTGTTGTTCCATGCGAACCGATCCAATTTTGGAATGGTCAACAAATTACTATGATTCGTAGTCCATTTCTGTTGATGGAAATATATGTCAGGATTCCTTTTTGTCCATGCTGAACTTCACAAGCCAAATCAAAAACACAGACAAGAGGCTTCTCTCCACGGCTCTTTAATCCTTTACTTCAATGGGTCATACAGTTGCAAATTGTCAGTAACTCACAGTCTACAAAGGAAAAGCCTTCAGGGAGTTCAAGGGGAAGCTACCCAGGCTGAGAAAAGGCGGGCAGGCTAACCTAACTTAAGGGGTGGGGGTGGGGATCTCCCTCTATCTTGTGAGGTCTCCACACGTAGCTGTTCCCGCTGGGCCAATCAGGCAGATCGCCTAAGCTCCACCCCTGCCACCTCTCTCTTGGCTCTGCGTCTGCGCCTGGCATCTAAGAATTCAGGCTCTCCACACACACACCCTCCCTGTTTGCTATCTCTCACAGGGTGTATGTGAAGATAAATCCTCTCTGTCCAGTTGGACTACTGAAACCTGAGGAATCTGTCTCTCCCTGTCTGGAAGAGTCTGGGAAAGCTCTTCCCCCACGTTTCGTGGTTCCTCTTCGGAATCTGAGCTACTCTGCCACTGCCTATGCTCAGAGGCACCCCTGACAATATATAAGAAAGAGGAAATGTTGACATAATCTGGTTGTTCAGTATGCTGTTGTTGTTGGGGGAACTTAAACTTCCCACCTCCCTTTGGGAAACTTAATTTTCAAATGTAATAATAATTTGAATAAAACTAAAGAAAATAAGCTCAGCTCTTGCCACCTATGAAGCCGTGAGCAGGATGAAGGATAGCTATTGGGAGAACAGCCGATGTTGAAAGAGCTCGACCGGTTCCCAGTCCTTTTCCAAGCTCAATTCAAGATGCTGATGCTTACCTACAAAGCTTTACAAGTGAATCACCTGTTGCCCAGTACCCTGCACTCACCTACTGATGCTCTCCCCTGAGTGCCTCTGCTGTCAGAGCTGAGGTGAGTGGCGACTAGGGAGAAGATATTGTCAGCCGTGGCACCCTGGCTATGGAACTCCCTCCCCAAGAAGGCTCACCTGCTGCTGATGCTGCTATCTTTTCAGCACCATCCCAATACTTTTTGATTCTTCCAGGCCTTTTAAAAGCATTTAGCATTTAAGGGTACAATCCTATGGGGATGACTGTAAACCTCCAACCTTGGAGGCTTACAGCCATCCAATGCAGAGCGGAAGGAGTGGCAGGAGCGATCTTCGCCTCTGCGCTCCTCTTGCCCTGCATTTTAGCTAGACGGGTGTTTTTGCCCATCTAGCTGTGGCATCAGGAAGGAGGCTGGGATATGGTGTAAGCCCTCCCCGCTCTCTGGTATCCCCCTTTCCTTTCCCTCTGAGGTTGCCTTTGTGACTTTGGAGAGGGAGCCAGCATGGTTCTCTCTGCGCGGGCTGCAGGGGGTGGGGGGAGCTCAGACTCCAGGGTCCAAGGTCAGAGTGCTGTCTCCGACCTCGGATCTAGGGATCCGAAATATCCTATGGCCTCCCAGACGCTGTCTGAAGGCCATAGGGTTGCTCTCTAAAATGTTTCAATGTGTTCATTTAATTTATTACATTTCTATACTGCTCAATAACCAAAGCTCTCTGGGCGGTTTACAAAGATTAAAAACAGAAAAATTACAGTATTATGCATAATAAAAACAGTTTAGCTGCAAACATATAAACAGAGCAGACAGATATATACACACACACATATCCAAACAATATCCCATGACCTGATTAAAAACTATCATATGCTGCCAAGTGTTGATGTTTTTATTGTTCAATGCCCTGGAACGTTACAATGAATTAGGGAGCAATCCTATGGCCACTAGTCAGTGGCTAGACGAAGATAGGATATATGGTTTTCTGGGAACTGACCGTCCCCCGCTCCACACTGCCTCGCAGGCAGTGCGGAACAGCCCTGTGCTCCACGCTCGCAAGAGGAGTGTGGAGCAGCCAAAACGGGGCATTCCAGGGGGCGTTCCGGGGTGGGGAGGGCGGAAATGCCAGTATGACACATCCTATGTGTCATACGGCAGCCTCCTCCCCCGCTCCGCTGTCCTGCGGCTAGACGGCCGAAATCAGCTGTCTAGCTGCAAATGCAGGGCAGGAGAAGTGCAGAGTGAACGGTCCCCTCTGTGCTTCTGCCCTGCATCGGATAGGTGGTCGCCTCACCTATTGCCATAGGATTGCGCCATTAATGTATGAAGTAGCTGGGACTGTGAGAGCTGGACTGCTGTAGCACGCTAAGCATGGCTGTATGTCCCACACTATCTTCCCAAGGCAGGTGTGTGGCACTGCTGGCTTTCCCAGAGGGACTAGTTGGCCACTGCCTCTGGAAACAGGTTGGGAAAATATTTCCATGCTACTTGCTTGAAACTGATATGCAAGTAAGTAATCCTCATCTCTTAATGAAGGCCATCCTAACTTCACGTAGCTGAACGGATTCAGCACATCCTTCCCATGTTCATCCTTGTGTCCTTTTTTCCTTCCCTCTGTCAGGAGCGCTCTGGCGGCCTCTCCCACTAGATCCCAATAGCCAACACAAGACACAGACAAAAGGATTTCTTTTCAAAGCTTTAATCCTTTTACAACTTAATGACTCTTTCAGATGCTAATCACCAGCGACTAAATCAAGGAACAGCAGGGTGGCCTAAGCTTCAAGTAGTCAGTTGATCCCTGTTTGAAAGAGAGTCACTTGAAGACCCAGAACTTATGGGCTAGGGAGAGATCCTCCCTCTTTCCCTTGGGTCCATAGGAGGCGGCCGTTGCTTGCGCGCCAAACGGGCATTACGCCTCCTTTCCGCGCCCTCCATCACTCGTCGCTCTTTGCGTCTGCGTCGAGCGTCTAAGAAGCCCCCCTCCCACATTCCCTCACTGCCAGGGTCGCTATCTATCTTAGGAATGCTGGCAGGAGGAATCTCTGCCAGGTGCTGAGCCTGGTAGGGATGAGCTGGCCCCTCTCCCACGGATAGCTGTTCCTCCTCAGAATCCGAACTGCTCTGAGGCTCTCTGGGCTCAGTTTCTACCCTGACACCCTCCCAGTTGCCCCCCTCTTGTGGAACTTTAGATTGCAAGCTCCTGGAGGCAGGGACCTGGCTTCTGGTTGTTACTCTGTATAGTGTGGAATACATGGATGGATGCTATCTAATAAAATAAAAGGGATGTGATGTGAGTCATTTGGCTGAGCCAAGAACCACACTTGGAAGGGGTGATTGGCAGGAGACAGGTGAGAGCTGTGTTTCTCAAACTTTCTCAAACACATTTCTCTTTAAAAATGTGTGTCCCTCCCCCAGATATACTATTTGGGGCACTTGCTGCAGCGCCAAATACCTTTTACAATTTAACAGTAAAAAAAAATACTTTGAACAGTTTTTACCAGTGCAACAAGAGGTGGCGCTCCTAGGAAGTGGCTGTGGATAACTGCTTCATAGCCGGCAGACGCACCAGGCCCTCTTGGGCAGAGGGTAAGTGGCTGACAGCAGCAAACGCGCGTGCATGTGTGGATGTGGAAGACGGCCTGGCGGCCCTGTGGTGGCCAACAGCAGGAGCAACAGATGATTCACCACCCCTCCCAATCCACCGCCTAAGCCAAGAGGCTCATCTCTGCTCATCCCAGGACCTGCCCAGATCAGGGAGCTGGAGCAACTCCCCTATGAGGAAAGATTGCAATGTTTGAAGCTTTTTAGTTTAGAAAGAAAAGGTGGGTTAAGGGAGACATGACAGAGGTTTATAAAATTATACATGGCGTGGAAAATACGGAGAGAAGTAATTGTTTTTCTCCCTGTCTCATAATACTGGAATATCCAGTTAGGATGAGTGGTGGGAGATTCAGGAGAGACAAAAGGCAGTGCTTCTTCACACAGCATACAGCTGAATGATCGAATTCGCTACTGCAAGATGTGGTGATGGTCATTACCTTAGGGTGCCATCCTATGCACGTTTAGACAGAAAAAAGCCCTACAGTTCCCAGCATTCCTTAGCCAGCCATGTAGGACATCAAATCAGTCCATCCTAAAGGAAATCAACCCTGAGTGCTCATTGGAAGGACAGATACTGAAGCTGAAGCTCAAATATTTTGGCCACCTAATGCGAAGAGAAAACTCCCTGGAAAAGACCCTGATGCTGGGAAAGACTGAGGGCAAAAGGAGAAGGGGACGGCAGAGGATGAGATGGCTAGACAGCATCACTGATGCAATGAATATGAACTTGAGCACACTCCGGGAGAGAGCAGAGGACAGGAAAGCCTGGTGTGCTGTGGTCCATGGGGTCACGAAGAGTCGGACACGATTTAACGACTGAACAACAGCAACTCCCAGCATGGCCGGTATACCTATTAGCATCACTAGGGCAAAACTATACACGAAGTTAAGGGTGCCATCCTACACATGTTTGGAGAAAGAAAAGTCCTACAACTCCCAGCATTCCCCAGCCAGCCATGTAGGATGTTAAATCAGTCAGTCCTAAAGGAAATCACCCTGACAGGCAGCCAGTGCAGTTCTTTTACCACAGGTATAGTATGTGTACATCTTGGTGCTCCACTGAGCATCCTAGCTGCTGCATTCTGCACTAGCTGCAGCTTCTGAACCGGGTGCAAGGACTGCCCTACTTAGAGCTCATTACAGTAATCTAATCGTGAGGTTCCCAGTGTATGGATCACAGTGGCTAAGCTATCCCTATTTATGTTTGTGTACATTCCAGATGTAAACTTTCAAGAGCAAAGCACTCAAAGCCCTGGGCCTGGATGGACAAATCTGCCAGTTTCTGTTTCTTCCACATTAGATTTTTGTTGTTGATAATCTCAAGTTCTTTTTGTCCAGAGTATGGAGAACTTCAAACTGTGGTGCTGGAGAAGACTCTTACGAGTCCCCTGGACTGCAAGGAGGTCAAATCAGTCCATCCTAAAGGAAATCAACCCTGAGTGCTCATTGGAAGGACAGATACTGAAGCTGAAGCTCAAATATTTTGGCCACCTAATGCGAAGAGAAAACTCCCTGGAAAAGACCCTGATGCTGGGAAAGACTGAAGGCAAAAGGAGAAGGGGACGGCAGAGGATGAGATGGCTGGATAGCATCACCGATGCAATGAATAAGGACTTGAGCACGCTCTGGGAGAGAGCAGAGGGCAGGAAGGCCTGGCGTGCTACGGTCCATGGGGTCACAGAGAGTTGGACACGACTTAACGACTGAACCACAACAAGTGCTAGGTACAATATAGGGATCTGTGTTAACACTATTCTGAGATTATTTAACTCAGCAGGTCATAAAAATGCAATTGCCATTATCCCAGTAGATTAGAAGAAGTTTGAAACTCAACATTAAAAAAACGAAGATCATGGCATCTGGCCCCATCACTTCCTGGCATATAGAAGTGGAAGAAATGGAAGCAGTGACAGATTTTATTTTCTTGGGCCCCAAGATCACCGCAGACGGTGACTGTAGCCATGAAATTGAAAGACGCTTGCTCCTTGGGAGGAAAGCTATGGCAAACCTAGACAGCATAGTAAGAAGCAGAGACATCACCTTGCCGACAAAGGTCCGTATAATCAAAGCTATGGTTTTCCCAGTAGTAACATATGGCTATGAGAGCTGGACTATAAGGAGGGCTGAGCGCCGAAGAATTGATGCTTTTGAACTGTGGTGCTGGAGAAGACTCTTACGAGTCCCTGGGGCCAAATCAGTAAGAGTAAGGGGGTCAAATCAGTCAATCCTAAAGGTAATCAACCCTGACTGCTCATTGGAAGGACAGATATTGAAGCTGAAGCTCAAATATTTTGGCCACCTAATGCGAAGAGAAAACTCCCTGAAAAAGACCCTGATGCTGGGAAAGATTGAAGGGAAAAGAAGGGGACGGCAGAGGATGAGATGGCTGGATAGCATCACTGATGCAATGAATATGGACTTGAGCACGCTCTGGGAGAGAGCGGAGGGCAGGAAGACCTGGCATACTACGGTCCATGGGGTCACGGAGAGTCGGACATGACTTAACAACTGAACAACAACAAATAAAGACGTGGAGGAAAAATCTTCTATGGTCACTTCTGGCTCAATGCAGCTTTTGTAATTCCAGGGGAGTAAGTGGGCTCATTTAGAATAAACCATCCTTCTCAGAGCTGAGTGTATATAAATAACAGAATTTTAATAATTAAACGTCATTAAGTGTGTGTTCATGTAACCCACATTTCTTTAAGAATTATGGACTTGAGGATATTCTGTATGTGCTCAGTAGAGAACTGAAGTGTGCGGCACCCGCCATGGTGGGTAGGGGTTGAGGAGCAATAGGCGTGCCTGCCCAATTCCTCTGTGTAAGGGCCTGAATCCCTAGGAGCAGGGCTTGAAACTGTCTTTTCTGTGAGAAAATAACTGGCAGCCATTTTCTTAAGATGATTGCTCTGGAAAATCAGTGAGTGGAGCAAAGCTGCAACCTGTCTTCATAAAGCAGAAAGCAGCAGGAAAAGTTGCAATGGAAAGAGAGAGTTGCAAAAGAAGGACCAACTTAAGTGGACAGTATTTAAAATTTGGGTTTGGACTCAGTTGGGCTTATTTTGACTTTTTAAGCACTGTATGTGTTGGTGCTTAAACTAGAAGCTGTGTGTGTGTGTGTGTGTGTGTGTGTGTGTGTGATTACACAAGACATTGTATTAGTAAGAAACTAGTAGAAGTTATTCACTTTTGCTGCGAGTCCCCCTAGAGTGTCAAACCCTTTTCAGCCCAAGTGCCAAATCCAATTTCAGAGAAGCGGTGGGGCGGGGGCATTCCAGTGGTGGGCAAGGTGGAAGGCAAAAGTCCAGGGGCAAAGGAAAAAGGAGCAGGTCCCCAAATACCAGTATATTACAGCTTAAAGGCCTAGTAGTTAAGCCTTAGGAGAGGCATTTCAACCTTTTAGAATGGGGAAAACAACTGTGGAAAAGCCAGGAAACCACCAAACAGTGGGGTGAGGTGGGGGCAAAGAAAGGGGCCTGGCCATCTGCGGGAACCAGCCCTTCCAAGCACCAACTCCTCATGTCCCCTCCCCTCTCCTTCTTCATTTCAGGAGGGCAATTAGGGGCAGCGGCTGGGGGAATCATTTTGTTGTTGCCGCTGTTAAACAATTGGGAGTCAGAAATAGTTGCCATGGCAGATTATCCAGACAGATCTGCCAGCTGATCCAGAGCTTCCTTCTGCCCACCCCTGGCCCAAACAGCCATTGAACAGGCTGGGGGTATGTCACCTCTGCTGTGTGCTGGAAGGCAGAGTGAAAGGGAGGATTCTCAGTTGTTATGATGACTCACCAACATTCCCAGCGGCAGCTGTACTAACAAAGACTGATTTGCGGCTTCCTTCCTTGACAGACTGACCCCCAGGGAAGGGCCTTGCTGGCTGCAGCTGACGACAACGCTCGCCCCGTGCTGTGGCCTTCCCACAACAGGCGGTGGCCTTCACGGAGAGAGCATGCCTCCCCTGTCTGGTTGCCTTGGCTCCTGAATAGCTTACCCAAGGGTGGGGGAGGCGTGGCCCTCCGGTTGTGGTTGCACTGCAGCTCCCATGATCCCTCGCCACTAGCTATGCTGGCTAGGGCTGATGGGAGTCGAAATCCAACAACATCTGGAAAGCCACACGTTCCCAGCCCCTGCTCTAAACCATCGCTTGCTTAAATCCGCCTCTCTCTGTATTACTTCTGTTTTTCCTGTGTCATTCTTCCTATATCATTTTCTGCATCAAACAGACCCGCCTTCCCCAGACTGGTGCCCTCCATCATTCTTGACCACTGGCTGGGGCTGATGGGAGTTGAAGTCCAAAACATTTGGGGGGCACCAGGTCGGGGAAGGCTGAAAGAGATTTAAAAGCTGGCTTATCCTAGTCAGTTGAAATGGGGATACATCCTTTAATTCTGTCCGTTCGTGCCTACATGATGTACAAATTGAGCTACTGTAACACATCCTACATGGGGCTACCCTTGAAGGTGGTTTGCATATATTGATGGGTGTGACCTGGTGAAAACATATTACACTTGCCAGAGCCAGTTCCAGGTTTGAGAGATTCCTGGGCAAAGTGTCCTCTGGTGGACCCCCTCATCCGCTGGTGGCTCCTGGTGGGCTTACTTGTTGGTGGCAGCAGCAAGAGCATTTTGAGTGGTGCTGCCGCTGGGCAGTTGGGTCTAGCCACCATTTTAATTTCCCACAATGCCCCTGACGTAGCATTGCACCAGGGGACAGTGGGAAACTGAAATGGCAGCCTGGACTTCGCCACCCACCACTTCTTGGAATGCTGGACTGAATTTTTTTATTATTTTTTTTTAATTGGAGCCTGAGACAGGGGTCAGCAGTGGGCCCTCCCAGACGGTTGGGGACCCAGCAGCTGCTCAAGAATGCCAGCTGCTGACGCTGGCACTGATACCTGGCCTGAAAATGTTGCACTGGTTACCAGTTCGTTTGTTCCATTGCTCTGATTGAAGGTGCTGATTTTGACTTTAAAAGCCCATGATCTGGACTTTGACTAACGTAAGGAATGCCTTCTCCCATATGATCCTGCCCTCCAGGTTTAGATCTGCTAATGAGCCGCTGCTCCAGGTTCCACCTCTTCTCAACGTAAACGTTTCAGCTACCAGCAGCAAAGTCTTCTCTGTTTTGGCCCTGGTTGGACTAAGGAATGCTCTTCCTCAAACAGCTCATTGTTCTTATTCCATGGTCTTTTTACACAAACAAGTGATAACATACTTACTCTGCTAGACATTTAGAATTGTACACACCTCTGTTGAAAGGTAATTTATAAATACTGGGAATGCTTATAATTTGGTTTTAGTTATTAGCACCAGAAGGGTGGGGTATAAATTTTTGTATGGATGTATAAATAAATATGTCTGCCTCTATTGGAGCACATAAAAATTAATTCTCGGCCTACTTCTTTTCAGTCAGACACCAGAGTAGAAGCTGTAGAAAATGGTCTAGTGGCACATACTGGTATTGATCCAATCATCTGCTCTTAAGTGAATTCTATATCAGGCTTTTAATGCATCGCGATTCAGAGTCATCTATTTAAAACAGGGAAGGGGAGTAGAACTCTTTAGAAGACTGGCCAACAGCTAGATACCAGATAAGGGTCCCAATCCAGCTTCAGTTAGTCATGACACAGTCATTTGTAGCGCAGATACCCTCTTTAACTGAGAGGGATGTTGTCTGTGCTCCATAGTTTCCCGTTGAAAACAATGGAACATAATTTACTTGTATCTCTTATTCTATTGGCATCAACGGAACTCACTCATGACTAACCTTAGCTGAATCAGAGCCATAGGAATCTGGAACATTGTTAAGCATTAGCCTATTGAGGGTATATTTCTACTACAGACATAAACTGGTTTAGGGTTCAATCCTATGCATGTTTAGACAGAAGAAACGCCTACAACTCCCATGCTGGCTGGAGAATGCTGGGAGTTCTAGGCCTTACCTTCTGTCTAAAGACCTTTTTTTACACAAGGCTGTTCATCGGCTCTTCATCGCTGTACCTACTTTTGGTTTTGATGCACAACTGACATCTGAGCGCTATACAATGAGCGTTTCCTTTCATGTTTTTCTGCTACATAACCTCTAGGTGGCACTGTGCTGTAGCAGAAAAGCACAAATACGCAAGAGGAAATCATGCTTTCTTTCTTTCACAATTAAATGCTGCATTTTCCCTGCCCTAAAAAAAAACACGCTGAAAGTGCTGGTTAGACACAGAAGCAAAACTTCAGGGTCAGGATGTCATCTAAAGAACCTGTAAACAACCATGAGTAGGGAACAACACGTGCAGGATAAGTGCCTTAGTGAAGAAAGCCCTAAAATGCATAGGATTGTGCTCTTAAATGATTATTCCCTAATGGGGAGGCAACTGAGAAGGGAAGGGGAGAAAGACAGAGAAGGGAAAAAGAGAGAAAGAAAGCGGGGGGGGAGGGGAAAGGGAGAGAGAAATGGGTGGGGTGGTGGAATGAGAGTGTGAATGGATGGGTGGGGTGTGAAAGAGTGTGGGCCAGGGTGGCTGTGGCCCTGCCCACATTTGGCTCTAGCCCCCCACCCCCCGGTACACAGTCTCCAAGAGATTTCCCCAGTGGGAATGTGGCCCAGCCAAAAAAAGGTTCTCGCCTCTGCTTTAACTCCAGGGAATCATGGGGAATCTAGTTCTGTGAGAGGGGCTGGGGATCTCTTACAGAATGCTGTCCACACCTGTACCCTCACTTGAGCCATGGTAGCTAAAGCCCATGTATAGTATAAAGCCTATGTAGTATAAAGCCTATGTAGGTATAAAGCCTATGTAAGTTTGAAATATAAAGCCTATGTAGGTTTGAAGTGGACACAGATACCCTCTTTAATGGAGGAATATGTTGTCTGCACTCCATAGCTTATACGATAGGGACCATTCTGTTAGAAGGGTAGCACACTACCCTGCCTGCATCAATTACAAGATAAATGCAATAAGTGATGGTCTTTGCCAAGGGAGACAGGGAGGGGGTCATTTTGCCACCATTTGCCAATCCCACCCATATTTTCCAAATGCTAAAAGGTTATAAGCTCCACTGCACTAGTTAGTATGCACAAGCATTACACAGATATACCACATAAAATTCACACGTGGGTTAGTGGGATACGTTTTAGCATACATTGTCACCTGACATGACAGAATCATAGGTGGCCACTCCTGCGTAAAATCTTACATAGAATATTGCAACCATGCCCAATGTGGTACCCTCCAGGCATTTTGGATTACAACTCCCAGCATTCCTGACCACTGGCCATGCTGGCTGGGGCTGATGGGAGATGAAGTCCAAAACATCTGGAGGGCAACAGGTTGGGCAAGACTGGAATACGGAGGTTGCATAAGGCGCTTGTGATTGCACAAGCAGGAGACAGCTCACAGCATCTAATTAACTTCTTTCAAACTCCATCCCTCTCACTGACCATCCCCAATGGCACAATGTATTTGAATCACTGGGATGTGGCTAAGTGTGGCGGGGGGAGTTGCGTTTTAACTGGAAACCAGAAGGAGTGCAACAAACCAAACCCCACTCAATGTCCACCTTGCTGAGGGTCACCAGTAGTCGTCCTGGAAGGTTAGCGATGCAGCTGGTGACTTCCTAGCAGCATCCCAGGAAACGTCAGGCGCATTTCGACTTGCCAAGACAGAAGGGTGGCTCTGGAGCAGGAACCAAGATATTGCTAAAAACAGGCTCATAATTCTCAGGCAGGACTTGAGGATTCTGCACCATGATCTCCAGCACGTTGTTGCGGATTTCTTTAGAGATGTCGCCACGCAAGTCTAGCAGTGTGGATATGTGATCATCGCTGGAGAAACGACAGATAGACAAGAGGTTACCACTCCCTTAGCCTCTTTGCTGCCAGCTCTGCAGAGGAGTCTACAGATCAACGTCTTTGTGGGTTGGCCTCTCTGCCATCAGCCAGACCTTGAGTTCACCTGCAGCCCCACCTGAGCCCCTCTCCTGGTGGGAAGGGAAGAGCATAAATGATACATCTCCCCCATTTCTTCAAGGTCCCAAAGAGCCCATTTCTTCTTACTTTGTCCACCAGCCCTGTATTGTGCAGCCACGTGGAGTTGCTGCAGGCAAAACGCTCACCAACTTTTGCCTGCAGTTAGGGCCTAGCTACATGCGACCCTAACCTTGTGATTAGCAATCAGGATGATATTAAAAATAAATATATATACCAGGTACGGGGGTGGGGCGGGGATTATTAGTCATCAGCAGCTTTAAACCTTCCCCCCTCCCCCCTCCGCCATCTGCAGTCTTAACCTCCCAGTGCTGTCAGGAGGTCTTTTTCCCAATGTGAATTTATGCGGGGGCTGGGGAGGAATTTTTACTGGGATTTTTTTACTGGGTTTAAGCCTCCCCTCTCTGTGTGCACTGATGACTATCCCTGCCTCTCCCCCCCCGCCCCCCCGCCGCTGAACAAACACCTGGTATTTTATTTTTAAAGAAAAAGCAATAACATGATTTCTAATCTCATCATTAGTGACATGTGTAGTTATAGGCCCTTAGAACAGTGCTAGGCCACCTGATGCCCTCCAGATGTTTTGGACTGCAACACGCATAAACCCCTGACAGCATGGCCAATGGTCAGGGATTATGGGAGTTGTAGTCCCAGAGTTCTGGAAGGCACGAGGTGGCCTACCCTCTGCCTGAGAGCAATGTGGCTGTCACCTTCAGGCCGATGAAGCCATCTGCAGGGGAGTTGCATTCCCTATAAAAGTGGCAGGCACTAGGCAGCCATTACTAGATTCATGCTACATCTGGCTTCTCTCAGCTGGGGCATCCCTACTCCAGCGTAAAATCCTGCATTTAAAACAGGGCTTTCTGCTTCTGTTCTAAATGCAGGATCATAACAACTCCCTTTTTGACGTGCTTCCTTTCCCCCTTCCCCCTCCTCCTCCCCGTATCGGCGTCTTGCATTCTCTTTCACTGATCTCGCTCCTCCTCTTGCCGCTTTTCTGCTTTTCATGGAGGAAACTGAAGCGGGACACAACGGGGTAGTTTGATAGCTCATGACCTGCGATCCATTTAAAAACAGAACAAAGGGCCTTTAGTGCAGGAGACGCCTTGAATGATCACGGGGTCTTGTAAAGAGCCCGCAAACTTCCGTGAAGGAGCCATCTCCATCGCAGGATAAAAGCTCCATGTGCAGGAGCCCTGGTGCCCTCCAGATGCAACTCCCAGGACCGCCAGCCAGCATGGGCCATGGAGGGCACCAGGTTGGGGAAGTGGCTGCTCTTGTGTGTGCCTGTGCACTGCATGCTGCAGCAACCAAAGAAACGGCTCCTTCTAGTGCTTAGGGTAGGGGCTGTGGGGAATCCTTGAATGCTATCAGTGTGTCTGCTGATGCCTCCAAGGATCAGGAAGATGGAGTGTTAACAGTCAAGTGCTAAGACTCTTGTACGTAGCAAAGCCAGGATGACAGTGTCATCACCAGTCACTGCTGTGTAAAAGTGCTTGTCTTGTACACGCTGAAGCTTTACATAGAATTGTCACATATGGTATTTCTTGCATTACATGGCCATTTGGCCTCACTGCTTACGATTTTCACTCTCTCTGTACCCATGTATATAATATATCCCAGCCCACATAGAATAATGCGTCATGCATCAGAGGATGTTCAAGACGAGGCTGGACAGCCATTTGTCAGGGATGCTCTGACTTGGATTCCTGCATTGAGCAGGGGTTGGACTCGACGGCCTTGTAGGCCCCTTCCAACCCTACTATTCTATGATTCTATGTGGACTTTAGTCCACAAAAGCTTATGCCATAATGTGTTCATCTCTGAGGTGCCACAAGACTCGTGGGAGGCTGCCTTCTATTGACTCAGACCCGTGGTCCATCTAGGCCAGTATTGTCAACACTGACTGGCAGCAGCAATCCAGGGTTGCAGGCAGGAGTTTTTCCAGCCCTACCTGGAGATGCCGGGGATCGAACCTCGGACCTTCTGCATGCAAAGCATGAGCTCTGCCACTGAGCTACGGCCCCTCCGCCTCTTTTTTTGTCTGCAACAGATTAATATGACCCTTTGCTGTTTTCCTCTGGGACTTGTACCAGGGAAGATGCCTTACTGCAGACAGCAGCCCTCTGAATGCTGAGATGAACATACCCTAAATAGAGGCGGCTTCCTGATTGCCCTCCTTGGGCATGCCAGCTTAGAAGTGCTTGATGCAGGTGGCTGCATGCATACACAGAGGGAGGGATGATGGTTGTGGCGGCAGCCAGATTCTGCCTTGGCCAGTGAGAAGGCTCGGGCCCCACCACAAGGCAACGAGGCAGCTGGGGAGGGCGGCAGAGGCTGGGGAGGGCAGCAGTAGCCGCTCCCCCACATTCCTCCTAGCCATCCCCTCTGAGCCCCACAGCCGTTCCCATTCTCCAGTGCTGCTGCTTGCTTGTTGGCCTGGCTGGCTCTCGCCAAGTTGCCTTCCCCAACGCATCACAGCCAGCGCCCCTGGGAAAGCCCCCTGATGGAGCAAGCTGTCATGTTTCCCTCGGGCCCCCTCTTTCCTTATGCACTCTCACACACAAATAGAGAGGCTTCAGCCTCACGCCTTTAATTCATTATCAACAGGTTCATTTCAGATGCAAATCCTGGAAGACTCTCAAGCTACAAAGGAATGCCTCCAGGGGATTCAAATGGAACACCGACAAGTGAGGCTTGCTGGCTAGACTAACTTAGAGAGGGATGTCCCGCCCTTCCAGGGATGCTTCCCTACGTCACGCATAGCTAACCGGTCGACCGTCTGAGCTCCGCCCCTGACGTTTATTTATTTTATTTTATTTTATTTTATTTATTTGTTGCATTTACATCCCGCCTTTTTTCCTCTTGCAAGGAACCCAAGGCGGCTTACATTCTCCTCCTCTCCATTTTATCCTCACAACAACAACCCTGTGAGTTAGGGTGGGCTGAGAGTCTGTGACTGGCCCAAAGTCACCCAGTGAGCTTCCATGGCCGAGTGGGGCCTAGAACCCGGATCTCCCGGCTCCCAGTCCAGCAGTCTCACACTTCCCTCTTAGCTCTGTGCCACAGTCTAGCAGCATCTCTTAGGTCACAGCCCCCGCTCTCCTCTTCCTCCTCCTCTCCGCTTCTCACAGAGGGGGGCAGGGGGGGGGGCTTCAGGCCTGGCCATCTGGGAGTTAGTAACCTGAGAAGCACACCTACCCATATCTGGACGGGCTTGGGAAAATGCATCCCCCGGTTCTGGGTGTTCCTCTCCTGAATCTGAGCTGCTACCTATCTCCCTGCGCTCAGAATCAATCCTGACGCAAGCAGGCGGAGAGCAGCCAGGCACTCCAGCAGGCACCACAGGTGTGCATGTGCTGCTAGGCTCGTGTGATGCGCGCTGGTGCCTCTGCTGCTGCTGCTGCATGGCAGAGTTCGAGCAGGCAGCGAGCAGGCGCCAAGCAGAGCAGTGAGCAAATGGCATCAAGGTGTGGAGGGCAGAGCTGTGAGTGCCACGCAGGCTGCCCTGCACTCCCTACGCTCATCTGTTGCCCTCGGAGGCGGTGGAGGACGCTGTCTCAACAACAGCGCTGAAGCACAGTTCAGCCCGTCCATTTGGATTCTGTATGTGGAATGGGTAAGGCTGTACGGACCCCACCTACCTGGGTCCGCTGGGGGGTCCGCGGGGCGGGGGGGAGGCGATCTGGTCCTCCCCCCGGAATCCTCCCCGGACGGCTCCACTCCGTGGTGACTTCCATCTGCGGCTTGGTCTACGGACGCAAATGGTGTCCGGCAAAGCGGACACCATTTGCGTGCCTCCCTTTGGCCGTGACAGGCTACGTAAAGATTTACGTAGCCTATCACGGCAAAAAGGGAGGCACGCAAATGGCGTGGCGGACGCCATTTGCGTCCTTCCCTTTGGCCGTGATAGGCTACGTAAATCTTTACGTAGCCTATCACGGCCAAAGGGAGGCACGCAAATGGCGTAGCGGACGCCATTTGCATCCTTCCCTTTTTGCCATGATAGGCTACGTAAAGATTTGTTTCTCTCCCTTTGTTTCTCTCCCAAATGAAGTCATCCATCAGGGCAACCAAGGCTGTTTCAGGGCCAAACCCAGGCCTAAACCTGGATTGAAATGGGTCAGATAATCAGTTTATTTTATTTATTTATTTATTTATTTATTCATCCATTCCATTCCATTCCATTCCATTTCTATACCACCCAATAGCCGATGTAAATGTAAAGATGCAAATGTAAAGATTTACGTAGCCTATCACAACAAAAAGGGAAGGATGCAACTGGCGTCCGCTATGCCAGACGCCATTTTGCATCCGCATGGGGCAGCGGACAGACCCGGCTGGAGCCGGAGCCAGCGGTGCCAGCCTGCCAGGTAGGATTCGGCCAGGTCGGACTTCGCGGGGTGGCGGGGTGGGGTGGTCTGTTCCGCCATAGACTCTGGGGGCGGGGGGCGGATTCTAAGAAACCGGCCTCATTGAAGTCCGTGGCGGAATTCTCCGCCATCCCTAGGAATGGGTGGAAAAGGGCACCAAGTTGTCCTTGGCCTCAGGCTAGGAAAAAGTCTTGGCCAGCCCTGAGAAGGCTAATCCGGCCAGGCTTGCTTCTGATCCCTACAGTACACAGGCACAGCCAGCATTGCCCCTGCACCCATCTCCTGCATGTTGCACATGTGGACAATCCACAGCCCACTATCAGTCCCCAGGAGGGGAGACCACTAGACCCGGAGTGCAGAACCTCTCAGGGTCAAATTCTATTTCAGAGAAGCTCTTGGGGGCTGTATTCCAGTGGTGGGCGTGGGCAACGACAAAAAGGACGGGTCCAAAAATCCAGAAATACCAGCATATTTTGGCTTGAAGCTCTTACTGTTGGTAACTAAGCCCTAGGAGACGCATTTCAACCGTCTAGAATGGGGGGGAAACTGCGCAGAAGCCAGGAAACCACCAAACAATGAGTGGTTGGCAGCAAGGGGCGTGGCATTCTGGGGACCCTTGGAGGGCCTGATTGGGTTTCCCTGGAGGGCTAGATTTGGCCCCGCAGCCTGAGGGTCTGCACCCCTGCTTCTAGACAATGTATTCTGCTTCGAATTTGGGGAAGGGACTATAGCTGAACAGTAATGCTTTGTGTCTGAGGTCTTGCACTTTCTGTGCTTCCAACTGAGTGGCAAAATGCAGATCTGATGGCGGGGGAATCTGGTAGCTACATTTGTGGTGTTTGGGCGCCCTACCTGATATCAGGATATTTCGTCACAAATCCCAGCACTTCTAGGCTGAGCATGGAAGGGTCCTTGAGACTGATGAGCTCCTGCAGATCAGCAACCACTTTGAGGGTCTGCTCGTTCTCCTCCAGGCCCTGGGAAAGGAGGCAGGATGCATTCAAACAACACAATACACCTATGCACCAGAGAGGAAAGCCCGACAATCCCAAGACTGTGCGATGGGCCCCATTATACATGTTTACTACTGTCCTAGTGGATCTGTGCTCAAGGTCAAGGGGTACCAACAGGGTTACCCTCCCCTTGTTTCTCTCCCAAATGAAGTCATCCATCAGGGCAACCAAGGCTGTTTCAGGGCCAAACCCAGGCCTAAACCTGGATTGAAATGGGTCAGATAATCAGTTTATTTTATTTATTTCATTTCTATACCACCCAATAACCGAAGCTCTCTGGGTGGTGCACAAAAAAAGTTTTTTTTAAAAGCTGGTAGTGGTGGAACTAAATCTATTTTTGATCTTTGCTTGCCGCTGAGTCTTCAGACTCTACAGACCCCCTAACTGTTAGGAGCGTAGACAGTAGCATCTGCGGACGACCGAATGTATGAAGTAGTTATCGTATTTTCTGGTACCATATCTATTCCTGTTTTAAAAGGACAGGATATAGCAATATAGCACTGAACCAGCAAGGCACTAGTGCATGCACCCTCCTCTAAATACCTCCTCTGAGGGAGGTTCGGAGGAGGGCAATAAGGGAAAGGGCCTTCTTGGTGGTGGCCCCCAGTTGTGGGAGGCCTCCCCCCTCTGAGGTTTGCCTGGTGCAACATTGTCATCTTTCTGGCAGGTCAAGACTGTCCTCTACTCTCAGACATTTGACAGCATATGATAAAGATTCTAGGATTTTTATTGTTGATTGTGTAAAATTGTGTCATATGTTTGTATGCGAATGGTTTTATATTTTGTTATTACATTGCATTTTTATGGTTTTAATCTTTGTAAACTGCCCAGAGAGCTTTGGCTATTGGGCAGTATAGAAATGTATTTATTTATTTGTTACATTTATATCCCGCCTTTTTCCCTCTTGCAAGGAGCCCAAGGCGGCGTACATGATTTGCCTCCTCCCTCTTTTATCCTCACAACAGCCCTGTGAGGTAGGTTAGGCCAACAGCCAGTGACTGGCCCAAAGTCACCCAGTGAGCTTCAAGGCTGAGTGCGGACTAGAACCTGGATCTCCTGAGTCCCAGTCCAACACTCCGACCACTACACCACACTAGCAACGTATCCTTACTGCTTGGCTAGCAAAGTCAGCCTGCTTTTCCCAGGTGAAACCTGCCAACTAGGGAAACTCAACCGCTGTCACGCTCTTTCCTCCCTGCACTTCCCACGACTCACCAGGGTGCAGAAGAGCTCCATCAGCTGGGTGGCATCCTGCAACATCCGACTAGCCATCGCACTCCTCTGCTCTGCGTTCCGGCATACTATCCGCTTCTGCAAGAGGGCCCTCACGTACTGGCCCATGATCAAACGCTCGGTCTCCGACAGGAGGTACTGGACATCAAAGGGGGAAATGTGGCTTGGTCATTCTGGTTATTCCTAATGGGAGCTGCACTGAGACAATGGGCAGAAACACAGTGCGTATGCGTACACTGAACCTATGTCTTCTGAACTTCTGAAGTGAAACACAGGAGTCTTTGCAGCACACAGAATACCACAGAATCCCAGAGTAGTTCTGATTCTGAGGTGGAGCAGCCACTCCTGGGAGAGGAGCGTGCTCATCCCTCCCAGGGCCAACAGCTGGCAGGGATTCCTCCCGCCGCCATTCCTGACATAGATAGCAGTCTTGGGAGTAAGAGAGCACGGGAAGAGGGCTTGCTGGACGCGCGACGCCGACGCAGGGAGCGGCACCAAATGGAGGGCGCAGAAAGGAGGCGTAGTGCCCGGTTGGCGCGCAAGCAACGGTTGTGCCCAGAGGATCCAAGGGAAAAGGGGAGGGACTCTCCCTAGCCCATAAGTTCAGGGTCTGCCAGTGATTCTCCTTCAAACGGGGACCAACTGTTCCAACTTAGGGCATAGGTACTCTGCTGCTCATAGCTAGTCGCTGATAGTAGAGTTGTTAAGTTGTAATAAAGGAATAAAGCTTTGAAAAGAATCCCTTTGTCTGTGTCTGGACTTGGCTACTGGATTAGACTGAAAGAGGCTGCCAAGGAGCTCCTGACACAGTGGTGGGAACCAACAGCCTGCAGGCTGGATGCGACCCATGAGACCTCCCCAACTGCCCCCCCCACTCGAATTATATGAGCCATTGTTATACAGCTACAGTGTAACCAATTTCTTTATTCTGTGAGTGCTCGAGGCTGTGGGTGCTTTGCACATATGCTTTTTAAGTGTACACTGAAGATCTTTGGAAGCCATTCATGAATGAAACAAACATGTATATCATACAGGTATACCCTCAGCGAGCCACAGTTGACCCCTGTGGAATGTATATTCGGTACAAATCCAGGTTTGTGGCACATCATGTGACAATAATGCGAGAGCCCTTGTAGAATGGTCCTCACAGTACCCCGTGTGGGTTGCGTGTAATACATCTGCAGTCGGTTTATTTGTTATTTACTTTTAGCATGTCTAAGGGTGCAATCCTATGCATGTTTAGACAGAGAAAAGGCAGTGGAGGCTGCTGGCTCCGATATCAGTGGGGCAGTGAATTTGTTCTGGGTTTCAGTCAGAACCAGTCAGAACTCTAAAGGAGCTATCCAAGGTGCTCCACAGGAGACTACTAGGAACTCCATCTGATACGGCAGCTGCGCCCCTTCCTTCCCGACCATCTGCTCCCATCGGTAGTACATGCCCTGGTCTCCTCTCGTTTAGACTACTGTAATGCGCTCTACGTGGAGTTACCCTTGAAGACGGTTCGGAAACTGCAGCTGGTACAGAACGCGGCGGCTTGCCTGATTAAAGGCAGCCACCGGCGAGATCACATCACTCCAGTGCTGAAGGAGTTGCACTGGTTACCAGTTGTTTTCCGGGCCAAATTCAAGGTGTTGGTTTTGACCTTTAAAACCCTATATGGTTCCGGCCCAGCCTATCTTAAGGAGCGCCTCCAGCAGCACCAGACAGGCTGCTTAACAAGATCAGCCTCGGATGGCCTTCTCTCTGTCCCATCAGCCAGGACAGCTAGACTGGTGGGGACGAGGGAGAGGGCCTTTTCTGTGGTGGCCCCCACTCTGTGGAACTCCCTCCCTAGGGAACTCTGTCATGCCCCCTCTTTAATGAGCTTCCGTCGTGCATTAAAAACGTTGTTGTTCAGGCAGGCATTTGGGGTGGGTTAGGGTATTTTAGAAAATGTTTTTACTGTAGAATTTTATTGTTTTAAACTGTTTTTATTGTATGTTGTACATCACCCAGAGTGGCTGGGTGACCAGCCAGATGGGCGATTAATAAATTTAATATTAAATAAATAAATAAACCCCCATGTATTCTGCCCTGAGTTTAGGGAAGTGTCAATAGCTGAATAGTAATGTTCTGCATGCAGGACGTCCCAGGCTCACTCTCTAGCATCTCCAAGTAGGGCTGGGAAAGACCCCTGTCTGAGACCCTGAAGAGGCGCTGCCCGTTAATGTAGATGGGAGTGGGCAACACGGCACCCACAGGCGCACCGACATCCGCCAAGATGTGCCTGCCAGACCTCTTGCGCTCCCCTCCACTCACCACCTTCCTTCTTTAGTTTCCATGTACGTCACTCCCCAGCATCCCCAGGATTCTCCTCCACCCGTCTACTGCCTACCTCTGTGCTCACCTGAGCAGCTGCAAAGCCCTAAGGAGGAAGCAGGGCGTCCGCTGCCCCTTCATCTCCTGATCTGCCAACTTTCAACGTTAGAGCTTTGGTACTGCTGAGGTGAGTGCGGAGGTAGGCAGCAGAAGTGGTGGCAGGCGGGTGTGGGGGGCAGATCCTGCTGGGGAAGGTGGGCAGGGTGCATGTGAAGAAGGTGCACAGAGAGAAGCCAGAGGGGAAGAGGGAGAATCAGGGGGCGGGGGGCATGGCAAGAAAAGTCAGAATCCCAACATTTTGTGGCCATCCCACCACCCCAGCAATTTGTGGTGGTGCCTGGGACACTTTTCCAAAATGCCAAATGTGCCTGCAGACCCAAAAAGGGTTGCCTGCTCCCAGTGGAGGCTGGTGGCTCCGATTTCAGTGAAGCTCTAAAGGAGCTATCCAAGGTGCTGAACCCAGTTTAGCAATAAGGCTCAGCACCTTGGATAGCTCCTTTAGAGTTCTGGCCAGGTGTGACTGAAACCCAGAATCGATTTGCGGCCCCACTGAAATCAGAGCCACCAGCCTCCACTACTTGCTCCTGGTGTGTAGACGCTACTGCGTGAGATGGGGCGATGCTCTGATTCGGCACAAGGCAGCTTCCTATTGGCATCATCGCTCAGACAGCTGCAAGTAGAAGACCCAGGCGCACTCCCTAGCTCTCTAGTTGCAAGGATTTTGGGATGGGAAAGGCCTCTGCCTTGGAGAGGCAGGAAGACCTTGGGAAGGTGCTGCCCATCTAAGTAAACTGCACCAGACGAGACAGATTGAGGATCTGATTCAGTAAACATTTGCATGCTGGTAGGTCCAGGATATTATTGGGTTTTTTTTAAACATGGAATTTAATTTTATTTCTAAATAAGGTTAACAAAATAAAGGCAACACAAAGAAGAAGAACATGCATAATAATAAATCAAAATCACTAAAGAAACAAAGGAATTCAATCATTATAAATCTTACTCGATAACGGATATGCTTATGGAACATCTACAATAAAATGGCCTAAGTAGGAGCTCAATAAAGTAAATTATGTAGAAAGTAAAAATACAAGTTCTACAGGATATAAAAGGAATGTGTGCAAGTATCCCATACTTGCCAAATGTATGCCATTTGATGTGTTTGTGCGTATTAATCAGAAAAAATATAGGCGACTGCACTTGGTTGGAACTTCATCAAAAGTTTGAAGTGCCTCAACATAGGAAATGAATACTCTTACCACCCTACTCTTCTTGCCCTACCTTGCACTGGGGAGATGCACCTTCTACAGCAGTGGCTCCCACCCTCAGGTCCCCAGATGTCATTGGACTACAATGCCCTTAATTCTCAGTTTGCATGGCAAATGGTCAGAGATGATGGTGGGAGCTTCAGGACAGATAAAAGGAAGCATTTCTTCATACAGCACATAATAAAACTATGGAATTCACTTCCACATGATGTAGTGATGGCCACCCATTTCAATGGTTTTAAAAGGGGACTGGACAAATTCCTGGAGGAGAAGCTATCAGTGGCTATTAGCCCTGATGGCTATATGCTACCTCCAGTATCGGGGTGGCATGCTGGTTGGCCACAGTGTGAATGAAATGCTGGACTAGATGGACCCTTGGTCTGATCCAGCAAGGCTCTTCTTATGTTCTTACGTGCTGTAGTCCAATGACATCTGGGGACCCGAGGTTGGGACCCACTGTTCTAGAGGCAATAGTTAGGAAGACAGCATATTCCAACCAGTTGTGCACACATCTTTCTCACCACCATCACCCCCAGCTGTGGGAAGATCTTACTGTGTTGACTGGTTTGCGAGTCCTGCAGAAACCTGTCACATGCTTGTTTATCAGCTCGCATATGCTGCTCATCAGCTGGGATTCATCGGACAGCCATTGACGGGAAGGCAGCTGTGCGAACAGAGGCTGGGACAGAACAAGAGCTTTACCAATGTGTTTATAAAAGGTACATCACGTGCTTCCCCACCCCCCAGTCTGCTTCCCGCTCAGAGCAATTTATAAAGCAGCAATCAAAATACATGCAAAACTCATAGATAATTGCACAAAACTCAGTTATAAAGATGGTACACTAGTATAAACCCAGAAAGGGTATCTGCAGAAAGCCACACGCAAATACAGTACATTGCTTAAAAAGGCCCTGTTCAAAAAACAAATGTGTTTTGGTTTGCCTCTTGATGGTTCAAGGTCTGGTGGACAAGAGTATTACTAGGCGCTTAAAAGATTCGAGGCTCAGCCCCCCGGGACAAATCTCCATAAAATTTGCGTATGTTGATTTATGTCTATATATGCAAATGTAGAAATAATTATATGGGTTTATTTCAATTTCATAGGAGACAAAGCCATCTCTTATCCAAATAATCTCAGAATAAATTCTTCAATAAATTTGCACCTGCCCCAAATCATCCCAAACCAAGGGACAAGTTTTTTTTTCTTTGCTCCATTGCCACGCAGGACGGGGCTGTTGGTTTTTCAGAGGGTGTTCAGTATGTGGGGAGGGGAGACTTAACCCTTCCCTTCCCAGCTCCAATTCCCCTTAAAAATCCCACCCTACATGGCAATTGAGCGAAGTTTTAAAAAGCCTTCCATGGGCACTAATGGACACCCAGGGCTCCTAGGAAGAGATCCGAGGCCATAGGAAATACATTCAGGGCTGGAGCCCCATGGACCTAGGCCTAGTGACACCCCTGCTGGTGGTTCTCCTCTGGGTGGACATTCAATACCTGGAGCCAGAGCAGGTGGCTACTACAGAGCAGATGGCTGCTACAGAGCAGATGGCTGCCACTGCTTTCGCCCATTCACTGTCATCAGGGGTCTGGTCCCTGGAAGCTAAGGACACAGGCACATTCCCCTGCTTGTCACACACACAAGGGCGCTATTGTTTGCGAGCCCTGTATCTCAGCATTCACAAAAGCTTGATGTCTCGCACACACGCCATGCAAAATACTTGTGGGCACTCAGAAGCGCTTTCTGCTGCCTTCACCTTCCCTTGCACCCACCCACCAACCCACCGGGCCCACAAACCTTACCTGAGACAAGAAAAGTGGGAGGAAGCAGCACATATGGCGGATGCTGCAGCTCTCTGGTGGAGCATTGTTTCCTGCCAAGGATGGGGAGTTGGGACTATAGGTCCCAACACCCCAATAAGAAAATGGAGCTATTCACGTCAGTTTCTGCCAGGGACAAGGCCTTGTCCAAGGCGAAACAGAATGCGCCACTGGGAAGCTGGGGTGTCTGCAGCCACCTCCCTGGATGCACCCGATCTCGTCTGATCTCAGAAGCTACGCAGGGCCAGCCCTGGTTAGTACTTGGATGGGAGACCACCTGGGAATCAGGCTTCCTGCATTGAGCAGGGGTTAGATTCGATGGTCTTGTAGGCCCCTTCCAACCCTACTATTCTATGATTCTTCTCCTGCTCCAGGTAACATTTGTGGATCTGAGCCCTGTTCTCTTCACAACTCCCCGTGAACAGGGGTGCTCACCTTTTTTGAGGAGCCCTTTTTCAAATGCTCACAATATACAGCTCGGGACCAGGCTACCTGGAAGATCGCCTTCTCCCATGTGAGCCTGCCTGGTCCTTAAGATCTTCTGGAGAGGCCCTTCTTTTGAGATTGCCACCTTCAGAGGCGCATTTGATGGCAACCTAAGAGAGGGCTTTTTCTGTGGCCGCTCCAAGGCTGTGGAGCTTGATTCGCTCCCTCTCTGCTGTCCTTCTACCAGCAGGCAAAGACCACTTTATTTAAGAAGACATTTAACCTGTAAGTGGATCTGTAGGTTTTTCTGTAATTGTTATGTTTTATTGCATTTTAATGTATTGCCCCAAGACATGGTCTGAAGGCACATGAGGCAGCCACCTTGCTGAAGCTAAGCAGGCCTGGGTCTGGTCAGTGCTTGGAGGGGAGATCACCTGGGAGCCACCTGTAGCCATCTTGAGTTCCACAATGGAAGAAATGTGGGATATAAATGAAATGAATAAATCATACATTGTTTTATTTATTAAACACTGTATTCCTACATTGTATTCCTTCTGGCGCCAGGTGAAGACCCTTTTATTTTCCCAGGCATTTTAGCATTTTAGCTTTCTAGACTTTTAGTTTTGCTGTTTTAAATCTGTATTTTAAATCTCTGCACTGCTGCTAGGTTTTATTCTGGTTTTATTCTGGTTGTATTGTTATACTGTGGTTTTAATGTTTTATATATTTTATATTGTTTTATTGTGTGCTCTTTGATTTTAATTTTTGTGAACCGCCCAGAGAGCTTCGGCTATTGAGCGGTATAGAAATGAAATGAAAACATAAATACATAAATACATAATTTGTTTTAATCAATCTTCATTGGTTCCATAAGCTGCCTTGAGTGCCAATTTTTGGTAAGAAGGTGGGGTACAAATAAAAATAAATGTCGCTACTGCAAAACCAAAGATCGCTGTAGCTCCATGGGGTTGAAGCAGGGCAGTCCCATAAAGGGAATATCACAGCACAGCGATGGGAATCTTTGCTGTATTTTCCCACAGGCTGTAAAAGGCTCCCAGCAATGCATGTGTACCTGAAGATCTGCCAGCATCTCTTCCAGCAGCAGCCGGCATGCCTTCTTTTGGGCTCTCTCAAGGGCAACGTTCAGGGACGATGGCATCTTGGTAGACTCCAAGGACGATGCCCCATCTGTATACAGGGCTGAGATGGAGGTGCTGCCAGTACAGAGAAGAAGAGCACTTGGGAAGTGGGGTTGTGGCAGACTGCTAGCAAGAGGGTGCAGGATGGCAGTGGTGGAAGGAGAGGCATACTGGAGGTGCCAATCATAGGCTTAGGGGAATACCTGAAAGCCAAGCAGTTGTTGAGTGTCGAGAGCAAGTAAGGCGTGTAGAACTTGGACGCTGTGGGCTCCTGTTGATGCTCCTTGCCAAATTCTGTCAGGGCCTCGTAGAGGCTGCAGAGAAGCACAGCAGTTGTCAAGGCATCTTGCTTGCTCAGTAGCAGCAGGCTACGAGTGCTGCATGTAATGAAGTGACCGACCGCGTGGCTGCATCACCACCATGTTCCCTGCTTGCAACCGAATCCCCCTTTACTATTCTGATGCAAAGCTGCCAGTAAGGTGATCTAGTGATGGCGAGGGAATTCAGCCTGTTTTGTCTGCACATCAAAAAGAAGACTGGTTTACACCACAATTGAGGCTATTCAGAAGTGCAGAAGACAACAGGACAGGGACCGGCTTCATGTTGAAAATGTCCCGAGGTACTACCTACTAATGGGTGGTTGGACAAGTTATGGGAACTGACTATATCGGACAATATATCCATGCAAATGAGGGGTTCCTTTGCTCCCCAATTTCAAAGATGATTTCTTGGAAAAATAGTTCCTGTTTCTCGCATAAACCCGTTTTAAAAGGGGTGTGTGTAAAAGACCTGCTAGACTCAATCCTATATTTAGAGTGTGATATCGACACTGACTAACAATCCTGAAGAGGAGGAACAACTCCAAGGGGCTCTTGTTAGTGGGCCCCTGCTGGGGAGTGGGCCCTCGGCAGGTGCCCAACCATGCTTACCCTTGACACTAGCCCTACTCTGAAGGAAAGTGAAAATTAAACCAGGGATCCTTGGCAGGAATGTCAACTGAGAATTATCTTAATACCTTGACTCACTCGGAGCTAAGGAAGGTATTTACGGAATTACACTTCTAGACTATGCCTTTGGCATATCTGGGTGGGAGGTATAGAAATGTTCCCATATTTCAATGCCTTTGTATATGTGAGGCTCCACAAATAGAGGATATTATTTATATGTATGTATGTATGAACTTGAGCACACTCCGGGAGAGAGCGGAGGACAGGAAGGCCTGGCGTGCTATGGTCCATGGGGTCACGAAGAGTCGGACACAACTTAACGACTGAATAACAACAACTATATATATATATATATATATATATATATATATATATATGTGTGTGTGTGTGTGTGTGTGTGTGTGTGTGAACTTGAGCACACTCCGGGAGAGAGCGGAGGACAGGAAGGCCTGGCGTGCTATGGTCCATGGGGTCACGAAGAGTCGGACATGACTGAACGACTGAACAACAACTATATATATATATATATAGAGAGAGAGAGAGAGACAGAGACAGAGAGAGACAGAGAGATTGTATTTGTGAACTGTATGCCAGTCCCAGAAGAAGTTTTCTTGTACCTTTACTGGGAGGAATGTCTGATAGAACTTTGGCTGAGCAGATGTGTAAAATACTTGTAGATACGGATCCTTATCAAGTAGCCATATTCGCAGTGGCTGATAAAAAGATTAGGCTGCTGCTGTAGATTGTGCACATGATGAACGGATTGGAGTGGCTTGTTCAACCTTTTTCTTTCGGTGCTGTCTTTGCTTTGTTCTTGTGGCAAGATTGTAAGAGCCTATGTTTATGTGCAATAAAACTGACTGACTGAACTGAGAGTCGAAGAGGAAGCAGCCACCCAGTAATGGAGATGTCTCCTAGAGCTCGACCCAAAGACCCTTTGCCTGCTCTGCTGATGTTTGGTGGGCAGACCTGCCTTGGTTCTCAACCCACCCATACTATGAGGCAGGAATACAGAGGGAGGACTAACCTGCCCAGAAAGGCCTCCAACTCCTCCAGAGCCATACTGAGCATCTTCTGCTGGAGGGTGTCGGAGATGAGAGATGCCACCCGGATATTTTCATCCAGCATCTGGAGTAGACGCAGAAAGGGGAGAACAAGGCAATTGCAGGGATCAAACTTGCTTCTGCAACTAAAAGGTCATGCCACATGGAAATGATCTAGGCCTCCTCTTCCTCCTCTCCCACCCGACTCTTTCTGACCTTCATAGCAATGATAGGTAGACTGGTCTGGAAGCATCCCTGATAGTCTGATTCTGGCTCGTCTTCACTGAACCACTCTTTGAACTCCATCTCCAGCGTCTTCTGCATCCACTCAGCAATGGTGGCCTAGAAGGATAAAGCGGGATGGTCCAGGGTAACTCTGCTTCTCTTAAATGAAATCTGGGGACCTTCCACTGAACAGTCATGCCACTCAACAAGCACCAGCTCGGTCCAAATTCATTTGCCTAGTTCAGGGGTACACAACCTTCTTGGCTTAACCCTTTCCCCAACAGACATTTTTCTACTTCAAATCACCTTCTTGTCCTATGGAGTCCCAAGAGTGTGTTCACTTGTGTTTGGAACCCCATGTGGAGCAAAAGCAGCTAGGGGGGCAATTTAGAGCAGGGAAGTGCCTGGAGGGGAGAGGGTTGCAGGCCCCCTTCCCATGTGCCAGCTCCCTACCCTGAAATGCTTCAGAAAGAGCAGTCACCAGGGTTGCTTTACACACCTTTTCTTTTAATAATATGTGATTTGGTCCTTAGTCCCTCTAGTTCCTTCAATATAGTAGCACAGCTCTTGTTGCTTCTTCACAGTAATGGTGCTGTAGGAAAATCTTTACTAAAGAGCAGCCTCTTATTTTAGTATGGGTGGAGAGGAGTGGGGAACAGAGAGGCCTCAAAGGAAAAGAAGCCTGTGTGTTTCACACCAGCAAAAAAGAACAAGATGTCTTTGTCAGGACATTGAATGTATTTTGGGAAAAGGTTGTCCCCACAGGCACTGCAAAACAGATTCATCTGTTCCAAGAAGAGGGAAGGTGAAACTAGCAAATCCCAAGATACTGGTGCTTCAATGTCCGTATCTTTTTGATTCCCAGAATCTTGACCTTGGCCCTCCCACTCACCTGTACTTTCCCCAGGTAGGTCTTTTCCAGATAGTCTACTGTATCCACAGGAAACAGAGGGCCCAAGATTGAGGTGTCCACTTCAGGGAGAAGACTCGGGTGTGCCATCATTTCTGAGCTGTGGAAACACAAGAAGGAAACACAAGAAGCAAAACACACACAAATTTTCAACGGTCCCCTATGACATGCCTGGCTGTTCAAAACACCCACTGCTGAGTTATACGGACACAGGCTCAGTATTTCTTGTACTTAAGCATATGGGGCAGCACAGCCTAGGGATCCTGAACAGCAGAGTCCTGGTGCACAGATAAGCCAGGTGGACTTGCTCTCCCTCATGTCCAAATCGGTCAGACCAAGATAAGCTCTAGGGCTCCCTCTGATACCAGTGCTGAGACTGACCTCTCAAAAACATGAAGAAATAATAAAGAATAGTGCTTCTGAATATGTGCAGGGAACTTTCCCTGCAGCTCATCCACACAATCAGGAATAAGGGACAGGGCTTCCAGGCCAGACGTTGCACCATGTCAGGCCATAGGTTCTGTTGATGCCCTGCTCTGTAGCCTGGGTTGCAGGGTTCTGCTATTATTCAATGTTTACAGAGGTCTGAATAGGTCAGGTTTTACAAGTAAGCCAGACAGAAATAGATCACCACCATGGAAAGCTCCGAATGGTGCTTGAATTGGAAGCCAGATAGGGTTGTCTGTATGTTGCTCCAGCAAGCAGCAGAGCAAGACTGAGCCTTAAATACAAGTTTGGGTTTAGGTTGGTTGGCCCTACCTCCATAGTAATGGAGGTTTTGTCTCTTAAAGGGCCCTGGCCTGTTTTAGCAATCTTAGACTGCATCGATGTGGGAATGGCTATGGCATACTAGTTTCCTCTTGCCCTAAGACCTCAGAGTCTGAGGATGGTTATGAGACCTCCACTGGACAAAGGGGAGCAGATTTCAGGGGTCTTTCTGGAGAACTGGGTCCTAGGGAGGTAGAAGCCCCATGACACCTTTCTGTAGATGAGTCCTCTCCCTGAACCATTAAATCTGAAGCCTCTTCTTCTGAGGACAAGGGACTGGAATCCCCTGAGGACAAGCACTCAGGGTCATGGTCCATGAAAGAAGTAGGGCTGCTAGACAAACATCACCTCCAGCACTGTTTTCTAAAAATTAACAATCCCTGACGCCCTTATGACCCACAAATCCCACCAGCAGTGGCACTGACCCTGGGTAGATGTGGATTGCCCAGTGGAGGAGAGCAAAGATCTCCTGCTTGTCCAGATCCAAAGTGAGGATGTGATGCAGGTGGCTAATGAGCCCTTGGTGATACATGGCAGCAAAGGCTGCAAGGATGTCGTAGTGAGGGGGGCAGCACTGGACCATCAGATCTTTCACAATACACAGCTCAGCCAAGATGCTGCTCTGCAAGGATGCCAAGTGTCTAGTGAGAAGCTGGCCTTGGGCATTACTTGGTACTTCCTGGAAATGCGCAGCTGCTATGGTGTCCTGGATGACCTGGAAGAACTTCTGTCTCCAGCACTTTGGGCGCCCTGGGGGGAGGAAGCCAAGACCCTGGGATCTCAGTAGCAGGGCAGCGTCGATGCTCTCCTCTCGCTCAATAATGCGCACAGCAGATACAAAAAGAGATGGATCCTCAGACACCAGCCTTGTGCCATGGGCCACGATGTGCCACAGATGCTGGGCCAAGGCATTGTTCAGTTCCGGGAGGCCCCCAAAGCAGGACTCCACACTTGCCAGGTGCAAGGGGCTGAGCAGGTTGTGATGATGCAGCTGAGCCAGGATGTTGTCCCTTAAGCTCTCCAGGTCCATGAGCCTTGCGTGGGCTTCCAGGAGATGCTGACTCTGCAGGAAATCTAAGGTCTCAGAAAGGAGTCGATGTACTGTGTGGGGAAGAGAAAAAAAGGGAGAGAGAGAGAGAGAAGACCTTTAGGGCTTCAACAGCATAACCTGGAAAAAAAGGAGGAAAGAGAGATGGCAGTATGGTGCAGTGGTTAGAGTAGTTGTCAGGTTCTCTGATCCCCCTAGCACACACGCTCAGGCAATCTGACACCGGACACCCAAATCAGTGAGATTTCTTTATTGTAGGAAATTCCACGGCAAAAGCTTAATGGTTATACTCTTCAGAAATCATATAGCTGATGGTCAGTAGCTATAGGCTGTTTGTAATTCCAGCACAGTCCAAAGCTAAACGCTACTACCATGACTGAGATCCTCATCAACGTGGTTTCCCCATTGCCATCTCCACGGTTCTGAACACAACGGAAGGGACTCTGGATTCCTGGTGTACCTAACCCAGGTGATCCTTACATGAGGTTCCAAACCCCAGACAAGGAATGGGAATGATTCCTGGAATGACCTCTCAGGCAGTCAAGGGGATAAATTTCAAGAATCTGCCATGGTTGGCCTTATGCTAACCACTTATCTCTCAGCCTCAGTCTTCCTCATCTGGAAAATAGGAGTACCAGTTGGTTGCTTTGGACCAGTTTTTTGTTCAGTTCTACTGGCCAGTTTTAGAACAACGTGTTACCATCTCTGCTCTCTAACTCACATGTAGATTTGTATGTATCCCAGTGTATGGTTCATGAGGTACAGTAAATAATAGACTCTGCCTCCTGTATCACCATTTTGTGTCTGGCTGTGGTTGATAGACACCCCCCGCCCCACAGCATTCTCATAAAAAAACAAAATAGAACCTTAAAGGTTGAACCTGTAAGCTTGATGTCCTGCTCTGGGAGGTGATTCAAACAGCCATTTCTCCAGCACGAAGTTATCTTCATTGCGATCTCTCCATGTCAGAAAACCAAGCTGACATATACTGAGGTCAGACCATGGGTCCATCTAGCCCTGTATTGTCCGCACTGACTGGCAGCAGCTCTCCAGGGTTTCAGGCAGGAATTTTTCCAGCCCTTCCTGGAAATGCCAGGATTGAACCTGGGATCTTCTGCATGCAAAGCAAATGTTCTGCCCCTGAGCTATGGGCCCTCCCCACCTACGGATGTCTGTCACAACGTGCTCGCAAACAATGGACTTCTGAATCCCACCTTGGAATCAGAAGTCAAAGAGGCCTTGCCATTGATCTCTCACCTGAGAAAAGCTGGGGCAACATCTGGACAACCGCACCCAGCTGAGCATGCTCCACTGCCACCTCCCGCAGCCGCTGAAGGCTCTGAAAAGAGTTGGTGCTGGACTCCAAGTCCTGTTGTACGCTCTCCAGCTCTTGCTGCCCACAGTGAGCATCTGCCATGGCTGAATGTAGCTGCTCCAGGCCCAAGCTCACACCTTCCAGGTAGGACTGTACAGTTGACTAAGGAGAGGGAAAGCAAAATGATACAGTGGCAAAGAGAACATGGACATTTCACAGCCAGCAGTGTGCAAGACTTGCATCTGGATCTCCCTGAACCTTCTTTTATCAAATTCAGGACTGCAGAGCCAGACATGGGTATAGCGAGTCTGTTGGGTCACATGTTGTTTTTATTTTGATACTGTTGCGTTTTTCATTGTGTTGCAATGCATCTTATTATTGCTTTAATCAAATTTCATTTATGATTGTAAGCTGCCTTGAGTGCAGTTCTTCTTGGTAGAAAGGTGGGGTACAAAGCAAATCAAATCAAAGAAGTAGCTACTTCAATCAGTGGGGCTTAAGGACCGGTCTGCTTTAACACATACTCCAAAAAGACACAGATAAGTGATGGAAAGAGCGTGGCCAGAAAGGTACCTAAAGGAAGTAATTCACACAGCGCATAGTTAACTGTGGAATTCACTTGCACAAGATGTAGTGATGGCCACCAATTTGGATGGCTTCAGTAGGGGATTAGACAAATTCATGGAGAATAACGCTATCAAAGGCTACTATTCCTGATGGCTATACGCTACCTCCAGTATCAAAGGCAGTAACTAGTTGCTGGGAAACTTGGTTGCGTGGGTGCTGTTGTACTCATGTCCTGCATGTAGGTTTCCCATGGGTAGCTGGTTGGCCAATGTGTTAACAGAATGCAGGACTAGATGGACCCTTCATCTGACCCAGCATGGCTCTTCTTATGTTCTTATGTTCATTTATGTTGGGGTAGTGATAAAGTTTGAGTTTTCTGGAAGCTCATTCTGTTCAGCTTTAATAAAATCCATCCCTGCTTGATCAGACTAAAGACCCATCCAGTCCAGTATCCTGTTTCCCCCATTGGCCCACCAGATGCACCAATGGGAGGCCCATAATCGGGACATGAGGGCAATAGCCCACTCCTGCTGTTGTTCCCCACCGATCCTCGAGGTAGTGTATCGCAACCATGACTAGCCAGGAATTGAAAGCCATATCCTCCATGAATTTGTCTAACCCACTTTTAAAGCCATTTAAGTTGGTGGCCATCACTGTGTCTTGTGGCAAATTTCATAATTCAACTATGCGCTGAACGACAGATACCCGAAAGACCCAACAATGAGCCTGTATAAGACAACTTTGAGTTGATAATCTCTTGCGGTAGGGCTCTTGTCATATACTTCTTGATGGCTACTAACACAGTACTTGCCAGTAAATGGCATTCTAGTGGTCTTCCAACAGAAGTCCAATGGTTGGCTAAGGCATGGAACACATTAAAAAAAAATAGACCCATCAGACGCTAACAGTTACGAGTAAAAGAAAACTGGAAGCGTTTGTGAGAGCTTGGCATCCCTTTGATATCTATGTAAAAGCCCTAAACTATTTGGGACCAGGATACCTGAGAGAGCGCCTTCTCCCTTACCAACCTGCCTGGTCACTGAGATCATCGGAGGGCATGCTCCTTGTGGTTCCACATGGACCTATGGCCTGACTGGAGCCTACCCGGAGAAGAGCCTTCAGTGTGGTGGCCCCCTTCCTATGGAACTCCCTGCCTCTGGAGGTCAGGCAGGCAGTAACAGTGGGTTGCTTTTGGTGCCTCCTGAAAACAGCTCTTTTCCAGGAAGCCTTCCTTGGATAACCAGCCTTGGTTTTATCGGCACTCTGTGTTTTTTTAAAAGAATATTTTTAATATCATGTTTCATTCTTTTTATCTTTTGTTCATTTTATCTCTTGTTGTTCCCTGCTCTGGAATCTGTTTGGATGTGGAGCGGTATGCAAATGTTGTAAATAAATAAATAAATAAATAAGTAGATGACTCATAGGTAGATTGTTGTTCTGAAAGTACTGCTTATTGCACACTGATTGATTGATATTATATGTTGTTTCTGCCAGCATCTTCTTTTTCCTTTGCTGTGTAATAGACCAACTGAAATAATAAGGGATGAGGAGCTGGAAGAGCAAAGAATTCTGCTAGAATACTACCTGGCAGGGCTGGCCTACCGAGGACAATAGGAGGAGGGCATGGTCACATTAGTTGCCAAGGGTGGGTTGCACACCAAAACTGCTGGATGTCCCGTGTAGGACAGAAGTTGTATTGGTCTGTGTAGCATTCCTTCCAATTGGCTCAGGTGTGCAGGAGTATGTGTGTGGGCGGGCCCTTTCCATCTTTCCTACTGTGGGGTTGTATCCAGGATTCGAATCTGGGACTCCCTGCAGGTAAAATGTAAGCTGTTCCACCCAGCTTGGGCTCCTCCTGCAATCCTACTTCTCCTTTCCTGGCATTTATGATAGATGTTGAGCCTGGAGAGTGTGGGGTGGGGAGCGGAGAGGAGGAGACACCGCGCAATGTGTCTGATTCCTGTCTGCTGCTGTGACGTAGTGGTTAGGGAACTGTTTTGTGGAGCTTATGGAGCAGGCTCAAGTCTTGGGAGTTTCCTGTCTCTTGCCCCTGACATGACTGTTTTCCGCCCCTAGTCATGAAAAAGTTGAGTGGGGCCATATTGATTCCTTTTCCCTAGTGGGCCCAAATTCCTGTCTGCTGCTTCCCAACCCTGTGGCCTGTGCAGTGAGCTACAGAAGCCTGCTGGTATCAGTGTGGGTCTGTGACCAGGGTGGACCCGAGACATTTTGCTGCCTGAGGTGAAGAATAAGATGGCAGCCCTCCTATTCCATGTACAAAAGCCAACAGGACTGGAGTTGAATCTTACTTCAATCCGGGGTAGGGAACAGCATCCTCCATGGAACCTGAAGGCAGCAGGCTAGCTTAGCAGACACAGAGCAGGCTGCATGGCCCACAGCTTTCTCCTCCAATACCATGCTGCTCCTTCCCAGCATTTGCCACCTGAGGTGACTACCTCACTCCGCCTAACGGTAGGGCTGGCCTTGTCTTTGCCTGCCCTTGTCACATGTCCTGACCCCTCCTTATGCCTGCGTGGCAAAAAAGCCTTTGCCTCCCTGTGTAAGGTTTGAACCGTTGTCCCAGGAGGGCTGTTTGTGCTCTGTGTAGGCCCCTTGCCCAGGTAGCTATGTGGGTGCTGTGTTGTGTGGGCTCTCCATCCTTCCCTTAGGGTGTGTTGTGCTTTTGAGTAGCATAAGGAGATCTGAACCACTGCTTGTAGGCGTGCCTGGGGACTGGGTTCTTGCTGGCTGTGCCACTGGGGCATTTGTGGCATTGTTGTGTGTGTTGTGATCCAGTCTAGCTTTGGACTTCATCGGGGAATGTGTTCTATAAACAAAGGTGCCAGTACCAAACAGGCCCTGATCTGGTAGATGCCAGCCTCAGAGGAAGACATCTAGACCAGGCCCCCTCACAAAGACTTTCATGCCCACGGAGAGTCATGTGGAGGAGCACTGGGCCTAGGGCAGGGAACTTCTTTCAGTCTGAGACCCCAATTCATTTTCAGAGCTCCCAGGGGCCACATTCTAGTGGTGAGCAGGGCTGAAGGCAAAGGGGACAGGACCAACGGCAAAAGAGGCAGGGCCAAAGCTTAAAGCTCTTCCTGCCTGTAACTATGCCTTAAGAGAGGCATTTCAACCTTCTAGAACAGGGAAAACTGCTCCAAAGCCAGGAAAACCCCCAATGATTGGTGGTTGGGGGAAAGGGGGTGGGACCAGAGGAAGGGGGCATGGTCTCCTGGGAAATCCTGAAGGTCCAGATTGGGAGCCCTAGAGGGCCAGTTTTGTCCCCTGAGCCTGAAGTTCTGCGCCCCTGCTCTAAGCTGTGGTGACTTGGCTACCAGGGAGATGGCCCTCTCAGTGGTAGTGCCACATGGAATGCTCTCCCCAGAGAAGTTTGCCTGGTGCCAACATTATTGGTTGTCTGGTGCCAGGTAAATACATTCCTATTTTCTCAAGTCTTTTGGATATATTTGAGTCCTATTGATTTTTTAATTATTATTTAAATCTGGATTTATAGAGATCTTACTGACTTCTAGTTTCTGTGTTATTATGCCTGTTTGGATCTGTTTTGTTTTTCTATTTTAATTGTTTTTGTATTTTCTTTTTATGAAAACTTTGTTGGTCCAAGTTTTTTTATGAAAACTTTGTTGGTCCAAAAAAACCCACAATTTTTACTGAAGGGAAAGAAAGAAAGAAAGAAAGAAAGAAAGAAAGAAAGAAAGAAAGGTATTTGGAGCACAGGAATAAACATTAACAGAAAAGGATTATGTTTTTAAACATTTAGGCAGAGCCAAGCCTAGAGGTTCCAGGAGACGTTTCTTGCCATGGCCACCCACCTTTATGCGGGATTGAATGGAGCTGTTGCGCTGGATTTCCCGGATCCGATACTGCCGGAGACCCTCCAGTTTGTCTGGTTGGTAAAACACCCCGGATGCCCATTTTAAGGTGGCTCCTCTTGCTAACTTTTCAGCCTTCTCCACTTCTGGCCATTCCCCATCTAAGACAGAAAACCATTGTGTCTTTAACTAGACAGGAATATCTCTTCCATCTCAGCTGCTTCCCTAGGATGCAGGAAGGAAACAGGATGTGACCGCCTGCCTGGGCCTGAATAACCCTAGGAGAGGTGGGGCTGAAGCCATCAGCATTTTGATGGAGGGGCAGTTTCTGGTGCTGGAAGAAACAATGGTCCAGTGTGGGAAGGAGTAGGCATGCTGGCTGCACAGGAAAGAGAGTTGGGGTGTGCATCCTAGGAGAGAGGCTGGAGTGTGACAGCTATTCCCTCGCCCCTGTAAATAAGAGAGACTGTAGTTCTCCTAAGCTGCAGGTGAGGTTATGAAATAGAGTCTGGATAGTAGCACTGCAGGCTACAGATGGACTTACATGATACAATGATCTTCCAATCAGTCAATCAATAAAAATCCCTGCACATACAGAACTAGATGGCAGGAGAAGGATTCTAACCTAGTCCTCTCTTTGTCCTGCTAGTTTTCTATCTCTAATTTTTTTTTCATGAGGGAGTTCCTATCTGCAGCCTTAAGTGGTACAGACACAAGCTGATGAGTACCAAACCTGCTTTTTGTGAGAACTAGGCCTCAGGCATATCCTCCAGCAGTTGACAAAGGGAAATGAGTTTGTTTTATGTTAAGTGAAAAAAAATAAAATGAGAGTCTGGTAGCTTTGAACTCGTGTAATTCTATTTATTACAAATATTTTTAAACCGTCCTTCGTCCCTGTGGATAACAAGGTGGTGTGCAAAGACCATAACCGAGGCTACTCATACAAAAATAGAGTATACAATAAAACATAGCACTCTTAAGAAAACAAGTGAGAAGCAGAAAAAACAATAGAACAGATGAACCAATATAACCCAACTTAAAGTGCCTGTGTAAGAAAAAAAGCAATTTTGACCTGGTGCCCAGAAGACCCAAATGTCAGTGGCAGTCATACCTCTGTGGGGAAGTTATGCCACAATTCAAGCACCATGACAGAATAGGCTTTCCCCCTTAATAGTGTGTTTCCCCCAGCAAGAGTAACTTGAAGAAGAGCTTCCCTTGTATATGGAGAGGCGCTCCTTCAGGTATTTGAAAAGAAAAAAATGAAAAATTAACTTGAAAATATACATTTCCCTTTCAAACCACAATCCACCTGTGGTCAGATTTTTCAGATTTCATGCTAGTTTTCTACGTGTGACGCAGGGCAGTTAGGGAATTTGCTAAACAGTGGCTGTTCTGTTTCATATACAGCAGGCCTAAGGTGAATTTGGATGACTGGAAGACACACATCAGTTATTTAAATGTTTATTGTCTGGAGCCTAACCGTGGCAGGAGTCAGTGGACGTTTGTAACCTCCTACCCTGTAGATAAGCCCAACATTATTACCCTGCTGCAGCCAGAGAAGTGAAGGTGTGGTAAAACCAGGTTTAACCTTGTGATAAGATGCTGCAGACAGCCAACGCCTCCCTATGCCGCCTTGGGAGGGCTTCTGCCCTGGAAGGGGCCTAAAAATATATTTAAATAAATAAATGTGACTACGTGCACCACACAGTAAAAATGTTAAGCAACTACTGTATGGCCCTCAGTGATGACAGACCTGTTCCTACCTTGGCCTGTTCCATCAAATTGCTCAGCAAAATTTCCCAGTCGGTCTGTTATGCGTTTCTCAAAGAAGAGGCTGGGAATAAATGCCCAGAGATGTTAGGTTTAAAAGATTATCGTCATTTTTTTCACAGGGGCCTTTCATTAAAGCCACTGAGACCTGTTGACTCTTGGTCCCCGACTGCTGTATTGTAAACACTAGAACAGGGGTAAGGTGTCCTCCAGATGTTTTAGACTGAACTACCATAATCCTTGACCGTTGCCCATGCTGGCTAGGGCATATGGCAGTTGTAATAAAAAACTTCTGAAGGGCACAAGGTTGCCTACCCCTGCCCTAGAAAAATCAATAAAATGGAACTCTCTGTTCTGGCAGGCCGAAATCAGGCCCTACCCAATAGACCCTCCAGAATTTGAGGGTCCTGAGCAGTTGTTTCTCACAGTCAGTGGCTAGTGTCTGCCCTGCTGTGCCACAGAACCGCACGCATGCACCCCCAGATTTACAATCTGGCCCTGTCTTTTTTTAGCTGCTGGTTTTCCCTAAGACTGCTTTGCCCTCTTTAGGCCTTGCAGGACAAGTTTCTTTCCAGAAATGACAGTTGTTATGGCTCCCTCTGTGACCCCCCCCTTCCTCCATAACCCCCAAATCCAGAAAATAATCTGAAGTCTCAGCACAGGTGTAGCGGACAAGGCGTTTTAGAAGTGCTTTTCTTACCAAGAAGGTGTCAGAAGGGCAGGGACTTCTCACTCCCCAAGGGGCAGAGAGGGAAGAGGGAGATCCACACAGATGGGAGACATGCTTCACGCAATGCCCACCTAGGAAGGGCCACGTCTGCCTTACACCCCACTAAACAGGATGGCCACTGGGATCCGGACACTACTTTCCCTATTATTACCTTTGCGGCTGGTGGAATTGTCCTCCTCTTCAGACATGCCCATAGCTTCAGCTGCAGTGTACAGGTTCAGAGCTTAGGGCTGGGCTGAGCTGAGCTGAGGAAGCAGAGCCAGCAATAGCAGTTTCCGTCAGTGATACTACTCACAGCTCCTCAGGGGTTTGTGCTGTAACACTGCAGATATACTCAGGATGTAGGAATGGGAGGGCGGGGAAAGCAGCAAATGTACTGGACAGTTTCATTCTTTGCGAATGCAGAGGACGCAGGCGCACAACACACTCTCTCTGTGCACCTGGTGGCCCCTGTTCACACCATCCACATACACGCAGATTGTGGTTGCTAGTATCCATGCATGTCTCCCTCTGCTTTCCACTGCTCATGATGTGCAGCCCTGAACACGGATGCTGTGTGGCCCTGAACATGGATGCTGTGCACGTACCACAGGAGAATTATAGTGGCTGTCTGAAAATCTGTTTATTTGCAAATGTTTAGGCGAACCAAACCAGAAGCTTCATTTCCAGGACGTAACACAGCCAGAACAAATATAAATACCCGCCCCCCCCGCTTTAAGACAAACCATATGTGTTCATATGGCTCTGTAGCCAAATAAGATGAAATGCTGCTTTCTTCAATGAAAGGGCAACCTAATCAGCATGCATTGCTCAGTTTAATCAATGTCTCCCAGCCTGAAGAGCTAAAGCTCCAACGGGAAAGGAAAAGCTACTGACTGGTCAGGCAGTTTAAGGCTAGCTATTACTACTGTGTGTTTGCCATGGGCTACATTGGCCATGCTCAAATGGGTTGCGGTTCTTAGGTTGTAGAAATCCAATTCCCACCCTGAACTGCAATGCAAGATATTTCTACAGTGGGTTACCACACCCACCGTTCGGCTGGGAGCTGCATATCAGAGAGTTATTTCATTGTAACTGCTATCTCGGAAGATAACAAGTCCCCACTCCCTACCAACCAGTTGCAACCATAGATTCTCAAATCATCAGGAAATAATTTATGTCTGAGAATGAGTGATAATTGGAACACATGACAAGGCTAAGAGAGAACAAAAAGTGTAAAGAGGTTGGAATATGTGAACAGGTAAGAGATCTTGGGATGGGGATGTAATCTGTGCCAACTGCACTGAGATAAGTGCATTCTTGGGTTTGTAAGCTGTTGTTGCATTTTAGAAACCTCTTTGTCATCATCGTTAAATAATATTATGTGTATAAAGTGCTTTATCATTTTTATTTTGCTTCTCCTCACAACTATCTTGTGAAACAAATGATTGCTCTTATCTGTCCTTTGCCAATGGGAAGCAGAACCTGGGAGGGAGGGAGGGATTTGCCCACGGCCATCTTTTCACTCCGTCGGCGAACAGGGATCTGAAGCCAGTTCCGGAGGCTGAAGGTCAACTTTCTGTCCATTAAAGGACATAGATTCCCATGCGTAAGGTGTTGCATATATTTTGCTCCTGAAAGTTAGGATTCAAAACTCTACTCGGCAACATACTAACTGGGTCTCCTTTGTCAAGTGATTTCTTTCAGCCCCCTCAAAAAAGATTACCAACTTTTAAAATACTAAATTTCTGTCCTGCGCCTCTAACACCATTTTGCTGTGCACATATTAGCTGGGAAAACGTATTATCTCCATCACTTGGTGACTAGAATCAGAATAGAAGGGTTGGAAGGGGTCTGCAAGACCATCCAATCCACCCCCCTGCTGAATGCAGGAAGCCTACAGCACCCAGTATTCCCAGGAGGTGTCCCATCCAAGTACTAACCAGGCTTGATCCTGCTTAGCTTCCGAGATCAGTTGCATCTTTCTTTGGCCATTTGGCAGCCTACATCCCCCATCTATAAATGTGGATCACAACAACAAGCCAACCGGATGGAGCTGTTGTGAGTATAAGCAGCCCAATCCTAATCATGTTTTAGCTTGAGAGTCTCATGAACTCAAGATGGTCTGTAAGGAGAGATGCATTCTCAAGCCCATAATGCTTTATGAAGCTAAAGGAACTGTGTTGCGGAATCAACAATACCCAAACAGGAGAGAATCCTGGGAAGGAGAAACTGGACCCCTTTTTGTGAAACGACTGGGAAGGATCCTGAACATCCTAAACAGAACAGTGCATAGATAAACTATGGAATTCGCTTCCACAGGACGTAGTGATGGCCACCAAGTCGGATAGTTTTTAAAGTGGGTTAGGCAAATTCATGTAGGAGAAGGCCATCTATCGGTGGCTACTAGTCCGGATGGCTCTATGCAACCTCCAGTATCAGAGGCAGTATGCCTGTGTACACCAATTGCAGGGGAACATGGGCAGGAAGCCGAAGCTCAAATATTTTGGCCACCTAACGCGAAGAGAAAACTCTCTGGAAAAGACCCTGATGCTGGGAAAGACTGAAGGCAAAAGGAGAAGGGGACGGCAGAGGATGAGATGGCTAGATAGCATCACTGATGCAATGAATATGGACTTGAGCACGCTCCGGGAGAGAGTGCAGGACAGGAAGGCCTGGCGTGCTATGGTCCATGGGGTCACGAAGAGTCGGACACGACTGAACGACTGAGGAGTAACAACAACAATGTATGGCTGTGAGAGCTGGACTATAAGGAAGGCTGAACGTCGAAGAATTGATGCTTTCGAACTGTGGTGCTGGAGAAGACTCTTAGGAGTCCCCTGGACTGCTAGGAGGTCAAATCAGTCAATCCTAAAGGAAATCAACCCTGAGTGCTCATTGGAAGGACAGATAATGAAGCTGAAGCTCAAATATTTTGGCCACCTAATGCGAAAACTCTCTGGAAAAGACCTTGATGCTGGGAAAGACTGAAGGCAAAAGGAGAAGGGGACGGCAGAGGATGAGATGGCTAGATAGCATCACCAATGCAATGAATATGGACTTGAGCACACTCCGGGAGAGAGCGCAGGACAGGAAGGCCTGGCGTGCTGTGGTCCATGGGGTCACGAAGAGTCGGACACGACTGAACGACTGAACAACAACAACAAATGGGCAGGAGGGTGCTGTTGCATTCATGTCCTGCTTGTGGGTTTCCCGCGGGCAGCTGGTTGGCCACTGCGTGAACAGAATGCTGGACTAGATGGCCCCTTGGACCGCTCCAGCAGGGCTCTTTTTAGGTTCCTAGAGCCGGCTTGCTTTTGGCTTCCCTAGGGCTCCACGGCAGCCTTTGCATCCCACTGGCCAGCAGGGGTCGCTGTGGGCCGTGAGAGCCCCTTCAGGGGAAAGCCGGCGGGAGGGGAGGGGAGGGGAGGGGGCGGCGTTCAACGCGCGGAGGGGCGGGAGGGAGCGTGGCGACGCCCCGCCCCCTCGCCCAAGATGGAGCCGCCTCCCCTCCCGCTCCCGTCATGCCCTGCGGCGGCCGGAAGCGGCGGAGGGGCCAGCGCGCGGGGGCCGCACCGGAGCCCCTCAATCGGCGCCGGCGGCGGCTGTGAGCCGGGCGGATGGCGGAGGCCGGGCCGCAGCCCCCGGGGGGCGCCCCGAGCCGGCACGAGAAGAGCCTGGGGCTGCTCACCACCAAGTTCGTGTCGCTGCTGCAGGAGGCCAAGGACGGCGTGCTCGACCTCAAGCTGGTGAGGCGGGGGGAGGAGGGCGCGGGGCGGCCCTGCTTTCTCCTCAGGGCGGCGGCCCCGCGAGGCGCGGCGAGCCCTCGCCTCCCAGCCCGGCGAGGGGGGCGGGAGCGGGCCCTGCGGGCGGCGGCCCTGAGCATCCCCTCCGCCCGGCCGCCTCTCGAGCTGGCTGTGGTGCGTGCCCCTTGGCGCCCGCTCTGCTCGTGGCGGGGCGGCGGGGAGCCCCAGGCAGCTAAGTGCGGCTTCTCCCCAGCCTTTCGGACGGGCTGGACCACAACGCCCGCCATGCACAGCTGTGGGTGGTGGGAGCTGTAGTCCAGCGCATCCGGAGGGCGCCGGGCTGTGGGGAGGCTGGTTGAAGGAGTCACGCTGGGGACCGGCCTGGCGTCTTCGGCCGGCGCAGATGAGAAGCTTTTCTCAAATCGGCGAACGCCGGGGGCAGCCCCAGCCCATGGGCCCTGCTTTCCTCCTGGGGGTCGTCTCCTGCCTCCCTCCAGCCGGCGGGAGCCGCTTCTTTCTCTCTTCTCTCTCACCCTGCATCAGTGAAGCCTTCTGCAGGAAGCGTGCCCTGGTCCACCAAACAGGGAGACACCGTGAATGTGCATGGCGGGTATGCGTGAAAGGATCCTTGGGTGCGTGTGTGCGTGCGATGTAGATCAAGGCATCTGCCCGTGTCGGACTCAGTTGCAGGTGCAATCGACTTATAGCTGAAATACAGAACTTGAGAAGTTCCAGGAGTTTCTACTTTACCACAACAGCCGTTTCTATGTGAAAAGGACTGCAGGTGTTTTTAGTCTTTCCTGGAGTGCTTAACCCTAACTGAAGTCTTCACTCAGTTCTGCTGCAATGCAGGGAGCTCTTTTTTTTTTTTTTTTAAGCCTTCTCTGCAGTTTTAAAAACTGTTTGTAGCAGCGCAACAGGCCATGCCCAGGACCAAACGTGGGAAATCTAGAGCTGAAAAGTGAGCAGGAAGACGCTTCTGATGCCATGAACCACAGGCTGGTTTTTAGCTAAGTGTTGGTGAAGTGTTGCTGAATCCGCACATGGCATCTTCTCTGAGCTAGGCTGGTTGTCAACAGGGCCATCTGAGGGCCTTTGTTCCAGAAAGGAGTAACAGTGGGAAGGCTGGATTGAAAATTCCTGCTGGACTTCTGCCTGTGGTGATGGTAGATGGCTTGACAGCACAGTTTTATGTATGTTTGGTCAGAAGTAGGCCCTCCTGGGCTGAGTGGGGCTTACTCTCAGGTAAGTTTGGATAGGATTGCGGTCTGAGTTTCATGAAGACAACCGTTACACTTTGTTCACTCCAGAGGGGTAGACATGTTACTCTTTTTGCAGTAATAACACTAGTCCTTTGGCACTTAAAGGTGCACTCCTGCACACATGTACCTGGGAGTAAGCCCCATTGAGCTCAGTGGGGCTTAGTTCTGAGTAGGCATGCATAGGGTTGTGCTCTGAACTAATTTATTGTGGCATGAGCTTTTGTGGGTCAAAGCCTGCTTCATCAGATTGATGCATGAAATTGTCAGATATAAGTGTATATAGGTGACTATTTCATGCACGTATAACAGTAGGTCGGTGATATTCTCTCTCTCACTCACTCTTATATTTATACACACATATACATAAACATATACCTGAGTAAGAAGAAACCCATATTTCTTTACGAAGTCAAGCGATGCAGGAGATTTTGATAAGTGTTGTAGTGCTGCTAGGCAGTACTACAAGTGAAAACAGAATCCAATCAAATGAATACAAGGTCCAAGAAGTGTGGTTCTGGCCCGCTCTTGACTAACAACTACTGGTGAAGAATTGACATAGCAAAATCAATAGTTTCCACAAACCCTGAAAGAGCAACAGTTCCTTTCTGTAGCGAGCTATCTGCTTCCAGGGTTTGTTGAGTCGAAGTTCCGCAGTGGCAGACTTGATAATGAATTCAGAGTTGGCAAGTTCACACCAGAGTCATCCTTTCCAGCTTCTTTGTTGGAGCATAGCACCTTTAAGGTCTACCACAGAATGTCCTGGAAGGTTGAGTCCGGCTGATAATTCAGGTGGTTCAGCAGGATGGATACCTTCAAGTAGCTTGCAAGAAGGGCGAAATAATTATATCCACTGCTGGCTATCTCCAGCATTTGGTAGTCACAGATGTGCTATCACTGAAAATGGAGATGTTGCACAGGGGGCTGCTGTGGGTGGTAAACACTGATGGAATCTCCTGCATCTGTTTGACCGTAGCTCCATGTGGGAGCTCATGCTTTGCGTGCAGAAGGTCCCAAGTTCAATCCCTGATACCTCCACTTAAAAGGATTACATTTCAGGTGATGGGAGCCACTGCCTGAGACCCTGGAGAGCCATTGTCAGTTGGAGTGGACAGTACTGAGCTGGACAGATGAATAGTCTGGACCTGTTCTAAGGCAGTCTCCTTTACTGCGGGGGGCGGGAGGGGAGGTAGTTCTTCAGATGTTTTGGACTTAGGTCCCAGAAGCTCCTGCTAGCATGGCTTGATGGTCAGGAATGTGGGGAGTTGGTCCAAAACTTCTGGAGATCTACCTTCTGCCCTCCCCTCCTTTATTGTATTTTTGCTGGATGTCCTCACAACATCCTGTAGTTATGAGCTCCGTTGGATTATTTATGTACTGAGTAGAGTTATTACTAGTACTCTTTATTCCTCTTGAACCTGCTTCCTGTCAGTTTCAGTTTATGACTTCAAGCTCTTGCATTCTGAGAGAAGATGAATGATTTTTTCCTATTAACTTAGCTGTTGTGAACAACTGATGTATGGACCCTTTGATGTAATGGATGGGAAGCCACCGTATATGTTACAGATCCTGGTTTCACATTAGTATGTTTATATCCCCTCCTTCCTCCAAGGAGCTTGGAGCAGTGCATATAGTTCTTTCCCAGGTGCACTTTGTCTTCACAACAACCCTGTGAGGCATGTTAGGCTAAGTGTGTGTGTGACTGGTCCGAGGCCAGTTAGTGAGGTTCCTGGCTGAGTGGATTTGAATCTGGGTCTCCCCATTCCTAATCAACCACTGAACCACTCTGTCTTTCTCTGTGTGGTGTGTGGATTGTGTGTTCCCAAAAGTAGAGAAAGCAATGCCACACGCCAGTTGAGATTCACACGCTTCATCTGCTGTGAGATCAGGCAGTCCCGAAGGCCGTCTGGAACTAAGGGTGGGAGAACTAGCGATGCTTGAGCTCATGGAGAGTTTCTCCTTTTCACCTCAATGCTCATCTCGCCTTGTTCTTGCTCCCAAGCATGTTCCCCACCCACCCACCCCCGAACAGGAAAAGTGCACATTTTCGAACACAAAAAATGTGCACTTCTACAAGCATGACCCCAAATGCACACTGGGGTGGGGGGAGAATGCACGTTTTTGGAAGTGGGCCCTGGTGCAGGTCCGCACTTTCAAACATGAACACAACCTTGGGAACCTGCGAACGTTTACTGGGAATCATGCTCCTGCTAACGTTAGCTTTGGGGTTGCGATCGGAACAAGATTGCATGATATGCAGACAGGAACAGAATTCTCGTACGTCTCTATCTCAGACTCCCAGGTCAACAATCATGTTGCTGCTTGGTACGTTACACTTCTGTGCCATGTGTTTAAACCCTCCTACTCCCACCTCCCCGGAATGGAATTTAAGGAGGCAAGCAGGCTTAATTGCTTGTTTCTCTCCCAACCCCAAGACAGTAAAAACAGAGAGCAGCCACGTTCCTGTGTGTCAGTGGTGGGGAAGGTGCGGTCCTCCGGATGTTGTTGGACCGCAACTCCCATCAGTCCTTGAGGAATGATGGCAGTTGCTCTCCACTAACATGTGGAGGGCCACATGTTTCCCATTCCTGCTGTATGTGACTAGCAAAGAGGTTGGAGGCAGCTTTTTGCTTTGTAATGGTCCTGATATTATATTTGTGGGTGGGGCAGGTCATACTGGTGCATTTGAAGTGATGCAAAACCTCCCCCCCCCTTTTTTTTTTGTTACCTATGCAGGCAGCGGATACGCTGGCGGTGCGGCAGAAGCGGCGCATTTATGACATTACGAATGTCCTTGAGGGCATTGGGCTGATCGAGAAGAAGTCCAAGAACAGTATTCAGTGGAAGTGAGTGGCTGGTACTTGTAGCACAAGAAAGAGATCCTGAAACCGGGCTCCAGTCTTAGTAACGCATTGGCTGCACTTGCATCATCACATCTGCTGTTGCCATTTGTATGTGTGTGGCACTTTGCCATTGAGTGGCTGGCAATGTGCTCAATGTGAACGTGGTGCTGGAGATTCCGGTACCACTCAGGGGCTTTTAGTGTGTGGATCGCTCAGGGTTCAATCTCAGCTCCTGTACCTTTTAACATCTACATGAAGCTGTTGGGGGGAATCCTCCAGAGGCCTGGGCTAAGCGAGCCCCAACCTTTTTGGGTCAGTGGGCCCATTTCGAATGTTGAGAGTGTGTTGTGGGCTCTCTCACAAAGTGGCTGCTGGGGGGTGGCTATAAAAAGCTTGCTCAGTTATAAAACACCTACCATGGTGGGTGTGGCTGGCCACAAAACACTCATTTCTCAGAAGGCAAACTGGTGAGGCTAAAGGTGAATTGTCCCAAGAACCTAAGTACAAGGCCGAGGAGGGGTCTGACCTCCACCACATGAAGCCACTCCTTGGAACCCAAAATAAAGATGGTGCTGGAGGGCACTGCTTCACTTTGCAGCAGGCCAGACTCAGTTTTTAAAATATTTTTAAAATCTTAAGATATCAGGGGGGTTAGGGAGCCTGGCGGATGCCAAGATAGGTGTCTGCGGGTGCCACGTTGGAGACACCAGGACTAACGTGTCACCTTCACTAGTTCTGTTCAGATGGGGCTGCTGTAATGTGCTCAGTGTTGGAGAGAGGCATGATGTATTCCTCTCTGGAGGGTCTTGGGCCTGAAAAAGGGAGCAACAGTTTGCTCTTAGCATGACTGGGTAGTACTTTGTCTTACAGGCGCTATCTGTGGTTAAGATGGCGATGTGTCTCTCTGACATATTCACGTTCTCTGCTTGGTAAACGATGAAAGAGCTGCCCCATTGCTTTGTTTCCCATTTCTCCTCCTCTTCTTCCCTTCAGAGGCGTAGGCCCTGGCTGCAACACCCGTGAAATTGCCCACAAGCTGATCGAGCTGAAGGCCGAGATTGAGGAGCTGGAGCAGCGGGAGCGAGAGCTGGAGCAGCAGAAGATGTGGGTGCAGCAGAGCATCAAAAACGTGACGGACGACGTACAGAACAGCCGATATCCTTTGAGTGCGCTGTGGTTCTCTTTCTCTTCCCCCACCCGTTTTGCTTAGAGTCTTACATGCTCCCCTAGGCACTCTCTTGCTGCTTAGCACTGCTCTGTTGCTGCCTTCCGCAGCCTGGCGTCCTCCAGGTATGTTGGCTGTCGGTACTACAATTCCCATCATCCCCAGCCAGCGTGGCCGCATCATTCCTAATGAATCCCCCCCCCATCATCTTTTTGATGCCCTTTTCCTTGAATCTGCCATATCCCTTCCTTAAAGTCTTTGGGTTTTGCTAAACTGACGATGTCAACTCCGTAAGCAAATCTTTCATCCTTGAAGGTTCTCCTCTGTCACTGTTTTTACACAGATGCACCATGGAGGGGCAGGGAGAACAACACACATCCTAAGCAGCAGATTCTGTAGTGAAGACAGATGTCAGGGTGGACACTGAGCCGATAGAACCCCAGAGCAGTTCTGATTCTGAGGAGGAACAGCAATCCATGGGAGAGGAGCGCGCTCATCTCTCACAGGCACAGCAGCTGGCAGAGATTCCTCCTGCCAGCATTCCTGGGATAGATAGTGACCCTGGCAGCAAGAGAGTGCTGGAGGGGGGCTTCCTGGACGCTCGACACCGACGCTGGGAGCGACGACAGCTGGAGGGCGCGGAATGGAGGCGTAGCACTCGTTTGGTGCGCAAGCAATGATCGTGTCCCGAGGACCCAAGGGAAAGAGGGAGGAACTCTCCCTAGCCCATAAGTTCAGGGTCTTCCCATAATTCTCCTTCAAATGGGGACCAACTGCCTAACCTGAAGCGTAGGCTACTCTGCTGTTCCTTGCTTAGTCGCTGGTGAATAGCATCTGAAAGAGTCATTAAGTTGTAAAAGGATTAAAGCCTTGAAAAGAATCCTTTTGTCTGTGTCTTGAGTTAGCTATTGGAGTAGACTGAAAGAGGCCGCCAGGGTGCTCCTGACAACCGATAATGAGCCATTGATATTACTTCCTTGCAACTCCCCTAGCATCTTGAAGCGTTCCTTCTTATTTCTTTATTTGGATGATCTTACTGCTTCTGGACGCAGCTGGCTTTTGCCTTAACTTCCAAAACATTAGCCTATGTGACTGACGAGGACCTCTGCAAATGCTTTCCAGGTGAGGATGGAGTGGCATATCCTAGTGAGGGTCCCCACCTGTTTGACGGAACACTCTCTTCCACTGTCCCCCTAATCTGGCAGCTTCTTATGCAAGGATTCAGGTTCTGTAGAAGAACTTGTCTTTTATTTCCAAGAGTGCAGCATGGAGGGGGTTGTATGGGAGATCCCAATAATTAGAGGATGAAGGTGTACTAATCAGTTAGGGATGCAAAGGGGGAATGGGTGTGGAGAGCTTGGTTTACCTTGGTCCCCTGCTCTGCTCTGCTCTGAACCTAGCTAAGCTAAGTGGATGCTGTGTTTGCTCTCTTGTTTCAGGTGACACGCTGCTAGCCATTCGAGCCCCATCGGGTACTCAGTTAGAAGTTCCTGTCCCTGAAGTAGGTGGTGCATGTTGGTAGCCAAAGAGGCAATGTTGGGGGATTTTCACTGCAGCTTTAGATCAGGGGTAGGCAGCCTGCTGCCCTCTGGATGTTGTTGGACTACATCTCCCATCATGACTGACCATTGGCCATGCTGTCTGGCCTTTGATGGGAGTTGCGGTCAAACATCTGGACGGCAACAGGTTCCCCACCCCTGCTTTCGGCTGAGGTGGGGGAGGCATGGGCTGAAAATCTTACTTTAAAATACAGCTGGTGGGGATGATGAGAGTTGTAGTTCAATACATCTGGAGGGCACTGGGTTGGAGAAGGCTGCTTTGGAGGGCAGAGAGGTGCCATTGCTCAGTGTTAGAGCTCATGCTTTGCTTGCAGAAGGTTCTAGGTGCAATTCCATCCCCCCCCCCCCCCAACGAACCTCCATTTAAAATGACCCTACACAGCAGGGCTGGAGAAAATGGCTGCCTGAAACCTTGGGGTGCTGCTTCACTCAAGATAGACAGTCCAGTATCATCGGTTAATTTCATCTGGAAAGTGTGACTGAATTGGAACTAGCCTGGGTCTCGACAAGTTGTGAAGGAGCTCTCTCTGGGGCGGGGAGGATGGGAAATCCCCTTTTAAAAGAGGGAGACCCTAGACACAGGGAACTGCATTCTGGCATGGATGCATTACTGAGTGCCACTGTCTCTCTCCCTAGGGTTTAAACGGCCAGAAGAAATACCAGATCCACCTGAAAAGTACAAGCGGCCCAATTGATGTCCTGCTAGTCAACAAAGATGCCTGGAGCTCTCCTCCGGTGGTCCTTCCCGTCCCTCCCCCTGAAGACCTCATTCAGTGTCAGCCGGTCACACCCTCTAAGCCACAGAGACCACCCGTTGCCCATTCCCAAGAGGCCTCTGTTCCTAGCAGTACCCAGCCTTCTGCACCCGCCCCCAACAGCACGCAGGACCACATCTCTGTTGTTGCACAGAAAACCACCAGCACCGCAGGTGAGCAGGAGAGGAGCTCATCCCTAACCTCTCCTCATGCAAGCTCACTAGGGAGAGCTGGTCAGCCTTGCTGCCTGTCCCTTCTATGCGAGAGGTTTGGATGGTAGTGGCCCTGGAATTTTGGAAGCTCTTCCCAGGAGAGGAGAGGAAGACTCCAGCATTGCCATCCTTTTCCAAGAGGCTGTAAAAACCTTCCCACTTAATCAAGCCTTTAAGAGAGGATTTATATTTTCTGCAGTTGCTCTTTCATATATGTGGTGGTGGTGAGGATTGTTTCTTTTAGTGTAAACTACTTTGAGCTTGTTGGAAAGTGGTATAAGCACATGTTTAAGAAAACGGGTCAGCTGGAGAACTGTGGTGTACTTAGGGCTCAACCTGGAGTAACATATTTACAGCAGCCTGTACCAGTTTTCACGATCTGTCCACCCCCACATTCTGCACCGGTTGGTGCCCTTCAGATATGGCTGGGATTGCTCAGCTTGAGGGAGGCTGCTTTAGGTCCCCCCAAACTAGTCAATCTGTTCCGGCATTCCAAATGGCTGTTCTTATTTTATTTTATGCAAAGCTATATTTTCACAAGTGCGCCAGAAAGTGGCAGGATTTTGCATGCATGTGGCAGCGCCTGCCTAAGACAAATATTTACTTTTCATAGTATATTCTGTGTGTGCATTTTTCTTCTTGAGGATTGAACTGTGGTCTTCCCCTCCTTGAGACACATTCCAGAGCAAGAAGTTGATGCACTGGATTATTTGCTTTATCTGAAACTCTGACATCACACCTACTGTGATTAAGTGTTTACAGTTTTTAGGGGAAAGCTGGACCTTCCCAGATACTGAACTTAATGAAAAGTCCAACTAGATTTTTAAATTGTTTGTCTGTGTACGATATTATACATGACAGCTTAGTTCTCCCCAATTAAGGGCACAATCCTATGCATGTTTAGACAGAAAAATGGCCTCCAGCTCCCAGCATGCCCCAGCCAGGGTCTTTTTTCTGTCTAAACATGCATAGGATTGCATCTTAAATCTGCACCTGGGCTGTAACATATCAGGCTAGAGATGGGAGATTGCACAATGGGATGCTGTTCCGTAACGGGCAGGCTGAGAAGAAGGTTTCTAGCCTAGCTTTCTCCCAGACCTGCTAGTTTTCTGTGTGGAGGGAATTTAATCTTCTTGAACCGAAGATCATTCCATTATACAAGCCTCCCTTCCTGCCCCCAAGCTGTCAGCTGGCATGATTGCGTGAATGGTTTTTATATTTTATATAATGTATTTTAATGGTTGAAAATTTTTGTGAACTTCCCAGAGAGCTTCAGCTATGGGGCGGTATAGAAATATGATGAATGAAATGATACAGCCAAGCCCCAGGTTTACCACCTCAGTGAGAAGCAGGCCATATTGTTGTGTAGAATAAGACAAACTGATCTTTCGGCATGAAGGCAACAGATTCCTCTGGAAGATGGAGATGTCCTCTACATGCCTTGTGGGCGGAGTACTAGAAGATCAGGGCACCCACATTTGCTTACTCAGACTTGCTGAATGCATCCCAGTCGCAAGATCTCGCTGCCCTATCATAAAAGGAAAGCAAGTCTCCTTGGGAGTTGTGAGGATCATAGAAATCATGCTCCTAAGCAGCGGCTCAGTGGTTCCCTGTGGCGAGTAAGAGCTACTTTTGGTGACCAGGAAGTGGTTTTGGACAGGATCTGGATCTCTTCTTGTGCCATAAAAAACTGATGGGGTGGGGGGCTCGTAACGTCTGTGGTTGTATTTCCCGGGCTGAAAGAACGCAGATTAGCATTCACGCAGCCCTGTATGGATGGCCATGCCAGTCACTGCCTTGAGAGGTTTGCTGGATGAGTGCTGTCTACTGTTCTGTGGCTGATGTAGTGTGGAATCTGTGAGATGCTTCAAAATGGTACCTCTCTGTGTGTCTGTCCCTCCCCACTTTGCAGACAGTGGCAACTCAACAGCAGAATCGAAAAGCAGGGGGGCACTGGACCCACTCACCTCGACGGCACCTACTAGCCCTCCTGCCGGGCTGGACACACAGCCTCTCCAGTCCTCTGCCTTGCTGGACAGCAGCTCTGTCCTGCCCAGCCCCTCTACCTCCTTTGAGTCAATCAAGCCTGACCCCACAGAAAGTGAGTATTCTTTTGTCCTCGGCTTTTGTATTCATGATTCTAGCGTACTGCAACTGGGGTGTCAAGCTCCTCTTTCAGAAATGTCTGCGTGGCCTGCTGTTGGGTTATGTGAGGGTTGCTTCCCCCTCAAATAAGCCATGCTGCCCAGGTTCAGCCAACATGACAAGCTGGGCCCAGGCGGGTAACTAGGCTAATGGCACCCTGCCGATTTAAAGAAGCTGCCATGGCTCACCAAACCACTTGGTGGCCTGTTTGACTGTGCAAATCAGCCCAATATTTTTTGCTCATGAATTGATAAGCAGAAACTTTAAGTTCACTTTGACCCCGAATAATACAGGTTGAAGTCTTTCCATCTCTCCCTTAATGCTTTTCATTTTTAGTAATGAGGTATAATTCAGCATTTTCTTTCAGGTTATTATCCAAATTGCTTTTTCAATTACCTTTTGATAACAGTTTCCTAACTTTTATTGTGAACGTAGCTTCTCTATTGGTACCAGTTCTCTTTTGTGCAACATGCTTAATTGCCTGGGGCTTGCAACTCCAAGACAAGACAGATATTGCTTTTTTGTGTGGGGAAATATTCACTTTCTTTGGTAGCCATTTTGAGCACATTAAGGACTGCCACCAACTTTTGTGGGAGATCTGTGACACCCCTTCAAGCTCGTTCTCTCACACATGCACCCTCCCATACCCCATCTACTGGTGTTCTCTCTCTCTCTCTCTCTCTCTCTCTCCCTCCCTCCCTCCCTCCCTCCCCCCCCCCACACACACACGCACACCCCTTTCCATTGTTTTGTGCTGCCCTCTTCCCACGTTCCGTCCACCTCCACTGTTGCATGCTTTTTGCTCCCCCTACCACTTACCAAACGTTGGCGAGGGGCCCTTTTAACACCTCGCCCGCCAGCATTTTTAGCAGGCAGCTGGGCTGCAAAGCAAAACACTGTGGCTAGCCGACCACCCTTTTCAGTTTTTAAGAATACCACCTGGTCCACGTGGGGCCCAGACATATTCTGGGGAAATTAAGATGGGCTGGAGGCTGGCACTTTGTTTTGCAGTCCAACCACCTGCTACAAATGCTGGAAAAAAATCTCTTGAACTTTTAGAAATAAAAAAACCAATAGGGGCAGGAGGCCTTGGAGGTTCCGAGGGAGGTGTTTGAGGGCACTGTGGCATCACACTGGGGACTCCAGTGTTAAACAGTTGTAGTTCCGAGTAGCATGCAGAAGGTTTTTCAAAGTCTCTCTGTCAACTGCTGTTCCCCCCTTCCTGAGAGGCCAGTGTAGCTGCTGCCCAAGATTTGGATGAGTTGGTGTGTGGCAGCTCCTCGTTCCCACAGTGCGTGGGGGAAGACAAAATAGTGGTCTGCTTTGTCCGGGATTCTGAAACAGGAGAAGGGAGATCTCTCACGTGTGTTCTGAGAGGGTAACATGGATTCATTCTCTCCCTTTCTGTAAAACCACAGCCTTCCCTAACCTCATGCCTTCCAGATATTTTGGACTACAGCTCCCAGCATTCCTGGCCCTTGACCATGCTGGCTGAGGCTGATGAGAGTTGAAGTCCAAAACCATCTGGAGGGCACCAGGTTGGGGAAGGCTGCAGTGAAGTGATCACCAGCTCTTGTGTACTAAGGTTATTTACTTTGTTCACCCATGACCTGCAGCTGAATCTGGGACGGCACCTTACTATTTTGAACTCACAGAAGTACACAAGAAAGAACCTTATCACAAGGGACTCCAGTTTTCTGCGAACGAGAAACTTCGCCACGATCGGAATACATTATAGGAACTAATGCAGTTTTTTAAATGTTTGATCGAATGAATGGGCCCCATTTATTTTATGAGCCACAAACGCTGTTCAGTATCTGCCCAAGTGGTGAAAAGCTCTCCCTAGGTTATCTGTGCTGGCTGGGGATGATGGGAGTTGTGGTCTGCTACATCTGGAAGGCACAAGTTTGGGGATGGCTGCTCTAGGGCAATGCCTGCATGATGCAGTAGTGCAGAGGAAAAGGAAACTGGATTTCCAGAATACTGGAAATATTCTGGACAGTGATGTTGAGAGGGTCTTTATACCTGTTTTCATATCACTTCCATGTTCATGGCTTCCCGAAAGGAGTCCTAGGCACTGTAGTGGTGGGGGCAGAGGAATGAGATTCTCTGGCGATCCTTCACCACCCAGGATTCTCTGCAGTGCGGGGATGACTGTTAAACCACAGCCTGGTTTAGACATAATGCTAAACTATAATTATCACTGTGTATACAAGCCTGGGCTTGTGTGCTTCCCTTCATTCCAGCGCAGCTGTGAGGCGAAGATTGGAAGCATCTGGTTTAAACTAACTGTGGTTTGTTAGGTTTGACAAGGACATATTGTTATTGGTTTAAACCAGGAGTGGGGAGCCTGTGGTCCATCAACATCTGGAGGGCCACAACTCCCATCATCCCCAACCCATTGGTCATGCTGGCTGGGCTGATGGGAGTTGGAGTTCGACGACATTAGACGGCTGCAGGTTCCCCACCCCTGGTCTAAAACTGTGGAACAAGCCTGACTTCGTATCCTGGATAATTCCAATACAAACCATAGTTTAAAGTAACCACAGTTCTTGGGGTAGATACAACAACAAACTGCAGTTTAAACCAGGAAGCTGATGTTTCTGATCTCTTCCTGGTGTTTGCTTGAGGCTCAAGCAGTCTCTTTCCTGTAGCACTAAACTGGGCCCAAGTTATGTCCATAGGGCAGATATGCACTTAGTCTAACAAGCATTTATAGCTGAATTGGCTAGCAGGTGTGGTCTTTTGCCAGATATTATGCCACACTTCCGTGGAACTTGGGGAACTGATGATGAAGACAGGCTACCCAAGCAGGGGCGAACAAACCATATAGGTTGCACCATTTCAGGAGTTCTTGGAGCAGCATGAAAACCAGAATTGTCTCTTCTATTTTTCAGTACTGGAACTTCCCAAAGAGCTTTCAGAGATGTTTGATCCAAGCAGAGGTGCGTTGCTGAAGTCCCTTTAGCAGAACCCTATTTTCTTTTATTTTCTTGGGTCTTGTGTCTGCTTGATATTCGTGTGACTCTGGGAGCTGCTATTGGAGCAGAAGCCATTACTGTGTGGCGGGTTGGAGATAGCAGGTCTCATGGCAGAGTGGCCCTCTTTTGGGTACCTGTGGAATAACAGCAGATGCAAGAACATTCATGCTGTGGTGGTTACGCTACCTGTGTTGAAACTAGGGTGTCTGTGGCTATCAGTTTATCCTGCATAATAGTATTTGCTGTGTTGCTGGATGGCATCTCTTTAGAAGCAGTTGCCCTAGTTCTCATAATCTCCTTTGAGCCTTGATCCTCTGGAATGTCATTGTGACACACACACAGCCCCAAACATGATGTGGGCAAACACTCTGGTGAGAGAAAAGGGCTGTATTGACTAGCATGTGTCTGTTTCACTCAGCGAACTTAGCAGAGGCTGTTTCTTATCTTTACATTCAGAAATGGTGTGCCCCAGCTATAGATTGAAGTGGTACAGAGCATTTGCCCTGAAATGAGGTGGTAGAATGAACTAAACCACTTCAGACTACATACACCTGGGGCATACCACTTCTGAATGCTTTCCCATGTTGAAAACCCCCCAGCTCGCATGTAGAAAAGCAGCACTTTAGGAAGAGATGTTCCAGCCTAGATATATGCCTGCTGTCAGGGCCAGTGTCAAGGGTAGGCATGGTTGGGCACCTGCTGAGGGCCCACAACCCTGCAGGGGCCCACTTACAAGAGCCCCCAAGAGTTGCTCCTTCTCTTCACCATTGAAACCTGCTTGTTCACTTGCCCCTCTCTCTGGCCCAGACAGTGGTGGGGGTGAGAGGTAGGAGAAATCGATGCCACACCTACCTGCTCACTGGCTCTCTGCCTGTCAAGCAAGCAAGTGGTACCAATGATGAGGGAGAGGATGAGGAGCAATAGCTGCTGGTGACAATCATGGTGAGAAGGCAGATTCACTGAGGGAGGGGGCCCATAGACGGTGTCTTGTCCAGAAGCCCTCTGAAACCTGGGGCCAGCACTGCCCGCTGTGCTGGCTTTCTACTTGCAGGGACTTTTTTTTAAGTTGGGGAGCTTTAAAAAAAGAAGTGATTTCCACCATACAATGCAGCTAGAGTGGTTCAGTCTGTTCCACTTCATTCTGTTACCCGTGTAGACCAGGTCAGTGTTAGGGCAGGAAGGAGCTGCTAAAACTGGATTGGTGCTGGCCGTCAGCCGTGCCTTTCTGATGCTGCTCATTTAGGACGGTCATCCTGCAAAGCTTGCCCTATTGCTTGCATGTGGTTGAGGCCTCTGGCTGTGCCACATAACGCAACCGGTGTGCTCTCGTAGGTAACGCAACCGGTGTGCTCTCGCAGGTAATGCAAGTACTCCTTCTTCCCACAGAATGCATGAATTCTGAGCTGCTCGAAGAACTAATGTCCTCTGAAGGTAAGGCTCCGTGTTTGCTACTTTCCATTGTTTGGTGGGTACAGGTAGGTTAAGGGACAAGGCTAGAAAACAAGGGTGCAGCACGTTGCAGTGCTCCACTTGAACTGTAAGAAACTGAATGGGCGAACACACACTGCTCTCCAATTTGGGGGTCAGGGCCTGACCTAAGGTGGGTTGCACTAGTAGCACCACAGCTTCATTCTCCCTATGTTTAAAAAGAACAAAGAAGGATGTGTAGAGGGTATATCTGTGCTACACATTTTTATACTGGTTCTGTTTGACTGTCATGGTTCCTGCCCTCCCCCTGCAATTTTTGGGGTGAGGATGTTATTAATAGTTCTGATAGTTAAACAGAACCAGTGTAAAAATGTGTAGCACAGATATTCCTCTATTCATGCTTCTTTGTTCTTAATATTAATTACATTGATGTCCCACCTTTTTTCCTCTTGCAAGGAACCCAGGCTGGCTCACATGGCCCTCCTCCTCTCCATTTTATCCCCACAACAACCCTGTGAGGTAGGTTAGGCTGAGTGTCAGTGACTGGCCCAAAGTCACCCACCCAGTGAGCTTCGTGGTTTGAGTGGTGGCTAGAACCCAGATCTCCCGAGTCCCCAGACTCACACTCTTAGGGTACAGTCCTATGCATGTTTAGACAGAAATAAGGTCCTACAACTGCCAGCATTCTCTGGCTAGCCAAGCTGGCTGGGAGTTGTAGGAGTTTTTTTCTGTCTAAACATGCATAGGATTGCACCCTAAACCACTACACCAAACTGGCTCTTAAGAATTTTCTGTGGGAGATCTCTACCCCACCCCCCAATTCCCTAAGGAATGAGTTAAATTAGTGTATCTGCAGTGAAGGTTGGCCCTGAGAGAGACACACATGAAGAAAGAGGAGCTTACATGCAGGGTTCTGTAATCTTGCTGGTCACCCCTTCACCACGGCATGGGAGGAGCTGGGCTCTTGGAGGATTGTGTAAAACCCGTTCTGTCTTTGTTTCACAGGTTGTCAGGCACCGTTGGTTTTGTCCGCACAGCGATGGATTTGGATTGTTTTTTCGTGTCTGAATTTGCGCATCTGCAAATTTGCACATGCAAAAATGCACAAATTCCCACCCTTGCACATTCTCATGCTTTAGCTTATGCAGGAAATACGCATTATTGCCTTGGGTTTTTTTGCATATTTTTCTACAACAAAATGTGCACAAAATTCCCGAAGGTTAGAAAAACGGTCCTTGGAAAGCGGGCCGGATTCCTCAAAATCTGGACTCTCTTGGTTCCGTTGCGGATTTCTCTCAACATCCCTAGTCCCAGGTCCTGGAGCTAAAGAGGACCCCCCCCCCCAAGTTTCTGCTCAAGCAGAGAACCATAACAATCCTCCAGCTCCAAGCCATGAGAAATGAATTTTCCCAGCAGCAATACGTTGTTCTCTGTTGTAATGCAAAGTCTTTTTGGATGGCCTGGTCTTGAATGGGGCTCATGAAGATCTACAAGCTTTCCAAAACGCCTGCTTCTGGTACAGCTGAAACTGCTAGAACTGGTTTGTTGATATGGATACACACAGCTACACACAGCTGCCTGCACTTCAGCATCGCTATGCCTCTGGGCATGTGCAGAGCCAACCAGTGTGCAAACCAGTGCCCTTCCGCCTCTCTCTTCAGTTCCAAACTCGGGGGAGGTATGTGGCCTTAATCGGCTCTGAAATTGAAGTGCCCATTGGGCGCAGTAGTACAAACAGGCCTCTGCCCTCACCCTCCAGCTCTGAACTGTTGCGGGACGGGGGCTCATTTTCTCCCCCCGCCCCTGCTCCATGCTTAGAGCTGGGGAGAGGGGGAGATACTTCCCTGGGCACCTGCTGTGTTTCAGAGATATAGGAGGTGGTCAGGGACAAGACCCTGCCCCTGTTGGGAGGGAGATGTTCCTGGCAATAGCCAAGTTTAAGTTGGCAAGCCAAAATGTGCTGACCTCTGCTTATCTATTGCAACATTAAAACTGGGTTCTATGCAGCATGTATAATGGTAGGGTTCAATGGTGAATCCTCAGGGCCAAACTAAAAGTTGCGTGGGAGATCTGTGATTGGATCTCATAACGTATTTTACTTTTGATGCAAGTGTTTGGGGGGGGTGATTTGAATCGGGCCTTTGCGGCATGTGCTAATCCTTCTCCCCCCTTGCACCAACTTCCTCCCCACCCCCACACACATACACAAGCTGGTTTTAGTTGCAGAGTGGCTACCATAAAGCAGCCCTAACCATCCCTTTTCCATGTGTGGCAGTGTTCGCTCCTTTGCTTCGCCTCTCCCCACCTCCTGGAGACCACGACTACATCTACAACCTGGATGAGAGCGAAGGGGTGTGTGACCTTTTTGATGTGCCTATCCTCAACCTCTGACTCCGAGTGTCTGGATGGACATTGGGATACTGATTTTTAAAACCAACCAACCTGTCTTTAGGGGAAAAGCGCCCTCTGTTTTTGGATTCCTTCTCTGCTAGTGCTTGAGTGGCACACCAAGCTGCTGTGATCTAGACTTCAAACCAACTGGGATGGTCTTCCAGAGTGGCAGCCCTCCTTCTCCAGCATCTTTCATCCCACGTTGCATGAGTGGAATTCCCCTGGTTTACCACGCTCCACAGTAGCTGCCCTTTCACTGGATCCTGGGCCTCTTTCCCAAGGGCCCTGCTATCGAATCTTCCTGAACAGCAAAAGAGCTTCCTTGGGTCCACAAGCCCTCTTGGGCTTCCCTGCACTGCTGGAGGCACTTTGCATCTTTTTGAAAGGACAGCTGAACTGCAGCCAAGTGTGCTTGGGGGGGCAGAGGAAGAAGCAAGTATCAGCCCATTTTTTTAGCCTGTCTGTGAAATTCTGATGGTCTGTGTGTGTGCACTCATGTGCTCGCTCTCTGTGTCTCTCCAGCAACTTACACACTTTTGGCATGAGGGATGGGGAGAAGTTGAAGCGATGGGGCATTTCAGCAACTCCATGGATTGCTTTTATGCTCGCAAAGGTGCTTAGAACCCACGTGTCACACTCCGGTCCCCTCCATGTATCTCCCAGCACAATGATCACACAGGCGCGCGAACCAAACGATTTCCAACTCCTCTAGCTGTCTAGGTTGAAAGCCAAAACAAGCAAGGTGCCAGTTTTGCACAGTCACTTTCCTCCCAAGAGTCAAGATTGAGAAACGGATTGCCCCAAAATGGCAGGGGGGGGTATCATGTTGGCAAGGGGAAGCCGGGCTTGGGACTACCCCCAACATGCTGCTTGGCCCCAGCTCTTCACCGGGAGCCTCAGATGGAGGGGCAAGCTGAGGCTGAGTGGCAGATTTAACTACCTGGATGCTGGAGGTGGTGCTCTTTGGTGATCCAGGACTCCCCTTTTGCCAAATTGCCGGTTGCATTGAGCTGCCAGTCCTGTTCATGCAGCCTGACTTGTCTCCAGAGTCCCATGCATGACCCTTCCTTTCGGAGAGCAAGAATGGTTTGCCTTCTCCTGGCCCTTTCCTTCCTGGTCCTTGATAATCTGGGGTGGGGGAGACCCCCCTACCTACCATGCCGCCTTTGCCCCTCTCTCAACAGCCACATCCTTTCTGCCCTCCAGTCCGTGCTTGTCTTTTATCGCTCTCTGGCCGTTATCTTTGCACATTTCATGGCCCTGGAAGGTGAGCTGCTGGCGTGGGGAGGGGGCATGTGTGTGTGCGCGTTAAACCTGAAGGCGGAGCGGTCTTGCATCCCGACCCTAAATTTGCTGTTTGGGTGAAAGCCTGGTTTCCTGGTTGGTAACAGGTGTGCTTAGGGCTGCAGATGGGTCCCCATGAACTGGCACATTTGAGCCACCCACATAACCAGGGGATGCCTGTCAGGTGGTGGTGCCTGGCCAGGGCAAACTAGTCCGAACTGGCTGTTCTGTCTTGTTTCCTGAGCCTGGCCAAGGATCGCTGAAAGCATTCGCTAGTTCAGGGGTAGGCAGCCTACTGCCATACAGATGGTTTGGACTACAGCGCCCATCATCCTCACTGCCCACTGGGGCTTATGGGGGTTGTAGTCCAAAACATCCAGAGGGCGCCAAGCTGCCTACTCTGGCTTAAGTTCCTTTGGGTGGAACACAGGATCTGCAATTCCTTCCCATCCCCTCCAGCACTGGAGCTCATGCTTCGCCTCCACATGCTTTAATGTTTAGAGAAGCATCTGAGGTCTTCCTTGGGCAACCTCTGTGCTTCTCTGGCTCCTGCTGTACACAGGCACCTCTAGGAAGCCAGAGGGCTTTCCCATTTGCTCCTTCGCCTAGGACCCCCTGGCGTGTGTGTGTGCGTGTGTGTGTGTGTGGCGGGGGGTTGGGAGCGGTCTTGTTTAGCATCTGCCCCTTCCTCATCTTTTCTGTCAACCTCTCGCCCTCCGTTCGATGACGTCTCACAGAAGACACGTAGAGGAAATGTACAATGGGGGAAAAATTGATTCGTATATAAAGATTATTTTTATACTTTTTTGCAGCAAGAGACTTGCCTGTAATATTTGTACAGTTTTTTTTTCTGAGTGAATAAACAGAACCTTTCCAGAACTTGTCTCCTGTCAGCCTGTTGGAACAAGCCATTTCTTGCGCTCCACCACAAGGATGGAAGGTGGCCATCTTGCAATGCGAGTGAAGGGATTTGACCATAAGACATCCTGAAGTGGGGAGTGTCTGTCTGCAAAAGAAGCCGCAGTTGCCCCTTTTGGTTTCATTTTCAATTCACGGTCTCATCTGGTCCCAGACTAGGCTAGACAATGCTTGAAGATGTCAGCCTGAATAAATTCTTAAAGTGTCACACATGGAAATTCTCCTCGGGATTTCCACATCTCTCTTTTAAGAGTTTGAGCGAAGGGGCTCCTAAAGCTATTCCACTTTGTTTTTGAAATGGTTTCTTTTTTGCCTGATAGCATAATCCAGCGGTTGTAGCGCTGGAACAAAAGGGAAACAACCCGTACTTTTGTGTGTGTGGCCCCCTAAGTCTAGGATTACCCCGGTAAGAGCCATTGTGCTCTTCCTGGTGGGGCATGGGGAGGGACAGGCTCCCCAATTTATGCCTTTCTGTAAGGCCTGTCAGTCATACATAGCCCAAACAGGTGGGACTCGGGGAGGCAGCTCCTAGTGATTTTGCTTCCAGCTGTAGGACTGTGTTTCTTGTTCTCCCCTGTATTTGCTCCACCTTTTCCGGTTTCTGACTTAACATTGATTCATAATCGTAAGGCCAGATTTGGGGGCAGCTGACCCAGGCAACCTGGCATGGCAGGCTGTGATGGCGTAAATCACATCCGTTGCAGGCTGTCCACTCAACAACTGAAGGAAGTAGTCAAAAAGTTCATCTTAATTTATAAAGCTGGCAACACTGACAAGTGTTGCTGGGGGGTGGGGTGGGGGTGTCTTCACTTGGTGACGATAAGACTACAACGTAGGCACCAGCTGAGCCCATCAGGGGAGGACATACCACAAATGGGGTGCCACTGCTGAAAAAGCCCTCTCCTTAGTAGCCACTTGCCTCGTCTCATTTGGCAGGAGCACCCAGGGAACGGCCTTTGCAGATGATCTTTGGGGCTGGGCAAATATATATATTGAAGGAGATGATCCTTCAGGTAACCTGGCCCTAAGACATTTAGGGCTTTTAAAGCTAATACCAGCACTTTGGATGGCATTAAAAGGGGGTTAGATAATTTTCTGGAGGAGGAGGCTATCAATGGCTACTAGTCCTGATGGCTATGTGCTACCTCCAGTACCAGAGGCAGTGAGCCTATGTACACCAGTTGCTGGGGAATATGGGTGGCAGGGTGCTGTTGCTCTCATGTCCTGCTTCTCGGTTCCGGGTCGACAGCTGGTTGGTCACTGTGTGAACAGAATGCTGAACTAGATGGACCCCTGGTCTGATCCAGCAGCGCTCTTATGTCCTTATGCTCACTTTGAATTTGGCCCAGAAATGAACTAGCAGCCAGTGCGGATCATAAAGGTGGGAAGTACTAGGTTGGGAAAGGCTGCAACAGCAGTACTTTCTGAAGCCAGAGTCAGGGTCTGCATCCCTCATAGGGTTGGAAGCAGATGATAAGATAATCTAGAACACGTGTCTCAGAATTCTTTAGTTCTAAGTGTCTTTTGCACCAGTCTCTCATTGGTGGATCTTGGACTTCTAGGAAAAAGAAAACAGATCGCGCAAACTTGAATTCTTGAATTGAATGCAGCCAATACTGAGCTAGATGGAGTAGTGGGCCTTGAACATGGTGGGTCTTCACTGCCTAATAAACCTTTTTATTTAAAATTTATAGACCACTTTATAGAACAGAAGGCTGGTCACAAGGTGGTTTTCCACACTTTGTTACAAAAATAAATCCATACAAGTAAACCTAATTCTATAAAAGCAACAGCGCGACATCTCCACGCGTCTAACCAAAAGGTGTTTTCATCTGTCTCGGAAAGGAGTTTGGCCTTTCATCAGAAGAACCCTGGCAACCAACACAGAAAAGGCCCTGTTCTTGCTCAGGGTTTGACCTCATCGGGCATTTGCCAAGGCCCACCCCACTGCAGGGGGTTCATTGGGGACCCCCTCTCCCAGCTCCTGCTGCTCCCCGCCTTCGTCGCCTGTTCAAGGCCCCCCTCCAAGCGAGTAAGAAGGAACAGCAGCGCCCTCCTGGCGTTACCTTGTGTTCACCCCCTGGGTGGGCTCAAGCGGCCCCTGCCTATTTGCCCTCAAGCAGCTGTGATGGTGGCCGGGAGGAGGAAGAGAAAGTGGAGGAGGGGAGCGCGTGGTCGCTTGGCCTCCCACTCCCGTCAGCCCTGACCACCCGCTATGCTGGGCGCGGCTGATGGGATCTGGAGTCCAGCACTCCCCAGAGGGCCCCTGGCTCCCGGCCCCTGCCGAGCAGCGCCCCAGAAGCAGGCCTCGCCTGGGCAGCCGCGGGGCGATCGCTGGCAAGCTGTCTATGGCTCGGAGCAGGGGCGGCCGCCGCCGCCTTCATTCTGTGGCCAGCCTCCCGCGCCCCGTTTGACACCCAGAGGCGCAGCGCCCCGGGACCTTCTGGTAGGCGGGGGCGAGGCGTGGCGTGGCGTGGCCTCTTTCACGCCAGCTGCCTTCGGGGGGACACCGAGCAGTCCGGCGTCGCGGGGAGCGAGTGCGCTGGGGAGGAGCCGAGTCGACGGGCTTCCCGGGCCCGGGGACGCGGCGATGGGCGGCGCGGCGCCGGGCGGCGCTGGATGCATCCGGACCTCCTAGTTTCCCCAGGGGCGGGGACGCTCGCCTTCCTCCTCTGCACCCTTCGCGGGGAGGGGGTGGGGGAGAGCCGAGCCACCGCCCCGGAACTGCCGAGGGCTGAGCAGGAGGCCGGGCCGGCCAGGGCCAGCGGCGGAGCTCCGGAGGAGGCGGCGGCGGCGAGCGCCCGGATCCTGTCGGCCGAGAAGGGCACCCGTTCGCGGAGGCGCGCGCGCGCGCCGATCCGTGGCAGGGGCCGGGCCGGGCCGGGCCGGGCCGGGACACATCCTGCCCGGGTGCTGAGCGCTTCTTTCCCGCGTGAGCTGCGTGCTTTCCTCTGGGCCGCCGCTGCCGCTGCAGCTTCCACTCGCCTGCAGCGCCGATCCACCTCCGCCGTCGGGGTTTTTTGGGTGCCTTTTTTGTTTGTTTTTGCGGGGGTGGGGGGTGTCGGACGAGATTTGAACTGGGGAAGGAGCAGAGGTGAGGAGCCCCCGGGGTCGACGGCCGAGGGCTGTTGTGGTGGGTGGGGAGAGGGAATTTGGGGAGTTGCGTGCAGACAAGTCAGAGCAGATTTTGGCCACAACAGAGTAGGCTCCCGTCCAAAGTTTCAGAAACAGGGACCCGCTCTCGCGGAGCTGGGGAACGTTTCTTCCTAAGAACCAAAAATAAAATTAAAAAAGAACACATTCTGGAGCTAAATTCCTGAGTATCTATTTGATGTAATACATTATTAGACCTTCCTTCCTCTGGGTGGAAAAAGTTTTTTCCTGGGTTTATCATCACGACAGCCTTATAAGGTAGGCCAAGCTAGGAGTAGGAAGTTTTTGGCACTCTCTGTCAAGTTGTTGGGATATGCATGAAAAATGGGGAGAATGCAGAAAAATGGGGAGAATGCAGTGTAAACTCCCAGTAGATTCTATTATGATATGTATCCTGGGGCTATTGTACCTTCTTGTCCCGCTTATATTCGGATTGGCCTGAAGTCTGAATTAATAGGTAGAATTAATAGGTAAGAGCAAAGGATGGCTCGAGAATCTTGGGAGAAATTTGGGGGTGGGGAGAGGGACCTTGCTAGCTGGTGCCAGGGTTTAGGCACAGTATGTCGCATCTCAACCCTAAACCATCCTCTGTAGTAATAAAAAGCATGTCCGAGTATGTGCAAGAGTGCTTTGTGGCTGAGTAGCTGCAACTAGGCTAGATGTATCTTGAATGACAGATTTGTGCTTTGCATCCATTGTATCTCATGATTTACAGATTAAGCAAGGATTGGTTCCTTACTAGCCCATTCTGCCCAAGGACTTCTGGTTAACTCTTGACTCTGACTCCAAAAATAGTACATTGGAAAAGCAATCTGCGGTGGCTTTTGCCTGACAGGTGTTGCCCAGAAGGCAAAAAGGAGGATGAAGTCCAAGCCTACCTATCTTCAAGCCGCCTTAAGCGTCATTTTTTGTTGGAAAGGCGGGGTATAAATCGAATAAATACATATGTACATCCAATGTTGCACCCTCTTTTTTCTGGCTTCTTACACGCGCTCAGAATGGCAGGCAATGGTGCTTGCATAATGTTGCATATGCGCAGGTCAGGAAGGGGCCACAGCTCAGTGGCAGAGCAGCTGCTTTGCATGCAGAAGGTCTCAGGTTCAATCCCCGGCATCTCCAGGTAGGGCTGGAAAAACTCTCCAGAAACCCTGAAAAGTCTCTGCCAGTCAGCGTCGACAATGCTGGGATAGATGGACTGACTCCCTATAAACCGCCTTCCTATGTACATATGACTGCACAGTGCGATGTTACAAAAAGCTACAGTTTTATCCCAGCAATAGAACAGGAGGATTGCTCTTCCCCCAGCTACTTTGGGGTGGTCTTCTTACCTCCTTGTTCTATTTCAGGAGCTAATTGCAGGTGGAAGTGGGAGGGGTAGGACCATGCCGCCCTCCAAGGATGTCGTGAAAATCGCTGTCCAGATGATGGGTGCGATCCCCCAGCTCATAGAACTCAATCAGGTAAGCACTTTTCATCCTTGCCATTCTGTGTCGGGTGCTAGGAAAGGATGCCCGGCTTAACTGTTACACTAAATACTCTCTAGAAAGTAGGACCCTAGTTAGGTTTGGTTCCCTTATATCAGGGGTGCGTTCGGAACCTCAGACTCAGGGGTAGGAATGTTGGAGAAATCTGCAATGGAACCAAATGAGTTCCGATTATTATGAATTCGACCTGTTGATTCTGCTTCTCCTGTTGGGCAGCTTCTGCGGCCTTGCAAATTTTGCACAAATTTCATCCTAGAAAATATGCAAACATTTTAAAAACAGCCGAAAATGTGCATTTCCCCACAGGCTAAAGTGTGAAAATGCACATTTTCTGGGGATTTTCACATTTTCTGGGGATTTGCACACTTTTGTACGTACAAATTTGCACAAATTCAGAAATGAAAAGAAATCCAATTCAGTCGATGAGCAGACAGTGCAATAAAAGGTGCCCGACAACCTGCGAAACACAGATGGAACGAATTTCACACAATCTATACATTGCTACCCAGGAGCCAAATCTGGCCTTCCTGGGTTCCCCAGAGGGCCATGTACTCTTCCCCAGGCCTCACCCCCTTTCCCCAAACCACCTATCATTTGATTGTTTTCTCAGGTCTTGGGTCCTCCTCTCCCCGCCATTCTAAAGGGGTGAAAATAAGCCGGGATTTTGTGTATCCTGGCCCCGCCCCTTTGGCTTTGGTCCCACCCACCACTGGAATGCGAACCCTGATTGCTTCTCCAAAATGAAATCCAGCCTTCGGGTGAAGGAAGTTTCCTACCCCTGCCCTATGGAGCGAAAGTGGTCCATTTTGTTTCCCCCAAGTGCCGGTGTTCTCAACCCATGCCAAAGTCTCCACATGCAGTTTGCTTTTGATTTCAGGCCAAGCCATTGTCTGCGGTTGTGAAAGAGGTTTGCGACGCGTGAGTAACTGTTACTTTTTGCCTTCACGTTGGAGCAGAGAAACTCAGAGATCAATGAGTGAACCGCTGACCGTTTCAGACCTTTTCCAGATAGAAAGCAACGCCCTGTAAATATTTGCAGGAGTCTCCCATAGTTTGCTATGAACATATTCGGTTTTAATTTAGTCTACTTTTATTGGCCATGGTGTGCTTGATGTCTTAAACTCTGTTGGGATATTCCCAGGGTTGTGTGCGTGTGCACACATGTGTCACAATTCCATGTGATACTGCGAAACGAGTCTAATCCCTAATTGTTATAGATGGCTGTAATGATAGGTAGGGGTTTTTCCTTCTTTGTTTTTTAAAAGGGCTGCTGCCTGTTCAAAGAAAGTCAGTAAATAAATAATAAAATGAATTTAGTGTTCGTTAATTGATTGACATTTCCATAAATTTGCATAGGGGTAAAAATAGCAGTTCTGAAGCAAGAAGCGTACTTTCTTTGCTTTTCTGTGATGCACACATGTGTCATAGCCAGGCATCTACTTAGAAGAGGTATCCCCTCCTATGTGAGAGAGAAGAGAGATGCACCTTAAGATGGTGCTTGCTATCTGCAGTTTCTATACATACTTGAATTAAAAATAATAACAAAATGGCTACCCAAGTAATCAGGTTCAGCTTTTTAGTTGCATTAAATGGTTTTCCTCACTTAAGTGTGCAGCCCTAAAAAGCCCCCCTTTGGTCAGATTTTCCTTGTTTCATGGTGTAGGATGTATTCTGCCCATTACAAGCAAGAGGCTGCTTTAGCATCTGATCTCCTTCCTGTACTATGGAATGGGATCATATCTTTTGGACTTGGCCATGTTGCCTGAGGAACTACAGGGTGATGGCTTCTGTGATTCTTGCCATGGCAGAACTCTGATTGGTTGACTCTAACATAGGTGGAACCTGAATAATTCAGACCGCTATGCTCTGCAATACGTGGATGGCCAGCAAGCGTACATCACGGAGTCGGTGAGTGCACATTTGGTATATAACTAGACCAGCCTTGTATTTAAGCACTCGCCTGGTCACCATAGGCGATCAGGAGTTGCATGCAGGTGAATGAGCAGCCTGGCAGAGGAGGGATGGAGCACTCTGTCCCTCCTCTGTACCCAGCATAGAAATATAGCTCTCTGTCTGCCAGTTCCGAGCAGGCTATTCATTATTTTTTTTTGCAGGCTAGTAACCTTTGTGGGCTTATTTACAAGGCAGATCTAGAGAATCCTCTTTAAAGAGCTGTTCCCCTTTGGCTGATTTGTACGCTGATGCAGGGTTTTGATCATGCAATCATTTTCTTGTCTTGTTCCACTAGAATCGTGGAGACATCAAGAACGGGAGCATCCTGCAACTGACCACTGCTCCGGTAAGTTCTGCCATAGAATCATAAGACCAGAAGGTTGTCAAGTCCACCTCTCTGCCTTCACACATTTGCCCTGACATTTGAGCCATGCCTTTCAGATCTCAGCAATGCTTTCCTTGCACTCTTTTCTCCTTGCTTCATACTAGATGTTTTGACATCTTTGGGAATGGGGGTGGAAGCATTGTGTAGAGGAAAATCTATGAACAAATTCTCACGCAGTGAGCAAGCAACTTGCCCATTTACTCTGTCTGTTGTGGTGCCGACCTGTCTCTTTAGCCAAAACAGTAGCCTTAATATAGGGTGCTTCCAGATGGCTTTTACTGTGCAATCACCCTGCCTTCTCTATGGAATTTTACAGGGGTCCAGATTCCAGATTCCATCTGTAATTCTCCCACGTTTTCCCATCGCTTCTTCCATCTTTCATACCACAGAAAATCCTTTAAGGAGGGAAAGATGGAATAGCAGATAGCTTCTCTCCCACTTCCTGTTTATATCAATACTCTCTGAGTTTCTGTTTTCATCTTCTCCTTATTGGTCCAGCCAAATTTCACACCCTTTATTCTCACCATTCGTGGTCTCACCAGTTAGTCAGATAAGGAATTAGAAAGTGGGAGGAACCTTTTTTTTTGGTTAATTTTACAATGACTGTTTAGTTTTTTAGTTTCACACTGTTGTCTGTTTTACTGTTGGAACGTGTTCACTTTTGCTGGTTTTTTAAATTGCTGTTGTGGTTGTTGATTTGTTGTTTAAATTTTGTTTTATTTTGTCTTTATATCTTTTGATGTATTTTCTTAGCTGATTTTATTGTAAGCCACTTTGGTTGTCTTCCAAAAAAGCAGGGTATAAATACTGAACTTACCTACCACTGAACTATTCCACAGATTGCATTTTTTAAAATATATATGGTGTTGGTAGCAGCAGGGGAGACATAGGGCTTTTCTACATGAGGCTTTTAACCTGTACCTTTACTGAGGCTTCTGCTTCTGGATACTTCGTAGGATTAAGATTGTCTCCTTTACATGTGTTTTTTCCCAGGGTTTTCCTTTGTTTGCCTTTCTGGGTTTCATTATATAACCACTAGATGGCGCTGTGGTATAGCGGAATCGCACAAATAGACAAGCGTCTCATTCTGCCATTTCTAAATAACGCCACACTTTCCTTGATCTAAAAAACCCCGGGGAAATGGTTGCAAAGAATGGGAAATGCCCTGGAGGATGACGACATCATGTAAAGCAGCGGTCCCCAACCTTTTTGGCACCAGGGACCGGTCCAATTTTTCCACGTACCGGGGTGGGGGCTCCGCTGGCGGACTTCCGGCCACTGGGACGCAAATGGCGTCTGCATAGTAGACACCATTTACGTCCCTATTCTTTGCAGTAATCGGCTACGTAAAGATTTACGTAGCCTATTACATGTAGAACAGGGACACAAATGGCGTCCGCGTAGCGGATGCCATTTGCGTCCCAGAGGCCGGAAGTCCGCCAGAGGCCGGAAGTCCGCCAGCGGCCGGAAGTCCGCCAGCGGCCGGAGCCAGCCGGCAGCTCCGCGGACTTGCTGTGGAGCAGAGCCGGCTGGGGCCGGTGAGGATTCTGGGGAGGGGAGGGACGGATCGCCTCCCTCCCCGCGGACCCAAGGTGAGGGGGTTCCGCACACCCCTGTGGCCTGGTTGCTGACAGGCCACGGACCAGTACTGGTCCGTGGCCCAGGGGTTGGGGACCCCTGATGTAAAGGACTCACAAACCATCCTGAGTGAGCAATCATGAGCACACAATAAAAGCCTCATGTAGAAAGGCTCATAGTCCTTTGTCCCGCTTGGCCTTCATACCCATGCTTGTAGCAGTAAACCTCTGTGGCTCTGGTATCTTTGAGATGCTAGTGCTTGTTTAATTAATTAAAGAATATAAGAATATTGCCTCTGAACACAGAGGGTACAGTTTAGCTATCAGAGCCCATAGCCATGCGCAGACCTGTCCTTCCATGAATTTGAGTAGTCTCTTTTTAAAACCATCTAAGCCAGGGGGTAGGCAGAGTTCAGGCTTGAAGGATCTATTTTCCTTTTTACTAGACTACTGAGGTCTACCACCAAAGCCAGACACAAAATGGTGGCTCAGGGAAGGAAGCAGTTATCTTCCTCAGTGGTCAGTTATGAACCATACACTGGGATATATATGGATCTACATGTGAGTTACCAGAGTTCAGGGGTCCTAACGCATGTCTCTAAAACCGGCCAGCAGAGATAAACAGAGACCCAGTCAAAACCACACAATTAGTACTCCTATTTTACAGATGTGGAACACTGAGGCTAAGAGATAGGCAGATCACATGAGACCAGCCATGGCAGATAATTTTTTTCCCTTGGAATTTTCCTTGCTCTCATTTAAAGTATTGGGAGAACTACTGTGCATCACCCAGAGATCACCAGTTGATGCTGATCTACCTTCTGCCCGTGTCTGATCTATGCTATTGTCCCATCCTGTGGCAGTGAATTCCACAAGTTAATTACACGTTGTAGGAAGAAATACTGTTTTCTGTCGGTTAGAAACTACTGCCAGTCATTGGATGACCAGGAATTGGGGTATTTCTCTTTCTCTAATTTCTCTACACCATGCATCATTTTATAAAACTCTTTTCATTTGTTCCCACTTCACCTTAGCTGTTGTTGGTTCCCCCCAGCCCCCACACACATTTTAGCCTTTCCTTTAATAAGTTTGGTTATCCATTACCTTATTAAAGGAAAGTTTAAAATATTTTAACTTGAATGGGTCTAAACTAGGGATGCTGGAGAAATTCAAGACGGACTAAAATGAGCTCAGATTTCTAAGAATTCAACCTGCGGAATCCGCTGTGGACTTCTGGATCTTTTTTTTTTTTTACTTTCCCGAAATTTATGCAAATTTATTCATAGGAAAATATGTAAGTTTCTTCTGAGACAGGTAAATATATGCAGGGAAAAGTTGAATGGAAGGGGGGACAATATGCTACATGTTACGTACTAAGGTAAATCATGTAAATTATTGCAAATCCTCTTACGGAATAATTTGCAGATTTTTCTGCACAACGGAAAAAAATTGAATCCGTCTGTGAGCGGACGACGGAACAAAAGGTGCCTGACAATCCGCGAAACACAGATGGAACAGATTTCACACAATCTGTATATCCCTAATATAAACGACAGTAATAGAGAGAGTTTGTATTTGACATGATTGTATTTGATTTGACAGATCTATATAACATTAAGAATTGGTGACTACATTTTCTTGTTTTCCTTTTCCCTCTGCACCACTTTTTCCTTTTGTACTATGTCTTTTTAGAATAAGTTTGATTATCCTTTTCCTACACTTTTTCCAGCTCTACGATGCCCTTTTTCAGATGAGGGTGACCAGAATTGCACACAGTTAAGATTCCAAATGCAGACGCACCATAGACTGGTACAAAGGTGTATCTAAACATTTCCTCTTGGCAGGATCAAGAGGCAGCAAAGCTACATGGTGGGATTCAAAGCAACAACGTGGACGTGAAGACTGACTCTCTGAAGAAGTTGGCGGGCCTCTCCCGGGATGTTGCCTTTGCCCAGGAATTCATTAGCAGGAATGGACTCAACCAGCTCTTCCTCATTGTGGAAGAGGATGATAAGTGAGTATCTGCGGGGAAAAGGATGCTTCAGAAGCACAGCGCTCCACAGGGAGCACCCAACCAGACTGTGCTCTTTGGCTTGGCCTGCTGCCTTTTTCTCGCCCCCTCTGAGAACCTTTCCTGCAGCATGCCTTCTTAAGGGACTAGCTTGCATTTTCTAGGCACAAGGAGGGAATCTACAGCAGGGCTTCCCAACATGGCTTCTGTGGGCATCACAACGCCAGGGAAGCTCTCCCTGCCCCCTTCAAAAATGTGTTTTTAATCAAAAACTTGAAAAACGTTAGGACACCAGGTTCTTCATGTTCCTGAACTTGCCGCTGATCAGCTGTTTGGTGGGCAGGAAGAGATGGAAGAAACCCAGTCTTTTTCCATCCACACAGACCTTTCCCCTTTGCTCTCTATCTCTTCACTCCCAGCTGCTAGCCTTGCTCTTTCTGTCCACCCAACCCTTTTCATTGCTGTTTTCTCTCCCTTTCTTGCCCCTATCTTTGCACTTTCTGTCCCACTCACCCCTTTATCTTGCTGTTTTTCTCCACTTCCAGCATCTAGTGTCACTATTTCTCTCCCCACACCTCTTTATCTCGCTGTTTCTCCCCTCTCCTAGCCCCTAGCCTTGCTCTTTCTGTCCCACTCACCCCTTTATCTTGCTGTTTCTCTCCACTTCCAGCATCTAGTGTCACTATTTCTCTCCCCACACCTCCTTAACTCGCTGTTTCTCCCCTCTCCGAGCCCCTAGCCTTGCTCTTTCTGTCCCACTCACCCCTTTATCTTGCTGTTTCTCTCCACTTCCAGCATCTAGTGTCACTATTTCTCTCCCCACACCTCTTTATCTCGCTGTTTCTCCCCCCTCCTAGCCTCTAGCCTTGCTCTTTCTCGCTGTCCACCTGGAATCATTTTCTACTACCAGTGGCTTCAGTTTTCAAAGGAGGTGATGCACTCCAGACTCAGCTTTTATTTCTTTATGACATTTAAATCTCTCCCTTCGTCTAAGGAGCAGCGTATGTGTTTTTGTCCTCCCCCTCCTTCACTTTATCCTTGCAAGAACCCTGTGAGGTGGATTAGACTGAGAGGCAAACTATAATAAACACCCAAAGTTGTTTATACTGGTCAGAATAAATTGTGTAAATGATGTACTTTTTAAATAAATGGCACACATTTCCTTGCTACTTCCCAATTGCCAAATTCAGGATTTCTGGGGGCAGAAGTTGAGGTTTTCCAAGGAAAATTGTACGCATTCTGCTTGTGCTTTCTGGAATCTTCCTTGGCCTTTTCTGGGATTTTGAGTTCATACAGAATCTTTCTTTTCTTCATGGCTCTCTCTTTCCCTTTCTCCTTTTCTTTTTCTCTTTCCTTTCTTTTTCCCCTTGTCTTTCTAGGTGCCTCTAATGCTTCATTCCTGTGGTTTCTGAGTATCTCTGTTCCAGCTGCACTTTGGCCCCCAAGGGTGACGTTTCTGGGGCTCTCTTACCCTGTTTGCTGTCTGTTGCTCCAGTATAGGGGAGGTTCTAGCGTATGCTCTGAAGGCCTTCGTGGAGCTGATGGAGCATGATTTCGTTTCCTGGGGGAATCTCAGTTCTGCTTTCATTAAGAAGGTAAGGGCCACTTCGGAAGCAGGGGCCCAATAGATCTGATAGTCTCTAGAACCTGAGCTAGGAGGTTAGCCAAGCTTTGTGCATTCTAATATGTTTATTTTATTTTATTTTATTATTATATTTATATCCCACCTTTTTCCCTCTGAAAAGAACCCAAGGCAGCTTACATGCTGCTCCTCCTTTCCATTTACCCTCACAACAACCCTGTGAGGTAGATGAGGCTGAGAGCCAGCGATTGGCCCAAACTCACCCAGTTAGCTTCATGGCCAAGTGAGGACTAGAACCCAGGTCTCCCAAGTCTGATCCCAACACTCTAACCACTACACCACACTGGCTCTCCCAGATATAAGCTACTGTATGGTGGGCTCATGCACATTTCAGGAAGTGACAAAAGAGGGGAACTACAGGGGAATTTGTGCATTTTTCTTGACAAGAGAGATGTCTGAGCTGTTTCCATTTCAAGAATGTTCTGGAAGAGATAAAGAGTTGCTCCAACTTCCTTGTCGGGCTAATTCTGGTAACATACCGAAGCAGCCTTCCTCAACCTGGCGCCCTCCAGAAGTGTTTGACTACAATTCCCATCATCCCCAACCAACATACCCTCTAGAGCAGTGGTGGGCAGAAGGTAGGTCTCCAGGTGTTTTGGACTTCAATTCCCAGAAGCCCCTGTCAGCATGGCCAGTGCCTGGGAATGCTAGGAGTTGGAGGCCAAAACATCTGGACAGCTACTTTCTGCCCACCCCTGCTTTAGACTCTTGAGCAGAGGTATTTCCTAGTCTGCGCTCCTTACACTGAAGATGCTGAACAGGCCTGGTGCCTCCTTCTCATGGTTCTTCCTCCTCTGGAGCCATGCCGCCAGCATTACTATCTCCACTACCTGCCCTCTGTTTGCAGGGGAGTCCTGCCCATCTGCTCATCCACCAAGAGAGGATGTTTGTAGGGCAGAAGGGCAAGAGAATGAGAAAGGAGCTGGGGCTGCCCACTGTGATGATGGATGGGGTATACATGCCAGGCATACCGAGAGCCCATCCAAATCTGGGGCTGGCCCTGATGCTAAGGATCGAACCTGGGACCTTGCCTGGATTGGTTCACCAATGAACCGAGCCCTTTGCTGGTTTCTGAGATAAATGACTCTGCTCATTTCTGAGCCAATCTGATGGGAGCTGAGGGGAAGTCGCCTATCTCTAGTAGCAACCCAAGTTTCTAGACCCTAGTGAGTTGCTGAGAAATTCTGAGAATTCATGGGTGCTGCCAAAGACGTAGATACCAAGTGGAGCTCAGTCAGGGTTGCAGTGCTGCTAAAGCAGGGGTGCAGAACGTCAGGCTCAGGGTCAAATCCAGCCCTCTGTGGGTTTCCCAGAAAGCCATGCCCCCTTCCCTGGCCCTACCTCCTTCCCCCAACCATGAATTGTTTAGTGGTTTCTCGGCTTCTGTGCAGTTTCCCCCCCAATTCTGTAAGGTTGAAATGACTCTCCTAAGGCTTAGTGACACTGGCAGGAACTTTAAGGTAAAATATGCTGGCATGTTTGGCTCCTCCCCTTTGCCTTTGGCCCCACCCACCCCAGAATGCAGCCCCCCAAGATCTTCCCTGAAATGGAATTTGGCTCTTGGTCCGAAAGAGGTTCTGCACCCCTGTCCTAAAGCAAGACACCTGTACTTTTTCATAGCTCTGTGGCATCTTTATAGAAACAAAACTCTTTTAATGGTCATAGCTTCCCACCAGCCCATCCCAGGAATTTTGATTCTGTCCCGGAGACTCTACCAAAGCATTGTCAGTACCTTCACAAACTACAGTTCCCATGATTCCTTGGGAGAAGCCAGAATAATGAAGATACCCAAGTGATACAGTGATAGACATGATAGAGGTGTACAAAATGATGCATGGTGTGGAGAAAGGGGACAGGGAGACATTTTCCTCCCTCTCTCATAATACTAGGACCCAATGGGGTCATCCCATGAAGCTGATTGGTGGGAGATTCAGGACAGATAAAAGGAAGGGCTTCTTCACACAGCGCATAAACCATGGAACTCACTACCACAGGATGTAGCGATGGCCACCAGTTTGGATGGCTTTAAAAAGGGGTTGGACAATTCATGGAGGAGAAGACCAGAAGTGGCTACTAGCCCTGATGGCTTTGTGCTGCCTCCAGTATCGGAGGCAGTATCCCTATGCACACCAGTTGCTGGGGAACATGGGCGGGAGGGTGCTGTTGCGCTCATGTCCTGCTTGTGGGTTTCCTGTGAAGAGCTGGTTGGCCACTGTGTGAAGACAATGCTGGACTAGATGGCCCCTTGGTCTGATCCAGGAGAGCTCTTCTTACGTTCTCAAGTTAAGTGGGCTTCTTACGTTCTCAAGTTAAGTGGGCTTTGTTCCCGCCCAGCGCTATGCTTCTGTGACCTCCTGTTCCCTGGCTGCAGATTGTGAGCTATGTCAACGTTATCCCGATGGATGCCTCCATTCAGCAGATTTCATTGGCCATCCTGGAGAACATGGTGCCCACCAGCCGCACTTTCTTTGAGCTGGTCAAGCAACAGGTGACTCTGGAGCGCCTCATCGTCCTTCTGCAAGTGTAAGCACAAAACGAAACAAAGCCGGGTAGCTTTCCTGCACCCAGGTGCCAACGCCACCCTCCATCTCTGCCCTGCTCAGCTTAATTGCTTGGATGCAGGAACAAACGTACATCCCATCCCTTCTCAGAGGCATCTGGCTGGCCGCTGTGGGACAGCAGGAGGCTAGACTAGGTGGAACGTTGGTCTGATCCAGCAGGGCCCTTTGGGTGTTCACATGATGCTTCTCTAACAGCGCCGCCCACTGTGTGTGGTGGGGCAGAGGGACCGAGGCTCTTATTCTGTACAGCTGGGGTGCAGAACCTCTGTCAGCCCGAGAGCCGAATGCCATTTCAGAGAGGCAGTGGTGGGCGGAGCCAAAGGCAAAACGGGCGGAGCCAAAATATTTTAGCTTAAAGCTTTTGCTACCAGTAACTAAGCTTTAGGAGAGGCACTTCAGCCTTTTAGAGTGGGGTGGGTGGGAGAACTGCACAAAAGCTGAGAAACTGCCAAACAACGGCAAGGAGGAAGAGAGTGGGCCGAGGGAAGGCAGTGAGGCCATTTGGGGAATTTAACAAAATCCGTACATCCCTATTTACCACGTTGAGGCTGGGGATGCCGCTACTTATGCAGCCAAAACAGTATCACCCACAGACAAGAGGGAGGTATTATCAGGCTTGAAAGAATTGCAAAGTTTGGAGAAGTACGATATATCTAGGGCAGGGGACAGAAAAGGAGGGGGATGGAATGGTGGAGGGCTGGATTTGTTCCCCGGGCCTGTGGTTCTGCACCACTGCTATACAGGAAGGCAAGTCAGAGCTGAGCAACAGGGCCCAGTCTCTTTTCAAGCGGTCATTCATGTACCAGCAGATTTTGTTAAATTCGTTCCACTGTGTTTCATGGATGGGCAGGCATCTTTTGTTCCACTGCCTGCTCATTGATGGAATCGGATTTTTGTGGAGGATGTATGAGAATTTCATTCCATTTATGCAAGTGTGCACCAGCAATTTGTGCAAATCCCCCCCCCCAGTTAAAAAACGGTCTGCAGGTCTGCATGACGCAGAAAAAGCCAGTCTTCTGCAGAATCCACAGGCAGGATTTATAGAAATCTGAACTCATTCGAATCTGCTACAGATTATTTCACCATCCCTGGTAAACAGAGGGATTGATGTTGCCTCTGAGAGTGGAGTCCCCATTCGGTTGTCACACTGAGGGACCTTGGTGAGGGGGCGGGGGGCTGTGGTGAGGGTCAGGCTATTCCAGCATTTGAATGCCGCTAACCCTTGGCTCACCTGCCCTTTCTTTTAGGATGAATCGCCAGCTGCAGCTCAAAGCCATGGCTCTTCTTATCGCTTTGCTCCTCAATGCCAGCGACTCAGAGAGGAGGGTAAGGGTTAGCCTTGGCCCCATTGCATTTGGCTGTACCCAGGAGGGGTTTCATAGAATCATAGAATAGTAGGGTTGGAAGGGGCTTACAAGACCATCGAGTCCAACCCGCTGCTCAATGCAGGAATCCAAGTCAAAGCATCCCTGACAGGTGGCTGTCCAGCCTCGTCTTGAATGCCTCCAGTGTGGGAGAGCCCACCACCTCCCCAGGTAATTGGTTACTGCTCTGACAGTCAGGAAGTTTTTCCTGATGTTCAGCCAGAATCTGGCTTCCTGTAACTTGAGCCAAAAACTAGGAAAGGATGAGTAGATCTAGGGGAGCAAAATCATTAGCCCAATGATTTGGTCCCATCTTTCCTTTCTATAGGAGATGGTAGAGCCCCCTCCCACCCATCTTTAGTAGCGGCAGCAAATATTTGTGTGTGTGTGTGACAGCATCATCCCCACGGCCCCAATTCTTTCCCAAACAGACTTGTAACTAGAGCCGGTCTGCAACCACAACCTCCAGTAGTGCAACTACTGCACATGCATAAATCAGGGGTTCAGCAACTAGTTTTGGGCCATGGGCACATTTGGCAGTTCGTGAAACTGTCCTGAGTACTGCCACAAAATCCTGCCATGGGAAAGGACAAGTGTTTAAGAACATAAGAACGTCAGAAGACCCCTGCTGGATCAGACTAAGGGTTCAGCTACTCCACCACAGTGGGTTCACACAGTGGCCCACCAGCTGTCGACCGGGAACCCACAAGCAGGGCATGAGTGCAGCAGCACCCCCACACACCCATGTTCCCCAGCAATGGGTGTACATAAGCTCACTGCCTCTGGTACTGGAGGTAACACATAGCCATAGGGGCTAGTAGCCATCGATAGCCTTCACCTCTACGTATTTGTCCAACCCCCTTTTAAAGCCATCCAAATTGGTGGCCATCAGTACATCTTGTGGTAGCCAATTCCATAGTTTGAGTATGCGCTGTGTGAAGCAGTCCTTCCTTTCCTCTTTCCTGAATCCCCCACCAATCAGCTTCATGGGATGACCCCACTTGGTTCTAGTATTTTGAGGGAGGGAGAAAAATGTCTCCCTACCCACATTCTCCACACCATGCATAATTTTGTACACCTCTGTCATGTCTCCCCGACCCACCTTTTTTCCACGCTAAACGCTCCTTTTTTCCAAGTGACCTGCCCGAAGGACTTGAGTACACAGCAATCCCAGCTGCCAGTAAGAAAATCTGTCAATTAAAAACAAAAAATGGGAGGGAGAGGCCCACATTGGTGGTGGCCAAGAAAGGTATCCGGGGTTGGAGTATTGGGGACAACGGGCACCGTGTTGCTTAACCCTTCACTAAATGCTGGATACTTGGTGGGAAAGGAGGGATGCAACTCGCAAGTCCTCTACTAGGAAAACTTTAAATTGTAGACAGAATTTGTTTTAAAGAAAACTCTCACTTAAGAGGAACAGGCCTAAGAAGTGCCGCCATTGCAATTGGGAAACGTACCCACTCAGTCTGGGTTCACCGAGTGAGGTCACTGTCCCTGGTCCTTGGTTCCCGATCTATAGATAGGGGATAAGAGCCAACCTACAGGTTACGCTGATCACATAGCGTGTAACTGAGGGTTAGTTTTTTCCTTACTCTGGACCACCGTGCACTGGGAGAGAACAATTAAACCTTTTCCCCGCACCGTTTGTTTCCCAATATTCTCTCCCCCACACCTTTTGGAGGGGGTTAACAAAAGAGAAATGCCTCCATTGTCACCAATGGCAACTTTCTTTTTCTTTCAGGAAGCAAATAGTGGGATGGGAGGTTTCATCCAAATCAGGGCCACATGCACTAGAGTAAAGGAAAGGCTAACCCTTGGCTTAGTGCTGCACGATTAATGTAATGTGTAATCTGGCTCTAAGAAGCGAAGACTCGCAGTGTGCATACAGCGACCGGGCAAAGAGAGGCAGCTCTTGCTGAGTTAGAGTGTTCGGTAAGGGGCCTGCAACAGGTCGTATCCAGAACAGCCAATCAGAGCCCCTAAGTAGACTGCAGAGTCTCTACCCAACCCCAATCCCGCTTTCCCGCCAATGATCTGGCATTTTGTGCATGCACAGTAATTGCAGAGCTAGAGGCGAGCACACCTATTCTAGCTACAGGTCTGTTTGGGAATGATGTGGGGCTGTGGGAATGAGGCTGTCCGGCCCCCAGCGTCAGGCCCCCAAACACACAATATTTGTGGAGGCTGAACAATCTATATTAGAAACTTGGGGAAACTTTGATCAAGTGAAGGAAATTATTTCAACACAGGTCCTCTGCTATGCGGAGATTCTAAGTTACATTGGGTGTTGTGGTTTTTTAGAAGCTCAGTTTGAGAAAAAGAAACAAGCAGACCTTCACATGTTACGACTCTGATGTTATAGGAGAGAGGGTGAGGTACGGCATTTAAGAGTGTCAGGCTAGGACTGGGGAGACCTGGGTTCAAATCTCCAGGTAATTCTCAGTTTAACCTACCTCACAGGGTTGTTGTGACAATGGGAAGGAGGAGATGAACTTTGAGCTCCTTAGAGGAAGGGTGGGAGAAACATATAGGGTTAGACCCACAGTAAAGCTGTTGAAATGATGTTGTGTTGAAACCAATGGGTCTTAGGTTAATTCATGACTAAATTATCCCATTGGTTTCAGGGGGACCTACAAGTTAGATTCACTTAGGATCCAACCCAAACATAATAAAGAAATAAGAGTGCCGAATACTCTGTGGATTTCAAGGAGTGGTGCTGGCAGGAAACTGGGGGTAAGATCTCGCATATGTCCTAGATAGAGTAGACCCATTGAAATGAATGGAGCTTAACTTAGTCATGACTAACTTACGTCCCAGTCATTTCAATGGGTCTACTCTTAGTAGGACTTATGATGGATTTTACCCAGTGTCAACTGATAATAGAATTTGGAACTTGGATGCTTACACACAGGAGTGCTGGGAACACCCACACACATGGAGGCCCAATTTATGTATGTATATATGTATTCATTATTATATTTATATCCTACCTTTTTCTCTCCTGCACGGAAGCCATGGTGGTGTACGTAACGCTCTTCCTCTCCATTTTATCCTCTCAACAACCCTGTGAGGTAGGTTAGGCTGACAGTTAGTTGGAGATTTGAACCCAGGTCTCTCCAGTACTAGTGTGACACTCTTAACCACTCTACCTCCCCATCTCTCCTGTAACTTGTGAAGATCTGTTTGTTTCTTTTTCCCACATGGAGCTTCTAAAAACAAACCAACACCCAACTTAATTTAGAATCCACATGTAGTGGAGGACCTGTGTTGAAATAATTTCCTTCACTTGGTCAAAGTTTGCCCAGATTTCTAATATAGATTGTTCAGCCTCCACTGGCCCAAAGTTACCCAATGAGCTTCACGGCCAAGTGGGGACTAGAACCCGAATCTCCCATGTCCCAGTCCAACACACTAACCACTACACCACATTGGCTCTCAAGATAAAAGAAAGATTTTTTAAAAGTTTAGATCAAAGAAAGATGACATGATAGGCTTGGGAACATCTCACCGCCTCCTTTCCATTTCTAGGACATGATGGACTATCTGGGGGAGAAGAACCTCAGGCAATTTATCCACAAGGTGGGCATGCACGTGGCGACCATTTTCTTGTCTTCGCCTTCTTTGCTCTCACCCCCAGGCTCCCGCTTCTGATGTTTTGAATGACAAGTCTAGCTTCTGTGTCTCCTTGTTCTGGCTTGGCTCGTTGTTTCTGCGCTTCTCTTGCTCTCTGTCTCTCTCTGTCTCTGTTTTCCTCTTTCTTCCGCCTACAGCCGCCTGCCACGTTCACCTTGGCGGATGGACACCTTGTCCTCGCCGAGCCCCACTGCGGGGTTGCTGGAAGAACACCTCAGGGGACAAGGGCAGGCCAGCGCTGGTGACTGGCTGGGTGAATCAGCTGTGTTTGTCTGGTGCCTTCTCTAGAACATTGTCCATGCCTCAGAGCCCATTGGGGACGAGATGGCCCACTACCTCTACGTGCTGCAGTCCCTCACGTTGAACCTACTGGAGCGCAGGATGAGGACCCCAATGGACCCCTATTCACAGGTCTGTTTCCTTCTCCTCACTTATTAATTAATTGATTACATTTATTTGCTACCCAATAGCTGAAGGTCTCTGGGAGATTCACAACAATGTCTCCGCTCTTCTTTGAGGGGCGTAGCTGATGTAGAGTAAAGCATGTGGCCTCACTTCAGCTGAATGAAGAAGTAGCCGGGGGGATCTTTTGTGTGTGGGGGGGGTTGAGGGTTGCAGAACCTCGGAGGAATATATAGGAACCAGTGGAGGCTGGTGTCTCTGATGTCAGTGGGGCTGGAAATCTGCTCTGGGTTTCAGCCAGAACTAGCCAGAACCCTAAAGGAGCTATCCAAGGTGCTGAACCTATTTTTGGGACTGGGTTCAGCACCTTAGATAGCTCCTTTACGGTTCTGGCTAGTTCTGACTGAAACCCAGAGCAGGTTCCCAGCCCCACTGACTTTGGAGACACCAGCCTCTGCTGACAGGGACATAGGAAGCTGCCTTAGACTGAGTCAGGCCCTGGGTCCATCTAGCCCAGCATCGACAGTGACTGGCAGTAGCTCTCTGGGGTTTCAGGCAGTATTCTTTCCTAGCCCTACCTGGAGATGGTTTGGATGGAACCCGGGACAATCTGCCTGCAAAGTATGGGCTCTACCACCCAACTACACCCCCTCCCTGAGTAGGACTTTGCTGTAGGCATGGGGCTGTGGGGGCAGCATGGCTGCACTGGAGTGAGTTGAAGGATACAGTTGTGTCAGGACTGGAAGGCACGGAGCTGTTGCTAAATCTGGAAGTTTACTTTAATACAACCGTAGGCTTCCTTCCATCCTCTCCAGGTGCCAGAGAACGTCCCAAAGAAATAAGCTCTCACTCAACACAGAGACCAGGTTTGCACAGTCATGGAGGGGAAAATAAGCCAGGGTGGCTTATTTCCCCGGCTGCATGTGCCAGTCGCTGCCGTCACGGGCACAGATTGACATGGCATGCAAATCCGGCAAGGGTTAACCACGGTAACCAGCCACCCAGAACCCAAGGGCTGTTTTAGGGTTCTGGGGTGGCTTGTTAACCATGGCAACAAGCCACCCTTGCTGGGTTTACTTGAAATGGGAAGCTGCGCTGGCGAGGGTAATTATGCAGATCCCCCCCAAGCACGCAATCGACACGTGTGGTGGGGGAAATAAGCCACCATGGCTCTTCTGTGATTGTGTGAAGAAGCCCGGAATGTAGATCTTGCCTGGGACCATTCACCCTGTTCTTCTGCATATCCCTCCTTCTCTTTTCCTTGCATTTGTCTATTAAACATCTGATGATTTCTTGGAGCTCTGCTCTGGGTGCAGCTCATGCCTGTAGAAAAGCTCCCAATGAAGGCAGGGCCTCAACAGTGGGGAAGGGCTGGTTTATTTATTAAAGGGGATTTCTTATCTGGTCTTTTGTGGCAACCAATATTGGGATTTTGGTATAATTGTTGCACTTACCTGGTTGCTGTTTATTTACCCAGGGTTTATGTGCAGTTTTATATTCTTTTCTATATTCTTTCCCCTCCTTATAGGTTTATACTGATAAATTGGGAAATAAGTGAATAAAAATAGAAATATACAAAGAAAGGATGTCTACTGTGTTGTTGTTCAGTCGTTAAGTTGTGTCCGACTCTTCGTGACCCCATGGACCATAGCACACCAGGCCTTCCTGTCCTCTGCTCTCTCCCGGAGTGTGCTCAAGTTGACGTTCATTGCATCGGTGATGCTATCTAGCCATCTCATCCTCTGCCGTCCCCATCTCCCTTTGCTTTCAAACTTTCCCAGCATCAGGGTCTTTTCCAGGGAGTTTTCTCTTCACATTAGGTGGCCAAAATATTTGAGCTTCAGCTTCAGTATCTGTCCTTCCAATGAGCACTCAGGGTTGATTTCCTTTAGGATTGACTGATCTGACCTCCTTGCAGTCCAGGGGACTCGTAAGAGTCTTCTCCAGCAACACAGTTCAAAAGCGTCAGTTGTTCTGCGCTCAGCCTTCCTTATAGTCCAGCTCTCACAGCCATACATTACTACTGGGAAAACCATAGCTTTGATTATATGGACCTTTGTCGGCAAGGTGATGTCTCTGCTTCTTACTATGCTGTCTAGGTTTGCCATAGCTTTCCTCCCAAGGAGCAAGCGTCTTTTAATTTCATGGCTACAGTCACCGTCTGCGGTGATCTTGGAGCCCAAGAAAGTAAAATCTGTCACTGCGTCCATTTCTTCCCTTTCTATTTGCCAGGAAGTGATGGGGCCAGATGCCATGATCTTCATTTTTTTAATGTTAAGTTTCAAACCAGCTTTTGCACTCTCCACTTTCACTCTCAACAAGAGGCTCTTTAGATCCTCTTCGCTTTCTGCCATTAGGGTGGTATCGTCTGCATATCGGAGGTTGTTGATAATTCTCCCAGCAATCTTAATTCCGTCCTGTGATTCATCCAACCCGGCATTTCTCATGATGTACTCTGCATATAAGTTAAATAAGCAGGGCGACAATATGCAGCCTTGTCGTACTCCATTCCCAATTTTGAACCAATCGGTTGTTCCATGTCCGGTTCTTACTGTTGCTTCTTGACCCTCGTACAGGTTTCTCAGGAGACAGGTAAGGTGGTCTGGTACTCCCATCACTTTAAGAATTTGCCACAGTTTGTTGTAATCCACACAATCAAAGGGTTTAGCATAGTCAATGAAGCAGAAATAGACGTTTTTCTGGAATTCTCTTGCTTTCTCCATGATCCAGCGAATGTTAGCAATTTGATCTCTAGTTCCTCTGCCTCTTCGAAACCCAGCTTGTACTTCCGGTAGTTCTCGGTTCGCATACTGCTGAATCCTAGCTTGTAGGATTTTGAGCATCACCTTGCTGGCATGTGAACTGAGCGCAATTGTGCGGTAGTTTGAACACTCTTTGCCATTGCCCTTCTTTGGAATTGGAATGTAAACTGACCTTTTCCAGTCTTGTGGCCACTGTTGAGTGTTCCAAACGTGTTGGCATATTGAGTGCAGCACTTTAACAGCATCATCTTTTAGGATTTTAAATAGCTCAGCTGGAATACTGTCATCTCTGCTAGCTTTGTTGTTAGTAAGCCAGTGTGGTGTAGTGGCAAGAGTGTTGGACTAGGAGCTGGGAGATCCGGGTTCTAGTCCCCACTCAGCCATGGAAGCTCACTGGGTGACTTTGGGCCAGTCACACACTCTCAGCCCAACCCACCTCACAGGGTTGTTGTTGTGAGGATAAAATGGAGAGGAGGAGGATAATGTAAGCCGCCTTGGGTTCCTTGCAAGGGGAAAAAGGTGGGGTATAAATGTAATAAATAAAAATAAATAAATAATGCTTCCTCAGGCCCACTTGACTTAACTCTCTAGGATGTCCGGCTCAAGTTCAGTGACCGCACTACCATGGCTATCAGGGACATTAGGATCTTTCCTGTATAGTTCTTCTGTGTATTCTTGCCACCTCTTCTTAATCTCATCTGCTTCTGTTAGGTCCCTGCCTTCTTTGTCCTTTATCATGCCCGTCTTTGCACAAAACGTTCCCTTGAGATCTCCGATTTTCTTGAAGAGATCTCTAGTCTTTCCCATTCTATTGTTTTCCTTGATTTCTTTGCATTGTTCATTTAAGAAGGCCTTATTGTCTCTCCTTGCTATTCTCTGGAAATATGCATTCAGTTGGGTATATCTTCCCCTTTCTCCCTTGCTTTTCACTTCCCTTCTTTCCTCAGCTACTTGTAAAGCCTCATCAGACAGCCACTTTGCTTTCTTGCATTTCTTTTTCTTCGGGATGGATTGCATTGCTGCCTCCTGAACAATGTTATGGACCTCCATCCATAGTTCCTCAGGCACTCTGTCTATCAGGTCTAATCCCTTAAATCTATTCCTCACCTCCACTGTATATTCATAAGGGATATGATTTAGGTCATACCTGAATGGTTTAGTGGTTTTCCCTACGTTCTTAAATTTAAGACGAAATTTTGCAAGAAGCAGCTCATGATGTGAGCCACAGTCAGCTTCAGGTCTTGTTTTTACTGACTGTATAGAGCTTCTCCATCTTTGGCTGCAAAGGACATAATCAATCTGATTTCGATATTGACCATCTGGTGATGTCCATGTGTAGAGTCGCCTCTTGTGCTGTTGGAAAAGAGTGTTTGCTATGATCAGCGTGTTCTCTTGGCAAAACTCTATTAGCTTTTGTCCTGCTTCATTTTGTACACCAAGGCCATGCTTGCCTGTTATCCCGGTGATTTCTTGACTTCCTACTTTAGCATTCCAATCCCCTATGATGAAGAGGACAACTTTTTTTGGTGTTAGTTCTAGAAGGTGTTGTAGGTCTTCATAGAACCGATCAACCTCAGCTTCTTCGGCCTCAGTGGTTGGGGCATAGACTTGAATTACTGTGATGTTGAATGGTTTGCCTTGGATTCGTACTGAGATCATTCTATCGTTTTTGAGATTGTACCCCAGTACTGCTTTTCCCACCTTTTTGTTGACTATGAGTGCTACTCCATTTCTTCTAAGGGATTCTTGCCCAGAGTAGTCGATATGATGGTCCCCTGAATTAAATTCACCCATGCTTGTCCATTTTAGTTCGCTGATTCCCAAGATGTCGATGTTCAATCTTGCCATCTCATGTTTAACCACCTCCAGCTTACCTTGATTCATTGATCTTACATTCCAGTTTCCTAAACAATATTGTTCTTTACAGCATTGGACTTTCTTTTCACCACCAGACACATCCACAGCTGAGTGTCCTTTCGGCTCTGGCCCAGCCACTTCACTCTTTCTGGCGCTACTTGGAAATACCCTCTGCTCTTCCCCAGTAGTATATTGGACACCTTCCGACCTGAGGGGCTCATCTTCCGGCGTCATCTCTTTTAGCCTTGTGATACTTTCCATGGGGTTTTCTTGGCAAGAATACTGGAGTGGGTTGCCATTTCCTTCTCCAGTGGACCAGATTTTGTCAGAACTCTCTGCCATGACCTGTCCGTCTTGGGTGGCCCTGCACGGCATAGCTTATGGCTTCACTGAGTTGCACAAGCCCCTTCGCCACAATAAGGCAGTGATCCATGAAGGGGATGGATGTCTACTATAGCCCTAGCCAATCTGGAGCCCTCCAGATGTGTTGGACTACACCTCCCATCACATCAGCCAGCAGGGCTAATAGGCATAGTGGCTGGGGAAGATGGGAGTAGTAGTCAACATATCTGAAGGATACCAGGTTGGGGAGGGCTGGCCTACTTCAATCTCCTGGCTCTTTGCCATGGTCTAAATCAGGGGTGTAGAACCTCAGGTCTGGGGGCCAAATGTGGTGCTCCAGGGGTCCCAATCCAGCCCTCTGTGGTTCCCCAGAAGGCCATGCTCCTTCCCCTGGTCACACCTGCTTCCCCTAAGTGCTGATCTTTGGGTGCTTTCCCAGCTTTTTTGCAGTTTTTCCCCTTATTCTAAAAGATTGAAATGCCTCTCCTAGGGCTTAGTTACTGGCGCTAAGTTAAAATATGCTGATAATGTTGGCTGCACCTGCCACTGGAATGAGAGCTCCTGCAAAGTGGAATTCTGCCATCGGGCTGAAGGAGATTCTGTACTCTGAATGCTTCAAGGATTTTCTGAAGCACCTGGGCAGGGCTCCAAGTTTGTTTGTTTTGTCAAGCGCTGACCCTGCCTCTTCCTCCAGCTGGCCTTGAATTGTCCTGTGTATTCATTATGGGTGGAGAAGAGCAACCGAAGTTCCATGGGACACAGGTTATACATAAAGCCACTAGTTACTTGCCTGGAAAAATTCGCTTTACTAGCCTCCCAAGAGCTGGCAGAAGAGAGATGGAGAGCTCTGTCCCTCCTCCAGCAGTCCGTCGCATTTCTATGCTAGGTGCAGAAGAGGGTCGAGATGCTCTGTCCCTCCTCTGCTAGCCTGCTCGCTCGCCTGCATGCTGTTGCTTGTCGCCAGTAGTCACCAGGTGAGCGCTTAAATATACCGTAAGACTAGTTTAGCATGGAGAAGGGCTCAGGTTCAGTTTCCTTGCTCTCTAGCTAATAAGTTGAACCTCGGTTCCGTTCTTTGCACAGGAACAGAGGGAGCTCCTTCAGTCGCTGCGCCACGCGGCTTTTGTGTCCGAAAATGAATCTTCCACGGGCAGCTCAAATACTGAGCGTCGACACTCCCTTTGTGCCAAGGAGTTCCGCAAGCTCGGCTTCGTGGTGAGTGTCGCATAGATTGTGCTACGAAGAAAGAGAGCAGCAAGTGCTCCAAGGTTTTGTGGAGAGGGTTGCCAGATCCGGTGTCAGCTCCAGGTATCCTCGGGCAGCTGCCAGGGGCCCAGCACTTCAGCAGGGCCCGTTGGTGATGCCTGCATTGTTAGGCCCCCTTTAAAATGTTTCTGGTCCAAAGCTCTAAGCACATCCAGGTGGCTTTGTTCAGCTATCACTACTTTAATTTGCTAGGATATGAACGTAAAAGCGTAAGAACATAAGAAGAGCCCTGCTGGATCAGACCAAGGGTCCATCTAGTCCAGCATTCTGTTCACACAGTGGCCAACCAGCTGTCGACCGGGAACCCACAAGCAGGGCATGAGCACAACAGTGCCCTCCCACCCATGTTCCCCAGCAACTGGTGTACTGGCTCACTGTCTCTGGTACTGGAGGTAGCACATAGCCATCAAGACTAGTAGCCATTGATAGCCTTTTCCTCCAGGAATTTGTCCAACCCCCTTTTAAAGCCATCCAAATTGGTGGCCATCACTACATCCTGTGGTGGCGAATTCTGTAGTTTAACTATGCACTGTGTGAAGAAGTCCTCCCTTTTATCCATCCTGAATCTCCCACCAATGAGCTTCAGAGGATAACCCCGGGTTCTAGTATTTTGAGAGAGGGAGAAAAATTCACATAGTGAAAGTGTACTTCCACAGGATGTAGTGATGGCCACCAATTTGGATGACTTTAAAGGGGGGGGGGTTAGACAAATTCCTGGAGGAGAAGGCTATCAATCGCTACTAGTCCTGATGGCTGCTAGTCCTGATGGCTACCTCCAGTATCAGAGGCGGTATGCCTATGTACACCAGTTGCTGGGGAACATGGGCAGGAGGGTTGTGTTGCGCTCGTGTCCTGCTTGTGGGTTTCCTGTGGGCAGCTGTTGGCCACTGTGTGAACAGAATGCTGGACTAGATGGACCCTTGGTCTGAGCCAGCATATCTCTGGCTCAGACCAAGTTCTTACGTTCTTATTAAACTAGTGGTTAGCTCGAGCTACCTGGAGTTATTTGGAGCACTGCTGCTTGCGGTTGGATAAGCCCAGCAACAAAGAAGAGGGCTTGCCAAAGGGCACTTCGCTGAGAGCTGGAGGACTTGGAACTGGCCATGAGGGTAGCATCAGGGAGCCCTCTTTAATGCCAAGCAGCCATGTTGATGTGAAAAGGGGAAATTTTTAAATCCCCAGCTTTTACATGACAAAATCCGCCACTCGTGACCCAACTCTGCTCCCAAAGAATGCTGATAATCTGAACATGTTGAAAATGTTCCACATTATGCAAAATGTCGACTCTTTTCTAATTGCACACATTTGTTTAGCCCCTTTAAAAATAGTTAAAAGTAGGGAAAGAATGCAAATCATTGGGATTTTGGTATCTCTAAATGGTCTTAGAAATATGAGAACCGTGAAAATCAAGATTATATGCCGCATGGATTTCTCTTGGAATAAATGTTTCAAATGTGTACAACACGTGTAAATCTATATTTTGTATACATGTCCTCAGTTTGCATATGTTTTTCTGAACTAGCATTTGAATTAGTTTAAAAACTGGATTTTCCCCTTGTTTTGGGGTGGTGGTGGTATTTTTCCTTCAAAAAACAAGGTAGAGGCAAGAGGGAGAGGTGTGGATAAGGGGAGGCTAATTACTAGAGGCGGGCAGTCATCAGGATACATGTGCTTTAGAGCCTTTAACAGACACTTGTTATATTTCTAAATGTGTATTTGCAACCTTAAGGGCTAGAAACATTTAAAAATCAAAGCTGCAGGTGGCAGGATCCCATGCCAGTGGTCAAAGTCTGCAGAGTATTGTGCCTGTGGATATGCATTAAAATGTGCCTACACATTTATAAGTAAATCAGTTTAGGGTCCCACCTAGGGACTGTATAAAATCCGCTCCCTCTGTGTTTCGTGGATTGTCGGGCACCTTTTGTTCCATTGTCTGCTCACAGACAGATGCGAAAAAGATCTTTTTTGTCATTTGGGAAAATACGCAAATAATTACGTAAGAGGTTTTGAAACAATATACGTAATTTACCTTAGTCCATAACATTTAGTGTACTGTCCCCCCATTCCATTCAGCTTTTCCTTAGCAGAAACTTGCATATTTTCCTGCGAATAAATATGCAGACATTTCGGGAAAGAAAAAAAAATCCGAAAGTCCACAGACTGCACGTGACATGCAGTGGATTCCGCAGGTTGAATTCTTAGAAATCCAAGCTCATTTTAGTCCATCTCGAATTTCTCCATCATCCATCATTCCACCATTAAAGGCAGCATAGAAATAATTTTAGAAAGACAGATAGATCTCATATTTCACAATGCTGCATTTGTACTGTGTATTTTTGTTTTGGTTTTTTGGTGTATGTTTGGGCTTTGTGTTTTTGCCCAGAGCCCAAGAAGGCCTAAAGTTGCATTGTATTTTTCCTTTCAGAATAACAGCAACCCTGGAATGGATTTGCACCGCATCCCGCCGGGGCTGCTTGCTCTGGACAGCATGGTCTATTTCTCCAGACACTTCCCAAGTGCCTACAGCAGGGTAACTTAAGGGCTTCTTTCTCTTGGGAGGCCATTCCTCTTTTCTGATTGCTTACCACTTTCTGGGTTTCTGCTGTGACAACCAGGTGCTCGGAATTAAGAAATAGAGTTGGGTATACTCAGCATGCCCTGCTTTCGAACCTGAGGCCTATGTTTGGCTGTCATTTATAGGCTGGACTCTCAGCTAGATGGAGTATTCCTTTGGACCTCACATGGCAATTCTTATATTCCCAGCATCAGCATTCTACATACTAATATGTATATCTAATAGTAAACTCATTGTCTGAGTATGGATCCTTATGTAGCCAAAATGGCACCAACCAGGCATAAGAAGGAAGTATCAGCAGGCTTGGGGGGAATCCCAAGGTGTGAAGAAGTACAAAAAATATTCAGGGGAAAAAACCTAAGCCCCCCCAGCACCTCCCTCCCAGCACAACAAGAACAGAGCATATTCAGTGGGGCTCTGAATCTATTCTGGGATGTAGTTAGAACCAGCCAGAACACTAAAGGAGCTATCCAAGGTGCTGAACCTATTTTGGGGCTAGGATTCGGCACCTTGGATAGCTTCTTTAGAGTTCTGGCTGGTTCTGACTGAAACTCAGAATGGATTCACAGCCCCACTGAAAGCGGAGCCACCAGCCTCCACTGGTGGCCACAGAATACTGAGGGTCCTGGAAAATGGAGGGTGGGGAGATTGAATGGAGTATCATGGAAAAAGGTATGGCTGGAACCCTTCACAGAAGCAACATTTCATTGCAGGTCACACTTATAATCTATCTCTCATGTGGACTGGAAGTTTGTCATTTTATTTGCTTCTTTATTTGAAATTATTTGTATACCATGGTTTACAGTCTGTCTCATTATTTTACCATTTTAAAACGCATCAGTCCAATGACACTTCACTAAAACCAGGCAGAAAGAAAAACATGATAGCAAAATTAGCCATAATTAGCCAAACATGGGATACAGCAGTCAAAATCTCAGTTTTCAAAAGCCAACGGGAACAAACAGGTTTGCAGAAAGCCAGCAGGGACAAGGTGGTATGTACCTCCTTTGGAAGGGAGTTCTACAGCATTGGGGCTGCAGCAGAAAAGGCCCTGTTCCTGGTGGAGGTCAAGCTCGCCTCCCTACGAGATGGAATCCGGAGTAAGGCCTCATTGCAGGTGTATGTCATACATTTGAGGAGAGGAGATGTTCCCTGAGATCATGTTCAAACATGTTGGTTTTTGAAGGAAGACCTGTAAGAATAGTTTATTGGGGCCTTGCGAGAGAGGCAAAGATTTGAGGCTCAAAAGATTGGGTGAGGACAAAGGTGGCTATCTAGCTTCACTGCTGGTGACTGACTGAGTAAGGAAACAAAGCTGATGTTACACACATGACCATTTTAAACTCCTACTTGAGGCCTCCTTGATAGACGTAAAGTTGATCTGGAATCAAGAGACCAATTCCTTAACTCCTCACCAGTTTTGGCCTTGGGACATTTCTGCACCTGATGCAAAAAGTCAAAATGACATTTCCATGTGCTGAGTTAGAACTTAGGCTTGTTTGTGTGTGTTTTTATAGCTTGTGAGTGACAAATAGGAAGATGACAATGTCCTCTGGAATCTGCTGTCTGAAGCAACTGCTTTTTGCTTCTTCATGGTCAGACCAGCACTGTTCTATGCCTACCTCCTAGGCCCCTGACTCTACCTCTACAGGCTGGACCAGGGATTTTCTGGAATGTGGTTGCATGGCCTTTGGAAGGCCTCCCTTTCCCCTTTTCGCTGCCTCCCTGAACCTTGCTTCTGAGGCTCTTATGGGCCTGAGGAGGCTTTCTGACTTTGTCCCCTTTCTCTCAGTTCATTCTTGAGAACAGCAGCCGAGAAGATAAACATGAATGCCCATTTGCCCGGAGTAGCATCCAACTCTCCTTCATGCTCTGTGAGATCCTTCATGTGGGGGAGCCTTGTGAGTACTTCCCTTCTCTCTGCGATCCAGAATGCTTTGAGATTATGGTCCCACTGCTCTCATTCACAGCCCACCATTGAGGCTTTATGAGCCAGTAGAGCAGGGCGAGGCAACCTGGTACCCTCCAGAGGTTTTGGACTACAACTCCCGTAACCCCTCACGCTATGCTGGCTGGGGCTTATGGGAGTTGTAATTCAAAACCTTTGGAAGGCACCAGGATGCCTAGCCCTGCAGTGGAGGATGTGATATGTAGTAAAGTTCCCATCCCTGCAGGACTGGTACCCTAAGTCTAGAGGAGCCGAGTAGTAGGTGATAATCCTAGGTGTCTCATCCAAGGCCAACAAAATGGGAGTGGGGGAAAACATGGCACACCTGTGACTGGCAAGTCCTCCTGGTTGGGGGTGAGAAGAATAGGTGGTCCAATTGTGGCGAATGGACTTGAGCATTTTTAATTTTAGCTCCTTGGGAAAACAGAGGGGATTTTTTTTCTAGGTGCTGCAGCCTTTAGAACTACCTAAATAGTTTTGCTCTGCATGGCCTCTAGACTTCTAAGAGAGAAAGGGGCTGAGGTATATTGAAGAGTAGATCCCCATGGAATCTCTTAGTTAACTGTCATACTTGGAGGTGCAGAAATGAGAGGAGGAGGAAGAAAAAGGGAGGGGAAATCATCCAAGCGTTGTGTTGCTCTGCTACTACAGGCTCTGAGACAGCCCAGGCCTTCTATCCCATGTTCTTTGGCCAAGAGCACTTTTTTGAGGAGCTCTTCTGTATCTGCATCCAGCTGTTGAACAAGACCTGGAAGGAGATGCGTGCTACACAGGAGGATTTTGACAAGGTGAGGCCAAGCTGTGTATGTTAGGGAGTTCTAAAAAGTGGGCCTGTTTTGCTCATATTGGGCAGGCTGCAATGTGGGTCAGATGTGGTTGCCATCCAGTTGCTATTTTACTGGCCTGCTCAGTTTTAAAGTAGCTGGAACAATAGCCATCCCAGGAAATTAAAAGGCCAGAAAACCTAAGTCAGAGAGGTGTGTGTTTGTATGTGTCAGGGGTGTTTCTGAGCGCAGGGAGCGGGGTAGCAATTCAGATTCTGAAGGAGAACCATCAGACATGGGGGAGGTGTTTTCCCAGGCTAGTCCAGATATGAGTAGGCCTGCTTCTCAGGTTACAAACCTACAGATGGCTGAGCTTGAGGGTCCCTCGCCCCCGTGAGAGGCAGCGAACAGGAGGTTGACCTAATAGATGCCAGGCGCAGACACAGAGCAAAGAGAGAGAAGGCAGGGGTGGAACTTAGACGGTCTACCCAACTGGCTTTGTGTGAGAAGCTGCGCTTAGAGGCCTCCTGAGAAAAGAGGAACCTCCCTCCCTTGAGTTAGGCTAGCGAGACCGCCTCCCTCTTCAAATGGCGGGTAACTCTCGTAAATTCCATTTGAATCCCCTGAAGGCATTCCTTGTAGGTGGAGAGTCTCTCAGAATTTGCATCTGTATGACCCTGTGAAGTAATGGATTAAAAGCTGTAGACTGAAGCCTCTCATCTGTGTATGTTTGGGCATGAAGTGAAGTGGGGGCTAAGGGAATCCTGACAGTATGCACACGATGGTATAGGAGGCAAATACGGTAAAAGATGATCTAGGCGAGCATGGGGAAATTAAGGAAAAGCTGACAACACTTGGGCCGTGGGATGGGTTCCGCCATCTACAGCACAGCTCTACTGTAGTCTCTTTTAGGCTTTGGAAGTCTAGCTTTCATCATTCTGGACAGTCACAGAATTTGGTGATCAAAACTGATTATGTGTCTGCGAAGCTGCCAGCAATTTATGCTAGATACAAAATTCTGTTCTTGCACAGTGAACTTGCAGATATGCATCACATGAATAGGGCTGGCTCTGTATAGGAAGCCTGGGACATGGGGAGATTGCTGGTATTATTAAACTATAGGGCACTGATATGAAATGCCATATAAAAAGTAAACAGTCCAATGCTTGATTTACAGTGATGCTGTAAATCCATTTACAGCGATGGCCCCCTTTGCTACAGTTTTTAGATGGCTGCAATTTTGACATTATTGAGCCAAAATTGTTTTGGGGAGAAGGGGAATCAGAGGGTGGGGAATGCAGTTTTCAAACCCCAGGTCTTTCTCCCATAATTTGAGCAATTTGCTGTGCAAGTGTGCCTGAGGGAGCATTTAGAGGCTTACGGCATGAGAGGGTGGCATTTAGAAGGGTGTGTGTGTTCGACAGCGCATTATATCCACCTGTGAGATAACCCTGTGACTGCTGCAGGTGATGCAAGTGGTTCGGGAGCAGATCACCAGGACCCTGAATGTAAAGCCCACTTCCCTGGAGCTCTTCAAGAGTCGAGTGCATGCACTCAACTACAGCGAGATTCTGCGTCTCCGGCAGACGGAGCGAATGCACCAGGAGGAGATTCTGGCTGCCCCAGTCCTGTGAGTAAGGAGGCCTTGCTGCTTTGTGTACGTTTGTGGGTGTGTGTGAGAGAGGGATGTATGGAGAACCGTATCAAATCAGCGTTAGCCCTTTTCAGGCCTTCAGTGTGTGGAGAAGGCAGTGTGGCTACAGGTGCACGCACCCCCCGGCCCCGTGCCGACTCCAGATTTTGGGAGGCCCTTGGACAAGACAGCCTGAATGGGCCTCCCTCCCTCCCTCACTGCCACTGTTGACAGCTGCTCCTCTTCTTCCTCTTTTCTTCTTCCTTGCCAAGCAGAGATTTGGTGAGCAAGCAGGCAAGAGCAGCTCCCGCCGCTCCTGCTCACCATTGCTGCTCGCTCGCTTATTCCCTCTGGGCCAGAACGAGAAGTGGGTAAACAAAGAGGTTGCAACGGTGAAGAGGAGGAACAGGTTGAGGGGGCCCCTGAGAAGATGTACAGGTGCCTGGCCATACTGACCTTTGAACCCCCACCCCAGAGACCTCCATGCACTGAGATTGTGCTGGTTTCCCAATTGTGGCCTGGATTGTAAGCGTGTTCAGTTGAATTTTGCTGTTTTGTTTTTATGCGTTGGTCTGTTTTTATTCTGCTTCATCGTTTGCTAAATTCTGAGAAGGTTACTTAATGTTTGTAAGATATTGTATTTATATTTTGGGGTGAATCGTTTTATGCACGTGCTTGTACACCACCTGGGATTCCTTTCAATGAAAGGTGGTTAAGATATATTTTAAATAGATAAGATTTTTTTTTAAGTGCTTAGAATTTCCTCTCAGACCTCTCACTCAAACTGAAAGCTTCTCTGCACAGTGCTGCTGCCCTCCTCAGATGTTCACAGCAAATGCCTGTATAGGGCTGTTTTTGGTATCTATTGTGCAGCTGCCAGTTCGTTTCTGGATATGCTTCAAGGTACCAAGTCTAGCTTGAGCTCTGGATTTCCTGCATCAAGCAGATGTTTGGAGTAGTTGGCATGTAAGCAGGGCCGGCCCTTCCATTAGGCAGAGTGAGGCAGCCACCTGAGGCAGCTGACTTTGGGTTTCATAAAGGGGCAGCAAATGGTTAGTTATTTCAGTTAGTAGTATTGCATTTTTCCTGCTGCAGGGGTTGGTGGGGGAGAGGGGAGAGGTGCTTGGAGTATTTTCTGCTACATTGGAGTAGACGAAATACTCTGTTCTGCAAGTAGGAACAGTGGAGGGAAAAAGAAGTTGGAGGTCTGTGAAATGGGTCATTGGACCTGTGTTAGGAAGTCTTCCTCTTCATTCCATCATACTCTTGTCCTAGGGAACTGAGAGAGCAGCTGAAACCTGAGCTTCTCAAGCTGATCCAACAGCAGAGACTCCTGCACCTCTGTGATGGAACCCTTTTTCGCAAAATTAGCAGCCGGCGCAGACAAGGTAAGGAGGAGGGCCACAGACAAAGTGGTGACCGGGATGTAGCAGGCAATAATATGCTGTTGAACGTTAGGTTAGTTAGGTGATTTAACAGTGGCAGGTCCACAGTTCCAAGCTGTTTGACTTAGTTATAAGAAGGCGCAAGGGAGAGCCAGAGTTAGGGGGGCTTTCTACATTTTAGAAATTAGGCTTTTAATTTCTAGGCTTTTAACCCACACCTTTACCAAGGCTTCTACTTCTAGATTCTTGCGGGATTAAAATTGGATCCCTTACACATGTTTTCTCTCTCTCTCTGCCTTTCTCTATGTTCCATTACACAACCACTAGGTGGCACGGTGGTATAGCAGAATTGCACAATCACCTGAAGGTTCTAGAACGCCACTGCAAAAAAATACTGGACTTTCCCCATTAGGAAAAAAAAAACCCTGTTAAAGGTTGCAAAGCACGGGAGAGGTTCTGGAGGATGATGACATCATGTAAAGGACCCGCAAACTACCATCAGTGAGGAAGCACAAGGGCACAATAAAACCCTCATGTAGAAAGGCTTGGGGAGGGGCTTTCCCTTCAGCACCCTGCCCTTCCTGCATCTGTCAAGCATCCTAGCGCCAGTCCTGATTCTCCAGGCAATTTCCCAGTGATACTCTAGGGCTCCCAACTGAACTCTACTGCTTGGAGGGTGCCACTCTAGGGGTTCTAGCCAAACTCTAATACTCCAGCAGGCATTTTTTCCAAGTGGTTTACAGCAAGGGTCCTCCAACCCTTTTGGGTTAGTGGGCACATTTGGAATTTTGAGAGAGTATCATGTGTACTCTCACAAAATGACTGCCACGGGGGGAGGCTTGCTCATTCATAAAATGGCTGCTGTCATGGGCATGGCCAGTCACAAAAAAAATCATTTCCTACAAGGCAAATTGGTGAGATTAAAAGAAAAATAACTTGCCCAAGAGCAAGGCAGAGGTGGGGTCTAAGCTCCAAAACACAAAACCATTCTGTTGTGTCCAAATAAAGATGGTACTGGAGGGCAGCACTTTGCATTGCAGCGTGGTAACCTCTCTATTAAAAATAATTTTAAAAATATCTTAAGAAATAAAATTAATATCAGGAGGGGCAGGGAGCCTGGTGGGCACCAAGACGGGTGTCTGTAGTCACACTGACACTACGTTGGAGACCCCAGATTTACAAGAACTCTTTTGGATTGCATGTTTAGGGGGAAAGAACTTGGGAGTCAGATTTCTAAAGTAGTATTCAAAATTCAAGTAACTGAGAAGTGAGAACTTGAACATCTTGCCTTCCTGAGATTTTGCATTGGCAGGGCAGACTCCTGTGGAAAGTGTGGATTTGCTGACACTTCAAGTTGGAGGCAAGGAGTCCGTGCTGGATTTATTGTCGGATGAGCTCTTGTGCTCATAATCTCCATGCTGTGACAGTGGTCCCCCCCCCCCCTCTTTGGCAGATAAGCTCTGGTACTGTTGCCTTTCTCCCAACCACAAATTTCTGCACTACGGAGATGTTGATGAGGGCATAGAAAGTCCACCCATTGAGAGCCTTCAGGAAAAAGGTACATGACGTCATCCCATCCGCTTGTTTATTTACAAGATTTTGTCCCGCTCTGCAATATTACTACTCCCAGGACGGTTAATGAGACTTCTTGCTTTCTCAGTGACAGTAGTTGTAAGAGCAAAAGAGAAAGGGAGGGGAGGCAACAGGAAAGGAATGAGGAAAGAGAATCCCTAAGGTCCAGTAAACTATAATTTATTCATTCCAGATTTTGATTAAAATCTTCATTCAGTTAGTCAGAAAGCATGTGAAGAGACCATAGCATTGTTGTTTTCTACAGTGTCATTTTTTTCTACAGTGATTAAGGGCGCAATCCTATGCATGTTTAGACAGAGAAACGGCCTACAACTCCCAGCAATGCTTGGAATTGTAGACCTTTTCTCTGTCTAAACGTGCATAGGATTGCACCCTAAAAGACTTTAATCAAAAGGTGTTAGGCTGACTAAATTTTAATTTACTACACCTTACAGATTCTGTCTTGCAATCCCTACCAGTGACAGGACCTTAGGGATGTATGGATTTTGTTAAATCTGTTCCATCTGTATTTAGCGCAAATCTGCCCCCCAAAGTGAAAAACCGGTCTGCAAGTCTGTGGACTTGGAGAAAGCTGGTCTGCTGTGGAACTCACAGGTTGGATTCATAGAAATCCAAACTCATTTGAATCTGTTTCGGATTTCTCCAACATCCCTACAGGAGCCCTGGTTGGGTATCTAGATATGTGAGAACTTCTCATTGAGTCTACTTCTGAAGTATACGGTGTGTCAGCTCACATCCAAATGGAACTCCACATGTGTGCACCCCCAGGCCTCAGCAGGATCAGTGCCACATCTGGGAAACATTATAGCAGGAGTGTGTGTGTGTGTTTGTGTGCGCACGCATGCGCCTGTCTGATATAGATGCTGTGCCTGCAGTGGCCCCACACCTTAGGAGCATGTTGCCATTGGAGGTCCACCATGCTCCGTCATTGCAGGCTTTTAAGAAGGCCTTGAAAATGTATTATTTTACCGGGGCCTTCTCTTGCTATGACTGCTGTTGTTGCTGTTTTTGTTGTGGTTGTTGGTTTTATTGTTGGCTTTTATTGTTGCTTTTATTGCTATTTTATTGTGTTTGTTTTTATTGCTTTTAATATTTTAACTGTTTTTATGTATTTTATTGCTGTGAGCTGCCTTGGGAGAGCTTCTTCCCTGAAAGGTGGCCAAGAAATAAATAAATAAATAAATAGGACAGACAGACAGACAGACAATCTATATTTGTCCCATTTATCTTGTTTGTTGTGGTTCAAGCCAGACATACATTAATTCAGGGTGCTTTTGACTCCCTCTGAAATGGGCTTTGCTTGCTTTGAGTCCTGAGTCATCTTTGCCCTACAACCCCTTTTTGCCCAGATGGGTATTTGTCGCTGTATTCATTGTCACTCTGCTTCTTCAGCATTTGGTGCCCTTTTGCAATCTCTCTTTGTGGGGAGATTTGGACATTAATTATTAGGCCAGTGTCTTAGGTTCTGCCTCTTCTTTGGGGTGATGAGATGCCTGCCAGTTTCCATCATGGCTTCAATGCTTACATGTTTGCGCATCTTACTCACTTCTGCTGCTGGCTAATGTTTTCCCTTCTTCCATCCTTGCTGCTCCTTTATGATACTCTTTGTATGTTAAGCCCACTGAGTAGGAACTCAACTGCTGCTCTGAACTGTACTCACCGAGTGCACACCGTGACCACTAAACCAAAAGTGTAACGACAGTGATGAAGACGCTCATCCAGTGGAAAGGACTTGCATGCACAAACTGTTTTGGCCTACTGACCCCATGTTATTGAGGAAACCCAAAGCCATTGAGTTTGTTGGCAAGGGTACCCACACAGATATGGCACTTACCTCTCCTGTGGCTGCCATTTGGGAAGGTAAAAGCGTCAGAAGAATCTCAGGAGAACATATGCACATGCGTACCTATGCATGCACATGCAAGCATATTTCATTTGAAGGCAGAAGCTGGGAGTGAAACTGGCATGAAATCAGTCGATAAACCTGGAAGCCTGTCCCTGAATGAATCAGCGATTTAACCGATATGAAACCATTTGGGTCTGGCACTGATAATATTCTTAAGATACTTAACATCCATGTAGGTCTTTTGAGCCATGTAGATTAAAAAGTCATGCCTGAAGGAGCCACGCATAAGGGAGAGCCCAGAACAGCTCTTTACATTTCATCATAGTTAGAGCACATACTATTACGACACGCTCCTCCCTCCCCCCGCTCCAATCCTGCCGAATCCAGTGATTCTCCTGATTTGAGTTCTGTGTATCTGTCAGTATATATCTGTCTTTGTAGCCCAGAAAAGCATTAATGTGAGAGCATTAACTTGTGTACATTATTTCTTGTTGTCTTTTAATTTTGATATTTTATACAATTTTAATATTATTGATGATTTAATTATATTTTTAACTTTTGTATACTTCTGTTTATAGGTTTTAAATGCACAAGTTTTAATGTTGTAAAGCCGCCTTGAGTCCCAGTATTTTGAAAAAGGCAGGATATAAAATAATAATAATAATAATAATAATACATCTTTATCTGCAGTTCCTGTGGCAGACATGAAAGCACTGCTGATTGGCCGGGAATGCCCGCACACCAAGGAGAAGAGCTCTGGCAAACAGAACAAGGTCAGTCTGCATTCCATCCTCTCTCCCCATGCATGTAGAAGGGTGCAAAAAGGGGTGCAAAAGATACAGCTTGCCATTTCTGGTGGCCTGCCAGACACCCCACCACACATCTGCAGCTGCCCAAATAATTGTGGCAGCAGTGCTTGGGATTTCTGTTGCTAGCAAGGGAATCCCTTTGCCATCTTAGATAAACCTGGAAAGATAAGGGGAGGGTTTCTCTTACTAGTAAGGGAATCCCTTTGTTATGTGCATAAGCCTGGGGAGATAAGGGAAGGATTTCTCTTGCTAGCACTAGTCAGGCTTGTCCATGCATTTGACACTGACATTGCCCTTTGTGGCCAAAAGGTTTGTGTACTTCTGATATAGAGGCATGGTGTGTGTGTGTATTTGGACATGCTGCTTCCTCCCATTGGTGTTACATATCCTCCTAGGCGCCGGCCTACTATTGTTTCTAGCACCTCATCAATTTGTCCACTCATTAAGATGGGGAAGTTCTCCTTTGTGTCCTATTCGTGGCAGATGCAGAAGAGGGCCTTTTTAGTGGTTGCACCCAGACTGTGGAACTCCCTGGCCAGGAAAAGTTCTTTTGGCCCCCTCCTTTCTGATCATCCGTTGCTAAGACATTGCTCTTTTTGCTGGCATTTGACCTGCTGGGCTGGAGTACTGCATTGCATTGACGTTTTTTTTTTTTTAAAGGCTGGTTTTATCTGCTGTAGCTTGTCTGATGTGATGAGCTTTGATTCAAGTCTTGCTGCTGTTCCTATTTCAGGGACAAGCACAAATGGTTTCCTTAGCTTGGGTTTTCTTTTGACTTTTACGATGTATTTGTTCTTGTTCTTGTTTTACTATAGTGTAAGCTGCCCTGATTATTTTTTTCTTATGGGATATAAATATCTTAAACTAATAAGTAAATAAATAGCACAGGGACCTCCCTCTCCTTGGTGTTCCTGTGGTTTCGAGGAGTGTCCGACAGGACACAAAGGAGAACTTCCCCCACAGATCTTGACCCTGAATAGCAGGCGGCTAGTAGGTCTGCCCAGGAAGGCATGGTAGCCTGCATTACGTGGAAGGCTCTTCTGTTTGCCATTGGCAGGAATGCAGGGTGCTCACTGATAGCAAAGGTAGCTCTCGGGAAGAAATCTGAGGAAGCCAGATAAGGGACCAAAGTGAGACAAGGAAATGACAGGAAACCCGTTCTTGGAAGTGGCCACATGTGCTGGTTTCCTGGGAATCCTGCATGGAAGCCAAGCTGGGGTTGCTTGGCAACACCACGCGTACCAAATCATCTGGGCCTTCTTCGGCACTAAGTTAGCACCGGGGTTCCCCCTGCCCCCCTTGTCTTGATCCCTGAGAACACAAATGAACAGAAGAAGAGCTGTGCTGGATCTGAACTGATCTAGTCCAGCATTCTGTTTGCATAGTGGCCAACCAGATGCTTCTGGGAAGCCCCCAGGCAGGACATCCTTGAACAATACGCTGTGTGAAGAGGTATACCTAACATCCCATCCTTCTCTTTTTCCTTCCAGGATCTCCTGGACCTGGCCTTTTCCATTAGCTATGACATTGGGGAGCATTTGAATTTCATCGCTCCCACACGCTACGAGGTGAGTATCTGCAGAGGAATGCCTGCATCTTACAGAAAATTTGAGCGGTTGGGGGGTTGCCTTCTTTTCTGTTCTATTTTTTTTAACATGGATGGTCAATAGGACTGGATTTCAGGAGGGGGAGGGAACAGCAGGGGCCGACAGATTTTGGATGTCTGTAGATATGTCTGTGGCCCATGGGGCAGTGTCTTTTTGTTCCTGACCTCAACTTGCCTCTTTAAAACACAGGACAGGGTCAGGGACAAACAACTGCCTTGCCGTCCCTCTCCAGCTGTTGACATCTGGGCTTTCCCTTCCTGGAGCTGTTGCAACGCCAGAGGCCAGCCTTCAGGCTTCAACTGTCCTTGTGCTCAGAGCTGCAGTGGAGGCCTACGGGCTTTTGCGGCTTCTGCCGGAGTGGCCTTCCCCAACCTAGCGCCCACTAGATGCGACAGACTGCAACTAGCAGATGATGGGATTTGCAGTTCAACACATCTGGAGGGCACCAGGTTGGGGAAGGCCATGCCAGAGGACTGGTGCTGTAACAACCTGCCTTCCTCCGGGTGGGTGCAGAGACAAGCCAGCATGCCTAAGCCATCCCCCTCCAGCTCGGAGCCCAAGAGGGGAGGCGGAAGTTTGTTTTGGCTCTCTGCTTGCACCCAGCAAGCGCAGGGGGAAAACAAATCTCCACCTTCCAGCCATGTTTGGGGCTGGGAAAGGAGCGAGGATCATCCCTGTCTCTCTGTCTGAAACCCCAGAGTTGGGAGGAAGTTTTGGGGTTGTCACACTTGCCAGAGCCTGGCTGGCCTTTCACCATGGCAAGAGGAGCGAACAGGATTGTCAAACCCTGGGTAGTTTACTGCAGCAATCAGACCCAAGCTATTCCTGAAGCTGTTGAAGAAGGCCCATAGATCAGTGGTAAGAGGATGTGCTTTGCATGTGGAAGATCCCAGGTCTGATCCCTGGCATCCCCAGCTAATGGGTAGGAAACGTTCCTGCCTGAAACCCTGGAGAGCGGCTGCCGGTCAGCGTTGACAATACTAGGTTAGATGGACCAGCGGTATTGGTATAAATGGACCCAATATAATGTTGCCATGGGCAAAACATATCAATGCCTCTCTGATGCTTGCTTTGCCTGTTTGTAGCATTGTACTGATGCCACCATGCCCTGCGCAAAAGTCCCGTAATAGCTGCGGTTGACAAAAGTCTCCCGTGGGCCATCCTGAACATGCATGATGATTTCTGCATTAAATCCCCACATTCCTGGTTTAGCTTCAGGAATCTCTTCTGGAATTCAGCCTAGCCTTGGTGTAAAGACAGAATGTAATGGAGACATTGTAAAAGTCTGTGCCAAAGATCAAATTGGAGGTTTGCACTGGGAAAGGCTGCATTCTGCAACCTCCATGTGTTATATGCAAGTTTGCACAGTTGTTTTTGTTTGTTTTTGCAGGAAAGTTTCCATAGGGCAGCTATATTGTGTTATCCCCCCCCCGGCCACCATACTCATATTAAGCTTTCTGGTAAAGGAACCCCTTGTGGTCAGATTTATATTTCACCATGTCAGAAAAAAACAAAGTTACTTTAACCTGGCATTGCTGCATCATGGGGAAAAAGTGGATGGTAGGAGGCTGTAGGAGAAAAGTGATAGGCATGGGAAGGGTTAAACACTCCCCTCCGGTTGCTGCTAATTGTCTCTTTGCCCCACTGCTTTACAGCTATTGAGCTGAGAGCTGGGTTTGCAGCCCTGCCACTCAACTTGTAGTTCCAGTTTCCTTCTCCTGTTAAAAAGTGGTTGTGTGAACTCCCATATTGATGCATAGGCTGGAGCTTGGGAATTATTCACAAGCTCAGCAAATGCCTTTTTCCTTGCTCTTTAGTTCTGCTTGTGGACCGATGGGTTGAATGTACTCCTGGGCCGAGAGATGGTGAGTGAATGGACACAGAGCGACCTGGATACCTTGCTGTCTATGGAGCTCAAGCTGCGATTGCTGGATCTGGAGAACATTCCCATCCCAGATGCCCCACCTGCCATCCCAAAGCCCCCCAGCAACTTAAACTTCTGCTATGACTTCACCCACATAGAACAGTAACATCTGCCTCTTCCTAGCATGTGCTGCCATTAATCAGGATCAATGTGGGTGTACACTTCTTCTCAAATTCTGTGGCTCAGTTTGGATGATCCTCTATACCAGACCAGGAATGTGCTGTGGTCTTCCGCCTCCCTATGTGTATTTGAATTCCCTCCTCGGTATCCAGGTTTCTTCTAACCAATTTTTGTTGTGACATCAAAATTGGGCAAACTATGGTTAGCACTAATCTGCAAACCCACTTCATACTATAGTTTCAAATAATTGTTTGGTGTTTCGAGCTGACCACAGATTGCCTAATTCAGACATCACTGCAAACCAAATGGCAACGAATCACACTTATCGCTAAGTGGGGAGAGGAAGGAGCGTGCTAGTTTGTGGCATGTTTTCAATCCACCAAGTTGAGCCTTTGAATGTGTTTTATGAAATTTTAATTGAGTCCAGGAAATCCAATTTCTTTTAATGGACACTTGTGCATATATTACGTACACACACACACTCACACACACATAAATTGCTTTCTTGCAGCTGCACTGTTTGGGATCTCTCAGAATTTGGGACCATTTCCTCCAGTTTGTTTTGTCCAGGACTTGGGAACATTAAGGGGATCAAAATAGGTCTTAAAGATGAAACTGAACACTATGAAGAGGGAATAGAACTGACATCCCCTCCTGGCTCTCTCTTGTTTCTAAAGCCAGCATCTGCAACAATGAGCGCTAGGAAGTTAAACCTACGAAAAGAGAGGAGAGTGGTTGTCTTTTCCAGAGTGATTTAGAGACCATCTTCCAGGATCTGCACAGAGATGCCTTGATCCCATCAGGAAAATTGCTTTTATTCAGTGATCTGTGCTTCAGTTAATCCTGCAGTGAGGCTGCCTCAGTCATGCACCTGGCCTATATTGCGCAAATCAAGGGGTTGGGGAAACGTGTTCAGTGCGTAGCATTCTGGCCGTTGCCACTGTGAGATGTAACTGTTGGAGACCATAAGAAGAGCCATGCTGAATCACACCAAAGGCTTATCTGGTCCAGTACGATGTTCCCTGAGTGGCCGACCAGATGCCTGCAGGAAGCCCACAAGGAGGACATGAGTCCAAGAGCACCTTCCTGCTTGTGTTCCCCAGCAAGTGGTATACAGAGATATACTGTCTCTGATACTGGAGATAATATGTAGTCATTGATAGGCTTATCCACCATTAATTGGTGTTAGAAAAGTTGAAAGGAACCCTTCATGCTCCTTATTGACCTCTTTTCTCATTGGTTTTAGGCCCAAACGAAACGTTTTTCTAATTATGCCTAGGTGAGCTATGTGCAATTGGTTTATTTACCTCATAGTAAGTGTGTGTTGTCCAGACTCAGATTGGGACTGTGGCACTCTGGGCAAGGTTAAGCTTTCTCTTGACCCGTTTTCATTATGAAATTCCACACAGAAATTCGGGGGGGGGGGACCTCCATTGGAATCAGTGAAGCTGTTGTTTTTCTTTTTTATATACCCCTCCCCCCTGCTTGGCAGCGTAATTTTGGGATGAAACTAGGTGGAGGAAAAGCATAACACCCCACCCAGAGCATCTTGGTCCTGGTCCAAATCGGGGCTGCGTGCACTTACCCTGAAGTAAATAAACAAATCATGCATGCTATGCATGATTAGAAAAATGTTTAGCATTTTTCTAATCATGCTTGGCACTGAGCCTTATTCTCTGTCCCAACTAAGGCCTGACAGCTGACAGTTGGCCTCGACTGCCTGAGGCCATAGGAACGCAAGGAGAGCCCTGCTAGGCAGAATGAGGCTTCATCTGGAGTCCAGGTAGATCTCACTCACAAGCCAGGCATTAAATCTTCCCAGCTGGCCATCATTTTCTGAAGGACTTCTGGGATTACCTGAAACCATGGATTGCACAACACTGAGGGGGTCGGGAGACAGAGTCCTCCCCCTGTTTTTCCCAGGAAGAAATGAATGGATCCCCCACCCTTAGCCACTTTGTCCCCCTCCACCCAGCTGGTCACCCCTTTCCTAGTTTTCGTTAGCCTGAATGCTGCGGTACTTTTTCTGCCTTTTGCTACATTTTCGCTAGGCGGAAACTAGCACTTTACAAAACTGGCTCCCTTGCTCTGTGAGAATAGCGGGGCCATATACATACATTTCTGATCTGCCTAAGCAATGAAATGCTCTGTTCAAAACTGTAGCATAACTACCTTTCAGGGAACTTTTTTCCATAACTGCTGCAAGCGAGGTATGGTACGGGGAGAGGTTTCAGAAGAGCCCCCTCCTTTTAAGAATGCTTCTCTTGGTAGGCTCGTAAACCTGTGTCTTTTGAGCCTGCTCAGAAAAAGGATCTTTAAATGCATCCAAAGCTTTTTTTGAAAACCTTTTCAGGGTATGTTACTTAGTACTTAGTCGTCAGGGCTGTGTGTTCTTTGCTTTTAAACCATTGTCTAAATTCTGCACTAAGGGATCTGTAGTCATCATAAACCATGCAAATTAAGTACATTATAAATAATGTCTCTTATTGTTGCCATTTTTCTTATGCTGTATACTTTTTATTCTACTTTTGGTAGACATGGGGGAAAGAGAAGGAGCAGGGCAGGCACTGAAGTCCTGCACCCTGCCTAGCCTGCCTAGGTTTGGGATATCTTATTGTATCCTCAATCTGCTGAGAGTTTACGAGACATTCCCACATACCTTCAAGCATTTATTTGCTTTCAGAAGAACTAGAAACTTGCTCTTCATTATTATAAATGAAAGCCGAGATACTTGGGAATACTGCCCCTGGTTACGCATTTTGCATGCATGCACGCACGCACATCCTGCTTAAGAAAAATCTGGCGTACGCATAGGCCCTGCTTGTAGCCTCTGCAATAACTGATAGCTGTCAGTGGAGGCTAACTCTTGCTATTCTAGAACATGGATGGACAACTGTGGGATGTGAGGGGGGGGGGCATTTTTGTCCCCCCACAGGTGGCATGCATCCATTCTTTTTAACGTTAAAAAATCCAAAATATCAGCAGTTTGTCACTGAATTTCTGCAGCAGACTGCTCCATAGAGCTACAAGGGTTAAATTTAAATTGTTTACAAGCTAAGTTTGACCCTTGCCATGCTCTTCAGCTGCTACAGAATGCTAGTATGGTCACATTTTGCTTGCAAACAAGCTAAACTTGACTCTTGTAGCATCACAGACACCGTTTTTTCCCTTAAATAAATATTTTCTTCACTGCCAAATTAAGCAACAGGGTGGGGGTCCCGCATGCAACCCTGTGCTAGAAGGATTCTGGGGTAATGTCAAAATGCATTGAGAAGGAAACGGGGTGGACTACATGGCTTGCAAGACCCCCCCCAATGCTGTGATTTCATGATGTACATCTGACTGAAGCCACCACCAAACTGTCCCCATGATTGCTCCAGCTGCCTTCCTGTCAACAGGCCTGCAGAGGCAGAGCAGTAATGGGTTAAGCTGGAAAGGGCTCAGGTGATGCTCCCATTGGCAGTTGCTTTCTTTGCTCTTCTCTGTTAGCAATTTTGAAGTTAATGTGATTGTTTTTGTTGTTTTTCATGTGAATTCTGTATCTATCACATTTCCACAGCACCATTTTCCTCTTTGGAAACACTGAGTCCATTGCACTGGAGCAACCATCCCCTCAACCCCTTCCCTCTCTTTGTGTATTCATTTCTCTTGCAGCACTGTAGCCATTCACTGACTAATAGGAAACCTTGCCTCCCTCAGTGTCTCCTGTAAAGGGACGTCCAGGACCCCTTGGCTTCCTCCCTGCTCAGGTGCTTCTACTGTAATGTGTTCACTGTGGTACTGCCTCTGGCAAAGAGGCCTGAATAGTAATAGTAATAATAATAATAAAGGGAACTATCTTTATGAAGTTTTGGTATTACTGTAAGTGATTGACGCTTGGGGATGGCTGTGTACATAGTAGGAAGTAGATTTCTCTGCTTGCTGGTAAACATATTGTTCCCCTTGATATATGATGTCCTGGAAGTCACAGCTGGGATCAAGAACAGGGCAAGCGCTAGCCTGAAGCAAGCGACAACTGGCACAGCCAATGCCGCCACCTCACCCCTTTCTCGCTGCTCTGTGCCTCAGCCCCCACCCCCTACCTTTGGTGCCACACCATGCATCTGGAGGAGGCAGCCTCCTAGGCCCCATGGGATCCCACAAGACTTGGCCAGGCTCTTGCTGACAGCCAGCAGCTGCTCCAAACAGCCTTGCTGGATGCCCTCTTGCTGCGGCAAACGCGGCTCCGGGAGAGCGGCTGGCAAGGCTCTCTGGGGCACCTGCTTGGAGGGAGGGAGGAGGAGCAGCACAGTTTGCTGCTCCTCTGGCTCTGCCACCTGATGTGGGCACATGAGCTTGTGTAATGGTGGGGTCTGCCCTGATCAAAAAAGGCCAGTGAGGATGTTGACCTTTTTAAAATAAAGTCTGAAAAGCGATCTTCCCAGCCGTAGCAGCAACTGCTTTTTGAAATATTCTTCAATGTCAACAGTGGCTCCTCCTGTGGGATTATCACATAAGGCAGCTTCCTGTATTCCCAACATTCCCATTTTCATCCAGAAATGCAAGGAAATGGGCTCTTTTGAGTGTGGATATTTCTAACACTCTGCACACGCTAAAATAATCTTTTTCAGATGTCGCAGCTATAAGATTTTTGGAAAATGTGGCTCTCACTGCTGTGGGGTGGCCTTTTTCAGCGAGGCACCTTCCAGCTGTGTGTAGACTACAATTCCCAGCCAGCATGCAGGGCTATGCTGACTGAGGATGCTGGGGACTGTAGTCCAACACATCCAGAGAACACCCAGTTGGAGGAGGAGTCTGTAGTGCAGGGAGGCTTTCCAGATGTTCCTGGACTGCAACTCCCCTCATGCCTTATCCTTGGCTAGGCTGACTAGGGCTGATGGGAGGTACAGTCCAACGATATTTGGAGGTTCCCCATCCCTGCTTTAGAGGCATTCCATGGGACTAGCTGCAATCTAGGAAAGTCAGTTACTATTACCCAAGTTGGGCAGGGCAGTGTTTAATAGGCTGTTTTGTCCCTCAACTGTAAAATCCAAAGTGTGCATAACAGATACCAGAGCCCTTCATTAGTGGAATGGCTCTGTGTGTGTGTCCGTCTGTCCGTCCATCCCAGTTCATTACAGGCTTAGAAAAGACAGGTGAGGGCTGGTGGGGTGTTGGCTTCCTCACCCTTCAATTGGTTGCAAGAAGGAACTAACAGAGACTTCTTGATTATGGAAACATCTCTTCATTGTTGCTTGAACATATCAAGGATTGCTTTGGTATCAGAGGACAGAGTAGCCTCCCGAAGGTGCTGCCACGGGTGCCTGCAAAATTGGCAGCAGCGTACTAGGGGAACCCTGGAGGAGGAGGTCCCCCGGATGCAGGCTGGCAGTTGAGAATGTGTATCGCTCTGGACTAGTGGGAAGCCAGAGCCACTCAAAGCAGGGTTCAGAGAAAGTGCTCATCCCTGGCTGCATCAAAAATTACAATGGGAGCAGCTGTTAGTATCCAGCTTGCCTTATTGCTGCTGGATACCGTTCCTGCCGGGGTTGGATCTACCTTGCTCCAGGTAACATCTTCCAGGGCCAAAGTGAACTTCCCCATTTAGCTTTGCAGTGTGGGGGGTCATGGCAGCCTTGCTCAGTGGACAGCTCCAGCAAAGCAGGCTTGGGAGAGGCATGCGCCTTCTGGCAGAAGGACTGGCAGTTCGGTGGACCCACCTGTTGGCGATGGTGCAGCTGCATTTAACAGCGGGGCAATGAGACTACCAAGGCAGGGGCTGTTTTTCCACGGCAACCCCCTCCCCACTTGCCCCAGGATGGGGAAAGGGGAGCGCCAGGTTGTCCCTATGTTCCCCTGGGCCGACAGCTTACAAAGCCCACCCTCCACTTCAGAGAGTGATGGAAAGGTCTGCCCCGCCCACGAACCGCGATTGGATGCTAGCCTGGCTCTGTGGCGGGAGGTGCGATTGGAAATGTTCAACATCAGTCATGCTGATGTTGCTGCACATGGAGACATCCAAGCATTTCAGTTGCTGGCACTCTTGACCAATGGCCTTCAGCGTCCTGCAAGGGAAAGTCCAGTGGTTGTCATTTGTCCCTTTGTTCCCTGCCTGCCCCCTAAGCACACACACACACACGGAAAGCCTGGCCTGGCAGCAGCTGTTGAAAGCCTCCTAGTGACTCGCATACCTGTCTCTACTAGCCACACCCAGACCAGTCACCTTTGGACTCTGCCGCACTACTTACTGGGGTGTCAGCTGGTTACAGCCAGAAAGGACAAGATGCTGAAGTCGACGCAGAGAGCCAGCTGCCTCCGCAAAGCCTTTATCGGTCAGGTTCCCACAGTGACTTAGTGAGAGGTGCTCCAAGGCCCGGCAGTTGCGAGCAATGGCCAAAAGGCTAGCATCGGTGACATTGGGCACAAGGCTGAGGGACAGCTGACGGAGCTCAGGGAAGCTGATGACCTGGGGAGGAAGGACAGAGCAAACAGCTGTGGGGGGAAACAAGCTTGGCAGCACCTGGGCATTGCAATGAAGGAGGCCCAAAAGAGCATCCTGCCAATTGTGTAAAATGCATAGGCAACACGGTGCTCATGGAGACCAGTGCCCCTCTGAACACCTTTCTTGTTGCCCACCAAGGTGCCCTCCCTCTCCAGCTTCTTTCCACCCAACTGACACATTTTCTTGGTGGCATCTGGGATCACTATGAAATAGGTTTCTGTTGGTGCTGAAAACTGTGGCTTCAAAGGAGCTGCTTCATGTGCTGGGGCTCAGATCCCACCTCTGCCTTTGTAGCTGTCTTTTGGGCAGGTTACTCGTCCTTTACCACACCTCCCACGGTGGCCATTTTGTATTGGTGCCCAGAACAGTTTCTCAAATTGCCAAATGTGCCCATGGGCCAAAAGGTTGCCTAGTCCTGATGTAAAAGAGTTCACTGTGAATCGACCATGACCAAAATCAGAGCTAAACCACACGCTGAAAACTACTGCATGCAAACTAGCAGGAGGACTGCGGTGATGCAATTGCAGCAGAGGAAGGCAACTTTTTGGGGGAGGATGAACAATAGCACAGTACAAGCTTTCTGGACTGTACCACTTCAGACTGCAGGTGGGAGAGCATGCGAATATATCCCAGGGTCAGAAGCTCCCTTCGTATGTGCAGAAAATAAACACATCAGGAAGAAGGCTACAGTAGAACCGTTCACCCTGACCCGTTTGCTTTTAACAGGCGAGGAATTTTGGCCATACAAGTGCTCCCCCACATGCAGCCCTCCCTGCCATCTGAAGTGGTGCAGTCTCCAAGGATTGTACTGTGCCATTATTCTGAACACCTAGTCCAGCTCTCAAAACATGTGCCCTACCACTGAACTATGGAGGGGTGGTCCTATAGCTCAGTGGTGGAGCAGCTGCTTTGCATGCAGAAGGTCTTAGGTTCAATCCCTGGCATCTCCAGGTAGGGCTGAAAAAACCTGAAACCCCGGAGAGCTGCTGCCAGTCAGTGTCGTCAATACTGGGCTAGTTGGACCAAGGGTCTAATCCAGTATAAGGCAGCTTCCTATGCAATGGAGGAAGCTGCCTTATACTGCTTTTTTTTTTTTTTACCTTGCTTTGGACTATGTAAGAAATAGGAGCTTGAAGCTTTCCCTCTCCCCGCCCCAGCTGCAGGTCCTGCTGTGACTTTCCTTGCATCTTCTGCACAAGGTCACAACAGGTCACAACTTGTTGTCAACCCCTTTCATCCTCCCACTTTTTTTTAGTGCCTGTGACAACCTTTCCCCTCGCTCTGTGCACCAAACCACTTCCTCTGCTTTCATGACCCACTTTGTTAACCAAGCCTTTTCTAAACCCTGCTAGGCTAGCCTCACTTTCTGACCTCCACTGTCCTGCAGAAACCCCCTTGCTAAATCAAGACATCGCCACCGCCACAACAACCCACACACCCTGGTCTTGCTTGCCTAATGTCAGTCTTCCCAGCAGCATCGTATCACTTCCATATCCTGTGCTGTTGGTGCGCTATAAAAACTGAATTTGAGTAGGTGTCACATCAAACTCAGTGGCAGAACACTTGCTTTACATGCAGGAAGGAGGTCCTAGGTTCAATCCCGGGCATTTCCAGGAAGGGCTGGGAAAGTCCTCCACCTGAGACCTCAGAGAGCTGCTGGCAGTCAGTGTAGACAATACTGAGCTAGAGGGATGAATGGACCAACTCTGTATAAGGCAGCTTCCTACGTGGCTATGATGGCACCCCTGCTACCAGAAGCCAAGGCTGCAATTGGTTCCTTTTGCCAGAACACCCCTCTGGCTCACAGGAACACTGCCTGACCTGGTCCAAGGCAGCTTCCCTTTTGTCCATCTAGCACAGGAGGTCCTCTGCCACTAAGCTGTGGTCCCTTCCTAGTGGATTGCAGCTTGCAAACACAGTGTTCAGACCTTGGCAATGCTCAGATCTGTCAGCTTCCCGCAGGCGGTCAGGTCAAGCTCTTGCAGACGGGTCAGGGCATTCAAGGAGGCTTGGCGCTTCTCTTGGGCATCCTGCTTGGTGAGGTCCAAGAGAACCTGGGTGTCCTGCTCCAAATCCTGCGGAGGTGGCTGGAAGAATCCCATGTTGCCAAAGTTCCTGCTGAACTTGGGGCCAGCGTCCTTCTGTCAAGGCAGCAGAATAGGGGGATTAAATGAGGCCATCCTGAGCACCCCGTTTCCCATTTGGTCAGTTATGTCATGGGGCGTGACAGCTGGGGACTGATGCTACATCTCTAGGGCTATCTTTACATGAGGCATTTATTGTGCGCTCGTGATTGGTCACTCACAAAAGTTTGCGGGTCATTTACATGATGCCTGTCAACCTCCAGAGCACATCCAGCTGTTTTTTATCTTTATCTCACAAACACCCCCCCCCCCCCGAGATAATCCACCATTTAAGTGTAAATCTGCTTTAATGCCTGTGTGTAAATGTGCTGTTCTGCTATAACCACAGCCTGGGGAGAAGAAGCCATTGAGCTATCAGGGAAATCACAATTGCCCCCCACCCCCGCCTCCTCCAGCATGTCTGCCTGTTGACCTTGGCTGGGAGGAGAGTTTTCTTGGCTGGGTTAAAGAGTCTTAAAGTGAGTATGGAGCAGGAAGAAGAAGACAGCGACCCCCCATGTAAGCAGCTGACAGCAACAAAGCCACACCCACCCACACACCCATGCTGCTTCACAGAGAGAGAGGGAGAGAGAGAGGGAGAGAGAGAGAGCTGAATCACCCACTGATTCACAGCTCATTCTCCACCCTGAGGCTGCAGAGAACTTGCCTATGTAAAGAGCTGATCCTTATCTCGCTTAGAATGCAGAAACAAGCCCTGGTAAATTGTGAAATAAAAAGCCTCATGTGATGAGGCTCTAAGGCACATATGGGCAATACACGGGTCACAAGCAGCCCACACGGGTGCCCAAGACACCCACAGCCAAATTCTCTGCTGCGCAGGGAGTGTCATCCTCGTGTGCCTTTCTTCCCAGGTAGATCATACCCTTCCTAGCCTGCCAAGCAGCTCTTTGGAAGGCTGGGAGGGTCATGGTCTCTCCAGCTGCTATGTTTGCGCTAATTTCCCCAAATTGTTACTGTTTATTATTATTGTTATTGTTTATTATTATTATTATATTATTGTATATAGTGCCATCAGTGCACAGGCAATGTACAGAATAAAACAATAAAACAGGAAATCTCTGCTACAAAGGCGTACATTCTAATAAATCACAAAATAAAACCAAAAGGAGGGGAAGGGAATATAGCAGACAGGAAAACACTACGAAACTAAATCGTGAACAACACAAACAATAATAAAATCTAAACTAAAGTTCCAGGTGTTTTGGAAATGGAAAGGTTTTTAACTGAGATTTTAAAACAGTAATTTAACCAATAGTCCGCAAAAACTCTGGCAGAGAATTCTAAGAGTAAGGAGCAGCAAGAGAGAATGGATGGAGCCAGGCAAGGGAGTAGAAACCCTTGGATGGGTAAGGAGCAAAGCATTCAAAGAACGTGAGCAGGGCAATGAAACGAAATAAGGGCTGAAAGATAAGGAGGACCTAGACCATGACAAACTTTAGAAGTCAAAAGAAGAAGCTTGTACTGAATCCTAGACTGAACAGGGAGCCAGTGAAAGATTTCAGAAGTGGAGTAAGATGATCAAAGTGATGGGCCAAGAAAGTGATCTTAGCGGCAGAGTGCTGAATAGAAACCAAAGAATGAATACGAGATAAAGGAAGACCAGTCAAGAGAAGACTGCAATAGTCAAGATGAGGAATGACCAGGGCATGAACAAGAGTTGTGGCAGAAGAGACAGATAAGCGTGGTCAAATCCTGGCGACATAAAGGAAGCAATGACAAGACTTGGCTACAGCCTCAATATGTGTAACAAAGGAAAGAGGAATCAAAAATGAAGCTGAGACTATGTGCTTCCTCAGCCAGATAGAGAATGACATATTAGAAGTAGCTATTCCCCATTTTCTCAGAGCCTAGTCCCAATCTACAGTGTGCATGCCACCCCTCTGATAAAGGTCCCCTTAGTCCAGGTATGTGGAACCTCTTTCAGCTCGAGGGCCAAATTCTGTTTTGGAGAAGCTCTTGGGGATTGCATTCCGGTGGTGGGTGGGGCCAAAGGCAAAAGGGGGCAGGGTCAAAAATGCCAGTAGATTTTAGCTTAAAGCTCTTAGCAATTAAGCTGTAAGAGAGGCATTTCAATCTCTGATAACGGGAAAACAACTGTGCAAAAGCTGGGAAACCACAAAATGATTGGTGGCTGGGAGAAAGGGCATAGCCATCTGGGGAACCCAAACTGGGACCCCAGTCAGGCTGGATTTGATCCACGGTCCTGACGTACAACACCCTTCCCTTAGTCCCGTGTTTGTCATTAAATGTGCATTCATACAGGTTCACGTGTGTGTGAACAAGGACGTGCAACAACAGGCAGCGAGGCAGGAGGCTGTGTATGTGTGTACGTGCGTGTGCATGTGCGTTGCCCACCCCTGTTCCAGGTAATCCATGCTGGAACTGATGCTATACATTGGAGACCAGGGTTGTGATATGGCCACCATTACAAACATTTCCTTAAGCACTCCTCCCTCTCCAGCTAAACAGGTGGGGAAAACTGGGTTTGGAGGTGGGACACATTTTTTTAATAGAGCATTTTGTAGAGTTAAAAGTTTCTTCATGAAATAAGTGAATAATAGGACAGACCCTGTCCTATTTCTGAAAGAAATGAGAATGTGACACAAACGCTGAATGCAACGTGCAATGCCACAGTGAATGGTGCAAAGCTAGGGTAGACGTCCCCCGCCCCCCATGGCCAATATATTGAGAACCCCGGCACCACTGTCATCTGCTAATACCTCCTGCTTTTAACAGGGGAGCTTGCAAGCTGTGCCAGATCCCAGATAGGTCTGGAAGAAGTTCCTGACCCTCTCAGATAAACAGTCCATTGCAGTCTGTATTTGTCATGGACTTAGGCTGGAACAATAACATGTATTAACTTGATTTAAACAAACCTCCCACGGCTTATCCAGCCTGTGGCTTTCTATGTGCTGTATGGAGTATAAGACAAGAACAGGCTTGCTCAGTTGGACCAAGGATTCATCTAGTCCAGCATTCTGCTTACAAAAGTGCCTCTGGGGCATTCACAAGCAAGGCGTGAAGGTGATGGTCATCTCCTGTTTGTTCCTAGGGTCCAGGAATCAAAGGTATACTATATTTGGTAGCCCAAGGTATACTATATTTAGCTGTCCTGGTTAATGAAATAGCCCTTTTTGATTTTGTCTAATCTTTTTTTAAAAACTAATCTAGGATAGTAGCCATCACCATAAATTTTTACAACCAATACTCTATCTATCTATCTATCTATCTATCTATCTATCTATCTATCTATCAATCTCCCTCCCTCCCTCCCTCCCTCCCTCTCTCTAAATTATGCATTATCTGAAATGCTTCCTTCTGATTGCCCTGGGGCTGCAGAGCAGAAGGGAAGCAAATTCTGACCTAACCATCAGCTAGGAGGCCAAGGGCCACTGGGAGGCTGCCCCCCCCCCCCAGAAGAACCTCATGGCAGGGGGAACATCACTTTGGCCCCATCTGTCAGACAGAGAAGGAGCATCCACAGAGGGCTCACTTCCCCTTGCCCTGACAGAAAGAACACTCAGTGAGGGTTGTACAAGAAATCTGTTGATGTTTGAAAAGTAGGCAGAAATGCCCCACTCGCAGCCATGAGCGCAAACATAATCACATTTTGGGGGAAAAACTCACACATTTCCAAGCTTATGATTGTGTTTGCAAAATACATCCTTTTTGAAAAACGCATACTTCAAAATGCACACTTTTGCACTTCAGTCACTAGGGGGAAACGCACATTTGGGTGCAGGTGCATGCTTGGAAAAAGGTGCACTTTTCCTGTTCGATCATCTGCACTTCTCCTATTCGGAATCTCCCCCAGCTCAGCAAGAACGAGCTGAAATGAGCATCAAGGTGGGAAAAGGGGAGCCTCAGCAAGGTTGAAGGTCGCTCATCCCCCCATCCCTATGTTCAGCTCCAACGGCCAGCTATCCTGTGTGGGCCCTGCACAAGATCCTAACCCCAGAGCATTCTCATCCTCCTCTTACAACGAAGGGCAGGGCTTGGAACCACTCCAGATATCTGTTTATAGACCTAGGAGGAGCCCCAGCATATCATAGGGGAGGATGGAAGAGAGTTCCTTCCTCCTACAAACCACCTAATCATTATCAGCATCTTTCTTCTTCTCTGATGCTATCAGTACTAGGTCTCCTCCCTCATGAGCTTCCTATGGCTTGTAAGTTCTTCTTCTCTCTCCCCTCCTCGGTGTTTTCTATTGCTTATAAAGCCAAATCTATCCCTCCTGCTCGTCACAAGCCTCCACTTTCCTGCCCCTGTGCTTAATTTCAACCAAGTAGTGTGGGTGGAGAGACAAATTGTATTTCTTCCTCTCGGGCTCATCACATCCAGGAACAGCAGGGCTGAAGAAAAGCACTCTCTAGTCCTATCCATCAGCCAGGGGGCTGCTGTGTACTGGGTGTATGAGTTTTGAGGTGGGAGGGGTGTGCTGTATGTGTGTATATTATTGCAAGCTGTTGTAAGGCTCCTTGATTGAGAAGCGGAGTATAAAACTTCAAAATAATAGCTCATAGCTCTCCTATTAATCTCAGATGGTTGAATGCCACTTGTCCCTCTGCAAAATCAGATGCTGATCATCTGGCGACCAATTCAGCATGCCAGAATCCCTTTGTTCTTAGGGTTAGCCAAAATAGCTCCAGCAACTAAGAACAGCTGGGTGCCATGACTCAGAAAGCCGAGAAATGGCCACCAGTCTTTCCATATCTGAGCTGGGCAAAGTTTTCCAGGCTGACTGTAAGAAAAGGCAGCTATCTTTTTCCTTTGAGATAATGTTGCCACGATTATGGGAAGACAGCTGTGCAAACGGCTGGGCCTGTTCTGGCCCCTGTAAGCTGTGCGAACTAGCACGGCATAGACTACCGCAGCTGGACTGTGATGATCAGAAGGATGGACCTTGGAAATGAAGTACATCCAGACAAGCTACCAGCCACTTTTCTGAAGCTCCTCAGTACAACAGACAAATGTGTGGCCACCCCTAGGTCAGATGCCTGCCCCCAAATAACTCCAGTCTCCATCCACCCTTTTATTAATGTGGGGTCTCGGTCACTCCCATTCCTATTAAGACAAAAGTGTAGATATTGGGTTACAATTGGGCTGAAGTCCTCCATAGAGACAGCAAGAAGCACATCTGGATGGTTTTCCTGCCTCTCTCTCAGCTAATAGGGCAAATAAAGTACTAGGGTAAGAGCGAGCAGATTTTCATTATTAAAACAGGGAAGGGGAAATAGAAACTTCCTTGCACCTCCATAATCTGAGGGCCACTGATATTGATCCTACCAGTGCACAACACTTCTGCTCCACCACTCCTGGTCAACCAGTCACAAAAGAGAGAGAGAGTGTGCATGCGTTCGCTCACCTCTCTGGCATGTTCACGCTCCTCTCTGGGCTCCTCTACTCCCAGCAGGCCCCAATCCGTCAGTTCTTTGCACCAGGCCATACGCAGGATGGTCAAACGCAGGAGGTGGGAAGCAATCGCTTGGACACTTCGATTGGTGATGGAAATGCAGGATGAGAGATCCAAAACCTGAAGGCTGTTGCTTAGGACTTCAGCCAGCGAGATGACTGAGCTGTCCTGTGGAAGGAAAAGTAGGCTGTTTGATTTATTCTGTTTAGTTTAACACACTTATCCCGAGGGCTTGTAGGAAGGGTTAATACAAGATACACTCTTTGGATTCCGGGGTGCGGGGGTTGGCCTTAGATTGAGTCAGACTGTCAGTGCATCTAGGCCAGACATTCTGTCCTGGTTGGCAGAGGCTCTCTAGAGTGTCAGGCAGGGTTCTTTCCCAACCATGCCACCTAAGATCCTTTTATCTGGAAATACTAGGGAGAATCAATGGTCAGAGTGTCAGCCTAGAACTAGGGAGGCCCAGGTTCACATCCTGACTCAGCCATGAAGTTCACTATGACCTGGTTTGGATGATCAACGGGGGAAACAACGAGGTATGCATTGTTTCCCCCATCCCCATGATCGACGCATGACCGGCATTTCCCTAATTATCCGCACTGCACCACAGGTTGCTATGTCATCCAAACCCGGCATGTGGTGTGGCAGGGGTAGCTTCTAACCCACCCCACAACCCATGGCTTGTTGTATGGGTTGTGGGGAGGTTAGAAGCCACCCCCGCTACGATCTGTGCTGAGTTCAGACGACATGGCAACCCGCAACACAGTGCGGGTAATTACGGCCAGTCATGTGTGTGGCACACGTGTGGGTGGGGGCAACAACCCACTGTGTTGTTTCTCCCGCTGATCATGGAAACCCAGCCTATGACTGGGTTCACATGACACAATAAGCCACAGTGGGTTGTGAGCCTCGTTTGCATCAAGTGTGGCTTATCGTGACATCTGAACCCAGCATGGATGATTCAGCATGGTTTGTTAACCAAGCACAAGCCACCCCAAGAACCCATGGCTTGTGATTGAGGGTGGCTTGCCATGACATGCAAACTCGGCAGCATGGCTTGTCACGACAAAAAACCCAGCCACTCCTTGCGATCGTGCTAGTGCCTCCTCCAGCCTCCCTCGTCAGTAATGCCCACCCCTCCACTGATACTGAAATGGCACTTTGGAATGACTCATTCACAACTTTCCCCCTGCTAGTGCTTTGGAAGTATGCAAACGAGTTTGTAATCCACCCTCCCCCCCTCGGTCCTTTGCAAGTGCATAAGTGCACAGATGTGCCTGTCTACTATGTATAGTCTTCAGTAGTACAGTCACCTTGTCAATTTCCTTGTAAATTACCTACTCCACTTCCAGGCTTCCCTTGGCAGCAGACTCCAAAAGATTACACCACTGTTGATATATATTGGCCCCAATTTAATAATGGTTTTTTTGGGGAGGCACAAATGATAGAGAAATAATAAATAAACCCCACAAACACCTTAGAACTTACACGTAGTAAAGAGCAGAAAGCGACCTTCAGGGAAACCAGTTTGGGCTGCCCCTCAATAGCACTGAAAGCTTTCACCAGCTCACTGCCACTCACGAGGCTGCACTCGGACACATCCAGGCTTTGGAGATGCCTCAGGTGCGAAACGCCCCGGAAGCCGGCGTCGGTTAGTCGTGGGGTCTTCCCCAGGCGCAGGCACTGAAGGTCCAGGAGCCGGGAGCAGATGACGAGGATGGTCCGGTCAGACAGCTCGGAGCAGCCGCTCAGATCCAGCGTGGTCAGGTGAGGCTGGTGCTGACACATGATGCTCACTGCTTCATTAGTCAGATCCTGGCAGGCCTGCAGCACCACCTCCTGCAGGCACAGGTGCTCCACTTGGACCAGCGACTTCATGGCCTGGCTGGAGATGCTGGTTCCACTCAAGTCCAAAGCCTTCATGGTGCTGGCTCGCTCCCTCAGGAACTGCAGGAGGTTGCGGAAGGACAGCAGAACCGAGGAGTTGTAGTTGCTGGAGCCGTAGTAAGCATCAAACTCAAAGGTGACGTGGCAGCGGGCAAGGGAGAGCTTAGCCAGGCGTGGAGAGCAGCCAGTCAAGCGGTTGAAGGTGAGGTCAGACAGGTATCGCACGCCGGACAGGTTAAGCTCCTGCAAATTGCACAGAGTTTTTTGGGCTTGCAGGCAAGTCTCCTTTTTGGAGAGCAGCGCCCCAGACATGAAGAGGCTGTTGCAGCCACTCAGATCCAGGACTGTGAGGCAAGGGCAGGCAAGAAGGAGCTCCTCAAAGCTGGCCTCTGTCAGGCTGCTCCCATGCAGGCACAAGCTGCACAGGTGGGGCCCCAGGTACCTGGCAACATACTTGATGACGTCCCGGGATGTGGTGGAGCTGTCCAGGTTCAGCATCTTGACATTGCACACGTGCCTTTGGGACAGGCTTACGATGGTCCTGAGGGAGGCCGAGCTTGCTGGGATGTTGAAGATGATGTTCTCCTGGAATTGAATAGGAGGAGGAGGGTACATGGTGAAGACATGAGCAGAGAGACAAAAGGGGACGGCAACTTCAGAGCTCATTGCCAATCCATCAGAAACTCTCCTGCACTCAGTGGTGTAGTGCAAAAATGCTTCTCTAGCAAAAATGCAGAGCAGGGGAACCACAGACATGAAGTTCACCTCTGAGTTCAGAGGCTGATGGGCATCCGGAAAGGATTGCGCCCTAAGTTTGTTTATTTGTTTATTGCATTTATACCCCACCTTTTTTCCTCTTGCAAGGAACCCAAGGCGGCTTACATTATCCTCCTCCTCTCCATTTTATCCTCACAACAACAACCCTGTGAGGTGGGTTGGGCTGAGAGACTGGCCCAAAGTCACCCAGTGAGCTTCCATGGCCGAGTGGGGACTAGAACCCGGATCTCCCAGCTCCTAGTCCAACACTCCTGCCACTACACCACACTGGCTCTCAGTCTCTAAGTCTACTTTCTTGCTGGGCAATAAAGACATATTGATCAATCCACTAACCTGATCGCTAATATCCTGCATCATGTCTGTTTAGGCTCACCTAAAACACTCCAGCTCCACTGCCCTTCCTTAATAAGCAACCCACTTAACAGTTTGGTAGCTTTGTGGCTGCATCAGCCCAAACACATTCAGTGGACCCGTCTCTTCCTCTGGCATGGCTGCCAGGAGAATGAAAGCTTTCACTTCTTGTTTTAAGCTAATCAGAGTATTCTGTTATGTCTGAACAGGAGGCCATCTGGTTAGTTTATGATTTGTTAACAAGCCAAGACCATAACCCCTGTTTATGTTCTTGCTGTTGTTCAGTCATTCAGTCGTGTCCAACTCTTCGTGACCCCATGGACCATAGCACGCCAAGCCTTCCTGTCCTCCGCTCTCTCCCGGAGTGTGCTCAAGTTCATAGTCATTGCATCAATGATGCTATCTAGGCATCTCATCCTCTGCCGTCCCCTTCTCCTTTTGCCTTCAATCTTTCCCAGCATCAGGGTCTTTTCCAGGGAGTTTTCTCTTCGCATTAGGTGGCCAAAATATTTGAGCTTCGGCTTCGGTATCTGTCCTTCCAATGAGCAGTCAGGGTTGATTTCCTTTAGGATTGACTGATCTGACCTCTTTGCAGTCCAGGGGACTCGTAAGAGTCTTCTCCAGCAACACAGTTCAAAAGCATCAGTTGTTCTGCGCTCAGCCTTCCTTATAGTCCAGCTCTCACAGCCATACATTACTACTGGGAAAACCATAGCTTTGATTAGACGGACCTTTGTTGGCAAGGTGTTGTCTCTGCTTCTTACTATGCTGTCTAGGTTTGCTACAGCTTTCCTCCCAAGGAGCAAGCGTCTTTTAATTTCATGCCTACAGTCACCGTCTGCGGTGATCTTGGAGCCCAAGAAAATAAAATCTGTCACTGCTTCCATTTCTTCCCCTTCTATATGCCAGGGAGTGATGGGGCCAGATGCCATGTTCTTAGCTTTTTTAATGCTGAGTTTCAAACCAGCTTTTGCACTCTCCTCTTTCACCCTCAACAAGAGGCTCTTTAGATTCTCTTCACTTTCTGCCATTAGGGTAGTATCGTCTGCATATCGGAGGTTGTTGATAATTCTCCCGGAAATCTTAATTCTGACCTGTGATTCATCCAACCCGGCGTTTCTCATGATGTACTCTGCATATAAGTTAAATAAGCAGGGCGACAATATACAGCCTTGTCGTACTCTTTTCCCAATTTTGAACCAATCGGTTGTTCCATGTCTGGTTCTTACTATTGCTTCTTGACCCTCGTACAGGTTTCTCAGGAGACAGGTAAGGTGGTCTGGTACTCCCAACTCTTTAAGAATTTGCCACAGTTTGTTGTGATCCACACAATCAAAGGCTTTAGCGTAGTCAATGAAGCAGAAATAGAAATTTTTCTGGAATTCTCTTGCTTTCTCCATGATCCAGCTAATGTTGGAATTAACATTAGATCAATGTTCTAGATCAACTAGATTTGATCTCTAGTTCCTCTGCCTCTTCTAAACCCAGCTTGTACTTCTGGTAGTTCTCGGTTCACATACTGCTGAAGCCTAGCTTGTAGGATTTTGAGCATAACCTTGCTGGCATGTGAAATGAGCGCAATGGTACGGTAGTTTGAACACTCTTTGGCATTGCCCTTCTTTGGAATTGGAATGTAAACTGACCTTTTCCAGTCTTGTGGCCACTGTTGAGTGTTCCAAATTTGTTGACATATTGAGTGCAGCACTTTAACAGCATCATCTTTTAGGATCTTAAATAGCTCAGCTGGAATATTGTCATCTCCGCTAGCTTTGTTGTTAGTAATGCTTCCTCAGGCCCACTTGACTTCACTCTCGAGGATGTCCGGCTCAAGTTCAGTGACCGCACTATCATGGCTATCAAGGACATTAAGATCTTTCCTGTATAGTTCTTCTGTGTATTCTTTCCACCTCTTCTTAATCTCATCTGCTTCTGTTAGGTCCCTGCCTTCTTTGTCCTTTATCATGCCCGTCTTTGCACAAAACGTTCCCTTGAGATCTCCGATTTTCTTGAAAAGATCTCTAGTCTTTCCCATTCTATTGTTTTTCTCAATTTCTTTGCATTGTTCATTTAAGAAGACCTTCTTCTCTCTCCTTACTATTCTCTGGGATAGCCATGTTCTTGGCATGTTAGCAAATCATAGTTTCAGCAAAGCAGATCTCCCTGTTTGGACACAGCAACAAATTCTAGTTGATTTAAATGAGGAAATGAAAGCTTCCAACCCACTTGCAGCCATGCCAGAAGAGAATAGTGGAGTACATGAGCCCAAGGCTTGCTGTTGTTCATTCTCATAATCCTACACTTACACTGTGATTTAGTTTTATGTTCGAAACGGTCCTACGATTGTTCAGCAGGGCAGCTAAGGCATCTACTTCTGCACTGCCAAAAAAAGAAGAAATGCATCACCAAAAGAGGACATCAATTTGCATTAAATTGCATATGCGTGTGTGTGTGTATCGATATAATTACTATGATTTACACAGACGTACAATACATCTCATCATAGTGGGGTAGACCGTGACCAGTTGACTTGTGTGCCTGCCTGCTCAGTCTGCTGTTCAGGCGCTAACTGTTGATGGACAACTTCAAGGTCCCTGCTCTCTCTTCTTCTGGTTCTTTATCTTTAAACCAGACATGGACTGGGTAGCCCTTCAGACAGAGGATACTTCCAAAGATAGGGCTGTTCCTTGACAGCACTTCAAATAGCCTAGAGGACTGTCCTCTGTAGAGACACATGGCCTCCCTAAAGCCCTGTAGAAACACAGAAAGGCTGAGTAGACTTGCCAAAGCAAGTGGTTGTTACCTGACGCAGGGAATCTTGGGCTGCAAAATACCAGGTTTGGTTCACCAGAGAGGCCTCTTTCCTATCAGAGATGGGCAGGAAGCTCAGGATGTATGTGATAATCTGCAAAGAAGAAAGACCATGAGGAGGAAAAATGCCCAGCTCATGGATGCTTGGTCCCTTTATCAGCAGCATGGTGGATTGATTTAAATCAGGACTGGGCAACCTATGGCCCTCAGCCTGATTTCAAAAGCCCTCTGCAAGAGATGCATTCATTCATTACATTTCTATACTGTCCAATGGCCAAAGCTCTCTGGGCGGTTCACAGCATGATAAGACATAACATAAAACCTTAAACATTCAAGAATTTAAAACAGTTTAAAAACAAGTTTAAAATAAGTAACAATTACCAGGATCTGATAAAAAAAACTAAAACTCCCCATTGTATCCTGTCAAATGCCTGGGAGTCTTAACCTGGCACTGAAAGGATGACAATATTAGAACCAGATGGACTTTACTGAGGAGAGTATTCCACAATCGGGAGGCCAATACCAAGAAGGCTCTCTCCCTGGTTGCCATTTTCTGAAACTCTCTCGGAGGAGGCAGTGACATCATACATCTCTGTATGTATAATCTGTAAGTAGAGTAATGTGTTCTTATTATGAGTCTATGGTTCTGATTATGTATTCCCGTTATATCTCTGTATTTATGGTATGTCCATGGTGTGTGAGAGAGAGATGACTGGCAGGAAGAATGGTAGATGTGCATATATGAGTTGACTGGCTGACAGAATGAAGGGGAGTTGAAGTGTGTGTACTATATAAAACTGTGTTCTGTGTTGAAGGAGTCAGGCAGAGATAGTGAGGGATAAGATCAGAGATAGTGATTAGTTAAGTTTGAGGGATGATTTTAGATCAGACCTAGGATTTGAGAGAGGCAGGATTTGAGAATTGAGAACTGAGAGGGGGGGGAGAGGGAGGTCAGTGGGGATTTGTGAAGTGACTGTTTGAGAGTGTGATCTAGAGAACGGTTTATGAAAAAACATATATTGATAAAGCCATTAAGAGTTACCTGTTAATAATTCAATAACTTATCACTGTAATCAATAAAGCTTTGTTTATAAATCCTATGCCTTCTGCTCTTGGCTACATAAAGGGAAAGTATAAAGGAGACAGTATAAGGTTATAAGTAAAGCCTGCGTGTCCTCGCAGATAGTGGACTGAATAAAGAGTTGGGCCTAAGCCTTAAAGTTCCTGGTGGCAGTGAAATTCTGTGTGTGTGAGGGAAGGTGGTTCCTGCTGGGGTCTTTCTCCTGCTGTGAAAGGCCTTAGAGAAGGGGAATTGTCACTGTTAGAGAAGGTGAGAATGCTGCAAGGCAATTGGAGGATGGCCTCAGATGTTGATCATAGTATAATGTAGGTATACAGTTAGTGGCCAGTTCAGCCCTCTGTCAAGAACAATCTGGCCCTCCCCAAGCAGTCTGCTGGGAGGGAATGAGAGAGAGAGAGAGAAGAGAAGAGAAGAGAAGAGAAGAGGGAGTCTCCTACCACTTTTGGATTTGGCCAAGAAGAAAGACTGATTTAAATCATGGATTTAAATCAAGATTTCCATATATTTCCTGAACAAGACTAGATACTAATTAGGTATTGAAACAATGAAAAGATATTCATTTGCAGCTAAAACTGAGCCTTTATCATCTTGGGAAGTATAATCTAAAACCTCTGGTCATCCTGCTGATGTACACTACATAATTATCTGCTTAATGACAGGTGCAATTGTGCAGTTGGGTGCAATTGTGAAATTAATGGCACAAGGGCTGGCAATTACTGGGCAGAACAACAGCGTTTTTTACAAGTGTTCATGCTGTTTGGTTGACAGTTATAAATATTGATATTTTGCCACAACAATGACTATAATACATGGCCTACTGCATCATATTTATCCCAGACTTCTGAGACCAAGCATTATTTCCTCCCATGGTTCTCTTTTACAAAGAAAAGCCTTAGCTTATACAGTGAGTTTGATGGGGGAGGAGGGTCAAAAGATTCAATTTTAGACTTTATCATGACCACTTGCATTAAATGCACATTTCATTAAAGCTATTTAAAATATATTGACCATAATCTGAAATGTAATTTGGGGTGTGTGTTTTAAAACCACTCAGTTTACCAGGCAGCCTCCTAAAGGGCAGCCATTGCAGAGATAGTAGACAGCTGTTCATCTTTCTAACTACTCAATGTTCTCATCTTTCCCAAAAGGACCTTTACTCCTGTACATGACACACAGTAGTAGCCTGAGAATCAAACCAATGCCTGCAAAATCAGGTTGGGCAGAAACTTGATTTAGACCATGCATATGGGGGCGGGGGGGGGGAGGGGGGTTGTTGGTTGGTAAAGAAAGCTTAGAAGGATTTATTTTTATTTATTTACTGTACTTTTAAACCACCCAGCAACTGACGTTCTCTGGATGGTAGACAATACATTAAAAACTATGGCTTATGATAAAGTCCAAAGGTAGATGAATTTGCATCAAGTTGTCGGATACATGAGCTATATATTTACTGTAGCAAAAGAAAGCATTACATCCAGTCATTGACTTAAGGCAGTGGTGGGCTACCTGGCATCCTCCAGATGTTTTGGACTTCAACTTCCATAATCCCTGACCATTGACTATGCTGGCGGGGGGTGATGGAAGCTGTAGTCCAACCTCCTCCCCCTAGAAGGACTCTGGGTTGCCTACCCCTGGCTTAAGGAATATAGGAAGAATGAAGTGAATTGGGGTGGGGACGGGGGTTGAGGAGGATGTGTGTTCATATGTCCTGAGAGATCAGGTTGGTTTGCTTGTTTTTGGCAAAGAAAGTCTTCTGTGAGTGTCAATGTCTGCTTTTTTTCCAGCTGAACTCATCCATTAAAAAAATAAACCCCCAACGTAGCTCACCCTTGTCAAAGGCTGCATATTATAAAGCTATAAAAGCTGTAAATGATTGACCAGTAGTTGATCATACAAAATAATGGAACGTGTGTGAATTCGAATTCTGAGGTAGCACTTCTTGAAATAGGAAAACTTGTAACTGTCACCCCTGCTGAAGATATTTTGGCTAATTGCATCGGCCATTTTATTTGAGCTTATAAATTTGAAAAGTCAGCTTCTCATTTGAAGCTCACTTTTGTTTTTGATTTGTCATCTTTAAACTCTGTTTTTCCTTTGTCATCTTTGGTGCTGCCCTCCTTTTCTTTTCTTTTTTTACAAGAAACTATTCCCAATCCAGGGAGCAAAATCCCATTATGAAGGCAAAAATATATTTTGAAAAAATATCAGTCTTTAAAACACAAAATGGTTCCTTTCAGCAAGAGATATGTTAAGGCAACTAACCTCTCATATCTGTGCTCCTAACAATCTTGCAGCCGTCCCTACTATTAGGGTAACCTCTAACTCATTACTGCTCCCTGTCCCTCAAAAAAGCATCAGCAAAAAAGAGGGGACACAGATTTGCAGAAAATGTGCATGTGCTAATATATATGTATAGATGCACATTTAGAAGTAATGATTAGAATTTAAACAGAAATGCAATACATCTCACCACTGTGGAAAAGACTATGACCAGATAATCTGTGTGCCTGCTCAGTCTGTTGTCCATGCACTGTTGATGAGCAACTTCAAGGCCCAGCTCTTCCTTTTGATGGTTCTTTATGACAGCCTGTCAAATAGAGGACTGTCCTCTGTAAAGTAGGTGACATGGCCACCAGTGGAGGCTGATGGCTACAATGTCAATGTGGCTGCAAATCAGCTCTGGGTTTCAGTCAGACTTGTAAAAGAGCTATCCTAGGTGCTACACCCTACCCCAAAATGGGTTCAGCATCTTGGTGTCAGGGTGGAAACTGAGCCGATAAGAGCCCCAGAGCAGTTCTGATTCTGAGGAAGAACAGCAATCTGTGGGAGAGGAGCTCGCTCATCTCTCACAAGCACAGCAGCTGGCAGAGATTCCTCCTGCCAGCATTCCTGGGATAGTGACCCTGGCGGTGAAAGAGCTCTGGAGGGGGGCTTGCTGGACGCTCGGCGCAGATGCAGGGAGCGACGACAGATGGAGGGCGCCAAAAGGAGGCGTACCGCTCGTTTGGCGCTTAAGACAACGGTCGCGTCCCGAGGACCCAAGGGAAAGAGGGAGGCTCTCTCCATAGCCCGTAAGTTCAGAGTCTTCCCGTGGTTCCCCTTCAAACAGGGACCAACTGCCTTACCTGGAGCTTAGGCTACTTTGCTATCTTTCCCCAGTGCAGTTCCTTGCTTAGTGGCTAGTGATTAGTATCTGTAAGAGTCATAATGGAATAAAGGAATAAAGCCATGGAAAGAATCCTCGTTGTCTGTGTCTTGAGTTGGCTATTGGAGGGGACTGTAAGAGGCAGCTAGGGCGCTCCTGACACTTGGATAGCTCCTTTAGAGTTCTGATTGGTTCTGACTGAAACCCAGAGTGGATTCATAGCCCCACTGACATTGGAACCACCAGCCTCCACTGAAGGCCACCCTACCTATTGTTAGATAGAGTGAGGCAGCCGATTCTGGCAACTGATTTTGGATGTCACAATATTATTGTTGTTGTTGTTGTTATGAGAGAGGCACTTACAGAATTTTCTGCCTCAGGTACCAGAATACCTTGACTGGCCACGGGTACTAAGCACCTTGACTTGGGTGAGGTAGAGGTACCATTTGCTGCTCTGCCTCAGGCAGCAAAATATTTTGGGCTGGCCCTGCCTTTTGTCTCTCATTCACACTCCTTGTCTCCTTCACCTTCAAGGTTTGCTTCCACAAAAGTCATTTGGACCCAGAAGGATTTCTAGGCTGAGGTTACACCAAATGGAAAACATAACCTTTGTATTGAAAAGCCTGTTCTATCCTGACATTTCTAGTGATGTGTACAAAGTTTATGTTTTTTATTTTGTGTAATTGTCCTCTAGAAAACCTTCTAGGTCCAAACGACAGAACAACAAACATCATGCTTAATTGGGAAGCCCTGTGAGAGCCCAGAGAGGTGTGTAATTGAAATACCCATGTGTTTATGTGCTTGTTAGTAAGCGATTTCCCAGGTAGGCCTGGGACAATGGTTCTCCCTTCAGAAATTTCAGCACACAATAAAAGTGAATAAGGGGGCTGCTGGGAGTTGTAGAACTTTTTTCTGTCTAAGCATGCATAAGATAGTGCCCTAATCCAATTTCATACTAGATGGCAAAGACTCTAAAATATTTATGAACACAGATATTTTCGAGTTCCCACTCCATTCAGACAGGTGTTCAAACATCAAAGAGCCAATCTTGATTCAAGAAGTAGGGCATTAGCCTGGACAAAAAAGATATAATCAATTGTCCCTCCCCAACACACTTCCCTCCAGCGGTCGGAATGTTGGTAGGGTGACATTTTTCTCGCTTTCTCATAATACTAGAACCCGGGGTCATCCGATGAAGCTGATTGGTGGGAGATTCAGGACAGATATTAGGAGGAACTTCTTCACACAGCGCATAGTTAAACTATGGAATTGACTTCCAGAAGATGTAGTGATGGCCAACAATTTGGATGGCATTAAAAGGGGGTTAGACAAATTCCTGGAGGAGAAGGCTGTCAATGGCTACTAGTCCTGATGGCTATGTGCTACCTCCAGTATCGGAGGCAGTATGTCTATGTACACCAGTTGCTGGGGAACATGGGCAGGAGGGTGCTGTTGCACTCATGTCCTGCTTGTGGGTTTCCCAAGTGCAGCTGGTTGGCCAATGTGTTAATAGAATGCTGGACTAGATGGACACTTGGTATGATCCAGCACAGCTCTTCTTATACTCTTTATGTTCAGTTTCAGGGACTGAGAAAAGTTTGGGGTGGGGAGATCACAATCAGATCTCCTGCTCCAAAGTTGGAGCTCTGTCTCCAGCCTCAAAGAAGGAAATCTGCAGTATTTTATAGCCTCTCAGACGCTATCGCCGGGTCACAAGATTGCTCTCTTAACTATGTTATTATCATGTTATATTTGTTTTTTTTTATTATGTAAGCCACCCTGAAAATATCTATATTAAAAGGCAGCACTGAACATTTTTAAATAAATACATACATGAATAAATTTGATCATGCTTATAGACTCTCCTGTAACAGCATCATACCAACTGATATGTCTCCTGAATTCAGATGATAAGATTCTAGTTGCAATACTAAGACAAATATTGAATAGAATTCTATCAATATAAATGCATTATGATCAGACTGGTTTTATAACAGGGTGGATAAGAACATAAGAACAGCCATGCTGGATCAGACCAAGGGTCCATCTAGTCCAGCATTCTGTTCACACAGTGGCCAACCAGCTGTCGACTAGGAAACCACAAGCAGGACACGAGTGCAACAGCACCCTCCTGCCCATGTTCCCTAGCAACTGTTGTACATAGTCATACTGTCTCTGGAATGGTACTGGAGGTAGCATACAGCCATCTGGACTAGTAGCCATTGACAGCCTTATCCTCCAGGAATTTGTCTAACCCCCCTTTAAAGCCATCCAAGTTGGTGGCATCACTACATCCTGAGGTAGCGAATTCCATAGTTTAACTGTGCTGTGTGAAGAAGTCCTTCCTTTGATCTGTCCTGAATCTCCCACCAATCAGCTTCATGGGATGACCCCATTGGGTCCTAGTATTATGAGAGAGGGAGAAAAATGTCTCCCTATCCACATTCTCCACACCATACAAAATTTTGAACACCTCTATCATGTCTCCCCTTACCCTCCTTTTTTCCAAGCTAAACAATCCCAGCTGTTGTAACTTTCCCTCAAAGGGGAGATGCTCCAGCCCCTTCCTTGATCATTTTAGTTGCCCTTTTTCCAGCTCTACAATATCCTTTTTTAGGTGTGGTGACCAGAACTATACACAGTATTCCAAGAGTGGTCACACAATAGATTTGTATAGGGGCAGTATGATATTGGCAGATTTATTCTCAATTCCTTTTCTAATTATGCCTAACATGGAGTTTGCCTTTTTTTTTTTTTTTTTTTTACAGTAGCCGCACACTGGGTTGACATTTTAATCGAGCTGTCAACCAGAAGATCTCATTCTTGGTTGGTCACTGCTAGCTCAGATTCCATCAGGTTATACTTGAAGTTGGGACTTTTTGCCCCAATGTGCACCACTTTACACTTGCTTACATTGAACTGCATTTGCCTTTGGGATGCCCATTCTCCCAGTTTGGACAGATCCTTTTGGAGCTCTTCACAATCCCTTTTTTTTTTTTTAAACCACCCTAAATAATTTGGTGTCATCGGCAAACTTGGCCACTTCACTGCTCACCCCTCATTCCAGATCATTTATGAATAAGCTGAAAAGTACAAAGGCTGATCTTAGGGACATGTTGCATATTTTGGTGAGAAGATCAGCATTTTCATATTTCAGTTCTTTGAGAACTCTACAATGGATAATATCTGGGCCCGGTGATTTCTTTGCTTTCAATTTATCAATAAATTTCAGACAACACAAGAGGAGCGATTAATCTCTTTAATTTTTGCCACTCTGATCCATGAGGGCAATGTGCACAAAAAGAGTCCCACATGCTGACTGAGTCCTGGATCAAAAACTCTGCACAAAACTGGGTGCTGAATACCCAGCTCCTAGGGCTGAATTGCCACAGGGTTACAAACAAGTTCCCAGAGCCACATCAATCAGCTATTTGGGAATTGGAGGACTGAACCCAGTCTCCTTCCTCCACTCTCCCCAAACAAAAGATCACTACCAAATAAAGCAGATATTAAAGGCTAAAGCTGGCAACACTCACTACTTATAGGCAGATAGCTACAGGTGCATGCTGTAGCACAGAAGGAGCTTACTGCTGTGTGTGCATATCTCTGGAATGTGGCTGTGTGTTCTAACCTTGTAGCACTGTTTTACGGGAAACAGGCTTTCTGAATTATCTGTCTTCTACTCCTTTCTTGACCTTGAAACCTCTTAAGTGGTTTAAACCGATATGTAGACGATGCAATGCTCATGACATAGCACTCCAAAACAAAACAAACAATAGTGCATCCAGTTTATTAATAAACGGATTTTAAAATGTGAAACGTTTCTGCCTAAAACACCAGCTTCAGTCACAAATAAGAATATATTACCAAATACTACTTGTAAACTGAGCCAGAACCAACCAGGATCAGGCCAAACCTCAGTGCAGGAAACAAAGATTAACAATCAGCACCTGTATTTAACAGCCAATCAAGCTGCATTAATAAACATCATGGCTTGTTTCATCTCACTTTTTACACTGATATGTAAGATTTCAGCTGATCAATAAACATTGCCTCCTTAATTTTTCTCCTTTGGAGGCTCCATTCAATTGCTAGCACAGAGACCTTCACTAAAGGTGCTCTGCCAGCATGTATTTCCCTCCTATGAAGGGATCAAAGTCTAGCATATGTTTCATTATGCTGAATATCAGCCAAGTGCTAGTTATATTTTTTTTAGGAGAAGTCTTCCAGTTTCACCAATGTAAAAGGAATAAGATTCCAAACACCAATTTTGTGAATAGCACCCTTAACTGTACACTCCCCCTTACCTTCCACACAGATCCAGGGCATGCCTGTGTCCCACAAAAGGCAATAAAACTGGTAGAGGCTAACGGTTATAGGTTACCAGTTCTAGCTGTAAGGAGTGTGAGGTATACCAGAGGACTGTCTGGTTGTAAAATCCCATTTGTGACTACCCATTTGGGAAGCTCAAAAGATCCTTGATCACTGTAACATCAAGGATAATGTTTGTACTGCCCAGATAACATCTTGTGAAGTCTCGGTTGTAGGACAACAAATGCTGGACATGGGAATGCCTTATCTGTGTGCATGGTAAGGGGGAGCCACCTCTTTTCTTTGGAGAAATGCCCTGGTTTGCATATAACGCCAACCCAGAATGTTGTTGAATCGTGGGTTGTCAAGTGCAAACCCTGCACTATGGTTTAACTATGGGTTGTAACTACAAACAACCCAGGAAAAGAACTCACGGTTTGTGAACCCTGGGTTGTTCATGGTTAACAACACAGAGTTAAACTATAGTGCAGGGTTCACATGTAATGACAACCCATAATTCAACAAGTCATGCTCAACCCATATTCAACCGGTACTCTGGGTTGTTACGTGTGAACCAAGTCAGTTGGGCTGGCAGCACTGAGCAATGATATGTGCACGGTCACACCAGCTGGGAAGATTGTCACTATCATCAGAGAAATTCAGAAAAAGAATCTTCTGGCATGTTAAACACTTTCAGATTTATTGTGGCACAAGCTCGTTGGATGCATAAAGTATTATCTCCATTTGGCACATATAAAAAGATAGAAAGACTAACATTCACACATAATATATACACACACACATACACACACAGGATAGGGTACACACACACACACACGACAGAAGTGGGCTCTAGTCTACAAAAGCTTCTTTCATAAGCATCGTATTAGCCTATAAGGTACTGTAAGAATAACTGCAACTGGACACTAAAGGTATGCAATCTGGTCCATGCTTAAGTTTCTCCACATGAACCCATCTGTGGGAGGGATTACACACATGTAAGAAATAAAAGGGCTTTCCAAATGCATAAGCCATCTGCAGGAAGGATTATACACACGTAAGAAATAAAAGGCTTTCCAAATGCATTAACCTGTCCTGGGTTCTCTTAATTTTAGAGCCCCAGCCAGTCCCACAAACCTTTCTCTGATCTGAGCAAAATTCACTTCAATTTATTTCCTGAAAACCATGGTTCCTTGCAACACCAGCCTTAGTGGACATCCACCTGTCCCCACCAACGACACTGATTTAATAGGTATTTAATAAGTTCATTGTGCATAACAGTCGTTGGAGTATGCTTCATTTATTTCTGCTTCAGCTTCTTGCTGTCAGTGGCAACCCAGTCTAGCCAAATGCACCTAATCAGGATGGAGGTGGTTACGCTGTCAGTTTGTCATATAGTGTACTATGGTCTGGAGGCTTTGTATCCTAGTCATATACCTCATCCACCAGAGACTGTCTCTAGGAGATAGCCCATCACTACCTCCAGTCCAAAGCTTTCTTTACAAAGTACTCTCAAGCATGATGCTGCCACACCAGTTGTTTTCTTTCCTTCTGAATACAAAGGAATTGGGCTTTGGATAGGATTCAGCACCTTGAATAGCTCCTCTAGAGTTCTGGCTGGTTCTGACTGAAACCCAGAATGGATTCACAGCCCCACTGAAATTGGAGCCACTAGCCTGCCTGGAGGACTGCCCTTTTCAAGATATCCTTGTTCCGTCCAAAGTTTCATTTTTACACAAGGTGCTCGTAGCCTGAATCTCTGTGATTTCCTTTTGTAATTGCCATGTTGGGTATCACTCTTGAAAGCACCTTGCGTGAAAACGAACTTTCAGACTGGCCACAACATCAGAGTACCTCATAGGGGACTGTCTCTTGGTGTAGCCATGTAGGAACTGGGGTGACCCAAAGTGTATCGGGAGGTGGGTGGAAGCACCAGAGTTCAAACTTTGGTTCCTTCTTCAGGCTGCTTCTGGCATATGGAGACCCAATAATCTGAACAGCGATGTGGCTGCCTGACAGCATTCAGCCCTTTTCAGTCAAATGTACAATCTACACTTGAGCACTCAGAACAGAGGAAATACGTGTGGTTTTTTCCCCCCACTTTGCGCTGAGAGGCTGGCCAGAAGCTGTGACCGTCCTGAAGCCACTTCCCCAGAGCAGTTTCCCCAAGGTTTTTGTTTGTTTGTTTTTTAAATAAGCATCCTTTTAAAAAGCCCCTGAGGGGAGGTGTAAATCAGATACACTTGCGAGCCACTTGAAATAATAAAATAATAACACTAGAAATAATAATACTGCAGCCCAGCTGAAGCATGGGAACAGCAAAGAGGGAAATAAAATATTGGGTAAAATCCAACATATGCCCTACTTAGAAGAGACCCACTGAAATGAATGGGACTTCAGTTATTCATGACTAACTTGTCTCATTCATTTCAATGGGTCTACTCTAAGTAGAATTTATGTTGGATTTTACCCATTAATCTGGAGGCTGGCATGTAGATCATTTGAGGAACGAATACGAGGAGGTGTGTGAAGCCACGTAGCGGGGTGCGTAGGGGGGGGGGGCATACTGACACGTGTTTACAGGCACGTCCGCGCGCACCAACGCGTGTCGGATGAGGAACCTTTCAACCCCCCTCGCAAAGCTGCGGGGCGGCAGCAGCAAGAGCCCCTCTTCTCCCCTACCAGGCATCCTTACCTCCACAGGCAGCCTCCACGCCTCCATCACTGCCCGGAGCTCAACTGTATGTCAGAGAACTAGAAGAAAAGTTTTTAAAAAATGAAAACACCCCTGTTCACCTCAACGGCCCGGCCACGCCCCCAGTTAGCTCCTCCGCCTCCTCTCCCCCCAGCTCCCCGTCCTCAGCTTGACCTGATCTCCATGACGACGGCGCGATGCTTGCTGGGAGCGGCAGTCTTCCAGGGACAGGCAGCTCTGCGCCTGTTCTGAGTGATGACGCAGATGCAGCTGCGCCGGAAGTCGTGCTGTGCTGAGCTGGTGAGTTTTCTGCCTGCCTGGCGTTGGGCCTCGTTGTGGAGTCGCCATGGCGGTGAGTGAAGTGATCGGCCTCGCCGCGGTTTCTGAGGCTGGAGTTGATCTGTGTGTGGGTGCACGTCCCTGGCCGGGAGTTTGTGTGTGTCTGTCTGTCCTCGGCCGTGTCCCAGGATCAGTTTTCCAGCGCTGTGTAGGCTCTCGCCGTGCCATTAAGCGCCTTAACCTGTGTCCTCCAGATATGTTGGACCAGGGTGGCTGAGGATGATGGGAGTTGGAGGGCCACACATCTGGCGGGCGCCCGGTTGGGGAGGGCTGATATGATCCGTCATTTTAGCTCCGGTAGAAATAGCTTGGAATTTTTCTAACCTAGGCTAGAAAAGCTTGATACTTCCCCTCTTGTCCCCTCCTCCCTTTAACTGGACCTGCTCCTGGGCCTCTAATCGCAGCCCGGCACAAAGGAAAAGGTTAGCAGAGTGGAGCTTTTCCTGCTCTGGCGGTAAGTGGGGAGGGATGCAGGGGAGAACTCCTCAAACAGGAGGTGAGACGGCTAGAGCGCCGGTGGCGGAAGTCTCGCTCCAAAGACGATCAGACACGGGCTAGAGCTGTATCTTCAGCCTATCACGTGGCGGTGAGAACAGCAAAAAAGGAATATTATGCTGCCTGTATCGCGTCTGCAGAGTGCTGTCCCAGGAGGCTGTTCCAAGTGGTCTGGAGCCTGGTCAGTCCTTTGGCTCCGGAACCACTGAGGCATTCTAATTTATTATTTATTTTATTTCATTTATTTCATTTCTATACCGCCCCATAGCCGAAGCTCTCTGGGCGGTTCACAAAAATTAAAACCAAACAACACACAATAAAACAATTTAAAATATATAGAACATTAAAACCACAATATAACAATACAATATAACAATACAATATAACAATACAATATAACAATATGGTGGTTCTGGTCGTTCCTCTCCAGCAGGTACCAGAGGGTAGCACTGGGAGAGGAGGTTTTGGACCCGTGGCCACTCACTTGTGGGGTGACACAGGGTTCCATCCTCTCCCTGATGCTATTTAAGGCCTCCTATGAGGCCTTGGCAAGGCACTTTGCAGATAAAATTGATCGGATTAGGAGTGTTACTCCGTACCCTGTGGATACAGTTAGTGAGCAAGAGGCAGCCTGTGGCGAACCGGTTTTGTGGGATCGGTTCCAGCTTCTTCCTCCTGATGAAGTGGACAAGGTGCTTTCACCTGTAAGGCCGACCACCTGCTTACTTGATCCTTGCCCATCTTGGCTCATTATGGGCTGCAGAGAGAGACTGGGTGAGGGGATCAGGGTGGTGGTGAACGCCTCCCTTGAGGAGAGAGTGATGCCATCAGCCCTCAAGGAGGCAGTGATAAGACCGCTCTTAAAGAAGCCCTCCTTGGATCCCCAAGTTCTGAACAACTTTCGCCCAGTCTCAAATCTGCCATTTTTGGGCAAGGTGATTGAGCGAGTGTTGGCGATGCAGTTGAAGGCACACTTGGAAGAAACTGATTATCTAGACCCATTTCAGTCGGGCTTCAGGCTTGGGCATGGGACAGAAACGGCCTTGGTCACCTTGGTGGATGATATGAGAAGGGCTCTGGATAGGGGTGAATGCTCCTTCCTTGTTCTCCTCGACCTCTCAGCGGCTTTTGATACCGTTGACCACGGTATCCTCCTGGACCGCCTGGAGGGGTTGGGCATTGGAGACACCGTATTGCGGTGGTTCTGGTCATTCCTCTCTGGCAGGTACCAGAGGGTAGCACTGGGAGAGGAGGTTTCGGACCCGTGGCCACTCACTTGTGGGGTGACACAGGGTTCCATCCTCTCCCCGATGCTATTTAACATCTATGTGAAGCCGCTGGGGGCTATCATCAGGAGGTTTGGGGTGCGGTGTCATCAATATGCGGATGACATGCAGCTCTACCTCTCATTCAAATCTTCACCAAGGTTGGCCATAGAATCTCTGTCCAAATGTCTGGAGATGGTGAGTGGCTGGATGGGGAGGAATAAGCTGAAGCTGAACCCTGACAAGACCGAGGTACTTTTGGTGGGAGACAAGAGGAGGCTGGGGGATGTTGACCTTGTGTTGAATGGGGTACGGCTACCCTTGAAAGACCAGGTCCGCAGCCTGGGGGTCATTTTGGACTCCCAGCTGTCCATGGAGGTTCAGGTGTCAGCTGTGAGCCAGACAGCGCTGTATCAACTCCATCTGATATGGCGGCTGCGCCCCTTCCTTCCCGACCATCTGCTCCCATCGGTAGTACATGCCCTGGTCTCCTCTCGTTTAGACTACTGTAATGCGCTCTACATGGGGTTACCCTTGAAGACGGTTCGGAAGCTGCAGCTGGTACAGAACGCGGCGGCTCGCCTGATTAAAGGCAGCCGCCGGCGAGATCACATCACTCCAGTGCTGAAGGAGTTGCACTGGTTACCAGTTGTTTTCCGGGCCAAATTCAAGGTGTTGGTTTTGACCTTTAAAACCCTATATGGTTCTGGCCCAGCCTATCTTAAGGAGTGCCTCCAGCAACACCAGACAGGCCGCTTAAGAAGATCAGCCTCGGATGGCCTTCTCTCTGTCCCATCAGCCAGGACAGCTAGACTGGTGGGGATGAGGGAGAGGGCCTTTTCTGTGGTGGCTCCCACTCTGTGGAACTCCCTCCCTAGGGAACTCTGCCATGCCCCCTCTTTAATGAGCTTCAGTCATGCATTAAAAATGTTGTTGTTCAGGCAGGCATTTGGGGTGGGTTAGGGTATTTTAGAAAATGTTTTTATTGTAGAATTTCATTGTTTTAAACTGTTTTATTATATGCTGTACATCGCCCAGAGTGGCTGGGTGACCAGCCAGATGGGCGATTAATAAATTTAATAAAATAAATAAATAAATACTAATGTATTAGTTTGCTGTTAAAGACACAGAAACATGGCCAAGAAGGTAGCAGTTCTAAAAGTAGGTGATTCTCAAATAACCCACTCCTCCCATGAAGTTGGAACAATCTCCTAGTCCCAACTCTACTGTAACTAAGTCTAAATATGAGTAACTGAAATAATTGTATATTCTTCCCCTGTTTAACCCTTTCTCCATTTCCTTTACGAGTATCTGTTGTGTCTATCTTTAGACTGTAAGCCCCATGAGGTAGGGCCCTGTTTTCTCATTCTTTGTAAAGTGCCATAAGAACAATCCTGCTGGGGGAAAGCAAAAACCAGTCTAATCCAACAGCATGTTCCCCACAGAGCCCAACCAGATATAAAAGCAATAGGCCTCTCCTCCTATAGTTTCCCAGCAAATGGTATGCAAAGGCATAGTGCCTGACTCTGGAGGTTGTACATAGTCATCATGACTAGTAGCCACTGTAGCCTTGTCCTCCATCCTTGTACATCAGCGGTGGGCAACATGCAGGCCTCATGTGGCCCCTCCTGCCCCCCATTGGCAAAAAAAATTGTTTGCTGCTGAAATTTGGTGGGAAACCACCATGGAGGCTTGCTAACGACAAATATAGCTTGTTTTCAAGTTATATTTGTCCTTAGTAAGCTTCCATAGTGGTTTGCCACCAACCACCAGTTTTTTTCCCTATTTTGCTGCAGTGGCAGCAGCCAGAATGTGGTGTAGGCAAGGAATTGGTCCTTGGATCACCCAAAGTTGCCTACCCCTGATTTACATAAATGTGCTATGTAATGCTGACAATTAATAGCAGGCCACTCATCTGAATAGTTGGCCTAACTTACGTAAAGAAAGAAGGCTTGGCAACACTTGGTTCCACCCAACCTGCCCTGCCTGGGTCAAGAGGCGATCCAGGTCAGTGTATCATATGCTCTGAGGATTCTACTGGCAGAGCCTTTGAGCAACAAATAATACTTAGTGCCAATGGCACTTTAAGGTGTTCAAAGTGGTCCACAGACATGATTTTAGTAGTTCTTGCAACAGCCTCGTAAGCATTATTATGCCCATATTATAGATGGAGAGGAGGCTGAAGTTGAGAGGATAAGAGTGCAATCCTGTGTATGTTCAGGTATGCTGGGAGTTATAGGACTTTTTCTGTCTAAATATGCATAGGATTGCACTCTAATTTCCCTATGGAGCTCACCTAGCGAGTTCATGGCAATAATGAGATTGCAAAAACATTGATTGATTGATTGATTGATTGCATTTATACCCCGCCCTTTTTCCTCTTGCAAGGAACCCAAGGCGGCTTACATTATCCTCCTCCTCCTCTCCATTTTATCCTCACAACAACAACCCTGTGAGGTGGGTTGGGCTGAGAGTCTGTGATTGGCCCAAAGTCACCCAGTGAGCTTCCATGGCCGAGTGGGGACTAGAACCCGGATCACCCAGCTCCTAGTCCAACACTCTTGCCACTACACCACACTGGCTCAAAAACATGCAGTTGTCCTGCTGGTTTTCACTGTTATTGGTTAAATCAACTGAGAAACCCCACACTTTCTGGTGCTGTGTTGGCTTGCAAATGTCTTATAGTAGGCTATCATGACTTCAGTTTTAACTTATGTGCTGATTCTGCTCTGTGCTGTAGCAGATAGAGACTTAGTTTGCAGATCAAAACAAGCCACCATAGCCAGTTGTGAGCCTTGGTGCACACAGGTGTGATTTACATAATAACTGCCCAGGTGCATCTTATGTCATCCAAACCTGGACAGAATGGCTTGTTGGAGGGTTAAACAACTCTTGAATAACCCATGGGCCATTTGAGGATTGTGTAAGCCTCCAAGAAGCCATGCCACCTGGGCTCGGACAACACGATAAACTATGCCTGGGCAGTGCAAATTACACCTGGCATGAGCCGCGACTCACAAGCCAGGGCGGCTTGTTGTGATCATCCAAACTGGCCCAGAGTGTTGTGTCTGAGTGTCTGTGACTCAGGTTCAAATCCCGACTGAACTGGACATTAGTGTGTCTCAACTTCAACCATTGTTTTGTAATGAGGGGAGAAAATAACCCATGCAAACCCTCTGAGAGACTGGAAAAGAAATCTTAACTATTTTAAACCTTAACTTGCCCACTATGGGCTTAGTAGAATTTAATTTGCTGCTGTTAGCAATGTGTTAGTTCTGGTTTTGTGCCCTCCTCCCTGCCTGTCTAAAACAAAAAAAGAAGTTTTGTCTAATAGCCAAGGATTGGGGGTGCCCAGTGACATACAAGGAAGTGACACGCTCATCCTTTGATTTAGTTGTTCCTTTTTCTAATTTTTCAGCCAAAGGGAAAGGTGGGAACCAAAGGTAAAAAGCAGATATTTGAAGAAAACAAGGATACCCTCAAGTTCTACCTGCGGATCATCCTTGGAGCTAACGTGAGTGTGTGATGCTCTGCCTGTATGAATTCTGTGCAATGATGATGCTCTGCCTGGATTTTTGAGCAGAAAATGTACCCCAGCTGGAAAGCATGCCTTGTTTGTTGCTTCCAGCCTGTGAGGCACCACTGCACACTTGGTCTTTGCCTCAGTGTTGATGCAAGAAGAAACGCCCCTGAGATGTCTGTGTTATCACTGGGGCCTCTAGGGCATCCTGCTTTTAATGGGGAGTGCCTGCTGGCTTGGAAATGGTGCCTCACGTCATGCTTTCAGAAGGCAGGGTGCAGCTTCTGGCTTGTTGTATGCTTCACACAAAGTGATTGGATGCCCTGGTGGCCTCTGGGGTATCATTTCATTTGCTAACTAATTTGCTGAAACTTGTAAGGACTGCAATGGCTGCAATAGCATTACAAATCTGATTTAATGTTAAAGCCGTTTAATTGGCATGGTTTCCCTTTAAAGAACACTGGGGTTTTCAGATTTCAGAAGGTGCTATGAATTCTTTAGGGATTTCCAAGAACTGACTTGCGTGATCAGGAGATGATCATGTCAGGGATGCTCTGACTTGGATTCCTGCACTGAGCAGGGGGTTGGACTTGATGGTCTTATAGGCCCCTTCCAACCCTACTGTTCTATGATTCTGTGATCTGTTTTACTTTGTGTAAAGTCCAAGGGAGTGGGGATTGGTGCCTCACATTCTGTTAGGAGTGAGTGAGGTACTGCTTCTGCCTCTCTGGGTACTCCACGCAAAGAGGCAGGGCCTGAGAGGTGGATAGAGGAGACAGGATGCACACACACAGATTGTGTGGGTGAGGGCTTGATGTGAAGTCTCCTTTTCCTCTTGATTGACAGCTCAGTTTCTCTGGTATGCTATGAAAAGGATGACAGGGCTTCTGGTTTGAGTGTAAACTTCTGCTATGAGTGTAAGCGATTTATTAGTAAAGCTTGTATGTGGTGGATCCCACCTTACGAGAGTGCATGAGGCTGGGTCAAAAAAAGAAAAAAAGGCATTCATACTGGCTACGGAGCACCCAAAGGGCTAAATTTAACTTGTTTGCAACCTAAATTTGTCTCCTTTGGTGCTCCATAGACACTAGGTGATGGTCAGACCCCATGTGACATACTGGATAGTGTCGGCTGTGGGAAACTCAGAATTCAAATCCCCACAGAGGGCCAAATTGCACATAAGAACATAAGAAGAGCCATGCTGGATCAGACCAAGGGTCCATCTAGTCCAGCATTCTCTTCACACAATGGCCAACCAGCTGTCGACCAGAAAACCAGAAGCAGGGCATGAGCGCAACAGCACCCTCCCACCCATGTTCCCCAGTAACTGGTGTACATAGGCTCACTGCCTCTGGTACTGGAGGTAGCACATAACCATCAAGACTAGTAGCCATTGATAGCCTTTTCCTCCAGGAATTTGTCTAACCCCTTTTAATGCCATCCAAACTGGTGGCCATCACTGCTTCCTGTGGTAGCGAATTCAGTAGTTTAACTATGTGCTGTGTGAAGAAATACTTCCTTTTATCTGTCCTGAATCTCCTGCCAATCAGCTTCATAGGATGACCCTGGGTTCTAGTATTTTGAGAGCGGGAGAAAAATGTCTCCCTATCCACATTCTCCACACCGTGCATAATTCTGTAGACCTCTATCATGTCTCCCCTCACCCTCCTTTTTTCCTGGCTAAACAATCCCAGCTGTTGTAACCTTCCCTCATAGGGGAGATGCTCCAGCCCCTTGATCATTTTAGTTGGCCTTTTCTGCACCTTTTCTGCATTTAGCATGTTTCTTTTTATTACTGTAAACAGCAGCCATGGGGGCTGTTTAGCCTTTTCATCCCGTTCTGTAATCCCAATGAAAACATCCCCCTTCCTGCCAGAGCTGCTATTTGCCACTCATTGGTATTAGTGGGAGCTTCCCTTCCAGGACAAATAGCAACTTTGGGAGGATGATCTTTGATTGGGTTATGGCATGGGGGTAGAGGTTTTAAAAAACAAAACGAAAAACCCTCCTTGTAGATTGCTGTCCCAATCAATATTCAGCTCCTTGGAGATAGTACAGGAGAAAAAAATCAGATCCTGTTCAGCTGCTATGTTGTTCTGAAGCAGTCACTCAGTAGGCCTTAGCCTGTCTTCCTTGCTAAGCCCCCCCCCCCCCCCCAGCTATCAATAGCAACGTGGAAGGCCCATGTCCTTATCTGTCTGAGAGGGAAGACACTTAGTATGAAGTTGCCACTTCGTAAAGTGCTGTGTCTGAAAATAGGAAAGTGGATTTGGGTTTTGAAGAGTAGTTTTCATTTGGATTTAAATCAGATTTTCAGGGGTGGGGACTTGGTTAGTTGGGTGTGTGGTTTTTTTTAATGCAAGAAGATTCCAAGCTATTTTGCGTCTGATCTCTTCCTTTTTTTTTTGTTTCTGACTTTCGTTTCTCTTGATTCCAGGCCATTTATGGAATTGTAAACCTTGTGATCTTCTATGTAACAGCCACTGTCTGGACTTGGGTGAGTCCTGCGTAGCCCCGGATTGTAACCTCCTTAAGGCTATCAAGTTGCTTATGCTGTGAAATCATCATTTGGATGATGCTTCATGGAGGTGCCTCTGAGCAGCAATGTCCAGCCTTTCTCAGTTTGGCCCCGCGTGGCTTGCTGCTTGTCACGCTCGCCAGAGGGTGGTGCTGCGATGAGTGAATTTGTCGAAGCCTGACATCACCCATTTCCGCAACGTATAGCTTTCTAAATGTTTTGTGTGCTGGAAAGAGTTCAGATCTGTCTTCGTTGTATATTAGCCAATGTTAGCCCTTTGTAGAGTTGTTGTTCAGTCGTGTCCGACTCTTCGTGACCCCATGGACCATAGCACGCCAGGCCTTCCTGTCCTGCGCTCTCTCCCGGAGCGTGCTCAAGTTCATATTCATTGCATCCGTGATGCTATCTAGCCATCTCATCCTCTGCCGTCCCCTTCTCCCTTTGCCTTCAGTCTTTCCCAGCATCAGGGTCTTTTCCAGGGAGTTTTCTCTTCGCATTAGGTGGCCAAAATATTGGAGCTTCAGCTTCATTATCTGTCCTTCCAATGAGCACTCAGGGTTGATTTCCTTTAGGATGGACTGATTTGACCTCCTTGCAGTCCAGGGGACTCGTAAGAGTCTTCTCCAGCACCACAGTTCGAAAGCATCAATTCTTCGGCGCTCAGCCTTCCTTATAGTCCAGCTCTCACAGCCATACATTACTACTGGGAAAACCATAGCTTTGATTATACGGACCTTTGTCGGCAAGGTGATGTCTCTGCTTCTTACTATGCTGTCTAGGTTGGCCATAGCTTTCCTCCCCAGGAGCAAGCGTCTTTTAATTTCATGGCTACAGTCACCGTCTGCGGTGATCTTGGAGCCCAAGAAAGTAAAATCTGTCACTGCTTCCATTTCTTCCCCTTCTATATGCCAGGAAGTAATGGGGCCAGATGCCATGATCTTAGTTTTTTTAATGTTGAGTTTCAAAACAGCTTTTGCACTCTCCTCTTTCACCCTCAACAATAGGCTCTTGAGATCCTCTTCACTTTCTGCCATTAGGGTGGTATCGTCTGCATATCGGAGGTTGTTGATAATTCTCCCAGCTATCTTAATTCCGACCTCTGATTCATCCAACCCGGCATTTCTCATGATGTACTCTGCATATAAGTTAAATAAGCAGGGTGACAATATGCAGCCTTGTCGTACTCCTTTCCCAATTTTGAACCAATCGGTTGTTCCATGTCTGGTTCTTACTGTTGCTTCTTGACCCTCGTACAGGTTTCTCAGGAGACAGGTAAGGTGGTCTGGTACTCCCATCACTTTAAGAATTTGCCACAGTTTGTTGTGATCCACACAATCAAAGGCTTTAGCGTAGTCAATGAAGCAGAAATAGACGTTTTTCTGGAATTCTCTTGCTTTCTCCATGATGCAGCGAATGTTGGCGATTTGATCTCTAGTTCCTCTGCCTCTTCTAAACCCAGCTTGTACTTCCGGTAGTTCTCGGTTCGCATACTGCTGAAGCCTAGCTTGTAGGATTTTGAGCATCACCTTGCTGGCATGTGAAATGAGCGCAATGGTACGGTAGTTTGAACACTCTCTGGCATTGCCCTTCTTTGGAATTGGAATGTAAACTGACCTTTTCCAGTCTTGTGGCCACTGTTGAGTGTTCCAGATTTGTTGACATATTGAATGCAGCACTTTAACAGCATCATCTTTTAGGATTTTAAATAGTTCGGCTGGAATACTGTCATCTCCGCTAGCTTTGTTGTTACTAATGCTTCCTAAGGCCCACTTGACTTCACTCTCTAGGATGTCCGGCTCAAGTTCAGTGACCGCACTATCATGGCTATCAGGGACATTCAGATCTTTCCTGTATAGTTCTTCTGTGTATTCTTGCCACCTCTTCTTAATCTCATCTGCTTCTGTTAGGTCCCTGCCTTCTTTGTCCTTTATCATGCCCGTCTTTGCACAAAACGTTCCCTTGAGATCTCCACTTTTCTTGAAGAGATCTCTAGTCTTTCCCATTCTGTTGTTTTCCTCGATTTCTTTGCATTGTTCATTTAAGAAGGCCTTCTTGTCTCTCCTTGCTTTGCTCTGGAACTCTGCATTCAGTTGGGTATATCTTCCCCTTTCTCCCTTGCTTTTCGCTTCCCTTCTTTCCTCAGCTACTTGTAAAGCCTCATCAGACAGCCACTTTGCTTTCTTGCATTTCTTTTTCTTTGGGATGGATTTCGTTGCTGCCTCCTGAACAATGTTACGGACCTCCGTCCAGAGTTCCTCAGGCACTCTGTCTATCAGGTCTAATCCCTGAAATCTATTCCTCACCTCCACTGTATATTCATCAGGGATATGATTTAGGTCATACCTGAACGGTTTAGTGGTTTTCCCGACGTTCTTCAATTTAAGACGAAATTTTGCAAGAAGCAGCTCATGATCTGAGCCACAGTCAGCTCCAGGTCTTGTTTTGACTGACTGTATGGAGCTTCTCCATCTTTGGCTGCAAAGGACATAATCAATCTGATTTCGATATTGACCATCTGGTGACGTCCATGTGTAGAGTCGCCTCTTGTGCTGTTGGAAAAGAGTGTTTGCTATGATCAGCATGTTCTCTTGGCAAAACTCTATTAGCTTTTGTCCTGCTTCATTTTGTACACCAAGGCCATGCCTGCCTGTTATCCCGGTGATTTCTTGACTTCCTACTTTAGCATTCCAATCCCCTATGATGAAGAGGACATCTTTTTTTGGTGTTAGTTCTAGAAGGTGTTGTAAGTCTTCATAGAACCGATCAACCTCAGCTTCTTCGGCCTCAGTGGTTGGGGCATAGACTTGAATTACTGTGATGTTGAATGGTTTGCCTTGGATTCGTACTGAGATCATTCTATCATTTTTAAGATTGCACCCCAGTACTGCTTTTCCCACCCTTTTGTTGACTATGAGTGCTACTCCATTTCTTCTAAGGGATTCTTGCCCACAATAGTAGATATGATGGTCACCTGAATTAAATTCGCCCATGCCTGTCCATTTTAGTTAGCTGATTCCCAAGATGTCGATGTTCAATCTTGCCATCTCATGTTTGACCACCTCCAGCTTACCTTGATTCATTGATCTGACATTCCAGGTTCCTAAACAATATTGTTCTTTACAGCATCGGATTTTCTTTTCACCACCAGACACATCCACAGCTGAGTGTCCTTTCAGCTTTGGCCCAGCCGCTTCACTCTTTCTGGCGCTACTTGGAAATACCCTCTGCTCTTCCCCAGTAGCATATTGGACACCTTCCGACCTGAGGGGCTCATCTTCCGGCGTCATATCTTTTAGCCTTGTGATACGTTCCATGGGGTTTTCTTGGCAAGAATACTGGAGTGGGTTGCCATTGAAATGGCTCTGCTCTATGTAGAACATTTGTTACTACCCTCTGTGTGTTCTGATGTGTCTTCCCTTTCCTTAAGCTTCATCTGAGAATTGGGTGGGAGTCTCCGCTGCTTTTCCTGGCTGATCTTTGTGTTTTTATTGCAGATTGTATTTGTGTTCAGCTTGATGATCTATGGGGCCAGTTACCGCTCGATGAGCTCCATGGCAAAACCTTCTTTCGCGGATGACGGCAGCCTTGCTGATGGTGGAATTGACCTGAATATGGAGCAGGGGATGGCAGAGTGAGTGTCTACACCACACAAGTCCAGGTGAGCAGGACCTGCTGCCTGAGCGCATACACAGATCTCCTTCACCCCAGAGCAGGAAGGTACTAGTGTCTTTGGGGAGCTACCCATTGCTTCCCAAAGCTTCTCTCCCCAGCTTCTTCACTGAAGAGCAGGGGTGGGGCGGGTACCTTCCTTTCTTCTTGGTGTTCTCTCAGCAATAAGAGGGATGTATAGGGCTCCCAGTGATTAGGATGAGTGGGGTGTTGTCTTCACACTCTGCCCTAATAGCCTTTGCTGTTCTCCTGTTCCCCACTCTCTTTGTCCTTTCTGCCCATAGAAATCTGAATCTTTGGCAGTGGAATAAGCAGTACTCAGTAAATATATAATACCTATAATCAAAAGGTATATGACAGTACATGAGTTTAGATATGGGGCTTCTGTGATGTGGTGTTTAGATCTCTTTGAGCTGTAACATCTCACACTCCTTGGCTGGTCTCAAGACAGATTTTTCTAGTTGTCTTCATTGCCTGGGTGCATCCGGCATCAGTGGTATCACTAGATTGGATGGAGGAGATTGGGAAAGAGAGCAAAACAGAAAGGCTGTTCTTGGAATGCTCTAGGGAGGAGAGGCTGGCTAGAGCAGGAGCGTGGGTACCTGTAAGGAAAAGCTGTTGTAGCTTTTTTCTCCCTAATAAGCAGGAGGTTTTGTAATTGTTATTCCTACTATTAATAGAATTTTAGACTTGGAAGTGTCCTTGGAAGTCATCTAGTCCAACTCTCTGCTCAAGGCAGGCATCTTGCAACTTACATCATGCCTGGAAGATGCCTGAAGCTTCTGCATAAATGCCTCCAGCCAAGGGGAACCCACCACCTCCCAAGGCAGACTGTGCCACTGTTGAACAGCTCTTACCTCTAGGAAGTTTCTCCTAATGTTGAGCCAAAATCGGCTTCCCTCCAATCTCCACTCATTAGTTCTAGCTGTACCCGCTGGAGCAGCAGAGAATAAGTCTGCTCTGTCTTCTGGATGACAACCTTTCAGATATTTGAAGACAGCTATCTTGTCTCCTCTTAATCTTCTCTTCTCCAGGCTAAATGTATCCAGCTCTTCAAACTATTCCTCATGAAACTTGGTTTCCAGGCCTCTCAGCATCTTGTTTCCCATTCAGGATGTACTCTAGTTTGTCAGTGTCCTTCTGAAATGTTGTGCCCAGAACTGGACACAGTAATGTAGCTCAGTGAACTTTATCCACAGTTCCAAGCTTCTCAGCATCATCTTTCAGTCATGTTTCTTGTGGCTCTTGACCAGGCTGCATTGGGATCATCCCCTGTCCTCCTAGTAGAGCCCCACATACTGGCTCCCTCCCCCAGTCAGACTCCTATAGGCAGGCTCATCCTCGCTAGATCTTCCTGCTAATCTTTCTTGAGTGGCAGGTTTGGGAACTACAGGGATTGGTAAGGCTTTTTGCCGTGTTCTGCACCAATAAAAATAAACTTTTTTTGTCCTCAGGCATCTGAAGGATGTGATCTTGCTTACAGCCATAGTCCAAGTACTCAGCTGTTTTTCCCTCTATGTGTGGTACTTCTGGCTCTTGGTAAGTCTTTTTTTCTAGCTCATTTGCCCAGCATGTAAAGAACCCTGAACTTACCTTTCCTTTCCTTTCCAAGTGTGTCTGCAGATCCCAAGTCTGTGTCACTTGTAGTCTTTGCCAGCCAGCGCCACCTTGGGGGAGTGTGTGTGTGGGGAAATCATACAACCAGAACTCTGTTTGCATACAACTTCAGTCAGCATTCGATTCATTCTTTTTTGCAAGTGAATAATTGGCAGGGAATGTGAAAGTATTTGCGTAAGGTCAAGACTATTCTCCAACTGCTAGAGGCAAGGAGAAATGATGACTCGAGGACCCTCTGATGCTGGTTCTGACGAAGGAGTCAGAAATTCCTCACAGGCAGAGCAATCTTGTGGCTCCCAGGCAGTGTCTGGGGTGACATAGGATGATGCAGATCTCCTCCTTCCTGGCTGTAGACAGAGCTATGACCACAGAGGAGGAGATCTGATCGTGATCTTCCTCCCTCTGCAGCAGTTTGTCTTAGGAGGTTGCAACTGAGGGAGAAAGGTGGGCATTCTGGTGGGAGCGGAGCGGAGGGAGGAGGGGAGGTCTGGGCCTTCCCGATCTCAGAAGTTCTCTGAAGCCACCCCCCTCCACTCTGTGGTAAGCAAGCTAGATGGGCTGAGAATCCTGTCTAGCCGATTTTTTTTTTTAAAAAAAGCCTCTGCCCTCCTCCCACCCCGCCTGGCTCTTTCCAATAGGTCATTGAATAGAAAGCTCCCATCTAGGATCATGTTCTAAAAAGCAAAAATAAAAATAAAAGGTGCAATCAAACCTTCATGTTTTGAGATTGGAATTAACTGGTATAAATTTATAGGTATTCTAAAATAATTATATTTATAAATGGGTTTTAATTTAGTGTCCTCTAAAGTCTGGCAAGGTTTTTGCCAATGCTCAGCTATGCTTTTCAGTAACTTGCTGCATGCCTGGAGGGTCTGTAAATTTTTTGCTCGTCTTTTGCAGGCTCCAGGGCGGGCACTCTATCTCCTGTGGGTTAACATCCTGGGCCCTTGGCTCACTGCGGATTCTTCGGCTGCCAACCAGGAGCCCAATGAGAAGAAACAGCGCCGACAAGAACGCCGGCAGATGAAGCGTTTCTAGCTGTGCTCATGGGAATGAATGTCATGCCACCCGTTTTGTGTCCATGTGGCTGTATCAGGGATGTGATTTTTGAACCAATCTGAAAACATCAGGGGCTTCTTCCCTCGCTTATCCCCCCCCCCCCCAGCAGTTCACTGTAAGGCTAAATTGCTTCAGGGGCAGTGTCACTGGACAGAAACATGGCCTTCACCTGCCTTGTGGCAAGGGGTGGGAACCACTGTGGGACTGAAGTTGTGTAAATATCTTTATAAAGTGATGCCGTAATATGAATCTGAGGATGGAGGTGTTCCAGGGTTTGAAGAAATGGTACATTAACAAAAAACCCCAACAACAAACCTATAGTACATTGATTTTATATTATCACACTTTTGACCCTGACTATTTACCAAATCACTCTAGGCAGGCACAGTATATAAAACCAAAATACAAAACAAGTAAGAAGGCAACACAATAGAAACAATTAAAGCTAGAGTTCATTAAAGAACACAGCCATTTAGGTGAAAGAGATAAGATTGTAGGGATGTTCAAAATAATCTCATATTTAAAGCCTGGGTATTTTTTTTTAAAGGAGGGGAACAGAAATCTTTGGCAGAATGGAGGTGTGTAAATACCTTGTACATAATTGTACATTTCCTCGCTTACCCCAAAGAAAGATTGCAGAGATGAGCTTAGGTTATTCTCTCTTAATAGTGAATTGCAGAGTGCTGGGACTACCAGCAAAAAGATCCCGCTCTGGTTTCCTGTGGCAAAATTGCTCAAGCGTCCCATCTGCAAATCATAGTGGGCTAAAGGATTTGTATGCTGTAAGAGTGGCGCTCCCTGACATGTATTAGCACCAGCCTGCATAGGGTTTTGGAGGATAAAACATTAGGCCTCTTAGCCTAAGTTCCCAACAGGAATCTGGGTAGAAAGTGTCACAACTTGGACACTGTGATCAAAATCTAATATTGCTTGTTACAATAATGACTTTGCACCTGGCTGCGGATAAGAAGATGGGGAAGGGCTTGAAGC